>NC_086317.1:429498766-430765433 GCF_036172605.1 Pelobates fuscus | reverse complement strand
TTTAAAGTAACTAGGCCTAATGTGTTCATCTGACTTCCCTTTGAAGGTTACAGGGGATAGACAAGCATATGACAACACAGAAAACACAAGAAGATGAGAGCCAAGATCATTCTTTTCCCTTTTCATAAAGATGGCAGCAATCATCAGAGATTTCAGCGATGATTATGTCTGCAGTGTTATATGGGGATTATCTCTTGTAAGTTGTCATGCCTCAACAAAATAAAAACGCACTGAAGATTTCAGTCACCCGGCCCTTTTACTGACTGGCTTTCCAATTTGTGGGAGATAAAAAGAAAAAAAAAAAGGTTGAACAAATGACTAAACAAAATCTACTCTTCAATAATGTATTTTATTTGAAAGAAAAAGAATTACACGTTAACTTTTTGGGATGAGATGTTTGTATCTAAATATATACTTGTTTATAAACAACAAAACAGGTTTATTTATCATTGTTGTGATTCTTTAAAACCATCCACAGGACTGTGCAATTATAAATTAGGGATATTTAAATTTTTAGATCATTTCATAACCCAGTATTTGTGGAGTATTGACAAGGGAATTGCACATTGTGTTTGTTTTTCTATTAGTTGTATTGTTAAAATGTATACCATGTCAATTGACTTTTAAGTTATGACAACGATGTGCTTGGCCTTTTTATTCTGAAACAAAGGGCTTAGTACTTAGTACTACAATTTTATTGATTCTTACCTATAACCCTTTAACCCCAAATTTTGCTTACGAGGTAGTAATCAATCGCTTCGCAGCATCTGCAGTGAGTGATCGCCAAACAAGAAAGTTGCTCGTGAGCCAATCGTCAGTTTGCTTTTGTCCCATAAACAGGGATTTTTATGTATAGTAAAGTTTTCTGGGAGCAAGGACCCACGCTTAGTGTCAAATCACGCTAAACTAGTTACATGGGGACAGCACCATAACCACTACAGCAGAGTTTAAAATCACTAATCTCTATTGGAAAAGGGGTTTTAATTTACTGAGGTCAGACAAAGCTTTTGCTGCTAATATTCTGTAGACAGCAGCCCAAGAGCCTTATAATCTAACTGAAATATGTCTTGGTGATGTGGACCAGTCGTCAGACATTGGAGAATGTGCATGTGGAGAGAATACAGGATACATTTTACGTGTGACATTAAGAGGAAGTCTGGAATAGCAAGTGCTTCCTAGGTTTCCAATTCTGCATTCTTTGTTTCCTTGCGATTCTCTTAGAACCAATTCTCCAAGGAAATTTAGTTTGCTGTGTCTAAGGAACCAGAATTTTCAGCTGCCTCAAAGGATTGTTTCACTAGAAACGCAACATCCTCTTCCACAGTGTGTGCTGCTGTGATCTATCTTTCACAGCTAACAGTAGAGCCATTTTTTTTTTTTTAGCTGATTTATTCCATGCTATTAATGATTTATTTATTTTTAGTTATTACACGGTGGCCTGTATGTTGACTAACCGTATGTGATGAAACACGACTGCTAAGTGTCTAAGACATAATACAGTGCAGTGTTTATAGTGGTGCAAACCCTCTCTACTTTTGGCCTGTATTGCAGAGTCGATGAAGAGCTGAGAGTCAGAGAGTGAGAATTAACATTACACATTAGATATTTTTGAAGACGTATTTTTATTATTTTTCTGTATTTGTGCGATTGAACAATTAAAGAATGTGCTGTGAGATGCTCCTACATTTGCATATAAATATTACAGTGGAACCTCGGAACTCAAACTTAATCCGTTCCGATTTGTTCGAGAACCGAATCAACATTTCCCATAAGCATTAATGTAAATTTGATTAATCAAATTTTACAGTTTAATAATGCCTTACATGCATCAAATGAAATGGGAAAAAAAATAAATACAATGTACAGTAAATGAAAAGAAATGTAACTTCACTTTACTTGTAATGATGAGAATTGATGGCGTAAGTGGAAAGGAGAAGAAATATTATTGGTTGGTTGTGGATAGGTAACTGTTCTTCTAGCATTTAAAATGTGTCTAAAGTGAGACATAGCTTTATATTTGAACATGTTTGTGGCATGATTTGTTCGGGTACCGAGAATCGTTCTGGTACCAAGACATATTTTTTTCTCAAATTATTTGTTTGACTGCCGAATTGTTGGTTCGAGTTGCGAGGTTCCACTGTATATGAATTTTAATACACAGCTTACTCATTTGTTTTATTTAGTGTTGGGGTGTTCTTTCCGTTTGAGATTGTGTACACCGTCTGGTATAACTCAATTAGTGCCTTTATCACACAATTCATATTTAGTGTTTTTTTAGTGCCATCTACCCGCGGTAATATTACCCGAGCAGTAAACATTACCCGAGCAGTCTCAGATCAGCCGGGCTGTGTTTGCCAGAACAGAACTTATTGGAAACTGGTTTTATCAATTAAAATAAATAAATAACATAACAATAAATAATTAATACAAATTTACTCTTCATGAAATGTTATTTATAAAGTATTAATATAATAATGAGAGACACAAGCGTATGTTTGGATAAAATTATAAAACACCTATGCCAATGTAGTTCCTTGAGGGTATTACAAAACACTCTGTTATGTTTATATTTCCACCTGTTTAACCCCTTAAGGACACGTGACATGTCATGATTCCCTTTTATTCCAGAAGTTTGGTCCTTAAGGGGTAGAATGTCTTACTCACAAGTCAAACTTTCATTCTGCACGATCAAATCTGGCAAACCTGTTCAAGAATGGATGACACTTCTCATAACCATAATCATGTCTATCTATTCTTGTTTTGATTAGGTGGAAATAAAACTTACACGTGAATGTACGGCTGAAGGGGGTGCCGGGGTTTGGGTACCAGTAGAGTTTCTTATAAAACCACTTTGGAAATGGGAAAAGCACCCACAGGCACACTGCACCGTAATCACTACAATAAGTTGTGGTTGGTTATTAGTGTGCTTACAGTGGCCCTATTTTCTCCTCTCCTGCCTATGTTACAGACACTATGATCTTTTTCTGAAGCTAAACTACAGATGAAGATTTAACCGCAGTCAGCTCAGCTGACTTCCAGAATCCCCTTCTCATTAATGCTGGTCGTGGATAATACAGAATATGCAATGGGTACACTGTTCCCTGCACAGCTTTTGTCCATTTAATGGATTAGCCATTAATCACTCAATGAATGTCAGTAGTGTCTGTAGAGTCACAGGGCTTTTTTCACTCTACAGTATTCTCTGGCACCAGACTGTGATTTGGGCCTATCCTGGCAGGCAGCAAATGGCTGATTTGTTTAAGCAGAGGCCTTCTGCAGAAAGTAATCGCATTAACAATGCAGTGATGGTGCATGTAATTCAAACAGTCTTCTAATCGAAGCCAGTATTCTACTTCTTGCCCTCATAAAAATGTCCTGTGCTTTTTGCACTGTGTGTGCTGTATTGTGATGATTGGAACTTGTTCCTTCTGTGCATAATCGTGATAACTAAATGCAGAATGCTAGTACAGCAGTTTTAATGATATTCCATGGCAAACCTCATTTTTTTTCTGTTTCTGCTTTGGCTTAGTTTCCAATGTTTGTAAAACCTTACTAGGGTCACTTTGCAGCAGGGAATCAATAAGCATTCTATAGGGTATTTATCATGCCAATCATTTGTTTCCACAAATCCTCCCACTTGCATCACCCCAGTGTGTGTGTGTGTGTGTGTGTGTGTGTGTGTGTGTGTATATATATATTATAATATATAATATAATTACACCTGCACTCAATAACTCTGCTCACATATACATACCTCCCTGCTGATGCCTCTTCCAGGTACATCGAGTGGCGGCTGCTGAATATTAAAGGTCATGAACTGTTTAACACCCTAAACCTATAGATGCAGTTATTTTGGGGGCAACACTACTGGAGTTCCAACTCCATTCCTTTGGGCTGTTACTCAACGACAGCTGTAGAAGACAATCCGATATGGAGACCAGTCTTTTAGGATTTCCAGGATCTGACTGCCCCAAAGCAAATAGAATAGGTGACATTACAATCCTGACATATCATGTTTGGGGGGGGAGGGGGGGTCTATCCCCAGGGAATGGGGTATTGTTTCAAAATTATCCCGCAGGGAATACGGCATTTAAAAAAAAAAAAAAATTATCCCCAAATCATGACATAATTAGATTTTCTGCCACTCAGTAGCAATACAAACCAACTATAAGGGTGAAGGAGGAAACGGCAGAACTAATTATGACTGTCGCGTTTCTTTCACATTATCATTCATCCTTGCATCACCAATAGATTTTTATTTATTGATGCATTTATTTTTACTACAAGACAAACTGTGGGGGAGCTGCCCCTATGGCACACTGGCCACATTCCTCCCCCTTGTGCATCTCCCAATTAGCTGCATCCCTCCCCTTCCTTTCCAACAGCTCATTCTATGTCTCCAATGTAAATATACATATACAAACATGGATAACACAGTTTATGCAGGAGATAAAAAATTTTGGGCTCATTTGCATATTCTACATGGAATGCTGGGTGATGTGAAAGCACTCTGAGCTGCTGTGTACAGAACCGTTTTTTCCATTTTCTTTTGTGTATGGATCACAATGCTACATTTATGAATCAGTTTAAGAAATACAGTCAGCAATGTAAATAATTCTGTTCTCAGTATCTTGAAAACGTGTCCACAGTGCACTGCCAATAAAGAAATGAGCCATACAGCCTGTAGTTTAATTTGCTGTAATAGAGCCATGTTCAGCAGCTGGAGAGGCCTGATTTTGAGCTTTGATGCTCAATTCTCTGGTGCTTCCCCGGCCCAGCTTCTACTGCAGAATGCTGCAGTCCTTAAACTGCATTTGGTTGTGGATGCGGAAATTTTCAATGGTCAGCGGTGAGTGATAGTGCTGCCAAAATCAGCAATTAGACTTTAGCAGATCATTACAGCTGGCAGTGCACAAAATATTAACGAAGTGTGGAAACTGACTGCAAAAGGAGCAATGCAGATAGAATTTGTGCCGTGTTAAACACCAGCCGGTCCACACCCCTGGATAACAGGAAGGATCAGAGGTAGCGGCCACCCCTGACAGTTGTTGCATTGCAGCTCCCAAAGTACCAGGACAACCCGAGGCGGCAAGTTGTAGAGTTGCAAGTCTTGGTTGTTTGCTTAAGAAACACTTAAAGGCTTTTTGATGGGAAGTGAGGAGGTAATTGAAGATTTCAGACAAAATGAAGCAAACTGGAGAATTTTTTAAAAAAACTCTCTAATTCTATTTTTACCAGATCTACTACTTTACCCTAGAAGATGTTGCATCTCATTCAGATCACTTTTTAGATTTTCTAGTTTACTGATTAAACCACATTGTGTCTAAGAAGATGTGTGTATAAATCATATAATTCCATAACGTACGGAATGTTTTAGGCTGGTATATATGAAATTTACATATCTTGTGAAACCGCACTATTTGTATGTATTTTTGCTGGTGTGTAGAGGAAAGATCGTTTGTATAGGAAAGGTTGTTTTCTGCTGCAAAACAAAAAATAAAAAAAGCTACTTAATAGTATTCCTTTAAGAGCCACAAATAGCTGCCATCTTGTTTTTTCTCTGTATAAACCAAATAAAAACACACATTTGCATAACAAATACTTTCCTGGTTAATGTGGATAATGGGGGTTAAATGCTTGACTCCATTAAAATGGTATATTTCCAGACGAATAATTCATATTGGCAGATGTCATTGGCAAAAAATACTGACAAGCACCTGTTGAACATTCCTTTTATCTTTTAAATTGTGTTCCTGGGTCATCAGGAGGCCCAATGTTATTGTAGATTGGCAATGTTTTTTATATTGCCTGTATGTATTATTTGATAAGTTCAGCAAATAAATCTCATAAAAGAGTATCAATACAAAAAAAAAACACCCAACACATTTCTGCTGCCAACTATAGAGTCCATTTTCCAATATGCGCAAATGACAATACCAAATAAAAATAAATGGGGCACATAAATGGTATAAATTATATACTTAGAGATTTATAACTTAATAAATGGATGTGGCTCACATCTCTCCACTGGCAGATAGTGGATGTGGCTCACATTATGGAATCCTTTCAGTGGTTGAAAAAAGCAGGACTTAAAGACTGCACTGAGGTACAAGTACTATGAGGTATTATATTATAGATATTCGATGTGAAAGGGTATTTGAGAATGACAGAGCTAAGATCCTGTGGGATTGTCAGTTCTAGACAGACAAGTGAGTACTGGCCAACCAACGCCAATACCCTCTCGTGGTGCTGCTTGCTCCACCTCTTGCAACATCGTCATAGAGTAACAATAAGAACATGATGTATGTGCACAGTGAGTGCCGTGTGCGCATTCAATCGATTTCTCCTCATTGGAAAGCATTGCATTCAACAGCACCAACACCACTTCACTGAAATGAAGTTTTCTGGTGCAGTAGTGAGGTCTGTGTTCTCACCCCCCCCCCCCCCCCCCTCTCTTCTGCTGATCCCAGCATTTACTGGGGTTACATAAGAAAGTCGTCTATTCAAGTGAAAAACTTTGATGTTGCGTCACTGATGCAGAGCACTGGGATAGAGCCACTGGCGGAACTACCACAGTCGCAGGGGTCCTAGCTGCTGGGGCCAAATTGTAGAGGTCCATCGGTTGACCCATGCTGTTAGGGCCACCCAATGGCAATGAATATCCAGGAGGCCACGGTCAGCGCTGCGGCGCTTTAACAGTGCCACCGGGTAAGACGCTGGGAGGAAGTGACTGCCCCAATCACTCTTCCCAGCTATTGGAGAGAGCCTTGCGGGAGGAAGAAGACTGAGTCAGAGTGGGAACTCACTCCCATCAGCCTGAGCCCCCACTGGACCCCAGGGAAAGTCACCCTTCTGCACCTAAAAGGTAGGAAACAGGAAGGTGACTTAAACATTTTGCGCGTGTGTGTATGTATGTTTCTGTGTGTGTGTGTGTGTGTGTCTGCATGTGTGTGTGGAGTGAGGGGAGAAGTAAACCTATGGCAGGGCATCTTTTCTTTCTATCAGGACTTGCTGCAGTAGCGGTTATGCTGGAGGAAGAGGCCATGTGTAGCAGTTTAAAGGGAATCTGTTAACGTGTGGCTAGGCCTTCATTACAGATATTGCAGTGTGTCCTGCGGTAATGCTTGCCATTCACTTTAAAGGACCACTCTAGTGCCAGGAAAACATACTCGTTTTCCTGGCACTAGAGTGCCCTGAGGGTGCCCCCACCCTCTGGGACCCACTCCCGCCGGGCTCTGGGGGGAGGAAGGGATTAAACTTGCCTCTTTCTCCAGCGCCGGGCGGGGAGCTTTCCTCCTCCTCTCCTTCTTCCTTGCGCCGTCATCGGCTGAATGCGCATGCGCGGCAGGAGCCGCGCTCGCATTCAGCCGGTCGCATAGGAAAGCATTTACAATGCTTTCCTAGGGACGCTGGCGTGCTTCTCACTGTGATTTTCACAGTGAGAATCACGCAAGCGCCTCTAGCGGCTGTCAATGAGACAGCCACTAGAGGTTTTGGAGGCTGGATTAACCCTCAGTATAAACATAGCAGTTTCTCTGAAACTGCTATGTTTATAAAAAAAAAGGGTTAATCCTAGAGGGACCTGGCACCCAGACCACCTCATTAAGCTGAAGTGGTCTGGGTGCCTAGAGTGGTCCTTTAATTATGGAGACTACAGGCTGTTAATGTGTGACAAATACAGCTCTGTATTGTTATGCTGCACAGTTAAACAGATGCCAGCAGACAGCTTTTAGATGGCATTGTGACCCAAACGCATATTACTGTTGCAGATCCTTTGTCTACTTTTATTTTATTTTTGTAGATGTGTCAGTTATTCAGATTTACAAACAGAGGATTTTCACACTTTTTGAATTCGTAAGTGAAAATATAAAAATTGCACTTTAACCCCTTTAGGACAAACTTCTGGAATAAAAGGGAATCATGACATGTCACACATGTCATGTGTCCTTAAGGGGTTAAGCAGCAATACCACTTCATCTTAGTGTTTTGGTGCATACATGCTACTACTTTTTGTCTGGTAAACATTGCAGTTTCTCCGCTGTCAGTCATTGTTATAAGCTCTGCCCTTTTCTGTCATTGAACATAGTACGTGGAGGTGAATAAACTGGAACAATGCTGCTGTTTTTTCTTCATCAGTCCATTGTGTGCCCTAGTTGTGCCAGGACTGAACTGCATTGTGACACTAATTCCTAAGTCCTTAATTTAAGTTTTATAGGAAACTGAGCATCACGGAAAATAAGGAACACTCTAGGCACAAAAACAACTTAATCTGAATGAAGTTGCTATGGTGCCAGGAGGCCCCCGGAAGCACTGTTTTCGAACGGTTTAAACCCTCAATTGCCTACAGAGGTCTACTCTTATGAATTTTCAGTATCGTACCTTTTCCATGCCAGTTTAGTGAATGGGGAGTCACTGATTGGCTGAGAGCGTCAGTTGACCTGTTTCAGCCAATAAGCAGTGCCCTGCCCAGCTGCACTCCGCGCTTCCTAAATCTGAAAATTCAATAGCCAGATGTCGTCGAGGGGGAGTGGACATCACCACTGGAGGCAACTTTGAAGTTAAACCGTTCAAAGGGGCTTTAAGGGGCCTTCTGGCATCTTAACAATTCATTGACGTTATTTTGGTGCCTGGAATGTCCCTGTAACATAGGTTATAGGTGATTTTCAATGTTTTATTCAGTGGTGTGATTTTCAGAATAGTGGTGGGTCTTTTTAAACAAATTAAACTGTGTGTGTGATCGTTTTCTGTTGTGTTGGTGATTGTCCTTTTACTCTCTGTCCTAATTGTGTCAACATGATCAACGCTCTACTTTTAGCTGTATTTTCAGCAGCTTCCCTTCCAGTTTCTCTTCTAGTTTTGCCGTCTCCCGTCCCATCCTCCCACCTTCCCTCCAAAATGTTGAGGTCTGGTTTGTAATGACACGGGTATAGTGAGAAACCTCGTTGAACTAAGTGAGCGGTGTGTAATGGATTTGACTCCTACCTCCAGTGGAATTTTAAACCAGGAAGTCACTCCAAGATCCCAGCATGATAACAGCTTCTCTTTAAATGTCATGGAACCAGCACTGTGTCTATTAATGCTGCAGTGAAGATGTTTACACAGCCAACAATGTCATCCATCCATTTTTCAGTGACATATATGACATGGATTCTAAATAATCCACCTCTCCTTAGTGGTTTAATATAAATGGTTGGCTTTTTTTTTGCCAAACTATTAGTTGTATTATTTTTATAAAGCCAACATACGATAAGTAATAATATTTAGCTTTGTCCTTCTGTAATTTAAAAATAACTCAGCTTTGAAAAGCTTACAGTTGATCAAGCCCTTCCTAAATTGCACATTTTATATTCCAAGGTTATGATTGCATAAGTTTTACCCTCATCTCTTATGTTTCGGTTTTCTGGAGCAGTCTAATTTTTTTTTCATCCCCATTTCTAGATTTATAGCTGTCTTTCCTAAATTATATTTACAATCTGCATATACTTTGAAACGAGGCGCCAAAATATTGGTCTTGTTACAGTAGGCAACTGTATTATCTTGGGTAGCTCGACTCCATGTGAAATGAATTTTAGAGACTAGCAAACTCCAAACATAGTGATCCTTTGCCACCATTTCCAGTAAACAGGCTGATCAATTCATTCTGATTATTGCTCTCACTGCCCCGAAGCCGATTCATGTAAAGGGACACTGTGTGCCATGCGCATTCCATATGTGGTTATGGTGTAAGCAGTGTTTGGTCGTATTACTCTGCTTTTGTTAAACCATTCTGAGTGTTTAGACAAAAAGAAAAGGGGGGGGGGGAGGGGCCATATGGGGGAATTTACCAAACATTTAGAGTCTATCCTCTGGCTCTGGCTCATGTGTACACCTAAATAATATACCATACTTCATAAGTGTTTCTTTTTTTAATGTTTCCAAACCCCCACATAAATAAGAAATCCAGTTTGTTTGGCTGTCAATAGGTCATGAAATCAACTAAAAGCCCCACGTTGGCCTCATTCATAAAATGAAAATGCTTACCTTTGTTGAGTGCTGCTATGTAGTTTCCACTTAGAATGAATAAATGTGTGCCATCTCATTCGGTCATCCTCTAGGTATAGTCTAATCAGTTGAGTCCGTACGTAGTTATGATATAACCTGCAAGTTATACCTAGACATTGTTACATTTTTATGCACTGACCTACAGTAATAAAGAAAAATGGTGCGTAGATTAATGTAATATTAATGTCAATTGGCTCTTTGATAATGTGCCTGCTTTATTGTCCCGAATTGATTACCTAGAAGCAAGGGAGAGGTTTGGATTTGTAAACATGTTTTTATAAGAGGTAGTTTAGTGTATTCACATCCTTTATTTTCCACAGATTCTGTATCTTAATGTGATATTTAAACATTTATTCAGATAATACATTCTCCTGTCACAGTGTCCGTATGTTTTTTTGTTATGGATCCATTTTTCTGTGGGTTATAGGAACTCTATAGCTTTAGGTATACAAACCTGTATTCCTAGCGCTATAGTTCTAACATTATATACCTATTTAGGTCGCCGCCCCACGCGCCTTTGAGGGTTTGAAAGGTCAGTTTTGCTTGCCTTTCAGCCCGCGCTGCGATGGTCTGCTACTTTGCCTCGGTGGCTGAGATCATCAATATTGATCATCTCACCAATTAAATGTTTTCCCTTTGAAAAACTTTGGGAGGCTAGTGCTCATGTGCGGCAAAACGCCCTGTTGCGCCAATAAATCTGTTGAAGAGTCATTTGATTACATGACAGAGTTTCACTTGGTTGTAGGAGCATGAGAGCCTCTTGTGGCTGTCTAGAAGATGGTCACTATTAGTGTATTAACCCTGCTGCAATATAAAACTGCACTTTCTACAAAGCTGCAGTGCCTTTCTTTGCAGGGTTAAAACTACAAGGTCATTGCACTTGGAGCATTCTATTGAGATGAAGTTGTCTGGGTGCCTTTAGTTGTTCTTTAAAGGGACACTATAGCATGAGGAATACAAATTGATTTTCCCAATGCCATAGTTTCCAAGTTCTAGTTTATTTTTTACTCTCGCTTCCGCCGGGCTGAAGGGGTTACACTCTTACCTTTCTTCAGCTCCAGGCTCCCTCAGTGAACTCTCCAACCACTTCCGACGTCAGCGCTGAATGCGCATGCGCGGCCAGAGCTGCGCGCGCATTCAATCAGTCCACAGGAAAGCATTTCTCAATGCTTTCCTATGGACGTCATCGTCTTCTCACTGTGATTTTCACAGTGAGAAGCGCAGAACCGCCTCTAGCGGCTGTCAGTGAGACAGCCACTAGAGGCTGGATTAACCCTAATGTAAACATAGCTATGTTTACAGCTGCAGGGTTAACCCTAGATGGACCTGGCACCCAGACCACTTCATTAAGCTGAAGTGGTCTGGGTGCCTATAGTGGTCCTTTAATAATATATATGTGCAATTAACAGAAGGCCTAACACATCATAAAAATAAAAAGTAGAGTTTTTGCATGGTTGTATCAGTTACATCTGTGTGTCTTAGATGCCTGGCGTTTAAATTATATTTTATTATTTTTTAAATTATCTGGTAGTGTTTAATTTGATTACATCTTGGCTCAGTTCATAACAGAAATATGACTGCCTCGCTAGAATTTAGTGTATCGAATTTGGGATGTGCTTTATTAGTAAGCTGTAACTACAACTTGCAGGTTAGAAAGGCTTTCCTTTCAGTGAAGTGTTTGCCAGAATAAACAATGATTTTATTAGTCTAGTCTAGTGAAGTAGCATTCTTTATATCCATACTGTTCCATTAACTATAAGGCCTGGTCAATCCTCCACGTTGAAATCACTTGGCTTTTCCTCCGGAGAGGTATGAGGGGTGTATTCAAATGGTGTCAGAAGTAAGCCAGCTGGCACTGTGCAAAAGCCATCATTTATACTTCTAGTTTCACTACAACAAGGTCATTTGGAACAGTCATTGAGCAATATACAACGAGTTCTGGGATACTACAGGCCCTTTGTTTGTGCTTAATAAGCGTGACTTGAGGGCAGCTGACAGTAGAAGCAGGTGGAATAGCCGACAATAATTATCGGTCTCAAAAACACATCTGATAGATGCCAGCGCACCATAGCAACTTTAAGGGATAACCGAGAGATTATCCACTAATGCATTTCATCTTTAAACACCCCGGTAAAGTCACTGCGGATCTTCAGACCAAGCACAATTAAAATGCAAGCCGTTACATCTGTTACTTATTGATGATCTTACTAATTAGTATCCCAGAGCTTAGCACGTTTCATGTCTCCTTGCCTACATAAAGCTGCTGCTGAATTTTATGCTTAGCCTACATTAGGCACATATTGCATAGTTTACATAAATTGATGCGAATCCCTGTGGGAAATGTTTTAAAATCAATGTTTTTTTTGCCCATTTTCCTTTGGTGAACAATATCTCTTGAACACATCCATCACGTGATTATCTTATTTGATGACATTTCTGATTGAAAAATGATTTACTTGTAGTCATTATGTACTGGTTTCATTGCACTCCATTGGATCCTAAAACTATTTTATCTGTGATAAAGTCATGTTTTGCTGCAGCTTTAACCATGTGATTGCCTGCAGTTCAATTCCTAGAATCACTGCTATACAGCATCTCTGAGTACAACTACTTGTACAGGCAGAGGGAAGCATTACTTCCCCTTACATGTTTGACTGAATAGGCAGTCTTTATTTGCTGGAGAGGTATAAAACAAACAAACAAACCAAACCCTTACCCTTATCGTGTAGGGGTGTTTAAACTTGTTTACAAATTGGTGGAGAAAAAAGGCAAACATTTAGATTTTGATTTAAAATGCTTATTAACTACCGTATTTATCGGCGTATAACACGTACCGGCGTATAACACGCACCTCATTTTTAGAAAGAAATTCCAGGAAATTTCCCCCCCTCCCATAGTATTTCCCCCCCCCCCTCATCCCATAGTATTCCCCCCTCATCCCATAGTGTTCCCCCCTCATCCCATAGTGTCCCCCCCTTTCCATAGTATTCCCCCCCTCCCATAGTATTCTCCCCCCCTCCCCTCCCATAGTATTCTCCCCCCCTCCCCTCCCATAGTATTCTCCCCCCTCCCCTCCCATAGTATTCTCCCCCCTCCCCTCCCATAGTATTCTCCCCCCTCCCCTCCCATAGTATTCTCCCCCTCCTCTCCCATAGTATTCTCCCCCCCTCCCCTCCCATAGTATTCTCCCCCCCTCCCCTCCCATAGTATTCTCCCCCCTCCCCTCCCATAGTATTCTCCCCCCTCCCCTCCCATAGTATTCTCCCCCCCTCCCCTCCCATAGTATTCTCCCCCCCTCCCCTCCCATAGTATTCTCCCCCCCTCCCCTCCCATAGTATTCTCCCCCCTCCCCTCCCATAGTATTCTCCCCCCCCATAGTATTATCCCCCCCCCCTCCCATAGTATTCTCCCCCCTTCCCTCCCATAGTATTCTCCCCCCCTCCCATAGTGTACTTCCCCCCCTCCCCTCCCATAGTGTACTCCCCCCCCCCCTCCCCTCCCATAGTGTACTCCCCCCCCCCCCCTCCCCTCCCATAGTGTACTCCCCCCCCCCCTCCCCTCCCATAGTGTACTTCCCCTCCCATAATTACTTACCTGTCCTGAAGCGTGGGCCGGCTTCACAGCTTGCACCGCGGTACAGGAACTTTAATTTCATGTTCCGGTTTCCGGCGGGACTGAAAGGAAGTGTGCACAATAGTGTGCACACTTCCTTTCAGTCCCGCCGGAAACCGGAACATGAAATTAAAGTTCCTGTACCGCGGTGCAAGCTGTGAAGCCGGCCCACGCTTCAGGACAGGTAAGTAATTATGGGATATCGGCGTATAACACGCACCCACGATTTCCCCCCTATTTTCAGGGGAAAAAAGTGCGTGTTATACGCCGATAAATACGGTATTTTAAATTTAAACAAGTTAATAAGCATTTTACAAAAAGTTGTATTCTACTTTAAAATGTTTAGTGTTCCTGCTAGTGCTCATGTTTCTGTTTCCTCGATATGTTTGTGTCCCCTTTGCCATAGTATGTTCAATGCCACATCTGAATTATTTAAATCTCTGTAATGCCTTGCTTATCGTCTCTGAAGATTACGAAGATTTTCTTCCTTGAAAATCACTGTAGAAAATGTGCTAGGCATCAAAGAGCTGCGCTTATTCCCAAAACTCGCCAATGTCTTTCATAACACTATTTTCGTCTAATTTACCTTGAGGCAAATTTGATTGATGTATCTACACTAATCAGTCCCATTTGAGATTATTTTTTTTTTCTCATAACCAATTTAATGGAGTATTTTCTACAAGATGCTACTTTTTTATTATAAAAGTTTTTATGGGAGCATTAGAATCGTCAGAACCATTTTAAGCATTTCACAGTCATTTTTTGTTTGGACTGCGCTTATATAAGTTGTCTCTAAAGTTTGGTAGCTTGATAAACTAAAAAAAACAAATCAATTAAAAAGACTAAAGAACTCTAAAAAGATACATGTTTTGTAAAAAATGATTCTTTCCAGCATCTTACCCTTCCCTTTGCCATTTCAGCAACATCAGTCCTACCATTAAAGGGGCACTGTAGTCACTTTAAATTCTACATCATATTACAGTGTTAGTGGTGCAAGGTGTAACGGATTCCATATGTTTCAATTGAGTATCGCCCTTGAGTGCTTCTCCCTTTTTCCTGCAAAGTCATAGTGATTATAGCTTTTACCCAAACATCACACTTGACTTGATGAAGGGTCAAAAATAGTGTGTCTTTATTTGGAAAAGTACTAGGTTTTATACACATACCCCCAGCATGGGGTCTCCATTCAAAGTACAGTAATCCTGCAACACACATTACATAATTTAATTAGATTAATTATAGCACAGTGTAAAAACATTATGGACCCCCATACATGTAGTATCCTCTGAAAGCTGGTCTTCGAGCGCCCAATCCTGGAAAATAGATACCTGATCCCATGTCCGTAGAGGAAACGTCAAGTGGTTAAACGTTTGACCGGCTGAGGCTAAAGTTCAAGCTGAAAATAGTTCCACGCGGCAGGTCTGGAAGTACCTCTGTGTTTTGGCGTTCGGCATATGGCTAGTGCCGAATGGCTTGCAAATAAAGTGCTTTCGGGTCTAGGGAAACCAAAGTGGTGATTATAGGTCCCTTTCGGTGTAGCGTTCTGGGTTTCCTCAAAGAAGCAATCTTTGATGATTGTGTTTTAATGACATCAACAAAGTTAAAGGGCAATTGTCAACAGGATTTCTATTATGTTCACTATCCCTATATTTAACACACATATTTGTCAGGTGTGAAAAATACAAGAAATATAGAAATCTGCACACCTTTATCCTGCAACTGGGTGTCTCCATCTTAAGTCAGTATTGAGAAATGTTAAAGATATATGTAAAACAACGTTTTCTCCTCTTCATTTGAAATTTCCTTGTCTGAACAGGATTGTGATGTCATTTGTTAAACCTTTTAATATAAATGTAAAATAAAATGTAAAATCTCATGAAAACAATTTACATAACTTATAGCTGATTTTTACGTTTTATGTACATTTCAGAGTTCCCCTAAAAACTGTGTCATTGCCATTGAAAGTTGGCACTGCTCTAAAAATAATTGAAAAAAAGGGAAGGACTGTGCCTAAAGACTCCCTGTATCATAAACTGTACAATAATATGGAATGGTTATGGTGTTTAATGTCCCTTTGTGCAGTAGACGTGCAGAATGTACACACAACTTTGGATCATGGAATGCAATTTTTTTATTTTTTTTATTATTTTTTTATTTACTCGACTGTTATCTTTTAGAAACAGGACAGTCTTATAGTTGGTATTTTAAATAATGATAAGCCACTGCATGCAGGGACACAGTAACAGATGAGATCCTTTCACATTAACCTATGTATTGAATTTTAGAATGACCCTTTAAAGTCTAATATTTTCAGACTCTGGTGGCATGCTCTGAACATTTTTGTGTGATATAGTTCTTTAGACTAGAGACTGAACAAATATCTCAAAAACAAAAAATGTGCATAGTCTTGTTTTATTTGTTTTAAATATCTTAAAAGGTATATCAGGCAAATAAACCCAACTTTTATGGTAATTTAAAGGAACACTATAGGGTCAGGAACACAAATCTGTATTCCTGACCCTATAGTGTTAAAAATACCATCTGGCCCTCCTTACCCCACTAAATATAGTGAAATCTTACCTTTATTTCAGTCTACTTCTTCTGGCTCTGCCTCTGATCTGCCTTCTTCGCTGACATCAGATATGACCTGAGTAAATCACAATGCTGTCACATAGGAAAACATTGGATTGGTTGAGCTTGTCAAGGAGGCAGATCAGGGGCAGGGCCAGCACAAGCCAAACAAAGCCCTGACCAATCAGTATCTCCTCATAGAGAAACATTGAATCAATGCATCACTATGAGGAAAGTTGTGTCTCCATGCAGAGGGTGGAGACACTGAATGTCAGTGCTGCACAGTGTGCAGAACTGCCCTAGGAAATGCCTCTAGTAGCCATCTGAGGAGTGGCCAGTGGAGGTATCCCTAGGCTGTAATGTAAACACTGCCTTTTCTCTGAAAACACAGTGTTTACTGCAAAAAGCCTGCAGGAAATGATTATACTCACCAGAACAAATACAATAAGCTGTAGTTGTTCTGGTGACGATAGTGTCCTTTTAAGGGAACATGAGGGAATGTTCCACTTCTGGTGGATTGTCCCTAGTAAGAGCATCATGATCACATCTTTAGATGTACTTGCTTTTTGCAAACTGTATCTGACCCGTAAGAATGCTTCATCTGAACTCAAGGTATTGTGAGTGGCGTGGCCAATGCCTTGGGCTTTGACCATACCACTTCTTAATGAGACCCGAATGGGACCTGCTCACTGCCACTTTATCGGCATGCCCCACCTTGCATCCTGTATTCATACTTCTCAAAAATAGGAGGTATGTAAATATTTAGATATATATTAAAGGACCACTAGAGTTATCCAGATCACTTCACTCACATTGGTGCAGTGGTCCTGTCATTTTAACCCGGCAATGTAGGGTTTTGTAGAAACTGCAATGTTTACTTGGGGTCAAATCCACCTCTAGTGGCTGTGTTCCTAACAGCCACTAGAGGCCTCTATTATTGCAAAAATCGGCAATTCTGATGTCACCAAGGGGGCGGCGCTGGAAATAAGGTGAGTTTTATTAACTTTTAAGGGGGCTAAGGGAGGGGGGGAGGGAGGGGGAAGCCACCTAAATGGTGTGTTTTGCACTATAGGGTGTGTTCCTGACCCTATTGTGTTCCTTTAGTAGAGATGTGCCACTATTTATAGTGGTTTCAGGACCATATATGCTTGTAAATTTTGTTATCCAGTTTGCTTTTTCAAATAGTTATTTTATTGAATAACAAAGTCCATTTATTCTGCTACTTGGGCATGTTGCCATTAAAGCTCTTATGTTTTTCTCCTTTTATCATCTCCTATTATTTTTAATAAATTTAGTTTGAATTCGGTGACATGACTCAGTTTCCATCTGTGCTAGAAATCCGAGGTTGACTCAAAATATCTATAATTGAGGAAACAGCGAGAGTTTGCTGAAGCTCGGAGTGATGTGGCGTACAATTGCATGACATGATGTTCTGCAGCATGCAGTCTGGGACCAGTCACGCATTAAAATGAATAATTACTCCGCAGAAAATGACTTATTTAGCAATGTAGTCTTTGCTGTAGGAAAGATTTTGAAACCATTTAGTATACCATAGTTTGATCAAGTCTAATCGGGTTTCAAAAAGTATTTATTTTGTGTTTTTAAAAGGACCGCAGAGGGTAAATTAAAGTTTTACTCCTAAGAATTATCTTGCTGAAAGTTGCAAATGTCTAGACATAGATTGCGTTCAGGTAGAAATAATTTGCAAATGACATGTTAGGCTAGTTTTGCAGTTAAAATATGTATGGACAGACAACTTTGGATAACTTTAACTATGAGGTTTATTGGAATCCTGATGTTAAATTATTAAAGGGTTTATTCTCTATATAGCGCTTTGGGTAAATGCTCAACCCACTTGCATAATATAAGCCAAAATCAAATAATAACACCAGATATAAAATGAAAAAATAAAAATACAAACTACACTTATAAAACTTATTGCAACCCCTTCTTCTATTAAGTGCACATAATTACGTAAAAAAGCAAATACATTTCAATATCAATTTTTTTTATTTTTTTTGGAGAATCGGTCCATTTACAAAATTATCTTTAAAATCTATCCTTTCACCCAGTAACCCTGTGTTTGTCAATAACTTAGAAACCGTTCTTTCATTCACTGTGAATCAGCCCTGATACCTATAGATTATACAAATCTTCCAGGTCACCCTGAGACTCAGGACTTATCCTCTTGTAGCTTTAATTGCAAATACTGTGTAGCCATTATTTTGTATGATCTACGGATGTAAATGGTACAAGTGAGTGGCAAGAAAGATTTATGCCTGGCCTGAAATGGTAAAAGTTACGCTGGGTTAATTTTCTTTTTCTTTCTCCTTATTTGTTATGTAAACATAACCGGGAGGACTGCACAGTGCTGTCAGATCGTGATTATTTTCTACTTCTCAAAACCCCCATGGGATTTAGCCGGGGTTATTGCTAGCAACGGTAAATTAATGTACAATTGATTTCTGCTGACTTGAGTGTTGAATCAAATGCTTTAAAATGTGATCACCAAGCTAGTAATATTTGTGAATTGTTTATATTATTTTTATTTTTAATTTTTTTTTATAACTTGAACAAGTGCACCATGGACAATCAGATTATATGGGGAAATAAATCTTCCGATGGATACTTAAGAAAGATGTTACGTATTGGCAATGTCTTTGTAAAGCGCTCACACAAATTGATTATATGTAAGAGAGTAATATCTTACCAGAAACATCAGAAGTTTATGCAATGCATTGTCTGAAGTGCTGAGTTTCATTTAATTTGTCTCCTTTGAACTTGCAACAGTGCCATGATCATCCACTTAATTGTCAGTGCCCTATCCCTCGGCCAGTTTAGCTTACGTGTGCTTTTAAATTGTACATTGCTGACTCTCTGTACTCTAATTCAAAAATCGACATCCTCCATTTACCATTCTGCCAATTGTTCAAAGCTTTTCAATGTTAAATGATCCTGTCGCTGGAATTGTATTTACCTAAATATTTTTTAAACTGTATTCCCAACAAGTTTTATATTTTTACCAAGTGAAACATTTGTAAATTGAGCAATGGCTAAATGGGTCTCCCTGATTTGAATACGTGATTGTGAGATCTGGAAGATAAAATGAAATGTGGTAAACCACACTGCTGCATTTACATCTAACCTAGTACTGAGAGCCTCCATATTGACTCTCTGGCGATCATTGTGTTTGCACTTACCAGCCTAGGGCAGAGAAACAGAAACGTAAGGGAGATTTATCAAAGTGTTATGTTTTAAAAGTTGGCAATCGCCATGGAAACCAGTGGAATATGCTGGCACATTCCATTGGTCACTCTCCCCTTTACATTTTTCCATAACTTTTTATAACAGAACTCTTCAACATACCTTTCTCATGTTTCTATCTCTCCTCTGCCAGTGCAATAACAGGCCTCCCAATCATCCTGAGTTCAGTGGGACTGACCTGATTTCTGGGTGCTGTCATGCAGTCCGAACTTGTGGACACCAAGGAACTGTCCCCAACAAGTATAGTGCGTGCTCATCATTAGACGCACTAGGACCCTGCAGGGAGCAATGAACAGTGCTCTCTGCGTAGCCCACCTGTGGAATTGACAGGCAACCTGACATGCTTTCACTCGAGGTTGACTTACCAGAAAACTGGGTGGACCTTCCCTCTTTTGGCAGAGTCAGTTACGCAATGGTGTCACTGGTCTTCTCCCTTTACCCCTATTCCATCAGTGACTTGATTCTTTGTACACTGGAATTGGGAGGTATGCAGTATGTATCAGGGCTCTGCCGGGATTGAACTTGTTCACAATGGTAATTGCTAAATCTTTAATATAAATGTAAAACAAAACAAAACTGAAAGCCGTTTAATAAAAGCTGCAGGTGAATTCCAATGTTTTATTTAACCCCTTAAGGACACATGACGTGTGTGACACGTCATGATTCCCTTTTATTCCAGAAGTTTGGTCCTTAAGGGGTTAAACGTGTTATGAAAGGAGAAGTCACGGTTCCCCTTTAAATCTCGAGGATGTGGCAGATTTTAAATGTGAGATGTCCCTCTCGGAAATTGCCTTACATTTATTAAATGTTACGAGTCGTTTAAAAGATAAAATAAATCACTGCTTTCTGCATGTGATCATTGCAGACAATTGGAACCTGTAATGTCCACAATTGAGCTGATCAGCTTTCAGCATTCCACTATACAGAACATCTACATTTCTGTGTTTACAGTGCCTGGTGGCGAATTATTATTGTGTCTACAGGATACACAGGTTAAATAGATTAAAAGATATACAGAAATAACAGCAAACTGCCAAACTTATTAAACATTAGCAACGCAGAGAATTAATTGTAGACACTATCAGTGTACTCACCTAAGTCTGTATTCTAGCAATTTGAAATCCAAATGGTAAAATTAAAGCAAAATCTGCTGAATTTTTTATTATTATTTTTTTAACTTTGTGCTGGTACGGATGTTTTTTTTCTCGTCACTCAAGAGCCAACACAGGATCCATGGAGCGATGCTGAACGGAGGTGAGCTAGACAGTTAATGACAACGTTGCCAAAAAACATGAAGCAGATTACACATAAAAACAGTAGTATGTATATCCTTACTTTAGAAATAAGCATGATAAAAACAAAACAAAATGGGGCTGCCTGGTGGGGGAGGGGGGAGGGGTTGGATACACCAAAACAAACAAGAAAAAGTGATTTAATTTAAAAGGACACTGCTGCTATTTGTAAAGATGATGATGCTAGGGAGGGTATCGGTGCTATAACATTTATTCCTTTTTTTATTTTATTTTTTTAATTAAACTCATTTTTAAGAAAAAACAAAAACATGCTGACTTCACCAGCAGTCAAAGCCTCTTAAAGTTGCTGTGTCACTTCTGATTATTTCATAAACATCCAATATTCATGCTGATTCCGTTGGAATTTCATTCAAATGAAAATGCAATACCAAAAATACTATAAGAGAGATTACTTTTGTCCTAGGGTAAAGCCTGAGGTTTCATCATGTTCATGTTAATCACTTTAATATCAAGGGCCATTCAAGGTTGTTGTTAATCTTCTGTCCATCCTCTTCCAAAAAAAATAAAAATACGAAATGTTATGGAAAAACATTTGGTAAGGAAGCTACTAGTCTCTGTTTCAGACACTCTCCCAAGAATTTTCTCACCAGCATGACCATTGTGGCACCAAGTCAGTCCAGGTTCTCCTGCTTGTTAGAGAGCCTGAAGGTTGCCAGAACACGTGACATCACGGAGCATGCACACCAAATCCCATGTATTTCCAGCGAAAAGCAATTGACATGATCGGTACTGCCGTGAGTGCTCCCATTGTCCTTACTGAACGTTATCCAGGCATTAATACATATGCAGGATACTAATGTTCAATGGAGTCGGCGTCAGTCACTGAACATTCTGGACAACATCCAGGATGGATACTAAACCATTTCAAGGTTAATATGCATTCAATCCAGGTACCTGAAATGCCTCATTGTTTCGTGGTTTCGGTATGTTATAATGCTCCTATTAATTTTTCTCCTGTCTTCCACTTGTGTTTCTGGCTTTTTTATTTTTTATTTTTTATTTTTTTTTTAAATGCATTGCTCCTTGTACATAATTGCACTTTGTTTCATTTAATCCAACAAAATTAATTATAACATTTTAAACTTTAAAACTCCCATTTTCTATTTTTAAATAGGTTTTTCTGCTAACCTATACATCTGCTAGTAAAACTACTATCGCAATGCATAGATCTAATCGTATGCTCAATCTAATGAGCAAGCGGCGTTTGGGAGCCCTTTAAGAGGCCACAATGTAGCATTGTTTGAAGCGTAAATTGTAACTGGGTTGAAAAATAGACCAAATGGATGGTTTTCAGTTGACTAATAATAGGTGTTTCTGAAGTAACCTGTCCCTATTCGAGTAATGTTGCCCTTTTTATCCAGAGTGGTAAGAGATGGAGTTCAGAGAGCTGCATGTTTCTACCTCTGGATTAATTTGATTTATTACCTGGTGACAATCCTCTGTAAGGTTTAAGATGTGCTATATTTTGCATTGCAATTGGAACTGCATTCAGACACAAAACCTTACTTTAGAAATTCAAGAGATGAGAAACTGTAGATGTAATTTATCACAGTGTAAGGGGAAATTAGAATGGACACTGTACATTAAGATGAATGACTTCATAATACAGGAAATATTGGATATGTGCTGAATAAGTCCAAAACGGCAAAAATCGAGATATTGTGAACAAAAATGCTAACAATGAAAACTGATTTTCTGTGACCGTAAAAATTACAGTATATATTAAAGGAATATTACGATGGAAAATATTAGCATGGAAATATTTTATTAACCTGTTGGCTCAGCACAGCCTAAAATGAAAAGTTTATAGATCCATGTGCCTGTCTGCTTTCACAAGTTTGTAACTTATCAAGGATTGTTCTAAGCACAGTGATAACTTTGCGTCACTGCCTATGGGGCATAGCATGCCCCTGTCATGCCATGTAGTGGATTTATAAATACCACCTCATCATCAAATTTAAAAAAACTACAGCATGCAGCAGTATTCTGTTAATCTGTCATACTTAACTATTGAGCCATATTAGAACTTTAGTCTGCAGTATGAATGCTCTCCTCTTCATCTATGTACTTCTTAGTGTGTCACATGGCGAAAATAGTGCTGCAGTCTGCCCCATTCCCTAGTAGCCACATGGCGGTGATAGGGCTGCAGTCTGCCCCCTTTTGTAGTAGTCACAAGGCATAGATAGGGCTGCAATCTGCCCGCTTCCCTTGTGGCCACATGATGGCGATAGGGCTGCAGTCTGCCCCCTTCCTTAATGGACCCATGGCGGTGATAGGTCTGCAGTCTGCCCACTTTTGTAGTGGCCACATGGCACAGATAGGGCTGCAGGCTGCCCCCCTTTGTAGTGGCCACATGGGATAGATAGGGCTGCAGCATGCCCCCTTTCGTGGTGGCTACATGGCATAGATAGGGCTGCAATCTGTTTCCTTCTCTAGTAGCCACATGGTGTTGATAGTGCTGCAGTCTGCCCCTTTCCCTAGTGGTCACATGACCTAGATAGGGCTGCAGTCTGCCCCCCTCCCTAGTGGCCACATGGCATAGATAGGGCTGCATTCTGCCCACTTCCCTAGTGGCCACATGGCATAGATAGGGCTGCATTCTGCCCCCCTCCCTAGTGGCCACATGGCATACATAGGGCTGCATTCTGCCCCCTTCCCTAGTGTCCACATGGTGGTGATAGTGCTGCAGTTTGCCCCCTTCTCTTGTGGCCACATGGCGGTGATAGGGCTGCCCTCTGCCCCCTTCCCTAGTGGCCACATGATGCCGATAGAGCTGCAGTCTGCCCCCTTCCCTAGTGGCCACATGGCACAGATAGGGCTGCAGTGTGCCCGCTTCCCTACTTGCCACACGGCATAGTCTGCTTGCCTGGCATTTGACAGACAGGAGCTGCAGCACGCGACTTACCCCACATTCCTCATCTGGTGTCTCGACAGCTGAAACCACTTTATACTACTGCTTGAAAACGAGAGTTGTCATGTATGGGAAATCGTCCCACGTACACATTAAATGGTATTCAACATTAATAAAAGAAGAAGAAAAATACCATTATATGTGCCATATTACAATTAATCATTCTAATGCTATTTGTGTTTGACTGCTGAGAAAAGTCATTGGAATGTAATGTTTGCTGTAAGCCATAGGAAGCAGTTGTTTAAAATAACTTCTTTTTAATGACACATTTATATCAGTCAGCTCCTCCGCCACCCTAGTAATGTCACTGCATACCATCACTCTGCAATAAGGATGAAAGAGACTGCAGTGCTTCAACATTCTGCTTATCTAAACAAGCACATCTAACACCATTTACATATACATGTAGAAAAGGCATGGAATTTGCATATGTTTAATTATACATGAAGTCTGCACACAATCCTGTCTGCTTTATACTCCAATGTCACCATATATTGAGATTTGAGTGCAGAAGATCTTACAGCAGTTAAGATGTGCAGCTTTGGGCCAGGAAATGCCCCTAGTGGTCCTCTGAGTGACTACCATTAGGGGTGTTACTAGGCACCAATGTAAATATTGCATTTTCTCTGAAAAGCTACACTGCAGGGACAGTCTATAGACAGCAGAACAATTACACTGAGCTGCTGTGTTCTAGTGACTATAGTGTCCCTTTAAATAAGGGGAGATGAGTGGACTTTCCTTTTAAACACAGATTTCAAGTTGAGTTGCTGTAAAATAATGATAATGCTTTTAGGAACCTGCAGGGTTTGACCTGTTTGCCTATGCCCACTCTAGGCACCTGCTTAGCCTGCCTTATTAGAATTCCAGAGCTGATACCAGGCAGCCTTCCAGAATATGAACACTTTGGAAGGTCTGTTAGCCTCAGGAGATATTTACAGTATACGCATATCAAGGTATGTCTGCTCCATCTCCGTGCAAACCATATTGTGAAATGCCTGTGTATCTGAAGCCGACAACCAGTTGCCTTATTAAACGCTATCAGTTTGTATTTAATGTGCAATCTGAAGAATTGTGGGCTTCAAAGGTGCATTCCTCACATTCAAAAACACATTGATGTCCAATGGAAATTGCTTAGTAGCCTGGCTGCCTGGAATGACACACTGCGCATAGACTTAAGCAGGATAGTAGGTAATGGTGAAATTTCAATATGCCTTTGGGGCATGTATCTTTAAAGCATCCTCCAAATATATAATACATGAATGCATAAAATGCTTGCCCAGAACTGACATTTAACATCTAGTGGCTTTTTTTTTTTAAATGTTTGGAAAAATCCAATTGTCGTTTTATTTTATAATTTATTTTTTTTCCAAGGGACCCTGTCACTGAAAAAAAAGGTGAATGTAATGCTATTTTATATATATGTATATATAGATAGATATAAACAAAGTCAAAACTCTCGGTTTTCCAATTATATTTAAAAAAATAATCACGACCTCTGCATCAACGTTTTGGGTCGAGATGTTGAGATGGTGATTAGTTTTTTTTAAATATAATTGGAAAACGGAGAGAGTGCTCCTGTCTTGACTTTGTTTATATGATCTGCTTGGAAGCACCCAGGTAAAGTTACTTAATTTACACTTTTGGGGTTGAGTGCCAGAGCCTGGACATTTGTGTGTGTTTGTGTGTGTGTGTGTGTGTGTGTGTGTATGTATGTATGTGTGTATATATATATATATATATATATATATATATATTTGGTTTTAAACAATGTGTGTTGAGCAATACATCTGAACAATAGACATTACCAAAGTGTAGCAATAGAAATGTAATACGTTCAGTAAGTTCTGAAAAAAATATAGGACCTAAAGAAACATTATAGGGTCAGGAATACAAACAAACATGATGGCTTGCTTCCCTCCTCCCCCTTACCCGCCTTAAAAGGTAATAAAATGTGCCTTATTTAGCTGGCCCCTGCCTCGTCGCTAATGTCATCAGAATTTATTATTTCAGCGTGAAAGCATTGGATTGGCTAAAATAGACAAGGAGGTGGGCGGGGCCAAACCCTGACTTAACCAATCAGCACCTTTTCATGAAGATGCATTTAATCAATGCATCTCTATGAGAAAAGTTTAGCGCTAAACTGCACTGCCACAGGAAGCACCTCCAGTGGCCGTCTGAGGAGTGGCCACTGGAGGTGTCCCTAGGGGGCAATGGTAAACACTGCCTTTTCCCTGAAAAGGCAGGGTTTACATGAAAATGCCTGCAGGGAATAATTAAACTCACCAGAACAACTACATTAAGCTGTAGTTGTTCTGGTGACTGTAGTGTCCCTTTAATTATTTGGAGCTATAGCTAAACTGATTAGCAAATGTGTGTTTAAAAAAACCCAATCATCTTAATCTACTTTAAACATCTTCCCAGGGAAGAATAGACAAAATAATTGCATTTAGGGCAATGTAGCCAAACTGGGGAGTTTGCAGATTTTTCTAGTTTACCTGTTTTGGACTAAACGTGCCCTTCTATTATAATTTCTCCACTATCGCTACTCTCATTTTAGAACTCTACTTCTGTAATAATATAAATGAAAGCAAAGACCCCATTACCATATGGCACTCACAATATCTGACTTTTTGGGGGGGGGGGAGGAGGGAAAAAGTGTTTTCTTTTTAAACCGGAAATCTGTCCGCATATAACATTCCTGCTACTTCATCAGTATGAAACCACTCACACTTTTTAATTCCCCAGGTGCATAATGATAACCATGTGACTTGAAACTGGAACATACATGACTGACCCTTAGTGCTGTTCACCTGCCCATTGGTACCTGATGGGACTCAGGATCCCACATGGCATGTAAATGACAACAGGATAATTTATCTGAAGGGACAGTCAGCACTACAGTACAAGAACCACAAAGGCCTATTATTCGCACACACTTTCTGGTGAATACTGTGCCAATAATGTCCTTTTACGAGAGATGGCAAACAGATAAGTGCTTGTTTCTACACTTGTTAAAATATATTGAATAATTTATTAGTATGATCATTTGCTGGTTAGTTTTATTCAACTTTTATTGTCTTTCTACCTTTCCTTTGGCACCCATATATGCTGCTGTAGGCTATAACACCTAATTTACTGTTTCCCTATGTTGATTACCCAAGCAATAAAAGCTTTTGTTTTCACACTACAAATGTCCACATTTTGGAAATTTAAAAAGCCTGATGGAAAAAAACGCAGTGCTAATAGTGTGTTATTAGCTAGGTTAGTTATGCTGAACGACCCACTTGTTTCATTAATTGCTGTATTTAGTAAAATGTCCTAAGTTTTGTAATTATTATAATTGAGTGCCAACAAATTTTGTAGTGCTGAATGCAATAACATTACATAACTTGATCGAAATAAAACCGTACTTCCCCAAAATTTAAGCAATAGCTTAATTTAAATACGTCTGATTTGCTTGTGCTTAAAGCCTCTCTGCCATTTGTGTGTGTTGAATAAAGTTATGTTTATAAAATACGCATGTTGACTGTGTTGCGAAAACGTGACAAAAATTTAAGCTTTGCTGTCAGTGTTTGCCCAGTCCCTGTATTGATCAAAGTGATGTAGGAATTGGTTAATTGGTTATTGTACTACTTATTGTGAGATGTCATTTATGGCGGGTGTCTCACGTGTGTGATAGTGCTGCAGTGATAAGGCTCCTGGCAGCTGAAGAAGATATAGGCAGATACAAGGGGAACACTTCTGATGCAGTTACCTTCCACAGCACTTGAAGTAGAGATTTCAATTTAAGAGGAGTTTGCAAAATATGTTTAGTCCCCCAAAACTGCCTGCTTCTAATTGAAGTGGTTATAGTGCCTACAGTAGCCCCCCCACCCCCTTAGTGGCCCCAAATGACGCAATTTTAATAGTTAGGCTTGTAAGGGTGGCTTCATGTCTCACCTCCAAGCCCTCTGAATAGGAGACACAGGGATGTTACTTCCCGACTCTTAATACCTGGGCATATTGTGACGTTAGGCGCATGCACAGTGCCATCCCCATGCATAATAGAGAATTATTGCATGCAGTTTCTCTATGACAGAATCATTGCTCCCCATTGTTCCTTTATAAAAAAAAAAGGTAAGTGAAATTAGTTTTCAGTGGACACGTGTAGGGGAGGGGGGGAGGGGCTGGAAAGCATACAGACAGTGATACAGTGGTGTTAAGAATACAGACTTGTTTTTGCTAGAGCGTCCCTTTAAGGATAATTGTAATGTTCTGGCGCAGTGAGTACCCTGAACTGTCTTCCTTTCCATGGTGACCTTATAACTGCAGAGACTTGCAAAAATTGCTGTAGCTGTATCATGCCCTTCGGTGCTACATGGAAAAAAGACTTTACTTCCTGTTTTACAGTTACCCTGTCATCTGACTTGTGCACAAAAAGTGCACTCAACTAGGACAGACCGCGCTCCTTCTAAAGAGAGAAACAGCTGTGGTCGTATGGAAGTTGGTTTGATGGATTGGATAATCACTGCAAACAATCGGGTTTACCGTACAGTGCATAAACTATTCACAGCGATAATATGGCTGCCATGAGTTTGTAAAGCAACTGGGGGATAAATTACTTATCCTGCTGAATTTATTAGCAATAAACTTACTATTTCAGTCCTGTCCTGGGGAAATCCACGGGTTTTCTATGGCAGACTCCATGTTTAATGGAATTAATAAAACAATTTCTCAAAGCATGCACTGTTTCATTTACATTGAACATTTGTATCATTGTAATTTAGCCACAATGTATCAGATCAAATGGTCTGATCAATTGCAAACTAAGTACTGTTAGCTTATTTAGACCAACATCAAAGATCAAAAAACACATTTAATGCAGCACGAATATTGGGAGATGGGTGGATGACAATTACAATGGGCGGGTAGTGGGAGTGTCTTGGGCATAAAGGTCGCCAGCCGGATTAACATAGGGGCTGAGGGAGCTGCAGCTCCAGGCCCATGCCCATGCCCATGGAATTGGCCCATTGTTAAAATTGTAGAAAATGTTTTACTACTCTTCACATGCTCTTGCATAAGTATGGAAACTTAAGAGGGATGTAGGGGAACACAACTTGTGTGGCCTGGCCTGGCTGACCATGAAATTAGTTAAGGAACACTGACTTTGCGTACTCTGCAAATGCTTTTGCTGCTCCGGTCTCTTTAACTCTGTGGCATGTTCCCTTTCTTCTAAACTCACTACGTACACCTTTTCTCTGTCCTGAACCGTATAACAGAAGCTTCTGCCTGCTAGTAAGAAGATCAAGAGATCTGTGAGTGCTAGGGTATAGTCCTTCGAAAGTGTGGAGCGAGGGCAATATTAGACACATCTATGCCACGGTGCTTTTGGCGTGGTATTGGCCTGCATGTATGGTTGGCAGGCAGCCTGTCATGCATTTACACCAGGCTGACCTAATTCTTCGGGCACACACTTCCAACTCCACACTCACGTCAGTGACTCACCCTTTTACCTCACCCACGACATTCTGCTTCACCAGACACTACTGTTAGGGGGTATGGATTTACTTGAAAGATGAAAGCAAGAGATTAGCATAGGGTATGTGTTTTCTGATAGCTATATCCTGTGAGTTTCCCTCCAGCCAGATACCGGACGCTTGGGAGGTATGACTTTTAGTTTTTTCTGTTAATAAGATTTTGTAATTAGGCCCATTTTAATTGTCAGCACCAGGACCAATGGGCTCTTAATCTGGCACTGGTTGCCAGACTGATGGCGTCCTGGACGTCCCACTAATTGCAAGACCATTCAGTGAATACTGCTAAACTCCTCTCTGCTCAACCTAGTCCCCGCTGCACAGCGCAAGAGCATTTAATTCTGCGCTCATGCTGTCCATGTCGAGGGCAATTCCCTGGTATCCATGATTGCAGGACACCAGGGAGCTCTGGCCTGGAATTGGTACTGTCTCTGCAAAAACTGAACTGCTGGGAGCTTTGATAATGGCTGTCTGAGAATAATGGAAAATGCTGTTAAAAGATATTTAGTATTGTTTTTTTTTTTCTTCTTTTTTTTAATGTCGCTTTTTAATTTTCACTGGATGTTATGAAAATGGAAAGTAATGGATAACCGTGTGGGAGTGAGCTCAAAGCAGAGCCATTACCTACAGAGACACATGTGGGAGGTGCGCAAAATATACCTTTTTAATATTGCCATCTTGTGTTCATTTTCTCCTTTTTCTCCTTTTTTTTTTTTTTTTTTTTTTAATGCTAACCTGCACTGCAACAATGGTTTGCATTTGCTCAAATGATTAAGCGACGTGGAAGGTTGTCACACATCTGTCCAGCTAATCAAAAACTAAATGTGTTTCCAAGATTAATTTTTCTTTTTGGTCTTTTTTTTTTTTCATAGATTCCTGTTTTCGGGCAAGCTCCTTTTCAGAATCTGGCTGTATTCTGCGAAATTCTCATCTACCTGTTCAGTTCTAATTGAGCTTATTTCATTTTGAGTTTATTTTTAGATTTCTATCTGTGCCAGCAGAGAAGCGAATTACTTAGTCTCACAGCGGGTACCTACAAAGAAATAGAATGCAAGTGCAGGCCGGTGAATGCTGATTGACCGTAGTGCTCTTTCTCATGTCAGAAAGCATTGTGTACGTTTGTGTGAGCTGTAGCTGCACGCTTTGTGCTCACAGCCCCTCGTGTGCTGCTGTGTGCGCCAGCACAGTCTACTGGAGAATTTATCATCTGCCGTGGGATTTACCATCTGCTCCAGAATCTGATCTAACTGGTTAACAATTAATGAACTGTTGTGTTAGAAGAGTCCCATTGACACAAGCTTTCTATGTTAAATTACTGAAAGGTGCAGCACCAATTACAGGAAATATTGATTTTGTCATGTGCTGCCTTTGCAGTCTCTTCATTATTTCATTTTATTCCAGATACACATGTATACTTATTTTCTGGATATATTGTGCTGTAGTGTTCTATTTTTATTTATTTTTTCTTCTTGATCAGAGTATTTTCCTATTTATTTATTTATTTATCCATCCATATTTTGGTATAAATGTTTGAGAAAAATAAAATGTAAAAAAATATATATACGCACACAACACAATATGATACATGGATATTTTTAATATATATTCGTCTCCCATACTAGAAAGTTTAAACCATAGTTAGCCTCTTCCATGCAAGCCAAAAGTGTGAAAATAGGAAATAAAAAAAAAATAATTATAATAAATATATATATATATATATATATATATATATATATATATATATTACATGGTCCAAATTGTGCTCTGGGAAATGTTGCTAATTTCCATTTTAAAAATATGTCTAATTACAATGTATGTGGGGATACAGATTAAAATCTGCAGAAATCTATCGAAGAAAAACTTATATACCGTATATACTCGAGTATAAGCCGAGTTTTTCAGCACATTTTTTTGGGCTGAAAAACCCCAACTCGGCTTATACTCGAGTCATAGTCTGTATTATGGCAATTTGCATTGCCATAATACAGACTGGGGGGAGGGGGGCTCTCCTTCCCTGGTGGTCCAGCATTGGCAGTTCAGTGAGGGGGAGGGGGTCTGGCAGAGCTGTAACTTACCTCTCCTGCAGCTCCTGTCAGCTCTCTCCTCCTCCGCGCGGTCTGTGCAGCTCCCTCTGTCAGCTCCCAGTGTAAGTCTCGCGAGAGCCGCGGCTCTCGCGAGACTTACACTGGGAGCTGACCGAGGTGCTGAACGGACGGCGCGGAGGAGGAGAGAGCTGACAGGAGCTGCAGGAGAGGTAAGTTACAGCTCTGCCAGCCCCCCTCCCCCCTCACTGAACTGCCAATGCTGGACCACCAGGGAAGGAGAGCCCCCCTCCCTGCCATGTATCAAGCAGGGAGGGGGGGACGAAAAAAAAATAAGAAATAATAATAACAAATTAATAATAACAAAAAAAAAGAGGTATAAGGACAACTATGGGAGGGAGGGGGGGTATAAGGACCACTATGGGAGGGAGGGGGGGGATAAGGACCACTATGGGAGGGAGGGGGGGGGGATAAGGACCACTATGGGAGGGAGGGGGGGGGGATAAGGACCACTATGGGAGGGAGGGGGGGGGATAAGGACCACTATGGGAGGGAGGGGGGGGATAAGGACCACTATGGGAGGGAGGGGGGGGGGGTATAAGGACCACTATGGGAGGGAGGGGGGGATAAGGACCACTATGGGAGGGAGGGGGGGGATAAGGACCACTATGGGAGGGAGGGGGGGGATAAGGACCACTATGGGAGGGAGGGGGGGGGTATATGGACCACTATGGGAGGGATGGGGGGGGATATGGACCACTATGGGAGGGATGGGGGGGGATATGGACCACTATGGGAGGGATGGGGGGGGATAAGGACCACTATGAGAGGGAGGGGGTGGGATAAGGACCACTATGAGAGGGAGGGGGTGGGATAAGGACCACTAGGGGAGGGGAGGGTAAGGACCACTAGGGGAGGGGAGGGTAAGGACCACTAGGGGAGGGGTGAGTCAGGACCACTGGGGGGGGGGGGTGAAGGAACACGGGGGTGGGGAGGTAAGGACCACTGAGGGAGGAGGAGGGGAAGTCAGGACATATGGGGGGGAGGGGGCGGCAAAATGTTTTTTGCCTACGGCGGCAAATATCCTTGCACCGGCCCTGCACACACTGCATTCACACACTGCATTCATACACACACACACTGCATTCATACACACACACACTGCATTCATGCACACACACACTGCACTCGCACACACACTGCACTCGCACACACACTGCACTCATACACACACGCTGCACTCATACACACACACATACGCACACACTGCATTCATTATACACACACTGTAAATAAATATTCAATTAATATATTTTTTTTAGGATCTAATTTTATTTAGAAATTTACCAGTAGCTGCTGCATTTCCCACCCTAGTCTTATACTCGAGTCAATAAGTTTTCCCAGTTTTTTGGGATAAAATTAGGGGCCTCGGCTTATATTCGGGTCGGCTTATACTCGATACTAAATTTGGCCTGTAACTCACAAGAACCATGTAACTTAGGCACACAGGGACATTTTCAGAATTAGGAAAGTTACCGTATATACCCGAATATAAGTCGAGACCCCTAATTTTACCCCAAAAAACTGGGAAAACGTATTGACTCGAGTATAAGACTAGGGTGGGAAATGCAGCAGCTACTGGTAAATTTCTAAATAAAATTCTAAATAAAATTATATCCCCCCAAAATTATATTACCGTATATACTCGAGTATAAGCCGACCCGAATATAAGCCGAGGCCCCTAATTTTTCCCCAAAAAACTGGGAAAACTTATTGACTCGAGTATAAGACTAGGGTGGGAAATGCAGCAGCTACTGGTACATTTCTAAATAAAATTAGATCCTAAAAAAATTATATTAACTGAATATTTATTTACAGTGTGTGTGTATGCAGTGTGTGTATGAGTGCAGTGTGTATATAATGAATTGAGTGCAGTGTGTGTGTGTATGAGTGCAGTGTGTGTGTGTGTGTGTGTATGAGTGCAGTGTGTGTGTGTATGAGTGCAGTGTGTGTGTGTATGAGTGCAGTGTGTGTATGAGTGCAGTGTGTATATAATGAATGCAGTGCAGTGTGTGTGTATGAGTGCAGTGTGTATGCAGTGTGTGTATAATGAATGCAGTGCAGTGTGTGTATATGAGTGCAGTGTGTATGTATGAGTGCAGTGTGTATGTATGAGTGCAGTGTGTATGTATGAATGCAGTGTGTTTAGAATGAATGCAGTGTGTGTATGTGTGAGTGCAGTGTGTGTATGTGTGAGTGCAGAGCATTGGTGGGGGGTGGGCATTTTATTAATTAATTATTATTTTAATATTTTTTTTAATGTTATTCTTTTTTTTAGGTAACTATTTTTTTTCTTTTATTATTAATTGTATTATTTTTTTATGTATTTATTATTTTAATATTTTTTTTCTTATTATTATTTGTTTTATTATTAATATTTTTATTTTTTTGTCCCCCCTCCCTGCTTGTTAGCTGGCCAGGGAGGGGGGCTCTCACTCCCTGGTGGTCCAGTGGATGGACTGTAGGAGGGGGCTGTCAGGAAGCTGTAACTTACCTTCACAGCAGCTCCTGTCAGCTCCCTTCTCTCTTCTCCGGTGCGTGCAGCTCCCAGGTCAGCTCCCTCTGCAAATCTCGCGGCCGCGCGGAGCGTTGCCACGGTAACCCGTGGCAACGCTCTGACCCCGCGGCTCTCGCGAGAGTTGCAGAGGGAGCTGACCTGGGAGCTGCACGCACCGGAGAAGAGAGAAGGGAGCTGACAGGAGCTGCTGTGAAGGTAAGTTACAGCTTCCTGACAGCCCCCGGTCCATGTCTGTATTATGGCAATGTAAATTGCCATAATACAGACAACTGACTCGAGAATAAGACGAGTGGGGGTTTTTCAGCACAAAAAATGTGCTGAAAAACTCGTCTTATACTCGAGTATATACGGTAATTGAATATTTATTTACAGTGTGTGTATATAATAAATGCAATGTGTGTTTGTATGAATGCGGTATGTGTAGTGTGTGTGTGTGTGTATGAATGCAGTGTGTGTGTGTGATGCAGAGTGTGTTTCTGATGTAGAGCCTTCGTGAGGGGTGGGCATTTTTATTTTAAATTATTATTTTAATATTACTTTTTTATTTATATATATATATATATATATATATATATATATATATATATTTTTATATATTACCGTATATACTCGAGTATAAGCCGAGGCCCCTAATTTTACCCCAAAAAACTGGGAAAACGTATTGACTCGAGTATAAGACTAGGGTGGGAAATGCAGCAGCTACTGGTAAATTTCTAAATAAAATTAGATCCTCAAAAATTTATATTAATTGAATATTTATTTACAGTGTGTGTATATAATGAATGCAGTGTGTGAGTGCAGTGTGTGTGTATGAGTGCAGTGTGTGTGTGTATGAGTGCAGTGTGTGTGTGTATGAGTGCAGTGTGTGTGCGTATATATTAATTGAATATTTATTTTCAGTGTGTGTATATAATGAATGCAGTGTGTGTATATGAGTGCAGTGTGTATGAGTGCAGTGTGTATGAGTGCAGCGTGTATGAGTGCAGTGTGTGTGTGTGAGTGCAGTGTGTGTGTGTGAGTGCAGTGTGTGTGTGTGAGTGCAGTGTGTGTGCGTATATATTAATTGAATATTTATTTCCAGTGTGTGTATATAATGAATGCAGTGTGTGAGTGCAGTGTGTGTGAGTGTGTGTGTGTGAGTGCAGTGTGTGTGTGTGTGTGTGAGTGCAGTGTGTGTTTGTGTATGTGTTGGTGGGGGTGGGGGTGGGCATTTGATATATTATTAATATTTTTTTTTATTATATTATTATTTTTTTATTATTATTATTTCTTATTTAATTATTATTAAAAAAAAATGTTTAATTATCTTTTTTTTCGTCCCCCCTCCCTGCTTGCTAGCTGGCCAGGGAGGGGGGCTTCTTCCCTGGTGGTCCAGTGTCATTGGTAGTTCAGTGGGGGGAGAGGGGTGCTGGCAGAGCTGTACTTACCTTTCCTGCAGCTCCTGTCAGCTCTCTCCTCCTCCGTGCGGTCTGTGCAGCTCCCTCTGTCAGCTCCCAGTGTAAGTCTCGCGAGAGCCGCGGCTCTCGCGAGACTTACACTGGGAGCTGACCGAGGTGCTGAACGGACGGCGCGGAGGAGGAGAGAGCTGACAGGAGCTGCAGGAAAGGTAAGTACAGCTCTGCCAGCACCCCTCTCCCCCCAGTCTGCATTATGGCAATGCAAATTGCCATAATACAGACTATGACTCGAGTATAAGCCGAGTTGGGGTTTTTCAGCACAAAAAATGTGCTGAAAAACTCGGCTTATACTTGAGTATATACGGTATATAATTAATTAAAATTTGTATTTATATTTTTTTCGTCCCCCCTCCCTGCTTGATACATAGCAGGGAGGGGGGCTCTCACTCCCTGGTGGTCCAGTGGATGGGCTGTAGGAGGGGGGGCTGGCAGGAAGCTGTAACTTACCTTCACAGCAGCTCCGGTCAGCTCCCTTCTCTCTCCTCCGGTCAGCTTTCCCGTCAGTAAGTCTTGCGGCCGCGCGGAGCGTTGCCACAGTAACCCGTGGCAACGCTGTGACCCCGTGGCTCTCGCGAGACTTGCAATGGGGAGCTGACCGGAGGAGAGAGAAGGGAGCTGACAGGAGCTCTCTAAATCGAAATAAAAATTGTGGAGAAAAGGGTATTATGTAAAAAAAAAAAAAAAATTTGACCCCAATACTGAGATTAAGTCCTGCACTCATTCGTACTTCCTGCTACAACATCACACTGATCCATCTAGCATATGCAGAAACGCTGCTCTTGTATTGGGGGCTAGCTGTGAGAACTCATATTGATTCTGTTCTGAAAGCAGAAGCGCTTCTAGTGACTGTCAGGTAGACAGCCCCTAGTGGTGTTTTTAGCCCTGCAAAGAAATCATTGCCATGTCTACTAGATGCTAATGCTTTATATTGAGATGAAATGGTCTGGGTGCCCTTTAGTGGCCCTTTAGTGGCCCTTTAATCATCGTTAGTTGTCCATAAGTTATCATTTATTGTAAAGCGCTGCGGAATAAGCCAGCGCTATAGAAATACCAATTATAATAATAGACACATTTAGAAGTTTGGTTCTGGAAGCTGAATTGTTGAAAATGGTCTTCCCTTAAAGGAACGCTATAGCGTTAGAATTTCAAACAAGTGTTCCTGAGGTTTCTAGTTGACTATGAAAATCAAAGAGTTTTACTTGCCTTTCTTCCCTCTCCACACTATGCTCAGTGAAGAAGCACTGCCAGTGCCACCTTGCCTGGGATCATTGAGATTAATGATGTTAGCCAATCCTATGCTTTCTCATAAACATTGGGAGTCTAGTGTGCATGCGCCAAACTTATGACCTCTGTGAGACCCTCTGATTGATATAGCAGAATTTTTCTTGGCTATTTCGTTGGAAGTGCCTGCTGTCAGATTAAACGGAATGACAATGTTTTCACCTGCAAGGATAAAACTAAAGAAATATGGCACTCAGACCACTTCATTAAGAGTCCCTTTAAATAGATCTAATCTATCTTGGTCTTGTAGGCAGTTTCTCTCACACAATCTAACTATAGTTTTAGAATTGTTTGTAGTAAATCAGCTTTGTCGTTTTGGTGTTCTTGTGTCGTGGAAATTTGGTTGAGTTTAGCCTTTGGCCACATTTTGACAAATCACTACTTATACATGAGAGCGCAGTCCCGACTGTATCTCTTGTATATCTGTTGATTAAGTTGGGATTGCAGTCTATAGAACTGTTTCCATCAAGATCCTATCTCTATGAAGAACTCAGAAGTGATTGTGGAGCTGTAAGGAGACAGTGAGATCCTTCTTGCTGTCCATCTGCAATCGATTTGCAGGTCATGTGAGGGTGTGATCGGCCGATCTCTTCATAAAATCTCACATAAATAAAACACCTGTCACATCTGCTCTAATCATTGGTGCTTGTTCCTGTTTCTTCATATTTCGATGTATACATAAGCCGCATCTCTCCAGCTGTCGCTAGAATATGAGGGCAGCCATCCCCATCCTGTGTCAGGATTCCTGGATAGATGGAATATCATGTCGCAAGTTAGCTAACATCCATATAATACAGCAATATGAGTCATTATTGCTCCGGAAACGCAGAGATATATATTTCCAATTACCCGAGTGGTTCTCGTATGTCAAAACTTGACTGTGGTTGATGGGAGTTGCTTACAGCTTAATTTATCGTTTAAACCCATGATTTGTTAATAGAGAGGAACTGGCATGTGGATGTAGTACTGATTTAGTAATAAAAAAGTAAAAAATTTAAATGGAGGGGTACACATTTTATACAGCATTATACTGGCACGGCCTGACCTCTGCAGTCTGTAGAGAATAGTCTGAGAAATCGATGTATTGACCTTGAGAGCCGTGGCATTATTGTTGCATATTGAGTAGTAATAATGGTAGATACATATTAGATCCATAAATACATAGCCGGCACAAGATTTTCGTGCATTGTTTGCATCCGACTTTAATCTCTTTGTTGATGTATCCCTGTGCCTTTATTCTCTAAGCAAAGAAAGATATATTGATTTGATCTGCTGATTTTTTTTAAGACGCTGAACACACGCTGTTCTGCTTTGCCAGCAAGTCTTGCCTTTTAAATTGGCAGGTATTGATAAGTATGATTTAGCTGCCGTGATCCAGGGGTTGTTCAGTCATGTTACTAACAATTTGTTTTTGTCGTTTGATTTAGTCATAACATTATTAATTTCATACATTTATGTATGGAGTGTGCAGGTAATACATTTTGTAGGGAGCACAGTACATTTAACAGATATAATAAATACTTAATGGAACACAGAGCACCATAACCACTTCATCTCATTGACGTTGTTAAAGTGCCTGGAGGTCCTGGGTGCCGTCTCACGTCTTGGTTACACACCTTTCTCACACCGTTTTTTCAAAGACAAGCTAGTGGTGGGCTACAAATATTAGTTGACAGTCTAAGCCTGTTAGCAGTGGCCCAGTATGAGCCTTCCTCACTGAAACAGAGGACTTAACCAGAAGAGGGTCAGAGCGAACTGACTCAGTTTACATAACTTTGGGATTAAGCAATTTGTAAATGGTTCTGTTCCTTTAGATAAAACGGCATGCAGGATCTCCAGGGACCATAACCATTTCATTGAGATGACGTTGTTATGGTGCCTTGAGTGTTCCTTTAATAATTAATCTCATAAATGTAGAGATGTTGATGGAATTGTACAGAATGTGTTCTCTCTACATCCGTTTATAGTCTAAGATTTAGATTGGTATAGTTACATGTGATTGATTGAAGTGGTATGCCCCGTTGTTGCATGTCAACTTGCTGGATTTCATTGGAGCCATCTGGTAGATCGGTTCCAAGTTAAATCACTGTTCTGTGGATGGGAGGAGTGGCATGTAGCTCTGAAATGCAATTTTTTCACCCTAGATCAGCTTTTTTTTATTTAGACTAAATTTAACATTTCAGATTTTGAGTTTAGTGAATATACATCTTTATGTTTACCAACGCCAGGACCACCCCTTTTCCTTATTGTCCCTGTTCCCATTTGTTGCCTGTAACCTCTCTATTGTGGTCCCCTTAGAAGGAAGCATGCTCTGGGCCACAGAAAGGCACTGCAATAGGTTATGGCTTATTCATTTCAAATCAAAATTGACAAAAATAAATTTTAAAGGGCAAATAATCACCCTCTCCCCTCCCCTAAACCCCCCTAATAATTTGGGAAACATGCAGTATTTGATGGTAATGCTACTGATGTTTTTGTAAATTGCACAGGCATCAATGCACCTATAACTGTTTAAAACTTTGTCTGGGCTTCTTATAATTCTCTGTCTTGAGTTAAAGAAATATAAGTCACACCACTTTTGAGTATTTCAATATCTTTGGACCCTAACCTAATTTTAATATGGGAGGTAAATTTGCCTCTGGCTGAATTACTTGGTCACATTATTGCTTTATCTGTTTCAAGCAACTGTCAGGCAGTTACTCAAATTAATGCGCTGGCCACTGGTTCTATAGCCATGTGCCTGTCATATCTAGTGGGTAATGAGCCCTTTCTCTGAACACTGTACTGCTGTAAGTGGCATCCTCCAAGTCACTAATAAAACAAGCCGAATGCTCTTCTGCCACTTTATAAATAAATACTGCACAATGTTTATGGCTGTTTTTCGGATATATAATATTTTTATACTAGTTAGGATAGAGTTGGGATAGAAGATTTAGCCTATTCCTCCTAAAAGGGCTTCTGTTAACTGGTACATTTTTGTCTCATTATTTTAACTTTTCAAATACAGAGAAGATTTTACTATTTTTTTTTTTTTAAAAAACAATTTTCTCTTTTTTCTTTTCTTTTCAAATAAAACAAATTATAATACAACAATAATTTCACATCAACATTCCAGTTCTCGAGATCCCTTCATAGTCACAAGCGTATTACAATATAGTACCATAGTCAGATGTCACTATTTTAAATAAAATCTTCTCCCCACTCTGCCAGGACATCTGATTCCACCAGGAATGTTGAAGAGATATAACATAAGATACGGTTGGATAGTCCTAGTGACAATCTTACCTCCCAGTATAACACTGCCATGGCTTCTCGCAGCCACCAGCCCTTCCAATTGTTTTTTTTTTTTTCGGATGTCTTTAGAGGCGGCACATTAGAAAAAAACAAAAAACAAAATTGGAACAGCAAATCGGGACAGATCAGAGAGGTGGGAGGTATGGATATTTGTTTAACATAGTAAACCTAAATTATAAATTCTTAATGCAACTGTTTTCAATAGCTGGAGAATCTTAGCTTAGAAACATTACCACATTACATAATTATCTACACAGCAAATAAAACATATTCTGTATTGTTATATGTAATGGACCAATGTATGTCTAAAAGAGTTGAATGTTCCTAAAGATAGGATGACTGTTAATAGTGGTTGGTCAGTGGTGTGTATGGACTATCTAAATTTAACTAAGGGGTATTAATGACAAAAGTGGCCATGTTAGCTGATATGCAATAGTATGGCCAACCACACCTGTTCATTTACTGATCTCTGCAGTTGTTCTTGTCTATATGTGCTTTTCGTGATTTTCTCTGGGTTTCTTGAAGATCAGAATAAATGGTGGAATTAACCAAGAACACACGGAATCTGTTGGCGCTATATAAATGGCGATAATAATAATAATAATAATAATAAAAACAATAACAGACTGCAACTGTCCTGGAGGGTCGACATTCTCTATTTGATCTAGGGACTCATAGTTTTGCAGCTCACCTGCTGTGCCTGAGACTAAATGTCTCTTTTGCATGCAGACAGTCATTATTTTCTTCATCCACACCTGCCCATTTGGACCTCCAATATTGATTGTAAGTTTGCTTTGATGATGCATTATGTTCCTTTTAAAATGCTTGTCGACTTTGTATCCAGATGTCCTCAAGTCAGTCTGCCTTTGCCTCCAGGGCAGTAAAATGAGGTGGATATTCGTACCGATACTTTTAAGAAGTTCCAAGGTGCATGCTTCTATCTTAAATAACCACTAAAGGCACCCAGATCACCTAATCTCAATGACGTGGTCTGGGTGCAGTGGCCAGTTTTAACCTTCAAAGTGTAAAAAAAAAATATATATATATATACTGTTTTGCAGAGGGACATTAGTGTTATGAATACAACTTTGTATTCCTAACACACTAGTATCCTTTAAAATATGAAAAAAAGAATGGTTCAGCACTCCTTTACTTTGAATAAAACCCCCAAAAACCTCTATTGCACCAAAACACCAACCAACGTTTCAGCTGATTTAAAACCATCTTTATCAAGTCAATTTCAAGGAGAAATTATAGTTCTCTTAATTAACAAACACCTGGGCAAACAAAAATAGCTTGTATCCCATGTAGAACTGAACTGCTTGTCTCTTTCAAAAATAGAAAAATAATAACTAAAATAAAAAAACGTCACTCTTAGACTTAATGTTTGGGAAGACCATTAACAATCGTGTTTGTAACTTTTTTTAAAACCCAGGAAATCCCTTATGGATGATTGGTATTAGGATTAGGACATTTCACTATTTAATAGGATTATTTAGACATTTTGCATTCCTGTATCCAAATATCCCATTGTGAGGGGCTTATTGTAGATTGTATTAGAGCATTCTAGAACAACAGATTTATTTATCAAAACAAAGAACAAAATTTAAAATGGCCATAGTCTGATTAATGGTCACAATAGAGATTTTGAACAACTCCATAACTAACTAAAAGTTAAAACATGCCATATAAATAAATGGAATGTCCACTGTGCTATATATATATATTAAACGTATCAAATTTAGCAAATTACATTACAATACAATACAGTTCAGTCCTGGCACAGCCAAGGCACACAATGCAAATGAGGAAGACACTTAGTATGTTCAGTGGCAGAAAGAGACATTTATCAAAATGATTGACAGGACACAAAGATTGGTAATGGTGGAAAATACCTCTCATACAAATTATTGCTATAAATAAGGGGAACCTGATGTTATGATTTGCTAACATGCAATGCTGTGTTAGAATGACATCAGAACCAGCGCCTGTATTGTTCCATGGCATCTGCATTGTTGGTAGAGCTTTAATTTAGATGCTGCTGTCTGAGTCTCGCAAACTATGGCTACATTCAGATTACTGCTATTCTGCCATGGCCAAATGGTTTTAAACGAACAATGGATATTGATAGAATCAAAGTGATCATAAAACTGTATTACATGTTGATTTTGTCCCAGGTATAAATATCCAGCCAGGCTTCTCACTCAACCAGCAATACTGGCATCTGAATCCCAGATTACTTCTGTGGCTGGATGCATAGCATTCTGGGATTGCGAGATAAGCATTATAGACTGTGTTGCTCTCAATGAGCAGGGCTGGGAGAATACTTCAGGTAGGTATGTCATTTAATCCTTGCATTTACTGGCTATTTCACTTGTACAATTTCTAGAGTAAATAGAATTGCTAGTTTGAAGCGGACCACAAATTTGTAGATGACAGGTCCAATCTACGAGAATAAAATCAAGTTTGTATACGCAGCAAGCTAATAGCTTGAACTGAATTAGTAAGTATTGGGTATGTGATTGTATATCTGTGTGTGGAGAGAGCAAGATAGCGGAGAAGATCATCCTAACATATTTATAAAAAGTGGCAACATATTCAGAAGTTATGTTCAAATCCATAGAGGCAATTAAATAACCCGCGCTTCTCCAAAGTACAGAGAGACAAATATTCTGGCCTTTTATGCACCCCAAGGACTGGTTGAAAACTAAGCTTTCTGTGTGTACTTTTTTTCCTAAAAACTTTTACCAGTAACTTAGAATTTGTTATCCTTATTTATTGAATTTTTTTTTTTCCAAGTATTTTTTTTTTTTTATTGAGGGTCAAACTAGATATTACAGACAGAACAAATCAAAGAACAAGTAAAAAAATAAAAAAAAAAATATTAGAAACAGAAAAATAATCAACATAGAAAAATCATTGTACAGAAATATAGCACACAAATCAAACACGTTATACAGGAGCAGTAGAAGCTAACGATATAAGTGATCGATCCTTCCCTCACTCCCTAGACATACAAGGTAATCCGGTCGCATCGTAAAATCATTGCATAGAGCAGGGTAGGCAACCTCAGGCCCTCCACATCTTGTGGACAACTTCTCCCATAATGCTGTTACAGCCATAAAGTTGTCAAAGCATCTACAACATCTGGTGTGCCGAAGGTTGCTTAAGCCTGGCATGAAGAGTGGAGTAGGATACAACAAGGTTTTTCTTTGTTTTTTTTGTTTTTTTAAATGAAGGTTAAGAATAGTAGAAGATACCCACGTGACAAACCTCTTCTTAGATAAACATAAATATGAGGGAAAAAAAAAAAAAAGAGAAATGGAGAGAATGATAGGAGGAGGAGAAAAGTAAAAAAAAAAATATTTGGTCGAGAAGCATAAACAGGAATGTGGAACGTGGGGGTAAAGAGGGCAGTAGGGGCAATCTATTTAACATTCAGCTTGGCTCTTCGAAAGGAACTATCATATTATGTTTTTGGTCAACTTTATAGTTTAGCAGTTCTTTGGAACGAACATGGAATGGCTAAAGTGTTTACTGATTGCGAAATATAAAGCGGAATTAAATAAAATCCTCTTAACCGCTGCATACATTGGTAATCAACGCCAAATGATTTGTTGATCTTCAGATTGTCACAGTTCAGCACAGATTTAGTGCTGGTAAAAATAATGACTGCATCTTTAGAAAGTTATTGACCCAGTCAACACCCGAGTCTCAAGCATTGCAGAAATTACAAACTCTCAAATTATATTCTGAACCTAGGGGGCCACTTACAGTGGTTTTAAATCAATCTAAATAAGCTAAATATGAATTGATATGAGTATTTCTATAGAAACCAAATCTAAATAAACAGCGTATATGCATTGCAACAGCTCAGAATATAAAAAGTAACTAACTATGTTTCTATTGTGCTGGATCCAAACATGCCCTAGGGATAGGCAAACTTCGACAGTCCAGGTGTTGTGGACTACATCCTCCATAATGCTTTTACACCCATAATGCTGGCAAAGCATCATGGAAGATGTAGTCCAAAACATCTGGAGTGCCAAAGGTTGCCTATGCCTGCGGCCTAACATCAAATTATTATTATTTATTTATATATAAAATATTTTACCAGGGTGGATACATTGAGATTTCTCTCGTTTGCAAGTATGTCCTGGGTCCACAAACCATTGCATTGTTACACTAGGATACAATATTACAAAAAATACAATATATATATACACACACATATAAATTTAACACATAACAGGTAATAAATATGTTCAACCATGACAAATGCATCAGTCCTAGTAAACATGTGACCTCTACCCTTTCATAAGCAGTTTTTAAGCCTTGCTTATAGTTAATAATGGAAAATCTGTCGCTCTATTTCTGATACATTTGCATTGCAACGTCTGCCAAATCATTCTCTCTGAAATCAGCCCCCAATGACCAACTGTCAATGTTTAATAATCGATATCTCATTGGACTATGAATGACTCATCCTTGTATCCAGGGCCTTTGGCAATCACTAGGCGATGGCTTGAGCAATGCTGTCAGATCTTATTAAACTATAATCCTTAGCAGAAACTCTTGCAATCTATATGCTTACAGATGGTATTCTCTTCATCGTGTTTTATTGTTGTGGGTTTGAGAACTGCAGGAATTAAGAGTAATGTCCTGTTTTACAGAGGCAACATCTACACTGACACATGGCATTCCACCAATGTCACATTCATACAGGAAAGGTTAAATAAATGGGCAAATAACAAGAATGACTAACAACTGAGCAAGCCACCCATTTCTATGCCTCAGTGACTTGTACCTCCTGTGTCATTACCCAACAGTAAAAGGGAGTGCAGCTCTTACAATTCTTCAAGGCAAATGTCATCACGAAAACCCCGTTCAGCTACAAATGAGGTGTATTAGGTCACCTTTTCAGACACAGTTACTTTCGAAAAGATTTTACAAACTAAATCCACTCGCCCTCCCCAACATGCTCTTCACTGAATGACAGGAGAAATAATTGAACTACATAAATAAGTCTAATAAATTGAGGATGTAATGAAAATGCCAGGATTTATTTATTTTATAATCTCTACGCTCACTGAAGATTTGCCCTAGGAAAACCTTTATACAATGTTCAAAAATTAGCCTCCCTGAAATAGAACAGCCTAATCTGAAGGGTACAGGCAAGCTTTGCCAATTGTACCCCTTTACCAATTTTCATGTACTACAACTGCAGTCACCCCAGCCAGAATTGCAGCTTGTTTTAGTGCTACAAACCTTATCCTATCAAAGTCTCACCTCGAGTGCAAAACCTATCCATCATCTTCAGCCAGTGAGAGATTTGCATCACTTCTATTACCACCAGCCAAATACACCCAAGGGTGATAGGATTAGTTCACCAAGCTACACCTTTAAATAAATGGTCCAAGCACCATAACCATTACAGTGGGCTGTAGTGGTTATGGTGTAAGGAAAGCCCTGGTCCACCCCCCAGTGTAAGTAACAGGGCTCCTACGCTTGGACAGTTGTAATGAAGGTGAGGAGTGGCCTCAGGTGGACCCCTGATTACAAGTCAAACTTTTAAAATGTTATGACTACCTGCAAGAGGGCACCCATCGCATCATGACTACTACAGCACATTGTAGTACTTATGGTGCCATAGACAATTTAAATATGTAACGATAGGTGTACTGTTGTTTTGTTTATTTGAACACGGCTTCTCCACCTTTTATTCCGGTATGTCCAACTTGCTCAGTTCTGCGTTGTTAGCACTTTGACATATGTTACTTTGTAAAAATGATCATTAATTTCCATCCGGGTTTTATTAGATAACTAGTTTATCTCCAAATCAGTTTCCGCTGTTCCTCCGCACACCTCAGTACCTGTGAGCTGCTATAATAGATGGAAAAAAAGGGAATTGGTGCCCACGGAAGGTTTCTTAAAACTGTCAGTTTCTTAGCTGCCTTACTGCATATATTTTAGATCATTGTAGCTAGCCACTATCTGTTATCTGTTATTCTGTCCCGTCATGAGTAATATACATTCTCACATCTTACAATAAATGGTATAGTAAAAAAAAACAAAAACTAAACTTGTTTCTAATAATGAAGAAAAGATGCAATGTGTCTGTTTTGAACATACAAGATCCAGCTCACTCGCTCATTCACTAAACAACAGGGCTCCTACGCTTGGACGGTTGTAATGAAGGTGAAGAGTGGCCTCAGGTGGACCCCTGATTACAAGTCAAACTAGTTACATTATATGATCATACATTGCATAAGCCTGCCACAACGTCAATATATGTTTCATTTATATATATATATATTTTACATGTTGGCAGCATCATTACACATTGGCAAAGTTGTTGGCCCTTTATAAATAATAACCAAATTAGGTATATAGAGCACACATTGCCATTGCCTGCTGGTTCTAGGTAACTTTGCATGATGTTTTGCTTTGGTACACCTCTAGTCACAAGAAATATTTGTGTGGATCTCCTTCACCGATGTCCGTCTTGTCTGTCTGATATGAAATACATATTGTATATTTTCAGAACAATTGACACGGAATCTCTGCTGTTCACATAACAGCTGTAACTCTAATTAGTATAACATTACATACCTTTACATTTATTAACAAGTACAACATTACAGTGTCACGGTGAAGTGTGATTTATTCTATCCTCTGATACATGGACTAGTTTGATGTTGCCATAAATCCGGTGTCATAACAGGAGCTGCAGACTTCCCTCCTGTTCCTGTGTAGGGAACCAAATTGTGAATTGCTTCACGTTTGAGTCTTCTGTTCTGAGCAACTGTTCTTCTTAGAAAAAGTCTAGAGTGTTGGAATGGGATCAGCTAAACAGCATTCCTTCACCGACTGTTGGAGAACTAGGACAGAGGAACGCCTTGCACCATAGCCTATACAGCCTATAAGCTTTAATGATACTAAGGTCTCCGTGTGCATCTCCAGCCTGCCTCCACCAAGACCCTACTTCATTCCTATAGAGCTTCCTTTAAAATGAGTGGTTTGAGATGGCTGTTCTAGTTTGCTTTATATACGATCCAGGCAATATATATGCTTGTTTTCTTTTTGACCTGCTGCAAACCTCATGAGATCTCTTTATCAAGCTTTGCCACAAAAGGCAAATTGATGGGAGTCTCTCAGAGTCTGTTACCATAGGTCACCACTGCACTGCAGGCAGCAGTATGTGCTGGATAATGAATTGTACGTACCAAATAGCCATGCTGTGTTCCGTTCCAGGGAACATTCTAAGCCTATTGAAATGGAGGCATTTAAAATCTCCATTATCCAGACTTGTTTAGCATAAGCTCTCGGCAAACCCTGTTGCCTTCAATATAATTTAAATACTTTGCAAGCTGCTGGTATACTGCAAATTAATGTGATTAGCCACAGATCGTGAACTTCACAAATACGTTCATTGTGTCTTCATAGTTTGGGGTGTCCTGTAAATAAAGGAAATACTGTCTTGAAATAATGAAAGTTTAAGGTTTTTCTTATATGATAATGCTTTCTCGATTATGTAACTTTGAAAAAAAAAAGATGAATGTGCCAACATGTCTTTCAATGGTGTAACCCAACATATAATAATCATATATCAGGGCTTGACAAATTTGCTTGGAATCAAGGCGCCAGTTTTTTTTAAACTAACAAAGTTTAATTTTCAACAACAAAAATAAAATTCTTAAAGAGACACTATAGTCCCCAGAATCATTACAGCTTAATGTAGTTTTTATGGTGTCTACACCATGTCCCTGCAGGCTTTTCAATGCAAGCACTGGCTTTTCAGAGAAAAGGCAGTGTTTACATTGCTGCCTAGTAACACCTCTAGTGGCAGTACTGGGTCAGTGCTACCCAGTATGCAGCACCTACTTTCAGCTGAATGTTCCCCGTAGAATGCATTGATTCTATGCATCTCTATGAAGAGATTCTAATTGGGGCAGCACAGCGTTTTGTCACGTAGGTGCAATAGCCTCCCAATGCTTCCTATGGGAAAGCATTGGCTTGGCTGAGATCATCATTATCTCAGCCATAGAGGTGGAGACAGCCACGACGAGACCGGGATTGCATGGAAAAAAAAGGTAAGTAAAAACGCTTTCTCATGTGATCGGAGGCCGGCCAGTAACATAAACACAAACTCACAAATTATTGTTTTTTTTATTTTAAGTCCACCCAGCCTCGCGACCTTTGAAGATTACACAAGCCCCATTGCACCCCAGGGAAATAATCCACTACAGCTCTCCCAAACCTATTGTCCTCCCAGCCACCCCAAATACCCCAAACTCGGGTAGTGTAGGAGCTATTATGAGCATGCTGCTTAGGTGGTATGGGAGCTATCCAAGGAAATGGTTAAGAACCTTGATAACATAGGTGTAGGGTAGATTTATTTTTATGTGTAGCAATTGGGAACTGCAGGACAATGCTGCTTTAGGAATAGTAATCAGTTACTTCAATTTATGAAGAAGCATATCAGTCCTGTACAGCCAGGGCCGCCATCAGGGCATGACAACCATAACAGTTGTCATGGGCCCGGCGGCCCTGGGGGGCCCGGCGGCCCGGGCCCCACATGTGGGGCCCATCGGGTGGCCCACACACTTAGGGCCACCCGATGAGCCCCCTCCTTGAGGGGCCCGGTCGCGCTATACAACGGCCATAGCGCTGACCGGGCCCCTTTAAAAAAAAAAAAAAAAAAAAAGCAGCCGCAAGTGCTGCTGGGAGGAAGTGCTCACTTCCTCCCAGCTCACTCCGCGCGGGAGGAGCGCACCCGCCCGCCCAGCCGTAAAGAGGGAGAGCCCGGCAATGAAGAGGGAGCAGCGCCGACTCCCATCATCCCCAGCCACCCTCCTGCAAAGAAAAGGTAAGAGACAGGAGGGTGGCTGGAAAATGAGCTGTGTGTGTGCATGTATGTATGTCTGTGTCTGTCTGTGTGTATGTATGTGTATGTCTGTCTGTGTCTGTATGCATGTATGTGTATGTATGTGTGTGTCTGTATGTATGTCTGTGTGTCTGTATGTATGTCTGTGTGTCTGTCTGTATGTATGTCTGTATGCATGTATGTGTATGTCTGTCTTTCTATCTGTGTGTCTGTATGCATGTTTGTGTATGTCTGTCTGTCTGTATGCATGTATGTGTGTGTCTGTATGCATATCTGTGTGTCTGTATGCATGTCTGTGTATGTATGTCTGTCTGAATGTATGTCTGTTTGTCTGTATGTTTATGTATGTATGTCTGTCTGGATGCATGCATGTCTGTCTGTATGTCTATGTCTGTCTGTATGCGTGTATGTCTGTGTGTCTGGATGCATGTATGTGTATGTATGTCTGTCTGCATGTCTGTATGCATGTATGTCTATGTATGTATGTCTGTCTGTATGCATGTATGTCTGTGTGTCTGGATGCATGTATGTGTATGTATGTCTGTCTGTGTATGTATGTCTGTCCGTATGTCTATGTGTGTATGTATGTATGTCTATGTATGTATGTCTGTCTGTATGTATGTCTGGATGCATGTCTGTGTGTATGTCTATGTCTGTCTGACTGCATGCATGCATGTCTACGTATGTATGTCTGTCTATGTATGTTTGTGTATGTCTGTATGCATACATGTATGTCTATGTATGTGTATATGTATGTCTGTATGTCATTATATATGTATATATGTATGTCTGTATGTCAGTATGAATGTATGTCTGCATATTATTATGAACGTAGGTCTGTGTGTATGTGTGTATGGATGTCTGTATGCATGTATGTCTGTCAGTATGTCTGTATATATGCATGTATGTCAGTCTGTATGTCTGTATGCCATTATGAATGTATGTGTGTATGGATGTCAGTGTCTGTATGTATGAATGTATGTATGTATGTATGTATGTCGGTGTCTGTATGTATGTGTGTCTGTCTGTCACTATGTATGCCTGTGTGTATGTGTCAGTATGTATGCCTGTATGCGTGTATGTCTGTTTCAGTATGTGTGTCTGTTAGTATGTATCAGTGTGTGCGTTTGTGTCTGTGTGTGGACCCAGTGAGCGGTATTTGGAGGCGGGCCCCAGGGGGCCCAGACCCTGAGCTGAGTTAGGGGCCCCAAAATTTCTGGTGGCGGCCCTGTGTACAGCTATTCCTTCCCACTAGTTAACTGTGTAAGGAGAATGAAACAAGTGTTCATAAGGACGATTAAAAAGATTTGTGACGCCTATTAATTACCCATAAGTAGCGATCCTGCTATAGATCTGTGGAGGTTACGACCACCTCTTTATCAAAGCTGGCTTGTCACATTGATGAAGAGGTTGTCAGAACCACAAAACTTCTGGGGTAGCATCCACTCTCCCAAGTAATAGATCTTACAAATGAGCTTATTTTATAGACCTTGCATGCACGGATTCATCCTTCTTACTCTGTGATATAATGTGTTAGAATTATTCTTATTTCTTAATGATTTTTGTTTGAGTCACAAATCTAGGGACATTTAAAAATTTTTTTGCGGCAATGCAGTTTGTGTCCTGATTAACCCCTTATGGACACATGACATGTGTGACATGTCATGATTCCCTTTTATTCCAGAAGTTTGGTCCTTTAGGGGTTAACCTAAATAGCTTTGGAAAGCGATGATCAATAAATATATACATATATAAATATATATAGCTATACCCATACAATTAGCAATACACAGGCACACTTTAGTTTTCTTTTGCTTGTGTGATTCATAACGCTACGGAATTTGTTGGCGCTATATAAATGGCAATAATAAGAATAACGGTTCAGGAACCATTTCTAGTCACAGCTATCATCCATGTTAGAATCAGAGGCTGTATCCGTTTGTCAGTTTGGTATCTGTTCTTGAAATGTTTTGGCTGCAAAGTGCGTTATAACTTCACATCGTCCATCTTCTTCCAAGGTGATGTCATCACGGTTTGCTTTACATATCACCGCCTTGTTACGTGTCACATACTTTATATTCCCTCTGTGTATCTCCTCTCTGTGATTCCTGCTGTGCGTTGCTTTTTACTTTGTGTTTCTAATTATTTCTAGTTAACGTGAAACAAACCATACAGTGATGGTTATTCAATGAACTGGGATACTGACCAAACAGTAGCCCTACTGAAAAAAAATCTGGACTAGGCTATTTTTCTAGATTAGTTATTTTGACTTACAATTTAAAATGATTTCATTTCCCAACAATTTCTAGTTTAGCTAGTAACCTTGACTGTCTACATATTCTGTACTCATTGTCTGCTGTAACCACCTATATATAGTCTGTGCTGAATGTGTACAGTCATGCTATAAATAAAGTCTGTTTGAAAGAGTGTTAATTTTTCATATATTAGTAGACAATAATTAATGACATTTTCTTTAATATTTACAGCAGTACCTGATCTCAGATAGGTTTCTCTTGTAGATGACTTGCCTCTTCTGATACTTTCTATGGCAGGCTCATGGAGTTTACATGCGCAATGCTTTGACCATACAAACAAAAGAATTGAGCTTCTATATCCTTAATATGAGGGCTTATATTCACTCCTACAGGGAAAAGCTGGGAATGAATTCAAATGCAGGAAGCTTTCTAAAAACTGACTCCATCTTTGTATTTTAAACAAGAGATATAGATAAGATATAGCTATGGTACTTGTTTTTTTTTTTTGTTTTTTTTAATCTGTCTGTCGATATTTAATTCTTGCAAATACAATGCATATATTTATATGGCTATATATTTGCATGATGACTAATTATTCCGTTACTTCCTGCAGTGTCTCTTTAACAGCACCTTCCCCCCTATCTGTACATCTGTGTGTTTGGTTAAACAGATCACCCAATGGGCATTTTCTATAAGTACAAGCTCTGCAGTTCTCACTGAAGCAAATTGATTTTTGTGGCTTGAATGCTTTTGAAGCTATGCTAATGAAATGCTCTCATAAATATATTTAACATATTGATATCTGTGTGTATTTATGTGCAAACATATCAATGTGGGATTATATACATTCTTGGTGTGCAATAGTTATGCTGAAAATACAAAATATTTCTGGATCTCTTCTAGTGAGTGCGCTATGTGCTGTTTAGATAGCCCAGTGGTTTAGTGCACAAAATGTGGGTCAAAGCCAACTAAATATAGTTCTATTTTGCGGTTATAATTTAATTTCCTCATTGTAAACAGTGAGCACTAGCTGAAAACGTGATAAATAAATGAAGCATTTAAGGTGCCATAACTACTGCTGTGTTCTGAAGTCCCCTAACTCTATCCCACTGCTGATAAACTGTCTGTGAAGCTGACGGTCAATGAATGTATGTGTTGCATGCAGTGTTTCTAAACTGGAAGTATGAGCTTTTAGCGTGCCGATTTATCTGGTGTCCTGCTTTTTGGGGACACCAAGGTCTGTCTCCTAAAAGTGTAGCGTAAGCGCATCAATAGATACGCTTGCGGTGCACTCAGGCACTAAGACCCTGCAGAGAGCTCTGAAACAGAGTCCCTACATGACCTGCCCTCAGTGGTATGGCCTGCTTGATTGGTAAGCAGCCTACTGTGCATTCATCGGAATGGAGTAATTTGTGTGGAGCCATCCAGTACGGCCCCGTTTGGACAGAGATGGTGATATACCCCCTCCCATCAACCAATGCAGGGTGGTTTGGAAGTACTGTGGGTATAAACCAAGCCAGGTGAATGGTTTGCTAGCTTGCCGTGTGTCTCCATCAGAAGACTTGGCACTCTAACCACTACAGTGCGCTGTAGGGGTTATGGTGCTTAGAGTATGCCTTTGTGCTCTAAAACAGTCTTTTTATTTTTTGTAAAACTCTTTATCACATCACGTTCGTACACTCTTTACATTTGAAACGCTCCATCACTTGTGCCATCATTCTCTACCTCCATCTTTAGTCCTTTGTTTATGAAACCTCTTCTCAAAAAATGTCTTAAATACACTTGGTGAACATCCATATTCAGCCTATGATTAAGTGCTCATGTAGTTAAAGGAACATTATAGTTTCAGGAATAAAAAATGTTGTCACAATAGTGTTAAAAAGGCTGCTTAGGCGTTCTAGAGTAGAAGTCACATTTTCCTGGGTCTCCTGTATTTAAAGTTAGAAACTGTCAAATATGGGCTATTTTCTAAATTAGAAATTTTGGTCAAGGTCAGAAAAAGGGCATTTGGAATCTAATTGCAGTGGGTTGTGTACCTGTCACACGGCAAGCAGACCGTTCTCCTTATTTAATGACCATTGTGTGCTTCTGATTTCATTAGAGTCTGAGCACGTTCCATGCTGCAGTCATTTCCGTTCCAAAAAGCTCAAATATGGATTGTTGTGACGTTAATTCCTTTCACTAAGGCTGCTTGAATGAGTTCAACTCAATTATAGAACTCTGCTACCAGCTCGAAATCTCATGAACGCTACACAACAAAAAGAACGCTGAGTCAAAAATTTGGTGCTCAACTCGTAATTGGTCATTGCTTGCTGAAGTTTTCTCAATAGAATTAGCCAGCTTTTTTGTTCACTGTAAACTGGTGTATAATCTATGAAACTTTCCTTTAACAGTAGTTCCTAATTTCAGTAGAAGAGAGCACGCTGCATCATACCTGCCAAGTTTCTCTATGTAGGAGGAACAGGCTTTATTTTTGGCTAAAATCCCTCTGTTTCTCTAGTAGCGCCATTTAGTTGTTGTGTCTGATTGTAACAGAGCTCCACAGCAATAATACTCACAGTAATGTGTTTAACCCCTTAAGAACACATGATGTCAATATTCCATCATGATTCCCTTTTATTTCAGAAGTTGTGTCCTTAAGGGGTTAAACTACAATAAATGTGTTTAGAAATCAGTCTGTGTAAATAAGATACATTGTTTTTGTTCTAAAGTAAATTTGTGTTTATTTATTTATTTATTTTTGTTGTTGTGCAGGTGAGTACATAACATTTTCAAACACCACAACAGCGTATACAAATGTAATCAAGCAAAGCAGTGGCATGTTAGATTGCACATTTTTTTGTTTTATGGTCATGCTTAAAGGACCACTCTAGGCACCCAGATCACTTCAGCTTAATTAAGTGGTCTGGGTGCCAGGTCCAGCTAGGGTTAACCCTTTTTTATATAAACATAGCAGTTTCAGGGAAACTGCTATGTTTATATAAGGGTTAAGCCAGCCTCTAAATCCTCTAGTGGCTGTCTCATTGACAGCTGCTAGAGGCGCTAGCGTGATTCTCACTGTGAAAATCACAGTGAGAGCACGCAAGCGTCCTTAGGAAAGCATTGTAAATGCTTTCCTATGCGACCGGCTGAATGCGCGCGCAGCTCTTGCCACGCATGCGCATTCAGCCGAAAGGGAGGATCGGAGGCGGAGAGGAGGAGGAGAGCTCCCCGCCCGGCGCTGGAATAAAGGTAAGTTTTAACCCTTTCCTCTCCCCAGAGCTGGGCAGGAGGGGGGCCCTGAGGGTGGGGGCACCCTCAGGGCACTATAGTGCCAGGAAAACGAGTATGTTTTCCTGGCACTATAGTGGTCCTTTAACATATCTAGTATGTCTCCAAGATGAGTATAATGGTTATCAGAATTAAGGAGGCATGCATACGATTCAATAGCATAGTAGATTAGGTAAGACATTGAGTTATCATATTAAGGTTAGACATTTCAGCTTAGAGAGGAACATGCAGGTATTTTGCTTGCGTTAAGCTAGGTATCTGTGATAACTGTGGGAGATATTTCACCCCATAGACCCCCATATTTAATCGTGTGTATGCTTGGTGAGGTTAAAACATGTGCGAGGCTTAGATCACGATCTCACAGTTTCGCAGTGCGTATACTGAGTGGAAGTGAGTTAGTAGGTCCTCTTAGATTTCGGCTTAGTCGATGTCCTCCGTAGAAATAGCATGACCCTGCTGTATGTCAGCGGTCCGTACGTTCCAGGACGGCTGAGCGGGAGGCGCTGTACGGCAAACAAGGGGAGGATGCAGTGTCTTGCGTTGGGAGCCAGCTCCCTGGATCATTCTGAGAGTAGGTTTCCATGGGCAAGTTGCCGGTGGCAGATGCTGTGATGCAGTCGCTTGCTTGATGTCCCTCCCTCTCTTCCACCCGCCTCGGGGGGAGCTCTGGCAGCTGTACTTGTGCACATGGCCTCCGTCATCTTAGGTGCAAATCTTGGGCCTCAGAGTGGGATTATATCTGGGTCTTAGTTGCCTTTTGGTGAGTGGGGTGACAGGGTGAGGACCGGGAGGGGGAATAGGACAGATTCTGAATGCTTGCCGGGCACTGTTAGGCAGGATAGTAGAGCAGCGGCCGTCCGCTCCACTAACCGCCGGAGAAGGTCCAATCTGGAACAATGAAGATCTCTCCTCCAAGGAACTAAAACTCAGGGAGCAAGCCTCACCTGGGATCCGGTACCCCTTGCACATTGAGGGCCACAGTTGCTGGTTGGTAAATTTGACGAAAAACATGAGTTATAGTCTTAATGATTTGTAGTTTGCAGGAGCTGATCTTTCCTGCGACCATCCAGATTGGTGGTCCGCCCCGCCCCTCCCCCCAAATTACATTTTATTTCTCTAAATTATTAGTAAGTCCCCTAAAATTTCTCAGAACAGCTGCTGCCCCTGGCCACATTGTTACTAAAACGTCTAAATTAAAGTGTCCCCTTTTTGTCCGTTTGAAATGTTGCATAGTGTTTATGAGGTTACAGAATATCAAGAGAATGTAGCAGCTAAATGAATCTGGGTTCAGAAGAGGCTCAAACTGAAGAAAGAAAGATATAAAAACTTATATTTTCTCTATTCTGTCTTCATCTTGGCTTCCTCTCAATCATTGTTGCACTGCTTAGAAAACAATGTAAATGTGGAAAAGCAGAAAATATTTCCTCCTTCAATGAAATATGTGCTCTGGCTATACCTTGATTGTGATGGCAATTAGTAAATCGTTAATATAGAGATTTAAAACGAAATAAATCTTAAAAAAAGCATCCCATGGAAAAGCTTGCAGTGACGTGACAATTGTACATATTTAGTGTTTGCAAATAAAATACATTTTGTTTTAGCAATACATACTCCAGAAGCAATATAATGGAGCATAGCAGGAACATTGATAAGTTTGTGTAATTTGTATAACCAATAATATAAAATGCATCTCCGTAGCTTGTCAGAACATTTATTTATTCATAGGTCCAGGTGTTTAAGAATGCAGATGTAATACTTTCTCGTCTTCAAGCTGTACAGCAGATATTCATTATAGATATATATTTCTATTTGTATTCCAGAGATCTGCCGTTTAACTAGATCTTTGCAGTTTACCAGTTCATATGTTTCCAATTTCACGCCATGCATTCATTGATACATACATATTTTGTTCACGTCTCGACACATGAATTATTCTACATTGTGTGGCGTATTGCTGTTGGATTATCAGATGTGCATATGTGTATATCCTTGCGCCGTGGGTGATAGGTGTCATAGATTCAGTTCTATTCTAGTGTTTCAAAACGCCACCATTGATGGTAAGATTGTAAGCCCTTCTGTATGCCTGCTGCTTCTTCTAAAATATATATTTCATATTTGTGATGCATTTATAATGTTCTACAGAACTATCCTTTTCCAGATATGAAGCAGATCTACCATGTATTGAGTAGCTGCCTCACCTTAGGTGATGGGCAAGTAGCCTAGAAAACCCAATAGAGAATTAGCATATCCCTTGAATCTTCTCTTTGTCTACTATATAGCGTGACTAGACTCCAAACTCCTTACTGTCTGCCTGTCCTCCAACTCAGTTCTCCGATCCCAGCTATCAGTGCCTTTAAGCCTAAAAGTTAGCAGCTCATCTTTTAATCATGTACTGTTTTTAAAGCTGTATCCAGAATGAGACCTTGACTTCGGGAAACATTTCTTCCATGGGACCTAGACTTAATTTTGAGATACCGTATATACTCGAGTATAAGCCGACCCGAATATAAGCCGAGGCCCCTAATTTTACCCCAAAAAACTGGGAAAACGTATTGACTCGAGTATAAGACTAGGGTGGGAAATGCAGCAGCTACTGGTACATTTATAAATAAAATTAGATCCTAAAAAATTATATTAATTGAATATTTAGTTACAGTGTGTGTATATAATGAATGCAGTGTGTGTGTATGAGTGCAGTGTGTGTTTGTGTTGCAGAGCCTTGGTGGGGGGTGGGCATTTTTATTATTATTTTTTTTAATATTATTTTAATTTTTTTTTGTTATATTATTATTATTTTTTTATTATTATTATTTTATTTTATTATTATCATTTTTTTCGTCCCCCCTCCCTGCTTGATACATGGCAGGGAGGGGGGCTCTCCCTCCCTGGTGGTCCAGTGGCATTGGCAGTTCAGTGGGGGGAGGAGGGCTGTCAGGAAGCACTAACCTCTCCTGCAGCTCCTGTCAGCTCCCTTCTCCTCCGCGCCGGTCCGGTCAGCACCTCTGTCAGCTCCAAGTGTAAGTCTCGCGAGAGCCGCACTATGACCCCGCGGCTCTCGCAAGATTTACACTGGGAGCTGACAGAGGTGCTGAACGGACCGGCGCGGAGGTGGATGGAGCTGACAGGAGCTGCAGGAGAGGTAAGCGCTCGCTGCCAGCCCCCAGTCTGTATTATGGCAATGTAAATTGCCATAATACAGACACTGACTCAAGTATAAGCCGAGTTGGGGTTTTTCAGCACAAAAAATGTGCTGAAAAACTCTGCTTATACTCGAGTATATACGGTACTTCAACATTTACCAACGAAAATCCTTACCCTCAAGATTTAGAATTTCCATAACATGATTTTGCCTCTCTAGGTTCTTAGAGGAAGCCAGAACATTTTGAGGAAGTTTGCAAAGGCTGCATGGTATTTGAGGAAACATTACTTTGATGGAAGGGAGCCTTTCTTTAACTTATTCATCCCCCAGGCAAGATCCTACAAAAAAAATTCCACTTAACTCTGAATTTATATTCTATTCAGCATCAGCATCAGCAGAAGTTATTATGGATCAAATCTGCAAATTGTTCTTCTCTACAAACATTAATTTAATATTCGACAGCTTAGACATCCGAGATGGAGGATGCAGCTGTCAAGAGGAAGGTTCTTCAAGCGGTGGTCTCTCCCATGTATATTCAATCTAGCTTTCTACATTCTACTGCTGGAGGTAGGAAAAAAATCATTTTGAAAATAGCAGTACCATTCCCATCCCTCCTGTTTGTCTGTTTCTGGGATTGGTTAAAGGAGCACTATAGGGTGAGGAACACAAACATGTATTCCTGACCCTATAGGGTTAAAACCACCATCTAGCCACCCGGAGCCCCTCATGCATCCCTAAATATAGAAATCTTACTTGTATTCAAGTCTGGAGCTGCATGTTTTGTCACTGTTTCCTTTTGACCTGCCCACTGCCTGCTGACATCATCAGAAGTGGTAGCCTGATCCAATCACAATGCTTCCCCATAGGATTGGCTGAGACTGACAAAGATGCAGATCATGGGCAGAGCCAGCACAATTCAAACACAACCCTGGTCTAGTTGACCTTTTTTTTTTTTAGGAGAAAAAAAGGAACTTAAAACTACTTGATAGATTCAATATGGAAAAAGCATTTTACTTTAATTTAAAAAATCTTGTAAAATTTATTTATTTTTCCAGCATTTTGAAAAAATTGTTTAACCCCTTAAGGACACATGACATGTGTGACATGTCATGATCCCCTTTTATTCCAGAAGTTTGGTCCTTAAGGGGTTAAACCCCCCCCCCCCCCCCCCAAAAAAAATAAAAAATCCCCCACTTTATTTTGGATACTTAAACCGCATTTTTTACATACTTAAATGGTGGTTCAACTTTTAACTCTGTGTACTTACATTTTCCCCTACTAGTTGTAATACATTTGAGTTACATTTGCTAGTTGAATCCCAATTTAAAGGACCACAAACATCATCCAGACTACTTCAGGTCTGGGTACAGTGGTTCCTTAGGTTTAACCCTGCAATGTAAAACATTGTTGCTTTGTGGAAACTGCAATGTTTAAATTGCAGGGTTAAATCCATAGAATATACCATCCAGTTAATTGAAAAGTCACGGACCCTGCAGTTCTAACCAGTACTATATGGCTGTAAACAGATCTTGGCATTTCTAAAGACTCCCGAGTTTAATTTTCACTCCTGTTGACCTTTCTGTTGGTACAGCGTCAGTAACAAGGTGTTGTATATTGGATCAGCCCAGAGAGATGACAGGGCTATTCAGTCTACATGCTGCAATCGGTGTAGAAAGTTTCATTTGTTGTGCAGTGGAAGCCTGCAGTGCTTTCACTGTGTGACAAGAATAATATGTATTTTTAGGAATTTCTGTGCCGGAAGGTGTAGGAAACACGGGATGCTGGGATAAACAGGAGCAGGAAAGTGGGTATTGTTTCAAATAGACGCAAAGGAAATTATAGGGAAAATGATGTACAATTCATTACTTTTTTTTTTTATGTCTGTAACGCTGCACACATCCAATAATATTATTTAATAATAATGTGACACTATCATTTTTGATAATTTTGCATTATTTTCAAAGACTCCTTAAAGTGATATGACCTCCTACAATGTGGTATCCTGGGGAAGTATGTGAAGTTAAAAATTCTTACCAGAACCTCTTACTACTTTGTTGAACTATCTTCCTCTTTCTTTATGCAACCATCTTCTTCATCTTGGTCTTGAGCTCTCGGTGACCTCTTCTGCCACTATTTTACTCTTGTATATGAAAGGGACTATGACGGAGAACTATGGGAGATCCAGCTTGATGTTGTGCCTGTTCAGTGACATGTCGTAGGTGTTGTCTAGAAAGACAGAACACGTCAGCATTGCGCAAGTAATAAAATTTTGGTGACAGTGTTGCTTTAAACACATTTGGCTATTTAATTAAGGATAAAACATGGCCTCCTCTTTGGTACTCAGATTTTTCTAACATTTATAGAGTATTTAAATTTTTACTATTTTGAATCCTAAAGCACTAACGTTTTTTAATAGCACTACGCTGGTTAAATTAATGTCTGTTAAAAGGCAATGAGAATCTGGCCCATGACCCAAAACTTGTCATGTCGAGCACTTTCATACAAAGCACAATGCAAGATACCGTACTTACCTCTTCCAAATCTCTTCCTCTTCTCTTCTCTTCCCCTTTGCCACTCTCTCTTTTCCCCTTTGCCACTCTCTCTTTTCCCCTTTGCCACTCTCTCTTTTCAAATTTTTAAATCCATTTTAAATAAAAACATCAGACAATGTAGGGACTACTTGGTCTTATGTATTTTCCCTATGACTGACCTTTTTAGACAGTGAGTGGACCTACCGCTTCCTAGAGGTTTAAATCCCCCCAGTTGTCACCAGTGACCAGTCTGTCTATGGAGGATCCCACGGTCTTGCAGACTCTTTTATAGACATTGATGCTGAACCTTTTCCTCTAATCCCCCTCCCCCAGTTGGGGGCCTTTGCAAAGTCCCTCGATGGTGAAAGTGCTACTTTAAGAAAGATCATGGATGTGAGATAAAAGGTACCTTTAGTATTTATAATGAGTGTTCAAATTGCGTTAAATACATAGCTAATATATGCCAAAGTAAAACTGGAAATGTTAGATATAAGACTCAGTGACTCTTACATGTTTACCCATTGACTGCAATGTCGATATAGCTGCTCATTATTATTAATCTTTATAACAATCATCATCCTTGAACAGTTGTGGCTTGGGACCAAGAAGCCTCCTCTCCCTGGGATGATCATGCTACAATGAAAATAAAAAGCACAGCCTTTTGGTATTAAGTAATGGAATGCTAGCAGGGCCTGAATCCAAAAATTGAAGTATGTGGGGTATTGGGAAGCTGGTACTTAGTAAATTGTAACAAGCATGTAGAATGCATAGTTCCCAACTCTCCTGGATCCAGTGAGACAGTCAGAATTTGTGACCCCTGTCCTGGTTTTAATCAGTGCTGTCCTACCCTGGAGATTCTAGAAAACACCCATATTTGTTCAAGGCTATTGCAGAGCATTTCTGACCATGCTAAACCTTAAGCAACTTTCTTGCATGTGGGTAACACTCTTTGCCTATCCTGTAGAGCAGGGCCAGATTAAGAGCCCAGTGGGCCTGGTGCTGACAATTTTGATGGGCCTAATTACAGAATCTTATTGACCAAAAACACTCACAAGCGTCCTGTATCTGATGGAGATGGTGCTGGAGGGAAAGTAAACAGCAGCTATAAGAAAATACATGCTAATCCATAACCCCCTAACATCAGTGTCCAGTGAAGCAGGAAGTCAATGGGCACGGTAAAAGGGTGTGCCACTGACACAAATCACGTAACCTGCCAAAAGGGATGAACAAGTCCAAAACGGGAGCATGTCTGCCCAAAGAATTGGAAGACCAGCCTGGCATGAATACATGTCAGGCTGCCTGCCAATCATGCAGGTTGTCCAACTAAGGGCATACTATGCAGACAGCACCCTGAGCTTGGCATAAATGCATCTAATGATGCGCTCGCTCAACGCTTTCTAAGGACTGTCCCCAAGCACTAGCTGGTCCACTTGTCTCCTTACCTTCTTACTAGCAGGCAGAAGCTCCTGGTATATAGTCTGAGACAGAGAAAAGTTCTATGTAGTAAGTATAGAAGAAAGGGAACGTGCCACAGTGTTAGAGAGACCAGTGTCTGCATTACCTTAACTAATTTCATTGTCAGTCAGTCCACACAAGTTTTGTTCCCATACATCACTCCTGAGTTTCCATACTTAAGCAAGAGTATGTGAAAAGTAGTTAGGGTTGCCACCTTTCTTGGAAAAACATACCCGTCTCACTAATTTGCATAATTATGTATGGGTGACATCACAAGTAGTGACATAAGAGAAAATGCTGAAAAATCACCAAAAAACTACTTGGTTTGATTCCGCTGTATAGATGGATTGCTCCCAGTGTCCCACTGTCTCAGTGTCCCTATGTATCAGTGTCCCCATGTCTCTGTGTCCCTTAGTCTCCCAGTGCCCCCATGACTTGGTGTCCCCATGTGTCGATTACCCCAGGTCTCACAGTGTCCCTATGTATAAGTGTCTCAGTGCCCCAGGTCTCCCAGTGACCCTATGTATCACAGTGTCCCTATGTATCAGTGTCTCAATGCCCCATGTCTCCCAGTGTCCTCTTGTGTCCCTATGTCTCCCTGTCTCCCTCAGTATTCCCATGTCTCTGTGTCCCCATGTCACTAGGACACTAGGAACACTGAGGCATACGAACACTGAGACGGGACACTGGGAGACTAGGGGACACTGGCTGGGACACATGGGGACACTGGTAAAATAGGGGACACTTGAAGACATGAAGGCACGGCGACACCAGGGACACAGACCCTAGTGACACTGGCTGGGAGACATGGGGACATTGAGACACCAGGGACACTGGGAGACATGGGAACTTTGAGACAATAGGGATACTGGCTGGGACACATGGGGACACTGGGAAAATAGGGGACTCTTGAAGACATGGAAACACGGGACACCAGGGACACTGTCTGGGAGACATGGGGACACCGAGAGACATGGGGCACTGTGTCCCAAGTGTCTGTGTCATAATGTCTCCAAATGTCCCTTAGTGTCTCAGTGTCCCTATATCTCCCAGTGGCCCCATGTCTCCTTGCAGCCTTTTCCCCATCCCTCACTTCCCTGAGTCATAGGAAGTCTCTGCAGGGTGGGAGTTGCTGTCTGAACTCTCTGTAGCTGCTCCCCTACGGATCAATGAGTAGAGATAGGCAGGGAAGGATAGGCTGGAACTTCCTATCCCTGCCACTCTCCACACACACTGTGACCCCTACTGGCCAATGCTGGTATTGCATCGTAATCTCTGTTTATACTGAGAAAAAAAACATCATTTGTATTGCCATTATGACTGCAATATCGGCACCGTCCAGGCAGCCTCAAATACTGTCTGTGCCAGTAAAATACCAGCCACGTGGAAACCCTAAGAGTAGTTTTTAATCAATGGGCCTATTTCATGGACATGGGAATGGGCCTGGAGCTGGAGCTCCATCAGCTCCTATGTTAATCCGGCCCTGCTGTAGACCTACCTGTCAGATAGGTGCACTATCTGTCCCTTTCTGGCCATGCATTACCTGTGATATAAACCTGCCATCTTCAAACCGTGCAGCTGACCAGCTGGGTAGACTACCTGCACATACTGCCTGGGTACATGACCACACACCGTGTGATGTCCTGGTCTAGATGCAGGGCCGGTGGTATACTATTTTGTGCCCCAGGCAAGACCAGCTTTTTGCACCCCAATCCCCCCTCTGTGGGTCTCTTTGTTGTCTCCCCCATCCCCTGTGTGGGTCTCTTTTTTTGTCTCCCCCAGCCTCTATGTGGGTCTCTTTGTTGTCTCCCCCAGCCTCTCTGTGGGTCTCTTTGTTGTCTCCCCCAGCCTCTCTGTGGGTCTCTTTGTTGTCTCCCCCACCCTCTCTGTGGGTCTCTTTGTTGTCTCCCCCAGCCTCTCTGTGGGTCTCTTTGTTGTCTCCCCCAGCCTCTCTGTGGGTCTCTTTGTTGTCTCCCCCAGCCTCTCTGTGGGTCTCTTTGTTGTCTCCCCCACCCTCTCTGTGGGTCTCTTTGTTGTCTCCCCCAGCCTCTCTGTGGGTCTCTTTGTTGTCTCCCCCAGCCTCTCTGTGGGTCTCTTTGTTGTCTCCCCCAGCCTCTCTGTGGGTCTCTTTGTTGTCTCCCCCAGCCTCTCTGTGGGTCTCTTTGTTGTCTCCCCCAGCCTCTCTGTGGGTCTCTTTGTTGTCTCCCCCACCCTCTCTGTGGGTCTCTTTGTTGTCTCCCCCACCCTCTCTGTGGGTCTCTTTGTTGTCTCCCCCACCCTCTCTGTGGGTTTATTTTTCTCCCCCATCCCCTCGGTGGGTCTCCTCACTTGCTAGTCCCGCTGAGACTGCTGGTGTACCAGCCCTAGACGGCTGCCTAGTGGTAGCGACCATCCTGCCTTAATGGATACAGGTTCAGCTGGAAGTCATTCTGCCTTAGATGTAGTTTTTATTGCTGTACCAACAGCATTGCAATGCACCGCAGGCCAGGAAGATCAAAACTCCATCAAGTGCAAAAACACTATCTATACATCAGTTTGTCAAGTGCAGCTTAACGATGACATTTCTTTTCTTTATTATACTGTAGTTATCTCCTATTCCTTTCCAGCACTCAGTGTTTTGTTTATTAAAACTCCAGACGTCTGCTTTTCTGTAATGTCGAAATGTAACCTGCACGCACAGATCATTTTAGTTGTGCGTCATTATTTTCAGACCGTTATGGAAGCTGTGTCGCTCAGCTGACCAGCTCGTCCTCCGCGAACAGCTCAGGCAGCCGTACCTATCTTTCTTCTGTTAATGACTCCGTATGCAAGCTAGCTCCTGCTGCCTTTCCCTATTGCTTTTTAACTATCTTTAAGTCGGCAGAAATAATTGCTCATAGCTCCATTACCTCTGTAATAGTTAAAGTTATTGTGCAGCTAAAACTCTTGCCTACATTTCCTCTCCCCTCCCCCTTTTTTTTTTGTTAAGCACCGAAGTTACCTGACTGCACGTTAACATATTTCAGTACCATCAGAACAGAGACGACATTTCTCATAACCATTTCAACGCAATTGTAACAACTGTGCCACCCCCCTTCAGAGTAACTCTTTACAATGGCTTGGTTCCAGCCTCACCCAGTACAATTTCACAATGCACTCTCCCACGTCTGCCCCTTCGATATCAGGACTGAATGGTTCATAGCAGCTCAAAGGGGGCATTTTCATTGACGCATGTAATGCTGGGAGAACGTGTCTCCTATAACAAGTGCACGTTGCCAGCCATTCAGACATGTAGGCATGCTTGGAGGGATGCAGCAAGCTCTCACGTACTGGAGGTGCTCCTCTGCGCCTCTAGCAAATCCTGTTGAATTGTCATTAAAGATAGAAGAAACACATACTCTTTCAAACCCTTTTCTTTATTTTCTTTATTTTTTTTGCTTAAATTTCATTTTTCACTGTTCATCCCCAATTTATTATGAACACAGTAAAATAATGTTTAGAAACTTGACAAACATGACTCATGATATACACTCCGCTGTAAACAATTTTCACTTACAGTTTTAATGCTTACAGTAACCTATCATATCCGAAAATGATCTAAAGTAGCTTTAAATGAACACTTCAGTTCCCTCCCAGGGAAAGTAGCCCACCCGTTTGAGAACAGTTTGTCAACGTATTTGGGTTCCACCAGTTGCCTTCTCCTTTGAGTTAAACCTAATGGTTTATGCACTCATTGGCAGTCAAGGAGTTCAGTGGAGCTAACAGGAGCTCCTTGCAGGAGCTTCCAGCTCCATATGAGTCACATTTTCTCAGATAGTTTGACTACTTACCCTGGGAGTGCTTCTGGGCTCTTTTGGCATCGTAACCACTACAGCTGGCTGTGGTGGTTATAGTGCTTGCAGTGTTCCTTTAAGGAGCAACTCCAATCTTGTCTAAATCCATATAAATATATAGAGATAAGAAGTTTATCCTGGGTATTTCAAGGATGTTGTAATTGCCATGTTTCAACTTGTGTAAAACTCACTCTCTTGATACTGTGTTGTGGCTAATTATTATGTGGTCCAAATTGTATCTGTCATTGCATTGAGCTGACACTGGATGTTCCATTGGTAATAATCCCAGATCATGTAAACACACATACATAGATAAAGACATATGGTTCCTAGGCTTCTATATATAACGCAACTGAAATACCTCAGTGATTACAGTGAAATCTATTTATATATATACGGTTTACAGAGTTCTTCTATCCTATGACTGTAATAACTATATCTCATTGGGTACTTTTTAACCATTACTTACCAAATATTGCACAAAAACAAGGTAGCCATGTCGCCTATATATGATAAAGACTTACTGCCATCTGTATTTTTGTAATGCTTTATAAAAAAAGTGTAGCTTTTTCTTGGATCATAAGAATGAATGAAACAAAAATACACTGCTCAAAAAAATAAAGGGAACACAAAAATAACACATCCTAGATCTGAATGAATTAAATATTCTTATAAATACTTTGTTCTTTACATAGTTGAATGTGCTGACAGCAAAATCACACAAAAGAAAAAGGTCTGTATTTGGAGTCACACTCAAAATTAAAGTGGAAAAACACACTACAGGCTGATCCAACTTTGATGTAATGTCCTTAAAACAAGTCAAAATGAGGCTCAGTAGTGTGTGTGACCGCCCTACAACGCCTGTGCATGCTCCTGATGAGGTGGCGGATGGTTTCCTGAGGGATCTCCTTCCAGACCTGGACTAAAGCATCTGCCAACTCCTGGACAGTCTGTGGTGCAACGTGACGTTGGTCGATGGAGCGAGACATGATGTCCCAGATGTGCTCAATTGGATTCAGGTCTGGGGAACGGGCGGGCCAGTCCATAGCATCAATGCCTTCATCTTGCAGGAACTGTTGACACACTCCAGCCACCTGAGGACTAGCATTGTCTTGCATTAGGAGGAACCCAGGGCCAACCGCATCAGCATATGGTCTCACAAGGGGTCTGAGGATCTCATCTCGGTACCTAATGGCAGTCAGGCTACCTCTGGCGAGCACATGGAGGGCTGTGCGGCCCCCCAAAGAAATGCCACCCCACACCATTACTGACCCACTGCCAAACCAACCGGTCATGCTGGAGGATGTTGCATGCAGCAGAGCGTTTGCCACAGCGTCTCCAGACTCTGTCACGTCTGTCACATGTGCTCAGTGTGAACCTGCTTTCATCTGTGAAGAACACAGGGCGCCAGTAGTGAATTTGCAAATGGTGTTCTCTGGCAAATGCCAAACGTCCTGCACGGTGTTGGGCTGTAAGCACAACCCCCACCTGTGGACGTCGGGCTCTCATACCACCCTCATGGAGTCTTTTTCTGACGGTTTGAGCAGACACATGCACATTTGTGGCCTGCTGGAGGTCATTTTGCAGGGCTCTGGCAGTGCTCCTCCTGTTCCTCCATGCACAAAGGCGGAGGTAGCGGTCCTGCTGCTGGGTTGTTGCCCTCCTACGGCCTCCTCCTCGTCTCCTGATGTACTGGCCTGTCTCCTGGTAGCGCCTCCATGCTCTGGACACTACGCTGACAGACACAGCAAACCCTCTTGCCACAGCTCGCATTGATGTGCCATCCTGGATGAGCTGCACTACCTGAGCCACTTGTGTGGGTTATAGACTCCGTCTCATGCTACCACTAGAGTGAAAGCACCGCCAGCATTCAAAAGTGACCAAACCTGCAAGTCACCACCTGCAGAACCACTCCTTTATTGGGGGTGTCTTGCTAATTGCATATAATTTCCACCTGTTGTCTATCCCATTTGCACAACAGCATGTGAAATTGATTGTCACTCAGTGTTGCTTCCTAAGTGGACAGTTTGATTTCACAGAAGTGTGATTGACTTGGAGTTACATTGTGTTGTTTAAGTGTTCCCTTTATTTTTTGAGCAGTGTGGATTGTCTGTAGCAGGCTATCTGGAAATGTTCACTCACCTGCTTTTCCGGTTTAGAGTGCATGCTCCCGGCAAGGTGGAAGGGAAGAAAATAAAGTAGCGAAGGGAGTAATGGGGGAAAGGGAGCTGTGCGCATGAATGGCAAGCATAACTTTTGCACAGAATTGACATTTGGCTCTCCGGAACAGACTTACGTGTGCCAGTGGGTGTAAGTAGCAACCAACACACAATTACAAACATCCCTGGATGTGAATTTCATGCAGATACGCTGCACATCCAGACTCCTGCCACCATAACCACTTCTAAAAGCAGAAGTGGTCATGGCGGTTAAAGGTTGCACCATGTTTTCACACTCCAACCACCATGACCACAGTCGAATTTCAGAACTTTAACCATGATATTAACATACTTTTGTTAGTGTATGTTTTTATGTGCATGTTTTTTTTTGTTTTTTTTATATATATATACACCTTCGTATATTTTTTATATATATATATTTGTATAGAATATGTAATATATAACTGATTCCATGTAGACTTTGCCCAGACGTATAATTAGCTTTTCACGTCCTTTTTTTCTTTTTCTTTTTTTGCTTGATTAATCTGATGGAAGATTTAATTGAAGCACTTTGCCTTGCTTGGGCAGATGAAGTCTAAAAGGCATTTGTGCAGTGCATGACTGTGTCACAGTGTTCCTTCGATCAGACTGTCTTTAAGTGATATTTTTCAACTTCCTAGTTTAAGTGAGTAAATGTGCTTGTGGGTAAAATGTCAGAGCAGTGCTGAGCTGTGAGGTTAATGGATGTACTGTGCTCTTATGTGGGTCCTATGTGTCCACCTCCAGTACTGCGAACACAACTTTCCGCTTTCAGTACAGAGATATTGGGACCCGAATGCACTTAATGAAAAGATTCCACGTTCTGAAGCTGGGGATAAACCTTTCTTTTAATGTGAAATTAATTAAATGTTCCTCTAGATCACCCCAGGCACATAGTTCCTTCTTACAACTTTAGATTTTGTGAACCAAGCAGATTGGTTTTATCTTGCCCCAAACATTTTTTCTGATAAAGTTTTGTGGCTGCATTGTATATTTATTCCTTCATTGTCATAGAGGAAATTCACTTAGGACCCTCCTGAATGCCAAGATTAACAATCTATGGATTTATGCATTGGCCGTTTCCTGTACAGTTACCAGTAACGTGTTTTATTCTTTATTTTATTGACCAATTAGTTTTGTGCATGATAATAAAACTCAAGGATTTATGATATTTAAAACAGGTCAGCAACCAAAAAATGATTGTATCTTGACCCACTGAAGACAATATCCCCAACAAAGTATTATTTTAAGCCAAGAAAGTTTTGCCATAATTACCAATTGAAGATATAAAATAAAGGCTTTACTTTATATACAGAAGAGAGAGAGCGACTGAAACAAATGCTATTGTTTTCATAGAATGAGTTCGGTAGTAGCAGAGCAATTTTACTTTTAAAATCAGGGTTTGTACTCTCTGTGCCACGTTCGTGACCATCTATTGGGTCGTATTAGGCTACTGCCTAGTGATTTGTGTGATGGGAAAGTTACAGATCAGTTAGGAAGTCTGAAACCAAATTCGAATGTTTCTGCCTGTGTCAAAGAAAGGACAACGCGAGATAAAACTATCACAGATGTAGAAACATAGACTGTGACGGCAGATAAGAACTATTCGGCCCATCTCGTCTGCCCAATTTTATAAATACTTTTGTTAGTCCTTGGCCTTATCTTATAGTTAGGATAGCCTTATGTCTATCCCACGCATGCTTAAACTCCTTCACTGTGTTAACCTCTACCACTGTAGCTGGAAGGCTATTCCATGCATCCACTACCCTCTCAGTAAAGTAATACTTCCTGATATTATTTTTAAACCGTTGCCCCTCTAATTGAAGACTATGTCTTCTTGCTGTGGTAGTTTTTCCTCTTTTAAATATAGTCTCCTCCTTTACTGTGTTGATTCCCTTTATGTATTTAAATGTTTCTATCGTATCCCCCCTGTCTCGTCTTTCCTCCAAGCTATACATGTTAAGTTCCTTAAACCTCTCCTTGTAAGTTTTAAGTACTGCGTACAATACTCCAAGTGAGGTCTCACCAGTGTTCTGTACAATGGCATGAGCACTTCCCTCTTTCTACCGCTAATACCTCTCCCTATACAACCAAGCATTCTGCTAGCATTTCCTGCTGCTCTATTACATTGTCTGCCTACCTTTAAGTCATCAGAAATAATGACCCCTAAATCCATTTCCTCAGATGTTGAGGTTAGGACTCTATCAAATATTCTGTACTCTGCCCTTGGGTTTTTACGTCAAAGATGCATTATCTTGCACTTATCCACATTAAATGTCAGTTGCCACAACTCTGACCATTTTTCTAGTTTACCTACCTGCAAAGTTGGTAGATAACCATGATTAACCCACTCACAGGCATTTTACAGTGGGCTGTCCTGCAGTTTTTTTTTTTTTTTTTAATTCTTTATTTTTGTTGTGCAGTGTATAACAAAAAGCTTGATCAGCCACAACAGCAGTCTCAAGCAAACATAACGTGGCATATGATATTACAATACAGTTTTAGTCATGTATGAGAAACTAAGGCACATTAGTTAAACGTTTGTGCATAGAGGTGTCTGCACTTCATTTTTTTTTTAGGCATATGATATTTGAGAAACAGGCTAGTCTAATAGGTAAAATATGTTAATAACAAGATAAAGCCTAGAGCCCTGTAGAATAGAGAACAGTCTCGCTGGTCCGATATACGGGCTTTGATAGGTTCAACCAATTTGTCACACTAATCACAGCATGGGTCCACTATGTGTAGCATGTACTGATTTGGCGTGACTGGGCTACTGGACAATATGAGTCTGCAAAGAAATATTTGTGTATGCTTTTGGCTTGCCATGCTAAGCCTGTTATGCCGTCACGTTAATTTTGTCTGTGCATGGGTGTAGTTGAGCGGTGATCTATAGATACGATATGAACATGCACTGGGGCTGCTTGTACATAGTTTAAGGCATAACGTGTGTTGTCTATTGGAGCCCTTGTGGCAGGTACGTCCCTGGGACACGTCCCCCAAACACTCGGTGAAGTCAGAACACTATATACAGTTTACACCATTAAGCGCTATCTGAAAGCGGTAGGTAGGAGAGAAGATATTGAAAAAGGCTAACAAAAGGAAACAAAAACAGAAAACATAGGCAACATTATCATGAGCAGCCATAGAGAATTTACAGTCCCCTTCTGAATGATTCAGGTGGTGGTTGCAGTGTGCGTGTTGCGGGCGGGTCCACCCGGGACAAAGGGTATAGAGGTAGCCGGATTCCACTTGTGTGGTCTACGGGGCGTGCGATGTCGCTGCATGGCGTCTGCCGGAAGGCCCAGAGTGGGGAGGAGGGCTTCGGCCTCCTGTAAGTCCGTTACAAGGTGTGTAACCTCTCCATGAAGCACTTGGAGTGTACAGGGCGAACGCCATCGGTATTTTACGTCGCGCTCGCGGAGCAGGGCGGTGAAAGGCCTCAGAGTAGAGCGCCAGGCCATAGTCCCCCTTGATAAGTCAGAGTAAAGCGACAATGTCATGTCCTCAAAGACCAGCGGCGCGGTATTTCGGACGGCGGCCAGGATTATTTCTTTGTCCTGTCGCCTCTGGAATTTGATGATCAGGTCCCTGGTTGCTGTTGGTGGGGCCGTTGGTGGTTTAGGGATCCGAAACATGCCCTCGAGGCTCACTCCCTTGGCCTGCTTCGGTGGCAGTATTGTGCTCACCAGGTGCCTTACGAGGTGGGGGAGTTCAGCCTCTGGGACTGATTCGGCTATGCCTCTGACCTTGAGGTTCTGGGCACGTCTGGAGTCCTCCATTGCTGCCATGGCCTGTTCCACCCTTATGTGTTTTTGTTGTATAAGTTTCAGCTCCTGTTGGAGTGAGTTAATCTGCCCGGTATGTGTGTGGGAGTTTTGCTCCACGGTCGCCACGCGGTCAGTGAGGCCTTTTATGTCTCTCCTCATGCCTGCCACGTCCTCCTGGATGTTCCGTCTGAGCTCTGCCAGCAGCTCCTTCATTTCCGATTTTGTGACCGGAGCTGTGTCGGGCTGCAGAGCCGGTTGTGTGGTAGGTTTCTCCTGAGCCCGTATCACGGGCATACTAATCTCGTCCGGCTCGGAGATAAGGTCGTCGGAATCCTCGAGGCCGTCCATGTAAGCGGCCATGACAGGCTCTGGGGCGCCATGCGCTCGCCGCCACAGGTCACCTATGCTGGTGCCCTGCCGAGGTGGATCGGGCCTAGGTTTCTTGCTCTTCCTGCCCATGTCTGCTGCCTACTCGGGTGGCTGGTCCGCTTTTTGGGGGTAATATTTCGGGGTTTTAGGGTCTTTTAGGCTGATTTCGTCGGGAGCTCACTGTGAATGCGAACTATCGGTTCGGCAGTCGCCAACTGCGTTTTTGTGTCCTGCAGTTTTGAGTGAAGTTTAAAAGTTAAAAAACAAACAAGAAAGACTGCTTCTGTAGGACTTCAATAAACAGAAACCATCGACATTTAAGTTTTAAGAAACAAGAAATCAAACTTGGCATAGAAGACAAAATCTTTGGTAAAAGTCTCTAAGTCGGTTCCAAATAATTATTGTCACTGAATTGTCCATGTTTATTAGGGTGTTCCACACTAGAACCCAAACACCCACCATGTCCTTTTATTTCCTTTAAAATAATGAAATGTTTTGACATTAAACATTTCTAAATGTAGTAATTTGGATATTCATCAGTCATGCTCGCTAGCTCTGGTATTTGCGTAGCCAGATCTGGTTGGGCTTTACAGGTGGTGCAATACATCCAAAGGAAAACAAACCAGCACCTGAAAAAAGTTAACGCGTGTTATAAGTATAATTTTCAGGTAAGTGCCTTCACTCCTTTATGGTCTTTACAATCGGAGGCTCCATCTGCATTTTAGTTAAGTGCTTGTTTCTTAGCATCAGTCACTGTTGGCATTTATTTCATATGGAGCTTTGGTGTATGTGCCAAACAAGATCATACCCACATCAGATATGTGTCTGGACCTTCCATGGAAGCACAATTCTGTGTTATTATGCATATGTTAGAACAATACAGACACGTCTACAGATAAGTAAAGCTGTTGAGATCTTCACAATTAAATAAGATGCTCCCATGGTGATGGTTGTTAGTTAGGTATATTTTTTTTTAAATAATTTTTCGCTCTTTATTTTTAATTCTAATTTTATACAAATATGGCACATTTAATTGTGTGTTTTTACAAAAAGACATTAAAAAAATCCAATCTTTGCACTATCTGAAAGACCATGTGATACTTTGTATACAGGGATACAGAAATATGCAATTTTATAAAGAGTTTTCTCTCTGCCTGATCATGCAAGCATCACTTTAACAGTTTACTGCCTAAACAGTGCTTACTATGAAATGTCCCATAAGTGGGCTTTAGACTGGCTTTTCCTTATTTTATCTCTGTGTATTGTAATAGCGTCCCATATAGTGCACAGCGCAGAGGAATGTGTGTTGGCGTTTTATAAGTAAACAACAATAAAATGTAAAAACAGTTGCAGGAGTGAAGTCCCATCCACCGCCCTCACCATCCTCTCCTGAAAGGACCTCATACGGATATTTGTTTACTGCGCTGATGAACATTGAACATTTTCATCTTTTATCTGGAAATTACCAAAGCATGAAAGGATAATTACTCCGCATAATTTTCACTTTGACTTTCGTTCACTTCTTTCTAGTTTATAAGCAGCTGTCTACTCGGAAGAACAAATATTGCACAAACTCCTATTGTGACGTACGCTTGTTGCTCAGCTCTAAGCTAACAATTGGGGTTAGACAAATTGTTATTTCAAGTACATTGTTATATGCATGGACAAAAAAAATAGTAGTCTGATTTAAAAAGAAAAAAAAATACTGAATCTTTTGTATAGAACAAATAACAAAACAAAACACATTAGTTCTTTGGACAACTGTGTGCTTGTTTTGTTTATGATGAGCCCTCTTATGTTATCCAATTCTACTAAATTAAAATACTACGGTTTTATGTTACCGCAATAGAGTAACTAGTGTAATGCCTGGATCTTTGTCTACAGAAGCAATCAACAAAATAATTATTGTCTACGGGGTCATCGGGCTCTCACTTGTGGCTTGCAATTATTATATTTGTTCTTTTATTGTCCCCATAAGTTGTGTAGGTGATAAGTCTTCATAAACACAATAGAAAATTACAGATGAATGTAGTAGTCTACAGTATTATTATTATTTTATTATTTATATAGCGCCATCAGATTCCATAACGCTGTACAATGGGTGGACCAACAGACATGTAATTGTAACCAGACAACTGAATCTACAGGAACAGAGAGGTGGAGGGCCCTGCTCAATGAGCTTACATGCTACAGTACTACACTACCACACACTGTCGTTTTTAATATGTCGGTCATCGTCTCATGTATAAAAGAGGGTCTACTTCAGGCAGGAATTTAAATTGAATCTTTATATTATGTAAATGAATATGCGTGAAGGTGCTTTCTAGTCTGTTTGCGAAGTTCGCAGTTAAAATCCATAATGTTGTGTGTGCCAGGGCAGTTCCTGGATTTACTTACTAGAACTGGAAAATGTAGAGAAATTAACAGGGAAGTTGTAAATTTATGGCAGAATTCTCCCTGGAGAACATACCTATTGTTTTTTTTTGTTTTTTTTATTTAGAATTTCATGGTAACACACTTTGAATTCATTGCTTGCCCGCTATATGTGCAGATAGACCAAAAGTCTTCATTTTATTATAGATCCCCATGTAAAGTCCATTATCAGATGAACTTGTATAATGTAGAATTAAAATGACCGCTAATATACAATAATGAATTACCATCATCTTTTTTTTTTTTTTTTTTTAATTTCTTTCTTTAAGTCTTGCATTACCAATTAATTCCCGATATCTTCATAAAGACATGCAGAACATACTAGGATTGGTTTTGCAGAGATTACAAGCCATCTCATTGAAGATAAGTGGCAGAAAAATAATTTGACAACAGCCGGGCCATCTGTTCACAGTTCACACCAGCAAGATATTTTCAGTGTTAATGCGTGTGAATTAATTCTTCCTTCCCCGTCGTTTACTGCTGCAAATGCAGTCTGCAACAAAACAAAGAACAGCCCAACGTCTGCCCTTCTTGATACCATTCCTGTCTGTCTGCTTGATCATCGTATGTTTTCTGGTCTGCACACCTTCTTCCCCAGCCATTAATTGTGGACTGGATATGTCCCCACTTTACTCCTTACTGCACCCATTTCACGGATGCTTTTGACATACCCATTTCCTCACTTGTCAGCACTTTTTGTACTTTGCTCCCTTTCTAGCTGTTATGTTTGTGACTTGCTTTGACCCATGGTGTCCGTCTCTCCATTGGTCTGCTCTGGTTAATTGTGTGTGCAACGTGGGCGCCCTTGGCCAGTGTTCCAGATCAGCTGTAAAGTCATGCCAGGCAGGTCACAGAGTGACTGAAATGGATCCAAGACTGGCACAACTTTCTCTTTCCAGAGAGGATACCCAGTACTTAATGGGAGACTATAGTCACCAGAACAACGTTGGCTTAATAAAGCAGTTTTGGTGTATAGATCATGACCCTGCAGTCTCACTGCTCAGTTTTCTGCCTATTCAGATTTAAATCACTTTATGCAGCTAATGTTTATACTTTCTTTATTGCACAGTCTGTTTAGTTTAGAATGTATTGTCTCCTGTAATGTTAGTAGCTTGCCAAACCTTGCAGGAGCCTCCTATGTGCGGTTAAAAGTCAATTTACAGAGCAGGAGATTAAAAACGTCTAAAGTAAGCTAACATTTGATAAAAAATTTAACAATTTTTTTTTCATGTAAGCTGTGATTCACAGCCAGGGGAGGTGTGGCTATGGCTGCAAGAACAAAAAACAAAAGTGATTTAACTCCTAAATGGCAGAGAATTTAGCAGTGAGACTGCAGGGGCATATGCTTTCCAATAAAACTACTTTATTAAGCTAAAGTTGTTTTGGTGACTATAGTATCTTTTTAAAGTTCACCAAGCAAAATCAACCATACGATTTTACGATGGACTTCCAAATCCCTAATAATTTCCAAGGCCAGGAATGCAGTGCTAGAGATAAGGCTGATAGTTAGATGTTTCCTATATGATAATCATAATCATTTCCATGATTAGGTGATTGGACTCATAATTAAAAATATAATTGAAAAATTAATTCATTATTAACCATGTTTAAAATCTATTATCTGACCAGACTTATTTTTCGTAGTACGCTTACTTGTAAGACAATATATGGGAGGTTTGAAAACTAAAACACACAAACTTAAGCCCTGTACTCAAACCCCCATTACAAAAATCTATTGTAGTTAGGGCATGTTTCTTACCTATAGTTTAAGCAATCAATCATTTCTATGGTATATTTTAGATACTGTGCTTATCCTTTTAATTGGTCTAGTTTACCAACAAGAACTCGTCAACTTTGCTTGTACACGTCATCAAGTCAAGGAAGGCGTTTGTGGTGATAACACTTACAATCCATGTGTTAGAAAAGCATTTTTTATGTCCTTTGAGATGCCAAAATTGGTAAGGTTTTCATGGTCCTTTTAAAATGTCAATAATTCTTCAGCCGGTTTGTGATAGCTGAAATGTCTAGGCTTAATGTAAGATGTAGGACCGTTTTACTTACTACTATGATTTATTTATATATACATTTTATTTCACGAGATACATTAAATCCACATAAATGACACCCTGGTAGTAAAGACACTTTCTAATGCTGTAAGGTCTTTATTCCCTCTGTCTGATCCATTATTAGAATCTCAAACACAATTCAGTTGAAATGTTATCCTTTAAAAGGAAAGGACGCGGATTGCTTCCAGCTACTTGCAGTATGTTCTCAGTTATATTTCTCTACCTGCTTAAATGCTGGATGAGTACCTAATGTACTTTATTTTTGTGAGCCTAGAGAATTAACATCCATTCTCTTTCATTAAGAGATCTCCCCTCTCAGTGACTAATCATTGACTATCCATTGATGTTCCACTTTAAAACAAATGCGGTATATTGCAAAGGGAATTCCCCTAAAGGGGAGTCTCGACCATTTTCCTTCTTCTATAATATCATTTAAAATCAGGTTAAAAATAAATGTGTTTTAGCTCTCTTGGGTTCTTTGAAAAATCTCAGCCAATCCAATGCTTTTTATAGGAAAGCATTGGGACACTATTACACATGCCAATCAGCATCTCTATTGGGAGTGTTCAGCGTCTCCATGAAGAGTGTGGAGACGCTGAATGCAAGTGCTGCACTGAAACAGGAAGCACCTCTAGTGGCCGTCTGAGTGACAGCCACTAGAGGTGTAACTAGGCTGTGATGTAAACACGGTTTACATTAAAAAGCCTTTAGGACCATACTTTAGACACCGGAACAACTATTTTAAGCTGTGGTTGTTCTAGTGACTCTAGTGTCCTTTTAAATAGTTAACTATGTACGCTGGCACCTAAACCACCACAGCAGGCTGTTGTAGTGCTAGTAGTTTTCTTTTAATGGCTGTAAGATATATGTACCTCTGTCTGTCTAATATCTATTTGTGAACTGTTTTAGTGCTGTTTCATCCACATTGCTATACCTGGATTAGTACAAATGTCTTCACTTCATAAAGCACGTCCATACCCGTGCTTGGGAGAATCAATCCCTTCCACGCAGGCTGATGTATACAAATTCCTTTACGTGTCTTCTCTTTGTTACATGCCATCCATCCTCTGTTTCTCTGTTCCGGTTTGTGAACATTGTGGTGCTCGTTTATACATATGTACTGCACGCAAAGTCTTTATTGCCCCCTTTTGATCTTTTAATTTCGGTAATTATGTTTTTTTGGGTATTATATCTGTCATTTTCAACATGTGTATTTTATCTGCCTCTGTGATAATTACTACTATGATATGAAGTATTTTTCTAGTCTCTTACATTCGTTCCATATATGTCATAACTGGAATTCTTCAGCAAGTAAAATGAGAACCATTTTTTAAAACTTATCTGGCTGGTTAGTTGCTCATAGACTTCACATTGGGCTATTAAAGGATTAATCATTTGAGATGTCTTGGTGTCAGTTCATTTAGAAAGTCCATAGATATGGAAATTCTTTCCTCAAACTGACTGAGTAATTTGAGTCTTACAAATGAACTGTTCTGAAAGGTTAAGCATTTGAAGTAGGTATATCTACTTTTCATTGACTTCAAATCCATGGTAATTTAATTTACATAAAATTCTAAGGCTAATTGTGCAAGTTCCCGGCCTGGAAAGTACTCAAGTAGTGCATGACCTAAGCAACTTTTTGTATTGCAAAGACAAATGGCTGATCTAGTTGGTTGAAATCTCAATTAAATGATCTACATTTTAGTGACCTAAAATCCATGGTAATTTCATTTATCCAAAATTCAAAGACTGATTATAAATGTTCCTGGCCATAAAACTTCTCAAGTATTGAGTGACCTAAGCAACTTTTTATACTGCAAAGATAAAGGCTGATCATCCACTGGTTGATATTTCTATTAAGTGTTCAGAAATGGTTGAATATAAATGCGGTGCTCAAAATGTCACCTCATATGCCACTAGACGTGCCTAAAAATGACACACTACAATCCTGAATGGCCCTCTTCACTTACTGTTTCTGTATGTTAAAGTTAAATATTTGTCTTGTGTACATATTGTACAACGCTGTGGAATATGTTGGTGCTATAGGAATGTAATTGTAAATTTCTGAAGTGGTCATGGTGCTTTTCCAGGAAGTGAGAAACTTGTTTTTCATCCATCGTTTTTCCCATTTGTCCCCCTAAAACCTTAATTTAACAGTATGACGTGAAGGTTCCCTCAACGCCAATGAATACTTTTTATTAATCAAGTAGTAGATGTAATACTTCCTTCATGGATGGAATAGTCACGGACTTCCCTTAACAAAGTATGATTGACGATGCTGCTATAAGAATGTGGCCCATCGTGATTTTATCTATTTTGCTGGTTGTTTTGGGGAATTTCTTGAACACTCCTACCTCTGGTGTGACTGTTACAATTGACGGGTTTATCTTTTTGATTAATGAATGAATTCCCTTTCAAAAAGCCTGAAGTCTTCCACGGTGCCACCAAATGTGAGACCGTGTTCCTAGGCCCCCCACAGGATTGCTTGTTTATCATCTTTTCCTTCTCTTTATGACATTGTAGTTTAAATATTTCTACTTCATGTCAGTGCATTTCAGAATTTATTTCAAATCTGCTGTATAAATCAGGGGGAACCGTTTGCACCTGTAGTTCCCAGTAACACTCTAGAACCGCAGGCCTCCGTTTTATATTATTGGTTATGTTTACTTGGTTGATGATCGCTCCATACTTAAGAACTCAGGGGAAATCAGACTGGCACATAAACTCACAAACTTCAATTCCGCAGAGTTCCCGCCTCTGCGATAATTACTATTCTAATACGCATAATGTTTGTAGTTACACATCTCCCTCCTGGAGCATATGTTGTGTGTACTTAACCAAAATCTCTCGCTGCTCTTTACTGTATGGTGTGCTGAGCAATAGGTAACTGCTTGCTTGCTGTTTGACTGCTCATGTGAAAATCAAGTCTAGGGAATCAGAAGAAACACATGAAACTTTTTTTTTTTTTTTTTAAATAAACACAATTTTAGCTTAAAGCTGAACAGTCATCAAAAATACATTTGATCTAATCTGCTTCTATATAGCTAATCATGTCTGAATTTTTTAAAAACACTTTCCCCTAAAATTAATTTTTCATAAAATACATAATGGACCACTTTTCCGTGTAGTAGGTAAGTTGAAAAAATTTTGGCGTTGGGGTTAAGCATGGTTTTGCTTCAGTTGTCAATTATACCGACCCATAAACCATCAGTAAAATCAATCCCATGGTAGGCAGACATCAGACAGAAGAGAACAAAATGGCTGCACACAGATATAGAGAGGAAGAAAGATAATATTAGAGGCACTGGAATGTTAATCTTCTTGTATATATGTGGATCACACACTCAGTATGTGGAACATGAAACGAAGATTAACATGAACGTGGTCTGAGGGTATGATCCACATACATACACAAAGATTAACATGAATCACATTCTGTGTGTATACTTAACATTCCAGTGTATGTATTTTTGTACATTTTTCATTTTTTTGGTGGCTATTTTTTTTTAGTGCTGCATTTATCCTTTTGGTTGTTCCATTTGGTGAAACACCAGATTGCTTATTTATTTTCAAATTATTTTTATTGTACAAAATAAATAAATAAATCAATAACTATTTCAAAACAATATTAAACCGACAAAAGGGCCTCAGGGCATGCTTAGAAACTAGCAAAAGCTAATTATTCCCGGTTAATTACTATGTTATAATAGTCAATAACATTTGGGGGATTTTTGGCTCCAGTTGTAAGTCAGTTTCATTTAGTTTGTTGTGTGTGTATATTGCCTTTTACCTAAATTACATTGCTTCTTGAAGTGTAACAGTAGCTGTGTGACCTTTTCCAATGAGACTCATTGGCTTGAAATTCTGACAAGTACTCACAACTGTACCCTTGCCTTTAGAGCTATCTTCTTAGTTTCAATTAAGTTCACCTTTCGCGGTAGAAAAGTCTGCTTTAGAGGCTACACACTTGACATAATACATTTAAGGAACGTTAAATCTGGGCCACATCACGTTTTTGTTATTGTTCCCACGATACTAGTCAAATATTCTGGAACTTGTATTGAAACATCCTCTGGCATAGCATGTGTTGCATACCTTTGTAATATACACAATATGAATAAATATTTCATTTTACAACTATAATCAAATTTTCACTTTTCATTTTTCAAAATATTACATTTAATGAAACTTAACAATATTGTTTTAAATTGTGTGTGTGTGTGTGTATAATATATATATATATATTTATTTTATTTTTTTATTTTATTTTTTAATTTGTTCTTCATTTTTTTTGTATTGCACTTTTTTTTTTTTTTTAAATCTAGCTGAGCAGCCATGTTGGGTCATACTCCACTGTTACCTGACCAACCACTGTTCAACCTAACTTGATTGCTGCTGTTCTATGTGATACTGGTAGCAGAAGGCAGGTTAGGTTGAGCATCAGTTGGTCAGATAGCAGTAGAGTCTGATCCAGCATGAATTCTCTATACATCATTTCAAAAATGAAATTAAAATAAAGTTTAATGTAATAATCTTTTGGAAAATTAAAATGGAATACTTGATCACAGTTGTCCTTTAAGGAGCACTTTAGTCTAGATACTCTAGACCAGGCATAGGCAACCTTCAGCACTCCAGATGTTTTGGACTACACCTCCCATGATGCTTTGCCAGCATTATGGGGGATGTAGTCTACAACATCTCGAGTGCCGAAGGTTGCCTATCCCTGGTCTAGACATTCCAAGAGTGTACCTGATAGATCACCATGCAAATAAATCATCCAGATTTTTTTTTTCCTTTTTCCACGTGATGATGACTTATCCATGCATTTAGCAGAAAATTTAAGATATACATGATAAAATTGCACCACCTATCCTTTCAAGAGTTAGCGCAGAATAAAGTGATAGCAATACGCTTGGAAAAAGAGCAGTCCATTTCAAATTACATTGAAGTGCTTTTTGAGAAAAATCTCATCTCTCTCTGCTTTTTCTGGGAGAGATTACAAACGGGCAAAAGAAAGCTGTCCATATGTAAACCCCCAACTCATTTTGCTTTTGCTAAGGGGATCAAACAAATACTGTCTTCTTTTTACTTTGGTAAAATATATTCTACTCTGCAATTTTGCAGTGTAATTTAGTACTGTGATGGTATACTTGGTACTTTGTTTATACATTAAATTGATCGGTTTGGCTACTTATACAATGTGCACCCCCCTGCCCTCCCCCGATTTCTGCTGATATTGCAATTATGTCCCTTAACTAGTAACATTTCTCTATTCGTTTACATGCACCTCCTAATCCTTTTATACTGGCGAGCCATGATATTGTCCAAAAATAGTAATTTTCCTGTTTTCCTTTTGATCAGCTATTTCCGAGCATGGTGCACAGTAAGGGCAGAACGTTTTTGTCTACCAATGAAACATACGGACAAAGAATAAAAAGGAATTAAAAATAATTATACGTTTGAAAATAAGAGAAAATATTAGCATTGGTTCATTGTTTTTCTATTAATGCATTTGGCACAGTTTAAACATGCATCATGAACAGCCAATTAGTTGAATCCCATTGCTTTAACCAGTTAGGTAATTTGTGTGGCCGAGACCTCAGGGCTGGAATGCATGGCTGGTCACTCACTGCGATCGTCTATGGGAGCCTGACTAGCTTAACTTCACAGGGCTAATTGGTAAGCTCACTGAATTCCCCCATTGCAATTATGTGCATTCGGTTACATGTAAAGCTTTTAGGAGAATTAATTTGTACACAATAAGATATCCCCTTTGAGCCTTTTTGCTCTGACCTTAGGTCTCAAAATCAATAGATAAAGTACTGTTTAGTCTGGCTCGTAGATCAAAAAACAGTTACTTTTAATACACTGCGGCACATAGTCCAGCAACTGCATCTCTCCTGCCGAGGTCATACCACAATTATTTAGCCCTCTGAATGTGCACTATGGCAGGGTCACAACATGGAGTCTTTTTGGCGCTCTGCGGTAGTTGCAATGCAAGCCTTAAATACATGGATTCATGTAGGCTTGTCTTAGAATGTTATTTTGTGTGTCAATAGATTTTGACTTGGGTTAAGAACAAACAAATTAATTAGCATCAGATATATTTCACTCTGCAATTATTGTTGTTTTTTTGGTAATGGCATCTACCATGTGGTTGATTATATGTCTTATCTGTTCTGTGTTATATTTATATATGTGTATTTTAATATTATTTTGTACATTTAAAATTATATTGTGCTCTCTTGTAACAATGGCATTTGTGGGCCTGTGATATATTTGAAAGGAATCTCAATGTATAACTGGTAAAATATTTTATAAATAAATTAAATATTATCTAATTAATCTCAGTGCCTGGTTCTAATTAGAATTCTTCAAACCCTATTTTTCTAAGTATAAATATGATTCGGCCTGTTATTGTTATGTATGTGCCCAAATGTGCTTGTCGGTTTAAATGAGTGTCCGTAGTATAGGTATAGTGCCTCATGTTCATGTTTGGTTTTATTTTTGTCTCTTCCAGTTGGTTGGTGGAGAGTTCGATCTGGAGATGAACTTTATTATTCAGGATGCGGAAAGTATAACGTGCATGTCCGAACTGCTGGAGCACTGTGATGTAACGTGCCAGGCTGAAATATGGAGCATGTTCACAGCCATTCTACGGAAAAGTGTCCGTAACCTACAGACCAGCACAGAAGTTGGACTCATTGAGCAAGTGCTTTTGAAGATGAGCTCAGTAGACGACATGATTGCAGGTACCTATACGGATTTCTATAAATGAGATAGCTGTTCTACTTTGTGTTGTATCTCTCGCACTGTCTCTGTATATGAATGGTAATCATGCTTCTGCTTTCTGCATATCCTTATTTTGACTCTTGGTAAGATTAAGGGTCTCTAATCCCAAAGCACTTAGTACCTGTATTAACCTTCAAGCAAAAACATTGCCATCCTTTATGTTCGGCAAGGTTTACATTGTGCGGTTAACATGCCTCTAGTGGCTGTCACAGTAATGGCCATTACAGGCACATCCGCTGAAATAGCAGAGTAAACTTGGTTATTTTGTTCAGATGGTCTCATAGATTGGTGCGGAAATTTTCCATGCATTGGCCTCCTATTTATTTCTTATGGAAAGATCTCAGCCAAGGAGCTGGGGTTGGTTATGGAGCGAGCACCGCGGCGAGAGGGAATAGGGTAAACTACCTTTTCACATCGGGAGGGGGTTAGCAACCTAACTAGTGAGCAGGTCTCTGTAGGGACAGAAATACATGTTTGCATTCCTAATGCTATTGTGCTATTTTAATGTCTCTCTAGTGACACATTTTCTGTTTACACCATAACCATATATAGACCTGCTGGGTGCAGTTTGTTCCCCTCCTCTTTAATGCATTACATACAAACTGTGTAAAAAAAGGATACACATCCTTTGAAGTTCCTACATTTGCTGCAAAATCTCCAGGATTTGCAGTTTGTAGAGTAAACTCTCATGCTGTTGCTATAACCCTAGTCAGTGTGGTTTATTTTGGCTTGTTGGTGGTTTCATTCATGTTTTCTTTTCTGTTGAAAGTTATTGTTAAGCCATTGTGATGGACCACCTTGCACCCCGACTGGGTTCCTCCGCCTATCGTGGTTTCCTAGTTCTTACCAAGTACCACAAGCACCGCACCAGACACCATCAGCACTGTAGTCCCCACTTCCAGGTGATACCGGATAAACTGACGGAAGCCAAGCACAGAAAGATGGACACAGGTTTCTTCAGGAAGGAAGAGATTCTTTATTCGATTCACCGACCGGGACTCAGAGGGACTAATGTCACCAAAAAACAGCAAAGTCTGAGTCCTGATCATACAGTGTAGGTCCCTTATATAGGCATGTAGCTCCTCCCATAATCAGTTCAACCTACACATACTCTTAGCTAATCAACCGAATAGAGACTAAATTCCTGTTTGACCACATGGCTTGCCCAGCACAATGGAGGAGGGGAAATACTCGTATATCCTGTATTCCTACATATGCTCCTTACACTACTGATTGTATCTTAGCTACGTGTAACTGACTAACTGATACATCAACATTTGCAAGTGCACATACCATGTGGCAATCTTGTCCTAGTAAATTTATTTTTACTGAGATTCCACCACATTCCCCCCTTTGATGCTTCTGATATTTCACAATTCCAGATGCATCACTTAACCATAGTTTGCTTACACCTCAAGTTGCCATGAACCAGACCAGACTTTGCGACTCCCTAAAGATACGAATCCCTCAACATTCCTCTTCCTGTACTAATTCTCCCTGATTTAAAGCCTCATACCTATATATAGCCATAATCTGTGCAGCAGCCTTTCTCTCTGCTATATTCTCTATAATGCTCTGCACAGACCTAACTACCAAAGGAATCAGACTTGGTAGGAGAAGGCACAGCATCAAAATTAGCATGACTCCACCTACCAATGCCTTAAGTCCTCCAAACTGCTCATACCAATTACCAAAACAACTACTTGGATTATACCCTTTCCATACCTGGGTAGGCACATGCACTAGTTTAACCATATGGCTAGTAAGCTCAGCTATTGCTTGCCCTTCATCATCTATTTGAAGACAACAATTGCTTAGGTTAAACTTCCCACATACACCTCCCTCTACCAGGGCCGCCATCAGGGCATGACAACCATAACAGTTGTCATGGGCCCGGCGGCCCTGGGGGGCCCGGCGGCCCGGGCCCCACATGTGGGGCCCATCGGGTGGCCCACACACTTAGGGCCACCCGATGAGCCCCCTCCTTCAGGGGCCCGGTCAGCACTATGGCCGTTGTATAGCGCGACCGGGCCCCTTTAAAAAAAAAAAAAAAAAGCAGCCGCAAGTGCTGCTGGGAGGAAGTGCTCACTTCCTCCCAGCTCACTCCGCGCGGGAGGAGCGCGCCCGCCCGCCCGCCCGCCCAGCCGTAAAGAGGGAGAGCCCGGCAATGAAGAGGGAGCAGCGCCGACTCCCATCATCCCCAGCCACCCTCCTGCAAAGAAAAGGTAAGAGACAGGAGGGTGGCTGGAAAATGAGCTGTGTGTGTGCATGTATGTATGTATGTATGTATGTATATCTGTGTCTGTCTGTGTGTATGTCTGTGTGTCTGTATGCATGTATGTGTATGTCTGTCTGTGTCTGTCTGTCTGTCTGTATGTATGCATGTATGTGTGTGTGTGTCTGTATGTATGTCTGTGTGTCTGTATGCATGTATGTGTGTGTGTGTGTCTGTATGTATGTCTGTGTGTCTGTATGCATGTATGTGTATGTGTGTCTGTCTGTATGTATGTCTGTATGCATGTATGTGTATGTCTGTCTGTCTATCTGTGTGTCTGTATGCATGTTTGTGTATGTCTGTCTGTCTGTATGCATGTCTGTGTCTGTATGCATGTATGTGTGTGTCTGTATGCATGTCTGTGTGTCTGTATGCATGTATGTGTATGTCTGTATGTATGTCTGTGTATGTCTGTCTGTCTGAATGTATGTCTGTCTGTCTGTGTATGTCTGTATGCATGTATGTCTATGTATGTATGTCTGTCTGGATGCATGCATGTCTGTCTGTATGTCTATGTCTGTCTGTATGCGTGTATGTCTGTGTGTCTGGATGCATGTATGTGTATGTATGTCTGTCTGCATGTCTGTATGCATGTATGTCTATGTATGTATGTCTGTCTGTATGCATGTATGTCTGTGTGTCTGGATGCATGTATGTGTATGTATGTATGTCTGTCTGTGTATGTATGTGTATGTATGTCTGTCTGTGTATGTCTGTCTGTCTGTCTGTCTGCATGCATGTATGTCTGTCCGTATGTCTATGTGTGTATGTATGTATGTCTGTGTGTATGTCTATGTATGTCTGTATGTATGTATGTCTGGATGCATGTCTGTGTATGCATGTCTATGTCTGTCTGACTGCATGCATGCATGTCTACGTATGTATGTCTGTCTATGTATGTTTGTGTATGTCTGTATGCATACATGTATGTCTGTATGCATGTATGTCTGTATGTATGTCTATGTATGTGTATATGTATGTCTGTATGTCATTATATATGTATATATGTATGTCTGTATGTCAGTATGAATGTATGTCTGCATATTATTATGAACGTAGGTCTGTGTGTATGTGTGTATGGATGTCTGTATGCATGTATGTCTGTCAGTATGTCTGTATATATGCATGTATGTCAGTCTGTATGTCTGTATGCCATTATGAATGTATGTGTGAATGGATGTCAGTGTCTGTATGTATGAATGTGTGTGTGTGTGTGTGTGTGTGTGTGTATGTATGTATGTATGTATGTCGGTGTCTGTATGTATGTGTGTCTGTCTTTCACTATGTATGCCTGTGTGTATGTGTCAGTATGTATGCCTGTATGCGTGTATGTCTGTTTCAGTATGTGTGTCTGTTAGTATGTATCAGTGTGTGTTTGTGTCTTTGTGTGGACCCAGTGAGCGGTATTTGGAGGCGGGCCCCAGGGGGCCCAGACCCTGAGCTGAGTTAGGGGCCCCAAAATTTCTGGTGGCGGCCCTGCCCTCTACTGCCAATAGGTAATCCAAGGCTAATCTATTTTGGTAAACGGCTGTCCTCATCCTAGTATTATGTTTCGCTAGGAGATTGAGCGCTTGCGATGTTTCATTGGTAATTATCTCAACCACTGCCTGTAACCTTATAATACGGTTGAGCATATATATTTGGGTTCTATATCCAAAAGTACCATCCTCTGCCCACGTAGCTGGCCCATAATAATCTATAATACGCTGGGGACACCATTCATTATCTTCCCAGGTACCTATCTCTAGGGGTCCCCTTTTCTTTCTATGATTCACATCATATACCTTAACTCCCAAAGTCTCTCCTGTTTCAATAGGCAACAAGAAGGATGGTTTGAGCATACCTAACACACATGCCCCTTCCCAGTCCTGTGGTAACTCCGAATAGGCTTTCTTACCACAGATCCAGTACAAATTTGCTGGGGCTTTCCAACTAGATGTAGCAGATAGGTCAAACCACACATCCTTTAACCCCTTAAGGACATATGACATGTCTGACATGTCATGATTCCCTTTTATTCCAGAAATTTGGTCCTTAAGGGGTTAAATTGGTATAACTTGCAAACGGGTTAGGTGGTTCTGAGACATTTGAAGCTGACCACCAAGTTGTATTCTTTGTATCATCGTCATAAGCTTTTTGCCCTAGACAAGTCAATTCTCCTACATATGTATTAAACATTATTCCTTTCCTTGCTATGCAAACATAACCTATAATGGAGGTCTTTAATCGCCACTCAGATTTAACACTCATTTGATAATCAGCTTGAGAAGATGTTATCTGTTCAATTGTCTCAGAACCGGAATACATTACCTCCTTTGCTTCCCAGGGCCATTGGTCTCCCATATTAGTACCTCCACACACATAGCAGTTGGTTACATTAAGACTACCAGCAATACTCTCGGCTAGATCAATAGACAAGTTCTTAGCATTATGGGGGATCTTATTCTCTACACTCATCTCCTCGTAGAAAGAATGGAAAACCTGATGAGTCACTGGTCCTTGCCTTGCGTTATTCTTGGCACATATCACACATCTTCGTACAATGGCTTGAGTCAAGTTGGACAATCTTGGTATGTAGAAATGTTTCCTGAGAGATTCTTCCATACTATCTCTTCCAGAATGTGTCCCGTTATGATAATTCTGGACAATTTCTACAGCTAGTGATGCTGGAATGACTATTCTTCCATCTTCTAACTGATACCAATTATTCTCCAGGTACTTCCCAGTCTTTAACCACTCTTCTTCTTGAGCTGTATAAACTGGAGTCCATTGAGACAGTGGGGTCGGTATAAGAGCAGCTATATGTTCCACATACTCCTGTTTTCCTGATTCAGCGGCACGCTTAGCTGCATTATCTGCCATCCGATTTCCTTTTGTTACATCACCATCACCTTTCAGATGCGCTCGACAATGTATGATACCAACTTCTTTCGGTTCCCACACGGCTTCCAGTAGTTGTAATATCTCAGCTGCGTACTTGATTTCTTTACCCTCTGAGTTCAGTAGTCCTCTTTCTTTATACAAAGCTCCATGGGCATGAGTGGTTAAAAACGCATACTTGAAGTCCGTGTAGATGTTCACCCTCAAACCTTCAGCCAATTGTAACGCTCGTGTGAGTGCGATTAGTTCTGCCTTCTGTGCCGATGTTCCTTTTGACAATGGCCAAGCTTCTATCACCTTGTCTATGGTTGTCACTGCATATCCTGCATAGCGAATCCCTTCTTTCACATAACTACTGCCGTCCGTATAGTACTGGACATCAGGGTTCTGGATGGGAAAATCACGAAGGTCCGGTCTACTTGAAAACACTTCATCCATCACCTCCAGGCAATCATGTTGACTCTCAGTAGGTTGTGGCAAAAGGGTAGCTGGATTCAAGGTGTTAACAGTCTCTAGATGCACTCTCAGGTTTTCACATAACATAGCTTGATACTTAGTCATGCGGCTATTGCTAAACCAATGATTGCCTTTATAGTCTAGCAACGTCTGTACTGCGTGCGGGACTCGCACGTAGAGTTCCTGACCCAGAGTGAGCTTATCAGCTTCGGCTACCAACAGGGCGGCGGCAGCTACAGCTCTTAGACAAGGTGGAAGACCACTGGCCACTGCATCCAGTTGTTTGGACATATATGCAACAGGTCGTTGCCATGATCCCAAGTACTGTGTCAATACTCCCACAGCCATTCTTCTTTGCTCGTGTACATACAGGTAGAATGGTCGTGTGTGATCAGGTAGACCTAATGCTGGGGCACTCATCAAAGCCTTCTTCACATCTTCAAATGCCTTTTGCTGTTCATGGGTCCACAGGAAGGGATCGTGTTCTGTACCTTTTATAGCCACATAAAGAGGTTTCGCCAATATCGCATAACTGGGAATCCATATCCTACAGAAGCCTGCTGCCCCCAAGAACTCTCGCACTTGTCTTCTATTCTTGGGTATTGGTATTTGGCATACAGCTTCTTTTCTCTCTGGCCCCATTATCCTTTGACCTTCAGAGATATGGAATCCCAGATACTTGACAGTTGGCTGACACAAGTGGGCTTTCTTCCTGGACACCTTGTATCCTGCCTTCCAAAGAATGTGCAGTAGATCATGTGTTGCTTGCTGACATATCTCTCTTGTAACTGCCGCTATTAACAAATCATCTACGTATTGTAACAGTACACATTCTCCTGGGATGGACTTGAAATCCAGTAAGTCTTGACTTAAAGCTGATCCAAATAGGGTAGGTGAATTCTTAAACCCTTGGGGCAATCTTGTCCAAGTCATCTGGCGTTTCGAGCCCGTTACAGCATTTTCCCATTGGAATGCAAAGATACACTGACTTTCCGCAGCAATTCGTAGGCAAAAGAAGGCATCTTTGAGATCCAAAACTGTGAAGTAGGTAGCCCCGCCCGGAATTAAAGCAAGCAGGTTATATGGATTGGGTACAACTGGATGTATACTCACTACCGCATCATTGACTGCTCTCAAGTCCTGCACAGGGCGATACTCATCTGTACCGGGCTTTTGAACAGGCAACAATGGGGTGTTCCAGGGGGAAGTACAGAATTTTAGGATACCATACCTTATGAACTTATCCAAATAAGATTGTATGTTCTTCTTGGCCTTTTGTGGAATATGACATTGTCTCAGGCTTACTGGATAAACCCCAAGCTTTAGTTCGATTCGAATTGGTGGGATATTACGAGCAAGTCCTGGTGGGTTATTCTCTGCCCACACTCCTGGTATATTGAACAAGGATTCATCACTCTTAGGGTTTTGGCTAGTCAACACTGTATAAAGTCGCCACTCTTCTTCCTTTGGTACAGATATTGTCATTATACCTGAGGGTCCATTGAACTTCAAAGATTTTGTTCCGTTAGGTAGAAATGTTATCTGTGCTTGTAATTTCGACAACAAATCACGTCCTAGCAGTTGGACTGGACATTCAGGCATATAAAGGAACTGGTGTTTCACTATGTGGCCTCCCAATGTACAGAGTCGACTTTTAAGAACCGGTTTAGCGGCACTCCTTCCAGTTGCTCCTATTATGGTGATAGTTCTTCCTGAAGGAGGAGCGACTAGGTCAGTCACCACCGAATGTTCAGCACCAGTGTCAATCATGAAAGCACTCCTTTTTCCCCCTATTGCTACATCGACCCTAGGCTCCGCTCGGCCAAGGGGGATGGAGCCCGGTCGGTATCAATAGTCCTCCATGACTGTGTCAGCCAAACCCACAAAGTCCCTATCCTCTCTCTCGCGGGGTCTCTGCGCTGCTGGGTAGTATCTATCTCCACTAACACTTCCTCTATTATTACCACTATTTCCTCCAGGACCTCCTCTACCTCTCGCTCTACCTCTATAATTACTGCTATATCCTGCCCTAGGTCTGTCTCTCTCATTCTGTTCCCTTCGTGGACACTCACTTCTCCAATGCCCTTCTTCCCTACAGTACGCGCATTGGTTCCTACTCAAAGGTTCCACATTCCACTTACTCTCGCCTTTATCCGTTCCCCTATGCACTTCCTTTTCCCTTCTATCTACGCCTGCGATAGCTACCGCTAGCATATCTGCTTTCCTACGCATCTTTCGCTCTTCCTCCTTCTTCGTCTCTGTCTCCCTATTCATATAGACCTTATTTGCTATTTCCATTAGTTGGGTTATGGACATCCCTACAAACCCTTCTAACTTCTGTAGCTTGTGCTTTATATCTCCGTAGGCCTGGCTGACAAAGGCAGAGTTAACCATTCGGGAATTCTCAGGAGCCTCTGGATTAAAGGGGGTATACAAACGGAATGCCTCCAATAATCGGTCATAAAAGACACTGGGCGATTCATCACATTTCTGTAATACCTCAGCCGTCTTAGACATATTAATCCCTTCTTCCCTCCGGCTTTCATGCCAGCAATAATAGCGTCCCTGTATGCTTTTAAATGGGCCATATCTGCGCCATTGATATTCCACTCCGGATCAGTGTTTGGATAATGTGCTGCGGCCCATGCTGCCGGGTTGGCCTGATTTTGTGTACGGGCCACTTCTTCCAGCGCTTTAATTGCCGCTTGGTTTATCCTTGTCCTTTCCTCGTTATTAAACAATGTCATAAGCAGTTGCTGGCAATCAGCCCAAGTGGGATTATGTGTCTGGACTATGGAGGTAAACAAATCCGTCATGGCTTGAGGCTTTTCGGTGTATGAGGAGTTATGGGTCTTCCAATTAAATAGATCAGTAGTTGTGAAGGGAACATAGACGAATACTGGATCAGCATATTGTATCTGGCCGTCACCGTTAATGTGTGTCGGGCCAGGTGTCATTCGAAGAGGCATTTGATAATGTCGGGGTTGGAGGGTACCGGTCAGTTGTCGGGTTAGTATGGGGCTTCGTTTAGGAATGTCAGTTAGGGGTTCCGGTCGAGGGGTAGTAAGACAAGGGGATGGGACGCTTTACTGAGGGGGAGGTCAGCAAGTAAAATATTCCGGGCCGGGGTAGGAGGAGCCTGACCAGGAACTAGAAATGGCGCCAAATCTGGGTAGGTGGAGTTAACAGAGGTAGGTACTGAGAGGGGAGGGTTTAAAACAAGAGGGCTGGGCTCTGAGCTAGAGGAGGGGGTAGGTGGGGACAACGGGGCAAGGGGAGTAGCATTACCAACAGCACCTCCTCTTCCTCTTCCGGTGGAGGAGGAGTAAGGGGGCGACATGGGGATCTCGGACTCAGGAGGCGTGTCCAAAATGGGTGTGATTACGGCCTTGGTGGACAGGCGAGTTCTGGCCACCATGAGGCGACATTGTTCCTCGTGGCATACCCGGATCCATTTTGGCGAGTCATTTACGGCCTGCTTCCAACAGTCAATATACGGAAACTGGCCGTAAAGTTCAGGCCTACCTGATACAGCCACGTGTACACGCTGTACCAGATTAGGATCCAAACTGCCACGTGGTGGCTATGCAACCAAAGTAGGCAACCAAAGTAGGCCATTCCCTACTACATAAAGTAGTCAGGCGTGTTGGAGACATCTTTACCCCAAAATCATATACAGTGTATCCCTTTTTAAAGTTTTTCAACATACATCCTAAGGGATCCATCACCGTTGAATCGGACGCACCCATACCAACAATGAAGCGTCGTCTCCAACAGAAACTAAACAAACACACTTCCAACAGTCACACCCGTTCCCTCGGCAACAGCACCACGTGGTACAGTTACTAAGCGAAACGCACACAACAAAACATACAGGGAATTCCCGTACACACACAGCTGTTACACCAGTCACTAAATAACTAATACTGTGCCCTTTGGCGAAACTATACAGTCACCCACGCTATAATTCCCTATATCTGAATTACCCGTCTATAACATACCCCAGTAACATCGTCTTTACAAACAGTAGTTATAGTACGGTTAGCATTGGTTAGAGTACAATTTAAAGTCACAGTTCAATTAGTAGTGGTTATGGTGTTAAACATACAACATAGACGACAGTTATTAGTAGTTATTTACAGTATCAGTAATTATACATGGTTATGGTACCGTGCGCTATAATACAGTTACACACTATTCACACTCCCCCTAGACGGCAGAGCTCACGCTATCTAGCAAGATATACACGCTACTGCAACAATCTTTAACACATTTACAATTCCCAACTAATCTATTGGCCAGTACCTTGATGGACTACCTAAAACTATCTACATCCGTTTTGGTTAGCCACACTGCCCAAGCACCACATATAGCGAACTAGAGGGCGAAATTTACACAGAACCCTCTTAGTCTATATACTCTATCAAAAATCTAGTGGGTTCCAAATTTACACGCCTTCCCACTTAGCCAAGATAGGTTGAGATCTAGCGGACCGAATTTACACAGACGCCGCTTAGTCTCCCGGTCCCTGCGACCTAGCGAACGTAATATACACCCTAGAACGCTAGTCTAGACAAGACACCGGTGTCCGGCTTGGGCTATTTACACAGAACCCAGCCTGACTCCAAACCAAAATTAAACGGGCTGACTACAGGGCGTTGAATTGAGCGGTGCGCCTTCGCTCCTTCCCTCCACTGGAGGGGGCAGATTCCATACTCAAATAACTGCTTATGGGCCTACCGCACAATCGGTATCCAATACCCCTAGTGGGTCCACCGTCTAAAACAGTAGTCGTCTTACCTCCTCGTTCCTTAACCTGGGTTCGCACTCATCGACGGGGGCACCCCAGCACTTACTACGTAGAGGCCGATGATCTCTTGGACAACAGACCAGTGGCGCCGAGACGAAGGGAGGTCCACGCAGAAGTTCAGGGGTGCAGCCGTAGAGAGCGTGGGCAAAGATAGACCGTCTCACGCCTCTGCTTCTCAGCTACCGTTGAACGATGAGCTTCCCGGCCAATGCACCAAATGATACCGGAGAAACTGACGGAAGCCAAGCACAGAGAGATGGACACAGGTTTCTTCAGGAAGGAAGAGATTCTTTATTCGATTCACCGACCGGGACTCAGAGGGACTAATGTCACCAAAAAACAGCAAAGTCTGAGTCCTGATCATACAGTGTAGGTCCCTTATATAGGCATGTAGCTCCTCCCATAATCAGTTCAACCTACACATACTCTTATCTAATCAACCGAATAGAGACTAAATTCCTGTTTGACCACATGGCTTGCCCAGCACAATGGAGGAGGGGAAATACTTGTATATCCTGTATTCCTACATATGCTCCGTACACTACTGATTGTATCTTAGCTACGTGTAACTGACTAACTGATACATCAACATTTGCAAGTGCACATACCATGTGGCAATCTTGTCCTAGTAAATTTATTTTTACGGAGATTCCACCACACAGGGTTACAGCTTGGTTAGGGTCTCACTGTCCTCCACACACCCTGGACCATGTCAGTATATTTATACTGGCAGACATTTTGTGTTAAGAGAGAAATCAAAAGTGTATACTGTAAGTCATTATCAGAACAGAAGTGACTCAATTTTTTTATCACAATCCAAAGACACACATTTTTTACTTCTCTGTAACACTGTTAATTCAAGCCTGAGCTAAGGAATGCGACTAATGTAAACATTGACAGAGATAAGACATGATGTATTAATCATATATAAATAGTACTACATAGCACCCAACCAGGGACACAGGCGGAGGCAATGGGGGTATTGCTGTAAAATATTCCACACAGACATGCCGAGAACTCAAATGGCACCAAATTCTTCAAACAATGCTTTTGCTCAATAAATTGTTTAAACCATTTAATAGTTCTGCATCATTTACTTGTAGTGCTACACATTGTCCAATCAATTGCTTCTCATTTAAGGATGTGTGTGTGTGTGTATATATATATATATATATATATATATATATATATATATATATATATATATAAATATATTACACAATCCAGCGCACTCGCTTATTCACTAAACCATGATTTCAAATCATAGAGCTTGTAATAGTTTTATTTAAAAACAACTCACCTAGGCAAAAAAATAATGGGGGTTTAGTTACATTATATGATCATATATTGCATAAGCCTGCCACAACGTCAATGTACCCCATTCTTGGTTATATATATATATATATATATATATATATATATATATATATATATATATATATATATATATATATATATATATATATATATATATACACATCCCATTTAAGTATTTAAAAATATATATTCCCACTAGCCTCATCCGGAAACTCTTTGCTTGTGTTATGCTTTTTTTTTTAATTGTCCTAAGAGGTGACTTTAACCCTGATTTATTTGAATATAAGTTTTTTTGTTTTTTCTGAGAGTTCTAGATTTTTTTTTATTAGAGGTTATAGAGCACTTGGCGAACTTGCAGTCTAGCAGGAGAATGGCGGAAGATAAGACAGATTGTGAGAAAAGAATTGACCTTTCAAATAATATTTCAAAATCCAGTGCGTAATTTTGCACTGAATAAAGTAATACATTACACAGGAATACATTGTTCTGCCGTGAGTTGTAAAAAAGGTTAACAGAGGTAAAAATGAATCCTATTTAACAACGGGAAAAAAGGCATCAGTACAGGCTAGAAGAATTTGGTGCCATTTGAGTTCTCGGCATGTCTGTGTGGAATATTTTACAGCAATACCCATATTTCCTCCGCCTGTGTCCCTGGCTGGGTGCTGTGTTAGTAATGCATTAGATTTTATATACCGTATATACTCGAGTATAAGCCGACCCGAATATAAGCCGAGGCCCCTAATTTTACCCCCAAAAACTGGGAAAACTTATTGACTCGAGTATAAGACTAGGGTGGAAAATGCAGCAGCTACTGGTAAATTTCTAAATAAAATTAGATCCTAAAAAAGTTATATTAACTGAATATTTATTTACAGTGTGTGTATATAATGAATGCAGTGTGTGTGTGTGTGTGTGTATGAATGCAGTGTGTATATGAATGCTGTGTGTGTATGCAGTGCGTGTATGAATGCAGTGTGTATATAATGAATGGAGTGCAGTGTGTGTGTATGAGTGCAGTGTGTGTATGAGTGCAGTGTGTGTATAATGAATGCAGTGCAGTGTGTGTATGAGTGCAGTGTGTATGCAGTGTGTATATAATGAATGCAGTGTGTGAGTGCAGTGTGTATATAATGAATGCAGTGCAGTGTGAATGCAGTGTGTATGTATGAGTGCAGTGTGTATGTATGAGTGCAGTGTGTATGTATGAATGCAGTGTGTGTATGAATGCAGTGTGTATATAATGAATGGAGTGCAGTGTGTGTATATGAGTGCAGTGTGTGTGTATGAGTGCAGTGTGTATATAATGAATGCAGTGCAGTGTGTGTATGAGTGCAGTGTGAATGCAGTGTGTATGTATGAGTGCAGTGTGTATGTATGAATGCAGTGTGTGTATGAATGCAGTGTGTGTATATAATGAATGCAGTGCAGTGTGTGTATGAGTGTGTGTATGAATGCAGTGTGTGTGAGTGCAGTATGTGTGTGTGTGAGTGCAGTGTGTGTGTGTGTGAGTGCAGAGCATTGGTGGGGGTGGGCATTTTATTAATTATTATTTAATTATTATTGTAATATATATATTTTTTTTATGTTATTATTTTTTTTTATTATTATTTTTTTTATTTGTTTTTTCGTCCCCCCTCCCTGCTTGTTAGCTGGCCAGGGAGGGGGGCTCTCACTCCCTGGTGATCCAGTGGATGGGCTGTAGGAGGGGGGCTGTCAGGAAGCTGTAACTTACCTTCACCGCAGCTCCTGTCAGCTCCCTTCTCTCTCCTCCGTCCGTGCAGCTCCCTCTGCAACTCTCGCGGCCGCGCGGAGCGTTGCCACGGTAAGCCGTGGCAACGCTCTGACCCCGCGGCTCTCGCGAGATTTGCAGAGGGAGCTGACCTGGGAGCTGTACGGACGGAGGAGAGAGAAGGGAGCTGACAGGAGCTGCGGTGAAGGTAAGTTACAGCTTCCTGACAGCCCCCGGTCCTTGTCTGTATTATGGCAATGAAAATTGCCATAATACAGACAACTGACTCGAGTATAAGACGAGTGAGTGTTTTTCAGCACAAAAAATGTGCTGAAAAACTCGTCTTATACTCGAGTATATACGGTACATACAGCTTCTAGTCATTCTAAAATAATGCATACTGTGTGGCTGAGAGTATAGTTTTTCTTTTTCCTCTCTGTGATTCTTCTGTGTGCACAAAACGCTCCACATACAAACTTCTAACACGACCACTTCAAATCAGTGAAGTCGTCATGGTGGTTGGAGTAACCTTTTTAATTCTATGATTCTTTGGTGATTCTCTTCCCAGTCAGGGATACTCAATGTGAAAGTGTCTACAGCATTTCAAGTTTGTATTTTTTTTTATTTATGCATAATTTGTAGCATATAATGTAATACAAAACAGAAGGCAATTGTATTGTACATATTCTCTTTAATGAATAACTGGTGCATGCGAACAAACACCTTGATAATTTCCAATATTTCTTTGACCCTGGGATGATACTTGGTTTCTGTAAGGTGTTATCAATGTATTTTGAGTAAGGAGAATCGTTTTTTTTTTTTTTTTTCCCTTTTAAGATCTTCTGGTTGACATGCTCGGAGTGATGGCCAGTTACAGTATCACTGTCAAAGAGCTGAAGCTGCTGTTCAGCATGTTACGTGGAGAAAATGGAGTCTGGGTAAGCTGTGGTCAGACAACAGTATCACATTAGAGGTTTTGTTTAATATCTCTAGGGGCATGTACAGTTAATTGTTTCTTTTAATATTGAATGCATCTTTAAACCAGCCTCAAAATGCTTATGTATAGCTGATTTTGAAGTGAGTAATCAATAATCTGTTTACGCTGAGTGTTTTATGAAGCATTCACGGTTCTTTCTCTCTCGGCAGCCAAGACATGCAGTTAAACTGTTATCAGTCCTCAATCAGATGCCACAAAGACACGGACCAGACACGTTTTTCAACTTCCCAGGACGGAGTGCTGCTGTAAGCTCCGTTTTGTTTATTTTTCATTGGTTTTGTATTTTTAATGTCCCCGGATAGAACCTATAAAGTGATGCATATTCCCACCCACTTCATTTATTTACTTATTTTGCCTTTCTATTAAGGTTTCCCTGTGGAAATTCCATCTTCAGAGTCTGGTGTGTGAGCAATGGGCTAGTCATAAAGGGACTGGCCCATAGTGCCTGTGTACCATTTCTCACCGAAAAGTATAGATTCAGCAAGTTGCCGCCATAAACAAAATTTACATTGTTTTTTTTTTACATTGTAATTTTATTGGATGAGAACTGATGTTGAGCTGCCAAACTATAAATATATCCCTTTTTGCCTTCTAAAATGTAATTCTGAGTGATTCAGACAGAGCTAACTATGGCCTCGATTTAATATTTTTGGATATGATTTTTAATAATCATTTCATTTTTTTGGTAAAACTTTTAAATGTATTTATTTATTTTTAAAAGCCTTTCCAGGAATATGTAATAATTTGAAAAGATTACCCAAAAATATTAAGTCCTGAGTTCCTGTAAGGAAACAAGCACAGAAATTTGTGGGTGGGATATGGTGGAATAAGCCCGAAAGGAAGTTAGTTCCAAATAGAATTTTGTGGAAAAGCTGAGCACTTAGGATTATTTCAAAAGCAAGGCATATGGTCCACTACTTGATGTGTGTAGGCAGAGCTTTCTAGAGTTCTGCACAGGAAATTGACCCCCTATTATTGTCTTTTTGGACACATCCATCCTGCCATGTGCTGCTATCATAAGATCATTACGATAATTAAATACGTAGATCTCCAGCAGGCATTGTGGTCAACTCTAGTGGAGAGCTCGGTGGCTCATAGTGATGGTTTGAAGGATATTTGGTGAGGAGTCGAGTCATTTCCTGAGTTTCTATAAAATGTGATTGAACTTTCTTTGACCCTTAATGATGCCTACTTAAATACATTTCAAGGTCACCAGATGTGCCATATGCATACCATTCGATAGCATATCATTAAAAATAGCAATGTTTCTTCATTCCTACAATTACAATACCTCTTCATTCCTTTACCCTCACAATTATCACCCAATGTATGGAGTGTTGCGATGAATGGGCATTGTATCATATTGGATTGTTGATCAGATCTACAAATACGTTTTTTGATTTACTGTGGGTGGGAGGGATGGAAGACAAGAACTTCTCCCTTGCAGCCTCAGCTGTTATGTCTGTTAGTAGCATGCTGTGTGTGCTGACAAAATATGTAAATTATGCACAGAATTGATATTGGGCAGCCCAGGAAAAGCATTCTGGGCTGCCAGTGTCACATGTGTTGGCGGTCCAACCGTTCCCCAAAACACAATTTAAAATGTTTCTGGATGTACAGTGCTTCATGCTGACCAGAAGTGTTCATGGTAGTTGGAGTAACCCTTTATTAACTTTCAGACTTTGCAGTGTATTAATGCTATTATTGAAAATATATGGCTCCCTCTGCAATTTGACCTTGTTCTGCATCAATAGATCTATTGTCGCCATCACCAAGTCTACATTCTAACAATGTCGTTTTGATATATTCTAGGCTATTGCATTGCCTCCTATTGCCAAGTGGCCTTACCAAAATGGTTTCACTCTAAATACGTGGTTTCGCATGGACCCATTAAACAATATCAATGTGGACAAGGATAAGCCTTATCTTTATTGGTGAGTAATGTAGTGTTTTTCTGCATACGTTTGCTGTTGGTTTTATCATGATATGTATACAGTGACCGCATTACTACACACTTAAAGGAACACTAAAGCATTAGGAATGGAAATGTGTATTTGTAAAGCCTTAGTGTTCCTCTCCCTAGGTTCTGTGGTACTTCTCTTGCCATTCGGCATAAAAGTAATAAAATATATTATTATTTTATTATTTATATAGCGCCAGCAAATTCCATATATATATGATTTTACTTAAATTTTTCCAGCGCCAAGGCTCCTTTTTCATTGCTTATCTCTCCTCCTGTGACATCACAGAGAATGGCCTTTTCTTGAGTCCAAAAGCATGGCCTCCTCTGAAGTCCAAGAGCATGGCCTCCTCTGGAGTCAGTCCAATCCAGTTGGGCATCCGATGCGCTAGAACAGCGAATGCCGAGCATATCAAATGGGAAATAATTGATTCATAAATTTCCTATGGTGGTTTCCTAAGTTTTACTTGGTTACTGCAGCAGGAAGTGCCTCCAGTGGCTGTCAGTAAACATTGCAGTTTCTAAAAAAAAATATGCAATGTTTTACACTGCAGAGTTAAACCTCCATTAATGAGTAGTGAACTTTAGTGGTACATTTATAACCTTTTGGGTGCAAAGAATATTTTAGAATAAAATCCTAAATTACCTGAGTAAATCCCCCATAACACTTAAAGGGACGCTATAGTCATCTGAACAACTTTAGCTTAATGAAGCAGTTTTGGTGTATAGAACATGCCCCTGCAGCCTCACTGCTTAATCCTCTGCCATTTAGGAGTTAAATCCCTTTTTTTATGAACCCTAGTCACACCTCCCTGCATGTGACTTGCACAGCCTTCCATAAACACTTCCTGTAAAGAGAGCCCTATTTAGGCTTTCTTTATTGCAAGTTCTGTTTAATTAAGATTTTCTTATCCCCTGCTATGTTAATAGCTTGCTAGACCCTGCAAGAGCCTCCTGTATGTGATTGAAGTTCAATTTAGAGATTGAGATACAATTATTTAAGGTAAATTACATCTGTTTGAAAGTGAAACCAGTTTTTTTTTCATGCAGGCTCTTTCAATCATAGCCAGGGGAGTTGTGGCTAGGGCTGCATAAACAGAAACAAAGTGATTTAACTCCTAAATGACAGTGAATTGAGCAGTGAAATTGCAGGGGAATGATCTATACACTAAAACTGCTTTATTTAGCTAAAGTAATTTAGGTGACTATAGTGTTCCTTTAATGGCTTTATCTTGACTGTGATCAAATGAAGATATCAGCACTGCTAAATGACTTCATTCTACTGTTCTCTTTCCTGGTTGTTTTTCCTAACATATGAAAGATTTCAGTGGAATACTCTCGGGTAAAATCGTTTGAGTGGATTTGGCCCTTTTAGTGAGTGAAAAGTTATTAAGGGTTTGTTTAATGTTCTTTCCTTCTGAAGCAATTAGGAAATGTCTTTAAGGATTCTGAGTAGGGGAGGTGGGGGGTGGAGGATAGTGTTTTTCAAATTGAACACTTTGCTGCAATATTGATTTATTCAAAGACCTTTAGGGGAATTCTATGGCCTATTTATTCCTAGGGAACGCCAACCCTCCCTCCGGCTATTAATTATCAAGTGAACCCATGTTATTTATGTATTGCTATGTAGTTTTTGTGTACGTGCTAGGTTTATGTACATTATGTGTATTGCAATGAATATTCCAATGCTATTGCTTTTTTTTATGTACTGTGTGCTACTAAAGAACAATACCTTATGGGAAAAATCACGCCAAGTAGTTTTTGCCATGTACAGGTATTTTCTATAATTTAATAGTTACTTTAACAAGTCAAATCTATCACAATGCATTGATTTTTCTAGCACAAATTCATTGGAAGAAAATAAGGCTGCGTAACTGAGACTATGTGGAAACTCAAACACAGCAGAATAATAATGTATTGTAACCTTCTTCAAGAGCGAACATACAGAAAAAAAGCAATACTCTGTTTTGTAGAGCATTACTAAAAAAGTGAATAGGGTAGAAAAAAAAACCCACTTAGAAAAATTAAAGGACCACTATAGGCACCCAGACCACTTCAGCTCAATTAAGTGGTCTGGGTGCCATGTCCCCCTACTTTTAACCCTGCAGCTGTAAACGGAAACGGCTATGTTTACATTGAGTGTTATTCCAGCCACTAGAGGTGCTTCCGCAATCCTCAATGCGAAAATTTAATTGAGGACACGCTGAACGTCCATAGGAAAGTATTGAGTAATTGAGTAATGCTTTCCTATGGGTGGTTTGATTGCGTGCGGCTCTGGCCGCGCATGCGCTTTCGGAGCTGACGTCGGCAGGGGGAGAAGAGGTCACCAGCTGGATTAAGTTAAGCGGCTGAAGGGGTTTTAACCCCTTTAGCCCAGCGGGAGGGGGGCCCTGAGAGAGTTTGTTTTCCTGGCACTATAGTGCTCCTTTAAGGCAAGAGAAAGTTATGGTGCCTGCCTGAGGAAGGGACACGAGGGATTAAACTCCTGCTGATGTTGTAAACCAGAAGTAAGCAACTTTTGGCACTCCAGGTGTTTTGCTGTCAAAGCATAAGGGATGATGTAGTCCTCAACATATGGAGTGCAGCAGGTTGCCTACCCCTGTTGTAAACAGCTATTAAATGTTAGAATTAAATATTTTTTTAGGTGCCCACTAGATATTGGCATATTTATTTAGCGCCTACATATTTTTCTGTGGGGGTTTATAGCAGCAAGTAATTGACAGACAAAATAATGCTGACAGATTTAAGAGATGAAGAAGGCCTTTCTTAACTGAGCCGAAAATCTACTTGAAAAGAAAATGCTGTAGTATTTAGAAGTTAAGCATTTAAAGGCATACTACACAAGTGGCCTTATGTACAAGTGATTGCATGTTTAATAAAATTTTGAATATGGAGTTGTTTACAAATGAAGTATAAAATGTCACATAGTGCAGGTAAAATAAAGGCGTTGTAATGTAGATTTATAATTTAACCACATACAAGTTATTCAAAAATCTCAAACAGGAGTCTCCCTGTATCCTTATACAGGATTTTGGGGTGGTAATGCACAAGGCTAGGAAAGAACACAGAGCACAATGTTTAAATAATGTGTGACGTTTAAGGGACAAATTGTCACAGGGAGTGGTGGGGTCATTCTCTGAAATCTTTCTATGTAGATTTATCAAAAATCTAATTTTAATGCATTTTAATTGTAGTGATAGTTATGCTGTTTTAAATGGACATTTCAAGTACCTTGATAATTACTATGCATATTAGGCATCTTGATAGAACAGCCTGGTACAATATGCATGTTCAAATTTGTCCAGTTTGTTCAAAGTGTATAGTAGAATTAAAATAAAAAAAAAAAAAACACAATTCTCCCTCATATATTCTTGCAAGTGAAAGATCAGTCAGTTATGTCTATCCTGCAGTCCTAGGCCAGAGCTTCAAATAAAATCTTTGACAGCTGCTCATGCACGCTCTCCCATTAACGGCACGTCATTCACTGAAAAAAAAAAAAAAAAAAAAAGAATGTAAACCGAAGAACAGCAGACAAATGGACATTTGTAAGTAGATCCTCTGGAATGAAGGGAAGATAGAGGCGGCTACCATTAATGTATAGTTCTACAGGTGGTTATCATTTCACTGAATTAAATCCTGCTGTTGTGGTTATTGTGCATGGATTTGTACTCATGCAAATGAACTGATCTCTCATAGAAAGCAATGGGAGGCATGGTATTGGCAGATATTTTAGTCATTCCTGCTCGCAGTGAGAACGGTGAGGTGTGTTAGATCTGCAAATAATGGTCATGCTGAGGCCAGTACCGTTCATTTAAATTTTTGCACATTTGTTTTTTTTGTAACCCACACTTTTAAATATAGATTTCCTGAACCTCTGCTCAGGTTCAGCATGTACTAATATATAGATGATACTTGCTAACACACTCGTTTGTTACTGCAGCAAAATATCCTAGGCTATGTTTTATATTCCTAAGGAGAACGAAAGCTGTCTGTGTTTTTTTTTTTTTTTTTTTTAAACAGCTTTACTTTTTATAATTAGAATTTCTAATCTATGTAACACACTGTGTCTGGTTTTGTTTTTGGCAGTTTTCGCACAAGTAAAGGTGTGGGTTATTCTGCACATTTTGTTGGTAACTGCTTGATAGTGACTTCGCTGAAATCAAAAGGAAAAGGATTTCAGCACTGTGTGAAGTACGATTTCCAGCCACGCAAGGTAGGCTCTCTGTATTCATGTGTGTCAATGACATTTTTCTCCACATCCATCTGATTTCTGTACTTGTGTTGTTTTTCTTTGCTTGTGTTTGATTCCTGTATTTGTGTTCTATTTTGTTTGCTTGTGTTTGAGTTGTGTCATTTTTCTTATCTGTCTGCTTTCTTCTTTGTGGCTGCGTTTTGTGTTTGTCTGCTTTCTGTATTGATGCATTGTTCCTAACTGGCTGTCTGCTTCCTGTGTGTCAATCTGCTACCTATTTGTACCTGCTTCCTCTGTGTTTCCATGCTTTCTTTATTTGTATGTGCTTTCTATATTCGCTTCCTGCCGTCTATGTTCCTCCTGGCATGTGTGTTGATGCTTTCTGTATTAAATTGTATTTCTGCAATTTTCGACCACTTTTTGATTTAGGTTTTTATTATTTCTTTCAATCTGCCTGAATTTTGAATTTGTTCCTCCATTCTGATTTTATCCTGTTTTCTTTGTTTAATTGCTTTTAAATTTGCAAAGTTTGTTCGGGTGCGTTCTTAACATAATTGCTATACTTGCTAATTGGTTGCTAATGCATGTGAATTATTTTTCTTCTCAGTGGTATATGATCAGCATTGTGCACATCTATAACCGTTGGCGGAACAGTGAAATACGCTGTTATGTGAATGGTCAGCTAGTTTCCTACGGTGACATGGCCTGGCATGTCAACACCAATGATGTAAGTGCAATTCATGTCTATTTGACTAGTTCTAATCTCCCTTAATCCCCGAGTTCAGTTGTGTTCTACATTTCCCATTATGCACCAGCCAGCTGAATGAATAGCGGCTACTGTGTCAAAGGTTAGAAATCACAGTGCTTAGGGGAGCCACATGTGACGTTTTGAGTGCAAAGTAATGTATTTTATAATAAGTACTAAGAGTTAAGATCCATCTTGATATGTGAAAATGGTAAATAAAATAGAATGTAAATATTCAGAAATAAATCCTATTTGGGTATGTACCAAACCCAGAATGGTGGATATCTGCACATTTTAGGGCAAAACATATTTGATTAGAGATTTTGTCCAATTCTGCTATATTGGCCTAAATTGTCAATTCTGTTGTCATTTCTCCACAATACTAGGTTTTAGTGAGACAGACAGACAGACAGACATACAAACACACTGTGTTTAAGTAAAATATCTCTAGATAACAAAAATTAAAATATTGCACGCTAAGATTAATGGCCCATTGCAAAGTACTCTGATTCCCTGGTATGGCTACAGCTGATGGAGTTGATCAATTTTTGGAGCCGCTTGGCCCATCTCGTTTACAAAGCCTTTCTAGATTCCATTGATGTTTTAACTGCTTAGACACTCTAAAAGTAATCTTTTAATGTTCTCTGATATAATGGTGCATTATACTTGCATATTTATTTTACTGGAAAATCAATAACATGGATTGACAAACATAAACATGCTTATTTTAGTAACCTATTTTTAATCGACTTTTTGTGCTATGTTTGGAAGATGTTTACATGTATTTTCATCACTGTTTTTCAGAGCTATGACAAATGCTTTCTTGGGTCGTCAGAAACTGCAGACGCAAACAGAGTGTTTTGTGGTCAGCTCGGGGCTGTATATGTATTTATTGAAGCTCTGAATCCTGCACAGATTTTTGCAATACATCAGCTCGGACCAGGCTACAAGGTATTTCTTTCCCACCACTAATATTTGCTCCCTGTTCCAACCAGCAAGTCTGCGGTTTGCTGTTAGTGGGCTTCTAGTTCGTTTCTATCTGCTAAATTAAATCTCATTTCATACCAAACCTTCTAATTTTATTTAAAATCATTGTAAAAAAAATGTTTGATTTTTCTCAGATAATGTGCTATAGTTTCCATTTATCATTTATGAATCACTTTACCAGCATGGATGTCCAACCTTTTGACTTCCCTGGGCCACATTGAGCATAGAGGAACGCACATAAATATATATAATTTATGTAATAAAACTTGAAAAGTCCTTTTTTTTTTATTTTGATATTTCATTTGTTTAGTAGATGATGCCCTTATTTGTTGTCCTTATATGGGATTGCCATATATACACATAACCACTGATATACACCCACACACACATACAATCACAGATATTACACACACAAACTTACATACAATCAAAGGCATTCACACTTATTATCACATACATGCATAATTACTGGCATACACACACAAAAATCACATTAATATACACACATTTAGGTCCTCCCAGCATCCCTAACTTGCTCTGAGAGGGCTGGAGTGGATCCTCTCCCACATTAAATGTCCAGCTGTGGCAGCTGACCTTTAATGTGGACAAGTGCAAGATAATGCATCTTGGACGTAAAAACCCAAGGGTAGAGTACAGAATATCCGATAGAGTCCGAACATCAGCATCTGAGGAAAGGGATTTAGGGGTAATTATGTCTGATGACTTAAAGGTAGGCAGACAATGTAATAGAGCAGCAGAACATGCTAGCAGAATGCTTGGTTGTATAGGGAGAGGTATTAGCAGTAGAAAAAGGGAAGTGCTCATGCCATTGTACAGAACACTGGTGAGACCTCACTTGGAGTACTGTACACAGTACTGGAGACCATATCTCCAGAAGGATATTGATACTTTAGAAAGAGTTCAGAGTAGGGCTCCTAAACTGGTTAATGGATTGCAGGATAAAACTTACCAGTCAAGGTTAAAGGACCACTCTAGGCACCCAGACCACTTCAGCTTAATGAAGTGGTCTGGGTGCCAGGTCCAGCTAGGGTTAACTAATTGTTTTATAAACATAGCAGTTTCAGAGAAACTGCTATGTTTATCAATTAGTTAAGCCTTCCCCCTAATTCTCTAGTGGCTGTCTCACTGACAGCCGCTAGAGGCGCTTGCGTGATTCTCACTGTGAAAATCACAGTGAGAGCACGCAAGCGTCCATAGGAAAGCATTATGAATGCTTTCCTATGTGACCGGCTGAATGCGCGCGCAGCTCTTGCCGCGCGTGCGCATTCAGCCGACGGGGAGGAACGGAGGCGGAGAGGAGGAGGAGAGCTCCCCGCCCAGCGCTGGAAAAAGGTAAGTTTTTACCCCTTTCCCCTTTCCAGAGCCGGGCGGGAGTGGGTCTCTGAGGGTGGGGGCACCCTCAGGGCACTCTAGTGCCAGGAAAACGAGTACGCTTTCCTGGCACTAGAGTGGTCCTTTAAAGGAACTTAACGTGTATAGCTCGGAGGAAAGACGAGACAGGGGGGATATGATATAAATATTTAAATACATAAAGGGAATCAACACAGTAAAGGAGGAGACTATAGTTTAGTGGTAGAGGTTAACACAGTGAAGGAGTTTAAGCATGCGTGGGATAGGCATTAGGCTATCTTAGCTATAAGATAATGCCAGGGACTAATGAGAGTATTTAGAAAATTGGGCAGACTAGATGGGCCGAATGGTTCTTATCTGCCGTCACAGTCTATGTTTCTAGGAGGCCAGTGGTTGCTGCTGTGCTCTTCCTGCTCATATCCCAGCTGACAGCCCGGATGGCAACTTGGCCATTACAAGTGGGTGGGACATGCCTGCTTTACCAGTGTGCATGAGTGTTAGAAGAGTTTTAGTTGTTTATACGTAACTCTGGGGAATATGGCCTTGTGCAATTCTACACAACACCAGTACCAATAAATCACTGGTGACCTGTTCATTAAAAATACTGTACACATGTTAGTTTGTCATAAATTAAATTTTGAGCAAAGAAAACGGTTTTCAGTGGAAATGTTTCAACTCACAAAAACTTCGAGTTCATAGATGACTTTCAAATAAATGAAATGAAGATTTTAAAAAGTAGATGATATTCTAAACACCCTGATAATATTAAAAGTAATCTGATGGTTTTTTTTTGTTTTTTTTTTATCAAAGTGGGGTTTTTCTTTATTGGAGTCACATTTGGATATAACCTTAAATTCTGATTAGAGTCTCTTCCTGTAGATCATGAGCAGAAACAGAGGAGAGTTTACATTTTAGATTTACCATTTAAATGTTATGAGCTTGGAATCTCATTTTAAAACAATATTATGTCTCTTTTATCTTATTAAGCCCTCATTTAATTCTGCTGTACTGTGGAATTTGTCGAATTCAAATACTGAAATGCCAAGGATAATCAATGTGTTTCCTTCATTGTTTCACTTACTTTGTATATTCCGTATTGTTGTATAAATCAATACATGTTAAATTTGTATCCACTGTAAATACGGAAGATGGAACCAGCATAGAAGGAATTAGACAGTGGTAAACATTTACAGGAAACCTCACAGTTGGCTTAGTTTTGTAACATTTTATAAATCATGGAAGGTTGAGGACAAGACAAGTTTCTTATTTAATTCTTTCCGCTTTTACTCGTACGCTATGTAGTAGACTTGTGCATTCGCTTTTGGCTGAAATGCAGTTTGTCCAAATTTAGGCCGATTTGCGGGCAGCTCGAAATGCCATAACAACACAAACAACAAGCAGTGGACAAGCATGTTACTTTAAATTGTGATTTGAGGTTCTGTCTGTAGCTCCAAACAAAATAAGAGATGATTGATGGTTAGGAGACAGCTACAAAATGTTGATTTTATTTGCAGATTACGTGAGCGCTATATGTCCAAGAGATTAGCTTTGATAGAGGCTGTAATTAAGCAATGTACATAGACCTGTTGTTACCTCACATTATCCCATTTAACTCTGGAAGCTTGAGATTTAAAGCATTTTCACATATATCCAATATGGAGTTGATTTGGTGGGTTTCAGTAGGCTTAAACCTCACAATAAAAAAATGCAGCAAATACATGTTTGCCTTGGATTACCAGAGAAAGAGAGAGACTTTCTTTTCATGCTTATGCTCAGAGGCATAACTAGAAACCACCAGGCCCTGGTGCGAAAACTGCACTGGTGTCCCTCTTCATGTCTCATCTCCCTCTGCCAGCCCCTCTACATGTCTCATTTCCATCCCCCCCCCCCCCCATCCCAGTCCCTCTATTTTTCTTACCAACATCCCATGTGTCTCTCCCACATTCACACTCGCAGTGACTCACCGACACTGACAGAATGACACACCAACAGACACACACACTGACAGACACTCACACACACACACACTCACTGACTGAATGAGACTCCCACTGACACACGCACACTGACAGACACTCACACACACACACTCACTGACTGACAGACAGAGACTTACTGACATACAGACACTCACACTGACAGACACTCACACTGACAGACACGCACACACACACTCACGGACAACAGACAGAGACACACTGACAGACACTCACACTGACGAACACTAACATGGACACTGTAAAGAGCTAAGACATTATATCTTGTGGTTTCTTTGCCAGTCTCTTTTGCGTTAATATCGAACAATTTGAGGATGTATAGGTTGGTGTTTGTGGCAAAAGCTAATATAACAAATCCGTTCTATTATGCCATTAAATTCATAGCAGAATAGAGAAAAATCAACACATCTGCTATTGAGTCTTGCCCTTCAGGCTTACACTTTTTTCTATCTTCATGCACCAACTTAGCACTTTGATGTTCCATTGCATAGATTTTATCCGATTAGCCATGTGAGTGAGACGCTTTATATTAGGCTCATGAAAGCAAAATAGGTTTAATTGTAGGGGAGAATGTGCAGAAATGTAATCAGTCTTTTTATAATTATTTTATGCTTTAATTATATATACTTTAGATTTTAAAAAAATTTATTAGCTCCTTTATGATGGTGAACATTGTCCCCCACTGAATATTAAAGTTGATCCATGTAACAGTGGTTTTAGTGATTAATAAAGATGTCTGTAAAATAATTTGGATCCATATTACCTGTATTGATACGTTGATTATATCAAAGTGCTAAGTGGAACTTCACGTCTGGTTCCCACACTGTACCAGAACAAGGAGCTGGCATCCTAACTATGCTTGCAAAATAGAAGAAGATCCGGCCACTCCAAAGTTTGTCAAAGGCCGCACTTGAATGCAGATCCTAATACAGTTTGCGCAAAAAAAGTTTGAGTGCCCGGATCTTCCTCTGTTTTGCTTGATCATAGTGCTAAACCCACTTAACAGTATTATTTCTCACATCCTGCCCTGTGCTACAGCTCTCATAACAGGACCTGTAAGGGTGTCCATCAGGATCTCGAAGTACATGTTTATGGTATTTTCACATTAGCCTGTCCTCTTGGAAGGGAAACAAAAGACAAATGCCAAACATCATTGTGTCGATAATTAGGCGGAACAATTGTTGGAAATGAAGTTTGACATGTAAACTCAGCAGAATAAATTGGTGCTATGTAAACAGATGATGGTGCCAGTGAAATCATGCACTATTTTAAACATTCATTTAAAGCACTTGACCTTCTTCTTCTACCTATATTTAAACTGAAAGAGGAGCTGGACACATTATTTCTGTGACCAGTAATGACAGTGAGGCCCAGACTGCTTTCTAACCTCTGCGCTGTGAGCATACAATATGGGAGAGTGACTAAGGCCTGGAGGGGGGGAGCAGGGTGTCTGCACCTTAAATACATCATATCTCTTGCCAGAGTATCAGGTACAGAGAGGGGGCTTTAGATGTCCTAAAATTCAGGGCTCAGCTGCACTTTTTGTTAAACCTATTTTACGCCATTGCTGCCTACATGCCTAATCAGCCTTTGGTCACGTTTACATATTTTCCTATATCCTTTGAGGTATGGGAGAACGAGCTGATTATGCAGCAACATCTGTGGACAGAAATCGGTACTTTATAATATATCTAAATATAGTGCGCAATCCGTTAAAGGCCTGCATAGGTTACATGTACATCACAGCAAATCTGGGACGAAAGTGATTGCTCTATTTTTTACCATAACAAAGTAATTCATGGACATAAGGGGGATATTTTGTCTTTTTTGTACAAGGAGCTGCATGCACTATCTCTGAGTGCCCCACGTTTGCGTTAATGTAGTCTAACGCGGAGATACCAGATACCGTTATGTCGTCTGTACCATATGCAGGTGGAAATAGCATCAATAGAATCAAGCACCATACATGGAAACTAATAAACACTAAATACACCCTATCCCGTTCCATAGTTCATGTTCGTAATAGTTGTTCTATTTAGTGACGTTTGATTTTGTGTTGTTTAGTTTGTCCAGGTAATATCCATGTGGCATGCTATATCTCCACTATCGTGCACTAGACCTGTTGTGAAAGTTAAGACTAGAGAACTGCAGCTTTTGCAATCTGGTTTTAGATATACCTCCAATTGTAAATATGCAAAATTAAATAGATATGCAAACCACACGTATAAAACTAAGATGATCCCAGGAGCTATAATACGACACACTCCTGGAATCCCCTCATCGTATTTATATAGGTAAGTGTGGTTTGTATATCTATTTACTTAGAGAGGATTGTTGACCCTCTTTCCAGTTTCAGAGATGTAATTTAATAGGGATTTTTCTTTTTCTTTTTTTTACTGTACATTTCATATAACGTACTTTTACTCCCTCTATCTCCTGGTCTGATTATATATTCCTGTGTTCTTGACACTTTTATTTCTGTGTTTTTAACATTTTTAGTTGTATTCTACACCTTTGACTTATGCAAAATGAAATGCATGTATCTTCTCATTCATGGTAGATCTACCAAACAGCGATATGTATTACTTTTGTATTTGGGCATTGGAGTGTTTTAAGAGGATATAGACCCGTTATATAGCAATAATGGGTTTGGTCATAACATTTTTTTAATTTTAAATATATTTGATAAAAACCACAAGGTTGTAGAACATACAGCTCTAGAACGACCTTATATTACCGTAACTATTTCACATTCCAGTGATGTCCTGGATTCTCCAAATCCATGTATGGCAGACCCCTGTAGCAATGAATCAATTCATTAAATGTACTTGGTTGGCTGAAAGTATACTGCTCGAATCAGCCAGCCAAACCCATGGAACAAAACTCTGAACATGATTAAATATGACATTCTTGGTTCACTTGGCAAAACTAAAAAGGAAAGACGTTCAAAATGTTTGATGTCTCTTCCGATGATTATTATTATCATGGTTTTGCTAAATATAACTCATAGCAAAGAGGAAAAAAATAATTACATTTCCATCTAATGGTTTGTAACCAAGCATTGAGAATGTTACTTTAGAGGCATTAATTACAGTAATATTAAAGGATTCCACTTCTGCTTTACTTCACGTCTCTCGTCTTATTACTTATTTATAAAAACCTATTCACTTTCGCTGCTTAGACTGGATGGTGGGTACCTTAATCAAATACCTTTTGGCAAAGATACAAATAATTTGATGCAAGTGACCTCTATCACTATGATTCATTATGTGCACGTAGGAGCATCAATAATGTTGGGAATGCAATGTGAAGCAGGGGCAGGGAAGAAATCATGAGAGTGTGGGATATCGAGATGACAGTGCACTGCTTCAAAAAAATAAAAATAGTTTTCTTCTACTGCACATTTCACTGAAGCAAAGATGACATTAGTGTTTATTGGATTGAATAAAAGAGACACTGTCAAAAACAAACATGTAGTTTAAAATACAAGATACCTCAACACCGAGTTTAGTGAGGCCAAGAGCGGATTATTACTGATTGATGAAGACATGTAAGAGGTCAAAACGTTGGCAGACGTATTCTTGTTTCTGTTAGTGAAATAAATCATTTTTGCTACTGCAAACCTCGCGTTACGCTTTTTGCCATTTCCTGACTTTACTTTGATACTTTTGTGATCTCAGTGCCACATCGTGGAACATAAAATATGGTGGCCAAAACCACGTGTCAGAGGAACTGCCTTGTTTTTCTGAAAAATTCCTTTTGCCTGTACAAAATGTTTTGCATATTTTGTATGAGTAGCTATGTGGGGCCCTTACATAAAGTGAATCCGATATTACATGTCAGAATGGGGTCGTTCACCCTTCAACGGACATGAACATACCATGAATATAGTATTATGTTCTTCTAATTAATAGGTTGGATAAAACATTTTTTTTTCCTTGTAGAGCTTATTTTCTGTGAGTGCTGAGGGGATTCAAGTATCTGTAGAGTTAGTATGCCTATAATTTACATGAAGAAATAGTATGTATGTTAAAGGACCACTCTAGGCACCCAGACCACTTCAGCTTAATGAAGTGGTATGGGTGCCAGGTCCAGCTAGGGTTAACTAATTTTTTTTATAAACATAGCAGTTTCAGAGAAACTGCTATGTTTATCAATTAGTTAAGCCTTCCCCTTTTTCCTCTAGTGGCTGTCTCACTGACAGCCGCTAGAGGCGTTTGCGTGATTCTCACTGTGAAAATCACAGTGAGAGCACGCAAGCGTCCATAGGAAAGCATTATGAATGCTTTCCTATGCGACCGGCTGAATGCGCGCGCAGCTCTTGCCGCGCGTGCGCATTCAGCAGACGAGGAGGAACGGAGGCGGAGAGGAGGAGGAGAGCTCCCCGCCCAGCGCTGGAAAAAGGTAAGTTTTAACCCTTTTCCCCTTTCCAGAGCCGGGCGGGAGGGGGTCCCTGAGGGTGGGGGCACCCTCAGGGCACTCTAGTGCCAGGAAAACGAGTATGCTTTCCTGGCACTAGAGTGGTCCTTTAAGTGATAGCTTGTGCTCCAATATAGCTAATAGAGTCTTGGAGATTGTAGTTTTTGTCAGGGCTTAGAGCAGGGGTAGACAACCTTTGGCTCTCCAGATGTTCTGGACTACATCTACTTTAATGCTTTGCCTTCATTATGGCTGTAAGGGTATTATGGGTGATGTAGTCCACAGCATCTGAAGTGCCAAAGGCTGCCTATCCCTGTCTTAGATTATCCTCGATGCACTATTTAATCGAGCGTCTGATAACTGTGAGCGTAAAAAAGCTTTATAAAAGGCAGGGCAGACCTCTTTATCGACCCTTTTCAGAGAGTAGTAGGTGCCAGCATATAATGACCCCTGAGAGAGAGAGAGAACGCATTAAAATGATGCAGTAAAGAGGTCTTTTACACACCTCTTCTACTTTCTCAAAAGACAACAAGGCCTTTTATCTCTGTTGGTAGTAAGTTTATAATAAAGAGCTGCTAGGGTGCTTAGGTTAAAGAGTCGGCCGAATCCCCATTGTTCGGCTCTGTAACACCTAATTTTGTGAAAAATCTGTGTTTATTAAAATATATTTTTGCATTTGTACATATAAAATTGTAGTCTTCTCCAGCCGTCCATATGCCCTTTTTGCGAAGAGTACCACCAGAGTTTGAAATGATAAAAACACAAAGCGGAAGATAACAGTTTGAAAAAAACTAAACACAAAACAAAACTGAGCATTATTTGTTCCCCCAACATGTAAAGTCTTGGTAAATACGTTGCAAGTCAATGAACTCATGTATCAAGTACTTTCCTTGTCTGGGTAGCTGTCTTCATGTAGCTGTCATCTGGCAGCAACATTTAAAAGAACCATGTCAGATGGAGCTGACAGTTTGTTTCATGGAAATCCCTTACACACTCACGCTCGGACAATTTGACATGGTTTCTGTGAAACTGTTTGCTGTCAGTCAATTTTGGCAAACCTATTATGTGTACAATTAAATGTTACCTCTTGACACTAAACAAAAGTTTAAAAAATCATTACTGAATTTTTAGTGAAAGTAGTATGTCATCGTTTTTAATAGTTTTCATTCCGCGCTAGTGACTTGGCGAAATGTTGCGGGCGTATCAAGTTAATGATCCATATAATACATCCCTCCTCTAAGCCGTTTCCATTAAAAGCCGTGATATTTGTTAATACTGCTGCTTATGCATGTGTAAACAATTTTCAGAAAGTGCTTCTGTTCATCTGGCTGTATAAATAAAAGGTCAAACTAAACACATTTTTTATTTTACAACTTAGATTTGTTTGCGTCTTCTCTCTGTCTCTAGAATACTGATGGTGGTGTATTACTGTAAAATTCTGTTTCTTCTGTGTGTTTACTGGTTGATTTAAATATTCTTTTATGTATATTTCTTCTTGGGTAAAAGGCTCGCCATGACTTACGGTTTCTTCAGGTTTATTCTTACAGTTACTGATACATAATAAAACAACAAAGGATGTTACAGGATAATGGATGTTCAACAGCAGATGGTAATTGCTGGACTCCTGAAGGGAGAGTTACATTGTTACAGAGCTATACAGGAAGAAGAGCCAAGAGAGAGAGAGACCTCGTGTCCCTTTGTTCAGTTACTATATAGATGTGCCCATACTGACGTCAAACTATACCTCTAGCCATATAAGGACAAGAAGAGCCCTAATCCACATTCCAGAGTTCTCATACAAGAAAACCTTGTGACTTCCATCTGTTACTTATGCCAATCTAGACATCTATACCTAATCAATAGAAACATAGAATCTGTAATATCCTACAATGACATAATTGAGCATGACTCTATGCAACACCAATGCATTTACAAAGCGTTAACGAATAGGTAGACCTGGTTTTGATAAAATACAATATGAAGATATTTATTGTGCATAGTTTTTTTTTTTTACATAGTTTAATTGTTTTTGTTCAGAACTGGATTGTTATAATTAATGAGTATTGATGTCTCAGTGTCTACTACATAGTGCATGCAGAAAAATAAGGAGGGGAAACTGATTCGTTTTCTGCTCATTTAGTGATCTGATTGGCTGCCTAGTTAGGGATATGATTGACAGCTTAGTTAGGGAACTAAGTGTCTACTTAGTTATGAAACCAGACTTGCTTCTTAGGCATAGGTGCTTACCTAGTTTCTAAATTTTAGTATAAATGTAGCTAATAGTCCCCTTACCCTTATGTTTCACTATGGGTGATCTTTACACTAAAGCTGGGGTTATGCTGAATTGAAAATGGAATTAGGCCAAAACAACCCACCAGGAATCAATCGGCAAGTAACATTTTATAAAATTGCCTTTACATTCTCTTGCCTATCTGCCACAATTTTTCATTTAGTCCATATACTGCTGCATAACAAACCCTGTATAATTGCTATGAGTGTGAGACATATTCTAATTTATGAATTATTCTATGTTTTGATTGAATCGAGATTTGAATAAGATCAGCATATTTGCTCAACGTCGGTATGCATGGTACGATTTCGGTTACGTTTTGTAACTCTTTAAACTTCCTTATCAACTTTTTCACCTGCGTATTAAATGCTAGACTTTGCATGAAGTGCATTTCTTATGCTTTTTATCTGCAGCTATAAATAAACTAAAAGCACAAAATGTAAACGCCACTTCTTAGTGAGAAACCCCAAGGTCTGTTTCCTCCACCCCTATGCGATTCTGACTGTGTGTAAAGGTTTGTTAGCTAGATCAGTCTCTAATTTATGGGCTGCCAATAATTGCTTGTGCATTTATAATAAAACTTTGCATACTCCTGCTGTTTTAAGGTTGCCAGCTAACTGCTATTGTGCTGGTATTAATTAAATATTTTTGCAGAGCATATGATGTGCTGCTTGGAACCAGGATGGTATTAAACCCAAACTTCTCAGAGTATTAACTAAAGTGATAATTGTCTGCAATTTAAAGTCAATTTAACATTTTATGCCAGAATACTCAAATGAGACAATTCTTCAAGCATGTAAAGTGTTCAGTTTTGCCTATAATGTGAAATTCATTTGGTATCTGTTTTTTATTTTATTTTTTTGACAACGCACACTTTATTAAATAACTCTGTGTATGTTATTTCTGAGCATGAAGCCTCAATAGTCTTGATTCTACACATGAGTAAATTGAGCAAATGCCAAATTTTCCGGCTGATTGCATTCGGCTCTATTGTACTGCATTAAGTTAATACAATTCCGCTGTGGTGGTTCAATGTATTCACTAACAATGCAATAGTAACCAAATTGAGTTGCATGGGTTCCTGCTCTTTTCTGTGGCTCTAATTGTACAGGAAGATTCAGTTCCAAATAATTCAAGTAAATTTCAATCAAATTCCAAGGAAATTGCTGCGGAGTTGCAGCTGAATTTTTCTGGGAGATGTAGATCTACAGCAGATGGTTATCTATCTTTTCGACTACAGGTGTGTTGGCAGGATCAAAAATTCTCACACAAGTCCCCCAACTCTCCTCTTTCTTTACCGTTCGGCTTCCAAGGTCATACAAACTGGATCCCATAAACTAGAATTGTTTACTGAAAGTAGCTGGAAAAGAATATCATAAACCCTGCCGTATGATTTTCTTTCTGGTGTTTTACCTTTTATATGTATATATACACATTTCTCACTCGGGTGATGTAGACTGTTATGAAATGCATGGATCAGGAAAATATGTGCTTGTTCCAGTGTTTTATTCCATTGTCGTTCAACCAAGGCTATAATGTCTGTTCTGTTTCTTTTTGCTCTCTCAACAGAGTACGTTTAAATTTAAATCGGAGAGTGATATCCATCTTGCAGAACACCACAAACAAGTTTTATATGACGGAAAACTAGCGAGCAGTATAGCTTTCACTTACAATGCAAAGGCCACAGACGCACAGCTCTGCCTCGAATCGTCACCAAAGGAAAACCCTTCCATTTTTGTGCATTCCCCGCATGCTTTAATGCTTCAGGTAACACTTTATTCGCAAACTTCCATGCAATTTGTTAACAAAAGATTTGAAGTGTTTTTTTGTTTTTTTTTAAATGTGGTTTTTAGGACTTTCACAGGTTATATTTTATCTAAATATCCATTTTCTCTCATGTCACAGTAAATATCTGCTAATTTGTTGTTTTCTCAATTATTTTCTTCTAATTCCTGTAATCCTTTGTGTGTGTGTGTGTGTGTGTGTGTGTGTGTGTGTGTGTGTGTGTGTGTATATATATATATATGTAATGCAACGTAAAAGGGGAAACTAATATATGAGATAGACGAATTACATGCAAAGCAAGATAGTTCAAGCCGTGATTTGTCATAAGTGCGATGATTATGGCTTACAGCTCATGAAAACCCCAAATCCACAATCTCAGTAAATTAGAATATTGTGAAAAGGTGCAATATTCTAGGCTCACAGTGTCCCACTCTAATCAGCTAAGTAAGCAAGATGCTTGAAATCCAGTGTGAAGTTTCCACAGTCTGTGTTGATTTGGGGAGCCATGTCATCTGCTGGTGTTTGTCCACTGTGCTTCATTAAGTCCAGGGTCAACGCAGCCGTCTACCAGCAGATTTGGGAGCACTTCATGCTTCCTTCCGCAGATGAGCTTTATGGGGATGCTGACTTTATTTTCCAGCAGGACTTGGCACCTGCCCACACTGCCAAAAGCACCAAAGCCTGGTTCAATGACCGTGGGATTACTGTGCTTGATTGGCCAGCAAACTCGCCTGACCTGAACCCCATAGAGAATCTATGGGGCACCATAGAGAATCTATGGGGCATTGCCAAGAGAAAGATGAGAGATATGAGACCGAACAATGCAGAAGGGCTGAAGGCCGCTATTGAAGCATCCTGGTCTTCCATAACACCTCAGTAGTGTCACAGGCTGATAGCTTCCATGCCACGCCGCATTGAGGTGGTAATTGCTGCAAAAGGGGCCCAAACCAAGTACTGAGTCCATATGCATGCTTATACTTTTCAGAGGTCCGATATTGTTCTATGTACACTCCTTGTTTTATTGATTGATTAATTTACTGAGATTGTGAATTTGGGGTTTTCATGAGCTGTAAGCCATAATCATCACACTTATGACAAATCACGGCTTGAACTATCTTGCTTTGCATGTAATGCGTCTATCTCATATATTAGTGTCCTCTTTTACGTTGCATTACTGAAATAAATGAACTTTTGCACGATATTCTAATTTTTCAAATATCACCTGTACATATTCTTTGTATTTGTCATTGAGTTCCATATTGTTTGGCAGTCTCCCAAGCAAGACTTGACAGAAACTTCTGTTCAAAGTGCAATATGCTGCTGTGCCATTTCTTTTGCCAATATTCGCTTTCATTTCTTTATTGCTATGTGGTGATTCTTCACTTTGATTTGCAAAGCATGCAAATCCGTACATATCAGAAGAATACTTTGACGCACAGCAAACTGTTTTAGTAGGAAGCAAAAATGTATCTTTTTTTTTTAATTGTGTATAATATATTCAATACTGTTCATACTATGCGTGTAATATTTTAACACCAGGCTGTCTCACACTGATACAGCCATTGCCGTCCAAAAACTATTCAAATTTTACCTTTTCATTATTTCCAAATAGACTGACATTTTAAGGCAATTGTAGGTTAATTTTGACAATGGTATTGACTTATTAATCACATAACACCAGTGAAAAACATAGACTCTGTGACAACGCAGAACTTATAAGAATATACACTGCCTGGCCAAAAGAAAAGGTCACACATTCTAATATTTAGTTGGACCGCCTTTAGCTTTGATCACGGCACGCATTCGCTGTGGCATTGTTTCGATAAGCATTTGCAATGTCACAAGATTTATTTCCGTCCAGTGTTTCATTAATTTTTCACCAAGATCTTGTATTGATGATGGGAGAGTCGGACCACTGTGCAAAGCCTTCTCCAGCACATCCCAAAGATTTTCAATGAGGTTAAGGTCTGGACTCTTTGGTGGCCAATCCAATCCAAATAATGTCTCATGCTCCCTGAACCACTCTTTCACAATTTGAGCCCAATGAATCCTGACATTGTCATCTTGGAATATCCCAGTGCCATCAGGGAAGAAAAAAATCCATTGATGGAATAACCTGATGTTTCAGTATATTCAGGTAGTCAGCTGACCTCATCCTTTGGGCACATAATGTTGCTGAACCTAAACCTGACCAACTGCAGCAACCCCAGATCATAGCACTGCTCCCACAGTCTTGTACAGTAGGCACAGAGTAAGAAAAGAGGCAGATGAAGTGGATGCATCACTTCATCTGCCTCTCTTCTTACTCTGCCTCGCCCATCACTGGTGGTTCCCCACTATCCTTCCAGTTTTTAATATTGCGTTGGACATTTCTTAACCCACGTTTTGTAGTTTCTGCAATCTTCTTAGATGTTTTCTCTGCTTGATGCATGCCAATGATTTGACCCTTCTCAAACAGACTAACTTCTTTCCATGACCACGGGAGGTGTCTCTCGACATGGTTGTTTAACCCCTTAAGGACCCATGACATGTGTGACATGTCATGATTCCCTTTTATTCCAGAAGTTTGGTCCTTAAGGGGTTAAGAAATGAGAAGCTACTCATTGCATCACTTGGGGTTAAATAACTTGTTGCCAGCTGAAAGATAATCGCCCATGCAGTAACTATCCAATAGGAGGCTCTTACCTATTTGCTTAGTTAAATCCAGGTGGCAACTTTTTTTGGGCCAGACAGTGTATATTTAGCATTCTGATAATTGGTCAGTCAGAATGGAAATTGGAAAACATATATTTTATAAAATCCCTTCACTTGTGGGTGCATTAATTAATGTACTTGGCCTCATGTATAATAAACACACAAAACATTACCTTTACTTTATCTCAAACCCCAATGTACATTTTCTTTAAAAATAAAAATTATTGTGCCCCTGTAATGGCTATTAAAATGTAAGTCTAAAGGAAGTCTCATTAACTGATATTTGAATGGCATAATATCACAGATGTGGGGTGGTTTCATATAAAAAAAAATAGTCTAAGCTAAATAAGTGGCTGCACTGCAAAAATATACTGCACACAGTAGTGGTTATGGTGTTAGGAGTGTCATGGCATCCTCCCAGGTTAAGTAGCGAACAATTTGTGAATGGTTGACATCATGCATGAACATTCTGTTAGCTATCCTGAGCTAAGTTCAGCTCGTTAGCTGAGAATCTTTAAGCCAAGGAGCTAAGCTCTGCACCACTGGGCTATCTCAGAACAGAGAACCATTGGCTTTCCTGGAAGAGGTGACCGGTATGTGGCAGATCCCAGGTAAGTTGTTAAACACTTTGAAAACTATTTGACTACGTATCCTGGTAGGTCACCAGGGCTAGTGGTTATGGGAACTGGAGTGTTCCATTAACAAAGATCTACTGAACAATGAAATAATGACTATAAGGATTTTCCCCATACTAATAGCTTATGTAGGAATTGTGTGTGTGTGTGTATGTATGTATATATATAGCGAGCAAGATAACATGAACATGTATGCATATATTTGCCTTTATCATATCAGACCATGCTGGAGCAATGAATATGTAGTGACCTGCTCTTTCTCTGTGTGTTTTTAGGATGTTAAAGCTATTGTAACACACTCCATACACAGTGCAATTCACTCCATCGGTGGAATCCAGGTTCTCTTTCCCCTTTTTGCCCAGCTGGACAATCGGCAGTTGAATGATAGTCAGGTGGAAACCACAGTCTGGTGAGTTTGAACGCATTGCGCATATACAAATACATTGTGTTTGAATAGATTAACAAGCAGACCCCCTTGCCCACAGATTTAGCTTCTTTGTAAGAATGCTTATAAGAGTCTATGATTCTGAGTGATGTAGTTTTAATACATTGGAAGTGACTAGGTTAGGCATCTGTGGTAGAGCAGGCCACACCATTACAAAATGGCAAAGTGATAACTATGGAGCAATACATTTATTAACCTAAACAAAAACATTTAGAAAATGTCTGTCTGAATCTATTTAAAGGGAATCTCCAGTGCCAGGAAAACGATCCCTTTTCCTGGCACTGGAGGGTCCCTCTCCCTCCCACCCCCCAATACCCGGTTACTGAAGGGGTAAAACCCCCTTCAGTCACTTACCTGAGGCAGCGGCGATATCCCTCGCCGCTGTCTCCGCGACGCTCCTCCTATCCATTGCGTCGGCCGGTGGGCGAGACTGATCTCGCCCACCGGCCGAGGGAACCTAATGCGCATGCGCGGCAATGCCGCGCATGCGCATTACGTCTCCCCATAGGAAAGCATTGAAAAATCATTTCAATGCTTTCCCATGGGGTTTTGAGCGACGCTGGAGGTCCTCACACAGCGTGAGGACGTCCAGCGACGCTCTAGCACAGGTTTCCTGTGCTAGAAACCAGGAAGTTCCCTCTAGTCGCTGTCTAATAGACAGCCACTAGAGGTGGAGTTAACCCTGCAAGGTAATTATTGCAGTTCATAAAAACTGCAATAATTACACTTGCATGGTTTAGAGTAGTGGGAGTTGGCACCCAGACCACTCCAATGAGCAGAAGTGGTCTGAGTGCCTAGAGTGTCCATTTAATACTGTGCGCCCACCCTGCTTATGGAAAAGCCAATATTTTTCCTATAAAATATTGAATTCATTTTATATAAAACTCGGCTGATTTAAAATTGATCAACGCAAGGAATAGTATTTGATTGTGCAGAGAACATTTCTAATGACATTACCACTTTTATTTGCATATGTCCGATATTAAATGTGTAACTTTGTATTATACTTGCTCTCCAGGAAACGCTTGAAAATGAGCAAATAGAAATGTAATTGCCCTGGTAACAAAAGTCCACACAAAATATCTTAAAATGCACATGTGAAAGTACTGTTATTTGCATAAGGACAAAATTAATGTTTGTAGAGTTCTACCTTGATACTAAAAACTCACAATGTTTCTGAATTATGCAGCCTGTGAGTTAAAAAAAACAAAAAACAAACAAAAAAATCCAATATTATCATATGTCGGAAGTTGTGTGAAAAGCCTGGATATCCTGTGTGAAACAGACCATGACTCAGCCAGGCTGCCAACCCAGACTAAAGCTTTCCGTTATGACAGTGACAATAGCATGGTGGGCACTGTCTGGTACGGAGCTTAGAGACGGTACTTTAACTTTATAAAGGAAGAGGAAAAAAGAACCACATTCTGCTCTGATTTACATGAGAAAAGATAGTTCTTAGTAATATTTTAAATGAGGAATTTGAATGGCGCTAATGGTGGCGATCGTGCTTACAGCTCTAAAACGGCATGGTCCTGCCAGGAAAGGGTCATAACCAATAAAGCCAAAGGATTAGTAAAATTTAGATACTTTATCTCATTCTTCAAGAGTGTATGAAATGATTTCCCAGTGTAGGAGCAATGGCTAACACTGGCAAGAAAACATCGAATTACATTTCCCATAATGCTCAAAAGTTTAATGGCTTGCTGAACATCATGGGACCTGTAGTTCAGAATCGTTCTGTGACCTGCACTGTTAAAGGTCACAGCAGCAAAGCCAGATTGTCAGCTGTGTGTTGAAGCTGTTAGAAGTGTTCTAGAATGTTGTTGGTGATAATGGCTCTCATGCATCTCTGGAATCGTGCCCCACGTGCAGAAATTGGCCTCTGTCCTTTTATAAAATAAAAGCACCAATGTGTGCAGCTGTGAAGCTTTTTCCTCTGCGTATTTTATTATGAATTGTAAATAGAATCAAGGCCTTTTAAGAATAAAATTGCCAATATTTTGAAACTCGGATATAACACTTATTTTTTTTTTTTTTTTAAAGCTCCAGACAAATGTTTGGAAAGCATTTTTATTAAAACATCACTTTTTTTTTTTTAATATATAACTGGTTATTTTTCATATTTTTTTGTTGCTTTCAGGCCTGCTGTTTTTAACCTTTTAAAAAACATGTTTTCAATAAAATAGCAATTAATTGTGTACATCCGATGTTTTTGAGCAGTGCCATTAATGTAATATGGTCTATACAGAATTCAAATCCAAAGCATATTAATAATTTTGTAAGAACCAGATCCAGACCCCACGCGTCCTTATTAGGATGTTGGCCATACTGCTTCTTACCCTTGCAAACATGTCATGTTCTTTGTCACCCAATTTTCACTTGCTAAAGAGTGTTTACTCTTTTTGCATTTTACAAAATTTGCAGATTTCAATAGAAATCACGCGTTAATTTTTTTTTTTTTAATGGTGTGATTATCTTTGTTACACCCCATTGCCTGTTCATGAGACAACTAGTGCTGTTACTTCCTGGTTAATTGGTTCAGTGGAGCTAAACTCAAGAGGCTGCAGTTGCTCAGCACACCTGCCTTACAAGGACTTCTCATTGAGCTTAATTGGGAAGTCTCTTATTGGACAGCCAACAAGCCAATGAAAAATATGCATAAATGCATGCATTTTTCCATTGGGGGTATATCTACTAAATAGTAGGCAGTGGAATGTCCTTATAATTGGAATTTAGTGAATGTCTTAATTCAAAGGTCCATTGTCTGGATTGTGAGTGTGGTGACACCAACACTTCACATCATTTCCAGATAACTTGCAACTGCTTTGTGCCTTTACCACTTATGTTCCAGTTATTTTTAAGTGACTTTGCTGTCTTTTGTGTATTTGCAGTGCGACTCTCTTGGCTTTCCTGGTTGAGCTGTTAAAGAGTTCAGTAGCCATGCAAGAGCAAATGCTTGGTGGCAAAGGTTTTTTGGTCATTGGCTACCTCTTGGAAAAGGTACAGTAATGTATTTATTTTTCTAAAATTATATGTACGTAAATTGTCACAAAAAAAAAACATTGTCCACCTAAAAAGACCCATTTTCTGCTTAAATATATAAGCCTAATAAGATCCCAAACTCAGTATGACCCATAAGATTCAATGCTTTCTTCCTTTGCAGTTCTGCATCTACTTGACATACGTCATTTTATAGTTTAGTGTATAATATTTTCCGTGTACACTTGCAGCACTAATCATTTTTATTAGATATAAAATGTTATCTGTACCCTTTATATAGTTAGCGATAGAGTAGGTGACTGCACAGTACCTTTTGAGGAGTAAGGTTCGGAGATAGTGATGATTAATATCGTACAAATAATATTTCTGACCTAGGAGTACATCATCAACCCTTTTATATTGCAAGCCTTAAGGGAAGAAGTTCAAAGCCTACAGTAGCTCTCTGTTACTGCGTATTAGATTTGTTCTTGTTATCCCCATTAATCAGTTGGTATAGTGCTGTAGGCATCATTGGCCCTCTATAAATATTAATAAATTATGTATTTGGTGCTTACATTGTCAACACAGTAAAGGAGGAGACTATATTTAAAAGAAGAAAAAACTACCACAACAAGAGGACAAAGGTTTAAAAATAATATCAGGAAGTATTACTTTACTGAGAGGGTAGTGGATGCATGGAATGGCCTTCCTGCTGGTGGTAGAGGTTAACACAGTAAAGGAGTTTAAGCATGCGTGGGATAGGCATAAGGCTATCCTAGCTCTAAGATAAGGCCAGGGACTAATGAGAGTACTTAGAAAATTGGGCAGACTAGATGAGCCGAATGATTCTTATTTGCCGTCACATTCTATGTTTCTATGTTCTGTATTCCTGTATTCGTATGGTTAATGCAGCCTTGTTTGTTTGTCCTTGTTAAATGCCCACAGTTCCCTTATTACTGCGTAGTAGGTTAGCTGTGTCTTAGTGATTGGAATGATAGGTTCCTCCTAGCCGTGGTATTGCAGCGTGATTATAATGCCTGAATTATGCCTACTGATCATCGTGTTAATTAATGGGCCTTTACATTACCTTCCAGCTCGCTGCCTCTTATCTGTAAAAGATCAAGGAGACACAGTTGATGAGACAAGTTATGAGAAATATCACTGAATGTGCTTTTTTTTTTTTTTTTTCTTGCTGTGTCTGAGTCCCTGGTCGTGTTTGTACAAATGGATTTTAGTAGAGAGGGCAGTGGTGAGACTGCAAGGTCCTCCATTGGGAGTAGGAAAGAAGCAAATACACAGCTATTCCAAGCTAATTGCTCAGATATCTTAAAGGTGGAAGGAAAAAGTGCAGAGATAATAATTATACAAAGGGCAGTGTCAAGTGTGGAGGATACTTTGGGTATAATAACATGTTCAGGGAAGATGAGAGCGTTGCAGTGTTACGAATCTTATCCAGATTGCTAGACCCCGGCTAGTTATGCTTGTTCTTAGCAATCCCTTTGCAGCTCTGTTCCCTTGAGAGGAAGATGGGGGTGTATGGAGCAGCGATGCTGTTGCTAGGTAACACATCACACAGCAGAGCAGGTCTGTAGAAGATTGGAATGACTTGGCTGTAAATGCTTTTACCTGCACAGTGTTTGTTTGGCTCCGAAGCTATCTAGCCAACCTCAGTGGCCTCACTATCAGGGCATCGCAAAGCTATTCTGCTGTGCTCTACCATATCGTCTATACAGAGATAAACACGTAAAACATGGTGTCTGAAAATAAAGGCTTTACATTATATACAGAATGAGAGAGACTGAAACAAATGCTATTGTTTTCATAGAATGAGTTCGGTAGTGCCAGTAGCAGAGCAATTATACTTTTAAAATCAGGGTTTGTACTCTCTGTGCCACGTTCGTGACCATCTATTGGGTCGTATTAGGCTACTGCCTAGTGAATTGTGTGATGGGAAATTTACAGATCAGTTAGGAAGTCTGAAACCAAATGTGAATGTTTCTGCCTGTGTCAAAGAAAGGACAACACGAGATAAAACTATCATAGATGTAGAAACATAGAATGTGACGGCAGATAAGAACTATTCGGCCCATCTAGTCTGCCCAATTTTCTAAATACCGTATCTTATAGTTAGGATAGCCTTATGTCTATCTCACACATGTTTAAACTCCTTCACTGTGTTAACCTCTACCACTTCAGCTGGAAGGCTATTCCATGCATCCACTACCCTCTCAGTAAAGTAATACTTCCTGATATTATTTTTAAACCTTTACCCCTCTAATTTAAGACTATGTCCTCTGGTTGTGGTAGTTTTTTTTTTTCTTTTAAATATAGTCTCCTCCTTTATTGTGTTGATTCCCTTCATGTATTTAAATGTTTCTATCATATCCCCCCTGTCTCGTCTTTCCTCCAAGCTATACATGTTAAGATCCTTTAACCTTTCCTTGCAAGAGATGTACTTCTCTTTATTTGCAAAAGTATAGCCAGGCAAAGCATTTTATACATTAAACACAAGCTGTTTATATATGCATCCATCAGTGAATTTATATAGAGCACAAACATAACAAGCCATGTTTCTCAGCTGCTCCACTCTGCTAAAATAAAAAATAGCTAAATGTTGAATACGAATTAATTAAATACTTGGAACAATTATTTGCACTCGATTGTTCTATCTATTTCCCAACTAGACTTTCCTTTTCGGAGTCTGTTGAAGGAAAGCTGAAACTCCACAGATTGCCCGATTCCCTGGTGTGTAGAACGCAAGCTCTACAGAACCACGATAACTGTACCTGGGAATATTACTGTTTATTACCCAGCCTAAAGAAGGAAATATATTTTTATGTGAAGTATTAAGTATTTTACAGCAGTATTCACAAAGTGCATGGAATGGTGACATAGTCTGTATTCAGACATCTTTACTTCATATTAACATTTTTAAATTGTCTGCAATATTTGCCAGCTGTAATTATATCGCTATTTTATAAATAACTTATTACATTTATTTTTCATTCTGCTTTAGTCTTCAAGGGTTCACATAACCCGAGCAGTCTTGGAGCAGTTTCTGTCATTTGCAAAGTACTTAGATGGCTTGTCTCATGGGGCTCCTTTATTGAAGCAACTCTGTGATCATATCCTATTCAATCCTGCGATTTGGATACACACCCCTGCAAAGGTAAGGAGCCAAGGTTTCTTAATACATCTTACTTTGTTTATTTGGGTGTTCTCTTCTCCAGTATACCTGATCTCACCTTGTTGATGATATTGTGAAGCCTATGGTTAGTTGCAGAGTTGATGTACAAACTTGCTACTATTGCACAGTCCATACCACATAAAGAGGAAAATCAGTCATGGTGACCATACAAGCTATCAAGAGCACTCATTGCATTAGTGAGTGTCTAGCAAAAACATTATTTCCGGTTTTGCTCTTCTCTGTGTGCATTCCACAGAACAATGTTTGACAGGGATTCATGATGGAAGTGCTCAGTCTGAAGATGTACAGTGATGTTAATTTCTACATTTAGTTTTATATTTCAGACCTGACAAATGCATTTTAGTAAAATGAACAATGTAGGGTCAGGAACACAAACATGTATTCCTGATCCTTTAGTGGTAAAAACACTATCCTGCCCCGGTTTCTCCCCAAAACATAGTAAAATCTTACCTTTATTCCAGTCTGCTGGTGCTAGCTCTGCCCCTGATCTGCTTCCTTGCATTGGATTGGCTGAGATTGTCAATTCTGATGATCTAAGCCAGGAAGGGAGGAGAGGGGGTGGAGCAAAATACCATCCTAGCCTATCAGCATCTCCTCATAGAGATATATTGAATCAATGCATCTCTATGAGGGTGGAGACACTGAATGTCACTGCCCAGGAAGAACCTCTAGCAGCCATCTATGGAGTGACCTGTGGAGTTATCCCTAGGCAGTCCACTTTCAGTTATGATTTATGGCTGTTGAAACAGTAATCTCTAATTATTTTCCTCTTGCATGTTTCAGGTGCAGCTCGCACTGTACACCTATTTATCAGCTGAGTTTATCGGCACTGCCACTATCTACACCACCATCCGACGGGTGGGCACAGTATTACAGCTAATGCATACTCTGAAATATTACTACTGGGTTGTAAATCCAACAGACAGCAGTGGCATTAATCCAAAAGGTCTCGGTGAGTACATGTACCAATGGAAAATAAAATGTTCATTTTGAAAATAGCAGTAATAAAATGAAAAATTTTCATTTGTCTTCTGAGTGAACCAGTTTTGTATTTTTCCTGTTATTTGGTAAATGCATTAGGCCTTAATGGACAAGAATATACATTGTAATGTTATGGCTTATTACTGGCTTATAAATGAGTTGTACTCTGCTGCGGTATAAACTGCTGTTTGTAAAGAATGACTGGTTTAGAACATTGCACATTTAATGACGTGTAACCAGCAGCTAGATTATTGCTGTGTGGTTTTCGTCTGTCCTTTGGCTGACTCCACCTTTTAAAGGTCTAAATGGAAAGATATTTTAGTTTATATTGAAATAGTAACAATTAGCCCTAATTAAGAGTTACTTAAAGAAAAAAGAAAAAAACGCTATTGCATTTAGGACCTTTATTGACTACAATAATCACAAATCTACAGCTTAATGGACACAAATGCTAAAATGTTTATTTAATGCTTACATAGATTTAAATACAGTCATGTACCATGGTCAATAGTCCTTTAGTACTATCTGAATCAAGCCTGTTGTCATTAAAAATAGGATTCAAAGATACGATCCCTCTTTGGTTCGATTGTGTATCTAGCCATCATAGGGATTGCATTCTCAATTGAGTCAGCATGTACAACTAAGCAGTATTATGCCTAAATCCAGTGGTGTATTTTGGATTTGTGCTGCCCTAGGCACGACTAAATTCGGGCACCACCAAAATCTAAATTTGACCCCCCAATTTGTGTAAAGGACACTTTTTTGACTGACAGACACATGCCTTCATTGATACATGCACTGATAAACACTCACTGACAGATACACAGTCATTGGCACACACATACAGTCATAAGCACACACTGTTTAACCAACACACACTTTTACTGACAGACACACACTGACAGATACACATAAAATGACATACACACACTCACAGGCATACCCATTCTCACTGAAAGACACACACACTTTCACTCACTCACAGGCACACACTGACAGCTACATTCACTCACTCACTCACAGTAAGGTGGACAGCTCCTGAACACAAGGCAAGCAAGGCATTTGTTTGAGAGCCGCCCTGGGCAAATGCCCTGTTTGCCTTGTGGTAAATACATCGCTGCCTAAATCGTATGACATCTCAGAAAGTGGAGTGTAATATTCGAAGGAGTCCACTGACAGAGGGTCGGTAATTTAGAGGCTATATTTCTAGAACGTTTGTGATAAGCAGAATTTGAACATATATTGATTTTCTAAGTAGTCCTATATTATCGTATATGTCATAGGGAGACTGTGAGGTTTATCTCATATATTCCAGCTGCAGAGGAAGAAAATATGTTACTTCCATAGACAGTCAGTGCTAACCGCAATGGGAGTTATTTTTAAATATAATTTCCAAAATATCTGACCTGGAGAATTACTCCAGTAGTGTTTCATGAATTCACACATTTCAAAATGCAATGTTATTATAAATGTAGAAAAATCTGGAGAAATATTTTATTGTCTTCCACTGTGATTGCTCAAATGTTATAGCTTTTCCTTTAAATGTCTCTTTATACGTAAACGTAAATGTCTGAGCCTGCACTCTCTTGCTCTTTTTATTGCCCAGAATAAATGGGGTGACGATCTTACTGTTTAGGTGATGGATGCCAACCCTACTTATGTTATATTGTAATGCTACATCTGTATCCTGGTTCCATTGAATGCACCACAGTTTGTCAAGTTGACATTGCAAGTGTGAATGCCTTTTCATACATAGATCTTTCTTCCAATGTATCTGCATCTAATAGAAATTGTTTGTAATATCTGGCAGTGCTTTTAGACATCGTGCTTTCTCATAACTTTCCAAGTTTCCATGTGAGTTCAAATACGTTTGTCTCTTGTTGGGCTGTAGATCACATTTCTAAAAGCATGAATTGGGGGTACGCCATTTTTAAAAAATCTTCTGCTGTATGTTTTGTTTGTGTTTTTTTTGATGGAAAGGCTTATTGAAGGGATTCATGATATTCAAGCTGACATCTTTTTCATTTGGATTAGAGTGATAATATAGGATGAAATGTTTGTTTTGACAAACACACTAAAATACAATTTGGACACTTAAATCATTTGTATAACTTGAAACCATTTTAGAATGACAGGCGCCAATAACCACAGTAACACACACCGACACACAACAATTGAGAGCTAAATGTAATCTAAAATATATTAAATGTTTGATGGGACTTTGGAAAGCTAAACAGTGGATCCAATAATGCATACACTATCCCAGTTTCCAAGTTAGCACGAAATAAAACTAGAGCCAGCCATCCTTTCAGGTAAAAGACCAGGAAGCTGACTTGCAAATCACGGATTGACTTCTATAGGCTGTCATTCAGTTTACTCAAGAGACAGTGCTTGACAGTCTTTGCAACCCAGTTGGCATGGCAACGACTGAGTCCCCTGCCTTGGTAACCTATACATTTGTTTAGTACAATCTATAGATGAAATTGTGTGCTCTACATATTAATATAAAGTCATGCTCTAATTTTTTACTTAATCATTCCGTGTGTGTGTATGATGGTATGTACAATGTGTTTCATTTTCTTATATGTAAAGCGCTGCGGAATAAGCTGACGCTATATAAATACCAATAATAATAACAATAATAATAATAATAATCTATAAGTGTGTGTTTATTTAGAACCCTGTGATAGCATTAGTTTTCCCTAAAACATGCCTTATCAGCTTGTTTCTTACATGTCACATTTTTTTGGTTATAGTTATTAGTGTACATGTTAAGGTAGCTTTGAGGTGAATGTTTTTTTAGGTTAGTGTTGGCGGTTAATGTTTTGTGATAGTGTAGTGTGGTAAGGTAATTATGTGGTTACTGTGTAGTTTGTGGTTTTTTGGTAGTGCAGGTGTTTACGGAGAACTTAACTACAATCCTGTACTGGAAAATACATTGCAGTGCTGCTTGAGATTAGTGGGAGTTACTGTTCCAAGGGGCAGTTATTTCTGCTGTTTCGAGTAAAATGTCAGCATGCCCCTCTTGGCAGTGTAAGTCTTAATAATCTGATCTTAGTTGGCAGCAGACTGTGTTTCTATGTGTCTCAGACAGTGAACTGCACATTGTGTTTCTGAATGTCTTGGTCAGTGGGTTTGACAGGGTTTGTGTGTGTCTCGGTCAGTGGGCGGCACAGTGGGTTTGTGTGTGTCTCGGTCAGTGGGCGGCACAGTGGGTTTGTGTGTGTCTCGGTCAGTGGGCTCCACATTGTGTTTCTGAATGTCTCGGTCAGTGGGCTGCACAGTGTGTTTATGTGTGCCTCGGTCAGTGTGTTTGTGTGTCTCGGTCAACTTGTTTGACAGTGTGTTTGTGTGTGTCTCGGTTAGTGGGGTTGACAGTGTGTTTGTGTGTGTCTCGGTCAGTGGGTTTGACAGTGTGTTTGTGTGTGTCTTGCTGCGCAGTGTGTTTGTGTTTATCGCGGTCAGTGATCTGTACAGAGTGTTTCTGCATGTATTCTAGTAAGCGGCAGACTGTGTGACTTGGTCAGTCAGTGTGTTCCTGTGTGTGTAGCAGTAATCTGGCTACACAGTGTGATTCTGTGTGTGTCGCGGTCAGCTGGCTGCACAGTGTGTTTGTGTATCCTGGTCAGCTGGCTGCACAATGTGTTTCTGTGTATCCTGGTCAGCTGGCTGCACAGTGTGTTTGTGTATCCTGGTCAGCTGGCTGCACAGTGTGTTTCTGTGTATCCTGGTCAGCTGGCTGCACTGTGTGTTTCTGTGTGTGTTCATAGAAAAGGCAGTGTTTACATTGCCTCTAGGGACCCCTCCAAGTGGCCACTCCTCAGATGGCCACTGGAGGGGCTTACTGGATCAGGGCTGCACAGTAAGTATCGTTGCCGTTCAGCGTCCCCACACTCTGCATGGAGACGCTGAATTTTCCTCATAGAGATGCATTGATTGGCCCCGCCCCGTGCTGATTTTAGCCAATCCAATGCTTTCCCTATGGGGAAGCATTGGATTGACTAAAAATCTGTAATTTTGAGCCAGCACCGGCGGACGTGCGCGGTGCTGAAAATAAGGTGAGTTTTAAACTTTTATAGGGGGTTAAGGGGGGCAAGCCGCCTAAATGGTGGGTTAAACACTATAGGGTCAGGAATACAGGTTTGTGTTCCTGACACTATAGTGATCTTTTAATGTTATTAGATTTTATTTAAAATTGCAGTGTTTTACATTTGACCTGGATTTTGGAAGAGCACAAAAATTTAATTATTGTCAAGCGGCGTGCCAGCGCAAAAATAGCAGCCCTCTGGGTGCATAAAGCATAACCCCCGCCCACAGGTACAGCTTAACAAAATGAGACCTCACACCCGGCTTCGAGGGCACCCAAGCCCAACTATGAGTGCCTCACTATAGCTTAATTACCAGGGCGTATTGTACACTGGCCACAAGGCACATAAGGCCCAAGATCACCGCCCTACCCAGTCATGAGCTAGAGGACAACCGACAGGGAAACTTGGGTAATCCCGCATATTTAAAAATAAAATTGTGTAGACTAAGCTAAGTGGCGAAAGTATCCATGTATTGTAAAAATGTTTTACCTGCTGATCACGAATTATGTTATCTTGTTTGCCAATACACGCAAAAATAAAGAATTTAAAAAATAAAAAAAAATTTAATTATTGATCTGTAACTATTTAGATGTATCACAAGCAAAGCATGATATTTGAAAATTATTATTATTTTTTTTTTTTTTTTAAATCAGTGTAAGAATACCAGTATTTATAAATACTGAATTAAGGGATGAAAAGATAGCTTACTTATATTTTGTCCCACGCCCATCCTCTTTGGCTGGGATCATTAATCTAGATGATTTCAACCAATCCAATACTTTCTCAAAGGAATGCATTGGGAGGCTAGTGCACATGCATTGCAAAATATCATGTTGTGCCACATGGTCTCTTTGAAAGCGCCTCTATTGGCTGTCAGTGTGACAGCCTCTGGAGGCATTTAAACCCTGCAATAGAGGCATTTCCGTTCCTTGAGAATGGCAAGGTTTTACATTGCAGGGTTAAAACAAGATGGACGTCACACCCTGACCACTTCATTGAGATTTTGTATTTCTATTACTTAAACTAGTTTTGATTAAACCAGCTATAAATATTTTTTGATATTGCTAATATTAGTTGCTGTTTAACCTTAAATTAAAAAAATGCAATCCGCTATGTTCAGGTACATAAAGATCAGCCTATACATCTTGCTGAGTCCTCCAGTCTTTGATGTTTGCAGATATATCTGGTGGTTAAAATTCCAATTCATGCTATACTTCCTTTACTGAAATCCATAGGGCGCTCTGTACTGCAAGGTGGAAACTATTGGGCTAAGTGTCTGTGTGTGTGTTGGTCTGAAATGGACAATCAACAAAAAAGCAGTACGGACCTTTAGATAACATGCCACAGTATTTCCTTCTAATGCAAAGAGATCACTGGATTCACGTAATAGAAAAAGAGCCACAGAAAGTGGCCATTTTAATTATCCCCCAACAGATAGCAAACCAGCATGGATGCCTCTAAGCTATGTATGCTATCAAAAGAAAACTGATTTTATTCTGGACACAGAGGGAAGTATTCTAACCAATTCTGTGAAAAACTCTTCAGTAAAGACACACTTTTCAAATAAACTGAAATGTCTGCCGTGGTAATTTGTCCATGAACACTGTTCCAAAGCGGAAAGCAAGTTAGTTTTAAGATAAGCACGGGATGAGAGGTTATTTACTGAAGCATACAGATTGAGACATGTTAAAGAAGAATACCATGTGTAAACGTAATACAATGGCAAATACAATCATTCTCTGTGTACAAAGGGATGTCTACACAGAATTTCAATTGGAGAGATTTTGCATATCTTCCAGATATGGCCGTTTCTTCTTATTGCAAGGGGATATACCGTAATTATTTCTCTCTCTATCTCCATGCTTTCACAAAGTCTTATGTGGTTTAAAGACACCTATACATTGCATGGCCGAACTACAGGACTCTACTGGATAATATCGTACAGCGATATAGGATGCTAGCGATGGCCAATAGGAGTCATTGGTGTTTGCACTGATCTGTGCACTCCATAGGCATAATGATTTAATCATTTAGTTTTATATTTGTAAATTGATTGTGTTTTACTAATAGAGCTGCAGCACTTTCTTTCTGGTATTATTTTATTTATATTTGTGTCTATTTTATTCATGGTACAAATAAAAAAGCCTATATGGCAATCATGGAAGCACTAGGCATCAAGGGAGTTGGCAGCCGAGGACAAATGGCTATTCAGCCTCCTTTTAATCTGATATAGCTACATTTTGCGATTAAATTCGAGACTTCACTTCCGTGAAACTTGGCACTTTTCCATACAAATGGAGGCTTGGAATTACATTTGTATATTGGCTCTGTAACCGAAGATCTTATTCATTCAACCAATGATCTTGTCTTATTTTCTGGGTACATAAAACAATTATTAATAGGTATGATTTCTGGCGAAATCTCCAGAAATAGGTATGTGTCCATTGCTTTACATTTTGTAATGGATGGATATATTTTATTTTGTTGTTGCACTGATTGGAGATTCTGTAAAGTTTACAATCCAGAAAAGCGATATCCAAAGAGGGAAATTTAGTGAAATTGTGCGATCGGTAAAAATAGTAAGGCACCTTGGTAAGATAAGGGGACAACAAAACACATCGTTTTAATGATCCGCTTTTACAACTCTTATCTAGGTTTTAGATCACAAAACATTTTATAAATATCTCCCAAAATTTCAATCTGGAATTCTCTCTGGCTTGACATAGAAAGAGATGCATTTTGCAGGATCAAGCACTACGTCAACGGAAATGTTGTTCTTACACATATCCATGTTCCAAGTGTGAAAGTCTGGTCAAGACTTTAAATAAAGTACGGTATTCTTTTCTCCGTAGTAACCAGTGTAACATAGTGTTAACATTCTCAATGGCTTGTAATTAAAACCAAAATAATCTCATTTATTTTCAGATGGATCCCGACCCTCTCAAAAAGAAATCATTTCGCTGCGAGCATTTATGTTACTGTTTTTGAAGCAGCTTATTCTCAAGGTAATTATTTCCAAACCTCTATAGTATCCGTTAAAAACTAGTAATGAAAACCCAAAAAAACAGAAAAGAAAAAAGTAACAGGAGAATAATCTGAGTATTGCCGGATACGGCTGATATTCACCAACCACTGATATTAATGAGCACTGCTACCAGGGCCACATATAATTATTTATTTTTACATTTTATGGGCATGAAATATAGTCATGTTTTTGCTCAACTATGGTGATTATGTATAGCCCAAATACATAATTGAAATGCAACTCTTCCTTTTACTGTAGAATGTTTATGTGCAAATGAATATATTTCCTACAGTTAGACGAATATGAATGGTATAGCAATTAAATATTAAACAATTCAAATGTCGTGGAAATGTGATACCATTTACATGGATTATATTATGCACAGTGTGGCCTAGTTGTGTTTTAATTGTATATATTGTGCTACCAAAACCTGCAGCAAATGTAGATTGTCAGGTATAGTAAAAAAAAAACTATTTACCTTACCTTTGATTCCACACTGGAACGTTCTCTAATCTGCCCTAAAAGCAAAGCAATTAGTTTTAAAATAAAAGAATTAGTGACATTTATACTAAGAATCCCTGCACAGATCTGAGTGTGCAGGTTCACAGCACAGCTCCTGAGAGCAAAAGAGATTGATGGGAGTGATGTGCCCAATTTATTCTATATGAAGCTTGACTTTCCCATCTAATGTCAGTGGGAAAGGAGTGGAGTTTGTCGGGAGAGCTGACCATGAAAATCACCGGAATAGCAGGGATTACCCAAATAATTCTTAGTGACTGTTTTCTTGCACCAAAAACACTACATTAGGCTTTAGTGGTAATCGTGCTCGTAGTGTCCCTTTAAAAGCTGCAGTACATTTTCTTCCCCCGCATTTCATTTCCTTTTCTTGTATAGTGTATTGCAGAAGCATGAGAACCATAACCTTCAAAAGCAGATTTATTTAGCGTAACATTATTTTTTCTATTTTTGCCTGCGACTACCATGTTTACAAATTGAAGTACTGAATCGCTCGCAAACACAAACCGTGCATGCAAACCAAGGCCAACCAGAATAGAAATCTCCTCACGAGCTGTCAGGAAATACTGTCTACAAATAATGCAGTCTAGATCAACATTATTATTTTATTATTTGTATGGCACTAACATGTTCCACAGTGCTGAACAACTCGGATTTAAGATAGAAAGACATGATAAAAAACAAAAAACAATAAACTGTGGTTAATTGAATTTCCAATTGCAAAATATAGACCAAAATATTCTCTTTGGAAAAATGTTACCTATTCATCCATTTTGCAATTTATATCCATATATATCAATGTTCTATTTGCTGATTATGTTCCCAGAGGTTGCTAACCTGTACCAGGTTTGGTTCATGCTCTTATAACCGATAACTAACCAGGACTGTCATGATTACAAAGGATTTGCTTAATCTTCTACTAATAAAGGGTAAAATCGAATTCCCGTGATGCCCAGTAAGAGTAACATTTGAAATTGATATCGATACTGACTGGGTTAATTCCCTAAAATACACAAATATTAAAAAAGATAAAGGGATTACACAGCAGCATCCTTATAAAAGGAATTATATATATCTCTTTATATATCTCTCTATCAACCTCTCTATCCGTCTATCTCTCTATCCGTCTATCTCTCTATCCGTCTATCTCTCTATCCGTCTATCTCTCTATCCGTCTATCTCTCTATCCGTCTATCTCTCTATCCGTCTATCTCTCTATCCGTCTATCTCTCTATCCGTCTATCTCTCTATCCGTCTATCTCTCTATCCGTCTATCTCTCTATCCGTCTATCTCTCTATCCGTCTATCTCTCTATCCGTCTATCTCTCTATCCGTCTATCTCTCTATCCGTCTATCTCTCTATCCGTCTATCTCTCTATCCGTCTATCTCTCTATCCGTCTATCTCTCTATCCGTCTATCTCTCTATCCGTCTATCTCTCTATCCGTCTATCTCTCTATCCGTCTATCTCTCTATCCGTCTATCTCTCTATCCGTCTATCTCTCTATCCGTCTATCTCTCTATCCGTCTATCTCTCTATCCGTCTATCTCTCTATCCGTCTATCTCTCTATCCGTCTATCTCTCTATCCGTCTATCTCTCTATCCGTCTATCTCTCTATCCGTCTATCTCTCTATCCGTCTATCTCTCTATCCGTCCGCCTCTCTATCCAGCTATTATTATTATTATTTTTGCCATTTATATAGCGCCAATAGATTCCATAGCGCTTTACAATATTATGAGAGGGGGGATTTAACTATAAATAGGACAATTACAGGAAAACTTACAGGAACAATAGGTTGAAGAGCACCCTGCTCAAACAAGCTACCTCTCTATCCAGCTACCTCTACCCATCTATTTCTACCCATCCATCTATCCATCCACTCTCTATATCCATCTATCACTCTATCTATCTCTGTCTGTCTATCTTTTAAAACATCAATATGTAACCAGTGCTAAAAATATAAAACCATGCAGCTCTTCCTATTAGTCTAAAGTACTCTCATATAAAGTTAGCAGTTAGGATCATAAAAAATTATGAAACTGAAAAGAGCAATTTGCCAAAAAGATACATGTATACAATCAAGGTATCGATTCACTGTTACAATTTGTGTAACACTTGAATTAATCACAGCTTTATATATCTTCTATATATGGCAATATATGAAATCCTATAATCACAGCTTTTGTATATGCCAATATTTTAAATCCTGTAAGTCTGCAGAAAAAAAAACATTATAAAAGCAGTGACAATTGCCAAGTAGCACTACACCTTAAATAATTGTTCTAATATCCTATTTGTGTAACAGGCACTCCTTGTAAACAATGTCCCAAATCTTAGGGGTATATATCTTGTAAATTCAGAAGTACATCAAATGAACCAAAAAATAAGTCTGCATTAAACATTACCACTGCCCTCCCACTGGCTGCCCTGTCTAATGCTCTTATGTCGACAAGAAAACCAAATAAAGAAGGACGTCAGAACAATCTCCTGGTGTGAATATGCAATTTTGGAACATTAAAGGCGACCATCAACGTGTTTCATCCCAGACTAATGGTTTTACCATTATAAGTATTGTGGGGATTACTGTATTTGACTACAACAACTTATAATATTAAAAAGATCATTTGTATTAGATTATAGATTTTTTTTGCGAGTGAGCTTTTGTATATTTTTTTTCTTGTATCTGTACACATCATAACACTTATGTTTTTGTGTTTTTTTTATGTTTGTTTATTTTTCTTTTTTCAGGATCGAGGTGTCAAAGAAGATGAGCTACAGAGCATATTAAACTACTTGCTGACAATGCATGAGGTACGCTGTGCGTGTGAATGTTTGTGCGGACGCAATGCACAAGCAGTGTGTAATTTATGATCACAAATCAGGTCTAACAGACAAATTACACTTGTTTCCCAAAATTCTGTTGGGATCTAACCTTTTGTGCATTCGAGCTTCCAAAAGTTTCCACTCCTACGCTATAAAGTGCCAGAAGCATATGCTATTTATTAAATATAATGTCATACACTTGCTTTCAAATTTTACATGAGAAATAAATATCCAGCAAAGTGAAAGTATCATAATTCCAATGCATTCTCAGCCATAAAGAGATCTCAGTGGTAATTAAGGAGAAACAAATCCTGTAGCAGGGTGTATTCTGATGCAATACAACAATCCACTTTTATTTATTATCGGAGGAACTTTGAGTAATGCTGAAACAATGCCTGCATATTTCTCTGGCATTTAGAATAGTAAATTATATCAAATTGCCCTCTTTGTAAAAAAAAAAACATCAACAAAAAACACCAAACCATGAGATAAAGACAGTAAGAGGATACCTCCTGTCTTTGGTCCCCAGTCCACAAAAGTATTAACCAGATGGTACTGGAGACCTTATCGTTAAAGGAGGGACATGTGAGGAACTTGATCATGACTTAGCAGTCTCTTACTTTATGTGAGATTTTGAAAAAGCAAAATTTTTTTTTGAAATCTTGATGTTAAAGTCTTATAAGTGGTTTAGGTCTACAACAGTTGGGGCTGACTTTTGGAGACGCCTGTGCTGTAGCAATTTTTGGTGGAATTTGATATAGATATGCTGTTATATGCTATGTACCTGGCAATAAACGAGGAACGTGGAAACTGGAAAGAGGTTGAGGACGTTGGTGCACAATCAGTATTTTTGTGTGTCCCCTCTACCCCCCAGCATGCTGTTTACGCTCTCTTCCCATACAATCTTCTTCTGTATTCCCCCCCACCCTTGTCTATCTCTTCTGATGTGTGGGATGGGAGGCAGGTTCATCCCTTGTAGCCCAGGAGAAGGAGTAATAGATGTGTGCTTTTGTTGACACAGATCTTTGCTCGCTGTTCAGAATCCTCTTCATGCAGAATGTTGGAATGTGACATCATATCCTACTGCTCTCCATCCTAAATTCTCTTGTCTTAAGACCAGTGGATGAAGATTTGTGCTGATAAACGTACAAAAGAAAAACACAAAGATGTGCCTGTTCTGTCTATATTTCATCCTATAAAGGATAACTGTAGTGACAGTGTGATGGCTCTCCTTTGTGTTGGACATAAATTCAGTGTAAGGCATACTGCTATACCCAGGAGCTGTTTACTGCAGTTGACCCCATGCAGTAGTTTAATTGTATTGAGGAGGGTGTGCGGCTTCACATTTAGTGGGACATTAAAGGGACACCCCACTGACCAAATACATTTCATTGTGGGTATATCTAAAATCCGCTTTCAAAACCTGCAGTTCTCTTGTCTGAAGCTTTTGCAAACTCTCCCCTTATAACCACGCCCAAACTTTCTGTGGTTGTCCAATCACAGACTTTTCCAATATAGCTCAATGAGACGTGTTTGTAAGTCAGGTGCTCTGGGCAATTGCTGCCTCTTCAGGTCAGCTGCATTGAGTTAATGAAACCAGGAAGTAACATTACCTGTTGTCTGCTTGAAAGCCAAGGGGGTGTAACCGGGTTAATTTATAGAAGAGTCAATTTTTATTGAAATCTGTACTTTTTGCAAAATGAAAAAAAAAAAAAGGACACACTCTTCACACATAAGCTTTTCAGGAAACGCAAGTTGTTTAGGGGTCTGGAGTGACCCTTTAACAGTGACGTGGACTAGCTCTCAACCAGAATGTCCGCAAGTGTAACCCTAGCCACAGACATGTCATGTAAGCTTCAAAAGCCAGATGCGTTTTAACATAGTGCCAGAAATGTAAAACTCTCCATGTCCGTTCTGGCAATGTTTTACTCTCTTTAATATAGCGATGTCAAGCTCTGTCCTCAAAGGCTTCAATACTGCCTGCCATGTAATCAAGCACTTGCTATTCAACAGATCTGTTTTACTGTTTCCTGGAAGACCTTGTTTGAGACTTTCAGTCCTTCCATCAGAGTAGTTATATTAATGTGCACTTACCATGATATGCAACTAGAGAAACAGATATATCTCTGGCAGAGCGAACAGTATTATGATTTCAATATATCCTAAAACATAAAGGGATCCTATAAAGGGATTCAATTTAAGACAGATGAAACGCAGCAGGGAGGATATATTCTCGTTTTATTGTTATTAGTAAAACGACAAAGAATAATGTCAGCCATTACTTTGGGGTGCCACAATTTTAAAGATTACATGTTTTCCATTGAAAATGAATGGTTACTGTTTTATAACCAGCCTGAAAGCTGTATACGGGAACTGCATCTTAATTTGCCTGAAATCATTATTCACTCAATGCACATTAAGGCGGAGGGCAGAGAATCTTGAGAAATAGAATTGCATCACAGTTTCAGTTGCAGGTTAGCTGCTGCTCATCTTAGGCCACGAATGCAACTATAAAAGGCCCATTATTGTCTGTCTTGTTTCACACAAGGTCCATTTTATCATGAGCATCTCCAGTCCCTTATTTTGGGGCACATGGAGCCCACATCCTCCCCTGGTTAACTAATCTTAGTATCCACAGCCTCCCAAATCCGAATTTTGACAACATGATACGTCCTATTTCCCAATTCAATACCCACATATTCCAATAATCGCAGCCTCTTTTCTCTACGTAATGCTCATACAACTTACTTGCATCTGCGCCAAAACACTGATTAATTTTTTTTTCCAACAAATTTCACCTCTACACCCACAAACAATACATCAGTGAAATACTATTACTTTACCAGATATTTTGAACAAGCCAGCATTAAAGGAACATGTATTCCTGACCCTAGTGTTAAAACCACCAACTAGCCCCCGCTGGTCCCCTCTTGCTTCCCTAAATATGATCTGCCTGCTGTCTGCTGACATTATCAGAAGTGGTGGTCTGAGCCAATCACAATGCTTCCCCATACGATTGGCTGAGAATGTCAAGGAGGCAGATCAGGGGCAGAGCCAGCACAAAGCCAAACAAAGCCCGCATTGAATTATATTGAATTGAATGCATCTCTATGAGGAAAGTTCAGTGTCTGAATGCAGAGGTTGGAGACATTGAATGACAGTGCTGCACAGTATGCAGCAGTGCCCCAGGAAGCACCTCTAGCAGCCAGTGGAGTTATCAGTGGGCCTTAATGTAAACACTGCATTTTCTCTGAAAAGACACTGTTTACTGCAAAAAGCCGGAAGGGAATGATTCTACTCACCAGAACAAATACAATAAGCTGTCGTTGTTCTGGTGACTATAGTATCCCTTTAATGGGGAGTCTGGGTTTGTTTATCAAACACTAAATTGTAGCAAGTTGAATAGCAGATTGCAAAATGTAGACAAAAAAACGGAAAATGTCTCCAGCACAGCTAGGGTCATAGCTTGAATATTTTTGCCTACATTTCACAATTCAGTGCTTTTGGATTGTACAGGTGAAATGACATGTCAACATTATGACCAAAGTAATGTACCATGTTGGGTCAGCTGACCTGAATGTATTTATGCATTATTCCCAGTGTTTCAGCATGCTGTCTGCATTTTGTAAGTGGGTGGTGAACACAGCAGAATAGTTTTTTTGTGAAAGCGGACTGACGCACTATCCGGTGTCTTTCCCAAATGCTTGATTCTTCACATAACTAACTGGACTATACAGCGCCATGTGGAGCTTTGGTTCAATTGCTCTATATGCACGGACATAGTGTCACTTATTCAGTAGAAGGAAAAAAAAAAGACGAAACCTTGGTCTATGGAATAAACAATTTGTTCCTTATTTCTAGAGTGTATGATAAGAGTGTAATTGGAATCAGTCAGTGTACACCTTGTCTCTTATAGGACGAGAATATTCATGATGTTCTGCAGCTATTAGTGGCTCTAATGTCTGAACATCCTGCTTCGATGATACCTGCATTTGATCAGAGGAACGGGATACGGTAAGATAAAAAGTGCACGCTTTTCTTCTTTGTTTTACTGTTGAGGGGATCGTCTGAAATACGAGAGTCACAGGAAAAGACATAATTGTCATGCTCAAATATTCAACAAAGTAAGGCAACTAAAAAGGTTGCAGTTATATTAATAGTAATGAAATGTTATGTAACATTAAGTACTTGATATGAATCGGAACTTTCAATGAACCATTTCGGCAATGTCCTAATATTGGAGCAATCCTCACGGATTTTTTTTGATAATACTGGTGTTTTTCATGTTTAAAAAATTTGCCACACAATCTTTTTTATACATGTGGTCTTTAATCCCTGAATAAAGACAATGGCTTTTTAGTTGAAGGTCTTCAGATAATAGATTTATTTGTTTTGCTATGTTGAGGAAAATTAGAAAAAAAAAAACATTTCTGCGTATCTTTTCTGTTTAACATGACCTGTGAAACTTCACTGATCATTACTTGATATTGATATTAAGACCACACTCTAGCATTAAGATATTAGAAATAGAATTAAAGGGAAAAAAAAATTATTGTGTGGGTGATTGTTTCACTTAAACCATAAATAAATCCAGATAAGTATTATCGCAATTAATATTAACCGTTTGTGTGTTTTCAGGGTCATTTATAAATTATTGGCTTCTAAAAGTGAAAGTATCCGTGTACAAGCTCTGAAGGTCCTGGGATATTTTCTCAAGCACTTGGGTCACAAGTAAGGTTCACGTAAAAGTATCTGTTTCAATAATTCAATGATAAAACCTCTGCTGGAATGCAATTAGTGAATAGCATTTTACAAACAGTACTGCATTTAGCCGAATAACAAGTGAGGCTCTATAATATCTTTATAATATCTTTTTAAATGAACACCATTGGAGATCATTAAAGAACAGGATAATTCTTTGAGTGAAAGTCCGAAGTTCTTTTTCTAAAGACAAAGAGATTTGTTCACTAAACTCTGGATTGCAGCAATCGAAATCCAAAAGAGAGGATTTCCATGCATACACCTTAATCCCTATACTTGAGCATCCCTCAATTCGTAGCACACAGATGTCCCACTAGAAAGAAAGGGATGCCCATACATCCCCATGTTTGTAGTTTCCATCACTAGTTTGAGGGTGTGGTGGGATAAACAAAATACAGAAATTAAAATGTAATCTCCACATTTGGTAAGAGTTTGACTATCACAGTGTTTAGATGATGTGTGTTCTATATCACATCATTGTTGCATGACAGCTACACTTATACAACACCCACACACGTATAAAACAAAGCACACGCCATTCTAAACTAGCACTAAAACCTATAAAGCTATAAATACTAACAGCAGTGAGTTTATGCAGTGTATGTTCTGTATCTATATCCTCATTATTTTACATAAAATAGGTAGTTTATTATAGTTATGCATCCTGTGTGCATTCCCCATAATACACGGTTTGACTGCCTTGTTCAGGGGTCCCCCATTTAATGGCAGCGCCGGGACATACGTACCTCTTTATGTCTGAGATTAGTGGGAGTTATTCTCAACTGCAGCTGCTTTACACAACCTGCCAGTTATTTATAATCATTTTTTTTATCAGGAGGAAGACCAGGTATAATTTAGTGAATTTCATGGCAAGACTATAGTACATGTAAATATAAGACGTAAAATCAGAATTGCCAATAGTATACAAAGTAAACCGGGAGTACCTATGCAGGTATGAGTATAACTAAGGGCACAATGTTCAAGTATATAGATTGTGCAATACATACTGCGTACAAAGTAAACTAAGCATACAAATAATAGTATGCACCAACAAATGCCGTTATCCGTGATCTCAAGCTCTGTAATATGATTTATCGAAACTTTCTAAAACAAATATTCCACAAAGCAAATTGTGGGTTGACATTAACACAGATCAAAGCAATAGAGATAAACATTAAAGGAAAGGTGAAAGGAAAGATAAGAACAGAGAGAAATGAGGTCAAAAAGAGAAAAAAACACTTGTCAAAAAAAGAAGGGGCAATGGGCTAAAAAGGGGAGGAGAGGTTAGGGAGAGGGGGAAAGGGGCATGGATAGGAGAAATGAGTTTATTGCACATAGAAGCAGAGAGGGGAAAAAAATAAAACAAGCCACTAAGTACTGCGGGACACCCACGAATACTATACATTTTAAAACATGAAAGGTCATCAATGGCAGTGTGGCAGGCAATCCGTGCACAGTTTAAAAACACCAGCTTTTTAGATAAGAACATTTCAAATTGTAGTATACCATCCCTTCATTACGTCGCAAAACAAATTTGTGTTAAAAAAAAAAAAATTAAAAAAATAATAGACCCGGATCTCGTCTCCAAGATTTCAGTGATTAGATTGCATACCCACCACTCCCCATGGATTACAATGTATATTAGACTATACTTTTAAGGGGTAGGATTATTTGCAGATTTGATTTAGTATATGTACACGGCACACTGAGAATATTGTTATATGTATATAAACCAACATCTAGCCAGTGAAATGAGAGTAATACATTATACATTTACAACTCTTGAAATTAAATATCTATATTCTCTTGCATCCTTTCCAGTTCCCAGATGTTGATGTTCTCTTGTTCTTTCGTTTACAGGAGGAAAGTTGAAATTATGCACACCCACAGCCTGTTCACTCTGCTCGGAGAGCGACTGATGCTTCATACGAATACAGTGTCTGTAACAACATATAACACACTCTATGAGGTACGGATGCTCAATGCTTATCTGAAACAGAAGGAGGGATAACGCTGTGTTTAGGTCATGGCAGAGTTTTATTCTTATTCATTTTTTTTACTCGCCTTCCATTTAAGCCTCCTTAGATGTTCTGAGTGATGATGTGAGTTCTACAATGACTGAAGGCCCATGTGATGTATTACCTGTTAGATAATCTGGATACTGCTTCATTGTTTATCAGCAAATAACAAATCGCAAATACTGTGAATTGCCAACAATGAAAAGTTTAGACAGAAAATATATTCCTTTTGAGAAAAAGATAGATGAAACCCTATGTGTATTGATCTGTTTGTGAGCAATCGAGAACATTCTGTGAGATTCTACTCTTAATACTGTTTGAACGAACAGAAAAGAGACCAGCGATGAATGCTTTTTCCCTTTGCCTGGGTGCGATAATGCGGAGGTTTGCAGGTTTCTTATTTCCTTTGCATTCACATATTCTAACCTTTTGTGTGTCATGGGGACATACTAAAAATTACAAACCAATAAATAGTATAGTTTAAAAAACATATACCACCGGGGGCGCCACAATCACACACGTGTGAATATATTTACCAAATAGTAGACACAAATCGTCATGTAAAGAGATAAAAACAATACAGTATATAGTGAAGTATTTAATTACACGAATAAAAATGATAAAAAGATAAAAAATTTACACTCACAAATATATTGGCACAATAAGGACATATGTCTAGATTGTGCTGTAAAAGCTTGTCAGCCCCTTCCTGGGCTAAATTCCCCTTTGCAACATGGATCCAATTCTCCAAATTCAGTGGTAGTCAGTCTATATTCAGCTGAACTCCAACTCTGTAGTGTGGTCCAAGAAAGTCTGTGGGGGTGCTGGCAGGCTTCAACCGCTCAACGCGTTTCGTCTCACTGACTTTTTCAAGAGCTCTTGGACTCGTGGATGGATACTGTCAGGCCCTGGAGCTTTGTTTATATTAACTTTCTTTAATTGCTGCAGCGCCTTGTCTTGAGTTAACCAATTACAATTTTTCTGCAAGTTTTTAGTAGCAATCATTTGCACATCTATTGCCATGGGTTCTTCCTTAATATATACGGAGGAGAAATAGTTATTTAAAATTCCTGCCTTTTCCTTGTCTACATTAACTAACACCCCCGTTTCAGTTTTTAGTGTACCTACACTTTTTTTTTTTTTTTTTACAATTTATGTACTTAAAAAATGCTTTGGGGTTGGTTTTGCTCTCTTTAGCTATCATTTTTTCATTTTGAAGTTTAGCAAGTCTAATTGCTTTTTTTGCACGCATTATTTGCTTCCTTATATCTTTTATAAGATGCATCTGATTTGTCCGATTTAAATGCTTTAAATGCCCTTTTCTTATTTTTAATCTCTTGTTTTATTTATTTACTAAGCCACATTGGTTTTAATTTGTTTCTTTCATATTTATTTCCCAATGGTACATACTGAGAAATTTACCTTTCTAATATTTGTTAAAGATGATCCATTTATCCTCAGTGTTCTTTTCACTAAAGAGTTTATGCCAGTCAATATATTGTAAAGCTGCCCTTAACTTATTGAAATTGGCCTTTTTAAAATTATATGTTTTAGTATACCCCATGTGCTTTTGTTTTTTTGAGTTTATTTCAAAGGACACTATATTGTGATCACTATTTCCCAAGTGCTCACCTACTTGAATGTTGGTCAAAAGATCAACGTTGTTTGTTAAAACCAGGTCCAGACAAGCGTCCATTCTAGTTGGTGCTTGTACAAGTTGTGACATGAAGGTGTCATTTAACAAGTTTAGAAACCTAATTCCCTTTGCTGGGCTACTAGTCCCTCTGTCCCAATTTATGTCCGAGTAATTCAAATCTCCAATAACTAAAGTGTTACCCAGATTTGCAGCTTTCTCAATTTGCTCAAACAGCTGTTGTTCCTCGTCAATATTAACATTAGGTGGTTTATAACATATCCCAACCAATAGTTGTTTTCCCTTCTTTTCCACCAAGCAGATATTTACCCATAAAGCTTCCACATTTTCCTCATCGCATTCCACTTGCTTAAGATTTGGCTTTAAATCATGGTTGACATACAAACATACCCCACCACCCTTCTTGGTTTTTCCTATCCTTCCTAAATAACATGTACCCATTTAAGTTAACTGCCCAGTCATGTGTCTCATCCCACCATGTCTCAGTTATGCCTATTATGTCATATTGTTTAGCGTATGCTACTGCCTCTAGTTCCCCCATTTTGTGATTTAGGCTCCTTGCATTAGTAAGCATACATTTAATATCATGAGTCACTTGTACTTTTTGTGAATTATCAACATTACATAGCTTCTCTGTTCTGAGCTTGCCCCTCCCCCCGAGGGGCAAGCTCAGAACAGAGAAGCCCATCTCCTTTCTGTCCTCCATTTTGTAGATTGCTATCACCCTCCCCCCTACTACTAGTTTAAAATCTCCTCCAACCTTCTAGCCATCCTATCCCCCAGCACTGCAGACCCTCTCCCGTTTAGGTTCAATCCATCACTACTATAAAGGTTGTACCCAATCGCAAAGTCATCCCAGGTACCAACGTGGACCATGACCGCTGGGTCATACCCAGCCCCTCCCAATAATCCATCCACTTTGTCAGCAACATGCCGGACCCGAGCACCCGGGAGACAGCAAACTGTCCGGTTGTCCCGATCAGAGCGGCAGATTGCCCTATCTGCTTTCCTAATGATGGAGTCCCCTACCACCACAACCTGTCTTGCCTTCCTTACATTTTGATCCCCATCCATACTAGGAGGGCTGTTACCTCTGCTGTTAGAAGTAACAGCTTCCTCTAATACAGCTACTCCTAAGCTGATGCTCCCAACATCTTCACTCAAACGGGCAAATCTGCTAGGTTGCACCAAATCAGGACTTGCTAGCCCTTTCCTCTTCCCTCCTCCCCTGCTCCCTTGCCCCACTGTCACCCAGCTACATGCCTGTTCCCCATCTGTCTTATCTCTTCCCTCTCCACTACCTGTCCCCACTAAACTCTGCTTAGTGAGAAGCAGACTCCTCTCAAGATTATTATTTATATAGCGCCATCAGATTCCGTAGCGCTGTACAATGAGGTAATCCCAAAATATAGCTGAATGTACAAAAAAGAAACATCCAGATTCCCACCACTAAAATTCATCTGTATATTGAGACATATTCACATGTCCGCTAGAGTGCTCCAGAACCTGTATGTTAGAAAGGCAAGTGAAGCACATGTCAGCTAGAGTGCTCCAGAACCTGTATGTTAGAATGGCAGGTGAAACGCATGTCAGCTAGAGTGCTCCAGAACCTGGATGTTAGAAAGGCAAGTGAAACACATGTCAGCTAGAGTTCTCCAGAACCTGTATGTTAGAATGGCAGGTGAAACGCATGTCAGCTAGAGTGCTCCAGAACCTGTATGTTAGAAAGGCAAGTGAAACACATGTCAGCTAGAGTGCTCCAGAACCTGTATGTTAGAAAGGCAAGTGAAACACATGTCAGCTAGAGTGCTCCAGAACCTGTATGTTAGAATGACAGGTCAAACGCATGTCAGCTAGAGTGCTCCAGAACCTGTATGTTAGAATGGCAGGTGAAACGCATGTCAGCTAGAGTGCTCCAGAACCTGTATGTTAGAATGGCAGGTGAAACGCATGTCAGCTAGAGTGCTCCAGAACCTGTATGTTAGAATGGCAGGTGAAACGCATGTCAGCTAGAGTGCTCCAGAACCTGTATGTTAGAATGGCAGGTGAAACGCATGTCAGCTAGAGTGCTCCAGAACCTGTATGTTAGAAAGGCAAGTGAAACACATGTCAGCTAGAGTGCTCCAGAACCTGTATGTTAGAAAGGCAAGTGAAACACATGTCAGCTAGAGTGCTCCAGAACCTGTATGTTAGAATGGCAGATGAAACTCATGTCAACCAGAGTGCTCCAGAATCTCTATATTGCTGCAGGCCGTGGACTTCAGCTCATTCCTTGCTAATTTCAGGGATTTACTAGAACTTCCCTGGGAGGTTTTTGCAGCACCCCCTAGTTCTCAGCCATCACAGCCTTTGTATCTCTGTGCTATGTAGACATCTTGGATTTGGAGGTGGTTCTTTTCAGTATTTTCTCCACCAATTTGCATTTTTATCATGTAGAAACCGTTGACTTTCATCATAGAACTGAAGAGTCTTGAAAAGCAGGGAATTTGAAAGTTATTTTTCAAAGAGACGACACAAAGAGGTTTTTCACTAAATGGTGAATTGCAAAGGATTGACAAAAGATTCAGAAATGTTCTGCCGAGTAGCCAAATGTGAAACCTTTTTCAGCTGTTTTACAAGATTAGCTCTTCTAGCTAAAGTTTACAGTTCCCTTGTCGCTTCTCAACAATTCCAAGCTTAATGAGCAAACCTGAAGGATTTTAACTTCTGTCTCCTACTATTATGCGGAAGATCCTCTGAATATTTAGGTTTGAATTAGGTTTATGACATTATTTCACCAATGTGGCAAATATTCTCCTAAAACAAATGCATTGATAGCTGCAGACCGTTATTATTAATATTTATCATCTTCGTATTGATGGGTCAGTGGTCTCTAGCATAGCCTGTGTAAACGAGCCCTGCAAGATTACATTTGATGGTGGTTTAGTGTTAGTCTTGAGATTGGCTTCCATGGAACAGATATGTCATTAACAATTATAAACTACGTGCCACAAAAAGAAATTGGTGACATTAATCTCAATAATTACTTTCATATCTCTGATGCTTCCCTTGTCTTGATAAAATTGCCAAGATGCAGCACAAGAAAATGCTGTGTTGGCTTTTAATGAAGTTGCCGAAGAAAAAAAATGATTGTTTTTCATAGTGTTAATCCACACCTCTGGAGGGTGATTAATCGTATCCAGCGGCATTCCAGGAATTGCATGGTTGGCGCCATAGCATTGTTACTGGTCTAGATTATGCTTCAATAGCCCTGTGCATCCATTACAGCGTATGTCCACATGTATCTTTGCAAATTTGGAAATTGTGTTTTTATTTGTAGAGCAGCTACACATTAAATTACACTCTAAAAAAAATAGGGGAGAAAGTTTAGATTTAAGATTTGAGTTCTTATTGTAAGATTTAGCTTAACGCTGTGATCGTCTTATCAGAACATTGGGATTTTATGAATCCAAAAATAATTGGTTGGAGATGGAACAAACATTAGGTGTGGCTGGTCAAAAAAACTTACGGGACAAGGCTATGGAAGTGGGGTATTCGGTGTAGATTCATGTACTTATGGGACAAGACTATGGATGTGGGGTACTCAGTGAAGGTTCATATACTCTTGCGACAAGGCTATGGATATGGGGTACTCGGTGTAGATTCATGTACTTATGGGACAAGGCTATGGAAGTGGGGAACTTGGACAAGATTCATGTACTTGACAGTTCAAGCTCTTCAATAGCTGCATCGCTTGACTTTAAGATTAATAAGCCTATGACCCTACAACCCCCAAGTTGTTGGGTTTTCTATTGGCTAAACCTCATGAGTATTATACAACGGTCATAGTGCCATAGTGCCATAGTGCCAAGGCATAGTGATCATTGTATGTCACCGGGATTCTATCCATGGCAGTTTTTTTAAGGTAGCCCAAGACATGTAATTTTCCCAACCCTGATCAAAGTGAAACCTGGACTGACCCAACTGACACTATATGCCTTGCAGTGTGCTTAGCTATTTATTAGGAAGAAGTATTATCCTTTAGAAGCTAAAACATGTGCTCTGTGTGACCTTTACCACTTCTCATCTGCAAGGCATTAATGTCAAAAAAATTAAAGGCCACTTTTATTGTCTATTTCACACTTTGTCATGTTCTGTATCATGTACAGTTTAACACGTTGTTTTTTTTTTTTTTGGCATGCTGGCTTACCAAGCTCTTTTCTTTAACCCTTTAATTGTGCTAATATTATTTTGATGTTTTAATCCTGTTGAGCTAGGTTGGGCAGTCTGTACTGTAGGTTTTGTTGATCAGCAGGTCGTAATGGCTGACTGTCATGTAAATTTAGTTAAACAGACAGGTTGTCTTTAATCTGTTACAAGACGTTACTCCATTTTTATAGTCTTAAGTCTTTTTCTTTTGAACGAACAAAGCTAATTTTGTCTGTAGTCAATCTTCACTTCTCTTACAATCTGTTTTGGCTTATTTACTTGTCACTAAGTTGCCCCTACGTGTATTAGGTAATACGGACCTTGATCTCTTCCTTGCTATGCTTAGAGGTGCATCAGGTCCCCCTCACTGCCAAGGCCTCAAGAAACATCAATCTGGGCTTTCTGTTTGTCTTGCAAAAAGATGGGACCTGCATGACATTCCTCCTGTAATCGCACAATTGAGCTTAAACTTATTTAAGACTTAAAGGGATTCTGTTTTGTTAGGAAATCAGTTGTATTCCTAACACTATAGACTGTTTTTTTTTTTTTGGGGGGGGGGGGGGGGTTTAAATGTAAAGGGCTAAAATTATTATTATTATTTTATTATTTATTTAGCGCCAGCAAATTCCATAGTGCTGTACAATAGGTGGACAAACAGACATGTAATTGTAACCAGACAAATGGTCGCAGAGGAACAGAGGGGTTGAGGGCCCTGCTCAATGAGCTTACATGCTAGAGGGAGTGGGGTATAGTGACACAAAAGGTATAAGTAGGGGTAATGAAATAGGTTGCTAGAAAAGTTATCACTGAGAACTTAGTAGGTTAGTTTTGACAGTTGCAGTAGAGAAGTCATGGGGGCGTGAAGTATGAAAACCCGCTAACAGTTTCGATGATATGCTTTCCTGAAAAAGTGAGTTTTCAAAGATTTTTTGAAGGCGTGGAGACTGGGTGAAAGTCTAACTGAGAAGGGAAGGGAGTTCCACAGAAAAGGTGCACCTCTGGAGAAGTCTTGGAGGTGAGCATCAGGTGTGAGAGTAAAGACAGAGGATAGGCGTAGGTCTTCAGCAGAGCGCAGGGGCCTCGACGGGACATATTTGTGTATTAGGGAGGATAGGTAGGTTGGAGCAGCATCATGTAGGGACTTGTAGGCAAGCACCAGAGTCTTAAATTGAGCCCTATAGCTAACTGGAAGCCAATGTAGGTAATGACAGGGGGAGGTGTGGGAGGCCTGACAACCTTGTGTGAGCACTGGATTACGCCTGTGTGAAGAGTAAAGCCACCCAAGCAACTAATGCCTAGCCTTACTAGCTATGCCTTTGGATGGGAGAAATGGCCGATCTCCTGGCCAGAAGAGAGCCAATATCTGTGACCAGTCTAGACCCCCTTGCATGGGGGATATCCTGGTCCCCACAGTGGAGTACTTACCTGCTGCCTGAAACACCCCATCCATTCACACATTCTTGAATTGACCACTACTTCTACATACCCTTAGAATGCCTGTTCGTAGTCCTACTCTATTACACAACATTCTTTAGGCTGTTGCTTACCCCATCTGCCTTGTACGATAATATACTATATGACTGTGTGGCTAATGTTGTGTGGTCTTGATGGTTATTGGTATGCTGCTCAACAGTGTGACTTTATCTTGAAATTTATAGTACTCATGACAAATATAAAAAAAAAACAGTGCTCTATACTTCTACATTCTTGTTTTCTCACATGTGTGTCTGCTATACGATTGTATTGTTACTGCAAACATTTGCTTGCAACACATTTAAAAATGATTGACAGAAAAAACATCCAGGAAGTACCTATAGGGACAATCTGATTGACAGCTACCAGAGGCAATCTTAATCCTGCAAGATAATCATTGCAGTTTCTCTAAAACTGCAAGGATTTACATTGCAGGACTAAGAACACTGCACCCAGACCACTTCAATGAGCTGAAGTGGTCTGGGTGCCTGTACTGCCCCTTTGGGCAAGCGAAATGCAGAAGAATTGGAGTGCTGTAGTGGTCACTCTGTGGTACTTCTCTGTTTTGATTAGCATCCTATTCTTTGTCATAATTTGTTTTCTAAATTAGGTAGTCACTACAGTATTTTTAAAAAATGATTATTTGTTTGTTTTTCATTTAAAACTAAATTATGTATATAAAAAATACTCTTGTGATATTGTTATGGGTAAAATACTAAAATGTATTTTTTACTATTATACATTTGTGTCTTATTTGTCACACATTCCCTAATATCCTTGTAAGAGGGTCATAATGTCTTACACATGTGTGCTCAGTAACTATTTCCTCTGTAAAATCCTCCTACCTTCCCCCCTTCCCATCGAGCAAGCCTCGTGTAACAAATTCCTTTACTAACTCCTCCCCCACTTCCTTTGTGCCAGTTAACAGCTATATGCCACGTGTAACAAAATGGAGAATCACTGTTAAAGTAACTGAAAGAAACTACTCACTCACTTCCCCTCCCATCGTGTAACCAAGATGGAGCTGGAATATGGGTGGGAGAACTCTGTAATGATGACATCACATCCTGTAGGGTGGGTTTAGACAAGACCCCTTAGACTGTTAACCAATTGTTGAAAGTATACTGTATGTTTAACTGTGACTCTGTACATGACGTATTTCTGCTTTAAAAGGAGCTCCCACTCCAGGGAATAAAGGCATTCCTCAGGTTTTTCACTGATCAGAAACTTTGTCTCCGGTGTGAATTACTTCTAGGGAAAGCGTGCACACATTAATTAATCAATTTAGAAGGAGTAGATAGACAAATCAAAGTTTTCTTTGATCTAAAACAATATTAATGATAGTAGGAAGTGGCAGTCAATCTATTTTTCTCATTATGTAAATCATTCAACCATGCGAGTTTGTCTTCATGTGTTCCAAAAAGGAACTTTGAATAGTTGTTGACACCAAAACTTCTTTACTTACTAATTGACATTGAATAATATTATTTATACAGCTAATTATTAGGACAAAGCTGACAAAGTGGTAATTAGAACCTGTCATTGATTGTCATAGTACTAGCTAATTGAAATATTCTAACTGGTTACAAATTGACATGCAAAAATATATATGGTATAAATATTTCTCTTTTATGTATTGCAGATATTAACGGAACAGGTTTGCACACAGGTTGTCCACAAGCCTCACCCAGAGCCAGATTCGACGGTAAAAATTCAAAATCCAAGTAAGTTTTGCTCTCATACATATAAATAACCAATTTAATGGTCATCATTCTAACTTGTCATCCTTCCCTTTGCCATGAGTGTAAAACGCAGCCTGGCCATCAACTGCCTAAATCATCCAGTCCCATTTAGGGGACTCCTGGCTGTCACTATAACAACTTCAAATTATATTCCAAGATTCAGAATGTCTATGTAGAGTGTTCGATAAGATCAGATGGATCCATTTGTTGTTTTCTTTAATTTAGAAGATTTTATTTGTAAGTGGGTATAGAATCGTTGGCAAACTTTAAACAAAAGCAGAGATAATGAGAGTATACACTGCACCAGATTCACTCAAATATCCATCATGATTTGGGTGAAATGCAATAAAATTGCTGTTGTTGTGGGAGCATTTGGAGCTTTATTAAAGGACATATTTTACAAATCTTTTCCTTTTTTTTGTGTGTTATTGGTTTTGTGTTACATGTTGATGTCCCCTAAACCTCTTTTCTAATGTCTCTGTACAAAAACATTTATCATCACTTGGAACCTTATTGCTATGTAGCTGGTCGGTTGCAGAGAAATAGAAATTAACTAAGGGACAATAATTGTATGATGGCGGGTACTTATCTATGCTAATTATTTTAGGGAAAGTGGCTTATGTGTATGTCATATGTGTGTTTTTATTTCGGGTTTTTAAAGAAACCCACTAGATGGACCTTTTTTTCTGTGATATGTTACTAATATAAAATGTTATTTTATTTTTTTTACTTTATTAGTGATTTTGAAGGTCGTAGCAACGCTGCTTAAAAATTCCACACCAAGTTCTGAGCTAATGGAAGTACGCCGCCTGTTCCTGTCTGACATGATAAAGCTTTTTAGTAACAGCCGGGAGAATAGACGGTAAGGTTCACAGAACTTGTTTTCTTTTCTATTTTACGAATTAGTTTTTATTCGAGAAAAAATTAACAGTATAAAATTCAGTGAGATCCGTCTAATTTCGTTTTCTGTTCCCATGAATAACACTTTGTTGTTTTTGACTGTAACTATCATTTCAATTGTTTTGTTTGCGATCACAGATGTTCTTTTTCCTAAGGGAAAAATCTGCACTTCAAAATGCAGTGGCTATGATTCGTAGTTAAAATTTGCATTCTAGTATATCCATTTCTCAATACATAATGAAAAACTTGAAACAAAAAAGATGGGTGCAATTTCTTTATTTACCTAAAGCAATCTTACATAATGTTCCTTGCAGGTTGATTACAGATTTGAGAACATTTAAGCCCATGTTGCAATTGGAAGAATAGTTAAGATGTAATTTTGCCAACTTGCCTATTTTGGAATAACTTGCTGAAATGTATTTATTAATTCTCTGTTTAGTTAGTAAACCCTTAGCATTTTGATAACGGAATATGGGATTATATTTAGCATTGTGGACATTTAGAATTGCATTTTTAGAATTGCCACTGTGCTTAACGATGGATTTCCATGGCACTATCGTATTTAGAAATCATATTTATTACTTCAAGGAGTATGGAGTTAAAATCCCCAAATTTACCCGTGAATGTGTCTCATTCAATGGATTTCATGGCAATAGGTTTACAATTAGGCCATTAATAATGAGCTAAATTGTGACAATTATTCTAGCACTTAGGCTTATTTTTTTAAATTAGCTAAATGCAGTTTAATTGAGTATGGACATTCAGGGATAGTAGTTGAATTGCTTTTAATCACAAACCAAATTGGATTTTTTTTCAAAGAGGAGAATTGAAAATCAAATTACAAAAAAAGACCAAAAACAAGGTGTAAGAGCAATGAGAAAAAGCTTCCCAGTCAGCAATTTTAATCTGTATTTTGCATATTATTTTTCATTTCACTGCAGTCAACTGTTTATTGAATAAAATCCAACATTCATTTTTTTACAAAATACTTACAAAGGTACAGTACAGCATCCTGGATCTTATGTGTATACAGCAGAGGTACAATTACACATCTTTAGAGACATACAAGATATGTTGGTAAAGGAAAAAGGTAAAATGCTGGGCTTTACTGAAAACCCTTGTATTTTTGCACTACTTGTGGAAGATGTTGGACATTCGCGATTTTTATATTATTTATATATGCATCGCAATAGATCATTGTTAAGGAGTCATTCGTTTTTTGTATTGTTTTTGCTTTGCACCAATATTTTATGTTTCAACAAACTATCTGGTATTTTATTGCTATTAGAAGACTTGTCTTCTCTTGCTCCTAGATGCCTTCTTCAGTGCTCCGTGTGGCAGGATTGGATGTTTTCTCTTGGTTATATCAATCCGAAGAATTCTGAAGAACAGAAAATCACAGAGATGGTATACAACATATTCCGAATACTTCTGTACCACGCAATAAAGTATGAGTGGGGAGGCTGGAGAGTCTGGGTCGATACCCTCTCCATAGCTCATTCCAAGGTAATTTCCAACAAGTCAAACTGTGCTAACATTCAGCCAAACAGTTTTCATATTGATTTGGTGCCATCTTGTGGATTTAGTAAAACAAGAATCGAGGTTATGATGTTTACTTTGCCAGCAACCTATGCACTCTGTACCTGAAGGGTGAGCAGTGCTTTGCTCAAACATCTGCCATTCCAAAATGTGCTTTAAGTTGACTTTTAAACTTTTTTATAATTGCGTACGGTCTATGGCATTGGTGACCAACTAAGTTCTCAAGGCACACCAAAGGCTGAGATTGTGTCAGTATCCATATTAGAATCAAATTTAGCTAAGTCTAATTCCTGTCTTTGGGCCTCAAATGCTGGGTTGGAAACCATGTACATGTCTGGCCTTTGTGTTACAATAATAAAAACATTGAAAAACTTTCCTCAAAGGGGAGCAGTCCCCTCCCAGGATTTTTTACATTATAATTACTTATCCTTTGTGTTTAACAAATGTGTTTTGTGAAGTCTGAAAATAAAATGAATGCAGTAATCAACACCCACTCTATCCTAGAACTATGCATCGCCATCTTTTCTGCCTGTCAATCATTGTTCTAAGCTTACCCTAGTATGTTGGGGTGGGGAAACAGAAAGAAAGGTTCTATTTCTCCTTCAGTAGGTGTGCGCGGGCCATGCCTGGACTGGATGGGAATGTGATGTCAATAGCTACACCTTTAAAGCAGCACTTGAGGAGTCATAAACACTGCAGCCTGCTGTAGTTATGGTGTAAGGAGTATTTGGTGCCATTCCATAATATAAAAAAATGTAGGAAAATGTTTAATTAAAGGAACTCTCAAAGCACCATAACCACTTCAGCCTATTGTATTGGTTATGGTGTCAGTAGTGTGTGATCAAAGTCATTTTACTTTAATCAAACACAGAAGGCTGCTGCAAGCTGTCTGGAAATTTTCAAAGCAGGAGACAATTAGTAATAATTAGTGTGTAGTGAAAGTGAAAAACTGAAATTTGGATGCCCACTATTCCCTAAAGGGGATGAATGAAGGTGTCTGTCAATAAGTTATACAGTACCAAATTAGGGAGTTATCCGCTAAACTGTTAAGAGTAAAATCCCTTTTTCTTAGTTTTGCTATTTCAGTTGTTTAGTAGATATTAACAACATCCTAATTTGCTATACCATTTCACTGATCATGATTGTAAAATGGAGTTTATTCACTATATGTTAACTTTTGATGGGTTTAAAACTGACTTGCAAACTGTTGTTTAAAGTGGCTGAGTTGGAGGTATGATTTGCTACTATTTTTTCAATTTTTTGTGTTTGTAGCATAGTTACAGGTTGCTTTTCAAATGTGCCCAGCCCTTATTTAATGGCAGCATGCTAACTCTGCTTTCAGCTGGCTGTGTTTGTGTACATATAATTGTACAATTAACTGCTTTAATTTGTTTATCCCTTTCCTCTGAATAAACCGGGCATCTAGAGTATGCCATTATTAGAGCAAGGAAGCAATTAATTCAAAGTGCATAATACAATCTCATTTTCGACAGAAGCTACATTGCTGCTTTTAGTTTGCAATTATGACCATTTGGGTTACGAAGACCATAATTTAAGCCATTTTGATGATCATCCTCCAATTTTAAGTGGGGTGAATTAAATTAGCTCTTGTCAATGCAAGAAAAAAAAAATAATAATAGCATTATGTGATGCCTATTAATGTTATTTTGTTGTGGTCTTTCAGTTTGGCTTTTAGAAACCTTTAATAAAGGCAAGATAGACTATTTGAAGCACTGTTTAATGATAGAGCAAAACATACACATACACTCTACACATAGAATTCTGAGAATAGGGTGGACCTTGATACATGCTGTTTTCCCATCCGATTACGAAATGTATAGCTTATGTTCAGGATTGATACTTATACCAAGAAAAGAATGTCCTGACCATGTGATTTTTATAGTGAAGGATTTTTTAAATATCGATAAATATATGAAATATTTTTTTTTTTTTCTGTAGCTGGGTATGTATGTCAACTCTATTGGAGTGAATAGTTATGAATAGAAATGTGAACACTTGAGGATATCCATAAGCGAATTATATTGTAACAGTTCTTGTAACTGATCATGATGACCTTCACATTTTTTTCATATTTGTCTTTTCAAGGTCACTTATGAAGCTCACAAGGAATACTTGGCAAAAATGTATGAAGAATATCAAAGGCAAGAGGAAGAAAATATCAAAAAGGGGAAGAAGGGAAATGTAAGCACTATATCTGGACTTTCATCTCAGGCAGCAGCTGTTAAGGGAGGCCTGGAAATTCGAGAAATAGAAGATCTCTCACATAGTCTAAGTCCCGAAAGTGATGCGGATTATCCTGTTAATACGGATACTAGAGATTTGCTGATAGCTACAAAAATTTCTGATGATGCTCTTACAAGTCCAGATCAGCCAACTGGTGGAGTCCGTGTGGAAGTTCACGATCTCTTGGTTGACATTAAGGCTGAAAAGGTTGAAGCCACTGAGGTAAAACTTGACGACTTAGATTTATCTCCTGAGACACTGGTGAGTGGTGAAAATGGAGCTCTTGTTGAGGTGGAGTCATTATTAGATAATGTCTACAGTGCAGCTGTCGAAAAGCTCCAAAATAATGTTCATGACAGTGTTGGCATTATCAAAGAAAATGAAGAAAAAGATGGTCCTCTGATTACGTTGGCTGATGAAAAAGACCAAACGACTCCAAATAATACCTCATTCCTTTTTGATAAGATGACGCATTCAGATGACAAACTCTTACCTGAACTGACTGGTGGCAACCATATTACTATTGGAAGTGTTCAGGATGCTCATGTTCACATTGGTGTTAATGATGACCTTGGTTTGCTTGCTCACATGACTGGCAGTGTAGACCTCACATGTGCATCGGGAGTCATCGGGGACAAGGATTTCAAGATCCATACTACAGCTGACAGCTTAAATAGCATTTCTGATAGGGAGTTGGCTTCATCCTCAAAAGCACTTGAATATGCTCAGATGACTGCTACAACTCTCGAAACAGAATCTTCTGGAAGCAAATCCATAGTAAATATGGATGCAAGTAGCACCGTATCCGATACAGAAAGATCCGATGATGGCAGAGATCTTGGAAAAGAAATTAAGAAAATCCAAACTACAACTACTACAACACAGGTGAAACTGCATTGGAATTTTATGTTTAGAATATCGTATCATTTCAGAAAGCTGTTATGCTGAGTTCTGAATTCAGAGTTCATGAAAGATATTCATTGTAAGTTATTGCTACAATTAGACTTCTTCCTCCTTTGGTTTGTGCTTATTATTGTTTGGTTTCTGAAGGGAATATCCTATGCTTTTAATGAAGTTAATTGCAGTGCAGCTCCTGGACTCATTTCCTTATATAAGTCAGTTTATTATAAACTGCCACAGGCATGCAAAGTCTCTGATTACTGTTTACACACACGGTTCTTCTGCAATGATCACTCATTGGATCCCTTTGTCCCTAGAGTCGGACAAATTACTTTTAGTCCTTTAAGGTTTGTTCTAGTGATCTCTAAGAATACAAGAAACTGATGAGAATTAAGCTGGGTTTGTGGCCAGTACCATCCAGTAGAGTACTAGTAGTGGAAATTATATCTACGTAGTATGACATCACTTCAAGCTTTTATTTTGTCATTACCACTCACTAGGTGATTAACAACATGTAAGATACATTGATGTTTATATATCTATATTGGTCTTATCTCTTCATCCTCCTGATGTTCTGTAAGACTGTGTCTGATAAATTGAATGTACAAGTTTGCAAATAGAGAGTATGGAATTCCAGCTGTTCTGCATCCCATATTATGGCTCCTCTCTTTTAGACTTTAAAGGATCACTATAGGGTCAGGAACACATATATTCCTGACCCTATAGTGTTAAAACCACCATCTAGCCCCCCTGGGCCCCTCATGCCTCAATAAATATCGCAAAATCTTACTGTATTCAAGCCTGAAGCTGTAAATCTGCATGCTGTTAGACTCAGAAAAACAAGCAGTCTGCTGACATGTGCTTCCCCATAGGATTGGCTGAGACTGACAAAGAGGCAGATCAGGGGCAGAGCCAGCATGATTCAAACACAGCCCTGGCCAATCAGCATCTCCTCATAAAGATTAATTGACTCAATGAATCTCTATGAGGAAAGTTCAGTGTCTGCATGCAGAGGGAGGAGATACTGATTCACAGGATGATGTGCACAGTGCTGCCCTGTGCTCTGCTGACAGCAGATCTGAGTGGATGGAGGCATGTTATGCCTCCATCAACTCCGAAGTCCTTCTGGTTCACTCTAAGTGACTGCAACTGGAGGTGTTCCTAGCTTTAAATGTAAACACTGTATTTTCTCAGAAAATACAGTGTTTACATGAGAAAGGCTGCAGGGAGCTATAGTTGTCACCTGAACAACCTCATTAAGCTGAAGTTGTTCAGGTGACTATAGTGTCCCTTTAAGAGTTTCGGGCAAAGAGGGCACCCGTTGGCTATAGTACAGCTTGTTGTAGAAGGTAAAGTAAGAGAAACAAATGCCACCAGTCCTTAACCTGCTGAGCTGCCACTCATTGGGGTATTGTGGCTAATCATATTAATTTGATGGATTAGGACATTTTATATCTTTCTTAAGCTACAATAAAATGTAAATCTTTCCAATGTCCTATTCTGGAGTTTCAGGCAGATAATAACAATACTCATAACATAAAAATTAATTCCACATTGTATTACCAGTTTTCGCTGAAAACTCCAATAATAAAGAAAGGAAAATTGGGGTTGACTGCTTTGCCCTGTTCTTTATTAACAGAAATCAATTATTTTGACGATTATGCTTCCTGCCCAGTCCCATTCATTTAGTGATACTTTAGATACCTTTTCTAATGACTGTTGCGACAGCCATGTCCTATGAACCCTAACTCCACCTGTTCAAACCAAGATATGACCAGTTTTTGTGCCACTCAGCCTCCAGTATGACTCTAGGCATTAATAGAACGGAATTGAATAGAACGGAATGACTTGCAACAAATACATGTACTTTGGTAATAAATCATAAAAGTGATGCCTGTATTGGTTAACTGACAGGGAAATATACACACACTTTTAGCTTAAAGAAATGAAGCATTTAATACCCTTTAATCTATTCATTAACCTTTTAAGAGCCTGTGACAGTCTGTTGTCCAAACTATCCATTGAGAGCCTTTTCAAGCATAGAGTGTGCTATTCATTCAGCTGTACCAAGAAATCACAGTGCTGCTCAAGACAAAAAACACATTTCATAGAGCCTTTAAAAGAAGACTGTCAATCATTCTTATTATTATCCAAAGTGATACTCATCAAAGTGTTTGAAGTGCTAGAATACCATATGTGCTTTTTAACTATTCAGTTATGTTTTGATTTATCAGAACGGGGCTTTAAGTGGCTCTGCCACCTACGAGATTCTGCATAGTTTGTAAAGACTGCCAAGAGTCACCTGCATCTTACACAGTCCATCTCTCATGATGCGAGAAGCACTAAGCATTGTGTCACATTTATGCTACTTCCGGCTTGCACATAAAACAAAGAAATCTCAACGTTGTCTTATGTTAGCTTTTGATTGCATTTGAATTCCAGTAAAATTTCAATTCAGTCAACGTGAGAATTTCATGAAGATTTTATCTCTTTGAAATACTCTACGTATTCCTCACGTTGCCTACCGGGGTGTCTTTCCGTGTCAGTTCTGAAGATGGTTGCTTCCAAAAAGTTCCTCTTATGCCAGCGTTTGTCAGTCTAGGGAGATTGTTTCCATTTTGACATATGGGTGTCGCGTTGTTCTCACGATCTTGCGCAGCAGGAATGACGCCATCCTGTACAATTTTACTATTTAAACCCCCTCAATTTCTTCTGTGACCCCTTGTGGATTAATTTATGCTAAAGTGTGTTTAGAATGTTCTTAGTATTGACCCTTAGCTATTCCTGAGTATTCTACCTTCTATAATCCTGACCTTGGCATTGTTTATCGCGTTATCGTTTTACTGATATCCCTAGCTTCAGCTTGTTGGACTTAAAAACACTCTTCCTGGGCATCGGTGTTTACAAGTCCTGTCATGTGAGCACCGATGTGTCAGCTTGTTGGCATGAGGGCAATTTCAAATTATCAAATTGTGCAGGGTCTTAGCAAATTCATGGTGCTTCTGATGAAAGTGAATTAAAGATGGCTGCTCTATGGCACTTGGATAAGCCAGGATATGCACTGAACAGTTAACGTATGCATTCATTACAAAATATGTGGAATATTTTATTTTCAGTAATAATAAAAACACATTTATTGGTCTATTTTCACTCTCACCTTGAAAAAGGCATCAGTCATTCATGAAGGTAAAATGATTTATTAATACAAGTTGATGAATCGAGTGTTTTTAGGCATTTAACATGAGTGTGTATTCTTGGGGCCCTGATAATTGTGGAAATAAGGAAGATGTTGTTCTGTCTAGAACTGAAAAAGTAGTAACATTTTAGAAGAATGACTGACAGCTTTGATTTAAACTTGAGTGGTTTGAAAATACACTTAATGATATAGATTTGTTATTTATTTATTTTATTTGAGACAAGCAGAACTCGTTGTTCAAAATAATAAGACGATAAAAAGATAATGCGTTACGGTTCCACAGCATTTATATAATTTGTCCGTCACTGATTGCTGAGAAAAAGAATTTTGAAGCTCTTTCACACAATTTTAAGAGCGATGCTTGTTGCTTGGCAACACATTTAATGTCATGTTTTATCTAAGACTGTCTTATTGATTCCGATTCACAAGTTCAACTCTCTAAATATATTGGTGACTGACACTTTTAGTCACCTCGGAGACACCCACATGCCCTGCACACTTTTGCTTTTATTTCAGCAACAATAATGTAAAATCGCAACTGTTTGGCATGTTTTGTATATACCACTTTACAGAAATTGGCGAATGTTACCTCTGTAACATGGCTTGCAAGGCTTTTTCATATCCTGCTTTTTATTTGATATAAAAATATTATTTTACAGGAATCATTTCCAAAGCACTTGCTAAAATCTGCTGCAAACTGTTAATCCTAACCGCCAAGATACAAGACCAAAAACTACTGACTAGTTTCCATCTTTCCAGCCCCCTTGCTAGTATGTCACCCCCTCTGGTACTGACCACAGTTTTAGTATTCACCTATTAACAACTTGAGCTTAAAGGAACGCTATAGTCACCTAAATGACTTTAGCTAAATAAAGCAGTTTTAGTGTATAGCTCATTCCCCTGCAATTTCACTGCTCAATTCACTGTCAGTTAGGAGTTAAATCACTTTGTTTCTGTTTCTGCAGCCCTAGCCACACCTCCCCATGCTATGATTGACAGAGCCTGCATGAAAAAAAAAAACTGGTTCCACTTTCAAACAGATGTAATTTACCTTAAATAATTGTATCTCAATCTCTAAATTGAACTTTAATCACATACAGGAGGCTCTTGCAGGGTCTAGCAAGCTATTAACATAGCAGGGGATAAGAAAATCTTAATTAAACAGAACTTGCAATAAAGAAAGCCTAAATAGGGCTCTCTTTACAGGAAGTGTTTATGGAAGGCTGTGCAAGTCACATGCAGGGAGGTGTGACTAGGGTTCATAAACATAGGGTTCATAAAGGGATTTAACTCCTTAATGGCAGAGGATTGAGCAGTGAGGCCGCAGGGGCATGTTCTATACACCAAAACTGCTTCATTAAGCTAAAGTTGTTCAGGTGACTATAGTGTCCCTTTAAAGTAGAAAAGGTGCACTTTTTAAAGGACCACTATAGGCACCCAGACCACTTCAGCTCAATGAAGTGGTCTGGGTGCCAGGTCCCTCTAGTTTTAACCCTGCAGCTGAAAACATAGCAGTTTCAGAGAAATTGCTATGTTTCACTGAGGGTTAATCCAGCCTCTAGTGGCTGTCTCACTGACAGCCGCTAGAGGCGCTTCCGCGATTCTCAGTGTGAAAATCACAGTGATAAGACGCTGGACGTCCATAGGAAAGCATTGAGTAATGCTTTCCTATGGGTGGTTTTTAATGCGTGCGCGGCTCTTGCCACGCATGCACATTTGGCGCCGACGTTGGCATAGGCAGAAGAGTTCCCCAGCGCCGAGGGAGCCCGCTGGAGAAAGGCAAGTGTTTTAAGCCCTTCAGCCCAACGGGAGTAGGACCCTTAGGATTGGGGGGGACCTATTAACACTATAGAGCCTGGAAAACGAGTTAGTTTTCCTGGCACTATCGTGGTCCTTTAAGTTGTTAGCAACCACAACTGGATGGTATATGGAGTTGGATGGGTAGGTTGGAGTAGTATTTCAGTTACATGTCGATATTGGCTGTTAGGACACACACTCATTTATACACGTTCGATACATTTCTGTTACGTGATTTCTTTATTTGAATGACATGCACTTTACTTACATGAAGATTTGTTTATTTTTTGGCTTTTACTTTCTTTTTATTGATGGATGCTTGCTGTTCTTTGAATCATGCTTTATTGTGTAAATGTAATGGCATATACGTGACATACATTTTTTTAAATATAGGCTATTTGTAGAGTTTGCAGTTCACTTTACTTTTTCTATTTATACCTAGCTGAGGAAGGTTTTAATGTTTGTGAGATAGATGCAGCTGGTGACATTTTGTTTCCTGAGTGGAAAAAGTGTTTTATTGCTTTTCTCCTATAGCAGCAACAGCAAAAATGTTTTTGGTATTTCTCATATATACAGCAAATAATGGATTATTATTGCTGTGGAGTTCTGTATTGCTCTAATACAGTACCCGTTACCGAAAGGTTAACTATGGTCATATATTTCTACTGCACATTATTATGAGGTCTATAGCTGTGGAATTCAGTTTTCACATCAAAAATTAAGAACTACTTTAACCCCTTAAGGACACATGACATGTGTGACACGTAATGATTCCCTTTTATTCCAAAAGTTTGGTCCTTAAGGGGTTAAAGAAGAGACTTTTTTTTTTTAAGCAAAACTGTCCTTCCCAAAATGGACAAAGAGGGAGACTCCATTTTAGGGGTGTGGCCAGGAGGACTGTTCTGATAAATTTTAGGTGACTTACTATTAACAAATTATACAGCAATTTAAGTAAGAATGTATCTTATTTAAACAGACTGATTTCAAAACACATTTATTGTAGATTGAAAACACATTACTGTGAGCACATTTCTGGGCATCTTTGTTATACACTCAAATACACCAATAATACGGAGCTCCTAGAAAAGAAGGAACGGGGGGGGGGGGGGGGGGAGTTTGTCAAAATGTGAACATCCTCTGAAACTCTGAAAAATTCTTCAATAAAAAGATATTTACAAAAAAAAAAAAAAAATGCCCCTTTGTAGTGTAGTATTTATTGGTTTATAAAATACCACACCAAAAAAAAATAAGAAAAAAAGCAACTTATACATCGATGAATACTACACTGTAGGGGATATTTTATAGCTTAATCCCTGTCAGTACCTGACCTATGGCGAGGTTATTTTGATCATTTCTTTACACATCAATAAATACAGTATAAGGGTAAAAAAAAATGTGCACCTCAGGGGCAAACCTGTGAATGATATTGGAAACTGTAGTCGAATACACTGAAGGGCCCAGAGTCAGACTGAGCATCCATATTTAATGATGAGCGTTCTAGGATATTTTTCCTCTTATTCTAAAAATATATTCATATATTTATATCCATACTCAATGCCAGTGGAATTTCATATTTTCTGACCAGACTGATTGATTAAGAATCTTACAGCGTGTTTGTGAAGCAGAGGCTGTATTTATAAAGCGACAAAGACTTCAAGGTTACACTTTGTAGGCTGTTCACCAGATTCTAATTCAGGCTCAATAGAACAACAATGGCTTTTTCACTTCTACATATTGCAGGCAAGTATTAATAATATCCATAATCGAACTGACTCCTTGAAGCTAGCTCAGATCCCTACAGCATATCCACCGGATTGTTAGTGTTCATTTTACACATCATTACAGAGGTAACCAATCAGCTGCTTATCAAGGTGTTATTTCACAAAGAGGAAGCGGAGGAAAAGCTGTAGTCCATAGGAAAGCATTGAGTAATGCTTTCCTATGGGCGGTTTGAATGCGTGCGCGGCTCTTGCCACGCATGCGCATTCGGCGCTGACGTCGGCAGGAGGAGGAGAGGTCACCAGCGCCGAGAGAGCCCGTCGCTGGAGAAAGGTAAGTGGCTGAAGGGGTTTCAACCGCTTCAGCCCAGCGGGAGGGGGGCCCTGAGGGTGGGGGGAACGTAAGAACTACATAGTGCCAGGAAAACAAGTTTGTTTTCCTGGCACTATAGTGCTCCTTTAACACAAGGCACAATAAGCAGCAGCCATTCATCAGGTGTATTACTACGCAATACAAAATTAATGGTTTTGAAAAGAACAAAAACAAAATGAAATCACTGGCACATTTGGTAAATGGTACACTATAGAGGATGACATATTAGATGATGGTATGACACAGGTTCTGTTAGGAGCCATGATAAAGATTTAGTTTCATTGGATCCTAGAGGAATGGAAAAAGATGGAGTATTCCGGTAGTTGATTGAGATGAGTATATGTGTTAAAGAGGATAGGTGTGGTGATCAGATATAGTAGTTGAGATGAGTGTGTGTTAGAGGATAGGTGGGTGATCATGTGTAGTAGTTGAGATGAGTATGTGCTAAAGAGGATAGTTGTGGTGATCATGTGTAGTAGTTGAGATGAGTGTGTGTTAGAGGATAGGTGGGGTGATCATGTGTAGTAGTTGAGATGAGTATGTGTTAGAGGATAGGTGTGGTGATCATGTATAGTAGTTGAGATGAGTGTGTTAGAGGATAGGTGTGGTGATCATGTGTAGTAGTTTAGATGAGTATGTGTTAGAGCAGGGGTGCTTAAACTGCGGCCCTCCAGATGTTGCTGGACTACAACTTCCATGATTCATTGACTTACATAGATAGCCAGAGAATCATGGGAGTTGTAGTTCAGCAACATCTGGGGGGCCAGAGTTTGAGGACCCCTGTGTTAGAGGATAGATGTGGTGATCATGTATGTAGTTACACAAGTAGAGGCAGGAACTGATTAATGCATCCTGGCTGAGCAAGTCATGTAACAATGGAAGTTCCCCACGATTGAGTATGGCTCTTACATGCAGCCCATATATTTTGAAGTAATACACTAGGGGTTTTAGCTGCTAAACCAGAAATTGTACAGAATTAGACAATTTTAGGACAGAACAGGCTTCTCATACAGTGTGATGTAAGCATGAGGTGTGACAGAGAGGTATAGTGTCTCTACCAATGCTGTATTTGGTTAATCAGATTGTAACCTCTAAATTGAAGGGACATCAGTTACTTGGTAAAATAAACTATTACTGTCTCTCGTTTTGCATATGGTATTATTATTATTATTATTATTTATATAGCGCCAACAAATTCTCCAACACTGTACAATGGGTGGACTGACAAAAACGTACAGCGAAAAAGGGGTTGAGGGCCCTGCTCAATGAGCTTACATGCTAGAGGGCGTTAAACTTATCCCTTGGTAATACAGAGACCCAAAGGTGTTGATTTACTAAACAATAAATTAAAAAATTGTGTGAAATTGAAAACTGGAATGCAAAATATAGACTAAAATAGCCCACACAATTTTTTTTTTTTTTAAACTGCTGAATTCCAGAAATTTTTCATGTAGCCTCTTTTCCCATAAATGTTGAAATAGTTTTTATTTCAGTGCAATTTACTGTTAAGCGAGTAAGCCACAAAATGTTTGAGAACTGCTGTATTAGCCTGCCTTGCTTATAATGTGGACAGATACCTCCCAAGTGTAACGTTTTTTTCTGGGACATTGTTTCTTAAAGGATCACTATAGGGTCAGGAACACAAACATGTATTCCTGACCCTATAGTGCTAAACCAGAGGGCTTTCTCCCCCTTAGCCCCCCCCCCCCTATAAAAGTTTAAAACTCACCCTATTTCCAGCGCCGCGCTGCTCTGCCCGCCCCCTTTGTGACATCATCAAAATGGCTGATTTTTAGGCAATACATTGATTGGCCAAATGCCGTTTTGGCCAATCAGGACCTCTTCATAGAGATGCATTGAATCAATGCATCTCAATAAGGAAGATTCAGCTTCTCTATGCAGAGCGTGGGGATGCGAATGGCAGGGCTGCTTACTGAGGAGTGGTCCCCTCTTTGAAAAGGCTGTGTTTACATGAAAATGCCTGAAGGGAGCTATTCTACTCACCAGAACAACTACATTAAGCTGTAGTTGTTCTGGTGACTATAGTCCCTTTAATCCCAATGCTAAACCTCTTGAAACTCAGCTTTTCTGTATAAATGTATCAAATAGCTCCATCACCGAGTACACAAATACATTTACAGTAAGGTCTTTAAATTCTGCTATTTATGTTTAGGCATTAGTTGGCATAAGAAATACTTTGCACTTGTTCTAAATGACTTCACCAAATTACATGAATGGCTACCCACAGTCATGCTCTACCTAAAATTCTCTGTAATAGTCACACCATGCATCTAGCCACAGCACTAAATCTCATTTCATCATTTGAAATCCTAGGAAATAAGAACTTCAGAAAAAGCTTGGGTGACATATGATTGATCTATATAGTTTCATTCATATGCTAAGGATGTAGCATATTGCCGAGTGACACTGTCACTTCTCTGAAAGTGACACTTCATCATTCCATCGCTCCAGTAAGCTCTATTAATACTTTTACCGATGTGAACGGTGCTCAAGAGGTAAGTAGCACAAATCAACACTGCACTCCTGTACGCGCTTTTTCATTTCTTTCGACTGGGCATACCTGTGCATACATAATCAGACTAATGATAAATTCTAACGTGCTGCACACAGAGAGGCATTGTATTATTTGGGTGTGCCAAGATAGCCAGACCGCATGTATATAAAAAAAAAAAAATCCATAAACCCACTTTAACAGTTGCCCTTTAACCCCTTAAGGACCAAACTTCTGGAATAAAAGGGAATCATGACATGTCACACATGTCATGTGTCCTTAAGGGGTTAAATCAATAATAGCATTTGATAGCACTGATCAACTTCTCCGTCTGTATGAGAAATCACAGGGAGCTTTCATTTGACCTTATCAAGTTCATTTGAACCTGATTTCCGAACAGATTAATGAAATAATTTGGGCAACTTTTCCAGCCCTTGCATGTCATTCCTCTGGCATTTTGTAAGTCACAATGCATGTGTAATTCCTTTTCTTGATATAGAGGATTAATGCCCCCTTTGCTTTTGATGCATACTCTTGTGTCTATCAACTCTTCGCAGACCATTGCTTACATTCAGTAAAGTTTTTATTATTCATAGGATTCACTGGTGGAATTTTAGGATTGCTACTGTGGTGCATACAACTAGCTCCATTACAATGCGTGCAAAAAAGGAAAACCATTTTCCTGGAGCACAAGGTGGAAGAGTCACCTGTCCTACAAGAACTAGCTATAGGGTAGTGATGCATCCCTGGTCGTAAGGTTAGACGCTAACTATGTCTACAGCATTCTCATTAGGAGATGAGATGTTCAGCGTGGCTGTCTTGGAAACTTCCAATCGTGAATACATATGCTGCTTAAAGATAACAGAAATAAAAAGTAGATGCTTAGATGCATTTTCATTTTTCATCATTTTTATTTAAAGTACAGGGGAACCTCGGAACTCGAACGTTCCCATTCTCGAACAATTCGGAAGTAGAACTAAAACTTCTTGTAAATAATGTCTCGGTATGCAAACGATCCTCAGTACCCGAACATATCACGCGGCATTCACAGAGTGACACAACTGTGGAGAAGCATGGGATACAAGTGTGAGATGAGGAAATAAGGGAAGATGGACTATGTAAAGGGATATAAGGGAAGGAAAACAAGAGGGTTGAAGGACACAAGTAAAGGGTGAAGGTATATGGACAGAATTACTATGCAAGGAGAAGGATACCAGAGGACAAAGGGACACGAGTAAGGGAAGAGGGACTATGGATATAAGGATACAAGCAGAGGAAAAAAGGGTATTAGATATTTTGAACATGATACAGCCATTTTAAATGCTTTTGTATGTAATGCCAGAATATCAGTTACCTATCCCCATCCATGTAATTTTGGGGTTCTGGAACGGATTAAACAAATTTACATTAATTCCTATGGGAAATGTTTAATTTGTTTCTCGAACAAATCGGAACTCGAACAGCCGTCTGGAACGGATTAAGTTCGAGTTCCAAGGTTCCACTGTAGTGCTATAAGCTGGAGTTACACATGATGCTGTAATTAATAAATACAAAATAAATAGTGTTTACTGTAAATATCTTGGATTTGCTGCAGCCAGCTCTGCTAAGACTAGTAAATATATCCCATAAACACTTTTTGTTTCCCAGCCTTAGTTTATGGAACTGAACTTTAGCCTGGCAGCCGTTTCATACGTGAAAACATTTAATGAAGCAGCCAAGTGAACCTTTACCATAAAAGTACAATAATATGGAGGTTTGGATTCAGGTATTTCATATATGGCATCTTTCCCATTTCTATTTTCTTGGATCTGGTATTCTTGGTAGTAGAGGTGTCATTAACTAAAGGAAATGTAAACAAATAGTGATCGTGTTTATTTCCCATGTGTCAGAAGGGGTTTGTATAGGTGTGAAGGTATAAATCTCCTCGCCGCCTCATTGTGTGTCGCTAGACGAGCGTGAAATTAGACAGGTAATTATTACAGCTGTTTATGTTATCCTTTCTAAGAGACTTTTAGCTCACAGGCATTTTACTTTCATTACGTTATCCTTGGAACACAACTCGGGAAGTCTTTATGCCTGTTGGCAATCATTAATATTAATCGCTCCTAAACCTCAACCCACAATGACGCCTTCGATATCCGTTCCCTGAACTCACAATGCAGTGTTCAACTGTAAGGATAGAGCTATGGGGGTGGGGGCATTCATAACTCTTGGCACTCCTAGCAAGTCTAGCAGGGGATTTATGTAGATCAGTCCGAAGAACCAGATGCAAAATAAACAAACAGCCATTATTGCACGGTTAATGGATCCGGGAGCCGTAAGGCCCAGGTTTGGGAAATAAGCCAAAATGTGTTAATAACGGAGACCAATGTAAAAAGGCTCATTACAAAGAGCATATTGTTTATAAAACACAATTATGCCGTATACATTTTTTTTTTTTTTTTTAATTCTTTATTTTGTTTGTGCATGAAGAGTTACAAGCATATATCAAGTGCCACAACAGCACGCATGGATTAAGCACCAGTATTGACAATGTGGTACTCAAAAGAAACTGCACTTTTTTTTTTTTTTTGTACGTGGTAACAATCTAGTAACAATTTTGACAAGTAGTAGAATTTATGCTAAAACATTATGCTAAAACAGTTAGCGCGTCTGTGATTCAAGCTAAATTCAAACACAATATTTATGAGGTGCAATAAAAAGATAATCGCAGGCGTGGTATATTTGCTTATAGTCTCCTACATAACATATAATGGAGTGATCACCTGGAGAGCAGGGATACTAGGCATAATCTACAGGCTTATACTACTGGAACCAGTCGCATAGTTAAGCATTTCTGTGATTGCAAGAAATTCCTCTGTACCCATCGAAGTTATGTAGTGCAAGACCTGAGCTGTTGCCATTACAGGTAGACTGTGAGGTCGCTTGTCTGGTCTGTTTATGTCGCTTTATAAGAGTGAGTAGGTCTAATGCAGGTTCTAACCCGGTGTGGGCTACCCCCTTTATATAGGCTAGGTGGTTATTAGTACTCAGCTGAAGACCCCAGGTCGATTAAGTAGGTGAGTAGACTGATGTTCACCTGTGTTAAAAGCTTATCTAAGAAGGATTACACAGGTAAGTCAGTAGTGGAGGTTAACTCCTGTGGCTAACATTCCAGTTATCCGGACTAAAGTAAAGCAAAGCAAAGGCTTAACATATGTAACAGAAACAGGATATTCATACTCTGAACTAAAGCACTGTACCGACATTTCTTGCTAAAACAAGCGAGCATTTTGTGGGCAATTTAAACAGAGAGGCTAGGAAACCTGTGGGTATGTGTTCAAGGTTGCCTATTTGTAGCATTTTTAAAGTAAGCAAGATAATGCAGACGCTTGTGATGCATGGTATGCAAAATGTACGGGTGTAGTTAGCCAGATCTAGCATTCATGTACAAACAGTTCCTGTCGGCTCTAGAAAGCAGAAAAAGCAAGCTAATGTATACAGCTCAATCTATATTTTAGAGACCGTTGGTTATAAAATAATAAAATAATAAGCAAGAAAGTACTTATTTAGTTCTGCTCTGCCGACCGAAGTGGTGGCAGGGAGAGAGGCTACCGCAAACCTTCACCCTACGCCACTGGTGTGCTGGAGCAGGTAGTCCATGCAGTGACTTATCATATTGCTTTTAATCCGGTCATCTGTGATGGGGACCCGAGGTGAGGCAGGATGCTGTGGGCTTTTGGATCTTAGTATGTCCAAATGGTGATGATGGGAGTAGCAGTCCCAGGGATCCGTGAATCTAATCTTGCGCCTTCTTTCCGCCCCTGTCTGCCGTGATGAGCGGGTCTGCTGTTTACTTAACGGTGAGCATAAGAGTGTTGACCGATAAACAGTCCGGGGTGTGCCGGTCTGCTGGTTCAGGGAATTGGCTGGCAACAGTCGGCTTGGGTGCTGGAGCTGTCGCCTTAATTGGGCTTTTTCCCGCTTGTGTTTGCGTGGAGGGGGATTCCCGCCAAAATGGCGTCGTGTTGCCGGGCGAATCCATGCTGCCACCTCCTGTATCGCCCTCATGTAGGCCGGTCTCTGAGTGTGAAGCGTGGTCCACAGGCTGGCACAAATCCTGTCAAAGAACACCCCTATGTGCTGGGGTGGCGTGTTGAGTATGCGGTTCCTGTTAGACCGTGCTTGCGCCGCCATCTTGATCAGGGCCTGGTTGCTTCTCCTCTTTTCAGTCGTTGTCTCTCGTGCTAGTCGTGATGTGGGGGTGATCGTCCCCAGCGGGGACCGGGATGACCCCCGCCGGTCCAGAGGGGGGGGGGTTGGAGGTGAGCACTGTATGGGTATCACCTGCGAGGTTACCATCCAGGAGAGCGGCCGCCTCTCCCTGGCTCGATCGCGGTTAGGCCTCAGGTCGGAATTGTGGGGGCCCGATGGGGTACGGGTGTGTGTCTGACATCAAAACGATTCCCTGGGCCTCCCCCAATCAGTAGGCACCTTCTCAGCAGTGAGTGAGCGATGAATCGGGGTATATCCCCCGTTTTAGTCGTCGGTGTGCAGGAGCACTCGTGGAGCACGTCCACCCTGCTAGGAAGCTAGGCTCCGCCCCCCATGCCGTATACATTTGAGATCTGATTTACTATATTTTTTTTTGTTGTTTTTTTTTAGCAGAACCCCTAAAATAAAATGCAGGAATTGCTTTTGTTATTTTCCATTAAAATGCATTTACACTGTAAGGGACACATGCAGGTGACAAAATTAAGTAATATATAAGTAGATTAGATATATTTTATGCCATCTCTATATACTATCTGCTATTTAGAAATTACAATTTGCAAGTCAAGACATTGATGATCTCTAAATTAATTTATTTATCAACATTTAGAGCGTTCAATAAAAAATGTCATGTGATGTTCATGTTGGAATCCGGACTGCAGACTCACTTAATGGGCTCAATGTAGGGTCCCTGTGAGAAAGCTTATAGTATTCTTTATTTGTAATTCCATACTTGACCTCCATTGATTATCCATCTCTGTGATAGTGGGCTGTATTCATGCTCATACGTTGGGGAGTACAGTATATATCTTACGCTGTCAGTATGCACATTGATTCAACTCAAAAATCCTTCTGGATCCAACATTGCTCATGAGAAAGGATATCATAAATACTCTTTCAAATGTGTTGTGGGTTTTTTCTGACAATTGCCCTGAGACAGATAACATACACTGACAGAAAAGAGAACGGGACGATTTGTGCTTTTAAAATGTATTGTACAAATCTAGAGATCTCCTCGAAATAAATTTCTTTTTTCCCTTCTTTTGTAATATTATTCAGTGTGTCTTGTTTAGTGTTGGACAAATGTATTCAATCGCTGCTTTATTTATGGCCTTTTTTTATGCCCTTTCCAGAGGGAAAAAAAACCTTTTGGAATGCTTTTTAGTTATCTGTATTAATAGATATTTTGTACATACAAACACTTTATGGAGTTTATTCACTAAATTGCAATCGAAAATGGCAGTATTTCGGCTAAACTAAATTTTACCAGTTCCGCTATCTTTGCCTAAACGTTGCCATTCGGAGTTCCGTTTGCTACATATTAAGTGTTTCGTGAAATGTGATATTACTCATGTAGCAATTTGTTACTGTGAATTAAATTGTTTCTACAATTTTAGGCTGTCCAAGGGCGATCAATGAGCCAGCATGAACGAGATCTGCGTGTTGATTTGGGATTCCGAGGAATGCCGATGACAGAGGAGCAGCGTCGGCAGTTCAGTCCTGGGCCGCGTACTACAATGTTCCGCATCCCTGAGTTCAAGTGGTCTCCGATGCATCAGCGATTGCTGACTGATTTGTTATTCGCACTAGAAACTGATGTGCATGTTTGGAGAAGGTATTATTCATAAATTTTCACTATACCAATAACCATACAACTACACTTGAACTATTGCATACATTCAAGTTGCTCATGTAAAGTGGATCATTTTCCACTGGCATATTATTTATATGTAACATTAAAACCTTTGCAGAACCCAAGAAGATAATTTATTATGAATGTATTTTTACAGTTCTACTCGAAAAAAAAAGAAAGAAAAGAGAAAAAAAAAGTGACACTGTCTAGTTAAATGAAAGGTCAGACACTCAAACATTCTTAGAACGTGCGCGCTTTAATAGAACATCAAGTACAAAGTGACAACGTTTTGGCCAGCTATGGCCTTCCACTTGACTTTGGGATTTACAAACAATAGGTCGGGTGTTCCTACTTACTTCTGGCATACTGCAGGAACCAAGGTGCAGTCCCTCTTTTAAACTATGTGGGGGGAAAAAACATAACTCTGTTGACTATGGTATTAAAATATGTCTTGCATAATTATCCATAGGATTACAATATCATACAAATAATAATGTTCTTGTCTACCATAGCTGTACTAACGCTCAGAGATGAGTGGGAGTGCGCAAATCCTGCCATATCTTTCTCCAGTTATACCCCATCTATAATATTTTAGATGTTACGAATTCTTGTAAAAGGGTAGTGGGTTAAGCTGCAAAATCAAGGCTCATCATGGTGATAAACTTATGTTTTTGGAAGTATGCATCTAGTTGCTGTTTAAACATCTGTACAGACTCTGATAACACCACTTCTACAGGCAGATAATTCCACATCCTTTTTGTTCTTAATTGAAAAAACAAAACAAAAAAATAAAACCCTGTCCTTTTCCTTAGAAAAAAAAATCCTTTCTTCCAGTCTAAACACATGACCTGTTTGGGAATAGATTTCCAGACATTGGTTTGTATTTGCCCCGGATATATTTGTATAATCTTACTATATACCCTCTGAGGCACCGATTTTCTAAACTAAAGAGATTTAAATTGGTTAACCTTTCTTTATAGCTAAAATGCTCCATTCCTTTTAATTGTGTAGCCTGCCTCTACACTTTTTCTAGTTCCATAATATCCTTCTTTAGAACGGGTGCCCCAAATTGCACAGCATATCCAAGATGTGGTCTTACCAGTGAGTTATAAAGAGGCAACATGATATTCTCATCCCGAGAATTAATGCCCATTTTCTACATGCCTATGCCTTATTGGCCTTAACCAATGCTGATTGGCATTGCATATTGTTGCCTTGTTTGTTGTCTATAACAATTCCCAAATCCTTCTCGTGTGTTGTTATCCCTAATTCACTACCATTTAGGGTGTAAGTTGCTTGTGCATTCTGTAGCTTAAAGTACATAACATTGTATTTTTCTACATTACTATTCATCTGCCATTTAAATGCTCAGTCCCCCAGTCATATGCATGTCCTCCAAGAGGCTGAACTCCCTGTGTAACAGTTAAAGAAAACCTCCCTGCACATGCTACAGGAGTATGTTGCTGGAGATAGGCTCACTGGAATTATTGAGCATTATTCTACATAATTTTGGAAGAAGCCCTATTTCTTTTCACTGGTAACAGGGTTATTTACACATCATTGAGCTGGCTGTAGCCTAACTGCATAATAATGCAGGACTACCAGTACCTTAGAATAGATATCTTGCTATGATCCATTAAGGTGTTCAGATCTCCTCTGTCTTGTCCATCATGGTTTGTCACGTCTTAGCACAAGGTTTGTGAGTGTCTTCTGTATGCGTATATCTTATACCATGTGGTACTAGGATTCTGATGGAAGTCATATCATACCATGCCATTCACAATTCGCCACGATTTACAAAAGGCTGCTGCCTTCTTCATCTTGGAAATTGTGTTGAATGATTCCCCAAGTTGAGTTAATCAGGAGCAGCACATTTTCTCCAACTTTAGCTAATCAAGAAGTTATTGCCCAAATCGAACAAATAATCCAGTTTTCACAAAGCAGGCTAAATAAGGACCAACACGTTTTTCCTCCCTACACGTTTTTCCTCCCTACACGTTTTTCCTCCCTACACGTTTTTCCTCCCTACACGTTTTTCCTCCCTACACGTTTTTCCTCCCTACACGTTTTTCCTCCCCATCCCTATTAAAGTCAATTCGGGGAAAATTAGGATTTTCCAAGGATTAGAGAAAAATTAAACAAAAAGTTTTTAATTGACAAAAAGAAACTTTTTTTTAGATTTCTCTTCTCTCCTTCTAATATCTGCACGTATATATGTTAGTACATTTTCGGAAATAGATTTGTCTAAAGAATATAAAATGATTGGTGAGATTGAGAAACCCCAATGAGCTATTTTAGTTAAAGCACTGCACAGCGATGTATAGGTATGTAAGGTTAATATCTACAGATAGTAATACCAGGCGGAGGATATAGAGCTCCAGTGAAGTACCTTGATTCTTACCATGTCCTTGTTAGCCCTTATTTCCACTTACTCTTATTTATTTATTCTTTATTCTCCAGCCATTCAACCAAGTCGGTCATGGATTTTGTCAATAGCAATGAAAACATCATATTCGTGCATAACACTATTCACCTGATTTCCCAAATGGTTGACAATATCATTATAGCGTGTGGAGGAATATTGCCTTTGTTGTCTGCAGCCACTTCCCCGACTGTAAGTACAATGTTTCCCTCTAGTGGTTACTTGACATACTGACATTTTTTTTGTTTTATGTGTAGAATTTATGAATGCATTTTAAAAAAAATATATAGGTTTAACCTATTTTTCTGCTACTGTTAATAAATTAATACCGGAATTTTATTGCTGTGGGTGTTATCAGGATTGCATCTGTACCTATTACTGGAATAATTAATTTTCATGTTTTAATGTTGTATTTAAAAAAATAAAATAAAAAATCCCAATGTACCATCAAAATATAAAAGGGCTAGTATGTTGTGCTATTGTCCCAGATAACTAAATCTGCTAGGTAAATGTATCTTTGTTTATTACAGCTTCTGTTCAAAAATCTATTGTGATAATATGGGTTTATTTGTAGTCTTACATTATCCTATATTATAATTTAACTCTTTAAGTAGCATAACAATATTCAGGTAATTCCCTTTCACACATTGGCCAGCTCTCTCGTACTCTTAGTTCTTGTTGCAGCAGTCTAAGTGATGGTCTTTTAAATCAGTTATCTAAAACGACCAAGAGTACAGGTCTTATTCATGTCCCTGGTGATTTGGAATTGGGTAATCCCCAATAATATCACAGGTGGTCTGTGTGAGACCTGGTTTTAAAGTGAGCTTTAGAAGAGAACACGTAATCGGTGCTATTGCCTCTTTCACCTGCTCTGATGGGAACCACAGGGTTGTGTGGTTCCTATTGGAGACTGGTAATGCATGTTCCGATTTTCCTTTTCGTTTATGGCATTTCCACATCTGTTAAGACAGAATTACCACAACTCCTCACTTACATTATATAGCCATTTGTAATTCTATTAACAGCAGCACAGAAAACTCTTTATCTGCTAAACAATAGGTGAACTAACATGAATGTGTGTGTGATAAGGAGAAACATATAGCTGTTACCTCCTCTTTAAATAGTATACTTGGAGACAGATGTGTAGTGCCTGCCCATCAAATTGTGCTGCAAAATCTTGCATACGTTTTTTGGTAGAGTTCATTAATTTTTTCAAGTCTGTTGTCTGTTCTTTAGTGACAACAAACACCTTCAAGCGAGTACATATTACAATAAGCCATCAGCTTATGGTGTCTAGACTATGTTGATTCGTCGCACGTTCATGCAACTGCTTCCTTACGTAGCTCTCACAAACCACGCTTTCTCTTTGGTGCACTCTAAGCATCTAAGCATCATCTAAATGCAGAGTGCCATACACACCTTTCGCTTTTGGCGTATGTTTTTGTTTATCTATTCCAGAGGCCTAGATGTGTCTTCATAAAAAATAAAAAATAAAATAAAATTGTTAGTAATAAGTTAATCATAATCATATAATCATAAGTTACGGATTAAAAAGAAAAATTAAAATAAATAAATAAAATACTTACGAGTTGCCATGGTACATTTCTCACTTTAAAATATAGGTTTTAAATGTGGTAGATTTATTAAATAACATTTTTAAGGAGGATCCTTCAAATATTTTGTTTTAATAAGTGCACCGCAGTGTGATTGATGGTCCCTTTTGTTAGCCGTTCTACAGAAAGCAATATTGTTGATGGTTCATGTTAATAGACATCATATAGTAGAGGTACTGTTTATTCTCATCCAATTGTTTTTATCTGCCTTTGCATTTTATTTTGATTTTAATACTTTTCTTTTTCTTGTACTGTTGTGATCTGTTGTCTGTTTGTCTATTTCATGTCCAGGGTTCTAAGGTTAGTATATCAGATGTAAGTTTTCGTTTTTAGTTTTTCAATTTTTACTTCTTGTCTGTTTTTATACCCTTTACGAGAATGTATTTTCTCTTTGAAGCATGTACACTCGTAGTATGTTTAAACAAAGAAAAATATGATTTCAAAGTATACATACAATCATTTTGTTGTATTATTTAAATCAGAACATCTTACATCTTCAGCCATTCAATTCGAATGCCCACAATCAGGTTGCAGAGTGCATTGCCCATATTTTGTTTTCTTTTTCTGTTTAGAAGCTTGTTGCACTCCTCGAAGTAGCCTGAAAAGACCACAACAAGAGTCAGAGGTCTTAGAACTATCAAACTACAGACCAGCGATGGCTAACATTTGGCACTCTGCTCTTGGGTTTGGTCAGCCAGTTAGTGCAAGAAGCTATCACAGGCGCACAGAGTGATATGGCTATCACAGGCCCACAGAGTGATATGGCTATCACAGGCCCACAGAGTGTGTGTGTGTTTGCATTAGAATATACAGTAAAGGGACCCAATGTCAGATTATTCTTATTGAAAAGAAACCATTAAATTGTAACTTCGTTGGCAGCCTATTCAGAGGTGTCCTCTAAGTTTTGGGACCCTTGAAATATTGAGTAAGATTTATCAAAAGTGTAGAGTTCTGAAAATAACAGTGCAAAAATAATCATAATGGCAATCACCATGGAAACCAGTGAAACTATCACACTCGTTCTGTTGGCGATTGCTCCCCTTTACAACACAGCACTTCTACAAATCTCCCCAATTTCCACTGGAAACACAATAAAAGTTGTCCCAGGTAGCCAAGTCAAGAAGAAGATTTTGCCACGTTGAGAGAGTATCTCCCTATTAGTTTTCTTTAAAATATTATTGTTTTGCTATTCTCACTTCCCTAAAGTATGGCTATGTAAGATCTTAGTAGATCCATAAATACCACATCATTGCAGTGATGATCTCACTAATCACAATTCCTGTAAATACTTTGGTGTTTATTAAATTTAACCCCGACTAGTTAACTTGATAGTGTAACCAGATTGGAGAATCTTGGCTCTGTCTTTCCTGCTTATGAAGTGTTAAAGGGGACATTATTATATATATTATTATATAGCCACCCAGGCATATGTTCCTGAAGGAGCTCGAGCACAGAATTATTCACTAAACCTTGCATTATCAGGAATTCACCAAAGGGTTTTTTTTTTTGTTTTTTTTTACTTTTAGTTCAAAATAACCAAATTTGGAACAATTTCCATGTCTATTGTGTTTCTGGCTGGACAATTTCTTAATGAGTTCTCAACAAGTCACAGTTTAATGAATAACCCTGTCCATGGTTCTGTTGGTTCTCATGTTGATTACGCCACTTTTAGCATGCTTCCGTGCTTCGATAGTCACAGCACTTTTTTTCTTCTCCCCGAGTGCTCCATCTACCAGCAGTAATGTAGTGAGTGTAGTGCATTTGGGTTGAATCATGTATACTTCAAAAAGATGAGTGCTTCTGGCACAATCTCTATGCATCCATATACTTGCACACAAGCACGCTAATGACTATTTTAGTCATAAATCTTGTTTGAGTATTGCCACATGATCACAGTTGGGTGTGCTAGTGCCAGATCACATAAAAACTAGTTATACTAAATACAAAAACTAGTTTTCCAGAATATAGAGTAGCAGAATGGGAAAAAAAATGGAATTAAAGATGCACAAAACTTTGACAAGAAGTATTTCTGAGGAGAGACAAGTTAAATACAGTGCAGTCCCGGATACATTTTAAAGCATTTAAATAACACCCCAATAGAACATAGTTCTCTGTAGATATCCACAGATCATTGCATTCCGAGCCTGCTCTGTGCTCTTTTCCAAATATATATAATGGATGTAGGCTTTAGAGCTGGCAAACCTGGGGTATTGTAATGAGCATTACAAAATGTTCTAGAACACATTGTGATTTCTTACTTATCAGTTTCACAGTGTTCAATGACCTGTTCTCAGACTGTGTATCACTAAGGTAGAGGGGTGGCTGGCAAACAAGGCCAGTCAGCATCTATAGCCATATAAACGCCAGCAATTACACTTAACTCTCATGGTGCCAGGGGGAAAATGCATCTAACACACGCTGGTACACTAAGGGTTAATCATCAAAAGATTAAATGAAAGACCGCGCCTGACTCTTCAAATTAATTTTTAGTTTGTTTGTAAATTTCTGACAGTGAATATATATCAATCAACTGGAAATACCGTTGATTACTCATTGATGTTTGGTTGAGTGTATATAACACTTGGCTTGCCACAAGGGGGAGCTTGTGCGCATTACAAAAGATGCAGGTCGAGGTGATAGCGAGATTTTCATGTGGTTTTAGTTGCAGAAGGCAGGGTTTGAGATTTGGTGCATGTTAAAGGATTGGTCAGGAACTACACACAATCATTTGCAATTATTGTAATATAGAGCAGGGAGCCACCTGCTGAACGGCATTAGATTATCATTGTCCGTGAGATGCTCTACACCATTGTTTTCTAATCCACTAACTGTCTAATCTTCCTTGTTCGTTCACTTTGTAAGTGGGCTCATTGTGTGTTTTACATTTGCCTGAATTGATAGCTGTGTTGCATGTTTTACCTTTTCAGTATCCGTACTACCCAAAGGGTAGGGAAAAGTAAATACAGCTTGATCTCTTCCAATTTGTGCATCTATGTGGCATTTTCAAATGAACCAATGTTTGCTCCAACTCACACAGTTTGTCTGCTCATTAAAAAACCAGCATAAAATATGTATCTGTGCATATTTGGTGTCCTCACATTAATGAGTTCTGTCTTCAGCCTTCGGCTTTGTACTTGACATTGTTGCCAAGTCTAGCGTGTTCTTTTCTGTCTCTTAACATGACATTAGTATCTACTTGTGATCATGTTATTGCAATCTCTGCGTCATGCAATTTGTTCTAATGTTCTCTCTGTCTTTTTCTCTCCATCAAAAAGACGGAGTTGGAGAACATTGAAGTAACGCAAGGGATGTCATCGGAAACGGCGGTCACTTTCCTTAGTCGGCTCATGGCCATGGTGGACGTTCTGGTCTTTGCCAGCTCTCTGAATTTCAGTGAGATAGAAGCGGAGAAGAACATGTCTTCTGGTGGCTTAATGCGCCAGTGTCTGAGGCTTGGTAAGTGGATTCTGGAATGGACAGATGGTCTCTTTATATGCATGGATTGCAGCCTTCTGCTAATCTCCGTATTACTTACTGTGATAGGGGAGGTTTGTAGAACTCTCCAACACCCCCACAGGAATACAGCTAGTCACTGAACTATCAGTAGCTGCTGACCCACTTACAGATGTGGGAAGATATTGTATTTTTATAAACCACCTGCTAAGTCTTTCTCACTTTGCGCAGCATGCAGTGTGTGAATTCATAACTCTGCGATTTTAGAGCTATCAAAAAGGTTATATACACACATATCTTGTCTTGGCTGTGTGCGTAGGGTCATCATCAAAAAATATGAAAAACAGAGAAAAAGAAACTGCTCTGACTCCTTCCACTGTAGCTATGTCTATATTGAAACAAGTCACTTTCTACCTTTCATACTTTGTCAAATGTAACCTTATTAATACTACTGACTGGCTTGTTACTTTACCCAGTGGACCAATGGCTCCTTTCCCCACCCATTCTGTGTGCAGCCACAGCTGTCTTTCTACACCACTCGTGGTAACTGGATAGTGTAACTGTGCCCAAAGCAATCTGCGATATAGAGTTGATAATTTAGTTAAAGATTCCGCACCATAGGGCTGTATAACAACTTTTGGAGTGACAATAAAATGTATTGCACGAGAAGATGATTTACATAGCCAGAAAGGAAACCTAGTGGGTGGTGATCTCCAGTACCTGCAGTAGTAGGTTCAATTCCCGGCTGGTCAGTTCAGCCTTACATTAGCCCAAGACTGGTAAAATGAGTTGTATAATGATAACATCTAGCCCTTTGAACAGTGATGGAGAAACTATGGCACAGGCCTCTCTGTTGGCATGAGAGCCCTAAGATTCCACGATGCGGGTACTCTGGGGAACAGCACTACCATAGGGGCGGCACAGGCAGCCACCTTGGGGCACATCGGTAAAGAGGCACAGTGTGACAGGATGATGCGGTCCCTACAAAATCAGCAATATAGTAACTTTAAAAAATGATTACCTTGTGCAGACCTTATTAATCGCTCTTTTGCGATTTCAGTGCTTGGTGAGGGCGTCAACACAGCCGTTGGGATTTCTAGCCTGTGCTTCTGACATCTTTTCTTAGAACCAGACCAGATGGAACAATTAATATGGTCGGCAACATTAGTTTATTATTACCTCCAATGACCACCAGAGATTTATTATTAACCCTCACTGATCAGAAGAGAATCACTAGCACCCACTGGGCCACCAGGTTTTGTTTTGTTTTTATTAACCCTCACTGGACCACCAGGGAAAATTAGGAGAGAGGCAAAACATTTTTCTTTTTTATTCTAATAATGTAGTTAAAATAAACACCCAGTATACATGTCACATACAGCCCAACGTCTGTTTTCATGTTTCATTCCAGTGTTGGCACCTTGAGAAAGTTACTTTGGTTTCCAGTTGCGAATTGGGCATTCAAACTGAAAAAGGTTCACTGCCCTAGGGCATACTTGGGAACTAGTGAAATCCTAAATATATTTAATTAAATACTTTGATACTTTCTGTTATTAATTATTTTCTAATCACATGCTTCTCATATGTGCTAATTGTGCTATTAAATGTGGATGGATTTTGAGAAATAAGTATAAACCGATTTTGATTAAACCTCTTTTAGTTTGTTGTGTAGCTGTGAGAAACTGCCTGGAATGTCGACAGAGGCAAAGAGAGAGAGCAACCAAGGGCTCCATGTCCAACACTAAAGTCCAGGACAACTTGCAGAATGTGTCGGCTTCTTCTGCAACAAAGGTAAATAATTGTTTCTGACAGATTGCTCCCAGGAATTTGCAGGATCTCTATTGTTTCAGCCTAAAATGTGCATTCCTTTGTTTATTCTAGACAATCCTTGTTTTAGTGAAGAGGCTCAGAACTTTTAGCCCTTGTGTGGCACCTCAAATGGGTCCACATGTTATTTCAGTGGGTCCCCACTGATGGCAATAGGCCTGTCCTATTCATCAGATCCCCGGCAAATACCCAGAATACATTGTTGTTTACTGTAGCCGAAACCTCTCTTTTATGGGTAGAGTCTAAAAAAGATATTTTGTGAAAATTAATTTTAATGCTAATTATATTATTTTACAAAATGAGTTACAGAATGCATTTTCCAATTAAATAATTGCCATGCTGATGCAATTCAGGTTGGAAAGAAAGAGTTTAAGAACTAGTTGTTTAGCCCCTTAAGGACCAAACTTATTGAATAAAAGGGAATCAAGACATGTCACACATGTCATGTGTCCTTAAGGGGTTAAACCACAGAGACGGCATGGCTGAATTCAGAGCAGAGTGCCTGCTGTATACCGCCTGGAATTGTAATATGGTTTGCTGTGTTTTTTGTTAGTTTTTTTTCTTATTTTATTTAAACTTTTTTATTTTTACACCAGGTTTCTTTTAATTTTTTTAAATTCTTTATTTTTAGTAGTGTGTTATGTTCACAGATAGACAGAAACTTGTCAAGAGAGAGCAATATACAGTGTCTTAAGAGATTGTGTTACACATGTAGAGATTGCTGCACTTTTTGTTGGTATATTAAATTAACATATACATGTAAGCAAAATGTCAGTAGATAAACTTAGCCTAACTACCCTGGCTGTGTGGTACTGGGAATTGTGAGCTGTTTGGGGTTAGGGAAGGTGCCTCTTTTCCTGGAAGATAAACCTGCAGAGCATGCACTGCCCACAGTGTTCATAAGAGGCTATCACCCACTAGTGCAGGGGTTCTCAACCTTGTCCTCAAGGACCCCCTACCAGTCCAGGGTTTAGGGATTACCTGGGTGTGTCTAAGGTGTTTTTTCTTCCCTTTTTCTAAACACCTTAGACACACCCAGGTAATCCCTAAACCCTGGACTGGTAGGGGGTCCTTGAGGACAAGGTTGAGAACCCCCTGCACTAGGACAACATTGTAGGCTTATGGCAAGTAATGTGAGTGATTTGCTGTGGTTTTAGGGTGAATCAAGGTGTTATCAATCTAGCTATCTATGGAGAACTTGGCTCCTCCTTGCTCTAGAGCTGGGGGAAGGAGGGGAAGAGTGCTATAGCTAATAGAGACGTGTGAGGAAGCACAGTGTTTGATAGCTGCAAGGCAATGAAGAAAGGTGCGTTGTCAAAGGTTAACAAAATGGAATTACGTCTGGTTCTTGTGGGACTGATTGAATTTGCAGGGATAAAGCTTTTAAACACCGGTAAGGGATGAAATTAAATCCTAGAAAAACACTACTGTAATGATCTGACTTTTCTATCAAAAACACACAGATTAAAACTCAAGCCAGCTGGGAGGCTTGCAGCCCCACGATTCCACTGTGACATAGTGCTTGGGTTACACTAATGCAAGCCATTCTTTTCACGGGGAATGATGCATTCTGCACATTTACAGGTCCAGCACATTGCTCAGTCATGACGTGTATTCTTGTTTTAGTTCCATTTCAGTGGTGGGAGCAAACCTGGTTTGCAGTAGGATTAAAACGCGAAACCCACTAATAAGTAGTCCTTGTCGTCAGTACAATATAAAAAGGCCGATTTATTTTATTCTATTGGTATTATTTAGTATTTATAAAGTGCCAGCAAATTCCACCATACCATACCATCAGGGATAAAGAAATGGATGCACAATCATATTGGTGTGTTTCTAATTCTACTTAACAGCATAATGGCCAATAGATGATTATTAAATCTTTTATTTTTTTTAAAAAAAAAATTTCACTGTTTTTTTTATTTTTTTTATTGAATAGTTCAAGCATTAACCACACAAATGGGCAAAGACAGATATGAGCTACATGTATTGTGTACAGTGAACTCGAGTTACAGATATGTGTGCTGGGAAGAGTGCATTGTCCAACTTTTTTTTTCTTTTTCTTTATAGAGTCAAGAGTATGGTATTTATGCCACGATTTAAATTTTTAATAGAAATAGGATTTTAAAAGAGGGTAAGCAATACGTCGGCATGTAAAGATGTAGTTTGATTGGTGAAATAGTTCTCCGTAACAACCTTTGATCTTTAAGAGACCATTTACAGTTCTGTCAATAATAAGCATCATAATATGGGGATACAACATTAAAACGCATTTGTATGGGGATATTACATTAAAATGCAAGAAGCAAAATTAGAGGAACACTAACGTCACCGGAACAACTACATCTTAATGTAGTTGTTCTGGTGAGTATAGTCAGTCCCTGTAGGCTTTTTGCTGTAAACACGGTCTTTTCAGAGGAAAGGCAGTGTTTACATTACTACCTAGGAACACCTCCAGTGACCTTCAGTGTCTCCACATTCTGCATGGAGACGCTGAACTTTTCCCATAAACATGCATTGATTCAATGCATCTCTATGAGTAGATGCTGATTGGCGAGGACTAAGTTTGGCCCTGCCCCTGGCCCACCTCCTTGGTTGACATAATCAGAATTAATGATTGCAGTCTATCTAATGTATTTCTATGGGGCAGCATTGTAATTGTCAGAGATCATAAAGTTTGATGTCAGCCAAAGAGGCGGATCGGGGTGGGGCTAGCGCCGGCAAACTGGAATAAAGGTGAGTAAAATACATTTTTAATTGGAATAAAGGTGGGGTGCAGCCACCTAAATAGTTATATTAACACTACAGGGTCAGGAATACATGTTTGTGTTCCTTTAAATAATAGAACAGGGAGCCCATAGTATAACTAGATCGGTATCTTAGGAACAAATCCAGAAACCTGGAAGGTGTTTTTAGTGTTCTGAAGCTAGCCCTACAAAACCTAGCACTGGCAGCGTAGGAATTCCCTCTTCCATAACATGATCATTTAAGAGTGTGTTTTTCTTCTCTGTGAGCTGTGATAACAATATATTGTTTTCATTATCATTTCAGCCCCCAGTAGACAATGTTCCTGGCAATATTTCGCCAATTAAGGACCCAGATCGACTTCTTCAAGATGTTGATATTAATCGCCTGCGAGCAGTAGTTTTCAGAGATGTGGTGAGTGTTTCTATTGTCTGCTAACATAAATGTATTCATTGAAAATGCTTCTGTATTCGTACATGCCCCAGGACCTGCAATCTCATATTAAAAAGGTGGACTGAACACAAGAAAATATAAATTTAGATGTTTTAATCCATTCTGCGATAACGATTTTTTTTGTTTTTTTTTATTCCTGATGATAAGAGTATGCCTCACCCTGAAATGAATAATAATTTTGAATTCTTTAACCAAAGAGGATACATTTAGTGACATATAGTTGCAGGAATATTATTCAAGTCCTAAAATAAATTTATTTTAGAGTCCAATTGCAAACTCTTTTACAACGGCTTGCACTTACGACCAGTGGTAAGTGCGAACCGTCGTGGGGATTTCCTGCTCTGGTGCGTTCGTCTATGTTCGGGAAACTTCCCCGAACATAAACGAATGCATCAGAGCAGGGAACCCCTCTAATCTATGTTCTGGGAAATCTCCCCAAACATAGATCTAAAGGAATTTCCTGCTCTGGTGCGCATGTCTATGTTCGGGGAAACGTCCTGAACCTAGACGAACGCACCAGAGCAGGAAATCCATAGGAACGGAACTCGGTCAGTAAGTGAGGAGTGTCTGTATAACCATTTGCTATATGCACATGCATAATTCAGTAAGCAGTTTAAGATGTTGATGGATACCGTTCATCTGATTTTCTTTTTTTTTTTCCATTTTTTTTTTTCTTCTTTACTCCCAAGTCTTTTAGCCTTTTCTCCTCGTTTACAACATTTATTTCTTCTAATACTACATTGTATATGCAGCTGCAAGCAGACTCCTCCTACATGGAGTTAGATGTCCCAATCAGGATTCTGGCTCATGGGGACTGATATTAAGCCATAATCTCCTGTCCAGCACAGGTTAATGGTTATAAATCTCCTCACTGGTACAATCTACACAGATCTTTATAAGGCTAAGGTCACTCAGCTTTATTAAAACATGACATTTTCTTGCTATTGTAGGGAGACAGAGTTCCGATATGAATTCTGAGTGATGTACTCAGTTCATTGACGCTGGGTACATTGATGATATTCTAAACCCATTGCACCCACCATTATAAAATTATCTCCAGAAAGCTGGTCCATAACCCTGGACTTTTGTACATTTCTGGACTTTCGAGGTGTTTGCCATCCCAAACCAGGTTAAAACTGACATGATCAATAAAAAAATAGACCTTTTTTTATCGTTTTTTAAAAGCCTGCTCTATACTATACATCTCTGCACTGTATATTATAGCAGTGAATTTCTACTTGCCAGGGATGATTTTTTACTTGCCAGTGGTTAGTGGGTGAAACAATATTAGTTATTTCATGTACATAATTTATAATTTGCTGCTGCTGGACACTTTAGGGCTAGTTCGCTGCTTTCAACAATCATCTCTGATGGCCCATTTTTAATGCTGTGGGGGAAACCAATATGGCTCACTCTTAGAAGATTTAGGGGACAACAAGACCTGTAAGACAGGGCAATTGCAAGAGGGCTGGCCTGGAGCCCCGACTGAACTCCTGAAAATCCCTGTAAAAATAGAAATCTGCAAATAAAGTAATATTAACTTTCTCTATATTACAATGTGTAATACAAATAAAGAAATAACAAATCCAATTACAGATTTACCAGTAAACCCTTCTACTGTTCCTCTCAGTTATGTATTTGCAAACAATGTAATTATGTGATAATTTACGGTGCCATGGGGTTATTAAATTCACCCTTGGGCATCTAACAATGCCCCTCTTGTAAATTTAAAGTGGCTCTGTCTCCTCCTGGTGGCTTTGCATATTTTGGCCCTGATGATGACTGCTTTCCTGGCAGTGCAGTAGCAGTAGCCTGGGGAGGTAGATTTTACTAACCTTCACAGCTAGCGCCACTTTGATCTGGTGCATCCTCTTCAGCTCCTGACGCTTCATCTACCAGGAGCCCATGTCAGTGGTGTACTCTTGTGCATGATTCCATAAACAAAGCCTTTCCCCCTAGTTTGCCTCTTTGCTTTGTTAATATTATTTAAGTGTTCATTCTGTTTGGTTAGATTTTTCAATTTGATCACAGAAAATGAGTTCTGCTTTTATCGAAGATTGAATGCATTTTTTTCTCCTGGCCACTAGAAGGCGCTGTAGATCTGCAATACTTCATTCATAGCAGTGCATTTCACGTTGGTGTTTTTTTTGTCTGCTTCCCTTTTCATTTCCTTGGAAACATGATAAAACAGGGGTGGTCAAAAACTGTTTCTTCAACTGTTAGTAGACTCCAACTCATATCAGCCTTTGCCAGCCGCCTGCTGTATTTTTGTAAATTTCTTTGGGAGGTCAGACACTTGTCTCTCCCTGCACATTGTATAAGTGAGAATGGCGTGTGGCTCTAGTTTTGAAGCCCTAAACAAACTTTCACACATTTTATTCATGCAATCATAAAGAATAATCATTCATGTTGTACGTTTTGATACATTATAGCAAAGCATCATGCTGATAAATTAGTGCCACATTGAAAACTCACTTCTTCAAGAAAGCATATCAATGAAACTGTTATTAGGTTTTTATCCCCAACCCCCCATGACTCCTCTCCTGCAACTGTCAAAAGTTACCTACTAAGCCCTCAGTGAATACTTTATTAACAACCGACTTCGTACCCCTACTTTTACCCTTTGTGTCACTATGCCCCACTCCCTCTAGAATGTAAGCTCATTGAGCAGGGCATTCCACCTCTCTCTTCCTGTATGTCCAACTTGTCTGGTTACAATTACATGTCTGTTAGTCATCCCATTGTACAGCGCTACGGAATCTGATGGCGCTATATAAATAATAATAATATAGATGCCCAGAGATTCTACACCATCATTTTAGACATATTTGCAAGATTTGATCTATTTTTTTGGGCAGGCAAACCATGAATGGGCTTGGGTACCTATTAATATCAGAGAGATACTATAGTTCTCGAACATTTTACTTTTTAATTCATCTCTTCGACTGTAGTTGTAGTTTGTACGTCACATTTCTGGTAGACTTTATAACGTTTGTCATATGTTTTAAACCACCAGATATATATATCTCTAAATAGACTAAAATAAAAAGCCACGCTAAGAAAGCAAAGTTATAATTTCTAGGATCAGTGTGTCTTTTCGGGTAAGATTTACAATGTAAATGTATGAGGCCTTCCGACTGACAAGTATGGAACATGGAATTTCTGGATAATGAGAACAATACACAGGAAGAAGGACATTTACTGTTATGGAATTTTCTAATTGTGTTATTCTCAGAGGTGAATTCCCCAATTGTTTCCAGACCCCTCTCCTGCCAGGCTGGTAGAGGTAGCACTAATAATGATAGGAACCAGACGATGAGTTAGGGGACTGCAAGTGTCGAGATTTCATTAAACTGTGCGCAAGTGCTGTTTGTGCTGACTCTTTATATTAGAAAAATACAAGACTCACGAAATATCATTACATTAAAAAATTACATTAGTCACTCTACTGGGGATTACTATTTGAACAGATAATTTTAGGCCAAAGTAGCCAAAAGATTCAGTTCTGTTATTTTTCCAGCTTGCCATTTTGACTTTAGAAGGGGATATTGCTGATGTTATGGTGCACAAAATACTTTGCATCCATTTCTACTGAAAGTGACTTATTACTGCAGTAATTCACTGTTTTTTCCCCCACTATGAGCCCCTCGTATGGCCCAGGGGGATTTTTTTTTCTGCGTTTGCAACGTGAGGTATGTCCGTCTTGTGCATGTAGAGTGTGCACTGTGTGTCCACAATTGGAACAGACATCTTTTTTCTTTCCCGGAGACACAAGCCACTGCCACACTGCAGATTACACATTACCATGGGGAGAAAAATATATAATAACTATGGAAGGCTGTACCAGTAGCAATATGGCATGACGAAAGCCATTTTTGTTAAAGAAAACAGAGCACCCCAATAGCCCATGTTTATTTAGCTAGTGTGCTGTGTCACTTTAAAGATCATATTTTTACGACAATATTGCCTGTCAGTGGTCCTTTACGAATTACTATGTAAGCAACTGATATTTATTTATATCTAGGTTTTCTTTAAGGTGAGTTACAGTCTGGTCCTTCCCGGATCTAAAGTCTTAATTGTTTCACATCCTCTTTTTGGTGATTCTTCTTGAAGCCTCCATCAGTTTGATTTTACAGAGTTAAAAATATAATGCTTGCCATTAGCACTTGTCCGTATATTTAAATCAAAGTCTTTATCTGAGCCAAAAGTATTTTGTATATCCCAGAACGTATGCTTTATGGGTCATGCTCATCATGTGACACCACATTCATCTATCCCATCATTCCATCCATACAACCTACACCTCAGATGGTGCTCTGTGTAAAACAAAAACACTTACAGAATGTATGTTCAAAATATATTTAAGTATTTTTTTTTTTTAGGTGAAATAAACCATTTATCTTCAGTTTAAATTATCCTCTCTTGTTTATCTTTATTTTATTATTTTTGCACGTATATTCGTGCAGATTTTTACCTTAAATAAAACACTGATATTTCTTATTTTCAATATATTATGGAGAGCAGTGCCTTACAAATGAACTTGTTTAAACATATAATGACAATTAAAGAGAAACTGTAATTATTAGCAATTAATTATAAATTGTTTATTATCAACATATTCCAAATTACTACATGGTTAAAGCGGCACTGTCCATTATTATCTATTTTATTTCACTTTTCCTTATTCCCATTGCCTTTTAATGATTATACGAACAGCCTAGCTACTTGCCTTTATTTGTATCTATTGTGTTTTCTTCCTTGTGCTGGTTCTTAGTATCTGAGCGCTAACAGGCATGTTATTTTGTTTCCCTTTAAGGATGACAGCAAGCAGGCCCAGTTTTTAGCATTGGCTGTTGTTTACTTTATATCTGTACTGATGGTCTCGAAATACCGTGATATATTGGAACCTCAGCGGGAAACGGCAAGGTCTGCAAACCAAGCTGCACGAAATATCAGACAAGAAATAAATTCACCCACCAGTACAGGTATGTGTGTGTTTTTGTTGCCATGTGGCAGTGTCTGCTCAGTACCACAGTATTGAGAAAAAATAAATGCACATGGTGATTGTGTTATACAGCCAGCCATCAACTCCCATGTCTCTCTTTTTAACCAGATATATGCAGTTTATACATAAAGGGTCCTTAACATGTTAACTCTAGTTAAACAATCAGTTATTTATCAAAATGCAACATGCTTGTGAATGGGTGTATCTTGTTAAACAAATTCCTTGAATTCCTTTAAGATTTGCTGTGATAAAATGGCGTTTACATTTTCTACAGAATTGGTACAAATATGTACATATACACAGTGTCAGATGCAGTGCTATTATAGGGAGTATTGGATGCAGTACTGTTATACAGAGTATTGGATGCAGTACTGTTATACAGAGTATTGGATGCAGTACTGTTATACCGAGTATTGGATGCAGTACTGTTATACAGAGTATTGGATGGAGTGCTATTATAAGGAGTACTGGATGCAGTACTATTATAGGGAGTATCGGATGCGGTGCTATTATAGGGAGTATGGGATGGAGTGCTATTATAGGGAGTACTGGATGGAGTGCTATTATAGGGAGTACTGGATGGAGTGCTATTATAGGGAGTACTGGATGCAGTATTATTATAGGGAGTATCGGATGGAGTGCTATTATAGGGAGTATCGGATGCAGTGCTATTATAGGTAGTACTGGATGGAGTGCTATTATAGGGAATACTGGATGCAGTGCTATTATAGGGAGTACTGGATGGAGTGCTATTATAGGGAGTACTGGATGCAGTGCTATTATAGGGAGTACTGGATGCAGTGCTATTATAGGGAGTACTGGATGCAGTGCTATTATAGGGAGTATCGGATGGAGTGCTATTATAGGTAGTACTGGATGGAGTGCTATTATAGGGAGTACTGGATGGAGTGCTATTATAGGGAGTACTGGATGGAGTGCTATTATAGGGAGTACTGGATGCAGTGCTATTATAGGGAGTACTGGATGCAGTGCTATTATAGGGAGTATCGGATGGAGTGCTATTATACGGTGTATCGGATGGAGTGCTATTATACGGTGTATCGGGTGGAGTGCTATTATACGGTGTATCGGATGGAGTGCTATTATACGGTGTATCGGATGGAGTGCTATTATACGGTGTATCGGATGGAGTGCTATTATACGGTGTATCGGATGGAGTGCTATTATACGGTGTATCGGATGGAGTGCTATTATACGGTGTATCGGATGGAGTGCTATTATACGGTGTATCGGATGGAGTGCTATTATACGGTGTATCGGATGGAGTGCTATTATACGGTGTATCGGATGGAGTGCTATTATACGGTGTATCGGATGGTGTGCTATTATACGGTGTATCGGATGGAGTGCTATTATAGGGAGTACTGGATGCGGTGCTATTATAGGGAGTATCGGATGCAGTGCTATTTTTAGAACACTTGCTCTCTGTAGCTGGCCATTGTCTTTATACATTAAAGGGTGAAGGCTGGAATTATTTACCTATCGTTTCTCAATATGAGTAGGGCCCATCAGAGAGTGGCTTTAACAGGTAAATAAATCCGCATCTTTACCCACAAGCAGCTTTCAGTGGTTGAAAGGTTTGAGAGAACGAACACTTTGAGCGCTAGCATCTCCCCGGAGTCTGTCTGTCTTCTTCGTTTGTGTCCGTGCAGATCGCCCTGTAAAACTAATGCAGCCCAAAGTGCCTCCATTCTTCATCTCATTGTCTGCTCGGAGCACGCTGCCTCCCGCTCCATATTCTGCCAATTGATGGCTCTGTCCTGTGGGAAGGAGCTTTCCCAGTGCTTGAGGAGCTTGTCAGGAACTCTTCCATCAAAGAGGATGTAGTTTTCTTTTACCAGTTCTTAGCCTTATAAACAGTTTTTTAATTCATTTTCCACTTTTTCTCCTTTTCTCTTTTTTTTCTGAAAAACAAAAACACTTACAGAATGTATGTTCAAAATATATTTAAGTATTTATTTTTTTTTAGGTGAAAGAAACCATTTATCTTCAGTTTAAATTATCCTCTCTTGTTTATCTGTATTTCATTATTTTTGCACGTATATACGTGCTGATTTTTACCTTAAATAAAACAATGATATTTCTTATTTTCAATATATTATGGAGAGCAGTGCCTTACAAATGAACTTGTTTAACCCCTTAAGGACACATGACATGTGTGACATGTCATGATTCCCTTTTATTCCAGAAGTTTGGTCCTTAAGGGATTAAACTTATAATGACAATTAAAGAGAAACTGTAATTAATAGCAATTAATTATAAATTGTTTATTATCAACATATTCCAAATTACTACATGGTTAAAGCGGCACTGTCCATTATTATTTATTTTATTTCACTTTTCCTTATTCCCATTGCCTTTGAATGATTATACGAACAGCCTAGCTACTTGCCTTTATTTGTATTTATTGTGTTTTCTTCCTTGTGCTGGTTCTTAGTATCTGAGCGCTGCCATTTTGTTCGGGAAATATTCCGTTTGCTTTCTGTAGAATTCTTTTGATTGATGGATTGTGGGTAAATCAGCTTAGCAACCAAAATAGAAGCTCAGCCCATTGCCACAAACTGCCAAAGAACATGTTCTTTGTCAGAAAAAATATTCCCTATTTTTATTTATGTATAACTAAAAAAACCAAAGTTGAATTCAAAAATAAAAAAACAAGGAGGAATAGAGGCACACAAAAATGATTCATTTCAAAACAAAACTTGCAAAGTGACATAGTCGTTGAAAGTGGTAACAATAAAAATAAATATGTTTAAGTAGTGACTGTAAGGATATATACAATTACTGATATTAAAAGCACTGAAAAACTGCCTCCTGCGCTTACAGGATGAACTATTGCTCATATAAAAACTGCAATAGAGGAAAAGTTTTGGTTGGTAGCTTGGAGTAGTAAATTAAATTGTTTACTTAGTAAGCATTGCATAGGCAGAGTGCAATAAGTTAGCCATCAGTTAGATGGAGAAGCAATACGTTTAAAGAATACCTTAAACGAACACTATAGGGTCAGGAACACAGGCATGTATTCAAACACACCATCTACCCCCCTCCCCCCCTCCATTTCCACCCTAACTATAGTAAAATCTTACATTTATTCCATTTATTGCTGGCTCTGTCCCTGATCTACCTGCTTGGCTTACGTTATCAGAAATGTTGATCTGAGCCAATCACAATGTGTTCCCGTAGAAAAGCACTGGATTGGCTGAGATTGTCAAGGTGGCAGATCAGGGACCAAGACAGCACAAGCCAAACAGAGACCTGGCCAATCAACATCTTCTCATAGAGATGCATTGAATGAATGCATCTCTATGAGGAAAGTTCAGTGTCTCCATGCAGAGGTTGGAGACATTGCATTTGCAGTGCTGCTCACTGTGCAGCACAGCCTCAGGAAGCACTTCTAGCAGCCATCTGAGGAGTGGTATTTCTAGGCTGTAATGTAAACACTGCATTTTCTCTGAAAAGACAGTGTTTACTGCTAAAAGCCTGAAGGGAATGATTCTACTCAACAAATACAACAAGCTGCAGTTGTTCTGGTGACTATAGTGTTCCTTTAAAGAACACTCCAGTCACCATAACAACTTCATTGAAATTAATTTATGCTGCCAGGATGCACCAGGGCACTTTCTTTCCTGAAGGGGTTAAACCATTCTTTTTATGAATGGGGAGCTACTGATTGGCTTAGAGCATCAGTTAACCTCTAGAGTAGGCATAGGCAACATTTGGCACTCCAGATGTTGTGGACTACATCCCCCATAATGATCTTACACCCAAAATCCTGGCAAAGCATCGTGGGAGGTGTTATTCCAAACAACTGGAGTGCTGAAGGTTGCCTATGTCTGCTCTAGCTAATCAGCGACATTCCTGTCTGGGTCCAATTTCAGAAGCTGGGTGCAGCTGGGGGAAGTGGGGATCCGGTGCTGGAGGCAACCTTATGGTTTAAACAAATTCAAGAGCACCTGAGGGCACTATAACAACTTAATTTTAATGTTTTGTTTTTTGTGTGACAGAAGTGTTACAGTAAAACAACCATCTCAAAAATATTTAGCGTCAAAGCATTGTATGTTACCAAGTACGTTGTTCCATTACCCCAGCTGTCTTTCCCGTGCCTGGTATAGAGGAACACATATTTAGCACTTAGAAGCTGGACATGCTCTGTTTATGAGCTATTTAAATATATTTAATTACTCCCATATACCATGTCCAAATGTTGACCCTACCATGCTTGTTATAACTTGGGTGATGTTCACTGCTTTTGGCCTTGTGCCAGATGGCATGTTTAGAATTTAGACCAAATTGAACAGTCTGTCTTGTCTGACCACAAATCCTTTGCCCACATGTCTGTAGTACATTCTACATGCATTTAGCAAGTGCCATATGTGATTTGGGATGAGATGAATTGTGTTTTAGGATATTTATTGCCCCTAGTTCATGATGTCAAACCTTTGCTCTGTATAATTTGAGTGTAAACTAGGAAAATAAATGTGCCCTAGTAATGCAAATCAAACATCATAAAGATCTGCAGACCATTACCGGACATCCCGCATAGTCCAATGCAACATGAGCCATGGGGATCGGAAGATGTTTGCTGGCCTTTGCATATTGATGCTTTTAAATTCAGTAGATAAAGGGGGTGGATTTACTAAAATCTTTATAATAGAAAAGTCAGGCAAAATGATAAAATTGGAACAAGCACCACATTTGTTTTATAGAAACCCACTTATAAAGTTCCCTCGTAGTGGTGTTTCGTCCAGGAAGTTGTTTTACATCATAGGGTTGAATAATGCAATATATTCTTATTTTGTATTATAATTACGTGTACATGTGGAGAATATTCAACATTCACGATTCACAGTGTGAATGCTGCACTCCGATATGTTCCGTGGTTCTCTGTGTTAAGCTGGTAAACGTTAACACATTTGGATTCCACTCATAAATGGTCAATTTTAGTGGTACTTAACTTTTTGTGATAATAGTTTATTTTACCTGGATGCATCTAGTACTTGGGCACCTGTTAATCCGATTGCCTGGTGCATATTGAACAACACTTTGCCACTCTGTTTGCAAAGATCTCCCTGCCATTATGATGTTAGTGATTTCTATCTGAGGGCTCCACTAACATAATTTTGAGCGATTTTCTAGCAGCTTATTGAATAGTAACTTTTTTGTTATTAGGTCCCATTTCGTGTGTTGATCACCATGCTGGCATTTAAAGTGTTAACAGCATGTTGCACCATTGCCCATATTTAGGGGAGCCTCTCATTGTAATTTTGTGTGTCTGCACTTGAATGTATTGCTCCCAGAGCAGGTGCCATCAGTCCTGTGTGCAAGTTGTTCCGCTCACATCTGATTAATCTCAATTTGCGTTTCTGAATAGATTTCCATTCAGACAGTTGGACTCTCTTCCTCCCCTGGGCACGATCTCCAGTTCGATATTCTCTCTGTGTCACTGGTGTCACCGAGTGACCTTGTCATTCCATGTGTACCTTTTTTTTAATCTTTTTTCTTCTTTTCTTTTTTCCTTCCGTGCAGATGGTACACTTCAATCCTTTTTAAAATGAATCATTTTTAAGGCTCTGTTTTTAAAATGGGCTGAGAGCTGAAGATTGTTGTTTTGTCTCCAGTATCCTAACAGCGCCATAGCTGATTGTTTTTGTAAGAAAGCACATGGTCTTTATAAAGCGTTCTCTACTGTAAAGATAACATTAATTTGCGTGGCCAGTAAGCATACTTTAGTTAATATGAGGTGTGGACAGTGCACAGCAAGGTTTTAATAGTGGAGATTTTTGGTTAGTTTAAATAATTCTAAAAAAGTCATGCTGCATTTTATTTGAGTGAAAAAAAACACCCAACAAACATCCTATCCATCCAATAGTACATAAAAGTACTAAGTTTGATTCATCAGAGCTGTCGCTACATAAACCTTTTGTTCTTGTACATCAGACCCGTCTTTTTGAATTTAGTTGTTTGTGTCATCATCCCATTGTTTAATCCAGTGAATGAAACCTGCAGTTGTATTTATATAAGGAGTTGGCAATGTGGTAACGGAATGTGGCAGTCCTACCTAGATATAGGTTAACAGAGGATGGAAGTCCCATAGGAATCGGTCATGTTGTAGTTGAAATTCCACTGTCAAGCAGTGGTTTTTGAGATATGTAGGTCAACCGCCAGCCAAAGTCTCATCTTTCTGCATTTTGCAAGAACAAGGCACCTAGAAGGGCATAATGCCCCTCGGATTCCAAGGGGTAGGCTCTGCATATGCTTCGCCATCAGCTCATTGGGAGTTTTAAACTGTGCACTTTGCCAAGTATCACATAATCTCTATGTCGGCAGATGTTCTTAATAACCCTAACTAAGAAAATGCACTTTACTTTAATACTCTACAGTGCCATGCATTTTGTAATAAATTTCATGGTGCTTATCCTATGAAAATCACCTTACCAACATCCTTTATCATTCAGGATAACGGTTTAGGCATTTTACTGATTATCCTTAGTTAACTAAGGGTTTGAAAACTGAACATGTCATAAAAAGGATGAGATGGGTAGAAAAATGACTCTAATTGTGCAGACATATTTGTGTAATAGTATACCGCCATCGGATCAGTGTAACATGGATCTATAGAAAGAGTTATTGAGAAGAACTAATTTATATAGTGTGATTAGTGATATGACAAACTCTTGTAATAATGCAATCAAAAACACCAATATATTTGCAAATGGTTCCTGATCTAAAGCAATACTGTACGCTAAACTGTACTGTCAGAAATTGTAAATCATTTAAACACAATGTGCAATTTTGGTGATTAAAGAATTTAATGATTTCTTGAAGAACTTCCACTTATCTGGTGGAATGTTTAAATACACGGCATCGTGGCAGCCTTTGTGATTTACATTGCATGCCAAGATGTGCCATGACAGCTTTACGTATGAATTACATACAATTTTTTAGTTGAAATGGATTTAATTCCCTGTACTTCTATTTGTTTTAGATACCCCAGCCTTGTTTCCTGACATCAAAGAGAAAGAGACTCCGACACCCATCGAGGAGCTGCATCTAGAGACCTCCATCCCTCACACAGATTCCGGGATCGGAGAAGAACACATTAGCAGCATTTTAAATGGAACTGATCTAGATTCAAGTTTAAGTCCAGACGTCATGGGCGAACTGTTGTCTACACTGTCCTCTGACGTAAAGAAGTCCCAGGAAAGCTTAACAGACAGCCCAAGTGATATGCTCAAACCAGCATCCTCCATATCAAGCATCAGCCAAAGCAAAGGCATCAACGTCAAAGAGATCTTAAAGAGCCTTGTAGCTGCCCCCTTTGAAATTGCCGAGGCTGGACCGGACCCAGTACCATATCCAGATCCAGCATTAAAAAGAGAAGCCCAAGCCATTCTCCCAATGCAGTTCCATTCTTTTGACAGGTATGCCATTAGCCATTTGTAAAATCCATAGGTTCTGCAAATAATCATTAACAATAACCAAATTCATCATTTAACACTAATTTTCCCAAAAATCAAAACCCTGCAAGGTCTAGCAAGCTATTAACAGTGCTGGAGATAAGAAAATCTAAATTAAACAGAATTAGCAATAAAGGAAGGATAAATATTAGATGACTCTTTACAGGAAGTGTTTATGGAAGGCTGTGCAAGTCACGTGCAGGGAGGTGTGACTAGGGCTGCATAAACAAAGATATTTAACTCCTAAATGGCAGAGAATTGAGCAGCGAGACTGCAGGGGCATGTTCTATACACCAAAACTGCTTCATTAAGCTAAAGTTATTTTGATGACTATAGTGTCCCTTTAAATGAACTCATACAGGTACATGTACAGCCCTATTAAAAGATAGGTACCTATTGCAGTTTTATTTTTCTGTTCAGCATATCATGAAATCTCAATGTATTTTTATTTGCAATTTGTGAGGCTACACATATTTTCCTTTAATGTTAAAAATTTCCCTCCAGGTATTCTTTATACTGCTTTAAAACTCTGTGTTAAATGTGTTTCTCCTTGGCTTCCCATTTGTTTAACCCCCACCCCAAAAAAAAAAAAAAAAAATCTCCTGTAAGTTAGTAAAGAGCTTTAGGTACTTGAGGATCCTTAGTTTTTGTCTTAGCGCCTATGACTCATTGCGTCATAAACACTACAGTAAACTGAAAGGATGCTAAAATACTTTAAACCTATCCTAGGCTTTTGCTATCCTTTTAAGCCATCTTTATTTCATCTGAACCTTTAGTTCATCATATGAACTTCTTGTATGGTGCAGATAAGGTCTCTCATTGGGCAGTGTGCTCACAAGGAATTCATTATTTGCATGTTTCCAGGTTGAGGTGAAAAGGCTTGAGCACAGAAAAAAAAATCCATGTTAACGCAGCGTGATCTTGCTTTTTAAACTGTGTATTGTTCTGGTTAGAAAGCAAGACTGAAACGACAACACAGAGATAAAAAGTACGCTAATACGCTTCAACAAAAGGCACTTTAGTGTTTGTAATGTATGCAGCAGCCAAGTGCTATCGAATGTAAATGATGAGGTGATATTGATGAAAGGAGGGGATTGAGGTCTCGAGGGGCGCAGTGACGGATTGAACAGAAGCGGCCTAGCTCCGCACGTAAGTGAAGCCTGTCGTCTTCACTGCTCAAAGCCATAATGGGAGGTGGCAGTCTGAAATGAGTTGCCACGGCAAAGAGTATTATTTTTGAAATGCTTTCACACAAATCACAAGGCCCTGCATACAACTTAGTTTCATGCTTTAATGTCATCAGGAGGCACAAATTGCTGTGTCTAATTGTTTGCCACCTGCCAGCGAAATGAGCTGCCGGCTCGCCAGACAGGTTTGATTGTCTGTCAGCCATGCAGTAGATTGAGAATGACAACATCAAAAATTTCCCTTCAAGCTCTGAAACATTGCAAGGCTTTTTAGAGTCCCCTTCTCTGAGACTGCTCTTGGACAACTGCAATTTTCAATTAATCTTCAATAGATCACATCTCTAGCCCTTCATCTGCTGAGAGATACCTATAATTGCACCATAACACACTCGGGCAAAAAATCTATAGTTGTGACACAAACTAAGAGCCTTTACGAGGTCTAGTTTTTTCTCTTTAAAAAAAATTCAGTAAATTTAAAGATCAATTTGATGTGCTGCCGTATAAAATGAAATAAATAATGATAATAATGCACTGTCATTGTGTTCAGCTCTCCTTTTGATTTTATAAAGTCTAGCTTAGAATTATGGGTAATGTAGTTCCCTTATATCTGCGCTGATGAGGTTAAATCATAGAACATTGTGTGTGTGTGTGTGTCCTGCAGTTGTCATTGCATGCATTACTAAAATGTTAGAAATATAAATATGCTTTAGTACAGTCCACTATATAGTCAGTGTGACTAAAAATGAATGTCGCTAAATAATTAAAGGAGACTAATACCTTTAAAACACAGTCATGTGCTTGTATTTTCCAAAAAAGAAATTCAAGGGGTCAAAGTTTTTCTTTGTACTTTTTATATTTCATAGTCTTTAATGATTGTGGTTAAAAATGTGGTTTGTCCGTTAACAAACTGATTCATCCATTAGAATTTCCATTTATATTCCAACAAATCAAAAGGGTTTGCTATGAACCAATGACAAAGCAAACCAAGCCAGCGATGGACGAATCGATTCATTCGTGGACGCACCAAATTATTGTGCATGTCTGATTGACATTATTATATTGATGAAAAGAAAATGTCCCAGACCGGAAATGTATTTAAATCATTTTTTATTTGCCTCTTGCGTCGGCCTGCTGTGGCTCCCTCTGTCATAGTGCAAGATTAATGAGTTTAGCGTAAATCTAAGCTATGGAGCGGTAGGGGTCTTGATTAGGTAGTAAGTATTCTAATTTTTCCTTTTGGTTTTCTTTCTTCTTACAGGAGTGTAGTTGTACCCGTGAAAAAGCCTCCTCCTGGTAGCTTGGCTGTTAACACGGTTGGCACCGCCAGTGGTGGAGGTCTAACACCAAGCACAACACCAAATATATTTGCTGCAGCTGGAGCAACTCCCAAAAGTATGATTAATACAACAGGTATTTTGTTTCTTCTTGTCACAATTTGTTAGTTCCCCTATATTGCTCGTTGAGCTCAGTTTTAATTTAAGCCCTTTATAGAATTGTGTGCTGTCCTAAGTGTGCTATCTAACCCTTCTCAGTAATAAAGTGACGGACAGCAGGCTGCTCGCTGCAGAATTCTCTCCATTTTTCATCTCTGCAAAAACTCTTGGAAACTATACAAAATCATTGTATAGTCAAACAGGCTCATGCTTCTCGTATGTCAAACAGGTGCGGGTTGGGATCATTCCCTGTGCCTTTCTTTAATTTGTAAACTGATAGGATTGGAGAACTAAAACCATGACGGGGCTGGGGTGATCCATTTTAAAGGACCACTGAAGTCACCAAGACCACTTCATCTCAATGATGGGGTCTGGGTACAACTGTCCTCTCATTTCAACCCTGCAATGTTTTAAATTGCAAGATTTAGCACACCAATAGTGGCTTTTTTCCTTACAGCCACTAGAGGTGCTTTCTCTACAACGACCGAGTAAAACTTGTCATGAGTTTGCAGCTCATAGGAAAGCACTGACTTTACTGCTTTCCTCTAAGAAACATATTGATGCTCGCTGCACATGCTTATCAGTTTCCAGTGCTCCACTATGAGGGAGAATTGGATTGGACCACCAACTAGAGAGCTGTTTTAGGACAGTATAGTGTCTGCAGTAGGACATCATAGCATTAGGAATACAGGCTGGTATTCCTAACGCTGTACTGTTCCTTTAACTGTGTTAAGAAGCCACTCAGATTTATGGTCTGTGCAGACTGTGGATTTTCCTTTTTAGAAATCAAATCTCCTGCAAGCCTCGTTCTCGCTAAATGAGTATGGCATGCAATGTGTGTCTTTACGAGCCTGGTTTGATGATGACACTGGTCCTTAGTGTTTTTAAGAATTTCTCACTGGTTTTCTCTATGGAGTGATTCGCTTCATACCTGATTTTGTGGTGAGTGGGCTTTTGGCTTGGAATGCCTCTATATTAAAAAGAGGAAAATAATAAATACAAATTATTAACGTATATGGTATGTTTGACAATATCTTCAAAGAAGCAGCAGAACCTCTATTTAAGCTACAATTCTAGATGCCGCAATATTAAATGCTTTGTAGTTTGGCATTAATCTGAGCACAGCCCTTTATTTTACCTTTCTGCTTTAAGTGGAATCCTTGAAAGCAAGTTGAAATCTTCTTCCTTTCATGTTAAGTGGAATATATTTCTTTGGAACGTCATGATCAGATGTGCCGATTTCATATCTGGAGACGCACAAAGTCTCTTAGCTTCATTACAGAGACCACTAAGCCCTTAATAGACAAAAGAGCTTTAAAACACATCGTTCTAGGTGTCTATAAGCATCGAATTGGCAGCCTTAACACATCGTTTTTGTTTTAGACATAGCATTGTTAGAGTGGAACTGTCATTCTCATAATGTGTGGATGACAAGATTTGCTTCAGGTAAGTATTAAAGTATAATCCATACTTTATGTCGGTAAAAAATAACTGTCAAATATATACATTAAATCAGTGTGCATATATGTATATAAATATATAGTATGTTGCATCAAAGGAACACTGTAGTGTTAGGAATACAAAACATTATTTGGAATGCTATAGTATGTCAGTGTCCCTAACTTGAGGTCCCTCACGCTGGATCAGTCTTCCCCTCCTGCAACGCCATGCCAGTGGAGGTCCTAATGTGCATGCGCGGCAAGTGACATGCGCATTAGAGCTTCCCCATTGTGCTTCCTTGTGTGGTTTTGAAAGACATCCTCATGCAGAGCAAAGTTTCAGGGAGATAAACTCTGTGAGAAGTCAAACCACTGTTTGGAAATCTTTTCATAAACAAGACTATTCGAATGAGACAAGGCACGCATTTAGACTGGAAGAAAGGAAATTTAGTCTTGGCAAACAAAATGTTTTTTTTTTACAGTAAGAACAATAAGGATGGGGAATTCTCTGCCTGAAGAGGTGGTTTTATCAGAGACTGTCTGCATTATTTAAACAGCAACTAGATGAATACTTGCAAAAACATAATATTCCGGGATATCATTTTTAATATGTGGTAAAACTGCTTCTTAGACCAAGGAGATATCTGACTGCCATTCAGGGGTCAAGAAGGAAATTTTTTCCTTGTTTGTTGCCAAATTCAAACAGTTTTTTGCCTTCTTTTGGATCAACAGCAAAAGCAGATGTGGGCAAGTCTTAGCTTGATGGACACATGTCTCTTTTCAGCCTATATAACTATGCTGGACTGTGACCTGACTATGCTTGTTTGATTGGTTGATTCTCTGTCTCTGAAACAGGTGCTGTAGATTCCGCCTCTTCCTCCTCCTCTTCGTCCTCTAGTTTTGTTAATGGTGCTACAAGCAAAAACCTTCCAGCGGTGCAGACAGTGGCCCCCATGCCAGAAGACTCGGCAGAGAATATGAGGTAATAAACTGGATTTTGTAGAGAAACTGTGATCTTTACTCAACTGGGATATGTGGAGAATTAACAATGGAATTATGCACTTTAGGCCTATTGAAAATAAATTCTCCATATTGGTTACTTTTCTTGTTGCGTTTTAATGAATGTTTTAACCCCTTAAGGACACATGACATGTGTGACATGTCAGGATTCCCTTTCATTCCAGAAGTTTGGTCCTTAAGGGGTTAAAGACTATCTAGATTGTTGACCCCACCCCCAGCTTTGCTGCACCCCTGGAGATCATCCATACTGTGTTCCTTTAATTTTCCAATTCCAAACAATTCCCGCCTGAGTCGGCAACTCTGGTATGGTCCAATGGGGTAATGGGTTGTTTTTGCTTTTATTTCATTACATGTACCAGAATATTGCCACAAACCATGACATAAGGGCTGGGTCTGCTTAGAAAGAGCCTTTAGATGAGTGATTTCTAACTTTGGCACTTTATTTGTTTCTCAACATTTCCCAGGATGCTTTGCCAGCCTTAAAGGGGAACTGTCACTTTTTAGGATCTTTATTATTATTATTATTATTATTATTATTATTATGTTTACCTATCCCCTACATTGAGCATATAGGTATATTGTAAGAACAATAAAATTAAATCAGTGTTATAAACTCTATCCTCTGCATGAGACAGTCATCATGTAGAGATCATACAGAGAAGAGGGCTAATGAAACAATATTTCTTTTTATGCTCACCTATTTTTGTGATTACATTGAATTATTGATACAGTAATCAGAACTTTGGTCTCTCTGTCCCATGATTCTTTTGTTCCTATTTGTGTGTGGACGTGAAAAATATTGGGTAGACTGAAGAATTCATCACTGGCATTTAAATTGCAGTACCTACCATTTGAGCTGTCCCAGAAACAGTCACTGGCTAACGAGTGTAAGAGACAGACAACACTTAGATTGGCCACTATGCTTTCCAAATTAAAGTATACTAGTTTTTCACTACTTTTAGTTTTGTCTTTGTTACTTATCTTGTGCAGAAATTTGGAGCAAGGAGAACTTTTGTTCTGTATGTTGTATTCTTTTTCTCCAGGAGCAGTGGGGTAATTAACTTAAAACCTAAAATAATCTGATTAAAACAGGACTGGTTTACATTGACAATGTAGATATTTGTTGTGTTTGTGTGAGTACTGCGATGTTTATTTCTGGTAGCAGATCCTGTGTAGCTGACAAGAGTAGTCAAATCTTTATCTAAAATACAACAAGTTTACATGACGATGAGTTAAAAGATATTAAATAATTCAAGAATATTTGTTAGCAGATGCTAACTGAGTAGGTACTTGGTCTGCTCATTAAAATGCTTCACTAAGCCCAGATTTTATTTTTAGTTGTTCAGTTAACTGATTGCCATTCATAGCTTGCATGTTTTTGCAATCTAGTATTTTTACTTTTTAAAACATTTTTTATTTCATTTCAAAACATATTTGGGTAGGTCTTTATTTATATAAATTTTGTTTAAATACAGTTAACATGTAACTGTCCAGTTTGGGGGCCAATATTCACATTAATATGTTGCAAAGCCATCTGGCCCCATATTATTGTATGCTATCTAGATGAGAGAGAGAGAGAGAGAAAATATTGCAATGGAGTGGATCCCTGCAGCTGATTATAGTCCTCTTTCTACCTTTAGGACGAGTAGGAAAACAGTGGAATTCTGACAATGTCCCCCACTCAGACTAATAACGTTTTGTAACATAATTGAATGCTTGTTGTTCTTGATGCCCCATCCTATAGACATCTGCAATGTATGAATAATAAATCACACTACTTGACTCTGACAGTTCATCAAGGCTAACGGTGAAAACAAACTCTAGACTTACCTGTTTGTGTAGGCACATCCATCTGTCTAGCAGTCATCGACATCAATCTACTCTTCAGTCAATTCACACTTATTTCGGATGTTTAACTAAATCCAGGTGGTGCCCTGTGTGATACATTGAGAGATTTAATGGAGGCTATTACACAAGCAGTATATTTAAACGTATATGTGTGCGTCTTTTACACAAGCAGTATATTTAAGTGTATGTATATAATATATAAAAAATATACCAGGTTCAGCGCAGTCACTCATTCTCTCATTCACATCTTCAAGTCTCACAGAATTTAATATTTTTATTTTATTTTTAATAACACCTCACCTAGGCAAAAATAACAGGGATTTAGTTACAGTATATGATCATACTTTGCATAAGCCTGCCACAACGTCACAGTACCCCATTACTTAGGAAATCCTTCCTCCTTGGACCCCCTGTCACTAGTGCCCGAAATGGGGCTCCTGTGACAGGGAGGGGTGCAAAACCGGGGAATTGGCCTGGACTCCCAAATATATTTATATATGAAACCAAGAGAGTGGCACGCAGCTGAACATGCATGCATTATAGGGGTACTGCTGGGGCCAATTCATACAACGTACAAGACACAAAATACAGCACACTCACTCTTTCACTAAACCGCAACTTCAAAGCTCACAGCATGTAATCGTTTAAAAAAAAAAAAAACACATAACATAGGCAAAACCCTAGCGGTTTAGTTACAGTATATAATCATACATTGCGAATGTTATTTTAAAACATACAATATGTACACTGTTTATTTTGAACTCCAAGCTCATGATTTGATTGTATCACTTCTTAGTGTATCATGACATTCCTGCTGTTAGTGCTGCCACAAAGGTACAGAATGCATTTTACAACACACTTACAGTCTCTGAGAGGGGCCAAGGTCAACTTATCCTCCCGAGGTTATTAAAATGAGTAGCAGTAGGTCAGGTAAAAATAAAATCATGACACTATGATGTACTTGGAAGCTAGTCAAAGCTATGTACCCAGAGAACCATTATCTCCCAGCACATGTCACATGTGAGCTGGCCCAGTCGCCGTGTTCATCCAATGTGCTACACAGATCTGATAGACAGTTATGTCTGCAGTCATGGATGTCACATGCTTGCAAGTTCACTAATTTGTCATTCAAGTCAGTGAAAGGAAAACCAACACGTAAAGGTGACCTATAACTGTCTATACAAGTGAACGGAAGATATTGTTGGATTCAGATTATTTGCTAATCTCATGCTCCTTATTATTTTTTCCAAGTGCATGATAATTGCATGATTTTGCTATTACATGACGAAAAGTCATGATTTTATTAAAGACACGGAGGCGAGTATTGCATATCCCTTTCTTTACTGTTGACAAATAGCAGCAAAGGAAACAAACAGAATGAAAAAAGAATGAACATGTGATAACATAGGCCCCTCCCCCTCAGGTCCCAGTATAACAGGCAGCACTTCCCTTCCATTTCCCTCTTTCTGCAGATGCGACCAAAGAACAATGTCCATAACTAGAGTAATGCGAGAATAAAGTCCCAAGGTAATAACAGAAAAAACCGAGGAGGAAGAACATCACAAACTGGGAAGTGTGGCCGTAGAATCCATAGGACCGATGGAGGACAGCGGGAGGAGACCAATAAACTGGACCCTTGCTAGACGTCTTGCCAGATTAAGCTGTGGAGATATAAAGGACAGGAGCCAACAGGTTAAAGTCGATACTTGTAACTAGTTACAAGGTTACACCAGTGAGAACAAAGACCCTTGTATATACAATCCCACAAAACAATCAATGTTAACATATCCAGTAATATTGAAAACAACAAGTATAAGGACGGCCCCACTTACCGTCCCAAACTATAACATGTGGTGTATCGTGGTATGAGTAATTTGGGTGGGGAGATATATACTTACCAGCGTGAGAGTAACAAAAAAGGGTGGGGCAATACTCGCCTCCGTGTCTTTAATAAAATCATGACTTTTCGTCATGTAATAGCAAAATCATGCAATTTTATAACAAGACACGGAGGCTCATATTGCAAGTTTAAAGCTGATCCATTATTACAGCGAATGTGTGTGGGGCCGGCCGAAAGTAGAATTCGCGGAAGGTAGATTCCCTAGACCAATCAGCTGTTCTCATAATGTCTTCCAGGCGGGCGCCCGCAGACATCATAGAAGAGGCCGAAGCCCCTCGTACTGAGTGGGCGCAGAACACTGTAGTGTCAATGCCCGCTTGGGCCAGCAGCCATTTCACCCAGCGTGATAAGGTAGTGCTGGAAACTGGGTGAAAAGGGGGGCGGAAAGATAAGAACAACTGACGGGAGGCAGTAGATCGGTGTGGTTCGGTGCGAGATTCGTATTCACGAAGGCAGGTCACTGGGCATAGCGAAGGAGAGGCAGGGAAACTAGGGTAGGATACCGCCTTGATGGAAGTCTTAGTGCGTCTGCTGATGTTAAAAGTTACCCCGTCCGGGGTGTATGACTTGGCATCGACGTCCAGTGCACTGACATCCGAGACTCTCTTGCATGAGATGAGACAGAGCAGGCACACCAATTTGGCCGACAGCTGTTTGAGGGAGAGTCCTGCGTTAGCGGGCCAGGATGAGAGGAAAGCCAATACAACTGAAACATCCCAGGTCGTGGAGTAGCGGGGCCTGGGTGGCCTTGAAAATCTAGAGCCCTTGACGAGTCGGCACACTAGAGGGTGTTGTCCCGCGGGGCGGCCCTCGAAGCCTTGGTGAATCGCCGAGATAGCGGAACGGTAAAGGTTAATGGTCCTGTAAGCCTTACCGGCTTCGAAGAGAGACGTCAGGAACTGCAGGATCGTTGTTACAGGGGCCGAAACGGGATCCTCGTTCCGAGCCATGCACCAGCTAGCCCAAGCTCGCCAAGCTGACCCATATGCCCGTCTAGTGCCGGGAGCCCACGCTGCAGCCAATAAGAGTCTAGTTGCGTCCGAAACTCCTTGGATTTCCCAGGGTCCCCGGAGATTCGCCACGCCAGAAGTGGGAGAGAGCCCTCCAGCCGGAGGGGGTGATAGCGACCCGTCGGGTCTTGTAGCAGGTCGTGGCGACCCGGCAGGAGTCGAGGATAGTCCAACGTCATCTCGAGCATTTGGGGAAACCAAGACTGCGTCTCCCAGAATGGGGTGACCATGACTAGCTCCGCCCGGTGTTTGCGGGTCTGCAGGAGTGAGCGAGGGATCATGGAAAATGGGGGAAAGGCATAGAGGAGGCCTTCCTTCCACTCTTGTAGGAAGGCATCCACTGCCTCCGCCATTGGGTCCGGCCTCCAGCTGAAGAAGCGTGGGAGTTGGGAATTGAGCCGGGAGGCGAAAAGGTCTATGGTAAATGGTCCCCAGAGAGATGATATGTTGGAGAACACCTTCCTGGCTAATCTCCAGTCGCTGGTGTCTGAAAGATAACGTGAACCCCAGTCCGCTTGGACGTTGTGCAGACCAGGTAAGTATTCTGCGTAGACCATCAGGTTCCGTTCCAGGCAGAATTCCCAAAAATCTTTTGCCAACCTGGCCAGGACCGCCGACTGTGTACCACCCAGGTGGTTGACATATCTCACCGCCGAAACATTGTCCATGCGGAGCCGAATACATGATAGGGCACGGTCCTTGGCGAAGCTGCGGATGGCGAAGGAGCCTGCCAGAAGCTCCAGGGCATTGATATGTAGTCGGGCTTCGGACTCCGACCACCGGCCCCCAGTTGAGATGCCCTCGCAGTGGGCTCCCCAACCGTGTAGACTCGCATCCGAGTCGATCGTGAATTCCGGCGTTAAGCCGAAGATGGCTTTGCCATTCCACGCAGACAGGTTGAGAATCCACCATCGCAACTCGTCTTTCGTCTCGTTGTCCAGAGAGACTAGGTCTGCGTAGGATGCCCCGGCTCTTAGGTGAGCGATCTTTAGGCGCTGTAGCGCTCGGTAGTGGAGTGGGCCTGGGAACACGGCCTGGATTGAAGAGGCCAGTAGGCCTATGAGGCGTGCCAATTGGCGTAAGGTGAGCTGGGGTCGGATAAGGGCCCTGCGCAATTCTTTGCGGATGGATCGAATCTTGGATATCGGGAGACTCAGCGTCGCTGCCCCCGAATCCACTTGGAAACCTAGAAATTCCAAGCGGGTGGCGGGGGTCAGGCATGACTTCTCCCAGTTGATTATGAAACCTAAGCGTGACAGGAGGTTTATGGCTAGTCGTAGATGTGAGAGGAGGGTGGAGCGCTCCTGAGCCATGAGCAGAATATCGTCTAGGTAGACGATTAGCCGAACTCCTCGACTGCGTAGCCAGGCCATAACGGGCCGTAGAAGTTTCGTGAAACACCACGGGGCTGAGGATAGGCCAAAGGGCAGACAGGTGAATCGCCATGTTTCGTGTCGCCAGTAAAAGCGTAGGAGGTCCCGAGAGGCCTCTGCTATTGGCACTGTCAGGTACGCGTCTTTTAGGTCTAGTTTCGCTAGCCAGTCTCCGTGGAGGAGGAGATCCCTTAGCAGGTGAATACCCTCCATTTTGAAATGGCGGTACCTGACTACGGCATTGAGGGGGCGCAAATTTATGACTGGCCTCAATTGGCCGCCTTTCTTTTCCACTAGGAAGATATTGCTTATTACGCCCGCAGGGCTGGGGGGTGCTAGTTCGATAGCCCCTTTGAACTGGAGGGATGAAAGTTCTTCGTCGATCCGACCGCGATCCTGGATGGAAAAGCGGATCGGTCGAGGAGGGGGAATGTGTGTAGGGTGGCAGGTGAGTTCTATATGGAAGCCCTGAATAGTGGCCAGTACCCAGGGATCTGAAGTGATTTGTGACCAGGCTGGGAAAAAATGTTGGAGTCTGCCCCCTATGTAACCCGGAGAAGAAATGTGTGGTAGAAGGCAACTCACCGTATGGTCGTCTGGAGTTTGGGTTACTCCGAAGGCCTCTGGATCGCCATTGACGTCCACGGGATGGAAAAAACATGGGGCGGGAGGTCTCCTGGTATTGGTGATATTGTTGAAAGGAGCCTCTTCCCGTGCCACGGGATTGGGGATAGTTGCGGCCGGACAGACGGCTCCTGATTCTGCCGGCCCTGGTAGAGACCCGCCCCTGGAATACTCGCCTCATGGAGGCCTGGGCCTTGTCTAGAGCCGTGAATGCCCCCACAAAACGCCCTAAGTCTTTGATGAAGGAGTCTCCGAAGAGGAGTCCTTGGGCGTCTTTGCCCGCCTCCGTAAGGGCGAGGTTGGCTAGTTTTGGTTCAATTTTGAACAATATGGCTTTACGCCTTTCAATAGATAGGGAGGTATTTACGCTCCCAGCAATACAAATTGCTCTCTGGACCCAACCTCTAAGGTCTTCAGGGTCGACCATGCGGTTCTCCGCTCTGGCGTCTTCCGCCAAGTCAAATAATTTGGCCAAAGGCCCGAATATGTCCAGGTGCTTGTCCTGGCAGGACTTCAAAGCGGACTCTAGTCCTTTACGGGGATTCCAGCCCAGTTTAGTGAGGAACTGGGTCATTTTAGGATCAACCTCTGGGGTGTCACACACCTTGTTGGGCACCAGAGGCCTAGGACACTCCGCCCTCAATTTGTTGCGGGCCGCCTTGCTTAAGGGTTTTCTGACCCAATTTTCCAGGTAAGTGGCAACGTGGTCGGCCGGGAGCCACTCCGCCGACCTCGGATGATGAAGGTCATCCGGGTCGAAGAGTGGGACCCCCGAAGGATCCACGAGGGATGGCCCCGCAGCCGCGGGGTTCCTAGTCCCTGTCTCGCCTCCGGGCATCTCTGCCTGAGCAGAGGAAAGGAGGTCGAGAGCGCCATCGGCGGAATCCGCATCAGAGTCGGTATCTGACTCGTTCATAGCCTCCTCATTTGACCCGATTTCTGAGTCGGTGTCGCTCTCAATCTGTGCTCTAGCACATTTCCAAAGCCGCGCCCGTTCTGCCTGGCGCGGAAAGGCTCTTTTGCGTGGATGGGACACGCTTTCCGGGGCGACCGAAGGTACGCCAGTCATGGTGTTTCTGGAGGCAGAGGAGTGTTTAGACTTACGGGCAGCCTTTTTTAAGTCCCCTTTAGATACCTCTCCCTGGGGTGTCAAGGTGCCCGAGAGTTGCTCGTCTGAAGGACGGGGCAAGAGGGCTTGTGAAATGGTGTGGGAGAGGGTGGAGGACATAGACCCCATTGCAGCCATAATGGCGTCTGTCACTGAGCGCTGTAGCGCTAGAAACTGTGGTCCACCGGGTTGGGTAGTCCCATCCGCCATAGAAGGCGAAATATCTGAGGTGACAGGGGCCTCAGTTCTGATTACTGGGGAATCCGACTCCCCAGAGTGAGCGGACCCAGTAGATAGTCTGGGTTTAGGCATGATAAAGGACGTATGGGTTAGTCACCCAAACAAACTAAGCAAAGGAAAAAAACGCTCTCACCAGGGCCCAGACCAGCGACACACTAAGAGGTAGGGACAGAATGACAGAAAATGGCCGCCAGGAATCTCGCGGGATTCGCGGCACCCGCAAGCTACGCGGAGGAATTATGAAACAAGAAGAAGTGCGCAGAGAGGCGCTCGAGCAGAAGAAACAGACAAGATTACATAAGCAGGGGAGGTCTGGGCCCTGAGGCTAGTGTATAACGACACAATTACTAACCTTAGAAATAAAAGACTAAATAAATACAAATTAAATAAAAATCAATTAAATTATCAATGAACAGTATATAAGAGAAAATATGGCATGTACTTATCTTTGTGTCAGAGCAGCAAAGAAAGAGGGAAATGGAAGGGAAGTGCTGCCTGTTATACTGGGACCTGAGGGGGAGGGGCCTATGTTATCACATGTTCATTCTTTTTTCATTCTGTTTGTTTCCTTTGCTGCTATTTGTCAACAGTAAAGAAAGGGATATGCAATATGAGCCTCCGTGTCTTGTTATAAAATCATTGAGCATTTTTCCCAAATGTGAGCTTTTCATGAACTTTGTATTTTTATTGATTATGTGTCTGTTAGTCCACCCATTGTACAGCGCTACAGAATTTGTTGGCGCTATATAAATAATAAAATAATAATAATAATTGTGTAAAAATAGAGTGGCTGTTTTAGTTATCTGTCCTGTATCATCCATTAGAACATGCTTTCTTCTGTTGGTAAGTTTATATTAGTATAAATCATATTCCTGTATGATATCCTAGTGCAGATCCCATATTCTGGGCTTGCAGGACATGCTGTGTGTTCTATAATTAATAATATTATTATAATAATAATTTATTAAAATAATAAGTAGAACAGTTTTAAAAATAACTAATTGAATGGTGTGATTTTAGTCTAAAACTATAATGCATTAATACACTGCTTAGAGGAACTGTGCAAATTAGAAAAAAATTCTATTCTGGAACGGAGTAGAAGGAGTAACCGACAGTCTAACTCTGAAATAGAACTAATTCAGCTTCAGATTTTGCTCCAAACAGTTACTTTCGGACATTGGTATGTTTGAATGCAAGAGTCAAGCAAGGCCAACAAAATGTGAATCCCACCAGAGTCTAACTCAATCACTGTCCTTCACTCGTCCCATGTGCTAAAATGGCAGCCACAAGCATGGAGAGATATGACTAATCTCTGCCCCATGGGACTTTAATCACGATATCATTATAGAGAAAGGGACATGTTTCAAGCTGCCATAGTAAAGAAACAATAAAGAGGATACATGCCACATCATGGTGAAGCAATGATATTAAATAAAGGCTTTAATTTGATTTCTACGTCATCCGTCACATCTGGATTTTTTTTTCTTTAGATATTTACAACTTGCAGCTTTAAAGATAGTTTTGAAGGATGCCCTCTTAGTAATTATGGGAACAGAGAATGTCCTAAAACGCAGTAAACTTAGCCTTACACTATTTCAGCAATGGACCCCAGTTATGTGTGCTAGTCTTTCAAACCCATAATTCAATGCACCACAAGGTAAATCCTGCAAAACAACTTCATTAGAATCTTACTAGTGTAAACAAGGCTACATGTGACGGGTATGGTATATATTTGTGTTTATATTTGTACACAGGACATTTTTCTAGTTTTCAATATATGATATCTGCAGTAGCAAGTGATCATCTATGTTTGTGTCATTATAACCTCAATCTATTAATGAATATGTGGTTTATAAACTATTTTTGTGTATTTTTCTCTTTTCGGTCCAACAGCATCACCGCCAAACTGGAAAGAGCCTTAGAAAAGGTCGCACCTCTCCTGCGTGAAATTTTTGTCGATTTTGCCCCCTTTCTGTCTCGGACACTGCTTGGAAGTCATGGACAAGAGCTCTTAATTGAAGGTATATTTTGTTATGTTCTTTAATGTATAAGTGAGTCCTTTTGGTTTTGTATCATTTCCTACATTTAATTTAATAAATAAATAAACTTGCCTATGTCAGTGATTTATTTTCTTTTTTTGCCAATAAAGAAAACCCAGCCACTGAATTTCCTTTTACACCTGATTTATGACATATTTTGTAAGGTAATTAAGTAATCATCCATAACCCATTACTATCAGATAAAAAAGGAATGTGGATCAGGGACTTCCAAAATTACCTGGGATTTGATGACCTCTCCCCAAAGATCTGCTCACTCCCAAACCCCTACCTCACCGTTCTTTTCCTGTCTTCACTGGGCTCTTCTCCGTGCTGTCTCCCCCTTTTTTGTGTCATTCCCTTTACCACACACTGTGCCATAGGTTCTACTGCTATCCCCACTTATCTACCTTTAAATCTCTTATTAATCATGTCTTCTTGATCAGCTATTTGCCCGTTTTGTCCCATTATTTAAATCCAATTCCATTGCTCCCATTTTCTGCTGCCCTCTCTGCCATTCCTTCTTTCTATCTTCTCCAAAGTTCGGTCAATCAGTGCCATCCCTTCTCACCTTCTCTTTCCACTGCTCCTTCTCTCTGCCCCTATGGTTCATCTCAATCTACTCTGCTACTCCTCACTCGTCTACTGGAGTCTCTCTCGGCAACCTTCTGCTCCAAGGTGTTACTGGCCAGCCCCTCAATAATGTATTCTGTAGTAGAAGGGACAAGTAGATCTATAGCTCATAAGTATAATGCCCCTTCTTAGAGATCATGGTCTACAGCCCTTATAGCCCCTTCCCCATCACCATCTCTGATGTGAGTTATAACGTGTGGAGCTTTATCATTGCAAGTTTATTTCTGTAGCATAAAATAGAAGTGGATATAACCGTTCTGGTACTGTCTTGTTTGGATTAGTGTGATATTTAAAAAGGTAAGTGAGAGACACTGGATGGAGAACTGACCAAAATAAATCCCCATGTCTCAGCAGCAATATAGTGATCCCTAGTCGTGTGTCATACTGGAAATGGACCTGTAGCCATCTGTCTGCTTCTATCTGTCATGCATTGCGGGATTCTATCTGCATTGTGAATGGCTACATGTGGGGTGTCCGTTTCTGGTGGCCATATTAAAGGAGCCATACAGGAGCTAAACATTCCATTTAACCTTATGGTTTCACTGACCGTCTGTGTGCACTTTTCTAAAGCTGACTCTGTCATCCACATGTTTTATGAGTCCTTTTAAACTATTGAGTCCCATTCCATTCATTTGGCAATCGTTGCTGAGAGTATATCATGAGAATAAAAATAAGTAAGACTCAGCCCCTGGTATGTATGTGTGTATATATATATATACTGTCCAGCAGTCTGTCACCCTGACATCCCGTAGTCCCCACTGCTTTCCTTCACTTTCAAATCATGCTGAATGCACCCAAAAATGCATCCCACAATACAATAATCTTATTTTCAGAAAATGTCATATACGGTATATTATACACCTATTACAGTTTTACAGAGTACACAATGTGTTTGCCTATTAGAATGGCTGTTAACCTCTGGCAAGGTATATCCTTTGTGTTTGTTTCATCTATGGACCCAAAGGATTGCTTGTATTAACCCCTTAAGGACACATGACGTGTGTGACACGTCATGATTCCTTTTTATTCCAGAAGTTTGGTCCTTAAGGGGTTAAGTAACTTGGACTTTCCACATTGTCGTAGCATCCTATGGACTATAATACGATAAATCGGTGACGTTTGTCCATTAAGGGTGTAAACAAGTACAAGTCCAGCTTGTGTGCGATCCAATGTTCCCATTAAGCAGTATGATGCCAGCCGTTGTGCCCATTAATGTACGTTCCTTCCTAGTGATATTGGATTCAGACATTTTCAGCTGTTTTCTTTTATCATCCTACCATCTTAATGTGTGTCTTACACAGCAACAGCTGCCCAATCAAAACTAATGTCTCATTTCTCCGATGTGCATTAAATGTCCTGTACAGCATTGTGCATCTGCTATGTTAAAGTGTAGTGTTAAAGTGCCAAACTGTTTCTCTGTCAGCATTACTCCCGATTCTTATTTAAAGATGAAATGCTACTTTTTTGCACAAAAACATGTCTAACACCCCCCACTTTTTTTTCTTTGAAATATAATATAATTCTCTGCATTGTATATCAGGTTTTGGTTTTCACAGTAGAAGTAAGTGATTTATGAATAAATGTCATTATTTTTTATTGTAAATACCAGCGCCTTCCCTAAGCGCCTATCTCTTTATGTCGAGAAAGAAAGATCTATGGTTGCATAAAACACTTATCCTACATATAATGTGTCAGTGGGTCAGTATATCTGCTTTTCATTTAAGCTAAATACTGATTTCTTAATTGACAGTGTGGCATAACAATCCGTTTTTTCTGAAAGTGTATATTTCTCGAAGAGTCTCGGTGTCACAGACAAGATTTACAGCCAATACATTTGTCTTTTTCGAAAAGTAGGAATAATTTATTACAGCACATTAAAGATATACATTTTATTTTCTACTTCGTAATGTGATCCGCTGTGTTAGTGAAAGAGTTAAACAAAGCAGGAAAACAGGCCTGTGGCAGTCAGTACAATGTCTGTATTACTTTCCTTTACAAAAATGTAAAGCGAGTCCCTATTGCCTAATTATAAGTAGTATTTGCTACACAGGAAGTAGCAGTTATTGTCTCATTAATGTGAGTAAAACAAGAGGTCATTGGTTAACGTGAAACATCTATTGAGAACAAAAACTGCAAAACAAACGGCGTGTTGTCTAGATCTATTACTTTTCCCATTTACGTATATTGATATATGTATATTTCTTCCTGTTTTCCTAGGTTTAAAAATGAATAAATACAATAATTTTAAAAGTCTAGTATAGAGGTAATAAGTAAATGTAACGTGTACACATACAGCTTACAGCTTATCATACACATGATGTAATAATGATAAGTAGTCTAACCAAAGAACGTTAAGTATAATAAAATTGAGTGTGTGTGCCTCTGTGTGTACACTGTTTACTTCTCAATTATTATTATTTTTTTTATAAGAACAAAATATTTTTTTACAAAAAGCAAAAAAAAAAAAAAAAAGATTTAGAAATTGTTTGTGCCAAATTTTTTAGAACTTTTTAAAGGTGTTTTTAGAGGTTGATTTTCATCTGCAATGGAGCTATTTTTGTTTGGGGAATTTCCAGCTTCTATTTAATAAAATAATAAAACGTTTAAAAACCTAAATATGCAACCGGTTAGGAAGAAAAGGGTATGCTGCGAAAAATATGCTCTAAATATAAACGTAGAACACTCAGATGTATTCCTAAAATATATTAAACAACAAAGTATGTAATGTAACCATTTAAAAATTGTAAAACAATTGAGTTTTTTATATAGGTTTTTTGGGGGAAAAAAGAGGAGCAACTGCTACACAATTAGTGTCTGAGCTTATTTATACAATGAGTTCTGCCAGAACTACATACCTGTGAGTTAGACAAGGAAAAATAGAAGTGATCTCATTTTTATATTGTTACAGATAGTGTATAAAAATAGGCACTACTGCGCACAATTCTTTAGGTCACTTTATTGAAATACAGGTCACCATGTTGTGCTTGGCCATCTTTCTATACTGTGCTAAAAATTGTAAATACAGGAATAAAAAGTAGGAAAGGAGAATGTGGAAAATATGCCCATTTAGTTCTCGTGTACAAAGCCCACGAGTCACACCAAATAGATCATTCTCAGCATTAGAGATTGTACCGTTATTTATACATTACCCCGAACATGTGTTACGTAATCGGAGTAAAGACAGGCACCATGCAGTTACACAGTTAGCCACCACTGACACAGCCAGTATTAATCTAGTTATCAAGGGACAGTGTTGCATTTTTTTCGTAAAAAAAAAAAATCAATTAAAAACAAATACACACACATATATATATATATATCTTCTAAAAAAAAATTTTTATATAACCGTAGCAAGAGGCACAAATATGTCACAACAAATATTGAAATGTGTAAAGGATAAATAATGTGTGTGTATAAACGACTAGATATATCTATATATGATCCATATTATCCTATAAATATATATCAGTATATTGATGCAAAACATGGCTTATCCTCCCTTCCAAATATATATATATATATATTTTTTTTTTTATTATTCTTTATTTTGTTTGTGCAAAGGATTAACAATTAGGCATTCAAAGCCATAACAGTGCATAGAAGTATCAGTGTTTCAGCAAGGGTATCAGTATGGCATAGTTTAGTCCTGCACATTTTTCAATAGGTTACTCAGGCGTAGTGTGTCCATTGTAAGAAAACAGAAATGGGAAGCATAGATATCATACTTTGAACAGTAGGTATAAACACGTATGTGACGGTAGAGAACATTGCACATTTTAGGCTTATCACAGTATGCTACGACACAGTATGTATACAGTACATGTAAAGCAGGTCTCTCAATGAACTGTGTGTGCTTAAAATATATACTACATTTAAGGTAGTGCTAGTGTGGTTACTGTTTGTGGTAGGAGCATGCTGCGATGAGCGATGCCTGTATTTAGTGGGGTATTTATCGCCCCGGGGTTCCGAGTCTAAAACTCAAGGCCTAATCCTTAAAGGAGGAAAGGGGGGAGGGGGGGGCTCGTGGGCAGCATGGAGATGTGGGTCTGGATATTGCTACAGCCGTGTTCGTCTGGCGCGTGAGGGGGTGGGTTCGGAAGTCCTCGGTTCGGAAGTCGGTCTATGGTGTGTGGCGGGGATCTGTCACTGGAGGTCTGTCGTATGTGTGTGTTAGCCATGTGTCTCGGTCGGGTCCCATGGGGACAGATGGGGTTGCGACTTGTGGTGGTCCCACTATGTTGGGGGAGGGGGTTGTATGTCTTGGTTGTTCTATGTGGCTTCCTTTCATGGTGTTGTTGCGTTGGTAGAGGGATATGTGCGATCTGGATTATCGGGGGGGGGGTGCTGGTGGGGGATGGCAGAGACTTAGGGTAGGCGGGGTGAGGTGTGAGAGGTGAGCTGGGGGCTCGTGCCTGGGTCTGCATCCCAGCTGTCCCCGGGCCCGGCGTCTGCGTGTTCGCCCTGGGCCATCTGGTCCGATGATGCCTCCAGCGCGCTTCGTTGTCATTGTTTGGTCCCTCCAGGGGCAGGAGCCCCCCGACTGCTTCCGGGGGTTGTGTGTTTTCTCCATTCGCAGCGGGGGAGGCGAGCCACTGGAGCCAGTGGTACCAGGTGTCATGATAGCGCTGTATGCGCCCCGCCTCCGAGAGGATTAGCTCCTCAATGCGTCTAATGTCTTCCACTCTGGTCAGCCATTCTCTCAGCGTTGGGGCCGTGGGTTTTTTCCAGTGTGCCGGAATAAGACTACGTGCCGCGTTTAGAAGATGCGGTATCACTGATCTTTTGAATCCGGTTATGGGGATTGAGGTTAGTTGGAGCAGGTAGGTTTCAGGTGTGAGTTGTAGGTCCGCATCTGTTATGGTCACTAAAACTGCGTGGATCCCAAATATAATTTTAAGCACCTTAATCACTAAATACTTTAGTGCTTATGGTTTGTGTTATGTCCCATTGTTTGATCCTGGGTTTTGGGTCTAGCAGTTTTCAAAAAGTTTTACCAAAACCACGTTTTCTCTAGACACCTCTACCTCCGGCATTCCCACTTGTAGTGCAAAAGTTACTCTTCCACGTTAGCAAAGTCATTTTCATCATATTTAGAAGGTATCGATAGGCAGAGAGCGGCATTTGCAGCAGAGCTTCCACATTAGCCATATTCCAGCAGGATCTAAGATGCGGAAGCCTTGGATACATTCAGTTTTTGGTGAAACCTCTCAATACCAGTTTGTCGTAGAACCAAGAGACAGCCCAATAGCACCGTAAGTGCTAGAGCGGCATGTAGTACTTATGGTGCTTAGACTGCTCTTTTAGTGTATTAGAAAACGTTTTGATATCTTACACATACAGATTGAGTAGTTTTATTGTGCAATGATGTATATGCAACATTGTTATTTTAATTAATTTAATGGTGGCTATATGGTCAGCATCGCAATCCTTCTGTAAGGTACCGGTAGTTTTAAATGACATTACACATTCACCAATGCAGGAAATAAGGAAATGACGCAATGATGTCTATTAATTGTAAATAATTTTCTATCACAAACTGTTACTTACAATTATTATTGCTTACTCCAAGAATTACACAGTCGCCCACAGTGAAGGTTTTTTTTTTTTTTTTTATCCTTTAGTTTTTCACTGAAATCATGAATCCATTTACAGGCTACACAAATTAGACCAATTTTAAAGTTTCTTTTTCTAAATTAATCCAAGCAAACAAAACATTATAATTTAACTTTGTGTGCCTGCTACCCAATTGATTCCAGTTGTGAAAAGGACTTCGGGTTGGTGCAATGGGAAATCATTCAGAGACTGGGGGGAAAAAAACTTGGACAAACCTTGATAAAGACCAGACGAAAGGGCTGTGGTATCCTGCTAGACTCCTACACATATTGTAGCAATAAAAAGAAAAACAGATCAAAAACCTGCTCCTATTTCATACTCTCCTTTATCAACCCCTTACATGCCAGAGGAAAAGGAGAAATTGGAAGATTGTGTCATTGGACTCTTGCAATTCTAAAGGCAAAATATGTTTTAACATTCACTATTGTGATTATTAAGTAGCAACTAGAATTTAGAAACATAAACTGTTTTACTGATCCAACCAATTTTATGTAGTGAAGAAGCTGATGATTAGCAAGATTCTATTATACGAAGAAACATATAAAATGTAAAGAAAAAAACAGAAAATCAAAAGGCCATTACAAAGATTCCACACGTCTTTTAACATAATTACCAGCCAAATTCTCAGTGCTTCTCACTGTATTTAAATGTATTCAGCAATATATTTATACAATTAAATTTATAGAGTGGACATGCACCGCATTAGGAACTATTTCTACTTAAAATTAGAATGTTTTTAAAGTTACTGATAGAATGTTTCTTTGTATATGTCTTTATCTTAAATAGTGTAAGAGTGTTTAGAGCTATTTTTGTACAGAATTTAACGTTTTGTTTAAAACAAGCTGTGCTGGAGAAATAGGGGAGAATTACTCCAAGTGGGATGTTTTGGCCTTCTGTTGGTCAATTCTCTACAATTCCCAGTTAGCACACTATTTTAAAAAAAATCTGTGTACACTTTACCCACTTCACCCCATCACCATAATCTTTAAAGACCATAAACCAGCACTTAAGACCATACTATTATAGACTGTTATTGCTGGTATGTATTTAGGACTTTACATTTTAAGAGATCCTACAGGGCTTATAATTATTATTGTGGCATACCCTGTCAGCTGAGCAGGATTAACCATAGGGTGACCATAGGGAGAAGCCTACGGCCCAGGAACCATGATTTTGCTTGTCCCAATCTGCAATGTGAAAAATGAAGAAGGGGCCCCAAAGATGTGACTTGCGACTTGCCTAGGGCCGTGTGTGATCTTAATCCTTGCTTGCCTGTCAGTTTTAAGAGGTTAACACCTCTGGTGAGGTTAACTTGCAACTGGACTAATCCTTCCTTTGATTTTATCTTCACACCTTGGCAATAAAAATAATAATAACTTGTCCCCCCAAAACAGAGACTCCCTAACTAACCCTTTCAAGACCCAGGCTGATAAATCTCTAGTTGTCATAACAGCCCTGACACTACAATTGGACAAATTGTATTTGAGTAATTATGCCTAATTAGAAAAACAATATCTGCTATGAAAGCAATATTATGTTGGCGATATTCACAAACGTATACATAAAACGACACATCCCTTAGGAGAACTTAATAGCTTTCAGTGAACCTCTGGAGTTTGATTAAGAAATTTACCTCTAAACTGAACGTAAGGAAACACTCTGTTTGAAGCTGATGGGAGCAGTGTAGGGGAATCACTAGCTTGTTGGGTGGATTTTTCCTTCCCCAGTCCAGCAATGCCTTACCCTGGATCTGCAGATTGTACATTTCCCAGGTCCGAAAGCTGGCCGGGCATCAAGGGAAACGTACTTCATGAACATCTGCAGAATTAACCATCCCAACCCTAGATTATCAAGCAGCAGTCCCTGCAAATACATTTTCAGGTTCTGTAAGAGCGAGAGAAACCTTCCTTTAGGTACATACTGGGCGTTTAGGGAGTGCTGCATGTAAAAGGGGACTTAGCTTGAAGTTTGCATTTCAAAGTCATGTTATCGTTTAAATATGGATACTAGATTTTAAAACTAGTAACATTATTTCAGGTATGTCCAATGGCTTCTCTGCTACCTTATTTCCTTATATTGGAGGTGTAGGTTTATTCATATACATCTTAAAATTCTACATAAATTCATATTGTTATTCGCAAGGTACAGTCATTGCTATATAAGTGCCTATGCTCCTCCACAAGTAGGCCCCTTTTTTCCTCACTGAAGTCACCCAGACCACTTCATCTCCGTGAAGTAGTCGGGGTGCAGCCACCCAGTTCTTTCAACTCTCCTCAATGACTTTCCATGAGGTGGAGAGGTGAGTAAAAGCTTTTATTTTATTAATTTGTTTTGCACACAGTAGGTAAGCTTGTATTTACCTAGGAACAGGCTTGTGTTCTTGACGCTATAGAGTTCTTTTAATTATAGTGATTCCCATAAATTACTGGAAATTAATGAGTTGCCAGATCTGCTATTTGTTTTCCCTGGACACATAAGTTTATGTCCAGTGTTAGTATGTGCTGTCCTGCAGGATGAAGAATGTATATGCCACTAGATTTCTTATTGGTGAATCGCTTGATCTCTCTCCTTCAATCTTAAATTCGGAATGGCTGGACAGTGTGCAAGAAAACATTATGGATCTTGCAATCAAACAGATCTAATGATATCAGAAGGGGAGCTGGGCCTCCTACTTAGTCAATACGTCCCTTAGATTATGATGTATTTATAGATTTGTCAATACTTTCTCCGCAAAAGGTTCCAGAGTTTTTCTATTTTTTTTGGTTTGTTTTTTTAATCTATTATGCATAAAGACATTTCCTTTATCAACTCTACAGAGCAGGACTATTGCATATGAATTTAAAGCTGCTTGGAATAAGAAGTAATCGTTTCAGGTCTCAGTTGGTGCAAGAAATTATTCCGGATCTGGCGATGGGGGACTTAAAATTAAGTGTGATACTTCATGGGAAATTAAGTTATAGAGGTCCTTAACAGGCTAGGTCGAGCAAATCATTGATGTAAAAAAACTGACAGAGGAGAAATGAATGCTACTTTTTTTATATTGAGAACATATTTCATTGAATACATTTGCTAGAATATATGAAAAAGTGAAATGCATTTTGCATAAAAAAGCTATTTATTAATTTTACCATAATTCTTTCAGAATTATGAGAAAATCAAAAAGGAAGAGGGAAGGGATCAGGATTGGGGTCAGGACCAAAGGATAGGATAAACTAAATCATGAAGATATGGCAATCTATCAAAGTCCCTGGGAGTGCAATCTGTAGAATTTTGTTGAATGTATATTTAATTTGGCAGTGGATCTCTTGACCAAATGGGGCAGCCTATCTAGGCTGGATCGGGGCTTTGTGGTATATTAATAACAGGGATTGGTCAGGGTGGTCATTTTCAAAGTGGTCTAGAGTAGTCACCCTCGTTGATAAATATTTAGTTATAACTATACACACTCTGCTACATTCTGAGCTAACATCAACAACAGTAGTAGTCAGAATTTATTTAGTACTGCTGTTTTGGTGACTGACATTGTAGAATCATTTTCATGCCATCTCTACATTAGTTACTTAGAGATGGCGTACCCATTTGCCAGGTAATTGGGGTTTTAAACGTCAGATTGTCCAAGAGTGTGTTCATGACATGAGTGGTATGGGATACTCCAGATAAGTTAACCATTTCTTAGATATCTGAAATGGTAGAAATCAGAGTAGTGTTTGTTTTATATTAAGGACAAAAAAATAGGTGCACTTTAACGGAGGTGTAGATTTTAAAGTGCACCCATCTTGTTTTTTTTTTGTCTGTATTGTATTAATATTGAGGCATACTGCTATCTATATGATAAAGTAAAGGGAATAAAACCTCCAATAAGCTACCAATCTGTCTGTGATGATCAAGACCTACATTAAATGTTAAATAAATAAAAATGGTGTGTACCGTGAATAATGACGTAAAACGGACAAACCCGTGTTGTGTCGTCTTCTTTGTGCATGGTGAGAGTTCAGTTCCATTGAATAATTATTTCCTAGAAATCTTGACTGTGGCGTCAGGGTATTGAATAAACACCCATTTATGTTGCAGTCAAATCTTTAAATGCTATATTTGGCGATTTGTGATTTCTCCAGAACTGTGAGGTGGCATTATTTGTTAAAAAGTTTTAAACCTTTTTTTTTTTTTAAATTAAATATTAATTGTATGTACGTATCTATAATTCTTAATCATATAATCACTGTTTGTTCTAACGTACCCTTACCATCTATTTCCACTACCTTTTAACAATTAAAAATACGTGCTGAAACATGTGTGAAACTTTTTTGAACATTCATGGAGGAAAGGAGATGCTTTAATTCAGAGCATTAAATCAATGGTCTCTAAACCTGATATATGTAAGCTTCATGAATTATGGGGACGATGGAGCTCCAAAATATGTTCTGCTAAAAAGGCATGCCATGTAGTAACTATCTATAGGTTGAGAGGAGAAAAAAAAATTATATATATATATATATATATGTATACATATACAACTTGGTTTACATATATTTTTATATTCAAATAAAAAAAATCTGCTAAACATCAGTAAAATCTGGCATTCAAGTTCAAATCTAAAATTAAAATAAGTAAGGGTGTACAGATATTAAAAACATGAATATAAAATTCTGCCAAGATTTCTCCGATATTGTGTTCTGTGCAAATTATATCTGATGTCATATTTAATTAACTTTTTATGTTTTATAGGTCTGTAAGCATGCTCACAGCTTTAAAATGTTAAACTGGTAAATCATTCTCCAAGGTTGTGTAAACTGGGGTGTAACTGCAATCCTAATAGTTACATTTTATTTATTTTTGCCACTAGGGAATCTCTCCCTGTACTTGCGGTACGTTGTGGCCATGTATTGTTTCCTGAAAAGACCACAAAATAGCATGAATAGCTAATCCTGGTATTCAGAAGTATCATATCATGTAGGAATTAAGATATTTAAAATAAAAGTGGTTCGGGTTAGAATGGCCATGAAATTATTTTATTAATAAAACAAAAAATACAATAATAAAATGTTGCTAGGAGACACGGATTATGCTGTTCTAAATAGACATTTTAATTGCCTTTGTTTTTTTTTTTTAAATCATTACACAACTTAAAATGTTATGAAAAAAGTTTAATTTTGTACAGCGATATTGTACTGCAATTTTATTTTTTTTATTTTGTTTTTTTTTAGATTGTGAAATGTCGCCTAATATAAACTATTTCAAAAACAAAAAAGTTTTGCATTTGAAAGCCTATACATATTTATAGATGTTTGTTTCCCCCATGTCATTAAACGAACTGTTCATAATTTGTTTTTTAATGTGTCACCACAAACAATACTTATTGAAGTGCTACAGATGTAAATTGCATCACTTTATTGATGCTTCGATTATTTCCACTAATCAGCTGATTTTGTCAATTTGCAGGTCTTGTCTGCATGAAGTCCAGCACGTCGGTGGTTGAGTTAGTCATGCTGCTTTGCTCGCAGGTAATTTGACAAAGTTTACTTTATACTTTTATGTTTTTTTAAGATAAGAATCTTTACCAAAACACACGTGAAATATTAACATTTCATTTGTTTTCCCTTTTTTATTCTGATGATATCCTTGATTTAATATTTTTGGGTAAGCTGTTCAAATTATTTAATATTTTTGGATACATGTTTTAAATTAAAGTTTTTAAAAATGATTTTTTTTAAAATATTTTTTATAGATTTTTGCTATTTTAATATTTAAAAAATATTAGTCATTTGAAAAGCTTATCCAAAATATGTTTTGCCTATACAGGTAATTAATCATTTTATAGTAGTCAAATGTAGGGGGAAAGGGTTAATAAGCTGCAAAATTATTTTTATGGTCTGTTGGACTTGATCCTGTGCCTGAAAAAAACTCCTAGAGACATTATCTTGTGCACAAAACCCCCAAACTTCTAAATTTCCAAATTTTACAAAATAGGTCCTGACAACTTAATTATTCTGATTGCTTTAATGTAGACTGGTTTCCTGTGCGACATGATGTGTGGGGCTTTGCACCAGTTGATTTTACAGATTGTATACAAGGCGATGGACATTATCTTCGTTTTCATTATAAGTCCTGATCTTCATCCCGACTTTCACTAGCATCTGAAGCCTGTTCAGCAACCATACACTCTTTTCAAACTCATTCATGTTTATGTGTATCAAAAATATTAACATTATTACATTTACACATGTCCCTGAATTTAATGGAAAGGTATATTGAATATTTTACAACTATTTATAAAGCTTCACCGTAGTGTGAACAGTGCGTGAGGCAAGCATTGCCCAAACAAACTTACAATCTAAAATTTGGCTAACTTACGGTATATGTTTGTAAAGCCTAGAATTAAACTTTGGAACGTTTAACAACAAAAAAAGTCCTTTTAAATTTGTTAGTTAGCTCTTATGCAAAGACTTAGTTTTATAATGAGTACATGAAATAGTAAGATGCGGTTTCACTGCTGTTCTACTCTTATAACATCATACATATACTAATACAAATATATATATATCTATGTGTGTTTGGTTATTTTCTGTTCTAGACAGACTGAGCCTTCTGTTAGCTAGTGAACATTACCACGAACTTAACGTTTGTTCTTTGTTTTTTATCCAGTATGGTGTACTTTAAAATAAAATCGAATCATTAATAGAAACAGACTGATTTTGTTTAGTTAACAAATTATAGATGACCGTGCCCTCCATGTAAAGTTTCCTACACCTGCAGTTATTTCTCTTGTTTTTCCCTTGACAGTCAGTGTGTTAAAACTTGCTGTTATGCCTCAGAGATTTCTCACTGCTATGGCTTGTAGAAGGGGCTGATGTGGAACAGTTTGTATCATCATCTCAATCTGCTTCCTCTAATTCTATTCTTTATATACGACGGTTTGTGTTAGCTTGGATTCCTTGTCCATTCGGTTTTTAAAATGCATCCATGCAAACATGGTAATGGAATTGCTTAAAAGTGGGTTTATGTTTAACCCTATCAGGCAAAATTAATTGAAATATCCTGCCCCTGTGAACGATGGGTTCAATCTTGTGACTCTACTGTAGTTGCAGCATATGTCCTTGTGCTACACTTAGGCAAACAATAAAATAGTAAATAGTGGGTTCATAGATTCCAAGATTTCCCCCTTAGTATAGTAAAATAGACCAGCTCATGTTTGGAGTGCCAAGCCGATGCAAATGGTACGGTTTAGAAATACCCTCATTCACAGATGTATGACTTAATTCCTTAAATTGTGTTCAGTTATCGGTCAGCAGCGTATTTAGCTGTCAGAATCTGGTTGTACATTCTCCATTCTACATCATGCAGATATAGAACATGTATTATGTTTCCCAAGCAGGCTTTGTCTATTTACAGACATAGTTATAATGTATATATTATCATTATTCATATATATTGCTAGATTTGAATATGTTATATGTATACGTTTATATATATATGTGTGTGTGTGTATATATATATTATGTAAATTGACAGATGAAATTAGTATTTTACATGAGCATCACTGGACTAATATGGCTGAACTATCATACATATATATGTACATCTATGTTGAGGCATCCTTGGTCAGTATTGCATTACTGTAAGTGGTTCGAATTATCTACATATTTACAATATACAGCCTCCTTGCTTCTACATACCTGCTGTTTACATGGCTATGGTTTTCAATTATTCCTCATTGCCCATGAAGACGTGATTACAGCACACCCTCCGTTGTATTTGGGAAAAAACGCAGGTATTGAGGTTAAGGAAATATCCTTGGCAGGGATCGGCCATGAGCTTCTCACAGCTATCTCCAGCATGATGGTAAAGACTTGGGTTCAATGTGAGTTCCTTGAGAGCCATTATGGCCTTTGAACTTCACGTCAGGTTGGATATTTCTTTCCTTACAGCCTTTGTTTGAGGAAGAAGTTGTAACAGGGCATCCTTCACCTTTGGTTTTCTGCATTTCACTTGAATAAAACACACTGTAACTTGAGGTTCGTGATGGCCTCATCATCTAATCAGAGGTCTAGTATTACTCATTTGCTGGCTCCAGCGATTCCTGCCATTAGTGGCCCCAGAGATGAAATGCTGCCTCTTCTATTGATTGAGGGGAAGAGTGAGAAATTTAAGCCATATCAGTGCTTTTCCTAACAACATTTAGCGAAACCTTATGTACCAAAGGCAACTAATGGATTTTCATATTGCATGTTTTGAAAGCACAAGAAAAATGGCAAATTGCTTAATTTTCCAAACATTCAACCTTGCCATATATCGAATATCTAGCTACACATGGGCTCTCAAATGTTATACAGTTATATGAAACGTTCAGTCGCTGATCCCACAAGGGTAAAAGGTTACATATTGCTAAAACACCATTCTTGGCTTGCCTCCATTAAAATGGCATTTTAAACTTTAGGTTAAAGGGATATTTTAAGCTGGAGATAACTCTCCAGCGAGAATAAAAAGAAAAAACAAAAAAACGGTAATTTACCAAAAGGTGTAGAAACAAAAAACAAATACAAAACTGTTTTCAGGTGCAGTGAGTCTCCAGGGACCAAGAGGTGGCTGAGAATTCTTACATAGTTCTGGCCCTCCCATTGCTTTCGATTGAAGTGCTGTGGACATCACATAAACCACTTATAGGCAGAGGGTTCTCAGAAATTTCAGGTGACTTACTAATAGCAATTTATACAACTTAGATGTAATTTAGAGTAATTATCTTAGACTGATTTCTAAACTTATTTACTTTAGTTTAAGCACCAAAAGAACTTTAGCTTAATGAAGCAGTTTTAGTATCTCACTGCTCAATTCTCTGCCATTAAAGGAACACTATAGTGTCAGGAATACAAATGTTTATTCCTGACACTATATATCCAAATAGCCATTTAAGTGCCGGCCACCAATTAGCTGCGATAAAAAGGCAATTTTACTCACTTACTTTTTCCAGCACCGCGCGGGTCTCCTTCCGGCTGGCCCCACTGGGCCCCCTTGACTGAGATGATCAAAATTGGTGATCTCAGACAATCTAATGCTTTTCCATAAGAAAGCATCGAGAGGCTATCCCGCATGAGCGGCAAAATGCTGCACGTAACAGTATTTCCTCATAGAGATGCATTGAATCAGTGCATCTCTATGGAGAGCATGGAATCAGTGCATCTCTATGGAGAGCATTCAACGCTTTCATGCAGAACACAGATACGCTGAACATCATCACTGACCCAGGAAGCATCCGTGAGTGGCTGGCACTGGGTGTGTTCCTAGGTAGTAATGCAAACACTGCATTTTCAGAGAAACATTAAAAAGCCTGCAGGGACTGGCTTAATTCACCAGAACAACTACATTAATCTGTTAACATTACTTTTCTTTATGCTGCCCTTGCCACACCTACGAGTCATACCACCTGCATGAAAATAATTGTTTAATCAATCAGCACAGTGGTTCCTTTAGATGTATTTTTACATCCTGCTCTGTTGACTTAATCACACACAGGAGGCTATTAAGAAAGTATGAGATAAGAAATTCTAAATTTAACAGAATGTGCAATAAAGGAAATTTAAACATTAGATCTCTCTTTACAGGAAATGTCTAGGGAGACCGTGTAGGGCATGTGCATTAAGGTGTGACTAGGGCTACATAAACAAAGTGAATAAGCTCCTAAATCACAGAGAATTGAGCAGTTAGACTGCACGGGGCATGATCTATACACCAAAACCACTCCATTAAGCTAAAGTTGTTCCAAAGCCTTCCACTGTACATGAGCCCAGAATGCAAGTATTGTTGCATAAACATTGGGGTTGTGATGTCCGACAAGAAACCATTGGCCCTTCCACCCATCCCATTACTGATTCTTAAACTAGATACATTTTAATTTGTCAGATGACCTTATCCTGAATTAAAATAAATTAAAATAAAACTTCCCTGCCCACCTCCCTCGTGGGTGTGGTTAGTCAATGTTGGCAGGTATGCGTATAGTCAGTATTGAACCATTAATATATGCAAAGAGTGGCGGAGCTGTCCTAGAAGCACTAAGGTCTGCTCATTTAGACACACAATATGTAAAATAGAGTTGATTGGACTTTATATACATTACATTATATTCTCTTCTTTTTTTTTTTTTTAAGTTTTAGATGTTGATACTTTCCAGAAAAGAAAAAAAAACCCTGTCCTGGTGTTTTCCATTTAGTCCACTTATTAACTCTGTATATACACATGCAAAGACCATTGAATTCTCCAGCCATAGCTTTGGCTTTCGTTTCATAGTGCGGATACATCAATTTAATGCATAATTAAGTTTCTGGTTCACCTTATACAGATTGCATCATAGGGTGATTTAGGGCACAATGATGTGATTTGTATCCATAAATCTTATTGTACATAATATATCCAATCTGAAAGATATAACCTCAAGTAAAACATTTTATAAAAGCTCAAAATTCTAGGCAGCATCACAGACAATGGCCACCAGATCGGTCCAGCATCTGTTGCGTTCTTCTCTAGCTGTTCCTACATAATCTTATGTCTATATGCACCAATATAGTTTAGAAATTTAAAAGGAAGAAAAAAAAACCTTAGATGCCTTGCCCCTTTAATGTCTTTTATGCCCCCTGTGGCTCTTGTGTCAAAGACTGGGGTATCATTTATTTTCCCCCTCTGCCTGGTCTGACATGAGGCTGCTCGCTGCTTCCTGAGTGACTGGCGGCAGGGGGAATCTGTGTGGGCCTCTTCCTGCTGGTTACACTGGTCAACCGGATGTTGTGACTAGTGACGCTGAATATAGGATGCAGGCCTGTACCTCAACCACATATTGAGGGGAAAAAAACTGCGTCCTAAATTCCAAAATTATATTTTGTTTATTTTCTGGTTGTTTTTGTACAATGTTTTGATGTTTTTTGTTTTATTTTGGTTTGTTCTTGTACCCTGTTTTGCTATTTAGTGACTAAACCCTCTTTGAATAAGGTTATGACTTTAGTGCATCTAGCTATGTCTGTGTCTCGTAGAATTGAACTGCAGTGGAAGTTTTCCCTGGTGCATAGATCTCTCTACTCCTGACAGAAAACACATGACATTAAAATATTATTTGATTACACTGAATTTCCCATGTCTTGAACAGACACAGGAATTGATGGATAGCTTTATTCATTTTTTTTTCTTTGTCGAAGACTTAGGTTACTGTATACATTCAGAAAAGGAAGGGGAAATGCAAAGTTTGTTTTTCTTTCATTTACTACAGCAAATTAGATACTTTTATACCCTTTATGTTGGAAATTCCATGTTAACGACTATAGATTAGCAAAAATGTCAGACTTTTTTTTCCCCTTCTCTTTATCTGAGCTCCTGAATAAATGTAACATTGCCAGGGGCTTATATCGGAGGTATGGTCTAAATTTACATGAAATATCAGATTACCAGTGTCTGAAGGTACTTGTCAAAGATAATTCAGTTCATATGGACAGCCTTTTAGATTCTAAAGGGTACATAATCAAGACTTCTATCTCTAGGGAAATTAGAGGTCAGAGAAAATAATATATATTTTAAGTGTATTTAAAGATATTTACAGAACAGCAATCCATTGAACGGCCATTGCCCCAGTGCCTTGCGTCAGCGCATTCTTTAAATGAAAAAACAATACTTTTTTTTTCCTTTCTTTTTTTTTTTTTTGAATTCAGAACGGTTGTCTTGATGATGTGCAAAACATTTATCCAATATGTGCTATGAAGCATTAACCAAAAATGATTTTTTTGTTGATTTTCACATTATATTTTCCATATGTTGTTTTAAAATAAAATGACTTCAAGTAATGGATATCACATTGACTTGGAGCTGTGCAATCAGGTTTGGATAAGGTTTCTCTCTAATTAACCGTTCACTCTCTGGATGTGGTTTCCAGTCTGTTCAACCATGTGCGCCATACACCATCCCAGCATCGGGTGTTAGAGGAAGATGTATTATTGTTGGCATGGTCTCTCTTTGTTCTCTGGTGCCTGTGTAACGGCTTTGACAATGTCTTTAATAGTAGATTTTTCAAAACAAGTTGTGTAAGGATTTGTTTCACTTTTTCCCTCTCTTTGATGATTTGCAGATCTAGTATTCCTGTCTTCTTTCAGATACTCTGGTTATATGAAATTGCTTCCAGATTTGTCCATATGGTTTTCTTAACCCTCGTGTTACTTTAATAATTGCGCATTGGGGTGTCTCTCTCTGAGAACTATTAGTGGCAACAGTAAATAATGATTTCAAATAGATTTATAGATTTCTATCAACTATATCTATGTATATATGAATAGGAAGAAAATATAATCTTACTCCAGGGACATCTTTTTTTTGTTCAGTTAATGTTTTTGTTCAGTTAATAGTTGCAGAATACGGTGTATGAAACATATATTGGACAGACCTAAAGCTACTTAATGTCCAGTCCCTCTTAACACCCATTAACAATGTATAAAGCATATAGAAGAAGCTTGGAATTGACACATGCTCAAATAAATTGCTACTGAAAGACTTGGAAACCTTCCACTTTGGAGCTGAGCAATATAGAGAGTGTGTATTAGGACCACTATAGGGTCAGGAATACTAACATGTACTCCTGAATCTATAGTGTTAAAATCACTATCTAGCTCCTGTGGCCCTCCTTGCACTCCTAAATATAGTAAAATCGTACCTTTATTCCAATCTGCTGGTGCTTGCTCTGCTCCTTATCTGACTCCTTTGCTGGCATGATCTCAGCCAGTTCCATAGAAAAGCATTGGATTGGCTTAGATTGTCAATTGTGATGATCTCAGCCAAGAAGGCAGGCTGGGGTGGAGCCAAATGCCACCCTGACCAATTAGTATCTCCTCATAGAGATGCATTGAATCAGTGCATCTCTGTTAGAATGTGACAGCAGATAAGAACCATGACACTGGGCTTTCCTATGTTTCTATGTCTCCATGCAGACACACTCTGCAGCACTGCCCCAGGAAGCACCTCTAATAGCTATCTGGAGTGACCATAGGAGGTGTCCATAGGCTATAATGTAAATACTGCCTTTTCTCTGAATAGACAGTGTTTACTGCATAAAGCCTGCAGGGCCATGCTATACTCACCAGAACAAATACAATAAGCTGTAGTTTTTCTTGTGACTATAGTGACCCTTCCCCCCCGCCTCCTTTTTTTTTTTCCCCATCTCTGAATTTCCCCAATTTACAGGGTTATTCACTAAAGTTAAAATTGTTGGGAATTCAAAGTTTGTTCAATGTGAATTTCAACCTGAATTGATGAACTGGAAAAGATTCTAAAGGCAGCTATGCCCTATATGGAAAAACCCTCTGAGATTTATTAGCATGTTGTTGCAAGTGATGGCCACCACAAAGAACAGGATGAAGAAATAGTGTAAGGGGTGGCATATGTGGTTATAGTGCTTAGAATGTCACTTTTGTCAGGTTTTATCTTGGACATACCCTACACAGAATAAAAGGTGCAGATCACCAAATAATGCTGATTACTTGAAGGCCAATGTACCCATGAAATCAAAATCAAACGGATCTGCCTTTTTTGGGCGTGTAGACTCTTTTTGAATGTTGTAATCAGAGAGTGTGTGCCCATCTTCCAACTGTTCTCCATCAAAGATCAATCTTTGTTGGTCTGGTGGGATGCCTTCTTTGCCTTGAATGGAACCGATTTTACGTAAATCTAATAGTTATACTTGAGTTTTCATTCCATATTAATCTACATTGATCTATTAATAAGACTGATATAACCATGAATCCCATACAGTGTGATCGTATGTTATCATGTACTAGAAACGATTACTAGATGCGATGCAATTACCTTGTGTCCGTGTAAATTGATGTTGTTAATTTTGATTGTTGTGGAATACAATAGATCATCTAAGGTTGATCTGTCCCATGTAGCCCCTTACCTTACCTTGTCTCTATAAGCCCAAAGCTACCTTGTAAGCTTACTGAACTGGACCCTCTCTCCCGTATCACACCTCATGTAATGTCTTTCAAATATCAGTTTATCTGTAATCCTGTTATGTTCCGTGATACTGAATCTGCTGGTGCTTTTCTTTAAATCCCAAACTTTTAGAATTATTATATGGGAGTGTATAGGCAAACACAATCTGGAGAAATGAATGTACCAAATGTCCCACATTTGTGTTTTGTTAGTTCTACATGACAAATTCCCTTAGAATCATATGAGCTTAGCTTTTTACCAGCAACTCATGTAGAGGAATGAAAAGGTATACCCATTAGGGGACCATGCATGTTTTTATTATTAAGATTTACAGAGCTGTCAGAACTTTGGGGAGAGACCCGCTGAGTTTTCACATTGGACCTATCACTCTTGGCGTAGCAGAGTCAGCACACAGTATGGTATTGGCATCCGTGGAGGAACTTAGACAGCTCATATTTGAGTCTTTCTTGCTGTATGCAGTTGATTTCGGTGTTAAACAGAAAAGAACATTTTAGGTCACTGCTAAAGGACCATAAATAGTCATAATAGGGAAATGTTTGCTTTCAGTGGTGCTTTTGTGGCATTTTCTATGCTTTTAGCTACTTTGTTACAGTTAAGTATCAATAGAAAGCAGATGTGTGATGCTGAGGTGGTTCATAAATTTTGTACATGGACCAGTTTGGAACATATTGTATCATTTTGCCATTTACTTGAAGTCTCCATACATTGTGGCACTTTGTGGAATAAGCATGCTTTATAAAACATTTACCAAAAAGTGTAAATGTTAATGGAAACATGTTACAAAAAATAAACCTGTAGAAATAAAGGCATAGGGTAGTAAGTGGACATGAGAAGTAAATAAACTAGTGTTGATACTGGGGCAGTAGGATACTATGGTAACGTTCTATTTTACCCCATGGCTTAAGCAGATTCCAGCCCAGATGGTTTCAGACCGACCAGCTTTTTCTTCGACTGTTTCTCATTAGACACTGATAAAGGACCAACATTGGCTCCTACCCCAACTATAACGGCAATGATTCTGATTCTGTTTGGCTTAATAACAAACTCCATTTATTAACAGACATCCAACTTTGCAACAGCTAATGTGCTCTATCAGAGGGAGTTAAAAGGTAGCTCCCTGGTGAAGAACTACTTCTCATGTGATGGTTTGGTAGATTTAAAGACAGACAAATCATTGTATGAGCTGTAGCTTTAAACCATCTAGGATCTACCTTTGGCCATCACTATGTTATAGTTTATATTGAATCTATAACTTGTTTATAGCCAAACATCTCATTATGTGGTGTCAGGAACAATAACTGGAACCTCTCCTTTGTGATTTGATCTATTCAGTACATTCTAAAGGAAAATGATAGATGAGGATTTGGGTTTACAGTATATATCATTATCAGTTAGGACTTGGGAAGATTCTGTGATAGAAAGCGTTTTATAAGCACAATGTCATAGTTGTGTTAATATTGATTTGCTAATTGATTTTAAAACCTATTTTACATGGGAATATAGTAAGAAAATCTGGCAGATGACTGCATACATTTTAGTCTATATCTGGTAGATCCGGGTTTTGCTCAGTCTGTGCCATTAAAAATTAGACTAGGTAACATGCAGTGGGCAGTCTGCATAATATTTCGTTCACAAACATTCCAATTCTTTCCTGAGTAGCGTGTGCATGTGCGTACTTGCATCTGATGGACCAGGTGATCATTACGGACTGTGTTCCTTATCATTACTGACACCTGGTCTTGAAGTGACAAACACCAGTGATATATAATAATCAGAGTGACAACTGGGAACGACCGGTTTTAAATCAAGCTGCAGTCTTGTCATTTGATAAGAGGAAATCCACAAAGAACACAGTTTCCCCCCCTAAATTTGCAGCATCTTTTTAAGTGGCTTTTATAATTTTATGAAAGCATTACATAAAGCGTACTGACAATTTGTTGTTGTTGTTTTTTTGTTGTTTCTTCAACTCTTCTTAAAATGTTTAATTCTCTGGGTGTTTGTTAATTTAAACTCAAGATTTCTACTAAGTAATAAATAACATGGGGTGAAAAGTAAGTTTTATTAAAAGTAAAAACAAATATAGAAGCCATATTTACTAGTCAATGTGCCACTAATCTTTGCTTTGTTTATAATTAATATTATGCTCTTTCTTTTGTTTCTCTTTCCCATCATGAAATCACTGTATTTTTAAAGCTCTTTCCATTTTTACCAAACAATCCAATCCTGCACAGTGTGCCCTTGACTTAGATTAAGGGGTTATGACTACTATCACACTTTAGTAAATCCCAGCCTATGTTTTTTAAGCATTTTTCTGTCTGGGCATGGTATTAAAAGGCATTAAATTGCTGAAAGATAATGTGTGTTTTGGAATTATACTTGGAAACAAATTGCTGTTCCCAGTAGTGTTGGTATAGCACTGCCTAGAGGCACAGATGAAATATAGTCCACATCATTTCTGTCCTCAGGAACAATGACACAGTTATGCACAGAGCTCATTCCCTTTGCAGAAGGAAATTACCCCTACCTGTTATAAGTAAAAATGGAGATATCTATTAATTGAATATATCTATAGCTTTATAGGTTTCTATAATCAATGCAGCCATTGCAAATTGTTCTACAAAATGCAAATGTACAGCGCTACCCATCAAGCTCTGTATCCGTTTCTTTTAAGTCTTCTGTCTGTTTTAGTGCCCCTATCTTTTCATCTTTCTCTGCTTTGTCTTTTTCTGATTACGCTGTATACCCTATGTCTGCCTCTTCCAATATGTTTTCCCCACATCCTTACCCTGTACTAATTTTCTTCACCCCATACTATCATACTATAGTATATATGCATTTTTTCTCTCTGTTTTGCTCTGTTTTTTTTTTTTTTTTTCTCCTTGTACGGTTTGTGCATTTATCTTTTCATTCTGTCCTTTACACTGATCTCTTACTATTGTGCTCTCTCTTCTTGTGTCCCACACTGCTCCCCTCTTTAACTGCTCCATCACTCATAGTCAGCAGCAGAAAGCACATTGTGAATCATTTAATGCACACTGACATCAGCTGATCAATTTGACCCCCTTGCTGACATCAGCTGACCAGTTTGACCCCCTTGCTGACATCAGCTGACCAGTTTGACCTCCATCAGCTTGTGTCAATGTTAACATCTTGTTTCCCACTGCTGTGCTGGGTCATAACGCATTTTTTTTCTTTGCTAAATGGTAACTTTTTCATTATACATTAAAAATATATGCAAACGCAGTAAGTTAAACATAATTACAAAATAAATAAAAACAATGCAATCATTTGTAAAAACTGTGTTAGCTGTTCATATCCCCAGTCTTGGCAAATTCAGTAGTAATCTCTGCTTAGACCAGGAAGTGATTCCGGTAATTGGGGTGTTACTGTGATCTTCAAGGGTAAGGATGTCCCACAAATCCCCTCAAAGTAGGGCTTTCTAGACAAAGTGAGATGGTCTATGAATCTACTTTAGCAACCTAATAGCTGAATTATAACTATGAAGCATGATGATGTAATGTATACCTGTATTAATAAAGAAAATCTGGGCTTAGAGGGTTCTGCATGGGACGTGTGCTTATGAATCAATTTCGATCCTAATTATTCATTCATTTTAAGAGGCAAGAAGGTCAATATAAAAAGCATGCATAACTGTAACCTACCCTATGCACAGGGCATAGTGTGCTATGATAATAAACTATGGAAAACTGTAACACCCTGAACTACTAGTATATTAATGACTAGTCCTGTCCTTCCTCTAGGAGTGGCAAAATTCGATCCAAAAGAATGCCGGACTTGCGTTTATCGAACTTATCAACGAAGGAAGGTAACTAATTTCCTTATTTCACATTATTTATCCTTTAAATATTCATGATAGAATAGCACTTTCTATAACCATTTGGCACATTCTCTTTTAAATGGACATGTATGTGTGAAGTATGTATTGCTGAGTTGTTAAAATTATCCAAAAGCGATTTAACAGACAAAAGCGCTAATAACTTGATGTATGAAATCATAAAATACTATAGGAAGAAGCTATACCTTGGAAATCAGAATGTGTTTATCCATTAGGGAAGTGTAGAATCAAAATTGGAATGAGATATAAAGCGACTAGATGATAGAAATCATTTGAGCCTGTCGTAGACCTGAGGTTCCAACTGCTACAGGGTCCATGTTAACAGTGTATATTAATCATTCCTGTGCTTAGTAAGTGTCCCATGTCCCCAGGTAAGGGACTAATGTGTGTGTGCTGTAGACAAAAAGGTAATTGAAGACTGCATTAAAAGAAAAGAAGAAGAAGAAGAAGAAGAAGAAAAAAAACAACCCACAGTTCTCTGCTTGTATTCCATTGGAATGTTTGTGTGTATTTTAGGTAATTTTAATTGGAGAAATGTTCACTCTGACTACAGAGGAGCATTAAAGGTTTATAATGTTTATCCTAGATTTGGCCACCATTTTAGCCCTGTAAGGTTATTTCCCACTGACAGTCTATGGATAGCAATCTGTTAATCCATCTGCTACTCCATCTGGTCTGGGCAGCACAGCTCCTCTCTGTCTTAATCACCAGCCCTTGTGAAATGATAGTTGAAAGACTTGGTGCTGTCCATGGTACTATCCTGATCACTGACACAGGGAGCTTTAGGACAGTGTTAACAAGAAAAAAAACACAGGTTGGCTACTTTGAAAAGCTACACCATTCCCAACATCATATATAGCCACTAGTGTCTGCCTTCCATTATTGCAACTATTTAACAAGTTCATGCCTCGTGGATATTTGATAAATACCTACAGGGTTTTAGGGCATTTGGCAAGCTTATTTTTATAAATTGGATATCGAGCCTGGAAATTCAGAATATTAGTCTAAAGCAATTTCATTTGTTTGTAGGATAATGCAATTTCAAATCAAATTGAAAACACTTTTCAGTCTACATTGTTGTAATCCAGCTTTGCATGAAATGTAACGTGTTTATTAAAATGATAAATTTTAACCTTTTACGTTGTTTTTTTAGATGTATTTTTTTTTTTTTTTTTAAATTCTTTATTTTCTTAGTGCACGAAATAACATACATGCTTGTGATGCCACAACGGCATTGACAAGCATATTGCAAGATCACAGGTTGATACAGTGTCATGGCAAGTTAAGAACTGCACATTTTTTATGTTTTCAATAAACAGGCTGAATCATAGGTCTGCGCTTAAGACCAGAGAATACAGGAGAAATGATAGAAGTACTAGTAGATATTAAACAAGCTTGATCAATTTTTTAAGGCACCGACATAGTGTCTAGCTCCAACTTATCCATGTCTAGTGTAGCTTGGGAAGTGTCTTAATCAAACAGGATTTAGTCATGGAGTATGGTCCTATATTAGATAGGTGTTCAGGCTCTATATGCTGTAACCTGCACACATTCCAAATGTACAGGCTATGTCAGTGTGCCTGAGATTGATGCTACTGGGTCACGAGTAATGTGAAGGCAGCCAAAAATAAGAAAAAAAAAAAAAAAAAAAAAAAAACATGTGTGACTAAAAAGAGCAAAAAACATGAGGACCTTTTTACATTTAGTAAGCTAAGTAGCTGAGTTACAGGCTATCCAACTTGTCTGAGTCACTTGTAGCGAGTTGTCTTAATGGGTTATCCAGACAAGTGGATGATCGTGATTAAGTGAGTTGCATCCTAGGCTTTTAAGATTAAACATATACAGTGCTCATCAAGTTAGACTGCAGGTCCTACGTTATGCTGTCCAAGTGCACTGTGGTTGAGTGTGTAAGTGTTACGCAAGCTTAAACCAAACTGACAAATAAAAGTGGTACAACATCCTAAGTAGAGATGTTTAAATCTGGAATGTTAACTAAATTAACAGAAAACAAAACTAATGATAACATGCTCCACCAGGTTGGTATTTTATGAGTAAAGGGAGGCACCTTGGTCATTCTTAGGCAGAAAGAGATGCGTGGAACAGCACCGCTCTCGGTAGCTTCTGCCGCCACCCACCCCTTTCTCCCCACTGACTAGTACTGGTCACCCAACACCTGTGCTAGTCTTTGGCAACAAATAGGTACATAGAGTCTCATGATCCCGAGGCTGCTCGTCTCGCTGGCCCCCGGCCCTGTCAGGAGCCCATGTGCGAGTCCCTCTGCTCTGGTCCGTCTTGCAGCTGGGAGCAGGAACTTGAGGTTTAGTGTGCTCCGCTCGTGATGAAGGCTTGGTCCGCACTAGGATCTTTCCCTTGCAGGCCTTCTGTCCTGGTAGGAGGTAGCGGGCACCGGATCTCTTAAGGCATAAGCGGGTCGTCTGTTTCTCCTGCCGCGCTGAGCTGGGAGCCGCGTGCACCGTCCAACGCTTGTCTGTCGGGAGGCAAGGAGGGTCCTGAGGCTTGTTAAGGTGCTTGCTCTCTCTCTTCTGCTCCTCTCTGTCTCTCAGCTTCTGCCAGAATTTGTTAAATAACTCATCTAGCCGCTCTTCAAGTGTCGCTTGTGGGCTTCGTGCTGCATTTTCAGGGTCCTCCGCCGCCATCTTGGTGTCAGCGGTAAGCTGAACACAGGCCCCAGAATGGATGGGTTACCGTGTACCTCAGTTGGCTTGAAGGGAAAGCCTTTGTGCTTATGCCGGGATGACCCTCACCGGCTGGGGGGGGAACGAGGGTCCCAGGTGTGTCAATGCTGTCCTGCAGTGCTGCTCCCAGGGAGATCTGCCACCTCTCCCCCGTTTGCAGCTGCTGGTAGGCCGCAATTCGTGAACGGTTTTTATAATGTTTTTCCGAGCATGGAACTTCACCCTAATGAGTCTCGGGGTATCACCGTAGCTCTATTGTTCCCAGATGTTGGTTCTGGTGTATTTTGTCTGCAATATGTCGCTTTTTAGTGGGTTTCTGCTCAGAGTTCTCTCCATGTGCGACCAGCCTGATCGACGGTTAGGCCCCGCCCCCGTTTTTTTAGATGTATTGTTTCACTTTTAGCTATTCGTATTCTTCAAATACACATTGCATATTACGTTTTGACATGTGAACTTTATATTTTGTTGCAAACTGGATTGTATTAATGTATTCTTTCACACAAGGGTTGACAAGTAGAAAGCAGGAAAAGGTAAAGCACAGAGAAATTCTCTCATTTTAAAATAGCTAAAACCGTGAGAGACAAATATTACATCTCTCCATTCTGTTTGTGGTAGTAGCTTGTGTTGGCCAGGCATACAGAATATAGATGGCAAAATGATATATTTTGTGGGGGGGGGGGGGGGTGGGGGGGGGCAATCCATTTTGTCTGTTTTGGCCAGCACTGAATAAAACTGTTGCCATCTCACTGTTTAGTTAATTTAACCCGAATTCAGGCTTGTAGTACGGAGTAGTTCTATGATCTTTCTTTACCAGTTGTATTGTGTTGCATTAAGCACTTCTGGGGATTCAGATAGGAATCTGAAGTGGGAAAACTTGCTATAAATATTTATTCTACTTGGCTACTGCACTTGTGAGGGCAGTTCATCAATCATAGCTGGGGTATGTAATTGTGCAGTTGTCAACAATTAACGGGACATAAACAGTTGATGAATGGGCAGTTAAATTAAAGCGTTGCCAAGGACAGCCTGAAATTATAAACTAGGTCGTTCAAAATATTGCAACAAAAGATTGTTATAATTAAAACAAAGCAAGGTTAATGAGATGTAAAATTGCATATAATGTCTGTACCACGATGGCTGATTACCTACGTCCAGTCTTGAAATCATCCAATAAAAAAACAAAACGACAATTCTTCATTAAACTCCTCTTTGCCTGCAGTCTGGTAGTCAAGGGGTTAAGATATTTAATCTGCAGAGAGTTTAATTGAATCTCACTGTTTATGTGTAATATATTATCTTGGTATTACAAAACAAATCTCATGGAATAGTTAAGGTTTTTAATAAATATGATAACATTCTGAACATTTATATGCACAGTAGATAGAAATATATTTAAAAGAATAAGGTTTGTAATTACTGTTGACTTGTAGAATGCTTCAACTATCCTTTAACTAGGTATGCCCCCACCCAAGGCAGCAGTGTTTTTAATGTAGTCTTTCAATATCAATTTCCCATCAGTGTCATCTGTTAAATGACACACGTTTGACAAATAAATGTGTTTAGTTTATAAGTTATAGTGAGCTAAGCACACGATTAGTATCCCTCTAAACGTCACAAAACCTGTACGTGGGACATTTGGGCCCTTGTGGAAAAGTAGCTTATTATATTTTAATGTTATTACAGTAAAATACATCCTGATTATGATAATTATTGTGAAAATGCAGGGGGAAATAAAATCCTTTCTTTTGGCACAAAATGCCCTATTTAATATACCTTAGGGTAACCACTCAGTCTGTATGCCATTATAGGTGTAACTGTAAATTTAATTGTCAGTTACTGCATTGTACCAAAACGTGATCTATGACAAGAAATCAGTTTGTCGAAGTTCTATGTTTGAAACATAAATGGACTGGTCCAGAATTTGGACTTTGGACTCTATAAAACCTGGAAAGCCTAATTTTTATATTATTGATTTATCACTGCAGTAGTAAATGTCACATTTTTTGAAATCACATCAACAATGCAATATGAATATATTGTGTATATTAAAAAAAAAAAAAAAATTGCCTGAAAATTTCACAAAGATTGGTGATAGAATGGTGGCAGAATATGTGACTTTTAACTGCCACAGTGACACAGACAATGGGTTAAACCTTAAAGTGACACTCCATTTCCAAAAATGCATATTTTTTATGCATAAATTAAATTTTTACAAACATTTGCCAATTATTTCCAAAGCCCTAAAACTTACCTTTCATAAGCTGCAGAACAGATATCTGTGGTTAATGAAGATTCTACCTGTTCTACACAGGAGAGGTCAAGAACAAAGTGTAAATTGTAAAGGCAATGAGAATTGACATAGATATAGATGGATCTGTAAGACTGGCCCACTTGATGGTAAACAAATCGGGCTGCCTGGCAAATGGAGTACTGAACACCAAAGCTGCTTAGTGCATTTTTTTATTTTTTTTTGTAAGTGATCAAAATTAACATGTTCTGGTCCTAAGCAAAATAATTACATATGCAAGGCTACACAGCATAGGAGGATGATAATGAACGTGGTGCTATACATTTTGAAACATGGTACACGTGCGGGCAAAGTAGTACAAGATATGGGGTTTCCTTACGAACCTCTTCAAACCTGCGGCGCTAAGCTGTTATTTGATCCATGACACAGAACTGACAAATTGCACCCATAATCGTGTCACCCTAAAGCTTCTCCCAACCCTCCTTACTATGTAACAATATTGCAACACCAAACCCCCTATTACCATCTCTTCTAGCAGGAAAACTCACCGTTCAGGTATAAGTCAGTGACAGCATGCCTGGAGCCAGTTTTAGTTTGGTTTGCATTGAATAATGTAAACAGTGGAGAAATGTTAAGTATATAGAAGACCCAATACAGAATTGTATGTATTAGGTGTATAAAAGACCTGTATTAAGATGTGTTCAATATTTTCATTGCAATTCATTTAGTAATAGACCCACAATAACCCCTTTCATATTATAGATCTAAGTAATGGCGTCCTCTCTCCATATTGCCTTGTCTTTTCCAGACTCTTGTGCCATGCCATGAAGGATCACATAGTGCGTGTTGCAAACGAAGCCGAGTTTATTTTAAACAGACAGCGAGCGGAGGATGTACACAAACACGCAGAGTTTGAGGTAAGTGGCGTTGTTGATAAAGTCCTGCTCCTCTGTTTTCAATCAGTCATCACTTCCCAGTAACTCCATCTGCAGCCCTTTATTTTACCGAGAGGAACGTGCGTTTAATTCAGTTCAGGATATATATTTTTTTTGAGCAGCTTTGGTTAATGTCAAGCACAAGGAACCAGTTTATTGTTTGCTTCCCTGTCGGAATTTCATGAACATATTTACAGCTTGGAACAATTCCTTCATCAGAAACAAGTGTCCCGCTAGCCTGCCTGTGCCTGGTGTTTGTTGGCAGAAAGCGCCATCGGATTTTACAAGTTGTAATACTATAACATTTTATAGTGTCATTATTTTTTCTTGTCATTATGAAGCAGTCCTAGATGCCTTTTAATTTCCTTATGCTTGCATATGCTGATTTCTTTTTCTGGCCTTTGATATGGGCTTGGAAGAAATTTGTTGTAAGAATTGAACAAATTAAAATTGTAGTTGCAATAACTGGGAACAGCACAGTATTAAGTCAATTCTTGTTGGATTGCAGTCAAACTTCCCAAGCTTACATTGTAGCTAATGACGCAGATTATTTACAAAGGGGTGAAATGTCGATGAGATTTCTGTATAGATACATAGTAATCTATGGAGCATGATCTCCCATATAAAAGCTGGCTGAGCATCTTGGCTATTTGAGGGCCCACCCATGATATCACATCCGATTCCATAATTTCAAACCTAGTTGGAGAAAGGCCTGGTAGTTTGTAATAGCCTTTTTAAAGTTTTCAATAAACTTTAAAAATAAAGATGATTTACTACAGCAAAGAGGTATCAATTCCCAGCATACCTCCCAACAGTCTATTTGGCAAAACAGTCAGAATTTTGGGTCCTGATCGCTTTTTTTTCTTTTTGTCCATATCTCCATATTCAGCCTTGTTTTGTTGTTCTGGTATTGCCACTAGCAGGCTGACTTGATTGCCCTTACTTTGGGTGTGCACAGATCTCCATTTTTCTCCTCCTAATTAAGACCCTATGTGGCATGATTTTTCAGGCAATAGGAAAATATTGTGAATATGTTTAACCAGGAAAAGTACATTTAACTTTTACAAGTTACTAAGTATCCTGGGCTACAAATATTAGTACAACTCAACTTAATGGTACTTATTTTTTGATCTCTGGATACTGGAATGGTCTTGTTACTGCTTCTGGTGTCCTATCCATCATGTCATCTTCTTATTTGATAGTTAAGTTTTGTCACAATTTGCACCCTCTGTAAGGTGGAGCAAATACATTTATTGGTAGCATCATAACCCTTTGCTATCTCATAAATCGTGTGTGTGTGTGTGTGTGTGTGTGTGTGTGTGTGCGCGCGCGCGCTCATATGCGTGTCTGTTTGTGTGTGTGCATATGCGTGTGTGTGCGTGTATGTATTTTTGTAATCGTGTACACATCTTAACAGCCAACTGGTATAAGGCAGATTGACTTGAATGGGGAAAATGAAATCTAGAGCTGTGTCAAATTTTTCCAAAGGTGCCCTACAGCTGGGGAGAGAGTGCCGCAGATTAGATGAGATGAGCTCCTTATCTCTGCCAGACAGCTCTCTTAAGCCTACAGTGTGATGTACAGGCTATTGCACTCCTTGAGCTCCCAGAGCAGTTTATTTTTAACTACATTGAGGAGAGGCTAAAAGTGAACCCAGTCCAATTGTAAATATCTTTTAATATATTAATTTAGAATCACTCATTAAAGATAAAGGAATGGCTAAACCCAATATTTATCAATAGTAACGTTATTATCATATGTAACACAATCCCACTTGTGCTATTACAAAACCTTATTGCTCCTCCTGGAGCAAAATCTACCTATTATTCTAAAACACCTACAAGCCCAATTGACCTAGCACTCTGCATGTTTAACCAACAGTTAATATAAATGGTGTGCACCGTAAGCCTGCAAGCTGCCTGTATGGGTTTTTTGCTTCTTACAAAAAGTTCTCTGATTCATTCTCTGCCCTACTATAAAATTAATCAACAGGGATTTGCTGAAACTGGCTGAACTAAATCCCCAGCTATCCCACCACCATTTTCTGACATACAAGGAGGGATCCATTACTTTATTCTGGCCGTGTCAATGGGAAAACCCGTCTTGTGCTTGGAAATCCAGCCAATTCCTGGTCTCTGCAGTCATCACTGCAGAGGCTGCACATCCCATGAATTTACAGAAAACAAGGTGCTTTCAGAGTACAATTTTTAAACATTTTTTATTATGTTTTTTTTTTTTTTTTTTTATGTATTTTAGAAACAATAGCAGGGTATGGTGCCAGGAGGATTCTTATCATACCTGGTACTTTGTGCTCACCCCTCCTCTTCTCTCCTCTCTCTTTTAAAGGGACACTATAATCACCAAAGCAAATTCAGCTTAATTAAGCCGTTTTGATGCATAGATCATGCCCCTGCAGTCTCACTGCTCAATTCAGGAGTTAAATCACTTTGTTTATGCAGCCCTAGTCACACCTACCTGCATGTGACTTACACAGCCTTCCTAAACACTTCCTTCAAAGAGTTATCTAATCTTTAAACTTCCTTTATTGCACATTCTGTTTTGATTTAGAATTGTTATCTCCTGCTCGTGTGATTAAAGTACAAGTTACACAGCAGGAGAGAAATGTATAAAGCAAGTTAATATCTGATTGGAAATAGAACCATGTTTTTCATGCAGACTGTGCCAGTCCGATACAGGGGAGGTGTCATTAGGGCTGCATAAACAGAAACAAAGGTGATTTAACTCTTAAATGGCAGATAATTGAGCTGTGAGACTGCAGTGGCATGATTTATACACCTAAACTACGTATTTATGTTAAAGTTGTTTTGGTTACTACAGTGTCTCTTTAACATTGCATATATGTGGGCAAAAGGTTGGTCTGGCCAAATCGATATCTATATTAAATTAATCTGTAGAAAATTAAAATAAATTATCTTGAATGATAAATAACATTGTATGTAATTTAGCCCGACTGCATTTAATCCTAGCAAATTTTGCCAAGTCCCACATTATTCCTGTTTGCTGTTTTATAGTTTGCACAATCCAATCATCTACAAGGCCACTAAAACATGTTCCACGTATCTTTACCTTTTAGATTACAGTTACAGAGGTGGTTAGGCCCAGCCTCCAACACAAGTGATCATATTGTCTATATTAAAACCAGTACTGCCTCTTAGAACCCCCTGAACTGAACAAGAATATTATCCCTCATCCTGTACTCTCAAACCATTAAAATTAATTCAATCATCATTCAGAATGAGGCATGATAATTTAATCCTACTGTCCAATTAAAGGATGAGATATTCACCATTATCACAGAGGCAGACCATTGTGCTAATTACTTATTAGCTTTAGAGAGAGGATACATTTGTACAATGATTTAACCCCTTCATTGCATTTGTTTTTACTACACACTATTGGAGAGGACTAATATTTTGTAGGAAACCCGTATATAACTGTTCATTATTCCAACAGCTGTCAACAATTATTGATCATTTTAACATTTCCCATTCAGATTGGTTTCTTGTTTTGTTTCTTCTTTGCATAACGTCCTGTGGTGTATCATTCAGTATACAATAACAACAGCATATCGAGTCATACTTATTTATTTATTCATACAATATTTTATCAGGATGGATACTTTGAGATTTCTCTCGTTTTCAAGTATGTCCTGGGTCCACAAAACATTGCATTGTTACAATCGGATACAATATTACAAAAAAATACAATATACAAACTATATGTATGTGTGTGTATAACAAAAATTATATTTGGCACAGGTGAGTGTGGTACAGTAATAAAAGCTTATGCATGAATACAAGTAATACGTATCGGCTTGTTCGTTTATATATGTTTGTGTCTGTATAACACAAGGCAGAAGGAAAGAGAATTTTAGGGGAGAAAAATTAAGTAAAAGAGAGAAAAAGACAAATTCTATTTAATAACATAATGCCGGGGTGCCTGAATTAAAATAAGTGGATTGAAAAAAAGACCATCTTGCAAAACTTGCAGAGATACAGCAAAGTATTTACTGCCAAAATAATGGATTCCACGCAGTCAGACATTTTTCAGCCATTCAGATGAAGTCAGATATACTCACTCGCACATGTACCTTCATGTATAATAGAACAAATCATTATTCACACAGGTCCAACATGTTCCACAGCATAGCACTAACTGTACATGGACCAACAAGACAAAAACAATATTAAAATACATTAAGAATTGATTGCTAGGTGTACTAATTATATTTACTAAGCAGAGTGTATTGTCGGCAAAGGAAAAGCAGTACTGAAACTTAAATAGCTAAGTCGGAACAAATCATTAATTCATCCCATTTTCCATTTCAGCTATTAGTCCAAAATTATGAAATTCACTTATTAATTCACCATCATAAACTGTTTATGAAATAAATAACAGATATCTAGCAGTCCCATTAAGTTATGAATTAAACGATCAAACTCCTCTGCTTTAGAACATCCCATCTTTTTAATGATTCTTAGGTAAGTCTATGTTGCCTTGCTTTGCCCATGCTAAGCTTCCTGGACCCCCCTTGGCTGATACAAATGGTATGGCTCAAGAAATGTACTGGGTTCTAGTTTAATTCCTGTGTCTGCTTCGGTTTATCATTTTTTTTTTTTCTCCAACTGTACATTACCAGCTACTCTAAAATTTTCCTTGAAAAGTGGTTCATAATGGGATTCTAACTGTGTATCTTTTCTTTGTTAAAGTCCCAGTGTGCTCAGTATGCCGCTGATCGGAAAGAAGAGGAGAAGATGTGTGACCATCTAATCAGTGCTGCGAAACACAGAGACCATGTCACAGCCAATCAGTTAAAGCAGAAGATCCTTAACATTCTGACCAATAAGCACGGAGCCTGGGGTGCCATCTCCCAGAGGTAACATTTACCAGTTTAACAAGCCATTGCACGTGTTACTTATTCATGTTCCAATCAAGGCCACTTTGTCTTGTCCGTAATTGTAGCTACACTGTGTTTATTTGTTGTGTATTAAGGGATGGGAGTATGTTGTGTTTAAATTGAAGTTTGAACAAGGATGCGTATACAGCTAGTGCTACATGACCTTCATAGTGTGAAATATTAACCTCAGTGTTTGTTACAAGGGCTCAGAATATCTCTTTATATTGTGTCTAGCCTGGTAAGTCAATCTGTCTGTCTTTTTATCCTGATCAAGTATAATTGGCCTGTGTTAACGTATTGTATAGGATCTCTACAACATGCTTTAAAATGGGGGAGCGGAATCTCAATATATCATACTCTTAAAGCACTTATAAAGTAAATGAAAACACTGCAAATGCCATCAGTATCTGCAGGTTTACAGATGTGGAGACATGAGAAGCAAGGAGTAAATCAATAAAATAAACATGAAAAACATAGGTGCATGGCCTCATGCATTAACAAAATATTGCTTATCTAACGCTGAGAATAAATTGGCATGTGTGGTCTTAAAACTGAGCTGTAATTTTTTTATTTTTTGGGGGGTTTCCATTTCTTTTGCCACTTGTAGTTTAAAGGAGCACTATAGGGTCAGGAACACAAACATGTATTCCTGACCCTATAGTGTTAAAACCACCATCTAGCCGCTATGGTCCCCTCTTGCCTCCCTAAATGAAGTAAAATCTTACTTGTATTCAAGTCTGGAGCTCCTGGCTCTCTGCCCCTGTTTACCTGTGAACTGCTCATGTCTGCTGTCAATCACAATGCTTCCCCATAGGATTGGCTGAAACTGTCAAGGAGGCAGATCAGGGGCACAGCCAGCAGAAATCAAACACAGTCCTGGCCAATTGGTATTTCCTCATATAGTTGAATTGAATCAATGCATCTCTATATGAATGTATGCATGCAGAGGGTGTAGACACTGAATTGCAGTGCTGCTCACTGTGCAGCACTGCCCTAGGAAGCAGCCCTAGCAGCCATCTGTGGAGTAGCCAGTGGAGTTATCACTAGGCTGTAATGTAAACACTGCATTTTCTCTCAAAAGAGTGTTTACAGCAAAAAGCCTGAAGGTAATTCTACTCACCAGAACAAATGCAATAAGCTGTAGTTGTTCTGGTGACTATAGTATCCCTTTAAACATTATACTACATAGAAATTCCCAACTACTTATATTTTTTTATTGTTTATGCTTCCTTGTGCTTTTTATTGATGTGTAGGTACTAAGACTTTTTTCCTGCAGTTTGCCCTTTTGTTTGTCTGTGTACACATGCCATAGTGTCATATTTCTGTCCCATATCCTGCACAGTTATGTTCTCCTCCATGCACACTGCAACCCAGTTCCCTTCTCAGCGATCCCGTCGACTGTACTGATCCATGTACCTTCAGCCACATCTCTTGTCCTCTATATCTATATTACACTCCCTCTAAACCTGGTGTTCCCAAAAGTTAGATCCCCAGTTGTTTTAAAACTATAGCTTTATGCTTTTTAATTCTAAAAACATACCAAAGGCATGCAAGGCATCATGGGAGTTGTAGTTCTTAACATTTGGGGATCTACCTTTTGCGCACCCCTGCTCTAAACAATCATTCTCAGCTCCCTATCTATCTATTAGTTGTTGTTTTTAACCCAACATAAGCCAGCCTAACACACAAAGATGTTCTGCATGACTTAATAGCTAAATTCAATGTATTGTAAACATTTGCTTCATCTGTAACATTTGAGCATTTTAGAGTTTTTCTTAACAATATGTCTATATATTTTTATAGAACTACTAACAAGCATCTGTTTTCAGACAGCTAAACTGCAAGAAACATTCTTTTAAAAAGTTGTGCATTCTGTGACGAATTACATTTGAAAAATCAAATTTCACGAAACACACAAATAATTTAGGCCAGATGACCACATTTAAAAAGTAAATTGGGAAAGTTCTGCTTGGTAGCTATTTGTACCTTAAAAAAAAACAACTTCTGCCCGTTGTGCTGGGAAGCAAACCGCCTTAGGTCTGTTGTGCCACCAATTAAGACTGAGAACAGAAGAATTGGCCATACCTAGCCAAAGAAATACACAGACCAATTTTACAGGTGATTGGTATAGGGAAATTAGTCTGCATGAAATTGATCATCCATGGATTTACAATGCATTATTGAGTAATATGGAATTCTGCGGCCCTGCTGTGCTCACTATACCTTCCTTTTTCTGAGTGAGTAGATGTGTTCCTATGATTTGGCCTCTAGCTGTTTGGAGCTCTCCCAAAATATTATCTGTAGGCCAAATGTATGTGCCGGTTGCACACTTTCATGCCAGATTAGTGGAGGGAACCGTCCCTGATCCCAACAAAGTGAACTTTGCGCTTATAACGTTGTTAAAATCTTTTTCAAGAACACATTCAAATGCTTTACATGAATGTATATAAATACCGTCTACACATTGCACCCAATAGTATAGGTTATTAAAACTCCCTAGATTCTCCAACCGCTGAACACAGTATGGCAGGATGTCATCGGAGTTTTGGTTTAGCTACATGTATGTTGGTTAGCTCATCTTAAAGCCTGGTAAATGCAGTTATAGGAAGTCGAATTTGTAGAGCGACACATACCACTCTGTGATATGTTGGTTTATCATCTCAGGTCATTAACGAAATCACAACTTGTACTAGTTAAAAAAAATAAAAATATCTAAAAAATGTTGTACCACAAATATAGCTACTATTTAATATTTCCAATGTTCACATCTATCTCCATTAGATATTTACTATATAAGTATATCCATTCTGTAACATATTATTACACTATATTGTAATACAGTGTAATATATGTATATTATTCATGTAATGGGTACTGCAAGAGTATGATTTTGTCTACAAAGCTTTTATTGAGAAACTACATATGCCAGTCTGCCTGCATCGTACTGAATAATATGTCCTGTTTTTTCCGTCTCATCTATTCAGAATTTGGAACATACGTAATGAGTTTCCTCCAATTCACAGACACACTGGTGTGGTTGTACGTTGGGCTTACTATCTTATAGCACAGATGTGTGGAAAAGTATAGAAGATCAACAAGGGAATTTATTAGAGATGAAGTCATTAGTCTGTGTCATTTTTTTGACAGTAGTAAATGGCTACCTCATAAATAATAAAGCTTGTGCTAGTTACCATTTCTCTCTTTGGTGCATTTGGGGCACTAGCTGTATACGCATCTATGGCCAGCCATACATTTCGGTCTTTTCTCACTTTGCATATCGTTTGTGCGTAATAAGGTCTCCCAGCAATATTAATGCATTATATACCTTCTAGATTGATGGAGATATCATTCTTTCCCTTGTTAATAAAGATTCCATTGCATCACATCTCATTTGTTTGTATCGTACCTATGAGACAGTAGCAAAAATAACTACAAGACGTGATTTATGGTATTCCCTTTTTGATAATATTTTGTGCATATATTTTAAAGAATATTTTTTGTTTTAATTGATAACAAAGTGTTAGTTATTTCAATGGTCTGTTCCATGTGGTTTTTATTTGGCCAACACAATAGTTTATATTTAAGGTGAGAGTAAAGACACTCTGGATTTGGTAGTCTGTCATCTTGAGCAACAACTTAAGCCACAATTTTCATATTTTTAGATAGCATATTTTGCTATGTTTGTATATATTGGAATGTTGTTTTTTTATATATATAGGATGTATTTTGATATTTAAATACATTGTAAAAAAAAATTATTTCAAATTTAAAATATTAAATTGTGGCCTTGCTTTTGTCTTACTGAGAGCCGTTACAGTTATGTATTGTACAGAACTTTGTATTTTTGGTGAAATTGATCTTTAATGTCAAGCACTGTAAGATCGATTACATCCTCAATTGGGGGGAGTGTATTTTAAACACAAGTCAATTTTCTTGGCTGGTCTGTGAAGCAACACCTTGCAACTTGTTAATAAAGATAAATTAATAGTGTGCCCTCTCTATATCTTCCTCTAACCAGTTGATTATCACCAAACGTTCATTTCACAAATATCCCTGCTTATACAGGAAAGAAATCCGTTACGTACTTCATGAAAATAGTAATTTGGGCGGGATACTTAATTTTCTGTGCAGTTAAATCCCCTTCTAAATAAAGTACATTTGAACATACGATTTAGGAAGGGCACAATAAGCCATCAAACGTGTGTTCTTAAAATATTTAACTGAAACGAGACATTATTATCTGCATTACTACGGTAATTTGTTTTAGAGCTCCCATAAAGCTAAACTGTAGATTTTTAGGATTGGAATTGTAAGCGTTTATAATAAACAATATAATGTATTTATAACTAGCACAGTGCACAAAATGGCCGACTTGTGCTTTCAGTAGCCACATGCTGGTATCCTCGAATTCATTACCTGAGACTGTGCACCAGTTGTTGGTTTTAAATTTCTAGTCTGTAATTCAATAATAGTATGGTAATTATCAGAAAACAATTAAGCTCACTCAGTCATGTCCGTTAAAAATAGAAAATAAAAAACAGCCTGGACATTTCATCCTTTGCATCAAATTTCATGAAACATTCTTTAATTAAATGCACATTTCAAGGAAATTATTCATAATAAATATGTAAAGCAACATAAGAGAGAGCATATTTTCTAATTTAGATCATGGTTTAGGTTGGGATAATCCCAACATATGGTCGTTTACTGAGGAATGTTTAATTTGGGTAAAATGCTATGACAGAAGCAGAGAACATTGTGTTTTTATCCAAAATCTGTATCTGTGTTAAGTTCACTTGGAGTGGGTTTATTTACTGCATAAGGATAAACTGCAAGAGATATGTGGTTGAAAAAAATGACTAATCGACAGTCTATTTGGAGAACCTTACCCTCTATTTTACACTATGGAACCTTATTGTATTATCCACACATACTGAAACTAGGATATTAAATATGGAGTAATAAATAAAGGTCATACCTCATGGCTACTCAAAGATGAACCTGTAATAATATGCAAATATCTCAGAACAAACTGTTGTGTCAATATGTGATTTTAATGTTCAATATATATTGTTCAGGGATTCTCAGAATATAGATCAACTAACTCCCATAGAATGTTTTATAGAGAGGCTTAAAAGGTGCATTTGGTGGTTTGTGCACTCAACATTAAACAAATAAAGCTTCCTCATTTTGAGGCAAAAGAAATAAGTGAAAGACTGTTGGTTGCAGCAATTTCTGCAGATCATTGCATTTAAAAGGCATTGTGCGTGGCTTGATGACCTCATGAGAACATCATTTATGTAATGAACTTAATGTTACTCCCATTTAAATGGCAAGTTTAGGTTAAAAAAAAAATAGAGAAATTAAGTATTATTTGCCCCAAAAAGTATTTAGAAAAATATTGCTATTTTTTTCATTGTTAATTTATTTTCTAGCACTCACTTTTACAAAGTAAAGTTATTTGATGTTAGTGACAGACTGTGGGTGGGCTGCTGCTGTCTGCTCTTTCTCTTCACATTAAATGGGTTAAATGTCTCCTAAATCCGATTCAATTCTCAATTTCGTATTGATCACCTAAACTGAAGAAATTAGATTAACCTTTGCAAATGCCTTAGAATTGCTTCTAGTGATGCATGGCAGCAAAGGTTAATTTATATTTTAACTTCTTCATCGCCTCGGGCTTGGCAAATTTGCAGGCACCATAAGCAGCTGGTGATCTGGATTTTCTAAGGTTCCCCTAGGTGCAAATCTGTGGTCAAAACCAGAATGACATCACAACATAAAATTAGTCCCGGTTTTGTGATTACATGGAGCGGAGCACAGCCCATTATTTGAAGGATGTGCATTTATGAAGATAGAACATCACTGTATATTTTCACAGACGCTGGCTGCCTCGAAAATCATGTCTAGCAATAGGCATTCTTCACCCATAGTGTAACTTAATATGCTCACAAATAGGAGGAGGAAGTTATTTTTTTTTTAGTTAATTCAATTTTATATATATATATAAAAAAATAGAAAAGAAAATTTAAAAAATAGAATAAAAAACACCAAAACAAAGCAAGAATGTGTAAAAAGAAGTAATTTCTGTTTAACCAGGCTACTTCATGGGATAATACCGCAAACAAATAATAGTAACAGCTCCAGACATATAATGTAGCCTGCAGAGCACTCTTTAATAGAAAACATAATACTCTTAATTTTTTTTTAAATTAAAAATAACACCTTAGTCCAGGACAGACAGTACAAAAAAAAAAAGACAAAAACAACCCATGAATACAGCAGCCCCAAAATACACAATTCAATGTTTATTACAATTTGTTGTCCTATACAAGTTCACTACTAAGTGTAACAATTCCACCAGATGTGTGCATGTTTCAAACTCGCTGATATTCTTGATGAGCTCAGTAAAATTTGGGCATTGAACTTTGGAGGGCCTACAAAGGAAGCAGTCAGACTAGCAACCAGTGCTAGTTTTTTTTGGGGGGGGCCCACTGAGAGTCTCCATCAACTTGCAATATGCACGCATCTGGCAATGAAGGAAAACTAAAACGTCTTTGTAAACAAGTTAGTATTTTTGTTGTGTCCTTTAAAATAAGTTATTAAAATGAAAACTAGAATCAAATTAGACTATAATCACAAGAGGATCAAAAACATTATCTGCCAAAAAGTGTGTAAACCTTACTTAACTGATATGAAGAGGACAATTTTGTAAACTGCTTTCCAAGCACCCAAACTTAATTTAGCTATTAATAGTGATATTAGCTTTCACTGCCCCATTTCTTTTTGCTTGGTCGATTCCACAAAACATAATTCTTGTTAGTAACAAGACCTTTTCTTCTTGGTGTCTCAGCAGTTGTCCAAATGCTCACTGCAGAAAATACGAAGTCCATTAACTCACAGCAAATACCAAAACCATTTATTTATTTATTTATTTTTATTTTGTGTGTTGGTAAGAATGGGGTCAGATCTTTCCTAGACTGTCCCTTTAAAAGTCTAAGCTGTTGCAGACATAAATCGTGCATCGAGTTAGTTTGGATTTCTCTTAATTCCCTTGTTATATTTATTAGAGAGCTACGGTATTTGGGGTGCAGTATACATGTAATGAAAAATAATGTATACCTACTCTATTGTATACCTAATGTGTGACATCGTTCTGCAAGCTGTGAATTCATTTATATGTAATCTCTTCATTTAAAGACACAGAACATGTTAAACTCTCCATGCGTATCTAAAGTCTGATAATATTAGTCATGTTTCTCTAGCGTCTTTTTTGAGTTATAAATACAAATAAAGAAGAGTGTGTGAAATATGTGAACTCCTTTTTATGTAGTTGATGATAAATGCCCCATCACTAGTTATATCAGAAAATCAATATGTGCAAAATTGAAACAGTATAGGTTTGTATTGATCCATGTGGCTAAATCAAAACGAAGGGTTTTCTAACAGCTTTTTCATGTTGCCTGTTACCCAGTAATACCCAACTATCAATTTTTGCTTTCCACTGATAAATCAGCCTGAAAATTGGATGTCAATTTTTTTTTCTTCTCAGTAATGCAGTGAATTCTGTGTGCCCTTTAACATTTACTTACCTGCTAAATTGGTTTGTAAGGCTGAACTGTAGGCTACCAGAATTCTGTATCTAAGCATACATATTAAAGTGTGTGTGTGTGTGTGTGTGTGTGTGTATATATATATATGTGTGTGTGTGTGTGTGTGTGTGTGTGTGTGTGTGTGTGTGTGTGTGTGTGTGTGTGTTTTTTTCATTGTTTTTTTTTTTTTTCATAATAATATTTTTATTTAATAGCCCATTATTTTGAGCTGTTATGTATTTCTTAGTCTGAGAGCAGAGCAGATATATCCAACCAGTTATACAGCTCAGGATACGTTTATTTAATGAACTGGCAATACTTATTTTATTGAAATATAGAAGCATATAGATACAACACTTCGTAAAAGCTCAGCTCACAAGCTAGCAATCGAAAGGGTAAAAGAACAGGTGTGATTCAAGATGTGTATAATGGCAAGTAGACCTACAAGATATGTGCTAATATAACTAATGTAATCATATATTTATATAGCCATATGGATCAACATACAAATATTACAATGTGGTCTTCAGAGAATAAGTTGCCATATGATTGAATGCTTTGTCCAATGCATTTGGTACATGAAATGCTTCCTGGCACTGCTGTATGCAGCCTACAAATGCCGCAGCAGTGACAATACCTTATCATGAAATAGTTTTTTTTTGCTAATGCTGCAAATGTGTGAAATATACTGCTTGGAGCACTTTTCATGCATAGCCTCACAGTGTGATGCAAAAGCCTACTATTTACAAACCCATACCATGTGCATAATGACTGGCGTTGGCAGGACTTTGTTTCCACCTGAGATACTGGAATGCGTCTTAGTATAGACAGTGATTATTGACAGAGCCTCTTCACTTGCCTGCCCGCACTGCACACACTTGGTTTGACTCTGTATTGATTGAGAAGTTTGCTGCGCTATAATTACTTTTTACTTGAGGAGATGTGCTCCCTATTGATCTGTACGGCAGCCCATGAAGAGCAGTTTCCCTTGGCTAGCAGTGAGTGTCATCTTTCATCCATGATAAATGGCGACACTCAGACGTGCTATAATTACCTTCTGGTGGAATAATCGTCCTGAGCCTTTTCCATTTTGCCATTACTGTCAGGAGGATACCATAATCATCTATATATGAAGGTCATGATTTAAAGACCTAATCAGTCCCTTGATAGAGGCGAGTCTTATTGTCTCTCCCGTTAACGCACTGGTGCGTACCAGATTACTGAATGTAAGCCCTGCCACAAAACACGCATTGTATCCCCTTCGTAGACTCATATTGTATCTCTTTCATGGGTTCAAACACTATCACATCGGCAATCATGTCATGCTGCCAAGTTAGACTAGCCCGAGATATGATCTAATCTAAACTGACTGTGTTTAGTTCAGTGTTGACTATGCTTTGATATTCCATCCAGCTGTAGGACTGGCTGAGTGTCATAGGAGGTGTTGTCTTTGATAATAGGACCTGTGGTATGTTATAATAGCGGAACGTGTGGGTTACTGAATACGCAAAACCTGTCTCCATATTGATTAAAATAGATCTAGGGAGTTTTCACTAAACAGTGAATCGTAGTAATTTAAATATCGAATTGCAAAAATGATTGGCTATTTTACTTTAAATAAAATGTGACATCTGTGTGTCCATTTTATAACCTAAACCACTACAAAAGCAAGAAAACCCTAAATGCTCACATCTCCTCATATGAGGCTGAAAGCTGGACACCAAAGCCATGTTTCCAAAACCCTTTGGACTATTGACTTGTTGCCCTTACGGAGATGTTACCAATATCCACAAAGACACGTTTTGCCTCCATTGCCTTCCTTAGATCATGTTGGTTTTTGGACACATGGTTTCAGTATCTGGCTTGATGTCTGGGAGGATTAGTATGCAGCACTGTTGTATTAAATGTGAGCAATTATGTTTTTAATCCACATTGTTCTCTTATGTTATCTGGAGGGGAAGATCACCTTGAATGCTTTATATACCGGAATGTCTTCCATGGCGATAATGGTTTGAATGATTTTGTGCTTAAGTGTCACATTCAGTAGGATATTTCACACAGATGCACAAATCATGCATTGTGACGGTTCTCTTTCTACTGTTCATCTTAAAACTTTTTATAGGTTTTATTTTGTTTTTGTTTTTTATAATTTTAGTAAGTTTACGTGTGTTTTCACAAGAAACTGACAACTTAGAAATGAGTCGAATTATCGAGTTTGGTTTCATATGGAATAGTTAGCTGTCTTATTACAAACCCTTTTCTTTAAAGGATTACTCTAAGCATCATAACCACTTCAGTGATTTGAAGTGGTCATAGTGTCTACAGATTGTTTGTTTGTGCAGCATTTTTCTATGAAACCCAGCACATATTGAGTTTAACTCCCTTGCTTAACAGAGGTGTAACTCCGCCTACAGCAGCATCATTGGCGTGTCATTAGCCAGCCCGGAACTAGCGCATTCTGCAAATTTCTATGCGTAGAAGGGAATTTATTGACTGGGATTAATTAGCTGACACTCTCTGCCAATGAATGAGCAGCAGCATCGTCATCTGGCTTTTGTAACCCTGCAGGAGCCAGATGCCGTAAGCATTGCACCTGAGGAATTTATTTATTTATAAAATATTTTACCAGGAAGGATACATTGAAATTTCTCTCGTTTTCAAATATGTCCTAGGTCCACAAAACATTGCCTTGTTACAATAGGATACAATATTACAAAAAAATACAATATACAGTCAATATATATATATATATATATATATATATATATATATATATATACATACATACACATATATATACATACACATATATATACATACACATACACACATATATAAATTGCATTCACCTGGCAGGGACATAGGTAAGCGGGAAAACCATTGTTTGCCCCATTACCAGGGAACAGCGCAAAGCTACTCCAACAATCATAACCACAACAGTCAGCTGGAGTATAGCAAGCCTCAGCTCCATATTTTATCCTGTGGTATATTATCTTTTTAAAGGACTATTGACGTGCCTGTCTATCATCACAATCCAGACCCTAACGACCTAAGAATTCCATAGAATTCTTAAAGGCTAGATTTTTATCATGCAGTTTTTCTGCCATTGATCCTTCAGGGGTTAGACTTCCTTCACATGCGCAAATAAAGTACCGGTACTTTTAAAGGTTGAACTTTGTGCGGTTTTTGTATTTGTTTAATTTAGTTAACTTTATTACTGTGTAACAAATATTAGTTGCTACTTAAAACTATCAAAGTCATTAGGCAGTCCTGATTTCAGTGGTCTGTTACTGCATGTGTAAGGCTAAGGAACACTATTTAAAAACACAATTTTATATATATATATATATATATATATATATATATATATACACACCTACATTTGCACGGAATTTTACTTAATTTAACATTTAAACCTCACTACCACCCAGTCCTCAAATACTAAAGTAATCAAGATCAATGACCTTTGTAATTACCTTTGTCCAATAATAATGCTTCTCATAAAAAAGCATTGTGGGCATGAGGAGCAAGTTCGACTACCAATGTGGTCCGCCAAACCAGTAATTGTTTAAAGGAACACTATAGGATCAGGAACACAAACCTGTATTCCTTACCCTATAGTGTTAAAAGCATCATCTAGCCCCCCTGGCCTCCCCTTTCTCCCCTAAATATAGTAAAATCGTACCTTTATTTTAGTCTGCTGATGCTGGCACTGCCTCTGATCTGTCTTCTTGGCTGACATCATCAGAAGTGGTGTTCAAAGCCAATCACAATGCTTTCTCATAGGAAAGCATTGGATTGGCTGAGATTGTCAAGGAGGCAGATCAGGGGCAGAGCAGCACAAGCCAATCAGCATCTCCTCATAGAGCAGCTCTGTGGAAAGTTCAGGGTCTCCATGCAGAGGGTGGAGACACTGAATGCAAGTGCTGCCCAGTGTGAAGTACTGCCCCAGGAAACATCTCTAGTAGCAATCTGAAGAGGGGCCAGTGGAGGTATCCTTCTCTGAAAAAACAGTGTTTACTGCAAAATGCCTGAAGGGAACGAATACACTAAGCTGTAGTTGTTATATAGTTGTAGTTGACTATAGTGTCCCTTTAAAGCAACTTTGAATGCATCAGCAACAAGAAAGATTTAATGATTAAAGGAACACTATAGGGTCAGGAACCCTATAGAGATAAGTGACCACCCCTCCCCCCCCCCTTTCTATCCTTATATAAGTTTAAATCTTACCTTTATTCCAATCCTTTCCAATGAGAAAGTATTGGGTTGGCTGAGATAGTTAATTCTGATTATCTCAGCCAAGCAGGCAGGGCAGGTTACGGAGCAAAATGTGCATCTGTATGGGGAATGTTCATGGAGATGCTGAATGTCAGTGCTGCGTGTTTTGCTGCACTGACACAGGAAGCACCTCTAGTGGCTGTCTGAGTGACTGCCACTGGATATTTACCTTGGGAGCAATGTAAACACTGCCTTTTCTCTAAAAAGGCAGTGTTTACTGCAAAAAGCTTGCAGAATTAGACCATAGACACCAGAACCACTACATTAAGCTGTAGTTGTTCAGCTGACTATAGTGTCCCTTTAAGTCTATTTTAGTCCAAATTCCTTAATGGCTGTCTAGGCAATATACATTGCAAACCGTGCTATTCCCCAGAAACAAAACAGTTTTAATTTGTGAGGCTTCAGGGACAACATCTATCCCCCAAAATCACTTTACTGAGATAAATAATTTAGTGCTTTGAGTATTTCTTGAAAATGGAACCGTCACATGGTAGATTTTTGCAAAACTGATTTGCTAAATGTCATACCTGCTATAAGCCCTGGCCGCGCCGCTCCTCTTCCCTCAGCCAACACTGAACCTCATCCATTCAACGCTGCGTCCCAGCATTTGGCTGACACCAAATTCTTGCATGCGTTTGCGAGCATGCGCAATGCCTTGTTTGGTTTTAAAGTGAAAGCCCAAATCACTTGCGTGCTAAACAAATTAAATCAATAATTGCTCACAAACCAATCACCACAGATCCACCAGGCTTTATTGTCTCCTCCCATGGAGCGTCAGCTGATGATAGTATTATGATGGTACATGCATGTACTGGTCAATAATGGGTTTTATTTTGTATATCATTCTGAGTATTAGATACCATGTTCTGCATATTTCTAAAGATAGTAAGTCGCTTTGGTTTACCAAGAAATATATATTGTGTGAGCTGAAAAGAAGGCCGCGTAACATAGGTAATATAATGCTTATCAACCAAAGCACTAGTTTGGATTAATCTGCAACTATCTCATATTTTTCTCTTTTTACAAATCACTCTGCATACTTCAGACAGATCCCTGAAGCTTAGACCGAGTGCAACTTTGTTTGGCTTTCATGTTCCTTGCTTCCAGTATTGTATTACGTCAGTGACTCTGTGAGATTCCTTTGCATGCTGCTGAAAACATCGAGGTATTTACTCGCTAGTAGTGTGATATGGCCCTTGGGCTCTGACTGTTTGGTAATCAATGTTATTTAAAGAAAATCTGGCAGTGTTTTTAGATCATTTTAACACAGCTGAGGAAGGTTTGGGGAAAGGTCAACTTCAATGATTACCCTTAGCCAAATAAATGCCATAGTTTTTGCATGTGGGACTTTGCTTTTCATTGTGCTGTCATAAATTTCCTGTCCACACATCTGGGTATAACAAGTCAAAATCTGCTCTTTCTGACCGCAAGGCACTATATTTTATATCTGACTTGTTTGTTTTCCCCTAATGCAGGCAGGGTACAGATTTGTTACTGTTCCATTCTCCAAATCCAATACTCTTTGGCTTTCACTGATTGTTTCCTTATTTCTCTATATGTTATAGATGAAACCTTTGTGTACATAACACACACAGACACACGGATGTAAATATATGTATAAAGTATATGTTAAATCGGAGATGGCAGTCCCCTTATATAAAGCGTTCGTGCCATTTTTTTATATTTTGTGTTCTTGTTGTCCAGAATGACCATGTCCCCGTTTTTAATTGGGATACATGCCTAAATTATACACAGTCAACATAATTTCTGCCCTGCGGCTGCAATAGACGTTATAAACATTCCCAGCTAGAGGTGATCCGTTTGCATTAGTTTAAAAAATTGATTAATCCTTAATAACGTTCATTCTGCTTATTCTGTGAGTTTTAAATAGTTAATGCCGTGTGTACCTGTTTGTTTCCGTGTTTTTGCCAATTCCGCATCCATTTCTATGTGCAGAATACATGGCCCTCATATACATATACATATATATAGACTGGTGTTCAGCGGGCAGTCCTTTCTCTAGGTCACAGCTGGCCTTATGCTGTTCACAGCTGAAAAGTGAAATCAATGCTCAGTCTAACAAAACACAGATGAAAGCCATTCTGATCATATATAGTCATTTTCCGTAATTGTATCAGCCTCAAGTAACTTGAATGATCTATGGGAGCTCATGTTAAAATAAATGCTAGGCTTCGTGTTGAGTTCTAAAGACTTTCACCACTATGAATTGGCTAATGGCTGTAATTTCTTTGGATGTAAGATAGTAGGGCCGGAGAAGAGGTGGGGGGAAGGGGGGAGCATATTTAAGAATTAAAACCAGGCTGGTAGTTAAGAGCATAACTTTAACACACACTGTACTCTGCAGTTAAATCTAATCTTGAATAATTTTCCCTATCTTCCAAATGAATTATTAAAAAACAGCCCAAACACCATTAAAAAATTTTTTTTTTTTAAAAAATTAGTTTAATCTCAACAAATAACCAGCTCCAACCCAACTCATCCTTGCACACACCTCTTCAGTGTAGTGGTGATGGTACCGTGGCCTCAATATCATCTGGGACAGACCTCTTACTTAATTTATTTTGTGTGAAACTGTGTAGGGCCCAGTGATTGGCAGTATGGGCGTATGACATTGTATCCTTCTGCCCTCCATCGGTAGGCCACTTCTTACAGTACTTTTAAGCATTGAGGGGTCTATGTGCCCAAGGCTCACAAGTAAAACTTTCCCAAGTGAGCAAGCTGTGCTGTGATTGGTGTTGAAACACAACCCACTAACTCGTGTTTTAGCGTTTGAGTAACGGAAAGCATGTGCAGAGGTCGGAGCGGTGGTGTACCAAGTGGGAAGGGTGAGGGAGTGATCCACCCCAGATGATGGCGAGAGATGGATGTACACATCACGCCATCTCTCCTATCACTTTGTAGCTTGTCTGTGCGGCACCTAGGTATAGGATTTCATTATCCACTACCTGGGGGTAGAGAGAAGGGAGCTGCACACTGATACAGGCAGCGCGGGTGGAGTTGTCTGTCTGGTACTGTTGCTGCTTAACCCCTTAAGGACCAAACTTCTGGAATAAAAGGGAATCATGACATGTCACACATGTCATGTGTCCTTAAGGTGTTAAAGGGACACTGTTTTCACTATGTCAATTTAATCTTTTTGAATTGGTTATAGTGCCTTGAGTCCTCTGGCACTGTCCCTCCATTTAGTGTTAAACCATGTTTGAGCAGTTTAACACTAAATAAGTGTCCCTGGCCATCCACAGTTTGGCCCCTTTTGGAGGTGTAACTAAGGTAAAGATTACAATCTTCCTTGTTGTCATACCCATTCATACCATCAGTTGGAACCCTTATAGGCTAAAAGCAGACATCTGACACTCTCAGCCAATCACAGCTGTCCATTGCTGCTCAGGCTAATACTTCCTCATTAGCCAAAGCACCACACAGAGTATGACCTGCTGGGGACTCACATTTAGCATTAAAACATAAAAACATTCAAAACTGTTTAATGCTGAATGAAATGATGGTACCAGTGAACTCCAGACACTATACCTAGTTTATTGAGATGAAACAAATAAAGTGCCAACAGTGTCCCTTTAATGCTGAGGCTAAGCAGGAAAGAATCATGCTTCCCCATCCACTAGACACCAGAGACTGACGTGTCTCTGGCCTCCTCCCCTCCCAGTGCCCATAAAGGTGACTGTAACTTTGTTTGTGTGCTTGTAACTGTGTGTATCTGTGTGACTGTTGACTGTGTTCATGTCACTGTATGTCTATGCGCATCTATGTGAATGTATGTGTGACTGTATAATAGTATAATTATGTATGTTGGGATGGTGAATGATTGTGTGTCTGCATATGTGACTGTGCATGTGTCCATGTCATGTCAGTGCTTATGACTGTATGTCAATGTATGTACGTATGCATGCACTGTGTATGTATGTGAAAAAAACAAAAAAGGTTAAAGGGTTAACAAGTAGACTAGAGGTGGAGGGTAAAGAGATACACAAGGGGGTGAAAAGGGTTGAGATACACACACATTTTAAAGTGATTGGGTGATTAGGAGTAACACACAAGAAGATTCAGGAGATACACACATAGGGATGAGTGGGTGCCAGGTACCAAATTACCTACATATGCTTCTGGGTAGGGATGGTACTTCCTTTGATAAAGATTTACATATAAGAGAGCCTGTGTGCACGCTCTGTCAAATGAGAGTGACTCCTTTGTTGTGGAAAAACATTTTTGCTTATTTGGTCAACTTATCCAACTACACACTATATAAGAATCATATCCTTTAACACAGTATGTTCCGCTTCTGTAACTTTGTGTTCGGTATATTGGGGGAGTTGTACTGTGAACAACTATATTTGTCAACTTTCTTGTTTATCATTTATATGACCTTTGTTTTCTATATATTATTAGCGTCTTTTACCTTATCAAAAAACAGAATTAGACCAACCAGGTGCAACATATATATATAGTAAATATAAAAAGATAATTTCTTCCTTTTGATTTGGTATGACAAAGGATTCCTCTCAATCCTCAATGTAAATGGAAAAATAAGATATACCTAAACACATAAACAGAGAAAGAAAAAACTCATAGAGAAGTAACATAAATAAACAATTGGCCCCTTATTTAAATGTTGCACTCACAACATTGAAGAGATATTCAGGCTCATCAATAATAATTTGTGGACTCTCACAGGTTCATCCTCATTCGGATATCCGGTAATGCATGGAAAACATAAATAAACATAGTACAGCACTGCTATGAGTTAAAATCACACGCTTAATGAATGCACTTACAGTGTACAAATGGTTAAAAAGACCATTAATATAGTTCTGCGTTCCCAATCCGTTTGATGTCAGATAAAGGGTACTTCACAGAAGTAGTAGACAAAAAAACAATAAATAAAACACTAGTAACAAATAAACTCTACACGTTTTGTGCAATTACTTGGACTTCATCAGGAGTAAAAAAAAATAAGATAAAATGCAAGTAAAGTGCCTGAGTAACTCCCAGGACCGTATCTGTATTTAAAAGTCCTTCCTACAGGTGTTGAAATCCACTCGACCAATCCACTTGTATCATTTAACTGGATTCCACTTTTGTATTCACCTTCTTCCTTATATGGTGTTCCGGCGGATGTCCGTGGGTTCCACCGCATTCCACCGATCAGGAAGTGTTCGGCCTTGTATAGATGGTGTTGGCGGAAATGACGTGTGGCGTGAACACATATGCTTTTCACTTTGTTTTTCTTTTGTAGGGTTAGCTGAATGAGTCCTCATTAATTGTAAAATACACAATAATAAAACTAAAATATATAAAAACATATTAGTGGTTCAGTACGTGCAGTGTATTTTTGCTACCAACCGAAAAGTATACAATCACTGCATTTATAGAGTGTGTTGTGCTAGAAGTGAACGCCATGCATCACACTATTCACAAAGTAATTTAAAGGGCCACAGCCTATTAATGGATCAATATATGCATGCATTCCCAATAGTTAAAGATATACAATCAAATACATAAAAAAAAATTGTGCTGTATCAAAAAACATGCATTATGCTACCCTAAGAGTAATCCAGCAAACCAAAAAAACCATAAAGAGAAGAAAAATAAAAGAAAGAGAGGGATTTTGGAGACACTAGACCTTAACAAAAAATCTAAAAATGATAATGTCTTTTACCTTATGTTTAATGTAGTTGTTTGTATAAATGGTTTACATCACACTGAACATTTTATTTTATATGTATATATATATATATATATATATATATATATATATATTATTATTATTTTTTTACAAATAAATAGTAACTTTTAAATGCAAACTTACTAGATGTATAAACCTTTGAAGTGTTCAAAGATTTTGTGTGGGTCTGTAAGGGTTACACATTTTTTAATTTATCCGAAAAGATTCTCCAATCAACCTTTTTATTGTTGGTTGCTGCACCCCACCTCCAAGTATTGACCAGCATTTAGCAATTTCATTGCATTAAAGTTATTGGCTGAAGTGTGTGATTATAGCTGAAGGCTCAGACGGTTAGCAAACTATAACCAGACTGATTGAAAACAGTCTCCTTTTTTTAAATGGTTCCTGTTCTGATTATAGACATTCATAACAATTATCATGAGATTGGTCTGTTTCTGGAGAATACTCAGAATTTAACTTTTAAAAGGATTATAATAGAGGTTTATTGGATTTTGCAAAAAAAAAAACAAAAAAAACCAAAACCATAAATTGATGTTTTCTACCAGTGGAAGGGAAAGTAATAAAGGATAATTATATTTCACAATTAGTTTATTCCGGAGGTTTTCTGCCCTATAAATAGGTCACATATCTTGTACAAATCGCACACATATTATGTGTGTGTGTTTAAAAACATCTGATTAGCTTGAAATTACAATTAGATACTGCTCGTGATGTATATATTAAAATGGATTTTTGTTTTTACATAGTACACATCTGTTTTGGTGTGTTTTGTCTCGCCAGCATGACACTGACTGGTTCACAGTGATGAAATTACTGTAAAAGGTTTAAGGTAGACATACTGTAAAACATATGGTGTAGGGTTAAAAAGGGACTAGAAACATTATTTAACCCCTTAAGGACCAAACTTCTGGAATAAAAGGGAATTGTGACGTGTCAGACATGTCATGTGTCCCTAAGGGGTTAATGTTGAAAGTAAATTTAAACACACAGAAATTAAATATATTGACCCTGTGTATATTTCTTTCACAGTTCCCAGAATGCTGTCTGACGATATGCTAATTACCATGATTTTAGACTTTAGCCCGCATGTGGGTTGCTTACTTACACAATTAAGAATATGGTATGGGTTTAAATGTCAGGCATTCCATCCACATGTTACAGTTTTGAAATATTTTGTCTTCTGTAATATTTAAAAACATGCTGTAGTCTCCACGATGTGAATAAGCACCAGGTCAAATATATTAGAGCCCAGAGAAGTGCCCACATGATTCTGCAGTGTCACTCTGTGCAAATTTGCACGTTGACATCCGGTATTCTGGGAGTGGGTATGTCATTCCCCAGACTATAACTGAAAAGAATAAAAAAAGGTAATAGAGATTACCCTACAATATTTCATTAGTAATGCTGGGATTTAAAAGGGCCCCATATGACTGTGTCTTCTGTTGTGAAGGAAGGACTGCACATAAGCAGAGAATCTGCAATTTCGTGATGTCCTTGAGTTGAGACAAGCCAGTATTCCGTGTGCAGGCCCTCCTGGGATTGCTTGAGTTTTACCAGTCCCCCTCTCTGTTGGGGTATGAGCATTGCATTGTGAGACAGAAGCTGCTGTTTTGTGGATTAAACTATTTCTACCCAGTACCCAGAGTTCATTGCAAAGCAAGCACTTATCCCATATGGTTTGTCAACCAGTGTAAAGCTGTTTCCATATCTTTGCTAACAAATGAAAAGGTGATTATTTTTTATATATATATATACTTCAAATATTTATTGAACAACTCCTGTAGGAATACGTTGTTTTTAGGTAACACAGGTTACACGCAATTTTGTCTCATACAAACCGGATCAGAACAGATCGAAATAACCCAATAATGTAATAATCATGTCTAAATTATTAAACCGATTGTAGCTATGGAAAGTGAAGAGGGATAAACTAAATGAAGATTAGTGGGAAGCTGACTTAGGGGACACGTTAGAGGGAATCGACTGGCAGGACATTTGGGAGGCCAACACCAAAACTTCTATATGTGTCACGATGCAAGAACAGGCCTATAAAACAATGTTCCGGTGGTATATCACGCTGATCCAATTGTATCACGTGAAAAAAACGCCTACAGACCTCTGCTGGCGTAACTGCGGAGAAAAAGGGACATACACCCACATGTGGTGGCACTGCCCTGCAATTAAGCCTTTTTGGACAGACATGCAAACACTCATAGCCCAAATTCTCCACAGACCTGTTGACCTCGACCCTTGGGCATTCCTGTTAGCCAAACCCATTGACAACTGGTCCAGGCCGGAACAGCAATTGTTAAACAAGATAGCACTAGCAGCCAGAAGGGCCGTGGCCCAAACTAGGCTACAACCCACAACGCCCCCAATAGCCACGGTACTAAACAAAATCAAAGAGTGTCACCTCATGGACAAATTGACGGCACAAATCAGAGGCACCACAAAAACATTCACCAGGACATGGGAACCCTGGGAAACTTATATAGACAAACCATGACTCAGAGTACTGACTGACGGACCCCCTCCCCACCCCCTCCCACCCCCCTCTCCTCTCTCCATTCAGTGCGGCACCTGGGCCGGGACAACCGGTACACCGACCTAAGGTGCAACACGATACAGCCACCAAGACACGATGGCAATACTCTCATAATAAGTTCACATTAGTTCACATTGTTTCATGTCACAAAAACATAATTACTTGTTTTGTTTATTCGTCTGTTTGAGGATTAAACGTTCCTCTCTGGTTATTTGTAAATACAAAAACTGTCAGGTGGCACGGGAGCACCGACACCACACAAGAATAGCACTGTGCATGCTGTATGACAGGAAAACACGTACCAATGCTCAAAATACGCATAGGCTTTTGCATAAGCCATACAAAAATGATATGTAACTCTGTTTTTACCAATGGTATTACTTTCTGCACAGGCTTTTGCACAAGCCACACAACTGTGTTCTGTGATCTCCTCTGTCATCGCTAAATAAAGAATTATAAAAAAAAAAACTAAATGAAAATTTACTGACTTACAGGCACAAGCACATAACAAAATATTCCTATAGGAAAATATGAGCCATGGGGAATATGAAAGATTATCTAAAGAGGAACTAACGTGGTAGGAGGATGAGTGGAATCTGCATAGCTCAGGGGAGGAAACTTTGAGGTAAATCAGAGATAGGGTAGCAGAGTGTCTATGCAGAAGGGGACAACTGGAGTTTTTATGGAATCTATGGCACTTCCAGTAATGTGCCATAGATTCTGCGGGCACAAATGGTATAATCATATCCTTGTGCCACATCAGCCTTGGCATCAAATCCAGTCAACTGGAGGCCTAAAGACTTGATAAAGAGTTGTTCATTTTAAAAGATAAAAAGGAGTATAGTGACCCTCCTCTAGTTATTATACAAGTCCTAGCAGGGACATGTTTGCCCTTTCTGTGCTATTTGTAAGCCTAAATCCCCATTTATACCAGACTCATTCAACTAGTACAACTTTGAACCAAGAAGTAAAGTCTAAAGGAAACTGACGTTGCATTAAAAATAAATTAATTACTGATAAGAATGTTTTATAATTACAATGTTGTGAGTTGGCTGGTGAAATTAGTAAAAATAACCATAAATGTCTATTTAAAAATGGTAATAAGACAATATATTGTCTGTGTTTTAATATCACATAGCATTTGGTTTAATCCCTTTGCTTAGTAGATCTGCTTTCACGAATTAGGCTTTCCTATGAGGTTTTGCTTAACAGCCACTAGAGGCAATCATAGCACTGCATTGTTTGACGTTGTAGGGCTAAGGGTTACAGAGACTCTGCACCCTGACCACTTCAATGAGATAAAATGGTCTGAGTTCCTATAGTGTGCCTTTAAATATGATTTTGTAATTAGTGTAAGTTAATATCTTCTGGCTTATTCTAGATCAATGGGAGCCTCCATCTTTAGCCTTTGTTGTGCAGAATTTCATCTTTGAGATGCCTATAGCTCATATGATGTTTTGATTAGTAAATTCACACTAGCTCGTCAGAAACTAAACTATTGAGATCCCTTTTGTTTTTTTGTTTTTTTTATTAACAAAAATTATGGATTCGTCCCACTTTTTTTTTCTTTTTCTATTTTTTTCTTACTTTTCTATATTTTTACTAGTATTTTTTTTTTTATCTCTTAAATGTACTATTGCGTATTAATATTTTTTGTATTTTATAGTACCCTAATGTAACAATGCAGTGATTTGTGGACCCAGGACATACTTGAAAACGAGAGAAATCTCAATGTATCTTTCCTGGTAAAATATTTTATAAATAATACTATGTTCATTACTTGTTTTTTTTTTTTTTTTTTTTAATTCTTTATTTTTGACAGTGCAGTAGTGAGTACATCCTTTGGCATTGGTATGAGTAAGCATAGGTACATCGGTAATAGACATAAGACAATGTTGGTTAGTATAGAAATTCAAAGCATACTGCACTGTTATTTTTTGTTTAAAGTAGCGTAACAACATATATGAACAGAGCAATTATATATTTTAGTCTGCTTGTCCCAACTACATATGGTACTGACGTTTACATGTGATATTTGAGCAGGGGGGGGTCAGTGAGGCACATGTCTGGGACATAAAGGCAGAAAAAAAAAAAAAAGATGAGATAACTGTAAATAAACATACTGGGCAGTCCTATCTAACGTTCGAGACATGTGGCCTAGGTAGGTTAGGCTTAAAACAGAGCATGCATAAGGTTCAGGGTCACTAGTGGCTAGCTGATTCCTAAGATGGTATGCTAGGACATACGCCCAGAACATGCTGTGGTAATAGGCTGCCCATTCGATTTTAAGTTGACAGAGTGCTTAAAACATATATATATAGCTTCATTTCCACTGGGTGCAAGTAAGAAAATTAAACTTGAGAAGATAGTATGCATAAAGAAAATAATAATAATACCACATAAAAATAGGCATTATAAGCATGCATAGTGAAGTCTCCAGCCTAGTGGGGACGTTGCTGGTTAGTGATCTGCTTAAGGTCAGCCGATTCCCATCTCTGGGAAGCAGAAACACTGGAAGTGGGGGTTCGGTAGGGCAGCAGATGTCCAGTAGTTATATTGGGTTTCCCTCCGGCCCCAGGCTGAGTCCTTGGTTTGCAATTGTGTGCCACTTATTCGAGCTCGCCTACAGTCCTTGTCCCACTCCGATGGAGATGGGCGGAATGCCTTGTTGGTGTATTGCCGTAGGTAACGGTAGCGCTGCTGTCTGCGTGGGCGCTGCTTCAGTGTCGTGCCCCGCGTGGCTCTTGGCTTGGCGCTGTGGTAGATCTGTGGCCACTCCACTGCCCAAGCTGAGATGATGGTCGTTCCCTTATGTCGATGGGTCCCCCCACGGCGTGCATTAGGGCCATGGAGAAGAGCGGGCGGTCCTGGCTTCAGTGCGCTGTGTGACATAGGGAGTTGGATGGTGAGGCTGGCTGCGAGGGAGTCTGGGACCCGGCGCAGCAGCCATTTTGTGTGTACCTCGTGGGCTTTGAGGTGAGTTGTCATTCTGCTTTGCTTTCACTTGCTGCCGCTGGCGCAGAGCCAGATTCCTCCAAAACTTGTTGAATATCTCGTCCAGCCTCGCGGAGACGTCTGCTTGCTCAGTGAGGCAGTTGGTGGGACTTGCCGTGCTTCCCCGAGATTGTGTGGGTGAGACTGTGGCTGCGGAATTGAATGCCTTCTGTGGCTGCATGGGTACATTCAGTGGTGTCGCAGTAAGTAACCCCAGTGGGGACCGGGATAACCCCCACCGGTCCAAGGGGGGGGATAGCAGGGCTGATGTGAGCTTTCTGTAGGGCGTCTGTTCTGTGCCGGGGGATCGGCCGCCTCCCCCGTACACATGGCTCCGCTCAGTGCTAGGCCGCATGGCCGGGCCGGGCGATGTTATGGCGTTTTCGTAAGGGACGGATCTCCCCATGGTCCCAGCTTGTTTCTGTTTTGTTCTCCGGTCGTACCGAGCTTCTTTGGTTGTCGCTTTATTCATAAATTGCTTGTTTTAGCTCGTTGGTCCCGGAGCTCTTAGAAAGTGCTGCCGGCCATCATGGCTGTCAGGCCCCGCCCCCCATTACTTGTTTGTTTTAAAAATTATATAGTTATTTTATATAAAAAAAAAAAATATCAATACAATTTTGAAAAGAAACTAAACGTTTTTTGGTCAGCTAAGCTGTGCCAAAGAGTTCATAAACATGAAACCAGGCTGAACCAAGAGTTGCACTGAAAAAAGGTATTTGTTTATATGTATGCAATTAAAACATAGTATACACACAGACTATAAAACCCACAGTATTTATTTTGAATAATGAGGAAAAAATGACAGCTTTCTTTTTAGTGTTTAAATGTGAACTTTATAATTTCCAGTGTTTTTAGATATTCCTATACGTATTGTTGAAGGTATTTGTATTCATTTTTTTTTTATATAAATAGGTTGTTGTAAAGAGCATCATTATATTATGTGTGGACTAAAAGAAACCTCTGTTTAAGGCCAAGCATTAGGATCACAAAATTGTGAGCCATGGCCCTTGGAGTCTAGTCATGTTTCTGTGACATTGGTTACCGGTGTATTACTTAAAATTGTCTTTCTTCACAGAGTAAATATGATGTTGATTAACCTCCTGATAAGCAGTTCTGCTAGTGTTTAAACATTGACCATAAATCGGTTTAAATTATCTTTCTGGGGTCTTGGCCATATATTTCTCAATACAGGTTATTTGTATGCACGAATGGCCTGGTACAAAGCTAAAAATGTATATTGTGATGAGTGCACTTGGTGAAAAAAGACTGGATTTCTGTTGTAGACTGGCCAGAAAAAAAAAATCTGTCCTCCATTTGTTTTCAACATTGATTTATATTAATGTATGACTCCTATACAGTATACTTTGGAGGCACACTAAAGTCTGGAGCAGTCACCTTCTTTTTGAGATATTATATAGATAATGCATTAAAAATATATGCTAAAACATGATTTAAAAAAAAAAAAAAAAGAATAAAACAAAATACTTATTCTAGGTCCCTGATTTTACTGCCAATTCCCAGGCTGTGCATCTTCTGCAGTGAGTTCTCACCAAACCAGGAAGTGTCTCAGTCAATCATAATGCTCAATTGATTTCTGTAGCACAGCAGAACATATCTTATAAACAGTGCTTTATGGACAGCAAGGGTTTTAACTTTTGCATAAGCAAAGCACAGACCGAGAACTGAGCCTGAAATATCTACGACTAGTTCCATAAACAATGAGGCTAAAAGAATGACTCGAACTTTGCGTTTAGTTCCATGGGAACTCATTTGGACGTATCAACACCTGTGACGATAGCCTCAAGTTGATCTCTGTAAAAGTCTCGAGTTTAAACCATACCTTCTGGTTCAGGGAATTGCAATTAGATCTATTTTCTTAATGCACTTTCGGTATCCCCGCTCTTTTATATGTCAGCTTTCACACAGTTTCCATTTATTGTAAGAAACCAGAGTCTGAATGATGAGGGAGATTAATACAATACTTAAAGTTTTGCCAGCAGAGTGATTAGTAATATAGACTGCATGGAAATGTTACTACTAGAGAAACTGTGACACATTGAAAAAAAATACTTCCCTTTTCTGTGCTTTCGCACTATGTATGGACTTTTTTTTGCTAATGACCGTACACTAGCAGTGCCCACGCTCCCATCCGGTAAATGCATGTAGCTGCCCAGCGGGCCGCGGTAGAGAATCTCCTGTATAATCTACCAGAACTGACAGGGAGCCGGGGATACAGGAGACCCTCCACTTCGGCCCGGTCAGCAATGCTACATGAAGGTACAAAGATACACAGAGGGCTGGAGGGAACAAAGAGACAGACAGAGGGACTGGGGACAATGACCCAGAGACACACAGCGGGACTGGAGTGGACGACCCAGAGACATACAGAGGGACTGGCACAGAGGGGCTGGGGTGGACGACCCAGAGACACAGAGGGGCTGAGGTGGACAACCCAGAGACACACAGAGGGACTGGGGTGGATGACCCAGAGACACAGAGGGGCTGGGGTGGACGGCACAGAGAGACACAGAGGGGCTGGGGTGGACGACCCAGAGACACAGAGAGGGGCTGGGGTGGACGACCCAGAGACACAGAGAGGGGCTGGGGTGGACGACCCAGAGACACAGAGATGGGCTGGGGTGGACGACCCAGAGACACAGAGAGGGGCTGGGGTGGACAACCCAGAGACACAGAGAGGGGCTGAGGTGGACAACCCAGAGACACAGAGAGGGACTGGGGTGGAAGACCCAGAGAGACAGAGGGCCTGGGGTGGATGGCCCTGAGACACACAAAGGGGCTGGGGAACATTAGTTTCAAATTTACTGTTTTTCATTTTTTCGACAAATCTGTTTTGAAAAATTGAAGTTGGCAAATTTTTTTTTCTCATCTCACAGTCAATGCGAACATTTTAGAGTGGAGAAAATGGCAAAGAGTAATGCAGCATGAAGTATTCAATAATGTGTATATATGATAGCAAGAAAAGGAATGAGCAGTGGTGCTGAGTATACATGTGAGATGGGGGGTTTTCTTTTAGTAGAGTGTCTGAGAGTCCTGAGAGTGGAATTACCATCAGGTCTTGTGACTAATACGTAGGTGAGAGTTAGCTGTGCCCGTGGTGGATAGTTCCTTCCCTGAGAGAACCAGTCGGGATTAAATCTGAGCATGAATCAAAAAGTACGGGAAGGGGTGGGGGGAGGTTTACCAAATATTCTAGTTTGGGGATGGGACCTGGTAGAGGCCTCTGCTCCAATTGTACTGCTAGTGTTAGTACTACGAGGTGGCACTGCCCCGCATTTCCCCTTAGAGGGAGATGGGGAAAGGAATAAAGAAATAATAGGAAACAATAGTAAAGGAGAGAAAGCAACAAGAAAGTTATATCAACTGTTTAACGGTGGTACTGAATAAGTCCCTGGTTTTATATGGGATCTTGGCGCGGGAAAACATCAGCCTCCTTGGCTCAGCTTACTCCCAGTCATATTGCAGCGCCGGTAGGCGAGTTGTGCCGTGGCGTGAGCTCCCGAACCCTAGCTAAGTCTATAGTGGACAGGCTCCTTCTCACATCAGTGGTTGGTGGTTCGAGACCCAGCTTCTTCAGAAGATTTTCCATCTCCTGATAAGTTTCCACTCGATGAGTGGCGCCTTGAGCTGTGATCAGGACTGTATGGGGTACACCCCATCGATATGGCATATCTTTTGCACAGAGCAATTGAAGTAACGGTCGCAGGTATTGTCTCCACAAGAGAGTATTTCTCGTGAGATCTGGGAATAGGAGTAGCATGGCATCTTCAAAGGTGAGTGGGGTCTTCCCTCTTACAGCAGCCTGAAGGAGGGCTTTGTCTTGCAGAGACTGAAAGCGGAGGATCAGGTCCGGAGTAGCGGAAGAAGGTGCCCCAGGCAGTTTGGGAATACGGAACATGTCATCTAGTTTTCACGGCCTTCACGCGCTTTGGTGGTAAGTAGGCTACAAAAACCTGCCTGACTAAGTGAGGGAGGTCTGGCAGTCCCTCAGATTCCGGAACTCCCCTAAGCTTCAGGTTATACCTGCGTCGTTGATCCTCCAGGGCATCAATCCTGCTATTAGCCCTTTGTTGTTGCTGGATCAGGTCCTCTATGCCTTTCTCCATCGCTGCAAGCCGACTTTCGTGAGCGTGTTTTCCCCAGCTTTCTTGAAGGGGGCCAGGTCGCCCGCGATATTCTCGCAGAGTTCGGCCCACATCGCCCTGAGTTGGGACGCTGTGACTGGATCCCAGTCCGCCTCAGCCGGATGAGGGTTTTTCTTTTTTCCAGTGTCCGAGGCGCCCTCTGAGGGGTCATAAGCCATGTCTTCCAAGGAGTAGGAAGAGCCCTCGTCTATGAACGCCATATTGTCCCATGCGGCCCTCTGAGATTTCCTTAATAAGTCGCCGATATTCTGGCTTAACGGGCTCTTGTCAGGCTCGGGTTTCTTATTTTTACGGCTCATGGTGTAGAATCCAGTCAAGGGAACATCTCCCGCAGGATTAGGTAATTTCTTTCTTTCCAAACTCAGCCTTTTAGGAGCTCATGGAACATGCAACTGTCCAGGTTCCCAGCTAGCAGAGTCTTTTAATTTTTTTAGTGAGTTTGCAAGTAGCTGGTCTTGGCTAGGGTGCAAAATAGCTGAACACTGACCCTGTGGAATCTAAGATGGTTTGCCCCATTACCGGAGAGCAGCACTAGGATACTGATAGTACTATAACCTCTACTGCTGACTTTTTGGGTTATGATGCTTGAATTAACTCTTTAAAAATACCTCTATGTTTACCATTTGATGGATCAATATTATAGCATCTAATAGTCTGTGCTGTTGATAAAGGAATGGTAGCTTAAAAGAGTAGCAGTACTGACAGGTAGGTTGTTATCCTCCTCCTCCTTTAAGAGATATGAGTAAAAAGATTTCTAAACAGACATATATTATTTCATAAAAACTGTTCTGTTTGGAAGTATTTTTCTTTACATGCAGTTCTCCAGTTTATTATGATTTAGTAAACATGCTTTAAAGCCCTATATTATGCCTTCGATAACCATTGTCTCCTTTGATTCCGCTTTATAATTTAATCAACACTAAAAGCAGGCCGAATTGTGTGTGTATCTTTTTTTTCTTTCTGTTAATGGACTCATACATGCTTTGCAAGCTGTAGGATTGGATACAGCAATGAAAATAAAAGTAATTTAACCTGTGAATTACCGCGGCTGGTAATCGTTATCGTTTGTTACAATATTGCTGGCACTATACGTTAGGCTAATCTTTCACTGTGACAATTACCACTAGAATATTTTTGCGGCTCTAAATCAGGGTTATTAATAATGAATAAAATCCCATTTTTCTTAAGATTGCTGGGGGGCATTTGGGGAACATTTCAATGAATATTTCATCACATTATTTTAATCAGGTTTCCTGCGAATGAAAGCCTATGATATTTTTCTGCTTTTAAATTGAGGCGGCAGGACCATGGTCATTAAAACGCAAACTGTTTATAGTAAGTTTGGCTGCCTGATTTACAGGGCTCGCTAAAACCACTGTAAGAAAAAGCAAGCTGTGTCCTTAATGTGTGTAATTTGATGCAGAATTAGTAAATGGGTTCTCTGTGATTAATGTTTGATGCAGTGATTTAACACTGGTCGCTGTGGAGCAACTAGATACGAGGAACACATTATAGAAAACTATATATATATATATATATATATATATATATATAAATCTATATTGTATGGAACATCTCTGGTACTGAAATGTGACTGGAGAGGGTATTGTATGCAGTGAGTTCTGTTTGTCTGCACAGTACCATAGACCTGTCATAATCCAACTTTATAATAAGCAGTGCCCTATACAATAGGCCTGCACAGAAATGGGGAATAATCTTTATAAAATCAATAATGTCCGTACCGTGCCCAACCCCAGGACATACAAGACACGGAATGATCACAAAAACAGGTGACCGACCTGGTTAAGGAGTCACGATGACATAGACGCCGAAGGTGTCTGACAAACCACTCAGAGGAACACACGACCATACAAGCACGACGCACCCACGCAGACACGAGGGATCACAAACCCCATACATGCAGACCACACCAACGGACCGCTCCACATCACCGGGCACCAAAGTGGGGTTGCATACGCAACCTCACATATGACAATGGAGACATTATACCCTGGTACCAGAGCACAATGGAGTAGACAACCGGCAGGCGCACCACACGACACAGAACCATGACGATAGACACTTAAGCCGGAGGGGACGGGAAGTGTTTCGTACTGACTAAACGAAAACCACGCAACACACACCACACATGTGCCACGCACGCACCGGAGGAGACACTACCAATGGCCCAACTCACGTGAACAAAGCCATAGAGCCACCACAAATTACAGCGTCTAAGGTAACTAAAACACCCCAAACAGACGCATTTATCCATGCAACGTAGCGAAGGGCTACGCCTGACACTATTACAGGTATAGGCAGACACATACCGGGAAACGCCCTAAGGGTCGCTACAGACCTGCACTCGTACTACCATGTCTCTTACTAGTGATACTTAACCACTACGCTTCTCTCCACGATACATACACCAGCACAGCGATTATTCAAGAGCTGTTAAGTAACACACAACTGAGTCATGCAATGGCCGTCAAGCACCAGCTAGATACTATAAGTTGATTACACCCACGAAGTTTATGATGTAAAAAATGTTTGTGATGAAGCCTGTACATGGCTCTGTTTATTAGTGCTGATGCATAGTTTATTTGCCCTAATCTACCTGCTTACTTCTTAACGGCCAACGAGCACTTAGAGGATATTCGCCCGAAATTGTTACCATGTTAAACGCTACACAATATTTGACAGGGTCAAAGAGCCTCTGCGCAGGCCACAACCTGTGGACCCGTTCATGCAAATATAACCAGGCCTCTGCGCAGGCACTGACCTGCTTTTCGAACACTACGTTAGCAATGCACTATGTTAGGAATCCATTAACCTAATTTAACAACTAAGAGTATAGGACGCAAAGCAACGAACTGTGAACAAAAATGTTACGCTGAAAAGCCCTCTGCGCAGGCAACCAAATGTTTACACTGTTTTAAACCGATGCTCATGCCCCTGCGTGGGCAATCACTTGCTTTGGTGTTTTACAAATCAGTTTGATACATGTATTTATATTGTGAACACAATAAAAATATTCAAAACAAATCAATAATGTAAACATCAAGATCAGCTTGCCACCACTTGGACAGAGCTACATTTAGTCTTTAGGGTCATTGGAGAAGTTTCAGGGTCACCTTTTCATCCACCGTGTTCTAAACTTCTAACCAAACCAGTCATTTGTCTATATTGTTATTTTGGCCATTCTGAATATGGTGGCTCTCACTAAGCAATATGTTCGATGGGAACACTAGGCCAATGATGGGCAACGTTGGTACTGTGTTTTCGCTGATGCCAGCTGGCCGTTTGACTGTAATCATCATAAGAAATGTATCTTCCAAACATCACAAGGACAAGTTGGGCCAACCCTTTGCTCCGACCTATGGAAATGCGTCTTATGTGATTTATGCCTAATTTCCCACTGATTTCTATTAGTTTAATTTCTTTATCTTTATATGAAATATTTTCAAATAATGGTAAAACAAAAATGATTAGAAACTGTATTTTAACAAAGGCTAATGAGTTTTATATTTCTATTTTTTTAGCCAACTCCATGACTTCTGGCGGTTAGATTACTGGGAAGATGACCTTCGACGGCGAAGACGTTTTGTGCGAAATGCATTTGGTTCTACACATTCAGATGCAAGACTAAAATCTGCCATTGAATATGGTGAGTACCATTGTTATATAATTTGTTAAATGGCGCACTCCAAGTTAAAATAAATGTCTTCCTGTCAGCCTAATTAAATTGCAAGTTATGCTGGCTACTGAAATTAGAAATAAATAAACTTGATCCATGTCGCAATTCAGAAGACTTGTGTAGATTTTTGTTCCTCTTCCCCGTTTTGATGTACTGAACATACAGAGTCCGGTTTTTAAAACTTTGCCCTGACCCTTCTCTGTTTAAATATGTCCTTTTTTCACTGATGCTATTTCTATTCCTCGCAGTGATACTAATGAGTTGAATAATTTATGAGCTTGTCATGTGAAAAGGATTTGGTGCAGTTTGATGTACTTTCAGCGTCTGGGGCTGGAAAGTGATTAATAAAAGCGTTAGAGACAGTGGGATTTTTTAATTTTTTTTATATACATTTTTTTTTTCTTCATAGTCATTAATTCTCATTAATTTTCTTTTTTATTTACGCTTTAACACATTTTTGTTAGCATGTAAAAAGTACATTGGATTCCATTTTCAATTATTTTCACTTTCTCTTCTAATGACAGTTTGTTTTCAAAGAACAAAGCTACGCACAAGTCACCATGACCGCCGGCCGGATTGTTTTATTGTTCTGTTGCATTCGCAGCTGCTCTATGCGTGCGTTTCTTCTAGAAGTGTCTGGTAACTTGAGTTCCACATAATAACTTTCTAGACAGAGGGAAGTTCTTAGAAAAACTGAAGGCTGTGATAAAATATCGATCTCTGTTACAGCCGATTGCGGGAAACTTTTATAAATACGAAGATATTTAAAGGATTTGATGAAAGATCTAACTATCTCGGTTACAGCCGATTGAGGGTATTTTTTTGTATTTATTTTTTTATAAATACTAAGATTTTGAAGGGCTGTGATGGAATGTCTGTCTATCTCAGTGACCGCAGACCTTGTCATCCCAGATGATTCTAAGTTATCAGTGTGTCATAATACTCACCCAACCAAGTGGGGCAGGACATTTTTGCTTGTCTGCTTCTCTGTGACATATATCAAAATGAATCCTGAAATTAGCGATTTTCAAGTGATGTAGGGTTGGATGGGAACTTCTACTACTTCTGGCTCATAAATTAATCTTCTGGTTTGTTAACCCTATTTTGTATTGATTGACTTTACAGGCATGCTTTTAAATATATATGTATGTCTAAACATGCTTAAAATTTGTCGGTAGCAACTAAGGCTACCTATACAGTAAAATGATATGGTTTTCCTAAGTAACCAGAAAAAGTAATCTGAAACTCAGGTGTTTAATCACTTACCAACTGCTTGCAGTGATTTGATATCAGAATAGCAAAATAAAGTCAAGAAAAGCCCTATTTGAAAAGCAGTTGCATTGAAGAATTTTGCCAACTTGCAGTTATAACCTAGATTTTGCATCCCATCTGACCACATCTTACGGTTTATTTTTTAATGGATGGGGCTGTAGTGATTTGTGTGAACCTAGTATGTTTCATAGAGATGTCGCGAACATAACATTTTCCGTTCGCAAACGGTGAACGCAAATTTCCGCAAATGTTCGCGAACGGGCGAACCGCCATAGATTTCAATAGGCAGGCAAATTTTAAAACCCACAGGGACTCTTTCTGGCCACAATAGTGATGGAAAAGTTGTTTCAAGGGGACTAACACCTGGACTGTGGGATGCAGGAGGGGGATCCATGGCAAAACTCCTATGGAAAATTACATAGTTGATGCAGAGTCTGGTTTTAATCCATAAAGGGCATAAATCACCTAACATTCCTAAATTGTTTGGAATAACGTGCTTTAAACATCAGGTATGATGTTGTATCGATCAGGTAGTGTAAGGGTTACGCCCGCTTCACAGTGACAGACCAAACTCCCCGTTTAACGCACCGCAAACAGTCCATTTGCACAACCGCAAACTCCCCATTTGCACAAGGTTGGATACCAAGCTAGCCATGTCCCGTTCCTTGTCCTCACTGATGTCATTGAAGGTCTCTTCCTCCACCCAGCCACGTACAACACCAAGGGTCCCCGAAAGGTGACAACAAGCCCTCTGGGACGCCTGCTGTGTTTGGTCTTCCACCTCATCAAAGCCATCTTCCTCCTCTGACTCCTCTTCTTCAGACTCCTCTCTCTGCGTTGCCTCTCTCTGCGTTATTATAAGGTGTGTTAAGTAGTACTATTCCTATCAGTTTAATCCCTGTTACGTCCCCTATCAGGGGACGTGTATATGGCATCGATTTTAGAAACCGGGAGATGGAAAAAGATGCTTGGTTGGTCCTCCTACTTCAAATTTGGGGCACTGTGCGTGTAATCTAATGTGCCACCAGATAGGAGTGGTGTGTTAAGTAGTGCTATTCTTATCAGTTTAATCCCTGTTACGTCCCCTATCAGGGGACATGTATATGGCATCGATTTTAGGAACCGGGAGATGGAAAAAGATGCTTGGTCGGTCCTCCTACTTCAAATTTGGGGCACTGCGCATGCAATCTAATGTGCCACCAGATAGGAGTGATGTGTTAAGTAGTACTATTCTTATCAGTTAATCCCTGTTACGTCCCCCTCATCAGGCCTTTTTTAGTCGAATGTATCACCCACTGTCAGTCCCTTCAGGATCCATCCCTCATTTATCTTAATAAAGGTGAGGTAATCTAGACTTTTTTGACCTAGGCGACTTCTCTTCTCAGTCACAATACCTCCTGCTGCACTGAAGGTTCTTTCTAAAAGGACACTTGAAGCGGGGCAAGCCAGAAGTTCTATCGCAAATTGGGATAGCTCAGACCACAGGTCAAGCCTGCACACCCAGTAGTCAAGGGGTTCATCGCTCCTCAGAGTGTCGATATCTGCAGTTAAGGCGAGGTAGTCTGCTACCTGTCGGTCGAGTTGTTCTCTGAGGGTGGACCCCGAAGGGCTGTGGCGATGTGTAGCACTTAAAAAGCTCTGCATGTCCTCCATCAACAACACGTCTGTAAAGCATCCTGTCCTTGCCGGCGTGGTCGTGGGAGGAGGAGGATTACTTTCACCTCTTCCCCTGTTAGATTCCCGTTGTGCTGTGACATCACCCTTATACGCTGTGTAAAGCATACTTTTTAATTTATTTTGGAACTGCTGCATCCTTTCCGACTTGCGGTAATTCAGTAACATTTCAGGCACTTTCTGCTTATACCGGGGGTCTAGTAGCCTGGACACCCAGTACAGGTCGTTCTCCATCAGCCTTTTTATACGAGGGTCCCTCAATAGGCACGACAGCATGAAAGACCCCATTTGCACAAGGTTGGATGCCGAGCTACTCATGTCCCGTTCCTCGTCCTCAGTGATCTCACTGAAGGTATGTTCTTTCCCCCAGCCACGTACAACACCACGGGTACCAGATAGGTGACAACGAGCACCCTGGGATGCCTGTTGTGGTTGGTCTTCTTCCTCCTCCTCCAAGCCACATTCCTCCTCTGACTCCTCTTCCTCACAATCCTCTTCCAGCGTTGCCGCAGGTCCAGCAAGCGATGCTGATAAGGCTGTTTCTGGTGGTGATGGTGACCTCAACTCTTCCTCTTCACGCTCATCTACGGCCTGATCCAGCACTCTTCGCAGGGCACGTTCCAGGAAGAAAACAAATGGTATGATGTTGCTGATGGTGCCTTCGGTGCGACTGACTAGGTTTGTCACCTCCTCAAAAGGACGCATGAGCCTACAGGCATTGGGCATGAGCGTCCAGTAACATGGCAAAAAAATTCCCAGTTCCGCAGAGGCTGTCCTAGCACCCCGGTCATACAAATAGTCGTTAACAGCTTTTTCTTGTTGGAGCAGGCGGTCAAACATTAGGAGTGTTGAATTCCAACGTGTCGGGCTGTCGCAAATCAAGCACCTCACTGGCATGTTGTTTCGCCGCTGGATATCTGAAAAGTGCGCCATGGCCGTGTAGGAACGCCTGAAATGGCCACACACCTTCCTGGCCTGCTTCAGGACGTCCTGTAAGCCTGTGTACTTATGCACAAAGCGTTGTACGATCAGATTACACACATGTGCCATGCACGGCACATGTGTCAACTTGCCCAAATTCAATGCCGGCAACACATTTCTTCAGTTGTCACAAACCACTTTGCCGATCTCCAGTTGGTGCGGAGTCAGCCACTGATCCACCTGTGCGTTCAGGGCGGACAGGAGTGCTGGTCCGGTGTGACTCTCTGCTTTCAGGCAAGTCAACCCCAAGACGGCGTGACACTGCCGTATCCGGGATGTGGAATAGTACCTGGGGAGCTGGGGGGTGCTGTTGATGTGGAGCAAGACGCCGCAGCAGAAGAGGACTCAGCCGAGGAGGTTATGGAAGAGGATGGAGTAGGAGGAGTAGAGGAGGTGGTAGCAGGCCTGCCTGCAAGTCGTGGCGGTGTCACCAACTCCTCTGCAGAGCCACGCATTCCATGCTTGGCAACCGTCAGCAGGTTTACCCAATGCGCAGTGTAGGTGATATACCTGCCCTGACCATGCTTTGCAGACCAGGTATCAGTGGTCAGATGGACCCTTGCCCCAACACTGTGTGCCAGACATGCCATTACTTATTTTTGCACAATCGAGTACAGGTTGGGGATTGCCTTTTGTGCAAAGAAATTTCGGCCGGGTACCTTCCACTGCGGTGTCCCAATATCTACAAATTTTTGGAACGCCTCAGACTCCACCAGCTTGTATGGTAAAAGCTGTCGGGCTAAGAGTTCAGACAAGCCAGCTGTCAGATGCCGGGCAAGGGGGTGACTTGGTGACATTGTCTTCTTACGCTCAAACATGTCCTTGACAGACATCTGACTGTGGGCAGATGAGCAGGAACTGCTCAAGGCGAGAGACGGAGTGGCGGATGGTTGAGAGGGGGCAAGGAGGACAGCAGTGGTTGACGTGGCTGAAGATGCTGGACCAGGAGGAGGATGGCGGCTTTGAGTTTGTGTGCTGCTTGTACTCATGTGTTGATCCCATAGGTGTTTGTGATGTGCGATCATGTGCCTTCGCAAAGCAGTTGTACCTAGGTGGGTGTTGGACTTCTCACGACTCAGTTTCTTTTGGCACAGGTTGCAAATGGCATCGCTGTTGTCAGAGGCAGACACACAAAAAAAATGCCACACTGCTGAGCTCTCCAATGACTGCATTCTGGTGGTGGCAATAGCATTCGTTGATTGGCGTGCTGTCTGACTGACCCCAGGTGGCAATGCATGCTGTCTGACTGTGCCACTAGCTCCTTGTGACGACCTCCCCCTGCTTCCAACTCGTCTCCTCCTCCTCTCTGTCTCCCCATCTGAACTTTCCCCCTGTTATTCTTCTCTTCTAGCGGGCACCCACATGACATCCACGGACGCATCGTCATCATCAACTGCTTCACTTGTATCTGACAACTCAGCAAAGGAAGCAGCAGCGGGTACAACATCATCATCATCACACTGTACGTCCATGTGTGATGCTGCCTGACTGAGACATATCCCTGTTATCTACATCCTCTGGCAATAATGGTTGCGCATCACTCATTTCTTCCAACTGATGTGTAAATAACTCCTCTGACAGATCAAGTGAAGCGGCTGTGGTGCTAGTGTTGGTGGTGGCGGCAGGCGGGCGAGTGGTAACTTGAGAGGTGCCGAAGCTAAGCTGGAGGAGGATGGTGCGTCAAGGTTCCGAGCGGAAGCTGTAGAAGATTGGGTGTCCTGTGTTAGCCAGTCAACTATGTCCTCAGAACTTTTCGAGTTCAGTGTACGTGGCCTCTGAACACTGGGCATTATTCTAGGGCCAAAGGGAATCACAGCACCACGATCACGACGGCCCCTGCGGGGCGGCCTGCCTCTGCCTGTCATTTTTTTTTTCGATTAGTGGTACTATGCATGCAAACTACTGTGACAACAGATATGAGTGGCACTGTGCACTGGCAGAAGTTGGCAGAGTAGATGCTGTAGGCCTGACACACACACTTGCAGACAACTAACTGCTATTCAATCTATTACAGTCAAAATTGTATTTTTTTTTTTTTTTTAAATGTACACTACTGTTACACCAGATATGAGTTGCACTGGTGTGACACTGTGCCCTGGCAGGCCCTAAAACGCACACGTGTGAAGGAAACTGACTGCTATTATATTACCGTCAAAAAAGTTTTTTGTTTTTTTTAAATGCAAGCTATTGTGACACCAGATATGAGTGGTGGCACTGGGCAAGTGGGCACAGTATACGCTGTGAGCCTGACACACACGCTGGCAGGCAACTGCAATTAGATTACACAGGAAAAAAAAAAGCAGACTGATGTTCTAGCCCTAAAAAGTGCTTTTTGGGTTGCTGTCCTTACAGCAGAGATCAGATGAGTCCTTCAGGACTGTAGTGGACACTGAATACACTAGCCTAGCTATCGATTTCCCTATTAAATCAGCAGCAGCTACACTGTCCCTCCTCTCACTAAGAATGCAGCTTCCGGTGGGGGCGGGGCCTGGCCAGCATGGTGGACGGACGTGCATGAAGTGAGCTCCCTGCATACAGCCTGCAAAGTGAGTCCCACAGAGGGAATAATACCTTTGGAGGTTGCTCACTAAACACTTACCTGTTCCTGAACACCAGGGAGCTTACCCGATCAAGTTTGTAGCAGCCTATGACTACGCACTGTCCTGCGGCCTATCTGCTCTGGGGGTTCTGTGGCAGGGAGAAGCGGCCGATATCCCGGCCTGGAGCTCTCATCGTGTCTGCACCTCATATCTACAGCCCCGTTCCCCCCCCCTGGACCGGTGGGGGTTATCCCAGTCCCCACCAGGGAAAGGATAAAGTAACCCACAAGGCTAAATGGCCACTACTCACCCTGACAAAACGAGCCATCGTGTCACAGTTAAGATGGCCGCCACTCCGACAGAGCAATCAAGCCCACACTGGGAAGCTAAGTTCCATGCAGCCTTTGATGCTCTCTGTGCAGCCTTCTGGAATCTGATTGAATCACGGCAGAGGGCTTTGCTACTCACCTCACCTAGGATGGAAGAGACCTCCAGAGGTGCCCTAGCATTGTGCTCTCCTTCAGAACAGAGAGCCAGGGGGATGGCACGCCAACCAGCTGCCCACGACTGAACAGGACCGATCCCAGAACCTCACAGGTTACTTATACTGAAGCTGGGGGGCGACCGGTCATCTTCTTCCACAGTGGACTGGGCTCGGGGAGCAAGGGTGCTGATGCGCCGACCTGCTGACCCTCGTGGTCTGAGCGATCCTCTGGTGCACCCGGCAGGCGGTGGAAGCACTACTAAGCGGCACATGGATGCGAGTAGAGACGACCACTCTCTGAAGCATGTCAGAGGAGTTGGCTAAAACATCTCTGCTGCTGAGAATCTAAAATGCCCTTGTTATGAGGTGTAGTCAGTTGTCTAGCATTTAACAGCACCCACTAAGAGGATATTTAGTCTACTTATTTCTAGTTTTGATATTCTGATTCACACATGTTGATCTATAACTGGTGGTGTTAATCCCCTTACCCCTCTTCAGTTCAATCATGTGTATTCAAACTTACGAACACTCTCAACATGTCTGACGATTTCCCTATGCCATGCTTTTCACTTATATCAAGACAAGTTTACCTAGCATGATTGTTTTATATTTTAAAAATGTGCAGTTCCTCTTGACATTTTGTTTCATAACTCTAAGTCTGTATTCCAACGTTTTGCATTGCACCATATGTCATTGTCACTACGTGTGTGTTCACTGCAGTTCAAAAATAAAGAATTCCAGCTTCCGAATGAATCTAAAATGGATGCTGTCCAGGAGGTGGGAGGATCTGGGAGGGAGGGTCTGCTGCTGATTGGCTGGAATGTTTCTGCTGACTGTGAGGTACAGGGTCAAAGTTTACTCAATGATGACGAATAGGGGGCGGACCGAACAGCGCATATGTTCGCCCGCCGTGGCAAACGCGAACAAGCTATGTTCGCCAGGAACTATTCGCCAGCGAACTATTCGGGACATCGCTAATGTTTCATTTTCTTCAATGGCTTAGTGTTACTACAGCCCTCATTGTTGGTTATGATGCTAGGCGTCCTTGACCAGTACTCAGTAATAGGGCAGACCAATTCGCAATACTTTGCCCCAAGTTCCTACTGGGCTCCCTTGTGGTCCAATGACACGTTACAGAGCCACCATTTATTGCCTGAGAGCATCACCTGACCACTCAAAGCCAACAACTTTCATTCTGTGCATTGACCATAGCCAGCCCAGAATGCCCCTGGCAGCAGAAGGGCATTTACAGAGCTTTAAAGAGAAAATGCTGCATACACAGGCTCTCCGGGCACCACGATCCCTTCCGATCAATGATGGTTTGTAATATAACTTCCCAGGATGATTGATTGATTGTATTTTGTTTATTGTTACACCAAAAACTAAGTAACTAAAACTAACATAATTGACAGAAATTGTCACAGTGCCCAGATAGAAAATTAGAAAGGAAGACAAATCCTAATCTAAAACAATTGCAAACGTAAGCAAAAAGCAACGGTTTGTGTCGTAACAACATAATAAAATACATTAATCTGTTACAGTGCATCTGCATTAACTATGTTGCCATTGATTATCCATCAAAGCTTTGTGGGTTTAATCACTAAATATTAAATTTTGCATCCATCATACATTTTATAAGTGACACATAAATAGCAGTCGTAATATGCATGTTGTTATTTGTGGTTCTGAAAAAGATCTACAAAATAGAGATACTCCAAAAAAGGCAACACATTTTCTAGTAGCCCATACTTTGTCTTATATCTCTTGATGGAATTGGAATTTCAATGAAATTCCAACACAATGGTTATTAGCTTTTCATAACAATTTTATATTTTATGAAATGCTCAGATTTTTTTGGGTGGGGGGTGGCAAAGCCACTTTAAAGGACAAATGTTTGCAACTTATTACATTTAAAGGGAAACGGTCACCTTAAAACTATTTTAGTTTAAAATAAAAATCATGTTGTCAAGTTTTTTTATAAACAAAGTTTTATGTGAAAAATGTGAAGAACTCATCCCTATCCTTAGCATATCACAGGATCCTTCAGCCATATGCATGCACCTTGTGACAGACCGTGTTTGAAAACCAATAGTCTCTATGGTCCTCCATAGTTCACTTCCTGCACAGAAACAGGGTAGACGATAGGCATACACTCTTTTCATAAACTGTCTCAAGGTGAGCTGTGTGTGTGTGTGTGTATATATATATATATATATATATATATATATATATATATATATATATATATATATATATGGCTGATGGATCCTATTGGCTAAAGGTAAGGATGCGTTTTTTTCTAAATATATATATATATATATATATACTTCATTTTTTTTTTTTTTAAACTACTATCTTTGAAAACTTGATGAAAGGACTATATTATTAAAAAATAGTTTTGAGTTGTCCTTTAATGAAACTTGACGTTTTTTCTAAAAAAAAAAAAAAAAAACAAAAAAAAACATTTATATTAATGGCAGTTGTCCTTAAAATCTGAAATTCCCTGGACGTGTCTCCCCAATTCTGGATAATCAAGAGTGTTTCTAAAGATAGTGACATTTCCTGCTGTAGATGGCCTTACTGGGCACAGTATTGTTACTTCACGTGCAGGAGCACATTTTATCCGTTTATTTTCTTTACCAAATTGTCAGATATCACTTAGTTTGCGAATAAACTGTACTGAAATATTAATGCACAGAGTCCAAGTCAGCAATCTCCTCTGTGTCAATGATTAAAGACATCAGCTTAAGTAAGTCTGAAGTGCATTTCAGGAGAGTGCAGCAAGCTCCAGTCTAGCAAAAACACAGAGCAAGGATGACAGAGTTAATCAGCTATTTCTCTGGCAGTAAAAAGGTATACCAGGGACTGCGGCTGACACAGATCTCACACTCTGGATATCTGCCTGCTTAGCGCTTTATGACCTTGAAAAATATTTTTTTATTATTTATTATTTTACACCAGCAGCAGCTAATCTATACCCAAATCAGTATAGATGGGTGCATTCGTGAACATGCTGCAGATAGGGCAATGGGTAAATGCAATCTCCCTTACTGGAAAAATCATCTGTGTGTCAAAATGTGCTACATCTCTGGTTTCCTGGATAGTATGTGTAACCCTTTGGGTGCCAGCAGTGTATACGACCATTTCATTGCAATACATCGCACCATTATTCAGGTGATCAAAGTGTTATATCCTTGGAATACCAGAGACACCTCAAATAAGTTGCATATTTCTCTCTGAAATCCACAAATAGAATGCCAATTATATTTTATGTTTGATTCGTCCTCAAAAACACAAATCAGATATATTTATTAGTATTATAATATTATATACTATATATATATTATTAAATATCCCATGTGTTATCAAATATTTATAAATATAGGCTAAATCTTACTGATTATTTTGAAATTAAATATAGCCAGACCAACAGATATGCATTATATGTACATCATATGGATTGATAAGTAAAGATTAAGTTGGCAAACAAATTGCAAGGCTTAGTATAAAATAATCATGTAAGATATTCCCAAATGTATGCAACACATACATGCTTATTTTAAGACCATCACAGATATATGCTCTTGATCTTTATATGCTAAAAATCAGGCAATGGTTACAGAAACAGAATCAGTACAGCGGGCTCATCTCCAAATCTTTTCTGTATTGCTGTAACCGTCACAATGCCATTATCCCTTATCTTGATGGATAAAATGTAAACAGGTTATAGAGTTTGGGGATGGACTGATCTAGTTGAACATCTATTTTATAGGGCTATAGGACAGAAATCCAGTGGTCATAACAGCGCAGGTGTCAAAATATTTTATAATAAGTTTTAAATAATCTGACTATTACTGTTATTTTCTTTTGATAAACTACAGTTATTTTATTATTTTACTTACCGGTACATCCTACTCTTAAAGATACAACAGTAACTATTGATATATCTGTCTTCATGTTTAAAGTTCTGAAAGCTAATCAGTACCTTGAGTTTGCTTGACTTCAAAGGGACACTTTAAGGACAAAGCACCAAAACTGCCATTAAGAGTCGAATCACTTTGTTTATACATCCCTAGTCACACCTCCCTGCATGTGACTCACTCAGCCTTCCTAAACACTTCATATACAGAGAGATCTAATTTTTAAACCATTTATTGCACATTCTTTTTTTTTTCCTTATCTCTTCCTCTGTTAATAGCATTCTAGACCACTATGTGTGATTGAAGTTCATTTTACAGAGACCGTAAGGTCTTCTAAAGTAAATATATAATGTAATATCTGATTGAGAATTAAACATTTTTCTTCATGGTGGCTTTGTGAGTCACATCCAGGAGAGGTGTGGCTAGTACTATATACATTTTGTGATCTAACTCCTAAATGGCAAAGAATTGAGCTGTAGGAATGCTTAGGCATGATGTATACACCATAACCACTTAATTAAGCTAAATTTGTCTTCGTACTTAGTGTCCCTTTAAGCTAATAATACCCCACTCGTCCCCTGTGTATGAGCTCATTGAGAGTAAAAACGACTTTATGATGCAACATGGTACCTGTGCACAAGAAACCATGCCTGTCCAGGCATTCTAGCTTTCAATTAACGTTAAAGGGCAACTCCTAGCACTTTAACTACGTATGCCCCTTGCGTATATTATGATGCAGGAAGCCATCCTGTCCAGTCTCTCAACATTTGTTACATGGATTACAGTGACTCACAAGTAAAAATGAGGATTTGCAAAAAAATAATTTTTTCTTTCTTCTCCGCAGTTAATTATAACATATCACAGTACCTTGAGCACAGTTTAAGGTCATATCTAGAGCAGAATACTGCTGAAAGCGGCTATTTCAAATTCTGGATAAATAATGACTGTCAAATACAAATTGAGGAATGCTTTATGGACCCCTGAAAATTCCGAGCGGTCTATTAGTAGTCCTGTCACTATAAAGAGTGCTCTCCATTCGCTGTGCTTTCTCTGCGTTACGCAGGGCTACCTCCAGTAATCAGAGTATATTGTCAGCCCTCCCAAGCTGCACAAGCATGAAATGAAAAACGTGTTTGTATTGATTCTGCTTTTTTCTTAATTGTGTCCTTTATGTCCTGGTGAGCACTAGCTGTTAATTTCCGCGGGTCATTTTCTTATTAATGAGTGTGGAGCGTTTATTGGGTTCACTACTGCACTCCTGGCATACTGGTGATGCTATACAGAACTTAGTGCCCTTTCTTGAAGCAGTTATTGAGTTAAAGGCACAGTTATCATTCTGGCTGTTTGAGTCCTGACACGTCTACATTTAGCAACTACTACATTAAACACATTCACATAGATTGAGTTTCAAGTTAAGATTTGTTTAAAATTAATTTAAACCCTCTTAATATTGGCATATTTTGAAGTACTGGAAACTTTGTATTCTGTTGTTACAGTCCAGCATAAGTTCTAAATTTCGTTTTTATTTTGTATAATCTTTTCAAACCAAAGCCTGGCGAATTAATAATCCTGACTGAATGTCTATCTAATCTATCTAATCGATATAATCTATCTATCTAATCTATCTAATCGATATAATCTATCTATCTAATCTGTCTGTCTATCTATCTATTTCTATCTATCTAATCTATCTAATCTAATCTGTCTGTCTGTCTGTCTATTTCTATCTATCTAATTTTATCTATCTATATCTATCTATCTAATCTGTCTGTCTGTCTGTCTATCGTACTTACATATCTGAGATTTGTATTTTTTATTTAAACATGAAAATATGTATTTATTCGGGAGTTATTTCTGTAAGTTTGGAATCTCCTAATTACTTCGTCTATTAAAAAAGCACTGACAGCATTCTTTAAAAAGTGAAAACACTATAAAATGATAGGAGGGTATGTGTACAGAAATAAATATTTCATATTAATCTTCATTTCAAATAGAGATGAGCTTGTGGCATTTAATATAAAATTGCATGCTGGAAGAAGTTCAAATATGTGTGTGAAGCAGTCCAGATATGCGTGTGAAAGTTACTGATCTGCTGCTTTGCCATCCTTTTTAAAGACGCTTTGGATTTTAGACAAATGTAGGTAGTGTCAGAAAAAAATACAACATAGTTCAAAATAAATGGAGCACTATAGGGTTAGGAATACAAACCTGGATTCTTAATGCTTTAGTGTCCCTGTTTACATTACCCACCCTCCTGGTACGCTCTAAAAACTATTTTTAAAAAGCTGTTTACTAGTCTTTTCCTTTGTGCTGCTCAACTCTCCACCTCCTGTGATATCACAGAGGAGTCCTGGCCTTGTTCGCGATGGTCCAATCCAGTGCTCCACATAGAGGTGCATGAACGACATCATTGAATTAAAGGGACACTGTAGGCACCCAGACCACTTCTGCTCATTGGAGTGGTCTGGGTGCCAACTCCCACTACCCTTAACCCTGCAAGTGTAATTATTGCAGTTTTTCATAAACTGCAATATTTACATTGCAGGGTTAACTCCACCTCTAGTGGCTGTCTATTAGACAGCCACTAGAGGTCACTTCCTGGGTTCTAGCACAGGTTTCCTGTGCTAGAGCGTCGCTGGACGTCCTCACGCTGTGTGAGGACCTCCAGCGTCGCTCAAAACCCCATAGGAAAGCATTGAAATGATTTTTCAATGCTTTCCTATGGGGAGACGTAATGCGCATGCGCGGAATTTCCGCGCATGCGCATTAGGTCTCCTCGGCCGGTGAGCGAGATTAGTCTCGCCCACCGGCCGACGTAATCACTAGGAGGAGCGTCGCGGAGGCGGAGACAGCGGCGAGGGACATCGCCGCTGTCCCAGGTAAGTCACCTAAGGGGTTTTCACCCCTTCAGTAACCGGGGATTGGTGGGTGGGAGGGAGAGGGACCCTCCAGTGCCAGAAAAACGGATCGTTTTTCTGGCACTGGAGTTTCCCTTTAATGCTTTCCTACGGTGGCTTCTGCGTCACATGGCACTGTTTTACTTGGTTAGTGATGCAGACGTGCCTCTAATGGCTGTTAGAAAGACAGCCACTAGAAGTAAATTTAATCCTTCAATTAAATTTACATCACAGGGTTAAAAAGGCTGGGTGACATTAGTGTCCCTTTAAAGCTTTAGTATTGGTTATTCAAGAAAAGGCGACTGAATAGAATACACTGCATCATATTGGGATCTGTCTCTGATTCTGTACACTGTGATCCGTGTCATTGATTCTGTACACTGTGATCCGTGTCATTGATTCTGTACACTGTGATCCGTGTCATTGATTCTGTACACTGTGATCCGTGTCATTGATTCTGCACACCGCGATCCCTGCCTCTGATTATGCACACCGCGATCCCTGTCTCTGATTCTGCACACTGCGATCCCTGCCTCTGATTCTGCACACCGTGATCCCTGCCTCTGATTCTGCACACCGCGATCCCTGTCTCTGATTCTGCACACTGCGATCCCTGCCTCTGATTCTGCACACCGCGATCCCTGCCTCTTTTTCTGCACACCGCGATCCCTGTCTCTGATTCTGCACACCGCGATCCCTGTCTCTGATTCTGCACACCGCGATCCCTGTCTCTGATTCTGCACACCGCGATCCCTGTCTCTGATTCTGCACACCGCGATCCCTGTCTCTGATTCTGCACACCGCGATCCCTGTCTCTGATTCTGCACACCGCGATCCCTGTCTCTGATTCTGCACACCGCGATCCCTGTCTCTGATTCTGCACACCGCGATCCCTGTCTCTGATTCTGCACACCGCGATCCCTGTCTCTGATTCTGCACACCGCGATCCCTGTCTCTGATTCTGCACACCGCGATCCCTGTCTCTGATTCTGCACACCGCGATCCCTGTCTCTGATTCTGCACACCGCGATCCCTGTCTCTGATTCTGCACACCGCGATCCCTGTCTCTGATTCTGCACACCGCGATCCCTGTCTCTGATTCTGCACACCGCGATCCCTGCCTCTGATTCTGCACACCGCGATCCCTGCCTCTGATTCTGCACACCGCGATCCCTGCCTCTGATTCTGCACACCGCGATCCCTGCCTCTGATTCTGCACACCGCGATCCCTGCCTCTGATTATGCACACCGCGATCCCTGCCTCTGATTCTGCACACCGCGATCCCTGTCTCTGATTCTGCACACCGCGATCCCGGTCTCTGATTCTGCACACCGCGATCCCGGTCTCTGATTCTGCACACCGCGATCCCGGTCTCTGATTCTGCACACCGCGATCCCGGTCTCTGATTTTGCACACCGCGATCCCTGTCTCTGATTTTGCACACCGCGATCCCTGTCTCTGATTCTGCACACCGCGATCCCTGTCTCTGATTCTGCACACCGCGATCCCTGTCTCTGATTCTGCACACCGCGATCCCTGTCTCTGATTCTGCACACCGCGATCCCTGTCTCTGATTCTGCACACCGCGATCCCTGTCTCTGATTCTGCACACCGCGATCCCTGTCTCTGATTCTGCACACCGCGATCCCTGTCTCTGATTCTGCACACCGCGATCCCTGTCTCTGATTCTGCACACCGCGATCCCTGTCTCTGATTCTGCACACCGCGATCCCTGTCTCTGATTCTGCACACCGCGATCCCTGTCTCTGATTCTGCACACAGCGATCCCTGTCTCTGATTCTGCACACCGCGATCCCTGTCTCTGATTCTGCACACCGCGATCCCTGTCTCTGATTCTGCACACCGCGATCCCTGTCTCTGATTCTGCACACCGCGATCCCTGTCTCTGATTCTGCACACCGCGATCCCTGTCTCTGATTCTGCACACCGCGATCCCTGTCTCTGATTCTGCACACCGCGATCCCTGTCTCTGATTCTGCACACCGCGATCCCTGTCTCTGATTCTGCACACCGCGATCCTTTCTATTTACTCCTCCCCAAAAAAGGATGGGCTAGGCAAAAAATGTCTTCCTCACTGCTAAAACACAATATATATTACATGCAATAAGGCATACATTGCAAATATTAAATTAATGAAAGCATGGATTAAAGGTGTTAATTGGGCTGGTCAAGTAAAAACCCTTCCGATTATAATTGTTTTTAAAACTACTGGTTGCGAATCTGCTTTTAAATCGACTCATGTAACATCTGCAATACTGTAATCATTTTAATGTGATAATTGATTTTATAATTGTATGTTAGAATTCCAATGTTTTGGGTATTTATTTTTTTTTTATATATAGTTAATGCAAGATTACACCGGCCCATGTATCATTTACGGGTTAATAGCTTGTAGAGATTATAGATCATCTGACTATTTGAATGATGCAGGCTTAATGTTTTTGGTAAGATAATACTCTTTCTGGTGCACCCCATAGATTGACTAATCTTGTTTAATGTTCTTTAAGAATAATCCTGTTGAAGTTTCTAGGAGCCAGTCTTATTTATGTTCTTCTAATATTCTCATGTCTACTATTCGACTGCCTTGAAAATCTTAATGTAGCCATCTGATTGGTGTTACTCTGTTTACATATGGAGTAAATTAAAATAAATGGAGATCTGAACTGCGGGTTTGCATTTTTGGACTGTACGTGAAATCTGACCCGCTTAAACCTTGGATGTTCTCACGAACTCTCGCAGAGCTGCATTTATAGATTATTGCACATTAATGTCATCGCTTGCAATGTTATCCTGAAGAGGATGTTGTCAAATTGCTGTTGTAGATATAGGAATGTTTTATAGATTATCCTAAGTGCTAGTTCGCTAAATGAGGAGTTATGATCAAATGCATCACCAGAAACTCCTGTCTTAGAAGGTGTCCGTTTTATGGACACGCATCCTAAAGAGCGTCAGCTCATCTTGAACAAATTACGGCGCCCTATTTTTAAGAAGTCAAATAATGCCATATTGCAGGATAACCTTTTGTTACGTAGCATAAAAAAATATACTTACAGTAGTATCATATCTCCTTTTTTATTTTTTGCCATATTTATTCCTTGAAATAGATTGCCAGATGTTTGGAAACTGAAGATTTCCTGTCAGTACATTTAGGTAACACTGTGATGAGGTTAACTTTGCAATCGGCCAGCCTTTCCTAAAGATGAAAGGCAACAGTGTTCTGCATAAATTGCCTTATCTGTAATTCGGTATGGCATTTCAAGCCGCAGAATCCAATTGAAACGCAAATGGCTTGCATTTGCAACGAGGAACATACAGAAGCATTCTGATTTAGGAAGTGCTTTGTTTATGTTTTCAAATGGCTGTTTCAGTGCAAGAGGGGACAATGCTCTATTGCTTCACTGGCACAGAAAGGGTTAATACAATACGTGATAGTTCCACTCTCAGCTGTGTCTCATGCTTAAAATGTTTGTTGGGATTTCATTACATAAATTATTTTTAATTGCTGACCTTAACAATAACACAGTTGTATTTTGTCAAGTGGTCATGTGATACAAAAAGATGTCAGGAATAGCTTAATGGCCTAAGCCGGGGTAGGCACGCATTGGCACTCCAGGTGTTGGAGACTACATCTCCCCTGATGCTTTGCCAGCATTATGGCTGTAAGAGCATTATGTGAGATGTAGTCTATAACATCTGGAGAGTTAAAGGTTTCCTACCCCTGTTGCAGGTTGTTGCCAGAGCAGCAAAAATATTAAATCAAATGTACTGATATAAAATCTATTGAGCAAAGAAAAAAAACTGATGGGTTTTTAATGTTCTTTGTAGTTGGGATAGCCATTTAAAGCAGCAAGCCTGTGCTAATAAGAAATCCATATGTAATATGCTAAGAGTCCTAATATGACTAGCCCTTATATTATTGTATGCATATCAGATTACTGCAGATATATCTCAGTAGGTTAAGCATTCTACTATAGTCTGTTCAGTTATCAGTTACTGGCAGAGATATTATTATTAAAAGACCACTCTAGGCACCCAGACCATTTCAGCTCAATTAAGTGGTCTGGGTGCCAGGTCCCTCTAGGGTTAACCCTGCCTGCTGTAAACATAGCAGTTTTAGAGAAACTGCTATGTTTACATTAGGGTTAATCTAGCCTCTAGTGGCTGTCTCATTGACAGCCGCTAGAGGCACTTTTCACTGTGAGAAGACACCAGCGTCCATAGGAAAGCATTGAGAATGCTTTCCTATGGACTGGCTGAATGCACGCGCCCGATGACGACCGAAGGAGAAGGAGGCTCCCCAGCGCTGAGGGAGCCCGGCGCTGGAGAAAGGTGAGTGTTTAACCCCCTTCAGCCCAGTTGGAGTGGAACCCTGAGGGTGGGGGAACCCTCAGGGCACTATAGTCGTTTTCCTGGCACTATAGTGGTCCGTTAATGCATCATTCCAAGTGTGCTTTATGGAACTTTACAGGAGAGAATCACTGTGCAGTGTAGGGATAGTTGTGGCACACAATATTAAACATATTTTGTGAAAAGTATGAAAATGTTTAAATTGTATTAATGTTAATCATTATTATTAATATGGCAATATGTATTATAGGACCATGCTCACATTTTTTTTTTTTTTTTAAGAGACCTACTATTTTATCTCTGACGCTAAATTCTTGTTCAACTTCCTTTATAATTCAATGCAATATAACACACCATAACTATATTACTTAAAAAATATAATTTATTGTGTCAACAACAATATAAGCAATTGTCACGTATTGTATGACCAGTGATTGTTACGAAGAATATGGATTCACACGAGTAGACCTTGAAATCTGGATAATGAGCGATGTAGTTACTGGTTCAAAGAATTTATCACCAACACAGGCAATATCAACATAACATATTGCACTAACACTTAATATTTTTCACTATAATATGACATCACATTACAATATTTCCTGCAATAAAGAAGCATAGACAATCTCTAATAATAACCAACTATTTCCACAAATGATTGAAAACCAAATTAACTTTCTAACTCCCAACTCAGTGGTTTGAGACATTAAAGGGGTACTCCAGGCCATCATACTCATTACAGCCCACTGTTGTGGTTATAATGCCATAACCTTCATGGCCCAATTCTTGGTAATGGGTAAAACCATTTTGCAACGTTTAGCCGACTTACCTCGGTCTCCGCTTGGCGCCATGGGTCTTTCCAGGTGTCATGATGCTCGTCCAGCTTCTGTTGAAGCCAGATGACAAAGCCATCTCCATTCATTGGCTGAGAGCGATATCTGTCCCCTCTTAGCCAATGATTGCAATTCTATGCATAGAAATATGCACAGATTTGACATTAGTCAGCCTGGAACTCTAGTTTCAAAGCAAAACATTGCACATACTGACTGCAGGTACTATAACCATAACCACTTAAAATCACTAAACTGGTCATGGTGCTTGGGGTAACCATTTAAGTCAAGATTTATTTTTTTTATCATTGTTTGATGTCTTTCAGTACATTTTAGTGTTAAGTATTTAAAATTACAGTAACACAAAGATTTTTTTTTTTCTATTGTTAAGAGAGGGCAACTTTTTGAACTCCTTTTAGTCAGTAATGCAGATTTGGGAATTCCTCTCAAAATTCCACCAATGTAAGGGTGCCCAAGCTCTTTGAAGCTGTACAAGTCGTGATCGACTTGATTTGCTTGGTGAAATGAAAGAAAAGTAATAGGCTATTTTCAGGCCTGTCTTTTTCTGTCGGCTTGCTGTTCTTCCCATCTGGTGCTGCCCTGCAATGAAATCGGATGGAATTATGTGGCGATTAACTTGCAAGTTACTCAAATTATCTGTCTCGGCCCTGATTGAAATAGTTTCCATAGGCTGGGCTGTATGATGCTTTAGAGTGCAGTATGGAGTAATGAAGATGGATGACTTACATATGACTTCAGCGGACAGAACAGTGCCTTGTTTTGTGCTGCTAAGAAAGCTGCAGTCTGGTAAATAACTGTCTTTTCCTGCAGACTCATTACAATTAATAGAGCTGGAAGGAATTATAGATCATCTCGGATGGAGAAAAAAAACCCTCTCTTAGTCCCACATAAAAAGTAGCATTGGAAGTCAAAAAATATCCATTTATTGTTCGTTTTATTACCCTCAAACATTAATTTTCCAGCATGAAGATCAAAAGCATAGTCTGCCTCCCAATAATGCACCAACCCCGAGAAAAGTGTTGCAGTTTGGGATTTGACTTATACAGAGTTCATGTAAAGTCTGTTTAGCTCCCATTGATCGCAGCACATAATAATGTACTGTACATACTGTATCTATCCATCACATCGTTTATCATGTGTACCATGAGTGTCGCTGTAAAGGCACTGGATTCTGATCGCAGCACCCACCCAGTGCTGTTCAGGATGCAGGGTTTATTATGTTGATGTTAGGGTGTAGCTAGAGATGTTAGATGGATCATAGTACTTAGTGTTATTACTTACTGTCACTCACATTCAGACTTTGCTCTTAGAGTACAGGGATTCAGTGGTTACTTAAAGAAAGTAGAGCTTATAAGGTAATGAACAGACACAATGATGGTAGTATCCAACAAAAACAAGAAACGGGGGGTACCCCCTAAATTGTTAACTGGAATTAGGAAAAAATAAAAATCTACCAGCAAGTGTATCTTGATTAAAAAAAGTTATTAGAATTAGTGCCAAGGTTAAACCTTAACTTTTAATGTAATTTAGTAAGAGTGAAAATAAGATAAAATTAAATAAAGCAAGGTGTACAGTCCTTCTTGTGTCTAATGATAGGTAATGTGGCAGCAAGGCAATAGTGAATATTTGAAAATTATCGGTGAACAAATATGTTTAACAGTGTATAATTAGTAGTATACCTAAGTCAGAGTTAAGGCAAAAAAGGGATAAAGGAGGTGCTGTTTAACTCCTATATAAGTAAGAGTCTAATGTGTCTTTCATGGGCACCCCTTAAAAAAGCCTGCTCTGACACTAAGACACCGCTACTGTTACAAGTAGAGAAATCAGACTAACAAAAATGTAACAAGGACTGAACATCCAGTCAAAGGATGCCTGTTCACGGAGTAAAAGTTCTGTCGTTGTGAGATTTGCGACAGTTAGTATTAACACCTAAGCCAGGTATGCCGAGTAGGTGTCCTGAGCCCCTGACACGCGCGTTTCGCCAGGGTGAACCCTCTCTCAGGACACCTACTCTGCATACCTTAGGAGTTAATAGTCCCTGCCGCAAATCTCATGAAGACAGTAGCAGCAGATCCTTTAAATCTTGCAAGTTGCGATCAGATATGTTGCAGCACATCCCACAGATGATCAATCGGATTAAGATCTTGGGAATTTAGAAGCCGAGACAACACCAGGGTTTGTATTCCTGACCCTATAGTGTTCCTTTAAGTATTTTAAATTAAAGTTTAGCACCTTTGTCTTTGTAAGACCGCCCGCCTATATAACAAATGAAATAGATTTTTGATCAGTGCTTCCCAAACTTTCACCTGATATCCAATCACTATTTGTGAGGATTAAATCAAAGATGCCGTGTTTCTAAGAGATGACACGTCAAACATTATCCGTACATGTTTTGATAACTGCTAATATTAAGGCTAGTTGAATGGTTAAGTAGGGATGTCTGTATACCTACATTTAAGTTGCTTTAGATCAGTGCTAGGCTGAGCTTGAAATGAGTTACTGCCAACAATACCTTAAAGGCAGACGTACCTACGTAGCCTTTCCCAATCGTGAACACTCCCAAACTCTAACCCCAAAACCTCTGCATAATTACAGCCCCTGGAAGTGTACCCCTCATGGCAATTACAGCCATAATGATATTTAGAATGGCGGCACACTATTTTTAATGTGGTATCACGTCATCAATATGACTTTATATCGGTAAACAAGGCAGACATATGTCTATTGAGCTATCATATCTAAGTCCCCAATCTTCATTAGCTCACATACCTTATGGACGTCTAAAGCATCACGCAGAAAAGACGTAAGGAAACTATTTTCGTCTGTGCCAAGACAAGGATAATGTCATTTACAAGTAAGATTTATTTATTTTTTTAAACAAATCCAGCCTGTGCGTGTAAGACATGTTAAATCTGATGCTTTCCTTTCGGGCTATACATATTCCAGTACACTCCTTAACCAGCCCACTTGTTTCTGGTGTTCTCCGCTGTTTTTATACCCAGATAAACATATGCCATTTTTCTATCTATTTATACTGTGTGTTTATTCACGTCTTTCAAATTTATTTTTACTGACTTGTTTAAAAACATTTTTTCACTCTGCCATGGAGATGTGATGCAATGATATACAACCACAGGGCTGTGTTTAGTAAGAAAAAAAGCCCCAAAAAAACCCAAAACCTGAACTGTATCACTTTTTTTTTCATGAGTTTGTGTTCAGTATTTAACTGAATAATTTATTTTTAATTACTCTTTACTCTTAACTACAATCCCTGTATTTGTAAATAAAATACACATGCTAAATTGTCTTTTATTTTTTTTCCATCAGGCTGACAATAGTGTCAATTTATATATAATATAATATTCTTTACAGTAAAATTGTGTTTTGGATTGTACATTTTAACAATCAAATATAATGATGGAACCAGCGAGCTATTAACCCTCTGAGTGCCAGGGCTGTGCGTAAAAAAATAAAATTTGAGTGTTGTACGTTATATATTGTCCCTATATTATTGCTGAGCATTGCGAAGGTTAACGTCTCCTTGTGTACTGCCTTTGATAATCGGAGAAGCTTGGAATTCCCATGGAAGGCCCTTTCTATAACTGGGTTTTGATTTGTTGAGTGTTAAAGTAGTTTTGTGGGAGGACAGTATTTACTAGCCATATAATGAGACCGCCCTTGGGAGACCTCACTCCTCTCTGCTTGTTATATTGATTAATGCAGCATTAATTCATGAAAGGTCCTCTAGTCAGACTGCTCATTTAGATAAATGTTAGTTTCATTCCTCAATAAAACAAGTCTGACATGTGCTCTGTGATAGATTGCTTTCCTGATCTTTCACGGAGAAAACTGCAGTGTTAGTGAGTAAATACACCTTAGAAGGGAAACCTAACATTTCCTCATTACTCACTGAGCAGGTTAAAGAGATAGAAAGCTATTTCTGTATTTCTGTCTGCGTGTCTGTCTGTCTAACTAGATATCGGTGTGTCTAATAAAAAATATTATAGTGTTCTATTCATTGAGGACATTTAGGTATTAATCAGCCTTATTGGTACATTTATTTCAATGCTAAATATTTTCAGTGTTTTCTATATCATAACATTATAGCTGCTCAAATAATAGTCTATGGCAGGGGTTCCTAACCCAGTCCTCGAGTACTACCTACCAGTCCAGGATTTAGGGATTACCCTGTAGTGTCTAACATGTTTATCTTTTTTTCTAAATACACCTTAGACACAACTATGTCATCCTTAAATCCTGGACTGTTAGCGGGTACTTGAGGACTGGGTTGGGAACCACTGCTCTATTGAGAAATGTGTCAGTGATCCAGTCCAGGCCTAGAGTACATTTAGCTTGTGGGCCACCAGCCCAGGGACAAGCAAAGACCCTGAACAAATCCTGTCCTTTCTCACCTACCGTACTGTGCCAACAGACATTGTAACACTAATAGCTTCTTGATCCAAGAAGATAGCTGACTGCCGTTCTGGGGGCAAGAAGGAATTATTTACTAGTTTGTAGCAAAATTTTTAAGCATCTTTTGGATCAACTTCAAAAACAAATGTGAGAAAGGCTGAACTTGATGGACACGTCTCTTTTCAGCTATGTAACTATGTAACACAACTCCCATAGCCTTCCCGTTGTGCGTGCTGTCTGCTACTGAGCTATTTAGGCTTCCCAAACTCCATATGAATTTATGAAAAAGGTGGCAATAAGTTAGATATAGTGAAGCCCTAGGTAGGCCGAGAATTATTGTATTACATGAGCAGTTGTAGTATCTCAGGATTTCTTACATTGAATTAAAAAAAGCCCAAAAGGAGGCAAATGTGAAACCTTCTTCCAATAAATAATGGTGACCTAAAATCGCAATTGTGGCATTAGGAGGAAGCACATCAGTCATTTTGTCTCCAAAAAACATTGTGTGTGTTGCTACCATGGTGGAAACTGGTACATGACTGGCCGACAGGTGTAGGATTAAGAAAAGGTGAAAATTGGTGGAGGAATAAGTAGAGATTGTAAAACCTCTCTGCAGATCTGGCAAAGGACTGTTAGTAACGTTGTCTCTGTTAATTCTTGTGTGGTTTGTTGTATATGTTACTCACTGTGTTTGGCTTTATTCTGTGTCTACCAGGTACTGATGAAGATGTCATGAAATCGAAGAAGGCTTTCCGAAGCCAGGCTGCAGTTAATCAAAATGCCGAAGCAGAGTTAATGCTGGAAGGGGATGATGATGCCGTTAGTTTGCTTCAAGAGAAGGAAATCGACAATCTCGCAGGTACTTCATCTTTCTCACTCAACATAGGGAAACGGGTGACAAGTAACTGGAATGGAAACAGTATTTACTGTGTCTCATAACAGCTGGGGATCACGCTGGGTGTCGCCTCCAGTAAGTCAGTGTGAACACCTTAATTCACCCAATGAGTGCCTTAGAGTAAAGATGTAACCTTCCTAAAGTGTCATTTATACATCTGCTGTCTGTGTTCCTCGTTGTTACTGTATACTGTATAGTCGTACACAGCATAAAACAGACAGGTACGTATATGTTTAATTGTCCTAATGTGCATGACAGGTCCACTTAATATGGGATAAACGATGTCGAATACTTTCTGGGTCTATTTAAGAAATCGATGCATTGCAAATAACCTTAGCACAAGTATAGAGACAGATAGATAGGGGAACCTGCATATTCTTTGCACACCCAATTTGTAATATCCCAATTGTACAACTGCCTTCAAGGACTGTCATTCTGCACCCCCAGTGTAGGCTCACACTGTTCATCTTCAAACATGTCCAGTGGGTTTTATACCAAGAAAGTCTTGTGAGTATACTGAGCAGTTTGTAAAAAAAAAAAATCCCCGCTTTTTTAAAATTTGTGTAAATGTATCTCTCTTTTCCTTATACATAAGTAACACATTTGTAATGACAGACATTTTTATTTTTTTATTCTTAAATTCAATAAAGATTCACACATTTGACAGTAAAACAGCACAATGTCAACAAAAATGATTTGGCCAACTGTTAAGTGTTTTATTTTTATAATATCTAGAGTTTTAATTGTAATAAATCAGACTTTAATAACCTCATATAAGCTGGCAGCATGATATTACGTGAAAAATAAAAGTATGAAAGACAGAAAAAGCCAAAACAGTGTGGTATACTGAATGCAGGCAGAAAAAGCTCCCAGGGGTAGATTAGCGTAAGAAGCAAGCTTGTAGAGCTGGGGGTGATGAATTAAGAGTTGACTTAACATGCCCATAGCATTTTAGATGATGGTCTAATTAGGCCGGTTAGCATGCCTTTAGGGGTAAACCTTAATTAGAGGCAATAATGAAATTAAAGGAAACCAGGTGAACTAGAACAGAACAAGAGAAAATAAAAATATGTGTAACGTCACTGTTTAGGTAAATGGAGCACTCCTGTTTGCAGTAGTACATAGGGTGGTCTTTGGAGGACAAACAATCAACTACAGAATGTGATGTTAACAGGAGTAGTCCCAGAAGATTGGAAGTTAGCGAATGTTGTGCCCATTCACAAGAAAGGTAGTAGGGAGGAGTCGGGCAACTATAGGCCAGTAAGCCTTACTTCAGTAGTGGGGAAAGTAATGGAAACCATGTTAAAGGATAGGATTGTTAAACCTCTAAAATCACATGGATTTCAAGATCAGAGACAACATGGGTTTACTTCAGGGAGATCATGCCAAACTAATCTTATTGATTTTTTTTTTGATTGGGTAACCTTGCTTACCTAGATTTCAGTAAGGCTTTTGACACTGTTGCACATAGAAGGCTTATCGATAAACTGCATTCTTTAAGTTTGGATTCCAATATTGTTGAATGGGTAAGGCAGTGGCTGAGTGACAGGCAACAGAGGGTTGTAGTCAATGGAGTATATTCGAAGCTTGAGCTTGTCACCAGTGGGGTACCTCAGGGATCTGTACTTGGACCCATTCTCTTTAATATTTTTATTAGTCGTATTGCAGAAGTTCTTGATGATAAGGTATGTCTTTTTGCTGATGATACTAAGATATGTAACAGGGTTGATGTTCCAGGAGGGATGACCCAAATGGCAAATGATTTAGATAAATTAGAAAAATGGTCAGAGCTGTGGCAACTGACATTTACTGTGGATAAGTGCAAGATAATGCATCTTTGGCGTAAAAACCCAAGGGCAGAGTGCAGAATATTTTATACCCTACTAATCTCAACATATAAAGGAAAGGGATTTAGGAGTAATTATTTCAGATGACTTAAAGGTAGGCAGACAATGTAATAGAGCAGCAGGAAATGCTAGCAGAATGCTTAGTTGTATAGGGAGAGGTATTAGCAGTAGAAAGAGGGAAGTGCCCATGCCATTGTACAGAACACTGGTGAGACCTCACTTGGAGTATTGTACGCAGTACTGGAGACCGTATTTTCAGAAGGATAGTGATACTTTAGAGAGAGTTCATAGAAAGGCTACTAAACTGGTTCATGGATTGCAGGATAAAACTTACAAGGAAAGGTTAAAGGATCTTAACATGTATAGCTTGGAGGAAAGACGAGACAGGGGGGATATGATAGAAACATTTAAATACATAAAGGGAATCAACACAGTAAAGGATTAGACTATATTTAAAAGAAGAAAAACTACCACAACAAGAAGACATAGTCTTAAATTAGAGGGGCAAATGTTTAAAAATAATATCAGGAAGTATTACTTTACTGAGAGGGTAGTGGATGCATGGAATAGCCTTCCAGCTGAAGTAGTAGAGGTTAACACAGTGAAGGCGTTTAACCATCTGTGGTATAGGCATAAGGCTATCCTAGACTTAAAGGATCACTATAGGGTCAGGAACACAAACATGTATTCCTGACCCTATGGTGTTAAAACCACTATCTAGCCCACCTGGGCCCCTCATGCCTCCATAAATATAGCAAAATCTTACTGTATTCAAGCCTGAATCTGTAACTCTGCATGCTGTTTGCCTAAAAAAAAAAAACAAGCAGTCTGCTGACTTCATCAGAAGTGGTAGCCTGATCCAATCACAATGCTTCCCATAGGATTGGCTGGGACTGACAAAGAGGCAGATCAGGGGCAGAGCCAGCATGATTCAAACACAGCCCTGGCCAATCAGCATCTCCTCATAGAGATGAATTGAATCAATGAATCTCTATGGGGAAAGTTCAGTGTCTGCATGCAGAGGGAGGAGATATTGAATGTTTGGATGCATTTTAGGCAGCCATAACCCAGGAAGGATCTCTAACAGCCATCTGAGGAGTGGCCAGTGAGGTTATCACTAGGCTGTAATGTAAACACTGCATTTTCTCTGAAAAGATAGTGTTTACAGCAAAAAGCCTGAAGGTAATGATTCTACTCACCAGAACAAATTCAATAAGCTGTAGTTGTTCTGGTTACTATAGTGTCCCTTTAAGATAAGGCCAGGGACTAATGAAAGTATTTAGAAAACTGGGCAGACTAGATGGGCCAAATGGTTCTTATCTGCCGTCACATTCTATGTTTCTATGTTAAAGTTCATAACACCATGTCCATGTGACCACTCAGTACTTATTTTAGTGTAGTAGATTCTATGGTGTACAGGCCCTACAAGCTCTTTCAGTGCACTGAGCTTTCGTATTTATACATACAACTATATCATTGATTGTATTTGATGAAGTAACGCGGCTAAAGACTATGCACGAAGCAGATGTTCACAATATATCTGCCGTAATAACATAATGAATATATGACATATAATTTAAATTATACATAGACCCATTGTAAAGCGCTACGGAATTTGTTGGCGCCATATAAACATAATAGTAATAATAGCTGTATGTCCACATCTCTATACAAGTATTATAGATCAAATCCACTCTACTGTCTTGGTCTCTGCAGCACCACCCCCTGGTCCAAACAGTCAGTGCATCGGAGCTGCTCTCCTTATTTGTTTATCCTGAGAATCCGCTATTTAGTGTAGTCAGCCAAATCACTCTCAGAGCAGTCCCTTTGAGATATTGGCATGCCTACAGTGTGATCATGTAGCTGGAGCAAGGAGGCCACAGAGCTTGCAGGCCTGATAGGCACTCATTTAAGAATTGAAGCAATCACCATTTGAAACCTCTGAAATGTTCTTGCTGATTGCAAAACCTTTCACTGTAAAGTGTCTTGTTATAAATAGCGTTAGAGTGCCCCTAAAGTCTTCTCATCATATCAATAAATTACGTTATTAGGGTTATTCAATGTAGCGTGCATTGTCTGGCATTAAAATTGTATCCAAAAATAGCCGAACATAAAACATAGCTGTCTAGGACGGTGTTTCCAGTTGAGTTTTGGCTTAAAATCTGAAATTAACTTAGTATTCCCCACAGTCCACACTTGAGTGAATACCCTTGTGATTATGTTAAAACATACCTGGTTTAAGTTGTCAAAGCGTAGCGCACGTCGTCAAGATGAACACCACCATCTCAAGATTTCCAGAGCTTTCTTGGTGTTTTGTCATGCTTGTGTACATACATTTAACCCTGATTGAATTGCATTGGACATTAGAATTGAAAAATAAAAATGAAGTAGTCTTTCAACCCTGCTTGACATTGAGAATCCAACATTCAGTATTTATTTTCATACCCAAACTCCATCTTACCAAGTAGTCACCAGCTGGAATCGACAAGAATGACTTTTGTGCCACAAATTTCCAGTTTCCATTTTTTGGGCAAAAGCATGTTCTAGTCTAATTACCCAATCTTAGCAATGGTTTCTTTGCAGCAATTTGGTTCATTTAAGCCAGCATTGTGCCATCTCTTCTGAACAGATGATGGTGGGACATATGTAGTTCTAGCAGTATTTAGGGGAGCTTGTATTTCAGGGGCAGTTAATCACAGATTTTGCAGAATGGTTAAGCAAATGATCTTGTTACCTGATTATGTGCCACTGCTGGCCTTCTTGACCTTGTTTAGCCCCAATTAGTGCCAGTTTCTTCGTATTGTTTGATGGTCTGGTGACAGCAGTTAGAAACACTTGGTTAATTAGGTACCAAACTAGTGACATCAACATAATTCTCCAACACAATTTTAAACACATAGACTTTTAACTGACTTGTGCTTCAGGCTATAATTAAGTATTTTGTGGGACCATTTCATAAAAAAAAATCTACATTTGAAATTCAGTTTGTTTAAGGTTATATATCCTTATATAAAAAGTTAGGACATTAAACTGACATTGATTATTTATAATTGTACAGTCTGTAAGGTGGTTTACTCTTGTTATTTGGATGGTGTTATATATATAATAATATGTACAGTTTCAGGAAAAGAAAGGTCATGCTTTTTTTTTTTTATTATTATTATTTTTTGCAAACTGCTACCGGTCACATTTGCATTATGTATATAGAATTTTGTTATGGGCATATGCAAATACAGTATCACAGGTTATTAGCAATTAAAACCCCAAAGTGAGAATGTAAGTGCCCATTACTCTAATAACCTTGTTTTTACCCTTGCTCCTTGCAGTGAGTAAGCTATAGATTACAGCCCGTAACCCTGCGTTAACTGTGCTAATATTGTCATGGCAGTGAGTGTATACAATCTGTTTATGGTAATGCGCCTCTGTCTCTCTGTGCTGTACTAAAACATCACGTTCTTTCACAGAATCCTCATTTTTAGCATATTGTAACTTAAACAGAGCTTTACATTTAAAGCTTATTTATTTTATTTGTAATACTTTCCCTTCTAAATATGAGATAGCATTGTGAGAGTAATCTGGTATTTTTACATTGGTTATACTCTTTGAATTTACCACAACCACGTAGTATTTCTTGACAATTTCGAATTGTTCATTTAAGACAATATATTTTCTTTGTTTCTCACATTTATCAAGGACGTCGTCCACAGAAAGATGAAACATAATGTTAATGTTTCATTTGGAGTCCCTTGAGCTGTTTCTTTTTTATTATTTATGTTTCTTGATTACATAGAAGTGCATGTTTATGTTGTTTAATGTTTCTATTTCAGTTTTATTTCATTGGGCCCCCAGGCTATTCACATCAAGAGGCAAGTTAATGTTGTTCTTTATATTAGCTTTCAGACACTAAAACATCCAATCACTTTGTTAGCTGTAGTTATTATTGCTTTTTAAGACTATCGTGTGGCATTTAATATGGCACACTTTTTTTTTAATGCTACTCTAACTTTCAGGTGAAATTGACTAACAATCAATTAAAAATGTAGAGCATTAGATTTCTTCTAACCTTTATCAAATCAGGAACTAAATAAAAAAAAAAATTATCTTTAGAAATGTAAAACCAGTGTCTTATGTGATATGATGCTGTAAAATATTTGAACAAATGTTTTTGGTGCCTGATTAAAAAGATTGTCTGCATACTTTCTGAATTTGACTTTGAGTCAAAAAGTTTCAAGATTTGTAGGACTCAGGACCTGCAGTAAATAATATAATCAATAAGGACCAGTGGTTGGTCATCTCATTTATTGCCATTGGGCTAACCTAAAGACCTATATTTACCATGAAGGGATGAGATACCATGTTTAAAGGGATCTACGTTGGAGCAGGTAAGTTCAAATGACATGCTTTGTTTTTATAAAGTTGTGTTGCTGGAGTATGGCGGGGGTAAAGTTGTTTAACCCTCTCTAGTAACAGAATGTCTCCTGGGCCAGTAGGGCCTGAATTGGAACATGTGCTGTCAACATTATTTGTCTGACCTGGGGAGAAAGTAAGGTAAAAGGATTTCTAAAGGCTTAAAGATTTAAACCTGGTGGGAAGATGGGGATGTGTGGCACCGAGAGAAGTAAGGGAAGGATGACAAATTAAATCTCTGGGCTCCAGAGTGCCAGATCTGTTAATGGCCTGCATTGAGTTAGGTTCAACCAAATATGCACAGAGAGTGGTATTCCATCCTGTACTCCCTCTATGGAATTTCTACAGTTTATGGATCTGTTAGTTAGCTCACTTAACAGGAGAGAGATGACTAGCTTCTTACTAAAGTTTGAAGTCTTGAACTGCTAGGCCCCTTTAATCTTGTTTAGAGTCAGTTGGGAGAGCTTCTGTTGTGGTCATTATCAACCCCTCAACCCGCACCAAATGTGATTAATAGTGAAAGAGAGCTGCAAAGAACGAGTGAGGAATTGCTAATGGCACTGTTTGAAATGGGTACATGAAGTGGAGTAAAAGTTCTATTTTCCCCAAATTCACCATCCCTCACCAAGAAATATGCAAGTAGTAAACTTATGTAAGCTCTTTTGTGAAGACCAATAATGGTCAATAATGGGTATTATGTTTTTGCGAAGTAGGTCTGGGATATTAGCAGTCAGCCACACAACAAGGAATTTCATCAGAAACCCTAAATACCCAAAGAGAAGGCTGTGACACCTCCTGGGCAACTAATCATTCTGTATATTTAACTTGGAATAATTATTTTTTAAGATGAACAACAATCCTTAGTCATTGAGTTCAGCCACTATATCGGGTCAGTTAATTACTAGTGCGGTAATGGAAAGTAGGAGGTAATATGCACAAGTGGCCACCTTATGATGATGGCCTTTGAATTTATGCTGATGTTTTGGCATATGTTCCTCCGAGAGTTATTCAAGGACAAACAGAAACCGCAAGTTAGGGTACCTCTGGTGGGTCCTGTTGTGAATATTATATGATTCCATAAAATATCTGTTCACATATATTAAACGAACACTCCAAATAATGTAATCAATGGAGCTTGCTGCAGTTTTTGGTGCCCGTATGTAAGTAAACTGTTTAGTAATGATTTGACTTCTGAAATGGGGTCCGCTGGGTGCTGCTCCCTGCTTTCTCTCAGCCAGAAGCTCTTTGATGTGAACTTAACCCAATGGTTTTAACTCATTGGCGGAGAGCAGTCAGCTGATGCTCTCAGCTAATCAGCTGACCTTGCACCACACGGCCTAGCTCAGGAGAGCCAACAGAAGCTCCTGTGTAGGTGGTTCCAGCTCTCCTGGACCCCAGGTTAGATGTTAACTAGTTACTATGCAGTTTGACTACTTACTTTGGGTAGCAAGGGCATTCCTGGCACTATAACCATTAATGTGTCATGTTCCAATAATGCTGTAGATTTGTTGTGTAAAGCCATGTAACAAGTGCACATTTGGGGCCCTGGTCTATATACTGCAGTATCGGGAACAGTCAGTCACAGTTAACCCTATAAAGACCTTTGCTGCATCCATGGACAGCAGGAGAAGGTAAATGTGTTTGCATATCTGTATAAATAAACAGTTGGTTATGGTTTATTTATATATGGTGCCTTCATCCTTTCCATTTTCTATTTTATTTCTTCTGTATAATTGGGACATGCTCAAATGATCAAGGCTGTGCTTGATTGTAATGACGAAAGGTCTGTGGAGAGAAAGCTCCTGTAGCTACTGTCTGCTACTTTTGCAGATCCCACAAGACTCTTCGACCTGAAGCACACAGTGATATCTAGAGCGGAAGGAATTTGCAAGCGAACGCAGGGTTATATAATCCAAGAATACTTAATGGGGAAGCCGGTTTATCTTTTATCTTCAAAGTGTTACAGACAGAGACAAAATACAGGTCAAATTTTAGATTTAAAGACTCAAAAACAATCGAAGAATCAAAGCATTGACCCTACACATAGTGACCTGTTATGTGTTTTTTATTTTTCTTGAGAGCATATTGATTTGTAAACTGGATTAGGGTATAAAGAAAATCCAAACTAGAAAACTGTGGGTATATTAGAACATGGGTAGGTAACTACATCTCTCCTGATGCTTTGTCAGCATTATGGCTGTGAGAGGATTGTGGGAGATCTAGTCCACAACATTTGAATTGCTGGAGGTTGCCTACCCCTGTGTTGAAACATACATCAAAATTGATACAACAAACCTATGTAACTTTCCGAAATACACTGTGATAGCCTTGCCTCATGCTACAGTTTTGCTGTGCATTTTGGGAACTTTTGATTATCAAAGAAATGGGAACATAAATCGATACGGCAGAATGGTGGGAGATGGGTCACAAAGGCTTCATCTACAGATCTGGAACTGACGTGGTGTGCGCTTCAGGGTCATCTAAAGCAAACTTCCTGTGCAAACTCCTAGAGATGAGCCACACTGAAGTCCATGTGGTCTCATCTCTTAAATTAACATTTGCTACACGTATGAAAAAAATAACTGTTAGCGCTTATAACTTGGCTCAGTTACAAAGGTAAGTGTATTCTTTGATAGGCTTGTTTGCTATAAAAAAGCGAATGCATCAGTAGTGTAATAGTGGAATGAATATACTGTAATATTTACAGTCAATTTAAAATAAATAAAGAACCTCCCCATCACTTTATGCTGTTAACCCCTATTCTACGTTTATAGCGGACCATTTATACATTTTGGCTGAATTGTGTAGCCATTGGTCAGAATTTGAATTCTAGCTGTATCTGATTGCTCAGATAATGCCATGAATAATTTTATTACAATCTTTTTTTATTTCCTAAAGTAAGAATTGTCTGGAATTTTAATTTTAAAGCTAAAGAGCCAAAATGTAAAATTTCCATTTCGGCTACTTTGAACCTAAATTAGACATTCTATTTGTATTGCCAATAGCCCTTTGTTAGGGGTGTGTCTTTATGCCCCTTTAACATCATGCATTCCTGAATCCATGTTTTAGCAGCAAAACACATTGCTCACATTACTGCATTCAGAGAAAGCTTTGAAATTAAGTATAAATAACATTTTAAGACAAATGAAAAACAATCAGACCACCTTTAATAAGTTAATAATTATACAAAGGCATCACATGACTATTAAAGGTCTGATTGTTTTTCGTTTTTCTTAAAATGTTATTTATGCTTAATTGTGAAAGCTTTCTCTGAATGCAGAGATTGGCCCCATGCATAAAAAGGCCCCTACCCCCTTACCTGAAAATCTCTCTGCACATCCTCTGCCAAAGAATCCCCTAGCCAAGCAATGAGCTTGTTGTTTGTATTGTATCATTTAACATTGGTTGTGGTGTTCACATTAAAGGAACACTATAGTCACCTAAATTACTTTAGCTAAATAAAGCAGTTTTAGTGTATAGATCATTCCTCTGCAATTTCACTGCTCAATTCACTGTCATTTAGGAGTTAAATCACTTTGTTTCTGTTTATGCAGCCCTAGCCACACCTCCCCTGGCTATGATTGACAGAGCCTGCATGAAATAAAAACTGGTTTCACTTTCAAACAGATTTAATTTACCTTAAATAATTGTATCTCAATCTTTAAATTGAACTTTAATCACATACAGGAGGCTCTTGCAAGGTCTAGCAAGCTATTAACATAGCAGGTGATAAGAAAATATAAATTAAACAGAACTTGCAATAAAGAAAGCCTAAATAGGGCTCTCTTTACAGGAAGTGTTTATGGAAGGCTGTGCAAGTCACATGCAGGGAGGTGTGACTAGGGTTCATAAACAAAAGGATTTAACTCCTAAATGGCAGAGGATTGAGCAGTGAGGCTGCAGGGGCATGTTCTATACACAAAAACTGCTTCATTAAGCTAAAGTTGTTCAGGTGACTATAGTGTCCCTTTAAGGAATAATATGTATAACTCAAATTACATGTAATCTATATATTTCTAAATGCTCGGCTGAGCTAAATGGGACTCTATGGCTCTTTTTATTCTGTAAACCAAAACAACCAAAAAATGCACCTTATACACACACAATATATATACAAGGATACTTATCAAATGTAGGTGAATACAGCCTCCCTCAGATCGCTCCCAGCTAGCAATCAACTTGTCCACAAGAATATACAAAACACAATGAGGGAACCGGCTGTTGGTCTAAATAAGAATGAATAAAGAAAATATAGTGCAATACAGTTTACAATATAAACACTGCGCAATATGAAATGCACTCACAGGATCTTGGACAATTCAAGGTCCTTGTTTATATTTATTTTATATTTATTTTTTAATATTGAATTAAAGCTGCTTTTTCAAAACTTCACCCAGAGTCCTGTGCTTGAGTGGAAGTATCCAGGGGATCTCCCCAGCCCCCCCTGTATCTTCAGGGGAGGCACTATATATGCCTGAATTGTCCAAGATCCTGTGAGTGCATTTCATATTGTGCAGTGTTTATATTGTAAACTGTATTACACTATATTTTCTTTATTCATTCTTATTTAGACCATCAGCCGGTTCCCTCGTTGTGTTTTGTATATTCTTTTTATTCTGTGTATTGCAATGGTTTTCTCACCCTTCACCACTGAAAGAGTTAAAATAAAACTTCACCTTGTTTATAACACACACAATTTTAGACCATGATCCCCTTTGATTTCAGGAAGCCTTGTTAAGAGGAAATAATTTAAGTGGTAACATGGAAAATGTGCAGTATTTTGATTATACCTTATGTAAACATTTTAATATGGGATGTGAGGAGTGCAGAGCATCTCCCGGAGGGGATTAGAACATAATCCTCTCTCTCTATAGCTGGAGTGGATTAACTTTACATTCTCTCAGCTCTCTATTTTGCTCCTTTTGGGCTGCAACAAAAAGCCCTCCCTCGCTAGACATGCTATGTATGTTCAGACGTGTGATGTCAGGCCAGGCTATTGGGTTCATTCAGAGCATTCATTTTATTATCTCCATCCCAATTACATGTAGTGTATGGGCTGATCGGTAACAAACTTGGCATCCTGTACTTTATCAATGGGCTGATCGGTAATGAACTTGGCATCCTGTAGTTTATCAATGGGCTGATCGGTAATGAACTTGGCATCCTGCACTTTATCAATGGGCTGATCGGTAATGAACTTGGCATCCTGTACTTTATCAATGGGCTGATCGGTAATGAACTTGGCATCCTGTACTTTATCAATGGGCTGATCGGTAATAAACTTGGCATCCTGTACTTTATCAATGGGCTGATCGGTAATAAACTTGGCATCTTGTACTTTATCAATGGGCTGATCGGTAATGAACTTGGCATCCTGTACTTTATCAATGGGCTGATCGGTAATGAACTTGGCATCCTGTACTTTATCAATGGGCTGATCGGTAATAAACTTGGCATCCTGTACTTTATCAATGGGCTGATCGGTAATAAACTTGGCATCCTGTACTTTATCAATGGGCTGATCGGTAATAAACTTGGCATCTTGTACTTTATCAATGGGCTGATCGGTAATGAACTTGGCATCCTGCACTTTATCAATGGGCTGATCGGTAATAAACTTGGCATCTTGTACTTTATAAATGGGCTGATCGGTAATGAACTTGGCATCCTGTACTTTATCAATGGGCTGATCGGTAATGAACTTGGCATCCTGTACTTTATCAATGGGCTGATCGGTAATGAACTTGGCATCCTGCACTTTATCAATGGGCTGATCGGTCATGAACTTAGCATCCTGTACTTTGTTTATCAATGGGCTGTACTGATTGTAACTTAAGGCACAGTGACTGCCGAAATACACACATACATTCCATAGAGTATAGGTGTATACATTGATACATACATAGCTGTCCAATGAATACACATTATACACGGTTACATTCATTCTACATTCTAGAATGTCAGGCCTTGATCTTGCTGGGTTAGAGATATCCCAGCCGATCCTGGTCTTGCTGGGTTAGAGATATCCCAGGACCCAGCCGATCCTGGCCTTGCTGGGTTAGAGATATCCCAGCCGATACTGGCCTTGCCGGGTTAGAGATATCACAGCCGATCCTGGCCTTGCCCAGTTAGAGATATCCCAGCCGATCGTGGCCTTGCCCGGTTAGAGATATCGCAGCCGATCCTGGCCTTGCCGGGTTAGAGATATCGCAGCCGATCCTGGCCTTGCCGGGTTAGAGATATCGCAGCCGATCCTGGCCTTGCTCGGTTAAAGATATCCCAGCCGATCCTGGTCTTGTTGGGTTAGAGATATCCCAGCCGATCCTGGTCTTGTTGGGTTAGAGATATCCCAGCCGATCCTGGTCTTGTTGGGTTAGAGATATCCCAGCCGATCCTGGTCTTGTTGGATTAGAGATATCCCAGCCGATCCTGGCATTGTTGGGTTAGAGATATCCCAGCCGATCCTGGTCTTGTTGGGTTAGAGATATCCCAGCCGATCCTGGCATTGTTGGGTTAGAGATATCCCAGCCGATCCTGGCCTTGCTGGGTTAGGGATATCACAGCCGATCCTGGTCTTGCCGGGCTAGAGACATCCTAGCCGATCCTGGCCTTGCCCGGTTAGAGATATCCCAGCCGATCCTGGTCTTGCCCGGTTAGAGACATCCCAGCCGACCCTGGTCTTGCCCGGTTAGAGACATCCCAGCCGACCCTGGTCTTGCTGGGGTCTGTTGGGAGCTGAACGAAGAAGATGCTGTAAGCTGCTGGCTGGGCGTGTGATCTGGATCAGCTGACCGATCGGCACAGAGAGACCCACAGGATCCTCACATTGAGAGCCGGATCCGTGGCACAGTCTGTACTCCCAGTGTTTCCCATGACGCTCATCCAGCACAGTCTGTAACGTGTCAGATTGCAGTTAGTCCTGATTACCGTGTCTTATTACTGTGGGTGCAGCCCCTCATTAGATACAGTGTATCCGGGCCGCATACACTATCATCGAATTATAAACCGAATGTAGGGAAAATGGCCGATTTCGAGCGATTCGCTAAAATCAGCCTGGATTAGATACACTCTTGGACAAAATGAATCTTTTTACAATATGTAGACATTCTAACTATATTTAATACCTAACGCAACAGATCTTTACATTATCTTACATGAAATCTAGAGTGTTTAGCTAAATGAATAGAACCATATTCTATTAATTACACCGTGCATGCAGTGCTAAATGCAGACTTTCATAGTGTCATTATATATAAATATATAAATAAAACAGAGTGCTAAAATATAATTAGTACACAAATCGATATACACCAAACATGGGCCAAGATAAAACTAATCCTGCAGAAATCTCTACACTCCAAATATATTTTATAATCTCGTGTGTGTATACTTTTCCCTCTTTCTGACATTAAATATGATGATAAATGGTATGTCATAAATAGAGCACTCTGTATTGAAGAACATTTCCTGTGTCTATTATACAGATCGTTCTGGTCAGCTATGTGTTTGTATTGCCCTGTCTAGCTAGAAATTATGGCATGCGTTCATCTATTTATGGAAAAATCCTTAATTTCCTTAACTCAGCCCTATAGATATATTTCATATTTATTATATATTTACCTAAATCAGTATTTTTTGTTATTGATAGTCCCCATATTTATTATATGCCCTCCCTTCCCAAATCCAGCATTTTATTGATAGTCCCCATATTTATTATATGCCCTCCCTTCCCAAATCCAGCATTTTATTGATAGTCCCTATATTTATTATATGCCCTCCCTTCCCAAATCCAGCATTTTATTGATAGTCCCCATATTTATTATATGCCCTCCCTTCCCAAATCCAGCATTTTATTGATAGTCCCCATATTTATTATATGCCCTCCCTTCCCAAATCCAGCATTTTATTGATAGTCCCTATATTTATTATATGCCCTCCCTTCCCAAATCCAGCATTTTATTGATAGTCCCCATATTTATTATATGCCCTCCCTTCCCAAATCCAGCATTTTATTGATAGTCCCCATATTTATTATATGCCCTCCCTTCCCAAATCCAGCATTTTATTGATAGTCCCTATATTTATTATATGCCCTCCCTTCCCAAATCCAGCATTTTATTGATAGTCCCCATATTTATTATATGCCCTCCCTTCCCAAATCCAGCATTTTATTGATACTCCCCATATTTATTATATGCCCTCCCTTCCCAAATCCAGCATTTTATTGATAGTCCCCATATTTATTATATGCCCTCCCTTCCCAAATCCAGCATTTTATTGATAGTCCCCATATTTATTATATGCCCTCCCTTCCCAAATCCAGCATTTTATTTATAGTCCCATATTTATTATATGCCCTCCCTTCCCAAATCCAGCATTTTATTGATAGTCCCCATATTTATTATATGCCATCCCTTCCCAAATCGAGCATTTTATTGATAGTCCCAATATTTATTATATGCCCTCCCTTCCCAAATCCAGCATTTTATTGATAGTCCGCATATTTATTATATGCCCTCCCTTCCCAAATCCAGCATTTTATTGATACTCCCCATATTTATTATATGCCCTCCCTTCCCAAATCCAGCATTTTATTGATACTCCCCATATTTATTATATGCCCTCCCTTCCCAAATCCAGCATTTTATTGATAGTCCCCATATTTAATATTTGCTCTTCCCCCCTCCCCCCCCTTCCATAGTAGAACCGTTTGATTCACAGTCTCCATATTCACTATGAGTTTCACTATCTCAATATATCAGCTGTAGATAGCTGTTCTATTTCTCGTTGCTGTACAGAGCCAAGTTTAAACTGTCCACAATCACAAGCTATTGTTTGTATTCTAAAATAAAGACGTGGCAGGGACTTTGAATGTTTTGCAATAAACACCCTGGAATTGAGTTTCTGCCCCAGGTGTAGGAGCCCAGCTCAGAAAATAAATGCAATAAGCTGATAGCTAGATAGATAGATATAATATTAGACAAAAGAAGCAGTAAGCAGGCAGGTTCTGGATATAAGGTCACTGGTTACCAAGCAGGCGGCATACAAGGGGTTAAACACATATGTTTTATAACAATGTCAACACGACATGGCAATAATATATCTGACTCCAAGCATAAGATGAAGATTGTGTGTGGAGTAATTGACCAGGGAAATTATTAAACATGTATATACTAAGCAGGATTTGAAAAAACGGTTTAAATAATAATAATAATAATAATCATAATCATAATAAGCAATATGTAGAACTAAAGATTACCATGTAGAATTCACTTTTTGTGGCTAAGTAATTGGCACTGTAATGCAGGCAGAATGACGTGTCTGTTAGTCTACCCATTGTACAGCGCTACGGAATTTGCTGGCGCTATATAAATAATAATTAGATGAATGGCGAAAATGAGTTCTAAGTTTTGTATTGTGTCTCCTCCGGGTATAGCACCTCAGCCCCTGAAGCAGACCCTGGAAGTCCTGCTGTCTCTCTGCCCTCTTGGGGAACTGCTGGGAGAGTTGATGTCTTTCTCTTTATTCCAGGTCCTGTTGTACTCAGCACCCCAGCTCAGCTCATTGCACCCATTGTGGTGGCTAAAGGCACCCTTTCCATTACCACCACTGAAATCTACTTCGAGGTGGATGAAGAAGACATTAGCTTTAAGAAGGTCGACCCCAAAGTGAGTACTTTGCATGGTATGAGGGTGTGTCTGTCCCTGCTGCCACTGATTGAAGGCTTGTTTGGAGAGTTAGACATGTCAGGAAACGATTCCCTGTCTTATTATTGATTTCTCCAGCGTTGTAGCAATATGGTTACTTGGTAACAGAGATACTGATAACAGTGGCAAGGGAATAGTAAAATAGTTTAAACCCATTGTTATTCAAATACTATGAAGAGCTAGCTACTAAGCTGAGTGTGTATCTTGTATTATTGCATTAATTGGTCGATATTTTACCAGCATTATTTAAACCGATCTACAAACACAGACTTAGGCCTGTGATTGATGCGATTTGTACAATAATCAATATAAATAAATAATTTAGAATTAACATGAACTAAACCCTAACTCATCATGGATTGTTTAATGTATAATATGGGTTAGTTTAATTTAGTTTAGAATTATCCATTGCCTAATAATAACATATTCAATTAAAATACAATGTGTGTGTATGGTACCACAATTATATATCGATTACTGTGCTTAATGTTGTGGTAAATTTATACGTGTGTGTTGTGTGCATATATAGAATATATAAAATACCACATACATGTATAGAAAGTTGGTATGTTGTTTTTTTTTCTAAGCCAACAAGAGGAAAAATATGAAAACAAGAAAATGAATATATATATATATATATTTTTTTTAAAAAATCTATTTTTTTTATGTTCGTTTGGTTTTCTGTGTTTTAAGATTCAAATAGTAAACCACCCAGAAATTAAATTTTTATTTTTTATTTTAAAACAATTGTAGGTTTAATTTATATTTAAATATGAAAGGGCCATGACAAAGTATTTTTTTTTTTTAAGAATTATAATTTTCTACTCGAATAAACAAATAACGAAAAAAAATTGTAATTAAAAAAACAAACAAACCACCGTACTATTTATAGAAAAGGCTTTAAAAATGTTTTTTCCTTCAAATGTTTTATGTACACTATTATCAGTTTAGTTCTTTTTTTTTTAGTATAGTGGAATACACAGCAACCGCTGTATAGTGTGCTTTATATAGTAAAATATTGATATTGAATTTTAGGTCAGATCTGAAAAAAATTAGAAATGTATCCCTTACGGATTAATGCTCTGTTTTGATTTGTTTTAGAAATCGTTTATCTGTACAGTAATGTCTTCAAAATACAAATATTTATAATATGATAAATAATATAATATGTATTGAATACTGTGATAAATCAAGCAGGCGGACTAGAATTTGCGTGAACTCCCATTACGTTATTTCGGTTTAGACGCTATTTTAAGCCTTTCGTTCCCAACATAAGTCTTTTAAAGGCAGATTTACTATTAGAGGTTCAAGTGTAACATTAGGAATTTCCTTCTCAAGGACTGACAGTTGTTGACTTCTGTATCTTAAACAACTACAGTCATATAAATACTTTAAGAAATTATTTTGTAAGAAATTAAATTAAACATTTGTCACTCCAAAGAAAATGTTAAAATATATATATATATTCACCCCACATTTTTATTTTTATTTGTTTTAAATTTGGATATTTTTGCTAGAGAATGAACACACAAAACACTATTATTTCCGGGTCATTTATTAGCTTGTATTTTAAATTAAATCAACATTTTATTTTTTTTTTGTTTTTAAATCTAATTCACAAAAAAAAATGTCCAGTGTATTTCAAGTGCATTTCAAATATATAATTCAAATATACACGCGCCATCATATAAGCGAGATTCAAATTTCATTTGAATATATTTAAATAACATTTCAAGTATATTTATGGAATGTTAGAAATAAAGGAGCATTCTGAAAAAACCAAAATGTAAACTTTAAAGTTCTGACACCTTTTTAAAGACATATATAACAAAAGTACCGTGAAAAAGCTACCTTTTAAATGGCATCTTCTGAGCAGAACACATCCGGTTGTATCCAAAATGAGAATTGGACTTGTCACCAAATCACAGAACATAAAACAGCCACAATTTATATCAATCACACTGTGAACCACAATATTTTTGATACACAAAAAGTACATAATAATTCATTTGTTCAGCTGCCCGTTCTGGAGAGGTTTTAACCAAAATACTGATTATTATAATCCAAATGGCAGATGATGTAGTGGAGCCCTCGGTGTGATAGAGCAGATTTTGTTTTTCGGCTAGAAGGAGTCAGTGGAGAAATGATAGTGCTTTAAAAATGAAAATGATGCACTTTATTTAATAGCTGGGATAGAAAAAGAGGATTTATTGTCCTTGAAAATTCTCCCAGAAACTGCAATAGAAAATGCAGATGTTTATTAGCCTTAATAGCTTTCCTGAATTCGATCAATCGAACACTCATTGTAGAAGCTCACAGTTGTATCCAGCCGAAGTGACCATTGTATGCAGGACAAGTGAAAGTGTATATATAGATATTGTTTTTGTCCTTTTTAATGTTCTGGTTAAAAGAAACGAAATATATGTTTTGTTATTGATTATACTATTATCTTCCTTTTTTTAAATATATTAACCCTTTTGCTTTTAACTGGAGTCCCCATTGCAGAATGCAGCGGTGCCCTTTGTCAAGACTCTCTCTCTCTCTCTGGCTGTGACAGGGTTAATTGTTAACTGTTTATATTCCAGGCAAAGTAAGGTTTGTAATTCCACAACATGGGCTTTGAGTGAGCAGCTGAAGGGCTCCCATCGTTTGTCAGTGGGCAGGTGAAGGGATCTCATGGCTAGAGAGTGTCAAGCTGAAGGGCTTCCATGGTCTCTGAGTGGGCAAGTGAAGGGTTCTATTGGCAGGTGAATGACTCACATGGGTAGAGATGGGCAAGTGAATGGCTCCCCAGTCAGTGATTGGGCAGGTGATGGGCTACCATTTATAGAGAGTGGGCAAGTAAGTGGCTCCCCAGTCAGTGAGTGGGCAGGTGATGTAGTGGCCCTCATAGTTTCTCCAGGCTCTTGGGGTTGGTGAGGATCTCCCTGGCCAGCCTCCAGGTCTGTTTGGCCGCATTCTCCAGCGCTGAGTGGGGCTTGCCCTGGAAGAGGTCCAGGTTGGGCAGGAAGTAGTGGGGGCACCGCCGGCACTGCAGGCAGGAGATGAGCTGGAGCAGGATGCCGTTGAGCCGGTCTCCCAGACACGACTCGTCCCAGTCCGACTCCCGGGGGTGCTTCTCGCACTCGTAGGACACCAGGGTCTTCATGTGGTAGTTATTGAGGGGCTGGCCGGGCAGCTCCAGGTGCCGGTCCCGCAGGGTCTTCAGCACGGACAGACACTTCTTCCGGCACCCCCCGAGCTGCAGCCGGTTCTCGGCCTCGGCGAACTGCAGCACCCAAGCGTCGCTCTCGGCCGAGCTCTGCTTGCCGGCCAGGGTATGGCACTCCTTGGACAGCAGGTTGAAGCCCTCGGCCTTGACCTCGGCCACCCGGTTGGGCCCCGGCCAGGGGATGTGAGGCAGCGGCCAGTGGGCAGCGCTCCTCGGCCAGATCCCGGTGCATTTAAAGGCCGGGGTGATCTGCACCACGTACCGGTCCCGGATCCGGAGCTTCACCTCGCTCGTGTCCGCCACCATCTTAACCACGTCCCGGTAGCTGCACTTGTCCACGGCCTGGGCCACCAGCGTCTGGAAGCGGGAGCGGATCTTGCGGGCGGACAGGTAGCCCGAGGCCGTGATGAACTCCACCCACAGGGACATGCTCCTCTTCCGGCCATCGCTCAGCTTGAGCACCGCACAGCCCGGCAGCGAGCCGTCATCCACGAAGTTGAAGACCCCCATCTGGTTGAGGTAGAGGACCACCTCGAACTCGGTGGGCGAGATGACCTCCAGCCCTTCGTAGCGGTTGTCCATCTCATTGAGGGAGCTGATGAAGCGGGGCTCCTGCACCTCCACCTCCTTCAGCACGTCGGACACCACCTTGCACACCTCCCGGATGGTCTTGGCGATGGCCGCCTTCCTGGCCTGGCACTTCTCGTTGTAGTACTTGTTGAGGTGGTAGACCAGCTTGGCCTGGGCCGCGATCATGTTGGGGCAGAGATCCGGGTTGTAGACCGGAGTCTCGCAGTAAGCCGAGGGATCCAAGGCGGCGGCTGCTGGGGAAGGAGCCAACTTTGGGGAGAAGAAGGAGGACTCCCAGCTAGAATGAGGCAGGGCTGGGGGTGGTCAGGCTTGTATTGGCTCTGGGGGTCCTCAGGCTGGTACTTGGTTTGAGGGTCCTCAGGCTGGTGTTGGGTCTGGGGGTCCTGAGACTGGTACTTGGTTTGGGGGGTTTCCGACTGGTTTGGGGTCTGAGGGTTTTCAGACTTGTATTGTGTCTGGGGGTCTTCAGGCTGGTATTGGATCAGGGGGTCTTCAGACTGGTGTTTGATAACAGGGTCATCAGCCTGGTACTTGGTCTGGGGGTCCTCAGCCTGACCCTGCAGATGGCATGAAGTTTGAAGCAGCATGGACAGCTTTGCAGGATGACAAGGTCCCACCCCCTCCTCCTCCTCCAGCAGTGACAGTTAGAGGGAGCCAGGGGTTAATTAGGGGCAGGCTTGGAGTGGTCCAGGCACAGTGTGCTGCTATTTGTGGATGTGCTGTACCCTGGCCTGGAGTTGCTCCATCACTCTGTGCGGTGTGTATGGAGGCTGCGGATGGTGTGTACCAGAGCCCCTCTCATGCTCCCCACTGGGAGTTATACAGGGAGGGCCAGGGAAGCGGCCAATCGCCAACAGGCGAGTCTCCGCCCTCAGCTGCGAGCCACAGCACCCCCCTCACAGAGTGAAGGTGAGAGCTACCAGGCTGTGCCCTGGGCATCACTGGGGCACCCAAACACTGGGCAGCAGCTGGGATTAACTCGGTCAGTGGGGTGGGGGAGGGGAGATTAAAAAGTGAGCATCACTTGAAATCAGATTTAGCGAGCTCACAGCAAACAATCTGACATTATATTGTTACATAGTATATACTATTGGATTATATTATGTATCCGTGTGTGGAGATATTTCCATGTGCATACAATACAGATCCATCCTGTGCGTGTGTGAGTGTATATATTTATAAAATATGAATGCTTGTGTGTGTATGTGCATTTTATCTATATACATAGAAACTGTGTATCGATGTGTATACGATTTCCGTGTGTGTGTGTGTGTAACTGTTTTATAAATGTTGCTCTGCGATTTTAATAATAAAAACATATTAAACTGTATATTGTACAAATCATTCATTAATACACACTGTACATTTAGAACGGCATATGGTGTATTTATTTATTTTTAAAAAAATGTTTTTCTCTTTAAATAAAACAAGTTGGTATTTTTTGTTTTCTTTTTATAAAGAATTCGTCAAGTCTGTTTTGTATCTGCTCATGTTTAATATTAAGCAGTCAGCACAATTGGATTCCCTTGTATAAATTGGAACGAATGTGATGTGTCAATTCCACGTGCAGTTTAAAGCTCCAGTTTAATGCAATGCGAGCCAGCCAGGTTTAGGCACATCTGATGGATAATATGTGGCATTCTTATAGGATTCCATTTGTGACAGCTCTAGGGAAAGCTCAGTCAGACTGACAGCTTTTGTTTGGTGTAGCTAGTGCCAGATCCCTGATCAGGAAGTTGGTGTACAGTCTAATTGGGATCCGTGTTTGTGTTTTGTTGTGGCTTGTGCTGTTTTGATGTGCATGGAGTGGATGGATTGCAGGGCTCACATTACCAGATCCCCTGTACTGTCACTGTGTGTTGGGACTCCTATTGATGTTGTCACCAGTTCCTGGGGAGCCTTGGATGATGGCTATCTCTGCCTGTCACAACCAGCTTACCAGAGGCAGACTTAGACCTGACATTACACCTGCTCTCTCTGTCCATGGGCAGTCTCACTGCATGACTGCTAAGGCTCAGGATGGAGAAATGCTCCCCGAGCAATGCTTTCACTTCCCATATGCCTCTTAATATATACAAAATACGCCTTAAAATTATATATAAAAATACATTCCGTTTGAGGTGTTAATTCATCTAATTTTCATGTTTATTCTTAATTATTTTACGTTTTTTTGTTTGTTTTTTTTAAATAAAAAAAATCTTTTGTTTTTCCTTAAACTGTCTAATCATATATACATTGTTTGATACAAATCCAGTATTGTTAACATGTAGAAGGTGTGTGTGTGTATGTATGATTCATATCAGATTACATTAATAGGGATTGGAAGGCAGAATTGCAAACAAAAAACTCAAATTTCAAATCCGCTGTATTCTAGGTGAGCTATGCTGTTAAATCACTGCAGTCCATTGTGATTGAATAAACTCCACAAACATTTATATTTTCAGAGCATTTTTTGTTATTATTATTGAGTGAAGGAAAAGTCACATGTAACTGTCTCAAGGCTTTCCTGCTCCATGGATCTTAATAATATTGTATTATTTGGTGACAGATAAAGGTTTTTGTTTCTAAATGAAGAGATACACGCGTGTGTTTTGTACTATTTAATATAACTCGGCAGTAAATCGTGATAAACCGTAAATAAAACTCCCTATATTATCCTTATTGCTCGTACACACGTTAACATGAGATCCGGAGTTTAGTAAATAACGCCGATGGTGTTATTGGTTAGTAAATTGTGTGCCAGCAGTTTGAAAGACACATCCAGGCTAAAATAGTCAAACTTTAATATAGCTAAAGAATTTCCAGAAATCGGATGGTTTTAGCCCAATTCTGCCTATTCCTATTACATGTCGCTGCAGTTGGTAAATAACACGTTATAACCCGGTTCATTCACTAACAAAACGGCGATACTCTGACTGTTTGGAGATGTCGGTTACAGTCGGTACACGGTGCGCGCCCCCGCTCCTAGTCAGACCTTTCAGCGCGATCCCGAGTGCGCGCTCCTGAATCTAGAGAGAGGGAGCCAGGGCTATCCCAGCTCTGAGGGTATCCTAGCAACGGCACTTAACCCCTCACTGCCAGTGTTCGACTCCCAGATCAAGAGCAACATTGAAACTAATATCCAGACATTAACCAATTCAGTACCAGAGATGAGCAGCTCATAGCTTTCCATCTAGACATTAACCATTTCAGTACCAGAGATGAGCAACTCATAGCTTTCCATCTAGACATTAACCCTTTCAGTACCAGAGATTAGCAACTCATAGCTTTCCATCTAGACATTAACCCTTTCTGTACCAGAGATGAGAAACGCATTGCTTTACATCCGGATATTAACCTTTTCACTACCAGAGATGAGAAACGTATTGCTTTACATCCAGACATTAACCAGTTCAGTACCAGTGATGAGCAACTCATAGTTTTCTATCCAGACATTAACCCTTTCAGTACCAGAGATGAGAATCTCATTGCTTTACATCCAGACATTAACCGGTTCAGTACCAGTGATGAGCAACTCATAGCGTTCTATCTAGACATTAACCAATTAAGTACCAGAGATGTGTCCTATTGACTGTGATGCCTTTTATGCTAATCCCTGGCACTTAGGGTTTCCGTCGTTCATCCAAATACACCGCCTGTCTTGCTAGTAGGCCTGCCTACAGAGTATATATATAGCTTTCTAAACTCTGTTTAGCCCATATATATATATTTTTTTTTCTAAAGGCCTCACTACCCTGCTCTGTGGTAGCGGGCAGTGAATTTCGAAATACAGGGATGATAATGGCTCTTTAAACTCCCGATGTGCCCGAGGCATTCAATGTTTGTAATGTGGTTGGTCACACGTTTGCTAGTTAATGGGTTAAATTAATTGTATTAAGTGCAAATCGAGTCATTGTACAACGATGCGGTATATGGTGTTGCTATAACACTATCCCGAGGATCCCATCCTCACGTTCTCCTTGGCAATAAGTAAGGCTAGTTGTTTCGTTTTGTTATTTGCAATAAGTCTCTCTATGGCCGGATCTATGTGATAACCTTCATATAGCCAGTCTCGGAGACAGTGTCTGATACACAGAGAGGAAGTCAGTCATCTCCCAGGCACAGAGTGCTGGCTGTGGAACACTCACATTGTTACAAAGTTTCCATCTCATCCACTGCCTGCTCTGCCTTCTATGGGGAGTGCCACCTGCATACATGGTTACTATGGGATGTATTATTCATCCATACATGCAGTACCTATGAATTTCTGCTATATTTCCAAACACTTAATACATACTTTACATGTGTTTTGCTGTTTAACTCTAAACTGTCTTTTTATATATATATATATATATATATATATATATATATATATATATATATATAGTCTGCATTTTTCATTATGCTGTGCAGTATCTTTTGCAGGCTAGGAACATGTGAAAATAAACATTTTATTTATCATTCAGCAATCACCAGCAATATACAATTACACATGACGTGTACATATCTGTATATAATAGTCAAGCCCACGATTTTCTTTTCTTTTTTAAAATAATAACAAAGTTTTTACCCAGGAAAGGTACATTCAGATTACTCTGGTTCTGAAGTATGTCCTATTCATTTCTGTTTGTTTCATAAATGCTGCAGTTTCTTTTAGCTGAGATACACACACACACACACACACACACACACAAACACACACCATTATACATTCAGGACATACTTGAAAACAAGAGAAATCTCAATGTATCATTCCTGGTAAATATTTTATAAATAAATATCAAGCATTTTAAAAGTGTGTTTGGATGTCTGTGTGTGTTTATATAACAATAATAATAATTATTATTATTATTAAATACACCTCCGTATTGACTTAAATATAAAAAAAATGTGTGTGCAAATTCAAAGTCCCTGCAACTTGCTTTTTAATGAATATCCCATAATGTCCTCTTCTCTGTCTAAACATTCATATGTACATTATACATCATGTATGGTATGTATATTCATTTCAAACTATGCCTATAGTGTATTATCTTACTGGTTTTAATTTTAACACATATATTTATCTACATATTAAATATACAATATTCCTTCCATGTCATTTTTGCATTAGCTCATTTTATTAATAAGCTTATACTCTAATAGTGTACATACATCTGGCAAAGTCAGTCAGAGGACAGTACTTTAAGTGTTTGCCCTAGTAAAAAGTTGTGTGCAGAATGTGAGCTCAGTAATTCAAATGCCTGGAGCCAATTTTGCCTTGTTGCCTAGCAACTCCTCCATTACAGCTCCACAAATGTCATACTATGGAATAGAAAACAAATAGGAGAAATGGCTCCCAGGCCATTTTTGAATATTGTGTTTGTATAAACGGATCATATGAAACTCAGAGCTAAAATATAATGATAGCATATGACCAGGTCTGTAAGATAAGCTAGAAATATATATATAGTTTTATATAGTTTCTCAAATCTTCTGTTGCAGAACACACACACGCACACGCACACACACACGCACACACACACGCACACACACACACACACACACACACGTGTGTGTTTACTTGTATTCAGTAGGGGGGGGGCTATGCTTTTATTTTATTTTAAATAAGATAAATCTAAATGATTGTTGATTGGATTGTAGAACAATATTAATTACAATTATGAGTGCTAAACACTGCATTAGCCTGCTGAGCCCTCCTCTATTTATCTGGATTAATTATAAATATATACTCCAGATTAGCATTTCACCAATGCAGCACAATAGAGGTTGGCGCTTTAAAAATAGTAATAATAAGAATAGAATTGGTAAAATTATAATAAAATTGCATGCCGTAAAAGGCATTAAATGGGGGTAGTACAAATATAGGGGGTAACTGCGTGCGCAAGCTGCAAAAGGAAACAATTTTCAGGTTTGGGGCAGCAAAGGTCAATTTCCACAGGCAGGAAAACAAAGACACTGGTCTGGAGTGATCTGGATTGCCGAAGCAGCTCCAAAATACTGTGAACAATTAATTGTACCAACTTAACTTGCAAGGGCCCTGCAACGTGTTGTATTACAGAGGCCATTTCGCCAAAGCACTTAGCATACATTTTGAAAACATACTGTTTAACACAAATGTTAATTTTACTCTGTTTCTTTTACAAGATCTGCTGCTTTTTTTCATTCTGATATTTTCTACATTTTTCTTTTTCTTAGCCTGCTTGAGCACAGACAGTCCATGTAATTTAGATTTTTTTTTTATATTCTTTTAGAATTATTATTATTTTTTTTTTTTTTGTACACATGCCTGAATCCATATATGTGGCATGTGATCGCTTGCAAGTGCTTGTTCTTAATTAAACAGTATTCTTAACAGTGACAAGTGCATTTAACAGATGGGAATCCTCAGAAAAAATAAACTGTAAAACATTTGTAGGGAAACACAAACCCACAACAAAAACTGTGTACTATCTTTTATTTTTTTTCTTGTCAACTAAGCTTTTGTTATTACAAGCATCAGTAACTTACTGCAAATAGAAATTGGTCTGCCAACAGATTTGTCCTGATGACATTAGTGTTAAGATTGATATTTGCACTTTATTAAAAAAAAAAAAAAAGGCGCTATATATATATAATGTGCATTTATCTTGCTTTGGTACAGACCTGGTGTGAGACCTGGTATATATATATATATATATATATAGCGCCTTTTTTTTTTGTTTGTTTTTTTAATAAAGTGCAAATATCAATCTTAACACTAATGTCATCAGTGTTAATGTGCATTTATCTTGCTTTGGTACAGACCTGGTGTGAGATTCTGTGTAACCTTTTGCTAGTCTATTACAATTGCAAATATTGGAAATCTGAAGTTATGCAAACAGGCAAATAGGCACATTATATATCACTTTATATATTTCTCTCAATAACAAACATTTGTTTTCATATTAATTATATTTTTTGTTCCCCTTTCTGTACACCCATTGGATGGATGAGTAACTTTTCCCCTGCTGTCTAACAAAATTTCCTTGTAAATAACATGATATTTTCAAGGTATGTGTATGTTAATGTATCACACAATAAAATATATAATATAGAAAATAAAATGATTGAAATAATATTATGTAGAAACATGCAAACAAATATATATTTTTCTATTTTTATCTCAGATCTGTTTCAGTATTTTTGGGGCATGAAAAGGATTTATGAATCGTTGTGTGTTTGCACATTTTGTAAAAAATCATGTATTTGTTCAGCTCTCGGCATTAGCACAATTCCCCCGGCATGCATCTGAAACTGCACAGTTTAGCCACGGGCATCCGTAACCCTTGTGGTGCTCAATATAGCAGGAAGAAGCCATATGTGTTTAAATATGAAGCAAAATCTATTTCTATTTCATTATTTTCTTTCTTTTTTTTTTTTTTCTTTTTCCAATCCGTATGGATGATTTTGTTGTGCCTGAAGACAGTGAAATAGAAAATATAAAACTAATTAATTGCTTATTTTCTCGAGGCATTTTCTTTTCTCACTTGCAATATGGAATGCTTGTCAGCATTTCTGATAAATGAGAATACTTAATTTACATAGATTTCACATTAACCCAAAAATTAGTTTTATTTCAGCATAAACTAGTTTGCATAATGGCACTAATAGCACATTATGAGAAGAGTTTTAGGTTCTGTTTCTTAATATTTTTTTTTCTCAACATAATTTAAATGCAAGATTAACGAAGTGATATTTTTCTCAATTTTGAACTGAAAGATTTAAAAAAAAATGTTTTTATTTTTTTGTTTAACAAATCTTATTTCTATTTAAAAAAAAATAATAATAATTATATGCATTTTCAAAAAACATTTCTTTTTCTGTACCATAATCAAACAGTACACATTAGCTGAAAGAAATTCACTGATGGATTACAAAGCCCCCTTTTTTTTTTTTTTTTTTACATCATAATTTTAGCCTTAGAATGTTAATGTATAGTTTAAGCTAATTTATTTTGCTTGGTTTTTTTTTTATATGTTAATAGTATAATCTAGTATAAAGTGTAGACATACTAGTGGCAATTTGTGTGCTCTAGAAATACCTAGAACTGGTATGCTAGTTCGCTATAGAAATGATTGTTACTGCTGGTTCATCCTATGATAAGACACTATTTTTACAAAACACTTCCAACAATAGCAAGTTAAATGCAAAAGCCATTTCCTTGCTACTTTTTAGAAGCTGGGACACAGTGGGTGCCAGCTGTCAATGCTCAGCTAATGATGACAAATGCCCCTCTCGATGCAAATTGTAGTGCTTGCAGGCTGCTCTCAAAGTCTGCCAGATTACCTCCCTTCAGATAGTAATTTAACCTTTTTAAACTCTTGTGTCACAATGAAATTATCAACTTGGATGGTCTTAAAAGGCGTACATACGTTCATGAAAACCTTATAAAATTGAATCAAAGTAGTTTCAGGCATTTTAATTTCACAGGTTAATTTTATTTTGTCCTACAAATATTCACTATTCTGAAATGGCAATATTATTATTATTATTTTATTATTTATATAGCGCCAACAAATTCCGTAGCGCTGTACAATGGGTGGACTAACAGACACATCATTGAGATCAGACCACTGCACGTACAGGAACAGATATATTGGATATGTTACAGAACTATTGTTTGTGGTTGTGTTAAGGAAATTAAATCTTGCTTGGCGCGCAGTGATTGTTTTTTATGGCGTCTCTAGATCATTTAGTAAGCTGAATTCCTGGTATATTTTTCAGTAACGGCATAATAAAATAAACAAAAAAAACACAGTGATCACAGCTTTGTAGAGAAGTTAAAGTATTTTTTTAAGTAGGTGTCTTTAAAAATATCAAAGTACTAACATTAATTATATACTCCTTTTGTGCCTGCAAAGATCCACTAATTTTGAAATGGTTAATTAAAATAAACTTTTTTTTTCCCCCAACTCTTTCTAAAAAGAAATACAGTGTGTCCTACGGAATATTCAGCATTTTCTTGCATGAACGGTTATCAAATTAAGTCCAGAATGTGCACAAAAGAAGCCCCTTTCATTTCTGGTTTTGCCCCATCTGTGTCATGTGTTGATTTATGCATTAGGAGGTGTTACCGCATGAATCCCAATGTGCCAGGCAGTTGTTTTATGTACTCTGAGTGTGCATGGAGGAGTTTATAAGTTATCCAGGCCATTGTTTGTCACTTTAAACGGACATGTGTACACTCTGTTCAGCATATTTTCTGGCTAATAATATCTAATGAAGCTGGACCAGTGCTTGTTCAGTCTCGTCCATTCACATGGCTTTCTGTGTACATCTTTGAAAGTTTCACTTAACACCCATTAGTAATTACATCTCAGATTGTTTGGGCTTTCTGGGTGGTTTCAACACTAGATTGTCTACATTTAAAACACATAATGAAAATACACAAATGTGCAGGTATTTTCTATCCATTAAATACACAATCTTGCACCTGCCATTCTTGTTCCTGATTGGCTGTTACATTTGTTAGTTACCCCTCTGCTTTAAAGCAAGCTCACACATCCGAAAGAAAACAGGCTGGATGTGTTCTCAAAATATTACACACATTATATCAAATGCAGAACTATTTGGAAGAAAAAAAACAATTATAGGGGTTCTTATGTTCTATTGAAAATAGAATAGATTTTTAATTTGTTCTAGAGTTTGCGGTTTTAAAATTACACTTCTATACTGTCTAATATGTTTTATTTATATTTTTTCCAGTGGATAATTTAACCCCCTTGGTCAGGATTCAGAGTAGATCTCATTGTCACTGGGTTGCCAATGGTAGGAACTGGTACTTCATGTTCTAGCTAACTGCCTACAATAGGTAGCTTTTTCCCAAAAAAATCTCATTAAAGGGTCACTCCAGACCCCAAAATAACTTTAGCTTGTTAAAAAGCTATATGTGTGAAGAGTGTGTGCTCTTTTTTTCATTTTGCAAGATTTCAATAGAAGTGTTCACGTTTATAAATTAACCTGTATACACCCCCTGGTCCTGTTACTTCCTGGTCTCGTTAACTCAATGCAACTGACATCAAGAGGCAGCAATTGCCCAGAGCACCTGACTTACAGAGACTTTTCATTGAGCTATATTGGGAAGTCTGTGATTGGACAGCCACAGAAAGTCTGGGTGGGGTTAGGTGAGAGCTTGCATAGCAGACAAGAGATCTGCAGTGTTTTCATGCTGATTGTAGATATATACTCAATGAAAAATACATAATTAAATGCATGCAAGTTTTCATTTGGGGTTTATCTACTAAACTGTGATTTTTATTTATTTTGTATTTGAGCAGTGGAGTGTCCCTTTAAGGTGTCTTGCTAAAGGTAATTTTATGTTAATTGTAGTACAGTATGAGAGTAGCTTATTTTCAAATCAACAAATTGTTCACAAAATATTACTAGAGGCATTATTTGTGTGATGATTAAAAATAATAATAATTCAATGTTAGGAACCTGTGATTTAATCAATAACATTACATCATACAATGGACATGACTGACTCTTTATTTGCCATTTATTTGTAACTTTTTTTTTTATGTTTCTCTCACTAGTTTTACCACCTTCCTATCAATTCTCATTCTGTAAGCCAGCAGTCTCCTCCCCTGCGTTCTCATTCTGTAAGCCAGCAGTCTCCTCCCCAGTGTTCTCATTCTGTAAGCCAGCAGTCTCCTCCCCAGTGTTCTCATTCTGTAAGCCAGCAGTCTCCTCCCCAGTATCCTCATTCTGTAAGCCAGCAGTCTCCTCCCCAGCGTTCTCATTCTGTAAGCCAGCAGTCTCCTCCCCAGTATCCTCATTCTGTAAGCCAGCAGTCTCCTCCCCAGTGTTCTCATTCTGTAAGCCAGCAGTCTCCTCCCCAGTGTTCTCATTCTGTAAGCCAGCAGTCTCCTCCCCAGTGTTCTCATTCTGTAAGCCAGCAGTCTCCTCCCCTGCGTTCTCATTCTGTAAGCCAGCAGTCTCCTCCCCAGCGTTCTCATTCTGTAAGCCAGCAGTCTCCTCCCCAGCGTTCTCATTCTGTAAGCCAGCAGTCTCCTCCCCAGTGTTCTCATTCTGTAAGCCAGCAGTCTCCTCCCCTGCATTCTCATTCTGTAAGCCAGCAGTCTCCTCCCCAGCGTTCTCATTCTGTAAGCCAGCAGTCTCCTTCCCAGCGTTCTCATTCTGTAAGCCAGCAGTCTCCTCCCCAGTATCCTCATTCTGTAAGCCAGCAGTCTCCTCCCCAGTATCCTCATTCTGTAAGCCAGCAGTCTCCTCCCCAGCGTTCTCATTCTGTAAGCCAGCAGTCTCCTCCCCAGTATCCTCATTCTGTAAACCAGCAGTCTCCTCCCCAGTATCCTCATTCTGTAAGCCAGCAGTCTCCTCCCCAGTATCCTCATTCTGTAAGCCAGCAGTCTCCTCCCCAGTATCCTCATTCTGTAAGCCAGCAGTCTCCTCCCCAGCGTTCTCATTCTGTAAGCCAGCAGTCTCCTCCCCAGTGTTCTCATTCTGTAAGCCAGCAGTCTCCTCCCCAGTATTCTCATTCTGTAAGCCAGCAGTCTCCTCCCCAGTATCCTCATTCTGTAAGCCAGCAGTCTCCTCCCCAGCGTTCTCATTCTGTAAGCAAGCAGTCTTTTCCCCTGCGTTCTCATTCTGTAAGCCAGCAGTCTCCTCCCCAGCGTTCTCATTCTGTAAGCCAGCAGTCTCCTCCCCAGCGTTCTCATTCTGTAAGCCAGCAGTCTCCTCCCCAGTGTTCTCATTCTGTAAGCAAGCAGTCTTCTCCCCTGCGTTCTCATTCTGTAAGCCAGCAGTCTCCTCCCCAGCGTTCTCATTCTGTAAGCCAGCAGTCTCCTCCCCTGCGTTCTCATTCTGTAAGCCAGCAGTCTCCTCCCCTGCGTTCTCATTCTGTAAGCCAGCAGTCTAGCATTTTCATTCTGTAAGCCAACAGTCTCTTCCCCAGCATTCACATTTTGTAAGCCAGCAGTCTCCTCCCCAGCATTCACATGCTGTAAGCCAGCAGTCTCCTCCCCAGCATTTTTTATTTTTTGAGTAGTCGCATGAACTGGAGAGGATGGTGACAGTGGCTCTCCAGTGAGATGGACCTACCTCTCTTTGGTAAGAATATTGAATCAGCAGGCCTTAACCAGTGTCTGTAAGCAAACATGGAGATAATGTAGAGGGAGGAGTCAATGTAACACTAAATATTTATAATAGAAGACACAGATTGTTTTGTTTTTTTATTCTGCTAGATGTCTTTTATGTATTAAGAAACATAGTGGAATACACAATAATTAATATATTTACATCCACATTCAAAATTAGAATGAAATTACAAGATTGAAACATCGAGACCTAAAAAGAAAAGTTAGCCAATATCCCCATGGGGTATATGGCGAGTTTGTACATAGATGTTTCTTATTTTAAGAAAATCTACATATAATAATTATTTTTTATGTGAAACTACATGCCTCTTACTTGATTCTTACCTGACGGGAAATTACATTCTAACTTTTGTTTCTTCAAATCAAACAGTATTAGCCCCTCTCCTCCCCCTCCCCCCTCCCCCCCCCCCCCCCTCTCTCCTTTTTTTGGGGGTCTTAAATATCTATCGATGATATTCTCAAAAGATAACCTAGTCTTACACAGCGCTTTAAGAAGGTTTTTGCACATCAAATCACCAGCTTTATTTACCTGGTTGAAATTCAAATCGCTCTTTTGAAGTGACAGTGTTTTGGCAGCTTTTCTAAACTGTCTAAGCACAAAAAAAAGGACTACAACCCTGAATGAATGCCTGTGTTGACACCCCCTAACAAGAAGGGATTATGTGTTTACAGAGGAAGTAATATGATAGGCCAAGTATAAGAGGCACTTCACAAGAGCACTTCAGCATATAATGAGTGAGTGACTGGAGAGTGCAGACTGCTGCCATTCTCTCCTTCATTTCAACATTGATAGCGCTCTTCTCCAAAGCCCTCCTGATCGTGCTCAGCTGCTCTGTTGTCATGCTGGGAATAATGGTAAAGAGGCTTTTCTGTCTCATTTTTCTTGCTAATTTACACATTCAGGCCATTTTTTGTTTGCTCTCCTTATTTGCGATTCCCTTTTGTCGAGGTGCTGTTCTCTTTCTAGCCTCGGGCCTCTGAGCTAATTTGAGCTTCTATAATTACAGTGTGTTTTACACCTGTCTGCTTTTCTGAATTCTCCTTGTCTTCACATTGGATCTACATACCATGGATTGCTCTTCACGTATAGGACCTTCAAAATGTAAATGTAATGTATATAATGATGGCAGTGTTCGTGTGTCCCACGACTTACCTGAATAGAGGAATCTCAATCTATACTTTCTAAGCCGATAAAATGCACACATACATAACTGTAAAAATGCCTTAGGCGACTCTTGTGCTTGAATGAGCAAAAATTGTTTCATTTTCTGAAAAGAAATAATGTGATCTTCAAAATTACCTATAGGAAGAAACAAAAATAATTATCAGTGCAATTGGAAAAGCCACATCTTGCATTCTTAGAGGACTTATAATCCAATTTGAAGCAAATATGGAGAAATAAGACAAAATTAAGAATTGCAATCATCCTTAGAGATCATTTGGAAAGAAGTCATTTTGATTGGGATTTTCAAAATATATTGTCCACAAGAACTTCGAACTACATTGTGAGGGTAAAATAATCAACAAACATCACTCGTACCATTTGAGTAACTTAGCCATAACAATACCATCAACACCATCTCTGGACTTCAATTATGTGATTCAAATATCTTTAGAAATGCCTAGAACTTGTCTTTTCCAGATGAATTCCCCATAGTTCTTGTCTCAGTAAATAATGTCCATGATTTGTCAATAGAGGTATGTTGTAGCAGTTTGGGCATTGTTTAATTGCTATCTTTATGTTTGGGACAGATTTGAGAAATTCTACTTGTACTGCACTAATTACAGCAACTTCGCAATTTTTTTTTAAATATTAAATGTAACATACGCGATCAAACATTCACTAAACAGTAATTTAAAACCTCACAGAATGTAATAGTATGTTTAAAAACACCTAACCTATGCAAAAATAAGGGAGGTTTAGTTACAGTATATGATCATACATTATGTAAGCCTGCCACCTCGCCAATGACCACATTTGTGGCAGGCCGTCGCTATATACACTAATTAGCCACAACATTAAAACCACTGACAGGTGAAGTGGATAACATTGATTATAATATTACAAAAGCACCTGTCAGGGCGTAGGATATATTAGGCAGCATGTGAATAGTCAGTTCTTAAATGTGTTGGAAGCAGGAAAAATGGGCAGGCGAAAAGATTGTCTTTGACAAGGGCCAAATAGTGATGGATAGTGACTGGGTCAAAGAATCTCCAAAACAGTCTTTTGTTGTTTTTTTCCCGCTATGAGGGGTGGGTACCTATCAAAGGTGGTACAAGGAAGGACAACTGGTGTCTGGGTCCTGGGTGCCCAAGACTCATTGATGTGTGTGGGGAGTGAAGTCTAGTCCGTCAGGTCCGATCACACAGATGAGCTACATTTTCTGAAAAACGTAATGTTGGCCATGATCGAAAGGTGTCAGAACATGGAGCAATGGCATAAGATTGCCTGGTCTGGTGAATCACGTTTTCTTTTAGATAAGGTGGATGGTTGAGTGCGTATGCGTCGTTTACCTGGGGAAGAGATGGCAGCAGGATGTATTATGGAAAGAAGGCTGGCTGGCAAAGGCAGTTTTGTGCTGTGGGCAATGTTTTGCTGGGAAACCTTGGCTCCTGGCATTCATGTAGATGTTACTTGTATGTACGACCTATCTAGAGATTGTTGCAGACCACGTATACCCTTTCATGACAATGGTGTTCATTGTCCTCCCCCCTGCCTCCCCCCAAAATAAAACCCTCCCACAGTTTAGAATACAGGCATGCATATTTGTATAGGGTCTAGAGGAGCTTACAAAAGCTGCAGTTCGTATGACTGCAGCCTTTGTAAGCCCTCCTCTTCTTCTTTTTTTTCCTCTTCACAGGAAAATAACCAATCAGAGGCTTCTCACTGCTTCTCAGCCTCTGACTTGGTCCCCACGTACAGGCCTGTGCACGCGTTCACCCTGTTGCTTGTGCACTTCTGAAGCTAAAGAGCTGGTCTGAGGTCTGTCAGGAAGGGAGGGGGGGAGGGGGGGGGGGGGAGAAAGACCTGCTCAAGTAGGAAGGAATCTACACTGGCTTTATGATTGACAGCAAGAGGGGAGTTCCCTAGTTAATTTATTAAAGGGCTGATATCTCACAGAAATCAGCACTTTTATAAACTGGGGTTAAATGAGGGTGCTTCTCACCCATAAAGCACTTCAGCAAGCTAACGTGCTTTTGGGATGTAGAGTGGTCCTTTATAGAATCTGCTGCTAATGTCTTGGTGCCAGATACCAAGAACACGTTCAGAGGTCATGGAGCTATTAACAATAAGTTAGCATACAGTACCTCCACTTTTCTGGGTTTCCTATTGGCACCCTCAGTGATATACACTTCTACACATAGATCATTAAAACTACAGTTCCATCCAATATATGCATTTCATTCTGGAACACTTTTACAAAGAGCATTTGGGAAACTCACATTTTTATTTAATTGGTCTTATACTTCTATTGTATGGAGAATGACCAGAAAGAGAGTAAAAGGACACAACGTGGGGTCAGCGGCAAATGTGTTTTCACCCACCAAAAAACAGATAGGAGAGGTCTGCCTGTTGGTGGGTGACAACACATGATATGTTTCATGTATATAGAGATTGCTCACCTGAAGCCTCTAGGACTAGTATATCCGAACTGGAGTAAGTGCTTCTTGGAGGTGGAGATTGTCATAGTTATCGTAATCTCTCATTAATATACATTAAATTCCTACATCACTTCTGATACTATTGTAACTGTGCCCAGACTGATACGATCATGTGTGTTTATGTATGTATGTATATGTGTGTGTCTTCATATGTTGGGGTGGGGGGGTGGGGGGGAGTTATTAACTTGATGTGTATGTTGACATGTTCTTTTCTAATAAAATGCCAATGGGCATATGCAATCCCATCCAGTTCTTAGCTGGAATGTTAGTACATCTTATATAAGACTCTCTCTACGTGATACATGCATTATAAAGACATATTTTGCAAACAAAGTTCTACATAGCTGTCAACTCTGCCTACTTCTCACAAATAGATTGATCTGCAAGACTTTGGTTTAATCTTGCACTATAGCAAGATTGCAGTATCATGTCAAAATTATATTTCACTCCTCTACAAAGTTTGTTTTTTAAAAGGCACAGCATTCTAGATTCTAAGGCCTAGAAACACTGAGATATATAGCAAAATGCATCGCCCTAAAATGGTTATTGATCATGAGTTATCAGTTCTAGAAAGGTAGATGCACAGCAGGCCATCAGCAGCATTATAATACATCTTTTGCCTTGTTGTCCTGTACAATTAGTCGCTTGATCGTGGTTTGCTGTGCAGGCATTAGCTAGAACTAACAGGCATATTTTTTTTTTAGCCCGTAGTCTTCTTTTCCTGGCCATACAGCTCAAAATATATACAGTAGTAAACCTCTCGAGCATTCATTATTTTTGATGAGATGACAACTGCTTAGGTTCATGCAATTATTGTTCACCCTGCTTCCAGTTTCCACGTAAGAACTGTGCTCATTAAATCTTTCACATTGTAAATGGGTATACAGATTTTCACATCTTTTGTTTGGGGCAAACATGAATATCCTTTATAATACCTACTGATGGAAGCATTCCTGAGGAACCAGCAAAAGTGAATTAGTTCTTTTAAAAAATGTATTCATTTTTTAATAAAAATGTTATGTAATTCGCTGCTCTTTATAAAGTCTTGAGTTTAGGAATTCACAATTATTGCTCATCTGCAAATAACAAATCAAATAATTTAAAATATCGGATTTTCATTAGAATTCTTGTACACGTTGTTCCCTCTGCTTACTAACTTAAAATAAAAGAAATAACATTTTTGTGCTTTTCAGGTTTAAAAACAACCACCGATTCTTAGATACATTTCACATTTTTGCTTTCTATGCCCACTAATAGTGGAATGCTGGTAGATACGTGCAATTCACAAAATTCCAGGTTTTTGGTTGGCTCCTTGACATCACATGCTCTCACTAGCTGCCGCCCTCTCCCCCCACTCTTTATCAGTAACTCTGCCTGACCATCAAAACCAATAAAAATGGTTTCCAGAGTGCTAATAATATGTGATGAAGGCTACCTTTACAATGAACACCAGGCATTGCTTGAAAAAAATGCCTACTGCTACCTTAACTATAACCCAGCTTGGAGTCTATAATAGAAGACTATTCTCTTTAAGTGTTTTATTTTCAAGTGCAGAGCAGTTTTAATGTTGGTTTTGTGCTTGCCTCTATAATGTTTCTCAAACAATTTGGGAACTATTGGGGAATTGGTTTAACGTAGCAGCTTTGTGCCCCAACTTCACACAAAGTAGAGATTTAGCTAAAAATAACACTCCCATTGTTCCCTCTTACTTCTAAACCCATTAATAGGTACTTTAGCATCATGCGAGTTTTCATAGTTTAATCCTTTTTCAAAAGCTTTTCAGTATAAAGGCTCTAAATGGTCCTCAGTGCTAATCCGATGTGACTTCTGTACAATATGTTGGAAACTCTTAGGTGCACGTTTCTGCGGCTTATGTCCTTTCTCTAGAGCGACCAGCTCACTTTTTGAGGCAGTCCGTGCTATAGGCTTTCCATTGTTTTCTGCTATTCTACTGCTTCTTCAAGCCTTTTTTCATCATTACCATCTATTTACACCAGATCATGGTCTTACAGTTATTTACTGCTTTGTGTGTGATTAAAATCAGTTTCTTTAACCCTTATAGCTTTCTTACGATTGTTTGATCTAATCAAATAAACTGCTTACTGGTTTATATGAAGATTCTATCTATCCATGCAGGCTAGGCTAGCAGAACGTTTCAACATGAATATATATATAAATATATATGTCATTTATATCTTTCAGTCATTTTTGGTATTTCTTTTTTTATTTTTATTTTGTTAAGCAAGGAGAAATGTCATGCTTTGCGTCTTCTAATACTAATAGAATTCAAATGTTATTTATTAAAGGTATCTTAAAATCCTGGTGATACAGCTGTGGTATTGTGTCGTTGCATTACAATGTATATATTGAAACAAAATTAGTTAAAAAAAAAAAAGATTTTTTTCCTATATATAAACTAGACCACAAACTCACCTGAAAAAAAATCTGGAACTCTTCTGTTCTTGGCTAAACCGTTACAAAAAAACCTTAAAGGGACACTATAGGCACCAAAACAACTTTAGCTTAATCAATCAGTTTTATTGTATGGTTAATGCCCCTGCAGTCTCACTGCTCAATTCTCTGCAATTTAGAAGTTAAAACACTTTGTTTATACAGCCGTAGTCACACCTCCCTGTATGTGACTAACACAGTCTTCCTAAACACTTCCTGTAAAGAGAGATCTAATGTTTACTCTTCCTTTATTGTACAGTTTGTTTAATCTAGAATAGCATACTAGACCCTGCAGGAGCCTCCTGTGTGTGATTAAAGTTTAATTTACAGAGAAGGAGATTTAAACTTTAAGAGCAAGTTACATCTGATTGAAAGTGAAACCATTTTTTTCATGCAAGCTGTATCAGTCCCAGTCAGGAGAGGTGTGGCTAGGGCTGCATAAACAGACACAAAAGTGATTTAACTCCTAAATGGCTGAGGATTGAGCAGTGAGACTTCGAAGGCATGATCTATACACCCAAATGGCTTAATTAATTTAAGGTTATATTAGTGCCTATAGTATCCATTTAAGAAAGGAAGTGGCCCTAAAATCTCCTGTGCAACACTGCAGACATAACTAAAATAATAACCAGCGAACTCACCTGGATGACAGGCTTCCTAGCATGGTAGCCAATCAGGGCTGTCCACATGCTGATCACTGATATTAAGGCCTTGGGGGTGAGTGTGACAGAATGAGGGAGGGTGAGAATGAAAGGTGGTGATTGTGTCATAGTTGGAGGAGGGAGTGTGACAGGGCATGGGAAAGTAAGTGTGAAAGAATCCGGAGGAGGCAGTGTGTCAGAATGAGGTGAGGTGAATGTGACAAGATTAAGGGGCTTAATGTGGCAGGATTAGATGCATTAATGTGAAAGGGTGAGTGTGGCAGGGTTGGGGAGGAGAGTGTGACAGAGTTTGGGGTGAGTGTGGCACGGAGGACAGGATTGGATGGGTTTATGTTGTAGTGTGTGTGTGGCAGGGTCAAGTAGGTGAGTGAGACAGACTGATAGAGGATGAGTCTGACAGTGCAAGAGAAGGTGAGTCTGATAGGATTGGGAGGATTATTGTGATAGGGTAAGTGAGGCAAAGGAAGGGCAGGTGAGTTTGGTATGGTTGTAGGAGGTGAGAGTGATAGGATTAGGAGGGTTTAATGTGGGTGTGGCTAGTTGAAGGGGGTGACAGTGTGTGGGGGCAGAAAGTGTTTTGGAATGGTGATAGTGTATGTGTAAGCGGTGACGTGACGGTGTGTGGAGGGGTTGCCAGTTGTCAGTGTGTGTGGAAGGGGTATCAGTGGGTATGGGTGATAGGTTATGGGTGGAGGTGATAGGGTATGGGTGACATGGTGTGTGGAGGGCGGCTGTGACAATGTGTATGTGTATGAGGGACTGTGACGGTGTGTGGAGGGGAGCTATGACCGGATGTGTTGGGGGCTGACAGGGTGTGTGTGTGTGTGGAGCTGCAGACTGGAGGCTGTACAGGGCGCTCTCTCCTCCTAGGGCAGACTAACGGAGGGTCCTCGGACTCGGCGGCATAATGGACAAGCCGTCGGGCCCTCGGTCATAGACCGAGGACCCGACATGTCAGTGTGCTCTAAGGTGATTTAGGCGGCTGCCTAAATGGCCTAATTAGAGAGCTGCCTCTGCTCTGTGTATATAAAGCAACAAGTGTTGATATACAAAGTAATGTTGACAGAGACAAATAGTGAAGAGGGACTTGCTCTAAGGAGCTCACAATGTAAGAAAGTCACCGGTGCCCATTTCTGCTTTGGCTACTCATTAGTCCAAACAGCACAGAGGGAATGAGTTGCTGGGGACTCTTATTTAGCATTTAAAAGTTTAACACTGAATCGAATAATAGTGCCAGGGGACTCCAGACACTATAACCACTTGAATGACGAAAAGTGGTCACAATGCCTTACGATAAGTATCCCTTTAATGTAAGTATCCCTTTTGTTGTGGAATTAATCATGGGAAAAGTGTTGACACTTATTGGAATTCAATTTTTGGGTTTGTGTCGACATTATTAAGACTCATTGGCTGACCTTCACATGTGTGTAATTATCAAACGCCAAATTAACAAGATGATTGCAAATTTTAGGTCAGAATTGTTGGGAAAAAATAGTTGTTTTTTTCTACTGAGCAATTTTGTCCTAACATTTGTAGAGTTTTCTGACATTTCTGCCGTTCGTGAATAATTCTCCCACCTATTTTCTGCACGCAGACTGACAAAGCAAAGCCATTGGCAGACGAACATGCAGGTGGAATCATTTATGCAGCTGTATCTCGTTGGAAAGTCATTTCATTGTTTTAGAATTTGTTGAAACAGAGGTACTTTGATGCAGTTATAAGCTTTGCAAGTTATGGTCATAAAATGACCAATTTTTACACCTCAAGTAAATTTCCTAATGTATCTTTAATGGATCAATACATTGTTTTGTAATGCATAACAAAGCCCCCTCCCCCGTAAATAGGTTTATCTCCTATTCTGAAATAGAATTATATACTTTAATACCCATTTATCTTTCTTTCCTGCATATATTAATATATATAAAATCCATCGCACTCACTCATTCACTAAACAGCAATTTCAGAGTTCACGGAATGTAATCGTTTTTTTGTTTGTTTGTTTGTCTGTTTGTTTTTTAAAACCCATAACCTAGGCAGAAATAATGGGGGTTTAGTTACAATATATAACCCAATCTTGGCAGGACCTATCATAGCAACCTATACACACCCACACACTGCTCAGTCTTTTTTTTTTATTGTTTTTTGAGGAAACCGAGTAAGTTTTTTCTGCCATTTAAAGAAATGTGTGTGAACAAAGTCCACGAAAACAGCAGAGCTCCTTCCAGTTTGTAGGCGTTGATGATCATATTTTATTAAAGGAACCCTTGAGGTGGAAAGCTAAAGAAGGCTGCGTGGCTTTAGTGTAGACAAAGTGTCGCTTGCATTTTGCTGCTCACTAGTTTGATATACTCATTTGCTGATGCGAAATGACGAGAGCTTAGAGAGCAGTATTTCCTTCTGTCTACAGACCAAGCGGGGCCCTACATAGCCCAGTCGGCAGGTCATTAACTCGGGAGAAATCAGCTTGCGTTAATATGCTCTAATCCTGTATAATTAGTCAAATTACTGCACGCCGACCAGCTTGTCATGTGTTGTCAGATTTGGCATGCAAGCTGGGTAGTCAGGGTCCCTCTGGAATGCCACCCTAGATCTGGGAGACCCGCTTGTTTGGCGGACGAGATGATCTTTTCATGAACAGAGCAAGCTGACTTTCCTGGCATGAGACACTTTCTTTGAATTCTCTATTTGCTGCAAGACAGTTGCATTTAATCGCTAAGCAGTAAATTGAGGAGAATGGAAAAACATTACGTGAAAATAACTAGGGGAAAATCACCAACTCCTGTATTCTCCTCTTGGCTATTTCAGTCTAGTTTTTGCAGTTCAGATTTCAGTTTACGACTGTTCGCAGTTTCAATGTGTAATCATCACATTGTAATCCCAGATTAACATCATTCAGGGAGCCCAGACTACTCCCTGAACGTCAGGATTTGAACCACCTTGATAAAGGCTTTCTATATGTCCCCTAAACATTCTCTATATGAAGGGTCACAATTGATTTAGGAGGATTTGGTTGGAGGTCTGTAATAAATGGACCTCTTGCAACAAACTGGCCAGTGCTAAATAATTCGTACATAAGGTGTTAAGGGACAAGATTAGGACGAGGATGTGAAACATCATTGGCACTTAAGGGTTTAAGAAACATCATGGGGAAATGCAAAAATTCTGAAATGGATGTGATGCCAAGGTATCCATTACCTCCTTACCTCTTTTTTGAGGTTTTATATCATTTTCCAATCTGTCCTCTACCCATTTGCAATACTTTTAAACAAGCTACTCCAATTCTATGAGGGTCCTGACATGTGAACATGTCATTGGTTTCAGAAACACCATCAAAACTTATATCTTTGAAGAGGCTTGTCTGTCTTTTCTAAGCCAAATCCTTGTAGTCCTATTATGTCATCATAATAAAAAGCTACCCACAAATCTCTAAGTAGCACTATAGGATCAGGAACACAAACATGTATTCCTGACCCTATAGTGTTAAAATTATCATCGAGTCCCCTGGCCCCCTCTTGCCTCCCTAAATATAATATCTTACTTGTATTCAAGCCTGTAGCTGCTGGCTCTGCCCTTGTCTGCCTCTGACCTGCCCATGTCTGCTGATGCCAGCAGAAGTGGTGGTCTGAGCCAATCACAATACTACCCCATAGGATTGTCTGAGACTGTCAAGGAGGCAGATCAGGGGCAGAGCCAGCATAAGTCAAACACAGCCCTAACCAATTGGCATCTCCTCATAGAGATAAATTGAGTCAATGCATTTTTATGAGGAAAGTTCAGTGTCTGCATGCAGAGGGTGGAGACACTGAATGGCAATGCTGGTTACTCTGCAGAACAGCCCAAGGAAGCGGCTTTAGTAGCCATCTGAGGAGTGGCCAGTGGAGTTATCACTAGGCTGTAATGTAAGCACTACATTTTCTCTGAAAGGCAGAACAATACTGGTCATGAAGGACCCTCACAAGGGAACAGCACCATCCAACTACCAACCAATAACCTGCCTCCAAACAACATGGAAACTCCTGTCAGGCATCATAGCCTCCAAGATCCAAGGGCATATGAGTCAATATATGAGCAATACTCAGAAGGGGATTGGAGACAACACCAGAGGATCAAAACACCAACTACTGGTAGACCAAGCAGTCACAAGGGATTCTAAGACCAGGCAGACCACTCTGTGTATGGCCTGGATTGACTACAAGAAAGCCTATGAATCAATGCCACACACATGGATTCTGGAATGCTTGGCTCTCTACAAGGTCAGCAAGACAATAAGAGCCTTCATCAAGAACTTGATGGGCAAGTGGAAAACAACTCTAGAAGCCAATTCCAGGACAATAACTCAAGTGAACATTAAATGTGGCATATATGAAGATGATGCGCTATCCCCAATGCGGTTATGCATAGGCCTCAACCCCCTTAGCCAGATCATCAAGAAAAGTGGATACGGATACAGGTTCAAGAGTGGAGCTGCCATCTGCCACCTACTCTACATGGATCAAGCTGTATGCCAAGAATGAGTGAGACATTGACTCACTGATCCACCTAACTAGGATATACAGCAAGGACATCGGAATGTTGTTCGGACTAGAGACGTGCGGGTGGATGATGGCAAAAAGAGGGAAGTTGATCAGGACAGAAGGAGTTGAAGTTCCAGAAGGCCAAATAGAAGATGTAGAGAACAGCTACAAGTACCTGGGGGTACCACAAACACATGGCAACCATGAGGAAGAGGCAAGGAGGATAGCAACATCCAAGTACCTCCAAAAAATCTGACCGGTCCTGAAGTCCCAGCTCAATGGCAAGAACAAGACCAGGAAACTACTCACTATGAATGGAGGATTCCACTCGATATCCAACACCCAGAGACTGTACACCTGCCGGAAGGAAGGAGGTCAGGGCCTGATGAGTGTCAAGGCCACAGTCCTGGATGAAACACAGAGCATCCACAAGGACATCAAGATGGCTCCCAAAGATAAGGAATGCCTGAGACTTCCACAGATCGATCGATGATGCAGAAAAAGAGGAGGTTCCTTGGCAAGACAAACCTCTCCATGGGTTGTTCCACCAGCAGATAGTGGAAGTGGCTCACATGACAAAATCCTACCTGTGGTTGGAAAAGGCAGGACTTAAAGACAGCACTGAGGCACTAATCCTAGCAGCACAGGAGCAGGCACTCATCACCAGATCAATAGAAGCTGGCAAGGCACCAGGCAAGACCCAAGGTGCAGACTGTGCAAAGAGGCCTCTGAGACAGTCCAGCACCTAGTAGCTGGATGCAAGATGTTAGCAGGAACAGCATACATGGAGAGACACAACCAAGTTGCTGGGATTGTGTACCGAAACATCTGCACAGAATATGGATTGGAGCAGCCTAAGTCCAGGTGGGAGATACCACAAAGGGTAGTTGAGAATGACAGGGCTAAGATCCTGTGGGACTTCAAGATCCAGACAGACAAGCAAGTGCTGGCCAACCAACCATAAATCATGGTGGTAGACAAGGAACGAAAGACTGCAGTCATGGTGGATGTGGCAATACCCAGTGACTCTAACATCAGGAAAAGGGAACATGAGATGGTGGACAAATACCAAGGACTGAAAGAAGAACTAGAAAGGATGTGGAAAGTGAAGGCAGTAGTAGTCCCAGTTGTGATAGGAGCACTCGAGGCTGTGACTCCCAAGTTGAGGGAGTGGCTTCAACAGATTCCAGATGGGACATCTGAGATCGCTGTCCAGAAGAGTGCAGTTCTAGGAACAGCTAAGATACTGTGCAGAATCCTCAAACTCCCAGGCCTCTGGTCAAGGACCCAAGAATGAGGAATAAACATACCACCCAGGAGGGGTGAGAAAATCATTTTTTTAATATATAATATATATTTATTACCCTCTAAACACTGTGCTAAGAAACGTATTATGCAAATAAATTATGATAATGATCGTATATCGTATAAATAAAAATAAAAATTGGTATTCCCTGATTACATTCAGTTCAGTTCCATCCGTATATATCGAAAAACCAGAATACACCAACACATTGAGCTTAATTAGTTCTTTATAAAAATGGGAAATAATTAAAAACCGCTACAAATTACCTACCACAATGTGATTGTGATTACTAAACCATCAAAGTGTGAATGGGTTTTTTTCTTTTCCTGAACAGGTTATTAAACTATGAAAGGGACAAATTAGCATACATTTACAAGGGCTCTATGTTCTGGCTGCCCGATAAAATCCCCTTTTACCTATGCTATAACACCGGATTGCTTGTTGTGCTTTTGGCAATGACAGATAAGTCAGTGTAATTCCCCTTCACAAGGAAAATGATGCTTCAGATTCCAAACGCATCCTGAAGATGTCACCAACAATAATCTTCAAAGCACGGCTGGCGAAAGTGGGCTGTATGTTTGCCGGATGATATACTGCAAGTGACAGGAAGAGTTATGTGAGAGAAGACAAATCTGTAACATATTATTAAGCAATTTCATGTGAATAACAGGGATAAAGGGATAATGGATGAGTGTGTCATTATTACCTTGGTGTGGAAGGAAGGCAGAGGCAAAGGTAGGACGACAAGATTAATTGAGGGATGGTACACTATTCATCTCTCATCAGCTCTTTGTGAAACGCCGTCCCGAAATTTTCCAGCCCTCTCCGTCAAAACAGAATTGCTACAGTTTTGTATTTTAATCCATCAGGGAAAGAGGCCAATAAAACATGAGGGCACACATCAGCCCCTTTTAATATATCACCTCTACATGATTCAATGAAGACTTGATCGTGTCAGCACCCAAACATAAAGACAGTTCATCAGTTTACTATCCACTTCACGTGCGTCAGTCTGATTAATGACATTAAAAATAAAAACAAAGCCGCTGTAAGCATTGATCATTTAAGAAAGTGTTAAATATTGAGCATATGAAAGCTTGATGTTGTGTTAAATGCTTAAAGCCTTTTAACCCCTTAAGGACACATGACATGTGTGACATGTCATGATTCCCTTTTATACCAGAAGTTTGGTCCTTAAGGGGTTAAAGATAGTTTTTTGTTTATTTTGCAACACAGTATAAGAAAGTATATAAACACAGGGTTATACATACATTGAGAGAGAAAGAGGCACTTGGCATCAGTCTGCCGTGCATTGTTTGAGTTCATAATGCTAGAGACTTAAACTTGTAGATATTGCTTTAAAAGTGTATATAGTGGAGTGCCGCTGTTTAACATTGCAGCACTAAGTGCAAAAGGGTCACCGCTCCCAGACTACTTCAATTAGCTGAAGTGGTCTGGGTGCCTACAGTGTCGTCTCTTCAAGGGAACCAGTGCCAGGGAATATTGAACAAAATATAACACACATAGCTTCAATATTATAATATTGAAGGAAAACATTAGTGTTGGGAATTAGAGATGTCCCGAACAGTTCGCGGGGGAACTGTTCGCCGGCGAACATAGCTTGTTCGCGGTCGCCGCGGCAGGCGAACATATGCGATGTTCGGTCCGCCCCCTATTCGTCATGGAGGTGGAAGGGTCTGGGAGGGATGTTCTGCTGCTGATTAGCTGGAATGTGTCTGCTGACTGTGAGGTACAGGGTCAAAGTTTACTCAATGATGACGAATAGGGGGCGGACCGAACATTGCATATGTTTGCCCGCCGCGGCGACCGCGAACAAGCTATGTTCGCCGGCGAACTGTTCGGGACATCTCTATTGGGAATACTAGAATGTACTCCTAACACTAAAGTATCCCTCTGACCCCCCCCCCCCCCTTTCTTGCGGCAAGTAAAGGGTAAAAAAAAAGAACCTTTAAACACCTAATTTCAGTGCAAAAGTGCCTCGGCACAGGGTCGGGCTTTAGCCAATAGGGGGGGAATCTAATTCACGTGGCCACAGCCACTAGAAGCAGTCTTAACCCTGCAATGTAAACATTGCAGTTTCTCTGAAACTGCAGGGCTAGGGGGACAGGGACAGTGTGCCACAGACCACTCTAATGACATGAAGTGCTCTGAGTGCCTTTAATACAAACAGACTATGTAGGTTAACTGTTTAGATGAGTAGTCTGATGTTGACCCACTAGCTGCTTTTAGACTACATTACCCTTAATTAGGTGCTACTTTATATGTTTTAACCTTGTGTTAGTTTAGATATGCTAGCATTCCTTATTTGTAGTTACATTTAAATATTCTTGTTTACTAATTATACACAAAAAAAAAGTCAGAATGTCTGGTGAGGTTGAATTTGAAACCACTGAGTTTATACTTTTCACAACCTCATTTAGTAAACCTCTATATACAAAATTGTGAATTGTCGGGTATTCTGTGTGTAATTAAATTGAATCTCAAAATAGCTGAATTGGAAAATTTCGCTCAGTCAACAATGTTCACTTTATATATACCGGGTACATTATACAAATAGATGCTATCTAAGCTTAGAGAACGACACCAATAAACTCCTGCTAAATTCAAGGCCGGATGCCTTATTTCATTTGGAGCCAACCATGACACGTGTTGCGATATTAGAATTCCAAATTCAGACCATTGGTTATTTTTTTTTTAAATCATTATTAGAATTTTTCATAGCGCCAACAACTTTTCAGCATTTCATACATTGTGTGTTAACACCGGGTGGAGCCAGCAGAAACTGAAACAAATCAAACTACTTTGGGATTTTAGGATGCTTTCTGTAGACATATCTATGATTTTGTAGTCCAAATCATCAAATTGAATTGAATATCGCTCTCACCCATTGTACAGCACTACAGAATACTTCTGCTTTATAATGTCAGTGTCCGTGATAATGTAGAGCAGAAATAACCAGCCCCGTTCTCAATGCATTATTATTATTATTAGTATCATTTATATAGCGCCAACATATTCCGTAGCGCTGTACAATGATAACATGGGGATATTTGACAAGTAATTTACATACGGAATATAACAGAGGCAAAAGGTAAAGAAGGCCTCAAGCTTACAATCCATGCATATGCCGCCTGTCCATGTTTTGTTAGTATCCCCACTGTGGGAACCAATGATTTAGAGTATATTTAGGCTTTCTTCTATGCCCAAGAGACATTGCAACATTACAAAAATCCATCTTTTTACTGGATTTATTTTCCTGTGACACTGGGATAGTCTGGCTATAATATTTTCTGTATGATCTAATTTTAGACACAGATTGAATATATTCCATTCATAGAATCCAAGGCCTGCGTGAAAAGCCGGCTAATTAGTTTTATATTTCTACTAATTACGTTGTCCATTACAAGCTGCTTAAAGGAGAAGGTTCTATTTATTATAGGTACCCTGATCAAGAAACCGTGTTTTATAAAGAGCTCTTACTTGTCAGTATTCTATAATAGCGCATCAAGAATATGCACAAAGTCTGCTAACAGCATGGATTGCAAGTTGCCGGAAGTATCACGGGAGTATTCACTAAACTGGGATATGATTACTGACCCGACTGATAAAATTGTTATTTCTGGTTTGATTTTTATTTCAACACATCTCAGTGCTAAGCGAATTGACTCCTCACTTATCTCTGTGATATTTGAAACTTTTAGAACTGATAACATGGTGTTACGGTTGGTGGAGAGGTAAGTAGCAGAGTGATGCGTTGTAAAAAAGTAAATTAAAAGCTTAATTTTGTTAATTCTATGGGACACATGAATGGCCCTATTTCACTAGGGGCAGGGACAGTAAATTGTTAGGAATACAGGAATATAATATTCACCTCATTCCACGTTAAACCACCTCGCAAATCTTCTACAGATTCCCAAGTTAGTCTGAGTGCAATATGTTAGATGTGTTGAGTTCAGTAGCACATTTTTTTTTATACACTAGTTCTCCTGAGTGCTTCCTCTCTGTTTTACGTGTATATATCTAAACTGTAAGTAAAGCATTAATAGTAAATAGTTTCCCAAATGTAAGCCTGATATCTAAGCATCTCTTACAATACAATCCCACTTAGAGTGTATGAAATTGAAGTAGCACCTTTTAAATATGAAAATAAAATCGTAACATATTTGATCCCATCAACAGTTATCCAGAGGATATTTTTTACCGAACACTTTAAATAAACCCAATGTTATGGAGGCTGACCTTTTTCATATTTGTAAAAATGCCAAATTTGAGAAACATATAAAGTGAAGAGGTTGCACCCCTCAGCTGTCAGACAGAACAATTCTGTGCTTCAACAATTCTGTGCAAGCGCCCTGCATCCCATTGCTTCTCCATGAGTGGATGGAGTTGAGCTGTAGTGAAAGGCCATCTCACTACTGTATCTGAGATAATCTACCCTTTTATTTATGGATCATGGGGGGAGGTGGTCAATAAACTTAAAAGACATCAAAACACTGCAGCGTTAAAAGTAAAGGTTTTCCCCTCAAGATTGTTTCAACCCTATATTCCTCACCTTTTATATTATATACTGGTGGTTATTGTCCACCTTTTCCTAATTCTCACCGCCTGGAGTCCTTGTTATATACTTTATCCTTTGGAGTGAAAGTGGGAATACCCAGCCACCCATCTACATCGGGGGAGGCACCTTTGAGCTCTTTATACGTCTCTATCTCGTGAGATAGATGGCGCACTATAACCTGTATATAACTGTACTACTCTATATATATTTTTATGTTCCTTACTTTAGATTTTGTCCAGCCTTATCCCGTATTCTTTCTGTTTTGTCCATACATCTTGTAAAAGGTCGTTTCAGGGTTACGACCTTGGGAGGCTGCCTAGTTTAAATCGAAGATAAGTATAATTTGTACTTATATTATCACACCTGCTACACTTTGGTGTTGTATTTTGTTGTCTGTTTCAACCTCAGCTTGATTACCTCATTGTCCTAAATACAACTCTAAAGGAACACTATAGTGTCTTTATGGTACCGCTGGACCGCTCTCCACCTCCTCCAACATCACAGCAATGGGGGTACCTAAGGCGCAATGTGCACATTAAGTCTTCCCCACTGGAAAGAATTGAGTCCGTTTCAAGACACTGGACATCTAGCGTTGTTTCACGGAGTTAAACATCACAGGGTTAAGGGGACAGAGACGCTAACATGCAGTGGTTTGGGTGCCTATCGTGTCTTTTTTAACAGTCGTTGCTTTGATCAATATAGAAATCTTTCAGTTTCTTATTAACAGTGTATCTGGTTTATAAAACTAATTAAATATTAACCGTTGGAAACCCTTTCAGAAAGCCGTTATAACTAGATGTCAAAAGGAGTTAAGAATTTCTGGTCGTTCCCCTCCTTCGTATATACATAAATTTCTTCGCTCTTACATTATGCCCAGCCGATCACAGAACTCATTGTGCCATTCTCAGGATTATGCATGTATGAGATATCAGCAATTTACACGTATCATCTTAGTGACATAAAAGAATACAGCGTTTGATTAATCATACTTTTTATGTAGTGACTACCCTTGTCATTTCACTCCTTCTGCCTCTAGAACATCAGCTGCTAGTTTAATTCCGGGGAAAGATGGCCTGCGAGTTTCTGTATACGCCACTGAAATATGATTTTGTCTTTATCTGATAATCCAATAATAGTTTAAACAAGGTCTGTTTTCCTTCCATTATGTCAGAAGAGAAAGAATATGGCAGTGTTGTTGATTTCTCAGATATAGCAGGTCACTGTCACAGCGGACCCATCTGTTCTAAACCATAAGCCATTTTTTTTCTTCTAGATGGTTAAATGGCACAAACAATGTTTCGAAATAAATATTTTTCATATACATTTTTTTATTTTTTTCCCCCATGCAATCCTATTATATTATTGTGGTATACATAAAAAATGGTATCTAAGCCTGAAATATGTATGGATGCGATGCCATTTGAAACACGTTTTTATATTACACTAGAGCAGGCATAGGCAACCTTCGGCACTGCAGATGTTTTGGTCTACACCTCCCATGATGCTTTGCCAGCATTATGGGTGTAAGGGCATTATGGGGGATTTAGTCCCCAACATCTGGAGTGCCGAAGGTTGCCTATCCCTGCACTAGAGTTTCTGTAGAAACCACTTGAACATTTTGCCTTTATTTTTAATTTTTTTAAGAAGGAGGTGTATTTTAGCTTTACAGATCGGTAAATTATGGAGCAGACATGGTAACTGTGCGTGATGTTGTTACCTGTTTTTGTCATCGTTTTAAAAGTTAAAAGGACTCTCAAGGAACCATAGCCACTACAACTCATTGTAGTGGTTGTGGTGCTAACAATCTAACGGTTTTCTGTCAATGTTGGAGCGGTTTGATAGGATATACCTGGCACTCATTGCAAATCCCACTGCAGTCTATTTGCTAATGCAGGCATTAATCCATCCAACCTAGACAGAGGTGGTGGTCCGAGAGAACTGTTGGTCTATGTTATGTAGTCTATCGTCTATGAAACGTCTAAAATTTTATAGTCCAGGACTGGAGAGCTGGAAATCTCCTAGTATTAACATTTGATATTTAAATACAATAAGGTCAAAGAAACAGACATTGTAACGTTCTTCCCAAAATAGTTAAAAGGCTGCCTTTACTTACCCTCTTCTTATTCTGCTAAATTTGTCAAACATAACAAAGGGTCACATAATTCTTTCTCCCTGTAGATTAAGATGCCATGGCATTTATTTAGGCGTAGACCAATAGTAGACATGCCTATGGGGATTAGTTTTCAGCTCCCAAGTCATATTTTCTCGACATCATAAGGTCAACATTTTTTTGGTTGTCCACTTGGGTAAATTAGGTACGGTTACTTGCGTTCCCAGTGCAATTTTTAGTAGTGGCAGAGGAGAGCTTGGGACATACATCCATCATGTGCCACAACATCCATCATGTGCCACAACATCCTAACAGTCCATTACACTCTGCACTTTGTGACACATTCTAGAATGAGGGGTAGGGGTTTGATTATTAAATAAACACATTTCCAATACTTCTTTTTTGCTTGAAATTGTTTTTGCTATAAAGACTATATGACTTGTTTTTTTGCTTTTAAAGACATAGGTGCTATGTCAATGCAAAAAAAACAAAAAACAACAGATTTCTGTGCCCATTGGAAGAAATCTTTCTACGTCTCATTGTCTCGTTACCACCCTTCTACTTGATTGTCCTGTCTCTCTGGTCTAAAATTTATTTTTGTGAGTTTGTACTTTAACATACAAGTTGAAGGTGTTGCTTCAAAACCTAACCTAAATGGTGAGTTCTTATTTATCTTGGAGGAAGACTCCGTACAGCATAGTTTTTATAATATTCATAAAGTAACGAGTTTATAGATTGTTGCCTGCAAGTGGCATGTGAGTTGAGGTGAAGTTTAGCTAGAGAACCTGTGAAATAGTCCATTAAACTATTAGTTAATGTGGGTGGCGGAACCAGCTCTTGGCCGGGTCGGCCGCACGAAAACGGAGCTCCGTCGACTCGGCACTAAAAAGCACACAAATACACAAGATACAGCACACATTCTGCCCATTACCCGACCCGAGGTCACTCACAACATGGGGTGCAAAACCAAAAATCCCCGACTGGATCAGCCCAGATTTACCACCAATATCAGAGACTTGCTGAGAAGGCCGCATGGCGAGGCGAGGCCTGAAATGGTGGCGAACCTTGGGGACTTTTCAGAGGACTACTCTCTCCACATGGGAGATCTGAGGTACAAGGGGCCACCCAAACCCACCCAACCACCAGTGGGGGTACCCTCCCCTGTGACAACAGAAATACTGACTGGCCTCCTAGCCGGTCAAATTCTCTCTGCTGAGATTATACAGGTTAGAGAGGATGTCAGGAGATTTAATGCACGCCTGAACACAGTTGAACAAACCTCTAAAACACACACTTCACAAGTCCTGGAGCTCCAGCAGCAGGTCAGAGACCTTGCTTCGCCTACGCCACCCTGAGCCACCAAGTAGCAACAGTAGAGGATAAAAGGAGTTGGAAACACCTCTGTAACTGCGTCACCACGGTAGAAATGCCTCATCTACTACGCAGGCTCTTCTCATTTCTATTGCCTCCCAAACAAGCTAAAGGCATAGTACTCGAAGGCATGATCTACCTCCCTAAGCTTCCAACAACCACGTCCTCAACCACCAGCGACTTACTGGTCAAATTTCAGAACGGCCAGGACACGGCTGCTATTATGAGTGCAACAAGGGGAAAGACAATGTACAGGTTTGAGGACACGGAGCTGTCCTTTTTCACCTACCTCTCCCGCGCTACCCTACAGTGAAGGAAGTCACTTCGTCCTCTTACAAAGATCCTATCAACCCACAGCATCAAGTACCATTGGGGAACCCCTCGCCTACTCACAATCCAACACCACAATATGGAGCACAAAGTGACTAAAGTCTCTGAGATGGACGCTATCCTGACAACACTAGGCCTGAAAGAGACTGCAATACTCACAACCTCCTCATTGGATTCGGCTACCATAGTCCCGTTTGTCCCAGCGAACAAAGCAGCAACCAATGTGGCAGTCACCTGACTTTCCTCCTATTTTAATTTTTCTTCCTGTTTATTCCTTCCTTTTTCTAGGAGAGGCAGAATGGGACTCACCTGTTTACCCATTTTCATGATACGTTTGCAATATGATTGTTATAGCTTTAGTTTTATTTTATGTTGATCTCCCAAATCCACGAAAAGGACTTGTCTCCGTCCTTGAGACCTATGCGGGTCTAATCTGGGAATGCCCCGGTTACGCTGCCTCCTATAACACCAGATACCCCCCCAGCTCCACGCTACTAAACCTGTATATTACCCCATACTGCGGAGCTGACAACACAACTACTAAATGCTCCGCTTCCCCTTCTTTACCACTACTCAACTTTACTACCCAGTTTTCCAGTACACTTGCCCGTGCCCCCTTGGCGGAACTTCTGCACCAACCATACCAGCCTTAGGTTTAGCACTGCACTCGCTATCCTCAATTTTAAATGTTTTTTTTAAACCCAGAATCAGTGCTGTTGTATTTACGTTTACTTACATGCCATATGATAACATGATTGTATCCTGCTGTGTATGTCAATTGCAATGTTAACCTTGACACTGACTGCAGCAAAAATAAAGAATAAAAAAAAAATAAAAAAAAAAAATACATTAGTTAATGTGAGTTCATCAGTTGGGAGAGATTTTGTCAGAGAATATGTAAAATAGTCCATCAGTTGGTGGTGAGGTCTAGACAGAGAACCTGTAAAATAGTCCATCATTTAGAGCGATATTTCAAGTACTTTCTGGTGACCTTTTTATTTTATTTTACTTCATTAAGCCGCATTAAGTTTTATTGCCATAGAAGAAATATATTGTCTCACAATCTCTTCATTTGTAACATTTGGAAATATAATGGTTCGGTGATGTTGAAATAATGCTTCTTTCCTGGGTTGTGTTTAAAATGTGCTATTACAATTACAAAAAATAACATAAGTCACATCTTACCAGATTCCAGGTTTTACTAATTACATGATGTAAAGTCATGATTTTATTAAGGACACGGAGGCGAAGATTAGGCTTATCTCTTTCTTTTATTCCTCAGCAGCATAGTAAGGATATTAAGATATTCATAGAAAAGAAAAACAAATACCCTCAGAGGGTTAGCCATCTCATCATTACATCTTAGCCAATGAGATCAGTCCACATTGCATATGCTCCCATGTGACCCTAATCCACTCCTCTTTCTTGGTGATGCCGAAGTCAATGAAACGAATCGAAACTAACTAAAGCAACACAACCAGACAGACGAACAGACGGTGTCTGGGAGGCGACTTCTTCCAAGGGAACGGATCCTTGGGAACTCATCCATTGAAACCAGTCTTGATGAGAGCCGTCGTAAAGTGTCAAGCTGGGAGGAAGAGAGAGAACAAATGGCAAAATATGCAAAAACAGAGTAAACAAAAGGCAATACAACACTCACCATAAGGCCGTCGGCCATACGTGGTACCCCTGGTCCCTCGGGACTGCCACGATCTGCCCCTGACCAGAAGGGTGAAGGGGACTTTGTCTCCATAGGCTGGAATCCAGGCATGGCGGAGCCTCAGTAACCACAGGAGGAACGGCCACACACACACGATGGCCATCGCGCGAACTGCGCCGGTCGCGGTATAGACTGCGACCGGAGGGCAGTCACCGAGACGTGCCCTGAGCCAGAGGGAGACCCCGGGCGACAGGGACAATCACGGGTAATAACTACCCAAAATATAGGAAATTAAAAACGGAGGGCACAAGCAAAGAGGGCTCTGCTTCAATTACAGGATCACCGAAAACACAAAGATGTAACTGAAATAAATACCATCAATTAAACAACCAAACAATAACAAATACTGGAACAGTATGGCAGAGCAAAAAAAAATCAGTGTCACTTAGCTGAGGCAGCAGCAAAGAAAGAGGAGTGGATTAGGGTCACATGGGAATATATGCAATGTGGACTGCTCTCACTGGCTAAGATGTTATGATGTGATGGTTAACCCTCTGAGGGTATTTGTTTTGTTTTTCTTTTCTATGAATATCTTAATATCCTTTCTTTGCTGCTGAGGAATAAAAGAAAGAGATAAGCCTAATATTGGCCCCGTGTCCTTTAATAAAATTATAAATACAGTGTGTGATGGGTGTGTGGACACATGTTCTATTACAAGAGAAGAATGTATTTTACGCAAGGTTTAAAGGTTGTCAGGGAGAAAGTGTTTGCCTTGAAAAAGTGAAAATTGGGATCAGAAGGCTAGCACTTTGTGTGTGCATCCGATAAATTAGATATGTCACATGATCTCAGAGCTATCTGTTACTGAGTACACAACTGTCATTTTGGTATCTCGAATAAATATTTCAATTTGTTACAGACATTGACTTTTTTTCTATATATTTAACCCCATGCTATGTAATATGATCTAGTCTATAAAGGGGAGCTGACACTGCTCTAGAAATTACACCATTAAAGGGACACTATAGTCAGCAGAACAACTGCAGCTTATTGAATTTGTTCTGGTGAGTAGAATCATTACCTTCAGGCTTTTTGCTGTAAACACTGTCTTTTCAGAGAAAATGCAGTGTTTACATTACAGCCTAGTGATACCCTCACTGGCTACTCCACAGATGGCTGCTAGGGCTGCTTCCTGGGTCATGGCTGCCTAAAAGGCAACCAAACATTCAGTGTCTCCACCCTCTGCATGCAGACACTGAACTTTCCTCATAGAGATTCATTGATTCAATTCATCTCTATGAGGAGATGCTGATTGGCCAGGGTTGTGTTTGAATCATGCTGGCTCTGCCCCTGTTCTTGTCAGTCTCAGCCAATCCTATGAGGAAGCATTGTGATTGGATCAGGCTACCACTTCTGATGATGTCAGCAGACTGCTTGTTTTTTGAGGCAAACAACATGCAGATCTACAGCTTCTGGCTTGAATACAGTAAGATTTTGCTATATTTATGGAGGCATGAGAGTCCCAGGGGGGCAAGATGGTGGTTTTAACACTATAGGGTCAGGAATACATGTTTGTGTTCCTGACCCTTTAGTGATCCTTTAAATAAAACATACGTGATACTTCATTTTCTTTTCAATTTATATTAAAGGTGTAGCAAATTACATCACTATCCTGTTTAACCCCTTAAGGACACATGACATGTGTGACATGTCATGATTCCCTTTTATTCCAGAAGTTTGGTCCTTAAGGGGTTAATCTAGGCACACCCATGGCAAACATTGCAAATAAGGTGAGGTAGAAACATAGTTTCAGAGTCTATACTGATGTTTAACCCCTTAAGGACACACGACATGTGTGACATGTCATGATTCCCTTTTATTCCAGAAGTTTGGTCCTTAAGGGGTTAAACATCAATTGGATAAATACTTGCAAAAACAGTACATACAGGGATGTCATGTTTAATTAGTAGGGTAATAGCTTCTTGATCCAAGGAGACATCTGACTGACATTCTGGGATAAAGAAAGATTTTTTTTTTTTTTTTTGCAGTTTGTTGCAAAATTGAAAGCGCTTCAAACTGACTCAGTCCTAATAAGGTGTGCAAGTCATACAGAGTGAAAAAGTTAGCATTGACAAAACAACACTTTCAAAAGTTCAGTTGATGGTGTCTCTCCTAACAATCCCCAACCTTGTTGACAGCCCATTTAAAAAAAAAAAAAAAACTTGTGTGCTCTCAGAGCGGTCTTAGGCTACCCTAAAATCATGGGCAGAACTCTGAACTGAATTTTTACTTGTGAAAGCTAATTGTCCTGGATAATTACTTCAATATGTCAATCCTTGTGAAAACCATTTAAAAATTTTTTAAGAAATAAATACAATTTATGTAAACACATTTTCTTTAATTGCTGTAAAACCCTTTTTCTTAAATATTTCAACACCAGTATATTTTTGTCTTTGGGATTCTTTTATATGCCAATAGGTATTTCACAAGATAATGTTGCTGGTATTTCACATTGTCCCCTCCTTAATTAACCCAACGAGTGTGAGTTTTACACGTTTTGCTGCCTTTGTAACGAGGCTTGAAAAACAATAAAAGTTGAGTCCTCTCAGTTTATCTCCGTTCTAATATATGATGCTAATTGGAACATTTAAACACTCACTCCCCGATGTTGCTAATTGGTCTTGCCTAGCAGTTCATTTCCTGTGAGTCAATAGACAGAGATAAAATGCTCCTTTGTTCTGTCCTACCCATTATATTACTCTGAAAATCTAGGCAACATTTCATTCATTCCAAGAGAGAATCATTGCTCTAATGAACATATTTTGCAAGAACGAAAGGTTTTGTCACAATATTTATATGTCGATTTGAGCAATATTTTAGTGTTTTTAATTGTGTGTGGAAAAAAATATCTCTAATTATTTTGTAGGTTTTAGTATTTTTTTTTCAATACTATATATTTTTTGTTGTCTTTATGCATTTTGTTTTTTTTTTGTATCATCCCTTGATGATATTGTTACAAGGTCAAATTTATACATGGCAGCAATGCCATTTAATTACTGTGTGAGTAGGTATGTAATTGAAACAAAAAGCATTGTTCCCATCTTTTTCGCCCCTCTCTGCCTGGAGCCCATCCTGTCATTGTGTGAGCGTGGAAGTTCTTTTCTGGTGGTGTGATTAGATTGGGGCTGAACTCTCCAGCTGGCAGGCCTGTCTGTGACTGGCGGCGGCTTGTCCCCTGTGCTTGTCATTTCTTGACATTTCTGACAGGATGGGGACAGCAGCCCCAGACAGGTTCATTAGATAGCTTTTTCTTATACAGCTGGGCTTAAAAAAAAAAAAATGAAGTCTATAATTCTGTGCAACAGTGAGGATCCCTTCATGTTAGTATAAACCACGGCCTCTGTTTTGACAAATTTTGACGTGTGCCCTCTTATATACCGCTTTGTTTTTCCTCCTCTTCTCATGTTGTTTTCTACCCATCTGGCATGCACTGTGTGTCTTTTCAGCCTGCAATAACCGTATCACAACACATCTACACATCCGAGAGTCAAAGGACGCACACGGAGAGCTTTGGCAACATTGCACTCAAAGCACAATATAGCGTCATTCCGAGATAATATGCTCACAGTCACTGGTGACCTTATTAGAATTTGGCAGCTCTTAAAGTAACACAAACATGGAAAATGGATTCTGTTTAACAGTCTGTAATACTCTAAAACTAAGAGAGAAGTTTTCTTACGAATGAGTTGTATAAGGAAATGTGTTAATCTGCTGTATTTACAGGATTATTCACTAAGTGACTGTTCAAAGTGAATTCAAAGGGAATTTAGAATTTAAGGCCAAAGTAGCTGAACTGAACGCATAGCTGACTTGGATAACTTTTCCAGTTCGACTATTAGGACTTTACATTTGAAATTCTCTTGAAATTTATTGTGATTTCTGACTTTAGGAAGTAACAATAATAATGTTGTATCCTGTTGTATAAGTTTTAATATAAGGATTTTTAAACTGATGAGCCTGGGGGTAGATTGGAAGACAGATTCGGGATATGGTGGGGGGTACGCATATATGTGTCTATAGTACTAAGAGTGGGGCTGTCACCATGGAAACCAGTGGATCTAGCAGACACATTCTGTTGGTGACTCCTCCCGTTATACATTTTGCACCATTTTTTACAACAGAACACTTTGATAAATAATCCCTAATGTATCATTCAATAAATGTTGCTGATCACACAATGCTTACAGCAACGTGGTCATATTGAAGCGTGAATCATGTATCTAATGTAAATAATATTGAGCTATTACAATAGTATGAATACATCATCACAACAATTTTACAAAAAATAAAGCAGACTAATAAAATAAATTGTTAGTGTCTCTTTAAACAAATACCAACTTTCTTGAAAGCATATATGTGAAGGTCCTTTTAAAAAAAAAAACACTTTTTTTTTTTATCTTTTTCTGCCCACGTTATAATTTGTTTCTGGGGCAATTTTAAATAGTTAAAATTTAGAAATGTGAACAATTTGCTAACTTGTTACATATTCCATCTACTTGGTTTTCAAATATGTTATTTGTTTTTCAAGTGGTTGCATGTGCAGGAAACCAAAAGTAAAATAACAAAGGAAAAAAAAGATTTACAAAAGGTATCATAAAACGTATACTGTTACTTATTAAAACTTCAGATTGTAATTAGCTGATCTGACTCAGTTTATTCAGCCTCAGTTTATTTATTTTTTTTTTTTAAATTCTTTATTTATTCCAGTGCAAGACATCACAAGCAGATTACATACATCAACTGAGCGATCAGCGTAAACAAGTATACATACTGAGCATAAAGCACTTTACATTTACAAGACAAAGTAGTAGATAATGTCTGTTAACAGGGATCGCTAAATATCATCAAGTTTCCACCCTCCTGGGGAAACAGCTGTCTATAGGAAGCTTGTACATCCTGCCTGGGTTTTTTTTGTTTTTTTTTTTTCATATATAAAACATTAAACTGACATTAAACATTAAGGAAAGATCGCGATCATAAGGTCAAAAGAATAATAGGGAGATTACACCATTTTGCCGTATGACAGGAATAACGTTTCCCCGCTACAGTTCGGTGTTCCCTATGTATAGGCCGCATATGCGATCTTGACCAGAAAAAAAAAAAAAAAAAAAAAAAAAGAAATAAAGCAAAAATAAAAATAAAAAGTAAAGGGAAAGAAGGAAGGGATAGTGTAAAGAGGCGCCTCGGAGATCCGAGGACTTAGAAAAAGAGGACATAAGGGTAGGAAGTTAGGGGGTGGAGGGGAGGGGGGGTAGGCCGAGGGAGAATGTCCAGGAGACAGGTGTCTGAAAATGTGTCCCTATCGTGTCCCCGCTATCTCTTACTGGAGGCCACAGGAGCGTTCCCTGTGTCCAAATCAAAATGCAGCATCCTGCCGCCCTCCTTGTACTTCCTCCTGCGATCTAGTGGGGTCCTTAAGTCACCCGACCTAACTCAAGCGTTTGCTGTGCTATTGATCCAGGGGTCCCATATTTTGTCAAATTTCTTCTGAGTCCCCCTGACCTGAGCCGTCAGCTTATCCATCAGAAAAGTGTCTCTGATTTTCTGTTTGACCATCTCAATAGTAGACGATCTCCTCTGCAGCAACACCTGCGCCAGTGCTCTCCTAGCAGCTAGGTTTATTTTATGAACAAGAGCTTGTTCCGCTCTCGTCCAGCCATCTATGGATCTTGACAGCAGGTACACCCATGGGTCTAACTTCACCTCTCTACCCCATACTTCTCGCTGCAGAGCCGCAATCCTTTTCCAATAGGCTTGAGCCTCCGCGCAGTCCCACCACATGTGCATATATGAGCCTCTAATACCGCAGCCTCTCCAGCATAGGTCCGTCGGGTTTACACCCATACGGCACAGTTTCACTGGGGTGGTGTACCACCGAAACATTATCTTGTAAGATTGTTCCTGCACAGAGACACATACAGAGGACTTTGCTGCCGTTTCCCAAATATCCTGCCATTCCACTCCCTCCAATGTCTCCTTAAGGTCTGCCTCCCACTGGTCCGTATATCCAAGATCCCCCCATTCCAGAGTACGCAAGCTTAAATGAGAGTACAAACGAGATATGATGCCGGTCGGGAACTGTTCACCTTTGCACATCTTTTCAAAGAAAGTCAACGGGGTCAGGGCCGCGGTGTTGACCAGGGGATCTCTGACAAAATCCCGAAGCTGGAGATACCGAAAATAGTCAAAGGGGCGCATCGGAGCTCTGCTTCGCAGCACATCGAACGTAATAAATGAGCCATTTTCGAATAACTCACATAACCTTTGCATCCCTGCGTTCTCTATACCCTTGAAGTCTCGGGGCTGCAATCCCGGCGGAAATGCCTTGTTCCTCAGGAAGGGGGTCATGGGCGATAGGGTAGAGGTCAAGCCATATTTGACGGCGGCAGTGTCCCAAATCTTAAGTGAGCTGTGTATCGCCGGGCACACCACATGATCAGTCGGTCTATGTTCTTTAGGGGTCCACATAAGGAATCGAGGCATGTCCTGTCCCATCAGAGAGGATTCCAAGTCCACCCACCTCCTTTCCCCTGGGGGCGAGTGCCACAGAGCTATTTGAGCCAACTGGGCCGCTGTATAATAATAGTAAAGGTTCGGGAGGCCAAGGCCTCCCCTGTCCCTCGCTCTGTACAGGACATTGCGAGAGACTCTATGGCGTCTGTTTTGCCAAACAAATTTGCCTATGGCCTGTTGAAGCGGCCCCAAGTTAGATTTGGTTACGTGGACCGGAAGAGCCTGGAACAAGAAAAGAATCCTAGGTAGGACATTCATAGCCTCAGTTTATTTTTAAAGTAGATGCAAACCCTTTAAGGAATATTTTAGTAAATCGAGATTTATCTGTATTTTTACTAGCGACTTTGTTAGCATAATGTAGAAGTGGTATACTTCCACCAAGGCATTTTTGCATCAGAGTTGTACATTTCTGTTCCTGCTCATATACTACTTAGAACTTTGCTAATACCTGCAATTGGACCTGCTGTATGTATATTCTATTGCTTATATATTGCCAACTTATCATTGTTACATGACGTGCACTTGCAATATTTATGCATTATACTATTATCCCACACAGTGTAGGTAGCATAACAAATACATCTCATTGAATTGTTTATAGTACTTGGAGTCCTCTGGCTCTGTCCCTTCATTCAGTTTAACATTACTTTTGAGGGTGCCTGGTCACCCACACCTCAGCCCTCACTAGAGGTATGGCTTAGGCAGAGATTACACACTTCCTTCTATCCATACCAATTCATACCAGAATTGTTGCTGTGATAGGCTGACACTCTCAGCCAATCACAGCTGTCTGTTGCAACTTAGACTAACAGACGCAGCAGAGAAGAGATGGGTTGCTGAGGACTCTTGTTTACCATTATAACATAAAAAAATGGTTTAATGCAGAACGGAAGGGCTGCCAATACTATAACCACTTCAATCATATGAAACCGTTATTGTCCCTTTAAACCAACAGACTGCTGAGTCATCAATACTGGAACTAAACAATTACATGGAAATATATGATTCTTATTTGTCGAGTTGAAGCTCCTCCAGTTTTTAGTATATAATCTCCGGCCTTGTTGTCAGTTACAGGTGCCAAACTGTGGTTCTTTAATGGAAATCTGATAGCTGTGATTAAAAACGATCTACTGCCGCTTTCTATTCATAAACTGTACTGAAAGCAAAACCTCAGCCATTAATACTAATAGCACTGTACCTTGGGGGAATCGATTGCAGATAATTTGTGCAATTAAAAGGCCTTTGGCTTGTTATTCAGAAAATGGAGCGATTGCAATATTTACTTGCATCCCTTGTTTATATCCATTCATCTTACCAAGACACAGGCTTTCATTGGTAAAGATTGCTGTGTTTAACACCTATAATTAACATGAAATGCACGATTTCCTTTTTTTCCAGCATAAATCTGGCTCTTTATGGCTAATGCTTTGCTTCAGATTAGTGTTTTACACCATTTCGAATGATAGATTTTGTAATCAGACACTGTTTACCCATGTATTGCCAGAAGAAGAAAATGGAATGTCACAGTGCAAGTGCCCTTAGGCCAATTGGTGGCTCCTTAAACATGTGATAACTGTAAGAGCCAGTGCTAGTGATTGCATCTGTCTTTGGTCAACTATTTCTCCTTTTGGTACTATTGAATTAGCTGTGGGTGCCTGTGTCCGTTCCGTGGCACTGAAAAGGTCAACAGTGATTCGGCCGTGCCAGAAGGGCTGCATCTGATCCCTGCTACACCTTAGAGCTTAGAGCTTAGAGATTGAATAGTGAGCATACATGTTACAGTGTACTAATATTGTGGACACATACTTGAGTCAACTTCCTCCTTATTATCTCACTAGCAGAGGGGCTGGACTTTGGGTCCTAGGATAACCAGCTTTTTGTAAAAGTGTTTGAAAAACTAATTGGCAAAAATGGATATAGTGCACCATGACCACTGCAGCAACCTAAGAGATAGACTGATACCCTTAGAGTGAGGCAGGAACTTAGAACCCGCTATCAGTGTTTTGGGAAATCTATCAAAAAAGTAGGAATGCTTTAAAAAAAAAAATCTTAGCTGCATATATAATCATTTGCAGGAAACTTTATATTTATTTTTATTTTATTAATTTTTTACTTTTACTTTTTCAACAAAGCTTTATTGAAGCAAACAGTTTTAGTAGTACAATAGGGTAAATGTGTGAAACTTGCAGGTCTCAATGCATATAAACAAAGATGCAGAGTAATAGATATTCAGTTTTTGGTACTACAGAAAAGTAAAGGGGGTTATCATACACCAGTGTGTAGGTATTAAGGCCTACAGGATATCACAAAATATAATGCGGCTGTAGACATACCCTTTGTGGAAATGCTATGTGCGGATCCCACATAATTATTATCCTACTTGTTTCTTCATGAAAACTAAACTTATAGCAATAGCAATTCCTAACAGTGGCGTATACCGTGGGGCGGTGATGGGGGGGGGGGAGGGGCAGGCAACCCAGGGTGCCACCAGGTAGGGGGTACCATGATCCTGGTCTGGGTGCTGAAGGGGGATGCGTGACGGTCTGGCAACGACTGTTTGTGACTACCTGTAACTGAATGTGTGTGTGTAACTGTCTGCCTATAACTCTGTGTGTGTGTGTGTGTGTGTGTGTGACTGTAACTCTGTGTGTGTGTGTGTGTGTGTGACTGTAACTCTGTGTGTGTGTGTGTGTGTGACTGTCTGGCTACAACTGTGTGTGACTACCTGTGACTGAATGTGTAACTGTCTGCCTATAACTGTGTGTGTGACTGTCTGCATGTGACTGTGATTTTGCCTGTAACTAGATGTGTGTGACTGTCTACTTGTGACTGTATATGTCTACCTGTGACTGTATATGTCTGCCTGTGACTGTATATGTCTGCCTGTGACTGTATATGTGACTGCCTGTAACTGTGTGTGAGTGTATGCCTGTAACTGGGTGTGTGGGGTGCAAGTGTTTGTAGGAGAGGGGCAGGACAGGGGTTTCATAGAAGGAACTGACAGGGGTTTTACAAAGTTTACAAATTTGTGCAATAAATAAACGAAAACATGTTAAAAAAATAAAATAAAAAAATGCAGGTGTGTTTTGGGGTTTTTTTGTTTTTTTTTGGAGGAGAGGTGCCAAATGCTCTAGGGATGCCCCTGATCCATAAAAATGCTCTGCGCTTCGCTCTTTTACTCCAAATTTCCAATTCCTTTTTTTCAGTTCACTGCAATTCAGGGTTTGCAGAGATATTGCTCACCACATAGAAGCAAAAAAACAGACTGGCACACATTGAATGTTTCCAATTTTAATGTAATATTTTAAAATACAAATATGTTAACATAACTGTGTGTGTGTGAGCGCGGGTGTATTTTACCATATATTTTAGAACGATAAATCCTGGCCTTGCAAAGATGGTGGCTCTAACCGCATTAAGGAAACACGGCCTTCATTCTCCGAAATCCTCCTCACTTACCTTGCCTCTGTATTGTTAGATTCTGCAGCATTAGAGCATGGTCTCTATGACAACTGTTTAAATTGGGATGGGTAACTGTCATCTGGAGCATTACCGAGAAAAGTGTTAGTGGATACACAGTCCCATGGCTGGAGCATTTCAATGTAATCCAATTTTAATTGAACTCTCGAGACTTTGATGTAGTGCAGAAGGTTGGGAGAGCTATTCCAGGGAGAAATTAAAGGAGCCCTGCACGGTTTCTCTACTTCAGACTGTCACTGCTTGAAATGAGCTTAACCTTCCCCGTAGAACATCTTACTCATCCCCTGCACTAAATGCCTTTATTTTTTGTAGATTTATTTTTATTTAATTCCAGTGTCCAAAGGTCCTTGCTTTTTACTGATGTATATGGAATAGTATATTATACAAACTAGTTGGTATTATTAGTGAACCTCCTTCCAGATCCTCCACAGTCAGCCACTGCAAACTGTATATTTACTGTTCACAAAGTAAAGTGTTCTGACAATTCCACATGGAATGTTTGATGCAGCTTAATTCTACTTGTAGCAGCAATGAGAGGTTTTTGCAAAAGTATTTCAGCAAGTGTAGCTCACATTTGTGTAATCCTGTGTAAAGTGAATAGACTCTTTTTGTTGTTGCATCTATTGAAAATTACCTGACCTGCAGCAAGGCTCTCTTTACCTTATGTATTGGTCTGTGTATATTTTATTGTGTCCCCCTCCCCCCGCCAACAATAGTACAGAAATACCAGTAACAAATAAAATAAATAATACTCCAACTGCCATAATAAAAACATTATCCAGTATTAACACACTTGCACATTACACTGTATGTTAGTGTGTAACTGTATTAGCTGTATGGTCATTTAATAGTTTGCCTACTATAGTCTAAAAAGTGAAATTCCCTACAATTCTCACTTTAGTAAAAAACTGTCAAAATTAGCTCTTTTTTTTTTTTTTTTTTGAGAAACGTTGATTAAAATAATAATAATAATTTAGATTCACAGTGTGCGACAGGTAGTGGGTATAACCATCCCAGATATCGGTTCTCATGGTTCATTGTAATTAAATCGCTCTCCAGCTCTCAAGTGCATCATGGGACACTGCATTCTACTCTGGTTCTTGCACACAAGTAATCATGGCAAAATTAAATAATTCGCATAGCTTTGCATGAAATGCTTATTCTGAATATTTGCAGGGAGGCATTTTGATGACTAGCTTTTAAAATATGTTTATAAAAAATCTTTTGCTTGTGATAGTTTCATTTTACGGTGATGACTAAACAGCCCTGGATTATGTTGGTTAAATCAATACATTCAGAATTTAGGTCTTGTAATGCGTTTTGAATTCTCTGGCCCCACTGTTGAACTCAGATGTTGCTTCTGCTTGAATCCTCGGAGAGATAATTGCAATTTAATTACTAAAGGCCATAGGTGGTTAAACATACCCCTTTCATTATTGTCTAGGAAGCAGGGGCTGGCCCATGAGTTATGAGCTGTGCAATTTTCTAGTGAATTTAAGTTTTCATTTCATGGGGGGAGAAGGACCTCCGTATGAATTCAAAACCAGATGCAATATGCCCAGGGCAACTTTCAGTGTAAATTGTTTTGTAATGAGTTCTCCACCATCCCTTCTTTACTCTCAACAGAACAAAAACAGCTGAGATACTGGTGGCTCACGTATTTCTCTTTGTGAAAATACACAGCCCTGCACCAGCATTTATTTTTGTATTTAATAGGGGTATTTAAAGGTACCTTTTAGGTATTTTCTTTTCTGCGTATTTTTTTGAATGTGCACTTATTTTTCTTTAAACTTCTATATAAGGACGCTATATAAGAATTGTTTAATGTTCAATATGGTGGTGTTGTAGGTTTCTTACTTAATATGGTGTGTTTAAGCTCTTTAATACCCTCTATCATACCTCCAGACGTTGGCATGTACGCAAGTAGGGTAGGAAGGGAGAGACTGTGCCAGTGATGCAGTTGGTGGTGGTCGAGGTTCCTGACAAAAAGGGGGCTTGTCAGCTAGCTGACTGGTGTCCTTGAAGTGGTCCACATGCAGAGCAACCTTTATGTGGAGAAAAAAAAGTATTTGTTTTGCGCAAGCAAACTTGTTTAATGACATGCTCATGCTAGGCATATTGGGGACTTCGGCTGCTCTGTGTAATACTTCCTCATTAGTCCACAGAGCACAGAGGGGATAAGCTCCTGGGGGCTCTCATATATCATTAAAACTTAAAAAACATTAAAAATGATTCAATGCTGAATGGAAGGACCGCACCAAGGGACTCAAAACACTATAACCACTTCAATAAGATGATATGGTGCTTAAAGTGTCCCATAAATATTGTATGAAGTGTGTGTGTACACATATACACACAGAGAGACACCATCTCAAATTAGAAAATTGGTTATAATGGTCAATCTTTGACTATTCTCCTTCATCATCATTACTATGTGTGCGTATTGTTGGTTCTTTTTATCCTGCTAAAGCGTGACATCCACCATGAAATTACCATCTGCTTTCTGGTAGTCTACCTTCACATAAACAGTTTGTGGACTCATTACACACTGCTGTGTGCACAGAAAGACTGGTGGCTCTGTGTATTAGACACCCATGTGCCTCCCACCCCCAACAGATAGATATAACAAGAGGACCAATTACATGTTATTACGCCTGGAAAGATAAAATATGTGCTTTATCTGAATATATAAAATGATGCTAAAAAAAAAAAAACACTAAGCAAATGTTTTGTTTTGAGTTTTTTTTTCCTGCTTAGAAATCTTTCATGAAAAGATTGCGGAGTGTTACGTAAAAGTATCTCACTTCTCTGAAAGTGACCATTCCTAATTCAGTCACCCAAGTAAATGCTATTAAATAAAGTACACTTATTTTTGCTGCAGTTTCAGCTTCGATTACCTCTTTGTTAAATGACTGTACAGGCACACAAACTCAGATATTTTCTGAAAAACTGTTGTGTTCCTGCAGTCTATGCATACATGCAATCTTCTTAAAAAATATATCTTCAAATGGACTGTCTATGAGGGCCCCAGTTTTTTGTTGTTTTTGTTTTTTCAAACATGCTCCCTTCAAATGGGGCTCAGTTAGTTTGAAGAGTTACACTACAATTTTTCCCTTTTCCGTTTATGTCCTGATGAATTCCTTCACTCTGAGCGGTTAACCTTCTTCTTAAACCCTCATGCAGGATTAGCCTATCATTGTCGTCCAGTTTGGACAGATTCACACTTGATAATGAGGAAGTGTAGTTTCTGCATTGTCAGTGCAGCTGAACAGTGGGAAGGCTATGGGACAAATAACAGAAATGGGGCCCCAAGACGTATGCAGAGCTGTAGTGGTCATAATGCTTAGAGTACTTCTTTATTGCCTATGTTTTTTTAATGCTTTGTTTTTAATTGGATACTCCATGCATTATAATCTACCCTCATTGCATAGATTACAGGACAGGGAGCTCCCCTACCTTCAAAGAATTGGCGTTTATCGAGAAAAGTATTATATGTAATTATAATAACCGAGAAATTAAAAAATATACTACTTTTCTTTCAGAATGTAACTACTGATAGTGTTTTCCTGGTTTTGTTGCTTATACTTGATACAATATATTGTAAGAAAATTTTTCAAATTTGCCTGTAATTGTAAAAATGTATGTGCCTTGCAGGTATTTAGATGGAGATCCATATTAAACCCACACAATTCTTTCTTTCGTAAGCTATGTGCTACATAAAGCCCCGTATTATGTTTTTCATAAGCATTTCTAGTTAAAGTGAGGGCATGATCATTCCATCTTGGGTTATATGTATGATTTCTTGATCACCTAAAACCTATTCTTATTTATAGTACGCATGCTATAAGCTAATACTACATTGTTTACAAAATTTCAAATTTTATATTGTGTCTACCTTCTTCAAAAGAGTGCCAGACCCAGATTAGCCATTACTATTAATGATGATCAATCTCACAATGGCACAAATAATGTTTTTTCTCTTTTAACCGTCGTGCATTGCGTTCCTTTTCAATCATTATATATTGTAAGTGAGAGGAAAGTGGTGTAACAATAGTCAGTGATTAAAAAAAACTTTATTCAAACACAGCTGACAAGTGTTGTCCTCGGAGACTATTCAATCATACCAGATTGTCTTCATTTGGTATTTCCCATAGGTTTCTCTTGTAGTCTGAAGCAGCTGATCCTCAATGGCTAACCTTTTCTAATTAATCTCCTATATTAAACGATGATAATGAATTCACCCAGAATGATTTTGCAGTATAGTCATTTTCACATGAATATTTTGACTAGATTTTGTGAATGTACCCCATAAATTGTAAATTTACCCTGTAAGTACATCATTTTTCAATTTTTTTATTTAGGTCCTTGCGTACACAGAAGGTTTACATGGAAAATGGATGTTCAGCGAGATTCGAGCAGTTTTCTCAAGGCGCTACCTCTTGCAAAACACCGCTCTGGAGGTGTTTATGGCTAATCGCAGTGAGTGTTAAATCTTAAATATTTTTTCTATGTGTTCTATACTAATTATGTTTATCATCTTGTAATCCTGGCTGTGTGAGAATCATGGGAAATAAAGTCCAAAACAGCTGGAGTTTCAAGCATTACACATTGCTATTCTATGCTTTTCCCATTCAAGCTAGACGTATTTTAACTGCTTTAATAAATCCCATTACAGGACTTTCTTACAATAATTACGCCCCTGCAGTATGTATTTTTCTAATTAATGTAAATATAGTGATGCAGCTGAAGTCTGAATAAGTGCTCATTTATCCAAGTTCATCAACATTCTTGTTCCTTCTACAACCTTCTATTATTGGTTGTAGAAAACATGTGTTTATGAGCGTGTGGTTCTTGCAAGCTATTTAAGGAGCATCTTTGTGTTTCACTGTGGGTGGCATTCAAGTGGCAGAATGGGAGTTGGTGTTAAAGGAACTGGGCATAACCTAAAAGTGCAGATCAATCTTTAAATGAAAATATAAGAATCTCCAGTGCCCTCCACTAATATTGGCACCCTTGCTAAATATGAGCAGAGAAGGCTGTGAAAATTGTCTTTATTGTTTAACCTTCCGATCTTTTGTTCAAAAATACTCTGCTCTCGTGGATATTAAACAGTTTTAAACGCAACACACATTTATTCAAAAATCTTTGTGAAATATATGTGGCACTATTATTGGCACCCTTTTAGTAAATCATTTGGGATACTTCCCTTTGCCAATATAACAGCTCTAAGTCTTCCCTATAATGCCTGATGAGGTTGGACAATACATGGCAAGGGACCGGAGACCATTCCTCCATACAGAATCTTTCCAGATATTTTAGGTAAACACTGGTGGGCTTTCTTCCTCTGTTCACCATACAGGTGATAATGCCATGTATCCTGATAAAATGTCCAGGTCTCCAAAACATGAAAGACCACCATTTTAACAATGGGCATGAGGTACCTTTCCATATGGCTACCTCTCTGTGTGCGCCAAACCCACCTCTGGTGTTAATTGTCAAAGAAACTCTATTTTAGTTTCATCTGTCCATAGAACACTATGCCATTAAAGTTCCAGTAGTGTCTAGCAAACTGAAGACTCTTGAGTTTGTTTTTGGATGAGAGAGTAGAAGGTTTTTTTCTTGAAACCCTTCCCAACAACTTGTGGTGAAGTAGGTAACATCAGATTGTAGTTGTGGAGACCTTCTGACCCCACAACGCAACTAACTTTTGCAATTCTTCAGCTGTGTTATTTAGAGATTTTTTTGGGGCCCCTCGAACAATCCTTTTCATAGTGCGTTGAGACAACTTAGACACGTGTCCTCTTCCAGATTGACTGGAACCTTTAATTATTACCCTGATGGTGGAAATTGGTATTTTCAATGCTTTTGCTATTTTCTCAAAGCTACTTCACATTGTTGGAAGTTCAACAACCCAATCGTTTGCCTCACATCACTGCTAGATTCTTTGGTTTTACCTTTTGTGATGAACGACTAAAGGAATTCAGTCTATGTGTTACCTCATATTATACCCCTGTGAAACAGGAAGTCATGGTGATTAAGTCATGAATTTCCAGTTCTCGTATGAATTCATAAGGGTGCCAGTAATTGTGCCACGTATATATTTAACAAAGATTAAAAAAAAATATATATATATATTTTTTATTTTAAGCCTGTGGTTTTTACAATTGTTTGATATCCACTAGAACACAATTTTTGTGTGTGTATTTGTTTGAACAAAAAAATTTTTGCTAATATTTAGCAAGTGTGCAAATATTAGTGGAGGACACTGAATGCCATTTAATTAAAGATGAATGTTATTATTTCTTTAATTATGTATTGTATTTTTTAAGGAAACTGGTCATTTTTAAAGGTAACGCTGTGTCCATTTTGTTTCTACATTTGCAAATCAATTCATAATCCCTAGTTAATGCAGACTACTGCAGTGCTGTATTCTCCATTCCCAGCTCAACATTTGCAATCTTTCTGTGTTATCAGGATGGTATGACATGCACGAACAGTGCCACCATTGGTCAGTTTTAAAAGTCAGGAGGCTAGTGGCATAATCTGGCCTGATCCACAGCTACCAATATTTCTAACATCATAATTAAAAATCCTCCCTGATCCTAATTAAAGCTAAATGCCATTTAATTCTTAATTGTAAGGTTTCATATTATTAGGAATAAGCTTCAGTCGAAAGATTGTCTTATTTTAACCCCTTGATAATAAAGGGTGGGACATCCGTTTGTACATGATGTACCTGGCAAGTTATCTGTCATAAAGGGATTAAATTGAACCTACCATTAAATAGATAACTTGGATAAGCCTTATAATATTGTACATTTGAGCTATACATCGTACAAGGACTCGTATAATTATTTAGAAATTTACCTTACATTTGAACTGTCTCATTTGTGTCATGTCCTGTTATATGTGAAAACGACAGCTCATCTTTTTAACTTATTGGCTGACTTTGTAGAATTAGGACTTGGCTTTCTTATAAGTAGTATAATTATATTCTTCTACTTTCTCTCCACCATATCTTACCGCAGCGTCAGTTATGTTCAATTTTCCCGACCAAGCCACTGTTAAAAAAGTCGTATACAGCCTTCCTCGGGTTGGAGTGGGCACCAGTTATGGATTGCCTCAAGCAAGGTATGTGTGAATTCTGTTCTGATTGTTGTCTGTCCATCTAAGTGTCAGTATAACTGTCACAGAACAAGCCAGTATCCTTACTGTGTTTTCTCACGAAGGACAAACTGTTCTGAGAATATACTTTGTACCTTTTGCCTGCCAATATGTTAGTGCAGGTAAGCTATCTTTGGTTCTCATGTATGCAATCTTTGGGTCCTTATTTTGACTTTCTACATATCACCTGTACTGTACTGTGCTTGACTACTGATGATGATATCCTTTACTCAGCTGAGATTATTTGATGGATTGACTAAAAAGATTAACCTAAAACCACAAATGAAGATTCAGCTCTGGAGAGCTGGCGTACGGTTAATTATCTAACCATAGAATTGCTTATCGCTCCAATAATTTTAAACGTCTATACATTGAAATAAATATATATGTAAATATCAATGTTGGATTTAAGCACACACATACACTATATAATTATATTGCATCTATATTTCTTACCATAGCACAGTTATGGTATTACAATAAGCTCAAAAAATAAATGACAAAGCACCAAATCATCTTAGGTCTTTCCACGTATTTTTAGAAGGCCAGAAAACCAAATATTTTACAACCCGTCCATGACCAATTTCATCTGCTGTGCATGTGAAGATATTTTTGACAAGTAGCTAGTAATTTATGGGTGATGCTCAACTCAAAGAAGAGCTGTCAGTCTCTCACAGATGCTAGTGATGTCATTAACCCTGGTAGAGACATGCATTCCGGTGGTAATGTACTTGTACAATATTCTTCCACTAATTGGATGACACTTCTAGATCTGGGCAGTTCTCCTATACTTTCCATGACATATAACTTACCCGAGCTCTATATGGCACGGCTTTCTGCAAGTTACCAAAAAGTAACAATATTTTAGGAAACTATCTTCATCACTAAGTTGAATGGGAGTTTTCTCACTGGAAGGCGATCTTTGATGTGAATGTACATTGCAAGCTACAGCGCGATAGTATATCAATGTTCAAGGTGTTTTAATGTATCATGCTCAAAACATTTTTCATGTGCACTAGTACTTTGTAAAATGGAGTAAACCTATAGTTTGATAATTTACTTGTTAGTTTTACTTTCATAACACAACACATCATAACACTTTGGGGCTGTGCCTGCAAAGATTTTTATATGGCTTACTTGACAAATTTTAAAAGGTGAAGAGGGACACATTTGTTTTAAAGGGACAAACAAAGTACTAAAATAACATATACCTATTAAGGCAGTTCTTGTGTACATACCAATATCTCCATTTTGGAGTAACATTACTGTGTATATACACCCTGCATCCGGCTCACACAGCCTCCCTACACAATATCTAAAAAAAAAAGTCTATAGATTTAAAAAAAAAAAATGAAAAAAATACATATATACATATATGTAATATTTTTTTCTTGTGTCTCATTGTTTTAAGAGACCCCTAATATAAAAATATTTATAATTTGTTTTTTCTATAAATTTATACGCATCTAGGAGAATATCTCTGGCCACTCCTAGGCAGCTTTTTAAATCCTCAAACATGACTCAGCGATGGCAACGACGGGAGATTTCAAACTTTGAATACTTGATGTTCCTCAATACCATAGCAGGTAAGGCTTCAATCCTTTCTAATATGTTTATGTTTGTCAAAATCTTGAGTACCATGACTTGATAAGAATACATTTATCCCTCTGGGATTCAGCCGCAAGCCCTATGATAGATTCTGAAGCACTCACATTAAATTTGATAAGGGAATACGCAGCCCATCACCAAGCCATTTCGTACATGTAACGCTACGGAGGCTGCGCCTAAGCCTCCTGCCATTTCCTCTGCTGACAGCTTTGTCTGAAGCTTTATTAGAGGCAACAAACCAACGGCAGAAACTGTCTGGAAATAATAATGGGAAAATGTAATTTTACTAGTTCGTCATTCTCAACAACAGCAGCCAGACAGCAGAATAACAACAGTGTCCCTGCCTAGAACACATGTCACCTGAAGTGTGGCATGATTAGGTAACCATGTTCTAGCTCCTACCCTTTAATCTTCCAGTTGCGGCAGCCAACAGCCCTTCCCTACATGAATATTGATGTGTGAGTTTGTTCCAATAGACAACAGATGCTGATCATAGAATTCCCTCTTACCTGTAAATATCAGTTTGATATTTTTATCAATGCAAATTGTATGTATGGATGAGAAAATCTTAATCATCACATATTTATCATACATTTGAGTTCAGGCCTCCTTGGCCGTGTTTAGCCAGACCGTGTCTTGCTGAGCGTGATGTGAATGGAGGGTCACATCCTATTCGTTATCTTATCCTTGCTCAGCTGGGCTCTAGATTTGTGTCCCTAAACAAGAAAGATTTGGGAGGTGCATCTAAAGCACAGAAATGTATTATAATATGTGTATGTATATATAAATATTATTATTATTATTATTAAAAAACACAAAAGAACAAAATACCTGCAGGTGTATTTGCAAAACAATTGAAAGTTTAGGTTTACTAAATCGAATTACAAAGGTAAGCTGTAATAAATGAAGTATTTTTTTTATTTATAAATGTTTAAAGGTCTATAGCATTTTGATATACGAGCATCATCCTTTTTGAAACCCCCATCCAGCTTCCTGCACCTGATGTGACAGGAAATAAGTGATCTGTGCCTATGAAGTTCTTAAATCAGTGCTTTCCTTGCTCTATGCCAGGGGTTCCCAATTAATTTTTCCCGTGGAACACTTTGACATAGTGTATCAACACAGTGACACACACACACACACACACACACACAATATGACATGCATCAGAGCCACCCTCCTGTTAACTTACCTTGTGTGTCCAGGAGGGTGGCTTGCTTGTGGTCCTGGTGATGTTGGCTGAGGCGAGTGATCTGCTGAGTGCTCACTCCAGCCTCTCCTCTTCCATCTATGCTGCTCACTCTCTGGGCAGCCGTCTCTTGCCCCCTAGCGCTGCAGCAACTCTGTAAAGCTGGGCTGAAGTGCTATCACTTCCTCCCAGCCAGCCGATACTACAGGGGCCCGGTCATGCTCTTAAAGGGCCGTGGCACCCGACCGGGCCCCTGATTTGCAATAAAATTGCGGCGGCCATTTTGTTTGGGGAAATCACGGCTGAACCCCTATTGGGATACGCTGCTCTATGCAAAACTATGCATCATAATCTGTAATCTCTCCATTTTTTTTTTTTATTCCAACTTTTTTTAAGCAACCAAAAGAAAGGGAGAACAGGACACAACGGTAACAAAACTTTAATAGTCTTTTCATTTCTGGAATATTATTCTGTGTTACCATTGCAACAGTATGACGAGAGAGGTTGAGATGGGTAGACCAATCACTGGTGAGAGTGCTTGTACTAAAGTGAAGTTTAAAACACTAGAAGGGGGCAGGGTAACGGTTGTAATGGAAGTAGGGGACAGAGAAAAAACAAAAGTAGTCTCTTTTAAAAAAAAAAAAAAAAAATATATATATACTTTTTTTGGGGTGTTTTGTCGCCAAGGATTCCACGCAGTGGTGCTTTTATCGGTTTAATTCGCCTGTGGGCAGGTGTCGGTAGCTGCCATTTTCCTATCCTATTCATTTCCTAACCAGGCCAGAGGAATATTGGGTAGATAACTGTCCGTGAGAAGACACTGATCTTTTCCTCCTTCAGCCATCACAGAAAGTTGGCAAGAAGCAGGGGGCATCATAATATTTATTTTCTTCTAGATACCAGCATCTGCTCGATTAATACTGTCCCAAAGCAGCTGGTTGTATGGCAGTACTTGCCGTCCCCTGCTGGTGTAAGGGTGCCCTCTAGGAATTGAACTGGACACAGAACTTGTTTTTCATTTTGCTAATAAGAAAATAAAGCCCAATTGTCAGCACTAAAAATGCATTATTTTGGAAACTCAAGCTATTTCTATTTAGCATTGTCTGTTGTTTTTTTTATTTTTTACTCTATAACGTGTGAGCCTTAACTAACTAATTATGTGTATATTTAGCTCTCTGTCTGTGTTGAGTTTATTATTGTCATGTAATTAGATGTTACTAGAACTCCTTGCTTCTAAAAAATCATTAAAAATTCTTTCCTAATGACCTAGAGATGACAAAATGTCTGTAAAGTGTGAAGAGGCAGACAAGCATAGGAATATCTCTCGCAGAGTGTTAATCCAGATGCTGCAATCATCTAATTAAACAATATTTTGCTGTCATTAACGTTATCGCCAAGGAATTGCAGTTGCAATTTATCCGTCGGCTGTCCCCAAGCTTCCTCACCTTTAAAATCGGAAAGCAGTTCTTTTTTTCCCCTTCTTTTCTTTAAAGAGGAAAAAATGTAACGAGTTTTTTTTTTTTTTTTTGTTAATTAAAAACTTTAATTTTGTTGTGGTAACTCGCGGCGTGCATTTTTCTGGAATGGACTTTTGCCTTTGTTTAATTTTGCGTGCATAGAATTTTCGCTGTCCTTGGCTGTTTAATATTCATCTTTGCTGATTAATCTGGGTTGAATGCGGTTGGTGGAAAATTGTCAGCTGTTACAGATGGTCTCGCTGTTCCTCAAATTGACCCTTCATTCCGCTGTGGCAAATCAAGCCAGAAAGAAAACCACAAAATCGCAGAAAACGATTAAGAAATATTTTTTACTTTCAAGATTCTGCAGATATGAATTAAATCCGCCATCATACGAAATCAAAAACTCCCTGCTTAATGTAGATCTGACTTTTTAGTTTTTTTTCCAAACAATATAATACGCAAGACTTTTTTTTTTTTTATACTGCTTCTCAACAAACATTATGAGAATTAAACAATTTATGTATGCTCGGCCAGCGTTCCACATACTGCAGGTGGGACATGTTCACACGTGACTATGATAAATGCATATGAAGTTGAGGAAGTTGCTCCAAAATACTTTCACTACCAACTCTTGATCCAGTCCTGTGTAGACCTCACACTGGATATGTCAATAGCCATACGATTATATTATAGAGAATACAGTAATAGGTTTTATTGATAGATCTATCAGAAGACATGGATTTAATAGGTTGGGTGTATAAAACATGATTACACATGGATTAAATAGATATACATGATAATACAACTAAATGAGATAAGGATGTAAAGCGATATACAGAAAGATGACTATTTACAGCAATCAGCTTGTCATCGTTATCGTGATAATTTATTTATACTCACTAAAGGATATGGACAAATTTGAGGCATGCCATAAAATCTTAAAAGTAAAGAGGGAAATGCTTCTCTGACGGAACTGTAAATCTGCTCCCAGGCTAAGAATTGATAACCTAAGTTTGTTTTATCACATGCTGAATAGATTATTTCATTAACAGAGAGGGAACGCCCAATCCAGCTCATTAATGTCTGGTGTTTTGTGAGTCATGGAAATCAATACCAAATTTCACAGGAAACACACGAGGGGGTGAGGGACATTTAACGTTTCTGCTAATGGCCTTCAACACATTGTGGTTATGGACCAAGTAGGTGCTCAACTACTAGCTGTAAAAATACCACAACGGTGCGTGTCTGGCTTTAGGAACACTTTTTGGTTTTAATTGACAACTACAGAGTGCACAGCCCAAACCCATACAGTGTTAGCTAGATGTAGAGAGCTGGTCCTCGCTGCATCATTGGTGTTAAACTGTATCTCTTTTCCTCTGTTGGTTTCCTGTTTCACCAATTCTCTGCCTTCGATGCAGGGTTTTTCAAAACATAGACCTTCTGCTTGTCCTTTAATTTTATTCTAAAAGTGAGTGTTTACATTGCAGCTCTAAGTCTGCCCTCAGTGGCTGTCTATCAGACAACCACTGGGGTGCTTCCGGAATCGTAATGGACATTTGAGCCGCTATCTGACTCTGGACGTCCTTACCTCCAGAGGACCTCCACCGTCAGATTTTTCTCCATAGGAAATAATGGATTCAATGCTTTCCTATGGGGAGATCTAATGCGCGTGGCATTTGCCGCATTAGACACCACTCGTCGCGGCGCTGGAATGAGGTAAGTAAACTAAGGGTTTTTACCGGGTAGGATCGGGCGCGAGGGACGGGAGAGCCAGAGAGATCGGCAGTGCCATGAATACAGTATACCTTTAAGAAAAATCACTTATCTTAGCTCCACCCCTCACTCCCTTTCCAAGAGGAAGATAGAGAAAAAATGACAGGATGCATACATAAATATGTATATATTTCTAAAATGAGTTTCATTGGAGAATTCTACAATAGAAATGCACCATAACTTGTCATAATATTTTATTAAAGCGGCATTTTCATGGCCGCATCCGTTTTTTGGTTTTTTTAACCCCCCCCCCCTCCCGACTTTAATACATCTAATAGTCCCCCCTGGTCGCCCCCAAATGCCCCTAAGCCCCCCATATATTTAATGTTTATTTTGTGCCAGGAATTTTCCCACGCTGTGTAAAATGACTCGGAACACTCTGATTGGTTGGATTCCAAGCCAACCTATCAGAGTGTTATGAGTCAAATTACATAGCGTGGGAAAATTCCAAAGATTGGAAACCAACCAATCAGAGCCCTCTGAGACAAATTGCAGGGCGTTGGAAGGCTTTACAAGCCTTTCCCCACCCTGTGGAGCTCAGTCTGCGCGGTGCCCTCGCTGGGTGAACATGGATTAATTTTTTTTTGCGTCAGGATTAATTTTTTTCTGCTTTTTTGGTGCTCGTGTCTTTTTTTTTTAATTTTATAAATTCAAGGGGCTTTATGGTTTTTAATTTGGCCTTTTTGGGGGCTGAAAAAAGATTTTAGAAAAAAGACTTCAAATTGTAAGTATTTATTTTTTATTTACCTATGTCCTCCACCCCATTGTTACTAGGGCCCCCACCCGCCGCTAATGGGTGGGGGGGCCGGGGAGGGGCACAATAGTAATTCCGTAGGGTAATTGTGCACATATCCGAGTAAGGCAGGTGCAACAGAAGCATGAGTGATTGTTCAAAGTTTAGCACTTTGCTCCAGAATCTCCCCTACGTAATGCTTGTAAAATGATTTCATTCTTCTTTCTTTAAGGTTTAATTTAAGTTTCTGTTCCTCTTTTAATAAATGGATATTCAATAGCATTTATAAAATGTGAGTCATCCTCAATGTGAATTCGTTAACATGTGTTGTACATATTTCTCAGGCCGTACCTACAATGACTTGAATCAGTATCCAGTTTTTCCATGGGTGTTAACAAATTACGAATCTGAAGAGCTGGACTTGACTTTACCAGGAAACTTCAGGGATCTTTCAAAGGTAATTGTTAACGTATTGGTATAAAAAAATCGAAATATTCTAAAGCAGAAATGAATGCAATACATATGGTGACCAAGTGCTTCAGCTAGATGTGTGGACAATGCGACTCTGATGTTTGTCTCTTAAAATAATAAAGATCGTTTGGTGGGTTGGCTGTTTTTTTTTTTATGCTGTTTTCAATTAAATGGGTTTTAAATATGTCTTTAGGACGTCTATGCTGCTAACATTTATTGATTTATTTATTAATGTCTGACTATGCTGCAATTCTACTGGTACTTTGTCTGAATGAAGTATGCTAGCCAGCTGTTCAATTTTGTGATGTGTTAATTGACCGGACCCTCCCTTCTCTGTGTGATTCTTTGCAAAATGGTGTACTATAAATTAAAGGACAAGACGTTTTTTTTTTTTTTTTGTTTTTGTTTTTTTAATGCTTTATTTTTGGAGTGCATGGATTTACAAGATTCGCTTGTGAGGTACCCCAAAGGCAGTCCTCTAGCGCAGTAAAAACAGTTGAACGTATAGGTACTTGGTACGTCAGGCACATTTTTGTATGGCTATAAACAATATAGATTAACTTTGCATAGGCGTTTTCTTAACGTAAATTTAACTTCGCTGGAAGGTACACGTTAAAAGTATCGAGTGGGTTACTAGACAGATAGTATTTGCTAGGCATTGCATATTTCCCGACAATGTAGGCTTATAGTTAAAATCATGTGCAGGCACCATATTCTGGTTGCTGTTTACGTGACGCATGCTTGAAGTACCTGCACTAATGATTTGTCTAAGTGACCGGGATAACTGCAATATGGTGATAAAATTAGAATAAAATAAAATGTTAGGTACACATGTCTGCATGATTAGGGCATGCATGGAAGAAAACATGCTGAGTAAATGCACTAGTTAGCTTCACATTTTAGGTAATAGGCAGCTGAGCATGTGACGATATTTAAACTTTATGTTACACTCAACTGCGACATATATTGGCATGCTTTAGCTAGACAGTGGTCTAAACATTGAAAACTTTGAACTAAAAAAAAATGAAAGCAGTGTGTAACCTCAAGGAATTCAAGCAAACTCCTGCACCAAAATTAAGTATGACACAGAACAGTATCGTGAGAGTCAGAGGCAAGCTGTAAACTGCCGCGGGCAAGATATACATGACAGTGATGCCAGCTTCGGTGTAATCCCACGGCTGGGAGACCAGTCCATGTCATCCAATGCCTATTCTCGGCAGAGTGGCTGCAAGGAGCCTTCAGGTCACGGGAGGTGGCAGAGCGCTGCATGCGGATCGGGATCTTCCTCCGGCCCCAGGCCTTTAAAGAGGGCTGCATCATTAAACCACAGGCTCGGTGGCTACGAGAGTCCGAGGCTTTCCCGTATCGGGTGCAGTGGGAGACCCAGTTGGTCATCCGCCGCCAGCGGCGGGCGGTCTTCCTGCGAGGTGGGCGATGCTTTAAGGGCTTTCTCCTTTGGGCCCTCAGCCTGGGAAGGTAAGTAGGAGCGCCCGGGAGCGGTCGCTCCGTCCCCAGCCCATCTCCTGTCTTCTCCTTTTCTGCTGGGACTGGATTTGAGGTCATGCGCTGTTCCAGTAGTGCCCAGAAGCGTTGAAAGCTTTTCTCAATTCGGGTGAGTATACCCTCCGCCACAGAGTTAATGTTTTCATCGTGTGTTGTGTATGGCGGGAGCGACGTAGGCCCCACCGCCATCTTGTTAGGGACTTCGCTTGAAGTGGAGGAGCTTTGTTGAGCTGCCGAGGGCCATGAGGGTGGTCGTGCAGGGCTATCGGGGACCGGGATAACCCCCACCGGTCCATAGGGGGGGGTGACAAGGCCAGTGAAACAGTTCGCTCGGGATCCACACCAGACTATCAGCGGTCGAGCGGGATGGCGGCCGCCCACCCCGCTCCCCGCTTCAGCAGGCCGCAGGCCCCGGGCACACGATCTCCCCGCTGGGGTGCTCATCTGTCGGATCTGAGGTCTTCAGAGTAGGCCGTTTGTCGTCGTGAGGCAGCTGGCAGGTTTTCCAGTGAATTTAGGCAGGTTTTCCGTGTAATTTTTGTTCGTTAGGTGGGAAACAGGCAGGAGCTCATCCAACTTGCGACCGACCAGCATGGCGGACCGGCCCCGCCCCCAAGACGTTAGGAGTGTCAAAGGGGCAAATAATGAAAGATAAATTGCACAAGTCTAGAAAATAATCTGCAACATACACTAAGAAATGAACATGGCAGACAAATGGTTAATATCGCATATTACAGAGATGGTATTATAAGAACACTCAAGCAATAGAGAGACAGAAATATGCAGGTCACTCCAGCACTAGCACTGTATATGAGGCAGCTTGTTGGTTTTTGCTTCAACGTTTCTCAAGGGATATGTGCCACTGAGCTGGTGATTCCATGATATATTCTTTGTTTGATAAATCTGAGCATTCTGACTCCACCTTTTTGCGTTCTGACATCATTTTCCCTAAATCTTGGTGCTCTTTAAACTAAAATGTCTGCACTCGCCTATTATCGCCATCCAAGACTTGGTGTCTTTATATGGATAACGCCAAAGTGAAACTTGTTAGAGCAGTAAAAGCTAGGATAGCCCTGCTTTTTATCCAACTACCCAAAAGCAGTTTGAAGGAGAGACCAAAAGAGATATCTACCTACTTATTTACCCCATTATTCCAATAATGCTACCCGTTCGTTTATATCTATCCTTGTCCATTAATAGCACAAGTGGATGGTTCCATGCTGTGACGTATCTTGAAGGTAAACCAAGATGCTGATTAGCTGCAAATAGCAGGGCAGGCAATGCCTAGTATGCATGGGATATTGAGGGATCCCTTATACCATGAAGCATCAATTCCACCCCTGTTCTCAGCAAAATATTTGGGAGCTCCAATAGTTACTTAGAAGAAATATATGGTTTATATATGTATTATATATTAGCGTGGAAGGTTTCAGGATATGATAAACATTCAAAATTATGGGCATGTTTATTTTGTTTTCTCGTTCCACATTTAATATTTCAGTTTAAGAGCACCCTTCTCCTATTCAGGTCCCTTTGCTTAACTCCCCCGTCACAATTGGTGTTTAACGCTCCCAGTCAGTTCCGTCTTATTACAGTAGATGATCACACTCTATCTCCCCTGTAGCCAAAATAATTTTTAATTTAATTTCTCTATTGTTGGTTTCACAATTCCTAGCAACATTTGTGCCATTTTTTATTAAAGGGAAACTCCAGTGCCAGGAAAACAATCCGTTTTCCTGGCACTGGAGGTACCCTCTCCCTCCCGCCTCCCAATCCCCGGTTACTGAAGGGGTGAAAACCCCTTTAGTCACTTACCTGAGGCAGCGACGATGTCCCTCGTCGCTGTCTCCTCCTCCGTGCCGCTCCTCCTTCTGATTCCGTCGGCCGGTGGGCGTGACTGATCCCGCCCACCGGCCGAGGAGACTTTTTTTTTTTTTTTCTATAAATCTTTATTAGACAAAACATTTTTTGATTTTTTTTACATACAACAAATATGCAGGAATTAATACTTAGCAGCATATATGCACATCTATCTATTTAACATGCATAACACGGATTCACAAATAGTAGTCTCGTATTCACTTATATTCCAGCATATCAATACTAACATACATAGTAAAACAAACAAAAAAGCAAAAAAAAAAAAAAAAAAGAAATCCACCAACTCAGAGCACATAATCAAAATATGTCCTCTTCCACCTGTACTCTGGGGTTATTGACTTCTGTTATCAGTTTTAGAGATCTTTCTCTATTTATATAGATGTCGATATGTCTCTTATGCCCATTAGGTCTCCCCATAGGAAAGCATTGAAAACTAATTTCAGTGCTTTCCTATGGGGAAATGAGCGACGCTGGAGGTCCTCACACAGCGTGAGGACGTCCAGCAACGCTCTAGCAAGGAAAATCCTTGCTATAAATCAGGAAGTGACCTCTAGTGGCTGTGTAGTAGACAGTCACTAGAGGTGGAGTTAACCCTGCAAGGTAATTATTGCAGTTTATAAAAAAAACTGCAATAATTACAGTTGCAGGGTTAGGAGTAGTGGGAGTTGGCACCCAGACCACTCCAATGGGCAGAAGTGGTCTGGGTGCCTGGAGTGTCCCTTTAAGCCATTCTACTTTTCTATTTCTTCATTTTCTCGTTCCGCAAGCAGATATGGGCAAAATCTGAGTGCTAAATATTTTATGGATTTTGACACCATGGTGGGTCCACATCTAGTCTGCTGAGGTTTTGTGCTGACATCAGCGGGTATACTGCTTCCCCAGAATGCTTCATGAAGCTTGCCAAATCGGGACCTGCAGTTTGAAAATAGAGATCCAGGCAGTGCTTTAACCAAGGGACTGGCCTGGTACCCTTTCCCCCAAATAGCACTGCTTCATACATGTGTACTAATTCTACCTCCTAAAAAAAACACCGAACAAGGCATTTGTGATGCATATTCAAGTGGTTTATTTTTATTTTTTTTGAAGACCAATCATTTCATCATCACATTACATTAACAAGCTAAATTCTCAAAAAGCTTAAATCGCCAAGCACAGCTTACCTTGGTGATTGTTAGGGGAAATTCTAATTTCTACATCAATATTGTTATGAAAACCATTAAGAGCTCATACATTTTATGATCTTCATTGTACATTCATAATCTCCTTTCTCAATTTGTTCGAGTTTGGTTTATAAGTCATCTCCTCATGCTCATATTGACAGGTGTACATGTCATCACACACCCCTTCATTGAACAGAAGAAATTGTGTTTGCTAATACCCGAGGTGTTTGAGTGGCAGGAGATAAGCATAATAATTTTGTTCCAAATTACAGTTCTGCTGGAAGCACAGGAAGTGATAAAGCCTGCAGGCCTCTCTTACCGTAATAATGCAAATGAGTGTATTGGAGTGTAAACCCTTCTGGCAAAACCACTGTAACACTGCCAAACATTCTTTCATATCTCCTCGAGAATATGGATGTTTATTCACAGGAAAGGAAAAGCAGACAGTCCCTTTCCAAAGGACAATTCAATATTTTTATTTAGTTAATTTAAAAAAAAGATAAAAATGTATTTATTTTTTATTTTCCTTCCATTATGCTCCTTGTATTTGAATGATTATACCACCCTATACTCTTGCCACTTGCTTTTATTTATATTCATTATCTCTTCATTTTTGCTCCGGATCTCAGTACCAGGGCTCCTCCATTTTGTTTTCCTCTGACCGCGATGTCTACAGTTTCCTCTTCTCTGGGATTCTTGTGACTATTGTATTGTGGGTAAATCATCTTAGCAATTTAGATAAGCTACACCTGTTGCCAAGGATCTTACTCCCCATAAGAACCAAATAGTTCTTACTTGTGCAACCCAAAAAAACTAACGTGCATTAGAAAATAAATAAAAAACAAAGGTAAATAGTGGGACAAAAGATATTAATTTGAAAACAAAGCCTGGAAAGTGACAGTGTTGCTTTAATATAGAAACAATGTGTAAAAAAGAGAGTAGATCGTGGCAAATATAAAATAAAATGCATAAATTAATCCTTCTAGAGATATTGATAATACCACCCACTTTCGTCTCCAATATTACCATAAAATTAATAAATCTAAACGTAGCTTAGAAACAAGCTTGCCACACTTCTTTTATAGCCACACTGGTCATCAATTACAAGACGTGTTTTGTAAGCAATTACTTCCTTAACTTGAAATTTCAAATATACGAAGGCCTAAGCATTGATATATTAGATCCGTTATTATAAATGCAGGTTTATTAAGTGACATTTTAAAGGGACACTATAGTCACCAGAACAGCTACAGCTTAATATAGTTGTTCTGGTGAGTATATTCATTCCCTGCAGGCATTTTCATGCAAACACTGCCTTTTCAGAGAAATTGCAGTGTTTACATTGCCACCTAGGGATACCTCCACTGGCCACTCCTCAGATGGGTTCTAGAGGTGCTTCGTGGGGCAGTGCTGCACAGTGTGAATTTTCCTCAAAGAGATGCATTGATTCAATGCATCTCTTTGAGGAGGTGCTGATTGACTAAGCTAGCGTTTGGCCCCGCCCCATGCCGCATCCTTGCTGATTTTAGCCAATCCACTGCTTTCCATATGGCTGAAAATCTTAAATTCTGATGGTCAGCAAGGAGGTGGATGGGGGCGTGGCCAGCGCCGGAGGACAAGCGCGGCGCTGGTAAAAAAAAAAAGTGTTTTTTTTTTTATTACCTGTTAAGGGGGGGGAAAGCCACCTAAATTGTGGTTTTAACACTATAGTGTCAGGAATAAATGTTTGGGTTTCTTTCCCTATAGTGTTCCTTTAAGAACCAGATCTGAGTTATAGTGGGAAAAATGAATGTAATATATAGACACATATTAAAAGCAAACTTTTAGTTTGCAGCACAATGTGTGATATAATTCAAAAACTAAGCACAGCGTTTTATAGAGAGGGGACTAGGTGAAAGATGACTGGAAGTGTGAATGGACTGGAGTATAGCTCCAGGTGACAGTCCTACAGGTGGTGTGACTGCAGGTGTGGAAAACTAATTAGTAAAGGTGACAGTAAGGCTTTTGCATGAGGTAGAAAACCTCTGTACAGTATTGTCACATTTATATGTTTCTTTTGCCAATGCTTTTTTTCCTATGTCTCTATGGCATGCATAACTTGCCAGTTTTGTGTGTGTTTGTTTTTTTTGTCCAGGAAGCTATATACATATTATTTCCCCCACCCCTGCATATAAGGGTACGCTGTATTTGCCAGGAAAGCCTAGTTTTGTTCACAAAATGTGAATTTCTCCATCTTTGTTTAACATGGCTGTACAGTGTCTCCAACACCCCCAGCAGTTCTGTGCGAGCTGTTTTCATCATTAAGTGTGCTTTTACCAAATATCCTGTGTGCAGCAGTCTCTTCCTATTAGATGTGTTATTACAGTGATAGACTTCAGCAGACATATTGATTTGTGTTTTTTTCCTAGACTGCTGTTACACTGGAGTTGGGCAGATGCCTAGTTAAAACATTTACCTCCCATTCCTGATCAGCTAGATTTATACAATAACTGCACCAGAAATGTTAGGCTGAGATTACAGAAGATTATTGAGATGATCAACGCTTCTATAGCTCTCCACTTACTGCATACAAAGAGTTACTAGACAGAGATTCCACTTGTTTAACCATTTAATTGACATTCTATACTGAGCCGTTTGTCAATGTATTTGTGTCCACCTGCAAAACTTTATTAAAGTACACATTCAAGTAATGTATCTCTATCTTTCCAGCCAATTGGTGCTTTGAATCCAAAGAGAGCTGTGTTTTACGCTGAGCGCTACGAAAATTGGGAAGATGACCAGACTCCCCCATACCACTACAACACACATTACTCCACCTCAACATTTACACTCTGCTGGCTTGTTCGAATTGTAAGTATTTCTCCATTACTCCCCGCTACTTTTGATTTCCCTTATCTAATTAAAATGTTTGTTCACCAAGACCAACTGGAGTGTATTCTTTAATTGCGCGCCATGTGTAATTTTTTAAAACGTCAATTTTAATTTGTTTTGAACGTTCGGAGAAGAATATTAATTTTGTATTTTATCTCTAATCATCAGGAAATATTCACTAAACAGAATTGATGCTTTTAATTGAAACCTATTACATTACACGTTGGTTTTTTTAAGGCTATTTTCCATGAGAAGAAATCGTGCTTGGCTAGTTGAAAACACCCAGGGTCCAGTTTACAGAATATTACCTAGGTTGAGCAACATAACTCTTTCACTATTGTTTTAGGACAGGCTTCCCCAAACTCCGGCCCTACGGATGTTGCTGAACTACAACTCCCATGATTCTATGAATGAAATAGATAGGCTGAGAATAATGGGAGTTGTAGTTCAGCAACATTTGAAGGGCCGGAGTTTGGGGAAGCCTGTTTTAGAAAGTTTCTGAGAATGAAGATTTGAACATAGTCCGCATCAGTTTCTCCCATTCCTTCGAAGTAAAGGAACACTCCAAGCACCATAACCACTACAATGCATTGCAGTAGTTTTTGTGGCCTGGTGTACCCCCATTTTAAGTAGTCAAACCGTTTTAGAACGATTTACGTTTTTACCTGGGGTCTGGTGGGCGCTGCTTCTCGTCTCCACTATAGTCAACAGGCAGCAGGAAGCTGTCTGTCTGATCTTAGCCTCGCAGTGCAGACCTTAGGTCATTGACTGTGAGCAATCAGCCAATGAGCTAGCCTAGCACTGCAGGACATAGCCCATGTAAACTAATTTTAGCCTCTTACAGGAGCTCCCAGCTCCTACCCCCACTTGCAGGGTGGCGGGAAGCAATTGGGAGGGGGTGCCAGGGCGTTATTGGCACCATAACCACTGCAGTAGTGGTTATGGTGCTTGGAGAGTTCCTGTAAACTCAGCTCTGAGGTTGACTGCAATGTTAGTTTAAACAACAGCTGTCACATAGAATCATGGTTGGGAATGGTCTCTCACACTCTGGGTCGATCATGTAGAAAAGCAAATACTTCACAATAACTGGAAATGCAAACCGAAAACTTACGTGTATAGTAAGAGACACACGTAGTAAACGGTAGGTGCGAAGTTTGAAAGCCCTGTCTTCATAACGACCCAAATATATTAGACCGGGAGTTTCAATCTGCAGGCTCACTTCAAGTTATAGAAGTTATATTTTGCTTTAAGAGAGGAGTCATTACAAAGTGATCGCTAGTTTCAAATAAATTATTGATGCATTTCATTTGCAAGTATTGCGTGTAGATGGCATTATCCAAACATAAATACAATCTGTCATTGTTAGCCTCCACGTGTCCTAATGAAGATAAATAGCAGATAGACAATTTGTAATTTGAGTAAAAAAGCAAATTACAATAGGCTGTGAAGTCATAGGTAAAAGGAAAAAGCAGCAGAATAAACCAGGTTCCTCCTTACTGTAATAGCTGAATATTTATTTTGAAGCAACAATAGAAGTTCCTTTATTTTCGACTGATTACCTCAATCTTTGGCCTAGCTATTGTAATGTAGGGGAATGTGATGACTTACACTGTGATGGGATCATTGATTTGGCACAATTTAACAGGTGACTCAGCAGATCAATGTTTTGGTTTATTTATTTATTTTATATTTGGTTTTTAATGAGATTGGTGGAAATAATGAATATAATTAGAAGATTTGAAACTAGAATTCTCTTGTTATTTCCTATTCTCCTGTTAAAAGTTGTGCAGATCTATGATCTCCTCCATTTCGCAAACTCAGCTGCTCAACTACACTACAATCTATATTTATAACACCATCTCCAAAAAAACAAAGGACACTCTCCCTGTTCTTTGAGTTTTGCCTTATTATTATGTTGCATTTGCAGTGAGACAGTTTATTTGTATTTGTTATATTGGGCAGAGTACACTATGTCACCTGTTTTTTATATATACATATATATATATTCTTTAAATCTTGTTGGGCAAAATGGAGTGTTTGTTCCTTTAACAGCAGTGTTAGTCTGGAATATGGCATATTAAAGAATATAAGAGCAGGAGCTGTGAGCCGGGCTAGAATTGTTGAATTATTATTCATTTGGTTAATATTAGACATTCTGCTGCTATGACTAGCAGTGGCTTGGTATTATCCTGCCCGAGGCACTGTTGCCTCAAATCCTTTATAACTTTCTCGAAACGAGAACATGCAATACAGCTTTGACATTAATCCATTTAGATAGACGTTGAAAGAATATTCATTAAGGCAGAGGGAGGCAGCTATTGTGTGTTCTGTGTTTTTCCTCCCAGGTTATATTGTGCATCTGTGTGAGGGCTGTGATATATCTTCCAACGCTGTGCACATAACCATGGCATACTAAAACCAAGATTATTAAAAAAGATGCTGGCACCTAAGGAAAAGTTATTATTTTACACAACATGAAAAAATGTAGCCTTATGTTTCCAGGTTCTACCTGGTGATGTGAGCACCAAGCCTTTGACTGGCATTTGTGCAGACTGCATCAATGTGTTTTTCTGGGGTTCAGTACTAAGCCGTAACAGAGTGTGCATTGAGGGAATAGACATGTATCTGGTATGTACACGCCTCCGGTCTTTACTCGGTGACATCCAGAATAATAAGCAATCTTGTAGTGCCTCTGTACGAAGTACAAACTGTTTATTGATATTGGATAAGGAGGATCGGCCGAGGCGCCTAACCATGCCTCAGGTTGATCACATGGCTGCTGGAGCATTGGGATATTTTGGGAACCGCAAGAATTACCCATTCAGTGTGTTCACTTGGAGTTTCCTTTTAACTCTCTTTGCAAAAGTGCCCTATGTATGTTTACTGTGGCTTAAGAGAAAATCTTTCGGTGCCCATCTATATCACAAGTAGATGGTCTGTTTAAACAGGGAAACAAAATCTCTGCACCTCTTGCATTGAGATCTCCTTCTATTGTGGAACTCCTTTAAGCTAGAAAAATACTTCAATGGATAATTAATGATTTATTCCTTGCTCTCTGCTTCATATTGCATCTTAAGTTTAGATATCTAAAGGTCAATAGAATGGAGTATTTCCTAGTGCTGTCGGCTAATTAGTAATTTGATTTAAAAAAAACTGTGGTTTGCAAAACTTTGTAAAGCTGGTATTTATTTTTCGGTGTGTTGGGTGCAGCGATAAACACAGCTTTTGGATCTGTGAACTTAATTAATCCCATGTTATTTTACTACATGTAACCAGTATGAAATGTTTGTATAAGTGTAACATGGCACTGGCCATGTGATATATGCTAATAGAGTGTAGGAGCGTTGCATATCTAACACCCTATCAATACATCTGCTTACATTAGACTGCAAGAGTATTTGAGCACCCTCATGTCATTAACAGTACATTTTATTGGAGGGTTGGCAGAAAGCTTACATGTAACGGATGTCTCTAAAATAGATTTGGCTATCTCAATACCAACTAATCGATATTAATTGAACCAGCAATCCTTTAGTCAAAGTAAGTTCTTGACAGACACCAAGATTCGTTAACAGATTACTAAAATGTACTTACCTTGATAGGTTACGAGTACTTACTTGAAGCGTAGATGTTCTCGACCAGTTGATTTTTTATATGTATGCTATCAGGAAACCGAGTTCAGGATCACAAACACTTTTCCATGTCTTGTCACCCTAATAGATTTTATTTTCATACCAGTGAAGTCATATTTCACCTAAAGTTGCGTAGAAATCATTTACACTGTGCAATGTAACTGCCTCGGGTCTCCTGTCAGTCAAGTGGGATGCGGAAGGTTTTTGTGATTTTAGAAAGATGATCCTTTTCACAGTAAATGAATGCAAACGTTTCTCGAAAGTGAACTTCTTGTGTTACTTGACAAGGTGAGCAGATACATGGACCCAAGCCTTTTCACATTCTAATATGTCTTTATCCAAACATATCCTAAGAAAAACATAGTCTTGTACCATAACAAAAGTTTATTTATATGAGATAGAGGGTTTTAGGGCCGTTGGGAAAAGGTCACTTGCTCCAAAACCCATTTTTGATTCAGTGTGAAAGCCAAAAACATCATAAACCCAATTCCCGTCACTCCTTTCTGTGATAGCAGCAGCTCCCTACCATTCATGATTTCTCCTGTATGACTGATGGACTTGTTTAATAGTAGCAGTGTGCTGTACACAGAGCTAGGTATGGGCATAATGGCCCTTGTAAGTCACAAAGCAATCAATCTTTTCAGATCCAGCAGAAGTGAAAGAAGCCTCTAAATTAGGAAACTTTCAAATTAAGTTAAATATCTTCCGATTTGGCTTCTATCGTGGTCCAGTCTCCAAACCTTTTGCTGCAAAAGAAAAAATAATCATAGATGTTCATTAGAATTGTTAACCCACTAAAAGCAAGTGACATTTTGATTTTTCTGGAAGCTTTGTCTTTTTTGGTGTTTCAATTTGACCTACAGGTAGAATTCCTCTCTGCTCTATTTTCAAGACGTGCTCTTGCCCTAGGTTCTATCATGTTTGACTTAATTTTCCCTATAGAGTGTATATAGATGGCACCCTTCATTTTGTTTAAGCTGATGAAATGGAGGGCGGTTTTTAATTTTTTCCTTGTTTAACTAATTATGGAACATACTTTGGTACAAGTAAAACATCATATGCGTAAAAAAAATATATATATATTTTTTATTTCTTTTCTTCTTCTCTAAATTTAACTTTTTATACAAAAGTGGCCCATGAGCTGGTTTAGTGTCATGGACAAATTAATATACAAACATGTTTGGTTCCAAGTTTAGTGATTTTAGGAGTATAAATTATGGAGTGGCTCTACACTTGCCATTTTCTGGCATATCAAAATAATTCCATAACCCTTGTACTTGCATCCAACTCTCCAGGGAACAATGGGATTTTTTTTTTTTTTAATGGGAATATAGGGAGCAGAATTCAAAGAAAATAACTAGAGCCGTTTTGGCCTTCAGATTCACTTAAAACTCCTGCTTTTCCTAAAACAGTTATCTAGAGTATGATCAAATATAAAAAAAATAAAACATTATAGATAAGTATTATGCCGTAACAAAGATGCACATGCAGATAATAAGAAAAGAAGGGATCGTGATAAAAAAATGACACACATTTTGTCATATTAACCTCTACAATAGAACAAAGATGGAATGAAATATAACTGCTTAAATAGTGCGGAAACACACACTCTCTCTCTCTCTCTCTCTCTCTCTCTCAATGCTAGAATTTTTTTCTTTTTCACAGTTCTGCTCGAATGCACAGACACACACACGTATACATTTTGAAAAGTAAAGTCAAACATTTCATATTTTACATGTGTGAAGAGCTTCCTTAATAATCTTAAAACTCGGTCTGCCTTCGCACACCATGATGGCCTACACGTTTTCTTCCATCCTGAGAAATCCCAGGTGATTGTGCCAAAAATATTTCTTGCAACTAAACTGTGCCATCTGGCCAGAGATGAGAGTGTATTTTTTTTCAGTGTATTTTAAGAAAACTTCAGCAATGATCATAAAAACAAATCTTGTTTCTTTCTAATTCTTTTGTTTTATTGCACTGTCACATTTTTAAAAATACCTTCAGAAATACTGTTCCAAAAAATCGTTGGTATAATTCTGAAAAAGGTAAAAAAAAAAAAAAAAAAAGCGGGTTCATTCTGAACCTGAGAATTTCTGATTTTGTTTCAGACTTTCCAGCATACCTAGTCTATGAGTATTCAGTATCTTGAAATGTCGTGAGCAAATCTTTGTTCTGAATTGGCGGTTTTGCTCTAACTACCTTGCCCTGAGTCATTTTCTTCTCACCACAAATTACTTTCAAGTGAATAATTCCAAGTGCAGTCTTCTATTGTAAAATTAAAAGTAAACCTTTTACATTATATATAAAATTTTATTCAGATGAATATATTTCAAAGTTATAACTGTAACAGGCTGTGGTAGTCCGGCTGAGTACCTCCGTTACTTCTTGGCTTTGTCTGCTATTTCTGGACTATCCGATATCGCCTATGCTAAGTACACAGTGCCATCATGAGTGCTCAGATGCCCATCTTGATTTAATCTGATCAGCGTTTGGAGGCGAAATGTAACGAGTGATTATAGCAGTGATTATAGCCTTTAACCCCAAACCATGTGTCAAGACTACATGAAGGGGTTAAACAGAACATACTTTATTGCAGTTGTGCAGAGGTATTAATACCAGAAAAGGGTCATTAGTATACTATAGCATAATTAACAATAAATTCAGTTACCCATCAAGTCCTCTTCCCATAACTCCTTGCTTTTCTTACTGAAAACAACCCTCCACTCCACCAAGCCCAGCTCCAAGCTCTAGGAGGCCATCTTGGTCATAATCCGGTTCTAGACGGAGCCCCAACTTAAACCCTTTTCCAACTGTTTGGAAATTAAGACAGCTCCTCAACACTCCTGTATCCATAATAACTTCAATTACCTTAAGTTGTAATGGGCATGGCAGATTATATGATTTCCTCTTTATTGATATCCAACAGCAATAAAGGCTGTCCTGGCATTTATCTGAATAGCAATTTTACTAATTGTAAAGAAGGATCTACCACCAAAAACAAACATGCAGTCAAACTCTACGAAAGTAGAAAGGGAAAAGGAAGGATACACTTTTTCTCTGTAGAATATGACAGTTCCAAATTATGTGTGAAAATAGTCTAGAAGTAATTAAGTATTTGCAACTAGAGTGATGGCGTGTGATTTACTGCGAGGCTGTGTGAATTTACACTTTGTATTTGGAAATTCTGGCAATATGGAAAAGACATTTGCGATGAGATTGTAGTGGGCACATTGGAAATTTAATACATTTAACACATTTTATTTGTATAAAATAAAATACTATGTGAATTTAGTGTAAGAATTAACACCAAGGACCTAATATTCAGCATAATGTGTCATACAACTCATGTACAATGTAATGAATCATTGTAATTTATTTTATTAAAATAAATAAATAAAAATACAGTAGTCTGTTACCTACATAATTCAAATAGGAACTTGGTAAAATTCAACATTTGGCACAGTAATTCAGAGAAATCATGTTTACTAAATTCTCACAGAATTCCCAGTTCAACATGCAAATGAACATAGACCGATATCATGTTTCAAACTTAACCCTACATTTCTGGATTCACCATTAGCAATGGAGAACAGGCGGACATCTTGCCAACATCCTACTCAAGATATTCATATGAGGCACAACATTCATTTTTCATTTTGCATAAATCTGTGGATTGTTATATAATGCTTGGTCTCACCAAAACTGAGTTAGGAAGAAAAATCCCTTCACGGCACAGAACTTTTTGTTGATATTATAGTGGCACCAATATGTGATAATACAAAGACTCGGTGATATCAAAGTGGTACTCTTACTTCTGAGGTTTTGTTTGTTTTTTATCTAAAGATAATCTGTATGAAGACCTCATATATTTAATTAAAATTCCAAAACAGTCAAAATAGATAGGGGTTATGTATGGAAGAACTAACCTGGTTCTGAAAATTTTATTTTATGTTTTGTAGCGGTTATATGACTTGGTGCAAAGGTATGTAACTGGTACTTATCTTGTTCCCTTATTTGATACTTCACATTTGTGGAATTGAGTATCTTGTGGGGGTTCCATTTGCCAATGTCAGACAATCTTTCTCTTTCTTTCTCCATGTATTCCAATCTTTCCTTTGTATTAAACTATTAATCAAGGGGAACATATGGTGGGCAAGGTCTCCTCTGAAACACCAGACAAGTACCCACCGGAAATATATTATTCATTTTATTTACCTCTTGTTTTTCTGGAAAGGCCTAAGTACGAGGGATGCACTGGATAGGTGTAGTGGCAAGGGATGACGAAATTGCCATTGGGAGGAGGAATGAGAAATAGGGGAAAGTTACTCCGGAAATGCCGGTGACATAGGAAGGACTTTAAAAAGGGAGCAAGTAGCCATTCACAAACGTTTTTTTCATAGATAAACAACTGTGCATTCTCATACATGGTAAATCAACTCAGACACTCCACACAATTACACACATACTGGCACTTCACATATAAACTTCTGCACTTAGTTTTATGCTCTCCCCTTGATATGTCCTCGGGGACCCTCAGAACCTTATGGGTTATTAACAGCCTACCGTACTGTGACACAACTTAAAGTCGCTCCCCAAATGCAAGCAACACCCCCCGCCCCCCGTGCATTCCGGGGTTACGGAGCTTACCTATCACCCTGTACCGAGCCTGAACTAAACTACTCAATTCTCACTCAACACATGCTTACTTCACATACATACTAATTTCACTATTGAGAATCGTTAGCTACGTTAAGCTTGTTCATATAAAAATAAAAAATGTGTAACAATTCATGCCAATGTCTAGCCTGTATGTAGCTGTGTACGCTGTTGTGGCATTTGTTGATGATCTGTACCTACCTGCACAACAAAAATAAAAAAATTAAACCACATTTAATGAGTACAGCCCTGTATTCACATGCATTGACACTCCTCACAAATACACACATCTTTTTCAATCAGGCTAAAACGGAGTTAGCAACACCTTAACAGAACCATCAAAATCAGCTCAAATGAATTGAAAATGCTTTTTGTTTTTTTACACATACCTGGAAATATTGTTTGGGCATGTGCATACCTTGCAATACCAGCAAATAAGCATTGTAGGAGAAATACAGCATAATATCCATGTGCACAATATCTAAGAATTCCATTTGAATACCTTAAAGAAACACATTACCATGCCCCACTGAAACATAATGGTTTAATTAAACACCTGTTATCCATTACCATCATCAATGCACTTGGCTCTCCATAGCCTTCAACCTGTGATGTAATTGAAAACCCCAATTTATTTTGTCATTAACCTCGTGTTACTGGCCTTACTTACAAGCTTAGCATCTCGAGTAAATCCCAGTTTAGACCTGATTTTAAGATAATGTGTTCTGACTTTGGCCGCGTTACCAGTCCGAAAAAAAGTTGGTGGAATTTATTTTGTGATCACTTTGATAACTGTCGCACAGCGCACGCAGAAATACAAAAATGTTCTTGATCCGTTACAGATGCTGAATTGTAAAGTAGGCCAGAGTTTGATTTTATTTGCAGGATTTTTGTGCAAAGTTAATCTGTCTATCAGGGCCAGAAAACAGATCTAAAAATGTGTGAGTTCACAATAACGAAAGAACAAAACTAGTATTTTCTTATAAATAATATTGGCTTCTTTGTGCCACCTTAATACAGCCAGATGTGTTAGTACTTCTCCTCCCTATGGCTGTCATTTTAAAGTGTATTCAGGCCTAGTGTAACTTATTACTAGAATAATTCAGACAGTGTATGTTTGAGGAAATAAGATTTACTATTTAAATGATTTGTAAGTAGATCATCCAGACAGCCTGCTGGTATAATCTAGCCGTCCCCCCACTGTGGGTAAATCCCTGCTGTGTCTGTACACAGCAGCTTTAAAACAATTTTAGTGTGTCTGCAGCTTGGAGTCTTCATACAAAAATATAATTAAAACCTAGCAAATTTGTTTATAGCAGAAAACCTCAGCTTCTCCACTTTACATTATTATTAAGATTTCCCAAGTAATAGACATAGGTGGATCCTTACATTTGTTAATAAATATATATTTTCTTCATTGGTCAAAGTTCATTGGCGCATGTTTGTGTGTTGTATAGCATGTTATGGGGGGGGGGGATGATTTTAGCCTCTTCACCACCAAGTTATTTGCACACAAATGACCACTGCAAATTTAGCAGATTATAGCTTCCATTTAGATTACAATTTGGGTGTTCAGTGATCTAATGCATCTCCATCTTATTTTACAGGAGCCCTTTACTACGTTTTTCTTAAATGCCAATGATGGAAAATTCGACCATTCAGACCGAACATTTTCTTCTGTTGCCAGATCTTGGAGAAATAGCCAAAGAGATACGTCAGATGTAAAGGTAAGGGCACTGGCCTTATATTACTAATATAACTTCTTGTGTAATGTTAATGTTCTCTGTTGGTTACTACAGTCCAGTCAAGGATCAGATTACATGATCTGATAGCACTATATAAATACATACAGGGTCAGTACAAACCACTGTGTTCTAACCTGTTCTGTGGCAGGATAATACAAGAGGTCATTGAGACTGTAAGAAAAGAGTTTTCACTTATAGCAGTGGAAATATTCTTTACAGTAAGAATAATAAAGATCTGCAATTCTCTGCCATGAGAAGTCATTTTATTGTTGATTTTGTATTAAAAAAGGTCTGGATGTGTTTTTTTTATTTATTTTTTTGGGGGGAGGGGGTGTGGCGTGTGGGGGGTATTCAAAAGTATAATTTAAAGTATGTATGTGAACAGGCCATTAATCTAAAGAAACATTTGATTATCTGCTATTATGATGTCAAAATGTTTAGTTTTTTTCACTTTTTATGGTGTAATTGGCCATTACTAGATATTTTTTTGCCTTCTTGTGGATCAACAACATAAAACGATCTTTTTAAATGTTGAACTTGATGGAGTCTTTTTCCCCCCCGACCTAGATTACTATGTCACTGTGTAACTGAATGTTTTTGTTGACCGGTTCCCAAGAGCACTGTGAAAAATGTACAGATTTCCAATTTCTCCATTACAATAGTAAACATTTTATATCTGTTATATATTAATGAAAATTACACTTCCTCTAAGTGTTAGCTGTAACCTTTTTATTTTATTGTTTAGTATATCAGCATTGATCCCATTAATTCTTACTAGGTGTGGGTGGAGTTTATGTTACCGCAGTCCATGCCTGTATCATTTTTAGAAAACCCTTATACCTTCTACATCCCCTGTCCCAAATACGTGTCTTGCGCATCTTCGGTTAAATCAAATCTTTATTACTGTGAGCATATATTTGGACATAATTGTGGGCTAGCTTCTCCATTGACGTACACTATAGCTCTTTGTGATCTTTTTTTTTTTTTTTTTTTTTTATAGACATGCATCTTAATTTCATATAATTTTCTTGCATCCGAATATTAATTTACTTTATAGCAGTGGTGTTAACAATTAAAAGTACATATGTTTTTGCTTTATAATTGTGAATAATATGGCGGGGTCTGCTTTTTATTTAACCCTCTGTTGTTATGGGCTAGACACACATCTGTGTGTCTCGTCATTTTGAAATCGCCGTAGCAAGCTTTGGCCGCATTATTGTGGCTGCTGGAAACAATTGATGTTTGTTTGATGTTGCATGGTAAAGGTTTTCTGATTCTATTAAAATTTCTGTTTTAATTTAGATCAAATGTTTTTGGGGCTGAGAGGGGCCCAATAAATTGTGTTCTCCTGCTGTTAACTCAATAGTTGGTCTACTCCATAAAACACAGCAGGAATTGGATTTGACCTTAAAGTGTCATACTGTTATAGCTCACCCAGCACTGAGCTTGCCTTGCCTGGGGCAATTAATAAAGCATTAATGACAAGATCCATTTAAAATGTGGGCTTTTCTCTCCAGTTTCAGTCTTGGCTTTGCGGTGCCTGGGGTTATTATGCAACAACACACATTAGGGTAATCCTGCAAGCACATAGCAGAGACAGAGGAAGACTTAACTCTTTGGGTAACAAAGGCATGCAAGTAATTTGGCTGTCTCTAATATTGAACCATACACTGAACAAAATTATAAACGCAACACTTGTGTTTTTGCCTCCATTTTTGATGAGCTGAACTCAAAGATCTAAGACTTTTTCTATGCACACAAAAGGCCTATTTCTTTAAATATTGTTCACAAATCTGTCTAAATCTGTATTAGTGAGCACTTCTCCTTTGCCGAGATAATCCATCCACCTCACAGGTCTGGCATATCAAGATGCTGATTAAAAAGCATGATTATTGCATAGGTGTGCCTTAGGCTGGCCACAATAATAGGCCACTCTAAAATGTGCAGTTTTATCACACAGCACAATGCCACAGATGTCGCAAGTTTTGAGGGAGCGTGCAATTGGCATGCTGACTGCAGGAATGTCCACCAGAGCTGTTGCCCATGAATTGAATGTTAATTTCCCTACCATAAGCTGTCTCCAAAGTCGTTTCAGAGAATTTGGCAGTACATCCAACCGGCCTCATAACCACAGACCACATACCAGCCCAGGACCTCCACATCCAGCATCTTCACCTCCAAGATCGTCTGAGACCAGCCACCCAGACAGCTGCTGCAACAATCGGTTTGCATAACTAAAGAGTTTCTGCACAAACTGTCATAAACCATCTCAGGGAAGCTCATATGCATGCTCGTCGTCCTCATCTGGGTGTCGACCTGACTGCAGTTCCTCGTTGTAACCGACTTGAGTAGGCAAATGCTCACATTCGATGATGTCTGGCACTTTGAAGAGGTGTTCTCTTCACAGATGAATCCCGGTTTTCACTGTACAGGGCAGATGGCAGACAGCGTGTATGGCATCGTGTGGGTGAGCGGTTTGCTGATGTCAACGTTGTGGATCGAGTGGCCCATGGTGGCGGTGGGGTTATGGTATGGGCAGGCGTATATTATGGACGACGAACACAGGTGCATTTTATTGATGGTATTTTGAATGCACAGAGATACCATGATGAGATCCTGAGGCCCATTGTCGTGCCATTCATCCACGATCATCACCTCATGTCGCAGCATGATAATGCACGGCCACATGTTACAAGGATCTGTACACAATTCCTGGAAGCTGAAAACATCCTAGTTCTTGCATGGTCAGCATACTCGCCTGACATGTCACCCATTGAGCATGTTTTGGATGCTCTGGATCAGCGTATATGACAGCGTGTTCCAGGTCCTGACAATATCCAGCTACTTTGCACAGCCATTGAAGAGGAATGGACCAACATTCCCCAGGCCACAATCAACAACCTGATCAACTCAATGCGAAGGAGATGTGTTGCACTGCATTAGGCAAATGGTGGTCACACCAGATACTGACTGGTTTTTGGACCCTCCACCTCCCCAGACTTTCCCAATAGAGTAAAACTGCACATTTTAGAGTGGCTTTTTATTGTAGCCAGCCTAAGGTGCAATAATCATGCTGTCAGATCAGCATCTTGATATGCCACACCTGTGAGGTGGATGGATTATCTCGGCAAAGGAGAAGTGATTTTGTGTACATAGAAAAAGTCTTAGATCTTTCAGTTCAGCTCATGAAAAATGGGGGCAAAAACACAAGTGTTGCGTTTATAATTTTGTTCAGTGTATATACGTATTTTGGGTGATGCACGGTTGGCTAGTGCAAATGTTCTCAGATGCCCATATTCAGCCTGTACTCTGGTTGTAAGTGGCACCATCCTGGATCTTTTGAGACTGTGCCAATTTGGGACTTAAGTCCATAATTTTTTCTCCAATGCAATGTTCTCTTAAACCAGAGAAAATTGATGGACGTTTCTTTAATATGCAAACACAAAAAACACAATTTTTGACATGTGTTGTGTTGGTTCTGTGAACTTCATAAACCTGACCTGTGTTCCTGCAAGATTCCCCCCATTTATATACAGCAACATTCCCAAGTGTAGCTGTGCTACCCCTGTATTGAATTGCTAGGATTTTTTGAAGCACCACATATGGGATATGTCTCTTTCCATTTTCAAACTTTGGTTTTGAAGATTGATTTGCTGGGCCCATGTGTGCGGTTTAGACACCCACCACATCAAGTAGGTTTGCTATCCCCCGTTTCAGCATATGGCTGATTGGAGTGGCTGCTAAGTACAGAATAATTGGAATGGGTGCCAGTAACATTTATTTAACAGCATGATTGGTAAATTCAATATATCATGAGTACATTATCACATACAGATTATATGTTACTTAGGTTGTAGAGAACCTATTTATCTGCCCATCCCCCCACTGCCCCAAATGGCAGGAATTAAATGGTTAAAGCCTCACCCCCTCATCCTACAACATGTCCCATCCTACAACATGTCTCACCAACAGACTATGCAACTGTGGAACTGTGGTCGAATCTCAGTAAAAATAAATTTACTAGGACAAGATTGCCATGTGGCATATGTGTAAATGGTGTATCAGTTAGTTAGTTTCACGTAGCTAAGATACAATCAACACCGTATTGAGCAAATGCAGGAATGCAGAAACTGAAAACACTTCCCCCCTCCTCCATTGTTCTGGGTGAGCCATGTGGTCTAATAAGTAAGGGAAGTTAGGCTTTGTTCAGCTGATTGTGTAAAGAGTATATGGGGGTAGAGTTAACTATAGGAGGAGCTATATGTCTATATCATGCATTTACACAGTTAGTTCTGGGCTCAGATCTTGTTGTATTTTGGTGACATAAGTCCCTCTGAGCCCCGGTCGGTGAATCGAATAAAGAATCTCTTCCTTCCTGAAGAAACCTGTGTCCATCTCTCTGTGCTTGGCTTCCGTCAGTTTCTCCGGTATCATTTGGTGCATTGGGCCGGGAAGCTCATCGTTCAACGGTAGCTGAGAAGCAGAGGCGTGAGACGGTCTATCTTTGCCCACGTTCTCTACGGCTGCACCCCTGAACTTCTGCGTGGACCTCCCTTCGTCTCGGCGCCACTGGTCTTTTGTCCAGGAGATCATCGGCCTCTACGTAGTAAGTGCTGGGGTGTCCCCGTCGATGAGTGTGAACCCAGGTTCAGGAACGAGGAGGTAAGACAACTGCTGTTTTAGACGGCAGACCCACTAGGGGTATACCGATTGTGCGGTAGGCCCAAAAGGGGTTTAAATCTGTGTATGGAATCTGCCCCCTCTGTCGGAGGGAAGGAGCGAAGGCGCACCGCTCAATCGAACGCTCTTTAGTAAGACCGTTTGATTTGGTTAGTCAGGCGGGGTTCTGGTGTAAATAGCCCTAGCCGGACACCGGTGTCTTGTCTAGACTAGCGTTCTAGGGTGTATATTACGTTCGCTAGGTCGGAGGGACCGGGAGACTAAGCGGCGTCTGTGTAAATTCGGTTCGCTAGCTCTCAACCTATCTTGGCTAAGTGGGAAGGCGTGTAAATTTGGAACCCACTAGATTTTTGATAGTAATCGACTAAGAGGCGTCTGTGTAAATTCGGTCCTCTAGCTCGCTATATGTGGTGCTTGGGCAGTGTGGCTAACCAAAACGGATGTATATAGTTTTAGGTAGTCCATTCAAGGTACTGGCCAATAGTTTAGTTGGGATTGTAAATGTGCTAAAGATTGTTTAGTAAAGTGTATATCTTGTTAGATAGCGCGAGCTCAGCCGTCTAGCGAGAGTGTTAATAGTGTGTTGCTGTATCATAGTGCACGGTACCATAACCCTGTATATTTACTGACACTGTATATAAGTACTAATCATTGTCGTCTAATGCATGTTTCACACCATAACCACTAATAATTGTATTGTGACCTTAAATTGTGCTTTGACTTATGCTAACCGTACTGTAACCGCTATTTGTAAAAGACGATGTTACTGGGGTGTGTTATAGACAGGTAATTCATATATAGAGAATTATAGCGTGGGTGACTGTATAGTTTCGCCAAAGGGCACAGTATTAGTTACTTAGTGACTGGTGTAACAGCTGTGTGTGTACGGGAATTCCCTGTATGTTTTGTTGTATGAGTTTGACCTAGTAACTGTGCCACATGGTGCTGTTGCCAGGGAAACAAATGTGACTGTTGTAGGTGTGTTTGTTGTGTTTCTTTGAATTAGACGCTCCATTGCTAAGTATGGCAGCGCCGATTTAAAGATTGTTGATCCCTTAGAATGTATGCTAAATAACTTTAAAAAGGGATATAATGTGTGTGATTTTGGGGACTACCTTATGTAGTAGAGAATGACCAGTTTTTGACTGTTAACACAGTTTGTGTTACTAGATGGTTATCAAAACTGGTCTGTCCATCCCCAATGGAATCTGACCCATCTGACCATCCCTCAACTAAATTCTTTAGCAAAAACTGGTGCAGCTGGTATGTCCCCCTGTGCTCTAATTGTCTCTGGCTCTCAGATGCCTGTCCCCTCCTTTTTCTGTGCCTACCTACCCCCCCAACTGGTTCTTTGTATTCAGTTTTATTATTAGCAGTCAAAATTGTGAGGAGAATTCTTAATAACAGTAACTGAATCCACTGAAATCAGATAATTCTCAGCAATTACAAAACACCATAACCACTGAAAATACCATAACCACTGATAATACCATAACCACTGATAATACCATAACCACTGATAATACCATAACCACTGATAATACCATAACCACTGATAATACCATAACCACTGAAAACACCATAACCACTGAAAACACTGAAAACACCATAACCACTGAAAATACCATAACCACTGAAAATACCATAACCACTGAAAATACCATAACCACTGATAATACCATAACCACTGATAATACCATAATCACTGAAAACACCATAACCACTGATAATACCATAACCACTGATAATACCATAACCACTGAAAACACCATAATCACTGAAAACACCATAACCACTGAAAATACCATAACCACTGAAAATACCATAACCACTGATAATACCATAACCACTGATAATACCATAATCACTGAAAACACCATAACCACTGATAATACCATAATCACTGAAAACACCATAACCACTGAAAACACCATAACCACTGATAATACCATAACCACTGATAATACCATAACCACTGATAATACCATAACCACTGATAATACCATAACCACTGATAATACCATAACTACTGAAAACACCATAACCACTGATAATACCATAACCACTGATAATACCATAACCACTGATAATACCATAATCACTGAAAACACCATAACCACTGACATAATACTATAATTACTGAGCCTTGTGTGCCTTTAGTAACAGTAAATTAGTTTTGAAATACAACTGGATGAAATGGTCAATGGTATAGGACGCTGGAATACACTTTTACCATTTTTGGTTACTGGTCAGGCTCCTCCTTGCCCTGTCCGAAACATTTTGTTAACCAAGTTACTGACCAGTAAAATTAATTTATCCATTTCCACCTACCTCACCACTCCCCGACCGGAACCTATGACTAAACAACCCTATCTAAGTCCCACCCTAACCTGACAAATGACCGGTGCCCTCCAACTTTGACATTTACAAATGCCACTGTAGCTTACCCCTGGTCCACCACACATTGATATTAATGGTCAATTACAGTTGGCAGACCCTGTATTTGTTTATGTCCCGTTCACCATGACTGATCTGTTTAATTGGAAGACCCATAATTCCTTTACGAAAGCAGACGAGTAACCTAATGCTTTCTATGAGAGATTGCTGGAGTCATATAGATTATATACTCCTTTTAATCCAGAGGCCCCTGAGAACTCTCGAATGAACAACTCAGCATTTGTCAGCCAGACCCAAGGTGATATCAAAAGAAAATTGCTAAAGTTAAAGGGATTTGTAGGAATGTCCATATCACAGTTCAGGTGTATATGAACAGGGAGATTGAAACAAAGCAGGAGGAAGAACGTAAAATGAGGATGAAGGCAGATATGCTAGCTGTAGCTATCATAAGTGTAGAGAGACAGGGAAGGGAGGTGAATAGAGGAGTTGAGAATAGCCTGAGTAAGGGAGGAAGTAGGAATCACTGTGCGTATTGTAGAGAGGAAGGATATTGGAAAAGTGACTGCCCACAGAGGGAATATAAAGCAAGTTATAGATAAGACAAGAGAGAAGGTTACGAGATGGTTACAGAGGTGGCTATAGAGAAAGTCTTGGAGGGAATGACAGTAGTAACAGAGGAGGTGTTCAGGGAAGTAGATACTATTCCCCTACCCAGAGATTAAGGGATAGAGAAGATAGAGATTTTGTCGGTCTGGCTGACACTGTCATGGAAGACTATTGATACCGACTGGGCTCCATCCCCCTTTAGCCGAGTGCAGCCTATGGTCGATGTATGAATAGAGGGAAAGAGGAGCTTTTTCATGATTGACACTGGTGCTGAGTACTCTGTGGTAACTAACCTAGTTGCTCCTCCTTCAGGAAGACTATAATTATGATAGGAGCTACTGGGAAAAGCGCTGCTAGACCAATTCTCAGGAGTCATACTTGTATTCTAGGAGGCCATTTGGTTAAGCACCAGTTCCTATATATGCTGGAGTGTCCAGTTCAGCTTCTAGGACGAGATCTATTATTAAAGCTTCAAGCCCAGATAACTTTTAAACCCAACGGATCAACGTCTCTGAAGTTTAATAGATCACCAGGCATAATATCAGTATCGGTGCAAAAGGAAGAAGAATGGCACTTCTACTCTATAATAACAAATACAGACCCTAAGAGTGATGAATCCTTATTTGACATTTCAAGAATATGGACAGAGAATAATCCTCCAGGACTTGCTCGCAATATTCCACCAATACACATTGAATCAAAGCTTGGAGCATATCCTGTTAGCCTTAGTTAGTACCATATATTATAGAGGGCTAAGGAAAATATACAAACCTATGTGGATAAGTGTGCAAAGTATGACATCCTAAAATTCTGTACCTCCCCTTGGAACACTCCATTATTACCTGTTCAGAAGCCGGGATCAGATGAGTATCATCCTGTACAAGATCTAAACGCAGTTAATAATGCAGTAGTCAATATACACCCAGTGGTACCCATCCCCTATAATCTGCTTGCTTTAATACCAGGTGGGGCAACCTACTATACCTTCCTAGACCTCAAAGATGCTTTCTTTTGTTTCTGGGGTACTGCTGAAAAATTATGTATGGGCATCCACCTTCCATACTTGGTAACTTAACGGGGGATTTGAGTCAGTTGGGAGAAGGAATTACCCGGCAGCAGGTTGTAGAGTTGGGTAAAACTATGGAGGAGGTACAGAAATGGGTACAAGATAGATTACCTGTGAATATTTATCCACCTGTTCATTCTTGCCATCTAGGGGATCAAGTGTGGATAAAAAAATGGAACACTGTTCCATTAGGTTCCAAGTGGAGAGGTCCCTATGTTGTTCTTTTATCTACCCCAACAGTTGTAAAGGTTGTAGAAGTGACTCCGTGGATTCATCACTCTAGGGTAAAAAAAAAAAAAAAAACAGCGGCAGATTCCTGACAAGCTACCATAGATCCAGAGAATCCTTGCAAGATCCAGTTGAAGCGTGTGACCGAGTTGGATTAAAAGGGTTTTTTTTTGCGAAGATAATATTGTTAAAAGGGAACATCAACAAAGATCTACAAGTGAGTGTTTTTGGAGTGTTTTTGACGGCCATAATAATGCCTGTCCGCTCACCAACGTGTTATTAAAAGCCAGGAAAGTCTCGAAGGGACCCCTGTGAAGACGAGCAGAACTCCATTCCCTGCAGCCCTTACATCCTGGAAGCTGAGGTGCCATCGCACGGACGAAGACTGAGGATGAAGACGTCGAAAGAAGTGTTTTTGATAATATGTATTTTTGTGTCTTTTTATATTCAGGAAGGTAAAGGTACCGACACTCCTAGCTGTGAGGTATGCATTAAGACTACAAGAACAGGTAACCATATTTCCCAGACCCTAATTTGGCATTCACAATATGAATGTAACGGAGATGTATCAAGATGTAGATACTTAAATATAGAATATAGTGTGTGCCATTTAGGAGTAGGAGAACCTAAGTGCTTCAGTCCAGAGTATCAACCCCGTACAATTTGGTTGACCCTCGGGAATGGAGATCCTCAGGGGACCCTAATAAATAAAACTGAGTTAGAAACCGTACATTCTTCGGGTGTTCTGCTATTTGATGCATGTAAAGCAATATCAAGTGGTAGAAAGCCGTGGAATGTATGTGGGGATCTTAGATGGGAGAGAACATATGGGTCTAATGATAAATATATTTGTCCCAGTAGTAAAAATAAGTATGAGTCCGAGATGCCCAAATAGAGAATATAATTTTTGCCCATATTGGTCTTGTGTGGGGTGGGCAACTTGGGGACAGACAGCAGACAAGGACATGATTGTGACTAAGTTGCCTACCAGTCCATACTGTAAGTCTATGGAATGCAATCCAATCCATATACTTATAAATAACCCCGACAAGTTCTTAGATAAATATGGTAATTTATTTGGGTTTCAAATATATGGGACGGGTTTAGATCCTGGGACAGTATTGTTTATAGGGATAGAGACTGATACGGTAACCTCCCAAACTCATCAAGTATACCATTCCTTTTATGAAGAGATGAGTATAGATAATAAGATCCCCCATAATGCTAAAAACCTGTTCATAGATTTAGCCGAAAGTATTGCCGGTAGTCTTAATGTTACCAACTGCTATGTGTGTGGAGGTACTAACAAGGGAGACCAATGGCCTTGGGAAGCAAAGGAGGTAATGTCCGGTTCTGAGGCAGTTGACCAATTAATATCTACACAAGCCGATTATCATATGAGTGTTAGAGGTAAATCTGAGTGGAGATTAAAGACCTCCATCATAGGTTATGTTTGCATAGCGAGGAAAGGAATGATGTATAATACTTCTGTAGGAGAATTAACTTGTCTAGGGCAAAAAGCTTATGATGATGATACGAAGAATACAACTTGGTGGTCGGCTTCAAATGTCTCAGAACCATCTAACCCGTTTGCTAGATACGCCAATTTAAAGGATGTGTGGTTTGACCTATCCATCACATCTACCTGGAGAGCCCCAGCAAATTTGTACTGGATCTGTGGTAAGAAAGTATATTCGGAGTTACCACAGGACTGGGAAGGGGCATGTGTATTAGGTATGCTCAAACCATCCTTCTTCTTGTTGCCAATTGAAACAGCAGAGACCTTGAGAGTTAAAGTTTATGATGTGAATCATAAAAAGAAGCTAGCATCCTTGAATGTAGGTAGCTGGGAAGATAATGAGTGGCACTGGCTACCTTAGCGCGCTTCATTGCCAATAGGAGGGATGTAATATGTGAGGGAACTGGTTAACAGCCAAACTGTATGCCCATGAAGTGTTATTGTATTCTAATACAGGGATTCAAGCCTCATTCTACCATTAGGCAATTATGGATTCCTCTGTAAAGCACATAGCCTTATTACCAGGTAAACCAGTTGGGCTGTTGATAAAGTCCTCCATTCACTTCCAGTGCAAATAGAAGGAGGTGTATGTGGAAAGTTCAATCTCAGCAACTGTTGTCTGCACATAGATGATGAAGGGCAGGCAGTGGCTGATCTCACAAGCCACATGGCTAAACTGACGCATGTACCGACTTAAGCCTGGAACGGGTACAATTCTAGTAGTTGGTTTGGAAGTAGGTACGAGCAGCTTGGAGGGATCAAGACATTGGTAGGAGGAGTCATGTTGATTATAGTGTGTCTCTTTCTACCATGTTTGGTTCCATTGGTAATTAGGTCCATACAGAGTGTCATAGAGAGCACGACAGAAAGGAAACCAGCTGCGCACGTAATGGCTGTTTGCAAGTATGAACCCTTAGCCCAGAGAGAATATATTCAGAATGAGGAGTGCTGAAGGAATTTGTAAGGATGCTAAGATGCTTACGAGGTCTGTTCTGATTCATGGCAACCTGAGGTGTAAGCAAACTATGGTTAAGTGATGCATCTGGAATTGTGAAATATCAGAAGCATCAAAGGGGGGAATGTGGTGGAATCTCTGTAAAAATAAATTTACTAGGACAAGATTGCCATGTGGCATATGTGTAAATGGTGTATCAGTTAGTTAGTTTCACGTAGCTAAGATACAATCAACACCGTATTGAGCAAATGCAGGAATGCAGAAACTGAAAACACTTCCCCCCTCCTCCATTGTTCTGGGTGAGCCATGTGGTCTAATAAGTAAGGGAAGTTAGGCTTTGTTCAGCTGATTGTGTAAAGAGTATATGGGGGTAGAGTTAACTATAGGAGGAGCTATATGTCTATATCATGCATTTACACAGTTAGTTCTGGGCTCAGATCTTGTTGTATTTTGGTGACATAAGTCCCTCTGAGCCCCGGTCGGTGAATCGAATAAAGAATCTCTTCCTTCCTGAAGAAACCTGTGTCCATCTCTCTGTGCTTGGCTTCCGTCAGTTTCTCCAGTATCAGAACTACAAAGGAACTAAATCACTGTTTAGTAAATATACCCCATTGTTCGTATATCTTCTCATAAACTGCAGCCTGTGCATGCCCTACCCTTTTTCCTTGGAAGATATTGAAAACCTCTGCAGCTATCATTCTGTGCACGCAATGCACTGTGTTTAGAAAGAACGCTGGTCTGATCTGAGGTCTGAGAGTAGGCAGGCGTCCACCAGTAGGAAGCAGAAATCAAACCGTCTTGGCTGTTTGTTTGACAGGTAGGGAGTGTTCCATAACACAGACATCCCAACTTGCATTCAGGGAGATGGCTCTTCACCATCTACAGCGCTACTCCCCGCCAGCGCACGCATGCACCCCCCACATGACAAACACACACAGCACGCAGACCTGTATGAACACCTTGACACACAGATATACGCACTTGTGCGCACACACTCGGATACACACACTGTTACATACTCAGATGCTGGCACACAGATACACACACACTCAGATACACACTGACAGAAACACTCAGATACACACTGGCACATACACTCAGATACACACTGGCACATACACTCAGATACACACTGGCACATACACTCAGATACACACTGGCACATACACTCAGATACACACACTGGCACATACACTCAGATACACACACTGGCACATACACTCAGATACACACACTGGCACATACACTCAGATACACACACTGGCACATACACTCAGATACACACACTGGCACATACACTGAGATACACACACTGGCACAAACACTCAGATACACACACTGACACACAGATACACACACTGACACAAACTCACATACACAATGGCACATACACTCAGATACACACACTGGCACATACACACAGATACACACACTCAGATAAACACTGACACACATACTTTATATATTTTCAGCCACCCTCATTTTACCTTACAGTTGTGTCCTGGAGCTCTGGCTGATGCTGATGGAGATGAGCATGCAGTAGCAGCTCACTCCAGCCTCTCCTCTGCCCCCATGCTCCCTCTATTCCTCCTGTGCGCTGTCTGTGAAGCAGGGAGGAAGTGACAGGCTGTCATCACTTCCTCCCTGCCGGCTGATTCTATGGTCCGCTCTTAAAGTGCCGGCAACCCACCGGATCTGCTTAGCGAGTATTAGGAGGGGGGGCACAAATCATGTATAATATGCTGGTAACCAACACACACAATCTGATATACATTGCATGTCAGATTGTGTGTGTGATTTCCGGAATATTATACATGATAACGAGGGTGACAGGGAGCCGCATGCAAAATGAGGGAGTCTCCCTGAACTACCGCGAGACTTGGGATGTCTGCATTACATAATGATAAAAGTGCAATTTTTTCATAGAAATCTGCACTTTTATAAAGTCTTATTTAAGTGGGATACTGGTAGTATGCCTGGTTGACGGGCAAGTTATGAACAGTGTTCATTAGACAAAGATTGACCAAATCAGTAGTCCGACACATGCTGACAGGCTGGGTCACATTATACATTGGTGGTTGAACTGAGGTTAGCAGATATTGTGAACCAAGCTGGCTGAGCAACATGGCAAATGTAAGTCATCAACATCTGCATACCATTTGCAATTTTGAATTTACCATCCCCTGCCTGATCCACAGTCATTGATACTCATATTACTGTGAATATGCTTACACTCTCATCATATTCTCAATAATATGCAAAATCAAACTTGTCCAAGAGATATCATTTTACAAATAACCACTAAAGTGACCCATACCACTTCATCTCAATGATGTAAAACTCGGTCACGAGAGGTTGCAGCTCTTAGGAAAGCTTTGAATTGAATCCTTTCCTATCAGAAGCTTTTGGGGGCACTTGGGGTGATTGTCGCGTGTGCACGTCAGATGCCCAATGCTCCTCTCCGAGGATTATTGGATTGGCTATCACACAGAGAGTCGAATGACGTAGTGGGAGGAATAGCAAACAGTAGCTCTGAGAGAGTCTCTGCATTGGAGAAAAGGCAAATAGAAACATTTTTTTCAGGTTTTACTGAAATTCGAATCTGCAACTAGGATCCTATAGTGTTTGTATTTTGTTGGATACATGTTTGTATTCCTAAAGCTATAGTGTTTCTTTAAGTCTTTATGGATAATGATAAGATGTAAGAGAATAAATTCTGGGTAAAATGACCTTTTCGGAAGCAAGTCACCCGGAATGGAAATTAATGTGTTCAGTCATCTCTCCGTGATCCCCATATCTCTTCACGCTCCCAACATTTTGTTTTATATACACACACATATATTAGAAAAAGAAAAGGCAAGAAAATGGCATGTAATCTGGCCCAAAGCCTTTCAGAACGGCTCTATTACTTTCTGGATATAATTTGTTGTTCTTTGAAAGGGTAGTTGTGACAAGATGTCATTATGGTGACATAGTGTAAATTAATACACTTAATGGAGATGACCAGGACTGACTTACTGACCCATAGGAAGGGCTCGTTCAAAGTTAATAGATGCCAAGGGATCAGCTTTTGATGAAAAGAAATATGGTGCGCATAAAACCCCAAGTGATAAATTATTTGGGGAATTAAAAAAAAAAAAAAAAGCCTCCACTGGGTTTCATTTCATAGAGTTCCCATAAAAACAGTAGGCTTTTGTAGCAGAATGTATTAAAATGAAACGTCAAGTTTGATTCAGGAGGTATACAGTTTTGATAGCGTTAATAGTCGTCTTTTATCACTCCAAGACATTCCTGAAAGTAACGTTAATTTTTCCAACAGCTTGGGCCTGTCACAAACCTGTAAATTAGCAGCGTGTTTCACGATCTTTCTCCTACACTGCATACTTTGCTATTAACTACACAGGGGGACGTCAACCTTTGCCACTTCAGCTGTCGTTAAACTACAACTCTCATTACCATTTCTGACTGAGGGTGATGGTTAGCAACGGCTCAAGTGTCGCATATTACTTATTAATCAGATATCACATATTTTACCCTTTTGAGCAACTTTGGGATTATTTGCTAAACAGAGAATTGCAAGTTTTAGTCCACAATATGCAAAAATAACTTCATCTCAGTATACTTCAAGGCCAGATCTCTTGGCTAATCATTATAAATCTGTTGTCCGCAACCTAGAATTCCCAACTCAGAGAAAAATCTCTTTGGGGATTTTTTTTAAGCTTAAAGGGAGTTACAAGGCTGGATAGATAATGCATTAAAATATTCCTGAAAAGGACCCATAAAAGTAAAATTCTCCTACATTTGATGTAAATCCACTATGCACACTATCCGCAAGTACCACAACGATTCACTATTATTATTATTATTATTATTATTATTATTATTATTATTGGTATTTATATAGCGCCAGCATATTCCGTAGCGCTTTACAATGTTATCAAAGGGGAAGATTTAACAATAAATGAGACAATTACAAAAACTTACAGGAAAATAGGTTGAAGAGGGCCCTGCTCAAATGAGCTTACAGTCTATAGTAGGTGGGGTGTAAAACACAATAGGACAGGAGGTAGCAATCGAACAAGGTGGGGTGAAGCAGAGCTGGAGTGCAGGTGGAGAGAATAGAGTGTTTCCTTTTAGGTGAGAGCAAGGGACATGTATGTGAGGTAGAGGTTACTCTGGGAGGCCATAAGCTTTCCTAAAGAGATCGGTTTTGAGGCACTTTTTACATCTCTTACTTCTGATGATAGAGGTGAGATCTCTGCACAGCAAGTGATTTATTACATTTCTGGGAGTCGTGGTCCCCTTGTCATCTTTTTTACTGAAGAAAGCATTGCTGAGTATTATTACATCTATCAACCCTTCACATTGCGCATAACATGTGGGTATCTGGATTGTCCCTTCATGTCAATTCAGTTATTACTTGCGTTTTGTTTAAATGGTATTTCATATTAGTAGGTAGAACCTGTGCAGGAATCACGTGTTGCAATGGGCTGACAGTAGGGGTTAATGCAGCTGTGAATAAGGTTTGTGATCATATTTGCAGATGTGGATCACTATTCATTGTATGGTTTATAGATTGCTTCACACCTATAAATGCTTTAGAAATCCAGTTTTGATGAGGTGTTTTCTTTTTCCTGTTTTTCTTTTTCTTGTATGAGGTTGTGATTTATATTTTATCATGATATGTTGTAATATATAGATGGTGTAAACCTTAGCAAAAGAGATTTCACCTATATAAGGTAAATTATTTCTTATGGATACGAGCTGTTGATGGAGTATTTTTTTGGTGTGTAAATTTACTTCTAAAGGTCAAAATGTAAGTTGGTAGCTTATTCCTACCTCCTTATGTCCAACTTTCCCTCTCATTCATTCATTTCACAACATTGATTACCGCACCTTAATTAAGATCCAATTTGCATACCCAGAATTGGTTACAGCAAGTAAAAACCATTCTTCTTGTTAAATGTGCTCCAGCCATCCAAGTCAGTGAAACAATTCTATTCACTTACTCGCATTATGTCTGCGGCTGTTGAGATGTCGTCTTCTGACAATGGTACTGATTTAGCTCTCAGCCAATGAACTAAGCCCTGCACTGCCAAGCTCCAGCTCTCTGTCTGAAGTAGAGGAGGCAGGGAGTGGTGTTGTAGTGGTTATGGTGCTTGGAGTCTAGTTAAACTATTATCCAGACAAAAGTGAGGGTGGGCTATTTTATTCCCCTAGTTTATTGCCATTGTCAGCCATATTTGTTTAAAAGCTTCCCTTCCAGGGAAAGGTGTTCTACAAATACTTATCTACTTTTAGCGATTTCTGTTTGTTGTATTACTTAGTACATGTCTATCTGGAAAAAAAAGACCCCTCCATGATGTAACATTTTTCCACATCCCCTCAAAATGAAATAGAGGTTTAGCATCAACTTACTAATAGCATTTAAATTGGGATATTATGCCTCATTTGATATTCTGGTGCAATTTTTCTTGTCCGAAGTGTGCATCTTTTAAATGTCTATAAAGAGATTAATTTTTCGAGAACAGGGATATCAGCTTGGATCGTATTACACGGCAAGTGAGTATGTAATGCTTTTAGCAATTTAATTCACTGAATACAACCCATGCTCTGAGATGCGAAAAGACAACATTTTTTTTAAATGAGCAGCTATTAATTTAACACTTTGCATTCTAGAGGGCTGAGCGGTTAGCTGGTGTTGAGTGTCCATTTTCAGCGGGTTAAGATTTTGTCGTAAGAAATGTAAATTTTTAGGATATATATTGTGTTTTTCATCTAAATATAGTAATAAACTTAACTGATTTAATAAGAGATCTGTGTTACAAATAATAAAAACGCTTTACATAAAAAGATGAATGTTATGATGGTTCATATAGTGTAATTTGCATCCCCTATTGTTTCATTATAGGAACTCATTCCAGAGTTTTACTACCTACCAGAGATGTTTGTCAACAGCAACGGGTATAATTTTGGAGTTCGGGAAGACAGTGTAGTTGTCAATGATGTAGACCTTCCTGCGTGGGCAAAAAATCCTGAAGATTTTGTCCGAATCAATAGAATGGTAAGGTTCAATTTTAAATTAAACAATAAACATGTACCATTTATTGTATGGGTGTTGGTCTATTTACATCTGTGACATACAGTTATAACATTAGCATTATTTAAGGGAAATTAAGACTCATTGCAGCATTTTCAGAATATTTGTGATGCCTAAACATGTCCAAGTTCCTCTAAAGTGCACTTGACATTCCAAACACAATATGGTGAATATAATTTCATCTGTGCATTATGGTTATCAATTTTTTACCAAATGTATAACTGAATATTCTTCTGACTACTCTTGCCTTTTTTTATCATGAAATAAGTCCAGTGGTAATCACAGAAAATGTATAGATATAATATTACTCGTATAGCACACCTACAAATTAGCAGTTATGGTATCTCAAATGTGTAATTTGGGAGGTAGGTGCACATTTTTGGACACCTAATTGGAGATGACAGAAGGTTATCTCTGATAACAATTTTTCCACCCTGATATTTAGATTAAATCTTTAACCGCATGACTGTAGTCTATATTGCAGGGGACTAACATGTTACAGAGCAATGTATAAGTATTGCAGCTTGTCTTCCTTTGTCTTGAAGGAGAATACAATTTTATATAGAGCATTTTAATATGCTATGTATTGTGGCTCGTTTTCCTTTATTTGAAAGAGACTAACATTTCTTTGAGCAACTTATAACAATCTGCATTTCAGCCTGTCTCCCTGTCATTCGAAGGAGACTAACATTTCAAAGAGCAGTGAATTGGTAACACTATCAGTAGAACCTCAAAGATCAGACATTTGATAGATTAAACAAAAGCCAATAGCTTTTCGATAGGAAAAAAAAACTGTATTAATATAACATTAAAAAAAGAAACCGTGTTTTAGGTATGTTTTTTTTTTTTTTGTTATTGTTTTTTCTTTAAAACACAAGACTTTTCTCTCTGGGATATAGAATTCTGAAACGAACATGTGCACATGTTTAGAGTTCATATGTACCATTGAGGGCAAAGTAGAATTAATATGATTATATTTAAATTTACCGTTATTGGAAGTAAAAGTACTACCTTATGCTAAATAGTTCTTAGTATTAGCCTGGCAAAGTGAGGTTGTCTAATGGCTTGTAGGAAATAGCATTCAATTAATACGTCAGGGAATGTTGCTCCGGTTTCATTTTATCCATAGAAAGCCAGTGTGATTACTGCGAACTTACTCATGAAACATTAATAAACCATTGTGTTCAATTCTAACACGGTTATGGTCTGACCTCAGTGATGTCACAGAGGACAGAAGCCGTAAGTAGTCCCTGATAACATTACCTTAATGCTAGGTTCATCAATCACAATCTAGCCAGAGAGGACCAGCATCCACAGATGTGCATCTGCAGCCCTGCTCGGCCTCTCAATCCCTGCTGACTTGAATTGATGCTGCTGATGGCAAAAATAGAACAAGCCGCAAAAGCAAATGTCTAGTTTAGTAAAACACTTCTGTGATTAAAGCTTAAAAGGGATTTCGTGGAAAAAAATTAAGTTTAACAAAAAATAAAAAAAATTATGTATAAAATTGTATTTGGCAAATACATTTACTGCATTTGTACATGTGCTAGATGACAGTACTCTGGGGGTTTTAATACATATATCCAAATTAATTTATAAGAGTACAAAGTATTTGAACCAAAATATACATTTAAACATTTCTGAATTTTATATAATGTATAATTTTATATTAAATATGTAATTTTATATACTATGTTTTATTCTTTTATTTGTTCTTCTTTATGTGTTTTATCTGCATGCCAAATAAAGTCTTTAAAAACCAGATTTATGAAACCTATAGTTCTACCACACAATCATGTACCCACCTGATGATTTAAAGAGGACCTGTCACTTCCCAGGGTTTTTTAAGATTGTTTGCTTATTGTTATAATTAACAAATATGTATTTGTAAGGTGTGAAAAATAAAATTAATTGTAAAAAAAATTCACAACTGGGCACTTCCATCTTAGCTCCCTGTCCGTCGCTGTTTTAAAGAGACTCAAAGCACAAGAACAACTGTAGCTTAATAAAGGTCTTTTTGTGTGTATAGATCATGCCCTTGCAGTCTCATTGCCCAATTATTTGCCATTTAAGAGTTAAAACAGTTTTGTTTCTGTTTCTGCAGTCCTAGACACGCTTACCCTGGCTGTGACTTCCTAAACACTTAATGTAAAGGGAAATCTAATGCTGAACTTCCTTTATTTCACAATGTGATTCGTTTAGAATTGCAAAGCTCCTTCTTTGTTAATTGCCTACCAGAGCCTGCAGGAGCTTGTGTGTGTCTAAAGTAAACACACTGTGAATCCCAGCCAGGACAGGTGTGGCTAGGACCACATAGACCTCTATTTAATATTGTTGAATAAGCTTTCCAAATGACTTTATAGTTTTGTTAATTTTTTTAATTATTTTTTTTCAACATATTCAAATATCAAAGAATATATCCTATGTTTAAAAAAAAAAAAGTCAAAATATTATTAAAAATAAATAATTGTTCATAATATTAAAGGATCACTATAGGACCAGGAACGCAAACTTTTATTCCTGACCCTGTAGTGTTAACACCACCATCTAGCCCCCCTGGGCCCCTCATGCCTCCATAAATATAGTACAAATCTTACTGTATTTAAGCCAGAAGCTGGAACTCTACATGCTGTTAGACTCGGGAAAAACAAGCAGTCTGCTGACATCATCAGAAGTTGTAGCCTGATCCAATCACAGTGCTCCCCCATAGGATTGGCTGAGACTGACAAGGAGGCAAATCAGGGGCAGAGCCAGCATGATTCAAACACAGCCCTGGCCAATCAGCATCTCCTCATAGAGATGAATTGAATCAATTAATCTCTATGAGGAAAGTTCAGTGTCTGCATGCAGAGGGAGGAGATACTGAATCACAGGATGCTTTGCACAGTGCTACCCTGTGCTCTGCTGACAGCAGATCTGAGTGGATGGAGTCATATTATGCCTCCATCAACTCCAAAGTCCCTCTGGTTCACTCTGTGTGACTGCAACTGGAGGTGTTCCTAGCTTTCAATGCAAACACTGTATTATCTCAGAAAATACAGTGTTTACATGAGAAAGGCTGAAGGGAGCTATAGTTGTCACCTGAACAACCTCATTAAGCTGAAGTTGTTCAGGTGAATATAGTGTCCCTTTAAAGCATTTTAAACGTTTATCCAAAAATATTAAATTATTTGGAAAGTCTATCCAACAATATCAAATCGGGGGCAAAATTATTTTACTTCTAAATGGCAGAAGGATAGAGCAGTAAGACTGATCTAGGGCATGATCCCACCAAAACGCTTTCATTGAACTACAGTTGTTATGGTTCTTAGACTATCTTTATACCTTTTGGTTCTTAGACTATCTGATCTTTGCACCTGGCAGTCAGCATAGAAAAAGGATACTGAGAAAAGGAGACATGTAACAGATTAACATAAGTTATAGTTGATTTTCAGTGATCTGTTCAGAGATGTGACTGTTCCCTTTTAAGCACAAATTTCAGTGTGTTCCTTTAGCACTGACCTCCATCCAACCGTTTTCAAATAACTTAAAGTCCAAAGTACTGGATCTACTTTATAGGAGCCAAGATTCCCATCAACAGACCATCTGTTTTGACTTATTGGTTTACAGTGAGGTCAGTGGCGTACACACAACCCATGGGGCCCCGGTGCGAAAACTGATCCGTGGGCCCGCGCGCGCGCTTACTCTGCGCGGGCTGGGTCCGCAACACATGGCGGTGGGCACCTGGTCGCAGGGCTGCGACCCCTGCGACCACGGTATGTACGCCAGTGCATGCATAAACACATACACTTAAAGGACCACTACAGACACCCAGATCACATCAGCTCAATTAAGTGGTCTGGGTGCCAGGTCTCTCTAGTTTTAACCCTGCAGCTGAAAACAGCAGTTTCAGAGAAACTGCTAAGTTTCACTGAGGGTTAATCCAGCCTCTAGAGGCTGTCTCATTGACAGCCGCTAGAGGATTTTCTGCGATTCTCACTGTGAAAATCACAGTGAGAAGACGCTGAACGTCCATAGGAAATGCTTTCCTATGGGCGGTTTGAATGCGTGCGTGGCTCTTGCCACGAATGCGCATTCGGAGCTGAGAGGCGGATCGGGGCGGAGAGATCCCCAGCGCCAAGGGAGCCCGGCGCTGGAGAAAGGTAAGTGCTTAAGACACACACGCACACATTAACTGACAGACACACACTCAGTGACAAACATACATACACACTCACTAACAGACGCACACAGACACACACTCTAACACTAACACGCACACTCTAACACTAACACGCACACTCTAACACACGCACACTCTAACACACGCACACTCTAACACACACACACTCTAACACACACACACTCTAACACACACACACTCTAATACTAACACACACACTCTAACACTAAGACACACACACTCTAGCACTAAGACACACACACACACACTCACTAACATACACTCACACACTCACTAACATACACTCACACACTCACTAACATACACTCTCACACTCACTAACATACACTCTCACACACACTCACTAACATACACTCACACACACACACACACACACACACACAAACATACACTCACACACACACACGTTTATTTTTTTTGTTGTATCCCCCCAGTCTCCTTACCTGTGGGAGAGCTGAGGGGATTCCCTGGGGTCCAGTGGTGTCACCCGGCTGGCTGGCCCTGCTATCACCAGGCTGGCGGGCGCGCGAGGGAGCACTTTCCCCTGAGTGCTCCCTCTTCAGCTCCCTCGCGCGCCGCGTACTGATGCCGGAGCCGGAAGATGACGTCATCTTCCGGCTCCGGTTTCAGTGCGGTGCGCGAGGGAGCTGAAGAGGGAGCACCCAGGGGAAAGTGCTCCCTCGCGCGCCCGCCAGCCTGGTGATAGCAGGGCCAGCCTCGGGGGGCCCTGAGGTGGCCGGCTCTTGGGCCCCCCAGGAGAAGAGGCTGGCCTGGTACATACCTGGGTCGCAGGGCGGCCGGGCCCCCTGGTGGGCCGGGCCCGGTCGCAGCCGCGACCACTGCGACCCCGGTATGTACGCCACTGAGTGAGGTATAGAAGGGTGTCAAGGGGGGAGATTAAAAAAAATATATTTTGTTATGAATATATACAGGGTATGTTTGTCACAGACATGGCACCAGGGAACCCTATTTAATAGACTAGCTATACAAGCTCTCTAACTGTAGTAGGATTGAGAATGTGTAACTGTCTATCTGCTGTCCGCAGCCACTGACTGACTGGGGGGCATTGTGACGCTGTTAGCAGACAATCCACAGCTTCATCAACTGGAAGGAAATGTAAAGGGGCATTTCAATAATGCTTGTTTTTCTCTTCTCATATCAACTAGATTTTCATTTTTTTCTTTCATCAGAACACTAAAAACTGACCTCTATTTAACCCCTTAAGGACCAAACGTCTGGAATAAAAGGGAATCATGACATGTCACACATGTCATGTGTCCTTAAGGGGTTAAAAGAGCACTATAGGGTTAAAACCAACATCTAGCCACCCTGGTTCCCTCATGCCTCCCTAAATATAGTAAAATCTTGCTTGTATTCAAGTCTGCAGCTGCATGCTTTGTCACTGTTTCCTTTAGACCTGCCCACTGCCTGCTGACATCAGCAGAAGTGGTAGCCTGATCCAGTCACAATGCTTCCCCATAGGATTGGCTGAGACTGACAAAAAGGCAGATCAGGGGCAGGGGCCAGCACAATTCAAACACAGCCCTGGCCAATCAGCATCTCCTCATAGAGATGAATTGAATCAATGAATCGCTATGAGGAAAGTTCAGTGTCTGCATGCAGAGGATGGAGACACTGAATATTTGGATGCATTTTAGGCAGCCATGACCCAGGAAGGATCTCTGACAGCCATCTGAGGAGTGTAAACACTGCATTTTCTCTGAAAAGACCGTGATTACAGAAAAAAGCCTGAAGGTAATGTTTCTACTCACCAGAACAAATTCAATAAGCTGTAGTTGTTCTGGTGACTATAGTGTCCCTTTAATGTCACTATTTCAGATATTAGTATAGAAAATGTATAAAATTCTACATACTTCGAGACTATAGTGTACTTTTAGGAGTACTCCCACATATGTACTATGGTTCAGCAAATGCATTTTAAAGGGACACTATAGTCACCAGAACAACTACAGCTTAATGTAGTTGTTCTAGTGAGTATAATCATGACCTTCAGTCATTGCCGGTGAGATAGCTCAGTTGGTTAATGCATCATCCGTAGAATCTGTCTACCTTCCAAGGTAGATAAAATGAGTACCATTAAATTGGGTAATAGTAACAATGAATGTTGGGTGACATCCCCAGGACGCACTTGAAAACCAGAGTAATCTGAATGTACCTTTCCTGGTCAAATACTTGAGGAGGTGCTGATTGGCCAAAACTGTGTTTGGCCCCGTCCCCTTGCTGATTTTAGCCAATCCAATGCTTTCCCCATGGTAAAGCATTGGAATGGATAAAAATCGGCTATTCTGATTATGTCACTAATAACGCTGGAAACAAGGTGAGTTTTAATTGCTTTTAAGGGGGGCTAAGAGGTGGCAAGACACCTAAATGGTGCGTTTAGCACTATAGGGTCAGGAATACATGTTTGTGTTCCTGACCCTATAGTGTTCCTTTAAGTATACTGTAGATCTTTATGATTAAGACTGACACCTTTGTTTATACCAACATCCTTTATCACAGTACATCACTGCCCGGCTTCCTCCTGTCTTCATTATTCATTCTACTTTTCTCTCCCATTTTCTAATGGTCATAGTTCAGTAAGATCATTTAGATGATAGCAACGTTGTCTGACCTTCCAAATCCACCTGTTTAGAACCCACGTTCTTACAGTCTTATCACATTGCAGCAAACTACTTTTCAAATTTGACTGCCATAGAGAAGGGTGTCCTTGTCATCATACTACAAAACTAATGCATTTTTTTGCCATAGATCCCAGGTAGATAGGTCTCTACAGGCCCAGACAAGGAGAAATAAATTGCTATCACAAAATAGTAAATGGCTGCATTTATTAAATGTGCACAGTGCATATATATATATGTAAATACAAAAAAAGAGAGAGAATTCAATAAGAAATATATCTACTTGGATACAAGCATCATAAAATAAATATGAAATATTGAAATCGTATCCCACTCCACTCTCTGAAATTCTGTTTATAAAATGTATTATTTTTGTTGCATAGGCTGCCTCCTAGCTTTACACAATGTTCTCATCCGGACAGTTTTCATGGCGTTAAAAGAAAATTAAATAGATGGCTGAGGCAGGAGAAAAGGAAACATAAAACGCAGCTCCCTCTAGCCACCTAGACCTCTGCTCTCTACTGTGCATAATTAGATAACACAAGCGCTTTCTCAGACTCGCATGAATCTTTAAAATTGAACTAGATAAAGTCTCAAAATCCCCGCATGCATTAAGTCAGCATCTTCATGCTGACATCAACACCAATCTTCTATAGATCTGCTACTTTATCATGTATACTTTATGTGTATCGCTAATATTTTTTTTTTTTTATTTAACTTTTATTACCTGAATTGTGCCCTTGGCCTCTGGGAGATGGGTATTAGGGAGGTTTGCTGGTTGCAGTCTGCACCGTACATTGTATTTTAATAAGAAGCCCGAATAGAAATTCAAATCCTACAATTGCCATGGGCAGCTACTTCTATTTTTTTTTTTATCAATTTAAATACTTATTGTGTTTCATATGTCATAGTTTTGCCTTTCATTTGTAAGCTGGAGCTCTACTTGATGTTGGTTTATTCTAGTCAATTGTCACATGTGCCATTACCGTTTTCTGTCACTCTTGCATTGACGTGGTCAATGATGTGCATGTAAATATGTCATTTTCACTTGTTTCCAGGCTCTAGAAAGTGAATTTGTATCATGTCAGCTACATCAGTGGATAGACCTCATCTTTGGTTACAAGCAAAGAGGGCCAGAAGCTGTGCGGGCATTAAATGTCTTTCACTACCTAACGTATGAAGGCTCTGTAAACTTAGACAGTATCACCGATGCAGTACTGCGAGAGGTACGTATGGTACAAATTACTATTTTGGTTCAATGCCCTTTGGCTTGATAACTGTATCCTTTCATTTCCAGAGTCACACACACTTCACAACTAAGCAATGTAGGACCTGGTGCACTTGACTCCTGTAGTTGATTACCTTTCCTCTTATTTCTTTGAAATCATAGACCTAATATGACCAAGGCTACGATTTCTATTTGTAGTAGTCTGTTCCGTTAGAGTTTAGATTCTCTTTCTATATTAGCTTGTTTTGTTACATTCACAATTCCATCTTCAGCGAAGATCCTTTGTACATTCTTCTCCTATCTCTGCAATATTGCAACATCAAAACCCAATACGTGACATCTGGGTAGCTATTGTACGTGGTAGGATAATGTGAAGCATTTGAAGTTTATACATAATCTTTATATAATTTGCTCCTAATTAACCTGGTGATTGTGACCACAGATTCTTCGTACATAGTCATCCAAAGGGTCTATAATAAAAACTGTTAAGTGATTGGGCAGCCAGCAAACTAAGTCTAATCAAGTCAATTTCCAAAAATCCTACAGTGACTTATTAGACCACATCAGAAAGCAGAACACAGGCTCAATCCCATCAGGCCAGTCTCAGGATGATTTTGATATAGTTTTGGTTAGGGGGCTTGGATCCTGACACTGATGCAGTATTTAGTGCAACAAAGAATACGTGGACACACGGGAGGGCTTGAAAGTCGCCAGACTTATTGAGCGGTCCATAGCCTTTAAATGTTGTACTAAAGTGAGCAACTACTTAAGTATATGTTTTTCAGACACCGCAATAAAACAAAATCCTACTAATTTGTTGAAAACCAGCCTGTGGCAGGTCACTTTTAAGGATTTATTTGGGACTACAGTACCCTTTCAGAACCTTTTCCCCAGCTCTCTTACCACGGTACCGCTCTTCTGAAGAAGAAAATATGTATTGTGAGATTAGCCTTTAGCCCGTGCTTTTATTAACACAATATTAAAAGACGGATAGAGTCTACTCCAGTTTTCATGTGTTACATACTTAATTCATAAAATATACACTCTGGGATAGGAGAATCCGCACTCGGCAACAGTTTCATGAATGAATGAATGAAACTGCCGTGCAAGAGAATACAATTAGATTTTATTTCCATGTCATGGCTAAAACTGTTGTTCAAGGGAATATATTTTGTTCCCCATGTCACGGCCGCTCAACATATCTTGTCTCATTTTAAGCTAGGACTCTGGACATTTTATGGCTTGCAGCTGCATTGAGCCATACACGTATTTTTTATATCTAGGGAGAAGTAGTGTTGCTGCATTTATAACAATCTGACAGGACTATTAAAGTGTTCATCTTAGGGAAATTAATATTAATTTTAAAATATAAAAAAAACTAATTAGTAATTCAAAAACCAACTTAGTAGTAATGAAAACAAAGCTTTTTTTAATTTCAGTTTGGTTATTGTGGCCTGATATTTGAAATTCACCTTGACTTCATTCTTGAATTTCTGGTAATTCATACTCTATTTGAGAGGGGGAGCCTTCTTGCAGTATAATGTTTGCAAGAAGGAAATGTTGTTATGGTACATGAAGTGCCCATTTAACATAAGCACAGAGACTGCATGGAGTTGAGGACCTGCGTAAAACGATTCTGTGAGGGCACACGGGAAATTCTATAAGAGATTTATTTAAGATCCACTGTTAGAATAAAGCACATACAGGTTTTACAAAGGTCTATACACCATGTACAAAGAGCCATTTATTCATTAAGCATAATCAAGATATGAATCACTCCTTGCTTTGTAGCTTCAATTGTGTGGCCTAATAAATGTGTGTGAACAATACATTATTACATAGGAGATTCAGAGACATTGTCATGTCTGACATTCGGGAAGCATATTACCTTGCTATGTGCATCATTATGTCCACATAATATTTATCCCAGTCTTCATGTAGCAAAATAGTAGAATATTTAAATCTAATGTGGGTATTCAAGAAGTTCAACAGCTGCTAGATGAGTTCTTCTGAGATGTGGAAGACGCACTCCTTTCCCCAGGATATCTGCCATCTGGTGTATGTAAAACAAGCATTAATTTATACATCGCCAGGCATGTTCTCCTCCTACAGTATAGACGCAAACTTCTATAATGTCCAAGTAATACAGGAATTAAGACAGTTGAGCTACATATCCTTTAAAACCATTGACGTGATATGCTAATGATATATAGATATATGCGTATAGTGCAAGCATTTTACAATATTATACAAATGCAAAATAGCTTTAAAAAAATATATACATTTTTGAATAATTTGTTGTAACAAAATATTGAAACAATAATTCAGTTCAATAAAATAAAAAAATATATGTATTAATTTCTTATACAAAATATTAATTCAATTCATTCTGGGATTGTTCATGGGAATCGTCTGGAATTCTTGACAATTTGACGTACTTAACTCTGTCAATCTTCCATGGAAACAAAGTCACTCATTGCTGCTGTGTATGTCACAGATTTTTTAAATAGACTGCACCAGCACCATAGCCACCTATACTTCTAATAATAGGTTATGGTGCAAGAAGGTTCTATGTGTCCTTTTCCCTTCATTATGTTCTATCTAACCTGCCCAGACTCTCCTTTATTTTTATACAAGTGCCACTCCAAATAAATTACCCCAGTTTAGAGTGTTCTTATAATTTCCCCTTATGATGCTTGGATGTTACATATTGTATAGGATAGATTGGTTTAGATCCATGCAGATTGTCTCATTATTTTGTTTCACCACAATTCGGTTAAAGGGACACTATAACAACTTTGGTCACCATAACAACTTTAGCTTAATGAAGTCGTTTTAGTATATAGATCATGCCTCTGAAGTTTTAATGCTCAATTCTCTGCCACACCTCCCTTAGCTGTGACTGACACAGTCTGCATGAAAACAGAATGGTTTAATTTTTAGCTGCAACTTATTTTAAAAGTGTTTATCTCCTGCTCTTTAAATAGAACTTTAATCACACACAGGAGGCTCCTGAAGAGTCTAGCCATCTATTAGCAAAACAGGACATAAGAAATTATAAAAAAAACAAAAACAAAAAAAACTGAATTCTCAATAAAGGAAGTGTACACATTAGATGACTCCTTACAGGAAGTGTTTAGGCTCTGTAAGTCACATGTAGAGAGGTGTGACTAGGGTGCATAAACAAAGTGATTTAACTCCTAAATGGCAGAGAATTGAGCAGTAAGACGACAAGGGCATGATCTATACATCAAAATTGCTCCATTAAGCTAAAGTTCTTTCGGAGACTATAGTCTCCTTTTAATGCTTATTTTGACTCCATTCTAGAGATTTCCAACAGTGGAGCTAAAATTTTAGAGCCAATTGTGTCTAATTTGCAAGTTGAAAAAACTAAACGTTTGTGGTATATTCAATACGATATATTAAATTTTTAATATGGGACAGGCAATTTGGGAAATCAGATTTCAAATAGCGGCAATAGCTGTGCATTTTCAGGCATGTTTGCAATTAACGACATGTGGTTAAATATATACATGTATAAATATTTTTCTCCCCGCAAGATTTTTGTGTGACACATTTTCTGTCAATTACATTTTCTTGTGCAGGTGTACGTCGCATTAGTCCTATGTTTAATGAAACATGCGTGCCAAAACAAATGTTAAAATGTGAAGAGATGCTTGAGGGTATTGATTCATTCTTGGTTGACAGGTGAAATCGTGGTTGCCGCACTAAGCACAGCAATTATAGCATTAAAATATCAGGAGGTCAGAGGAACAGATAATATTCTTCCCTGTGTCAGATTAAAAAAATGACACTTTGACAGCACGGGATCCCTGGCTGAGAAAATTATGACAGCTTAACTTATATTGCAGTTGTAAAGCTGTAGTTTCTAATGAACTTTACAATGACAGTCTTCTCCTGTGGTGAGACGTGACAGGACAGTCCTAATACGATGGCCAGTATCTCTTTCTTGTATATAAACAACACTTTTGTTGGGGATTAAATACTATTTAGAGTTGTCATCATTATAAAAGGACGTCAAAATATGCCATTGTATGACCATTCACAAGGGATTATTACTAATCCGGGGATTGCTAATTTTATGCCAAAATGAGCTTGTAAATTCTCCAATTTACAATTTACCATCCCAGTTTTCCTTAGTTCCCTGTTTAGTTCACAAACCCTATTTTAGTTGTAAAGACTAGTGTGGTGCCCATTACAGTTCCACAATATAGTACTGAATGACGGAGGTTATTTTCAATAAATGTCTTCCACAAAAGATTTATCTGTTATAACATATGGTTGCAATGTTATTGGGGCAAAAAATGCAAGTATGCTCTTCAGCTTAGACTAGTTAACATGGTTAACTGAATAATTCCAGACAATTCACACTCTGCACCTGAGATGATTGTGAACTAATTTGCTTAAGCTACATTGCATGAAAAGGTTGACAATTTCTGTTCTAGAATATGTATAAAAATGTATGTTCCATGTCTTTCAAACCAGCAGGAACCTGTTGAGAACTTTGGATAAAATGATTTGTTTTATAGACATTTAAATCCATGTATAAATCATTTAAATGGAGTGTCTCAGTAGTGGATCTTATGTTGTTTAATAACATGGCCTAATGAGTTATTCAAACTTTTACAACAACACAGAGGCGACCAAATAACAAGTAAAATAAAATAACTTCTTGCACATTCAACTGTCATTGTAGTATAGGTTTTGTCCAGGTGCGTGGCAAACAAGTTGCTGATAAATTCAGCTAAAGTTTGCATTTATCCCCTTGCCCAGGACATTGACCTCCGCAGAGTCCCAATCTTACAATAACTTGTCTCTACTCTGAACAGGGAACTTTAATTCAGCCATCTCATGACCTGACTGTAGAATAAGACATTAAAATCTAAATGCGTCAAGCTTTTTTCAGTTCATACCACTAAATCATTTTTGTTTGTTTTCCAAGTCCTTTTTTGTGGATCGTGCATTTTGTCTCCTAAGATCTTTGTTTTGTATGTAAAGTTTATCCTGTAACAGGACGTCCCTTGATGTGCTTAAAAGATTCTGACACCAAAGAAAGATACCATGAGGGACACTGCAATAGGGGGTTTCTCCCCAGAACCCCGGAGACTGCTGATAACGCACTCTCTGGGATATGGCCTCCTGCCCAAGATGACCCGCTCTGTTCTCTTGAGAACTTACACATGGTCAACATCCAAGTTCTTCCTTCCCATATAGTTTTGGTTGATCAAAATTGACTTTTCCCTAGTTCACAAAAGTCCGTATAAGTCTCCCCAAAGTAGATTTCACGCACCCGACACACTTTGGCAGCGGCACTCATTGCACCCTATACCGGGGGTCGCAAATACTCACAACCGGGCGCACTACCGACCGCATCTGCAATTGACTTACCTCCCCACACGAACATAGACGACACAGTTAAAAACATATCCATTATGACAGGAGGGTATCCCTGGGGAGGGACACACACCATCCTAGTGCACCCCATTCACAACAAGGCTCACCCTCGCACACCGGGGACTAGACGGACAGTCACGTTGGGGAGACCCCACGGACCTCATACCACATGTACAAAAATACGCCTCCATAGCTGGTTCTCACACAGACCCATAAGACACAAAACATGTCCTAAGATAAACCCTAAGAAGGCACACTCACAGACTCCACCAGGTCTTGGACATGCCCGAAACACTAGACGACACCACAACTACACAATTAATATGTAAAAAGTGCTATGTGTATATAAATGCCGCTACTGTATTAATATATGTTGCAAAGTATGCCTGTATACGCTGTTGTGGCAATGTGGACATTTATGTTGAACCTGCACAACAAAATAAAAACTAAAATAAAAAGATTCTGACAATGGGAAACCACACTTAATTTCAGCTATAGTTTTATCTCCAGACCTATTATATTTAGTTTATTCTAGATATTTTACAGTTTATTACAGCAACATAGGAGGCGTAGTACAAGTACCCTGTTTTATTCACCTTCTAATGGATCTTACACGTTGTGAGTTTCACAGTGACCCGACCTTACAAGTGCAAATTCTCAAGTCACAGGTTTATTTGGACACTTCTCAGATGGACACTTGCTGTAATTAATAGTAATTGAGGGTTTGGGTGAACTCTGTGCGCGCCTTTGCAAGGTCAGTAATTGCTCTCACTGAATAGGCACTGATCCCCTTACATTGCTCACGAGGTTGAGTTGACAATATTTTGTAGCAAGTTATTCTCCCGAGACATGAAACAATCTTGTTAGATGGGAGTTCTATCGTAGCATTCTCTTCTGTCTGACACCTTGCGGAATTTGCTGAGCTGACGTGTAGGCTTTGACAAGAAGTCAGGCAGTTAATTACAAATGCCTGATGATATTCTTGCTCTGTTTTTGCAGAAACTATTACAGAAATTATTGGTTATCTCATGGACAGAATTAAATTTTTCTCTTTTTAAAGTTACTTTTTTTTTCTTTCTCATACCTTCTAGAGCTGCCTCTATATTCGGTTGTACCTATTGGATTCCATAGAAAACACAACCACATAGCAATCCTAAACTCATTCCTATCTCAGAATTTGTCTGTTAAAGAGGTGTGTCGCCGATTATCCCACATCAGTACAACAGCCAGCATTTGTTTTTTGACAAACCTAAACAACAACTCTTTTAAAGGACCCTTAAAAACTAAGCATTTAACTAATTTCTAGATTGTGGCTTTGTATTATTTTAATAGTTTTCAGAAAAAATAAATTTTTTCTCTCGAAGATTTTATGATTCTTAGCCCAGCTTCTTTGGATTTCTGTTAATAGTTTTGCGTAGAATATATTATATGCTGTATATAATATGTGCCACAACTTAATTATATATACTGTCATGCTAACATTGTTTTTCTCATTTGTCCTGAAGATTCCCGAAGCGTATTTTATTAGAGATCCCCACACTTTCCTTCTCACTGGGGATTATGTTAAGGTATCTTTGTGTACAGAGCTATGGGCCACTATGGTATTAATATGCACTTGTGTATTACATGGGAGACCGAGACCTCTCTCGAGTACTTTAACTGCATGTCAGCACAGGTTAACTTCCACATATAACACAGATCCTGAATTTTAAAAAAGTTATTTGGTTAACTGAAGCATGCTTGAGAGAAAGCAAAGCTTGTCTACAAACATACTAACACTTGGATGAGTCTGCAGCCTGAGAGAAGAGCACCCGGTGATTTTTTTTGGGGACTTTTTTCATGGCTGACTTGGGATGTGCTTGCATTGTCAAATAGTGGTGTTGACCTATCTCTTTGATGCATATTGATTATGACAATCACTCCTCTCTCCCTGCAGGCCATGGAGGCACAGATACAGAATTTTGGACAGACGCCATCTCAGTTGCTTATTGAACCACATCCGCCTCGAAGCTCTGCCATGCACCTGGTGAGATATAACGGCTTGTTGGGAAATTTATTTCTTGTAGACACAAGGGTCAATCCTCATCTCTGATACAAAATTATATATTTATTCCCCCACAGTGTGTTATGCAGAGATGCTCATGTTTTTCTTTAATGTGTTTTTTATTTGTGCACAAGGACCAATACGATTTCCTTGTTTTTGGGTTAAACCGAAAAAGACGTATCAAAATATAAGTATATAGGTTTCTGATACCCGTCACACACTCTTCATTCTTTTCTTAGTTTTTTTAATTTTATTATTATTTAATAGCCACTCAATCTAAGAAAAACAAAGTTTCACATGTACTAACTATTAAATATGATATGATGTTGATAGACCACAGCAACTGTCTGTCATTGAAAAGTGTTTGCTCTATTTCACATATTAGAGCTCTGTCTTTTTACAATTACATTTATGTTTACTGTGAGGCATTAAGTCTTGGTTGCAGCTATTCTAGTAATCGTCCAATACATAAGTATACAGAGGTCAAATGTGAATTGATACTTCACTAGCAAATATTACTGGACCACTACTGCCCTCCAAACTGAATGTATCTCCCCGAAAAATCATAGGATTCCCAAAATGAAAGCAGCACACATCGTATTCACCAAAATTAGATATGCAGCAACATGTACATTTTAGAGCAGGTAGCTGACCGGACCTGCTGGGTTCATTTCAATCTCTTCTTGTTACACCCCCCCTGGCTGTCAATCAGACAGCCAGTCCTATTACTTGTTGCTTAGATTAGTGGTGAACTGTATTGGGAAGCCTTTGATTGGACAGCCACAGAAAGTCTGGTCTGGGAAAGAAATGGAGTGCTTGCAAAGGCAGCAGACCAAAGAACTACAGCTTTTGCAATATGGTTTTAGATGTACTCCCAATGTATAGTTAAATGGCATGGTTTATTTGTGGGTATACCCACTAAACAGTGTTTTATATTCTGAAACTGGAGTGTCCCTTTAAATGAGTACACCAAGCACCATGACCACTTCAGAGATTTTAAGTGGTCATGGTACCTGGAGTCTATGCACCGTTTCGCTATGAAAGGCTGCACATAAAGTGTTAAGCCCCTTCGCTGCCGTATATGTCATTAACCAATCCATATTTCTGTAAAGGAAGAAAGTTGGAGTAACCCTTTAACGCTGTTGGTTTACAGAGCCACTTTGAAGACATAACCACTGAGCTCATTGTAGTAATGATGGTGCTAATAAAGCCCCTTTAACATCTTGGTTGTGTACATTCAGATTAAGCAGTTCATTGCTCATTCACTAGATAAGCTGTTTTACATTTGCTTAAACATGTCTAATTTGATGCTTATGAACCTTTAAGAGGTTTTATGTGATAGTCTTCCTTCTCATTTAATTTGAGAAGATATATATTTTAATTTCCTCCTTTGCTCTCTCTTTAGTGAGGAATGAGGAGAATGTGGGGATATTAGACATCAATATAGTACACCCATTATCCTAAATAGGACGATCTGGACAGCCTGTCTGTGTGCACACTATCATTGTTATTGCCCATTTTACTCCAACATTTTATTCTTTTTAAAAATATATAGTATAGTATGTGGATATCAGACTTACAATACCAAGCACCCTAACAAATATTTACACCGTGATAATAAGAAAACAACATTAAAAACAATATGATTGAAATTGCCTTTAGAACATCATTGAGGTCCTGTGCAATAATTACAATCTGCCCCAAATACTGCATGCCAACACGAGGCTCCTTGTCCTGTCCATCATTACCTTAAAGCCAGCACAGACACTGAATAAGTGAGATGTTTCATTCAGTCGCAGGTTGTTTAACATGTTGATTATGATGACAGGTTGAAACGTCCTGCTCAGGGGTAGATTAACGATGGGATAGGAGAAGCTCTTCCCCCAGCATGCCTCATACACATCATTCCGTATATATTGTCAGAAGAAATGGTCAATATTCATTTTTCATTATTCGAATCTCTGTTAATTCTGAAATTAACATTGCTTAATATTATTCACTGTCCATTTTGACATTGCACTGGAATTCCTCCATTCACTGCTTTTCCTATCTAAATTGTCAGAGTTTATGTTGGAGCCTCTCTGTTTATTCTCAGTATATAATCTTAATTTTTTCTATTAGTTACACTGAAAAGTTAAAATCTCTTTAACGTACATCTTTTTTACTACACAATCACTGACTTGAATAACATGGAAATAAAAATTGGCATTTGAGAACATGTTCCTTTAATGGAATTATAGCCTGTGTATACTTGGCCATCACTATAATCACCATAGCCCTGCGCAGTCAAGGTGTTCGTGATGGGAGTTACAGTCTAAATACAGCTTCAGTTCTATAGGAGGTGCAGGTGTTCTCTAGCGTGCTAATAGTTTTGTACCATTATTTTACTCCTTTACTGTTAACCTACTTATCCCATAGATCTCTTTACTAACTGTCCTTTCTTTTTTCCTTTCCTTCTTTTATTCAACAGTGTTTCCTTCCGCAGAGTCCGCTCATGTTTAAAGATCAGATGCAGCAGGATGTTATAATGGTGCTAAAATTTCCATCGAACTCACCAGTCACCCATGTTGCGGCCAATACGCTGCCTCATCTGACCATCCCTGCGGTGGTAACCGTGACCTGCAGCAGGATGTTTGCTGTAAATAGATGGCATAATACTGTTGGTATGTGTTAATCCTCCAGGAACATAAAGTTTAACCGGCAGGAATGAATCATAAAGGCTCAGAGATCGGACATTCCTATGATATTTTAATTGTGCATTGATTAGACTAATCCCAGTTTAAAAAGTGTTACCATTACTCTTATTAGACGAAAACCGATTGAGATATAGCTACATTTGGGTGTTATGTGAATTGGGGCAAGAGTTTGCTACCATTGCAAGATGCATTTTTACCTGTTTTTGGCCTGCGAAAACTTGCCATGATATATTGTATGCCAACAGCCAGGTTTTCTAGCATTCTTTAGATCCTAAATCTTTCCACTTAGAGCTGCCTCCTCAGTCATGTTGCCATTGAAAGCTATCAATTCAGAAGGTGTGTGAATAATGCTACCTGAATGTATGAAGAATTCATATGCTGCCAAGCAAAATCAATTCACAAGCTATTGTTTTCCTTATGGGATCCTGCATGTGACCGATTGTCTCTGGCTGCTTATGAATTATTGATGTACCCCAAGCAGCATGTGGAACTAGGAGCTGTCCAGGAAAATGTGCTCAAGGTGGCAACACTTTTTTTCCTGCACGTTTTAGATTTGCGTCACTCACTTGGTACACATGTTGAAATCAAAAGTACAACATCTACCAGTACAAATGTTAGTGCAGTTTTGTACACTCGTTGACCCATAAATGGCTAATAGATACTTACAGTCCAAGAAATTATGATATAATATATTATCTTGTTTCCTTTTTTTGTAGGCCTGAGGGGAGCCCCTGGTTACTCATTGGACCAAGCCCATCACCTGCCCATCGAAATGGATTCACTGATTGGTAAGAATTGCAGGCAAAATAAATTGAGCCCCTGAACTGTTATCTTTTGTATGTGGGTAGCAGATATACATTCAGATTGCTATACCTTTAGCTTGTACATAGTGCCAGCAAGTATTAAACTAAAATTATACTTATACTTGTACTTTTTATCTGCAACCTGGAGTCTTCCGAGGTGGCTGCTCTCAAAAATGATGCAATCCCAGAATTTATAGCTTGTGAGTTGTGAGATGCCATTGAGTTACATGCAGGAGGTGTTACTGTACACAGCCATCTACATACAGCTCCCATAACTTTACATTTTGCTAGCAGTTTTGTGTCGGTATGCAGCTTTATGCCCTAAAACGACAGTGCTACCATGCTAGTATCAGAATTAGATTATGGAACATATTGGAAGGACAGTGAAGGACTTTGCAACATTCTTGCCACTCCTGTACCACTGCTAGATTATAGAGGTTTATTACATTCTTATCCCTTTAATCCAAACACATTTTTTCTTCATATATCTGACCATAACAGAGGGGAATGTGAATCTTTGCTCACCCTCAATACATTGAACGATTAAGAATCTATTGGCTGCCTCTCTGATTTTACCTTGCAACTGAATCCAAATTTTGTCTAGGAGGGTTTTAATTCCAACTTTGTCCAGACATGCTGCATGAACTTGTATATGTCTGAGCCAGTACTTAGATGTAAAGGAAAATGGCAGATGACGATGTATCCACTTGCTAGTGCCACTGTCTCTCCTTGCTCTAAGCCTCTCTGAATATATCGTTTGGCACTTAAAGTTTCTTTTTACATTGCCAACAAGCAGGAATATCTTTTTTTTTTTTTTTTTTTTTTTTTTTAATTATTTCTCCTGTTTTATGTTTGCAAGATAGTTATATGTTGTGTTTCTTTCTTTGCAGCCAATAACTCTGGAGTCAGCAAGCGGCAGATTACAGATCTAGTGGATCAGAGCATACAGATCAATGCACACTGTTTTGTGGTCACGGCTGACAATCGCTACATTCTTATTTGTGGGTTCTGGGACAAAAGCTTCAGGGTATACTCAACAGAAACAGGTAAAATTATTATAATTTAGCAAAGCAGGAATAAATCATAAATAAATATGATTATGGTTTAAGTTTGGAAGATAAATACCTGTTTGATTATCATACTATACTCCAGTGCCTGTTTCATACCCTTCAATTTATATATTTTAATTTAAATCTCTGCAAATAGCTTTAATTCATTAGCCCCAGTTTCCTTCTCCTTCCTAGCCTTCATTCTTCACGTGATCTACATATATAAAAGTTTAATGTACGGTTTCTGCAAGGCACACACACCATCCCTGCCTATCCCTGTATGTTTAGATATATATTTTTACATACGATGATGTCTAGTGTGTAGACTCCACCCAGGTACTTTGTTATACTGCCTTGAACTAAATCTGCATTGCAGCGAACACTGTCTATTCAATATCTACTTCTCCAAATTATAAACTCTCTGACCACTTATCGCTTTCCAATGCTTGACCCATGGCACTGGGCATCTCATTTGTCTGCCATGTCTTGTTCTTACGTGCCTTTCATTCCATCCAGCATAAAAGCTTCTTTATGATAAATGTCTGTTAATATGTTAATTATTATTCATTTAATTAGGGAAATTGACTCAGATTGTCTTTGGACACTGGGATGTGGTCACTTGTCTTGCGAGATCAGAATCGTACATTGGTGGTGATTGTTACATTGTCTCTGGATCCCGTGATGCAACTTTATTACTGTGGTACTGGAGTGGGAGACATCATATCATTGGTGACAACCCAAATAACAGTAAGTGCCATTTATCAACTTGAATTGAATAAATCACCACTGCTGATTGTTAAATCATTTCTCCTGTAGTGTTTGATCGGATACAAATTGGACAAACATTTGAAATAATAAAACAAATTGCTAATTAAATTACACCATTTACTTAAACACATCACGGGTTAAGGATTTTCTGTAGTTTCTTTAAGTGAAATGTATCTAATGTTTTTGGTTTAGTTTTGTTTTGTTTTTTCTTTGTCTTTTGCTTTTAAGGATATGTGTCTAGGTACAATTTCATTGTGCCACTTTAAATATAAGCCTTATTCTATTGATACACTGAGCTGGGCAAAATGTAATCAATAACCATTTCAAACATCTAGTGGACTTTGGTAAAATATATAGAAGAAGCATAGATGGAATCCAGTCATATTGTAAATGCTGTCGTAAAACCCTTCTGCTGCCTCTACTCTCTGATCACAACGCATTACATATCCCTACGCTGTACTCTGCCTAGTGTTTCTACAAACCTAAAAATATATAACATCTGTGTTGAAATTAGGCAGAGAAATGACTATATTCTGCAAACTCTGTGGAAGTGAAGCTGAGTAAGCATTATAGCTCACCAGCGCTTTATTAAGCAACATTTCAATAAGCAAATTAGGACTTGTTAGTTGGGGAAAAATGATAGCAGGTTTTGCAATGTAAGTTAAATCCAATTAGTTAACATCGTTAGGATGGCTATAAAAAGAAAAAGATGCTCATGATAAGCTCACAAAAGGATTACATTTCAAAACCCGTCATCTAAAGGTGAAGATAAGATATTTTATAAGGGTGATGTACAAGAGTAGGAACATGATGATTGGCTACTATAATTAGCCGGGCTAGGTGTTTGACTCGTTTTAAGATTCTTAATTATCCATTTCAGCTTCAGTGCATCCAATTAGCAACTATGAATGATTTTTAGGCACAGTCCGTTTTAAAATGTTATCTCTGAATTCCTTTGAATTCAGATCAGTCTGTCTTGCCGCAGCTTGTTGTTCACTATAGGAAATTAAGCTAAAACATTGCAAATATAATTTAAAACCTAATGTAATGGTGTAATGTAAAGTTACATTTGCGAATGTGTAGTGTATAGATCTGTTCTCCTTAACTGAGCCTTTTCTTGATTTGATTTGTATGTGTGTACAATGTGTACAATGGGTTATTCACAAAGTGACAATTGCTGGGAATTCAAAGACAATTTCAAACAGAAGGCCAAAATAGTCCAACTTAGCGTAGAACTGACACGGAGAATGTTTCTAAATCAGCTATTGTTGCCTAGATTTTGAAATTCAATTTGAATTCCCATCCATTTTCACTTTAGGGAATAATCCTGGATTCTTCCTGCCAAAATCAATAGAAGGTGAATTTATTTTATTGAGATTTTATTAATAAAACACTATTTTTGGTTAGTGTATCCCTTCCTATCCTACTCCCACCACCAACCTAAAATAAATAAAAAAAATAAAGCTAATATTTACCAACGTTCCAACACAGAGTTCTCACACCAGCCCAAATCTCTGCTAACGTTACTCCCACTTGCTGCAAGGAGGGGAGGACATGGGCAGGTTGGACACAGCGGCAGGCTGGGCTTGCTGACAAAAGAAGTCCAATATACCCAGAACTCACATTAGCCAGCCCAAAACTCTTGTTCCAGGCTGGTTAATGACTCCCCAGTGGCACTGCTAGACGTGCAGTTACACTTTCGGCAGCAAAGGGCTTGAATACCTTATACAAAAAGCTGCACATTATTTATTTATTTATTACTGGTATTTATAAAGCGCCAACAGATTCCGCAGCGCTGTACAATTTCTAGACTCCGAGCACCATGACCACTTCAGAATCATTGATTTCCATAAACTCAATATTAACATGAAAACAACAATGGTTCTTTAAACTTAAAAAGCCTTGTTAGGCATAAACTTAGCAGCCTATTTTATTTTCCTATTTACTAGTGTTGATGCTAATTTTCTGACATTCTATATATAGGTATGGCAGCGTAGACAGTTTCTAGCAGAGTCCATGGGGATCCTGGCTTTGGACATCATTTTTGACTCTGTGCTTACATCAGCAGCCACTGGGAGGCTTATATCTCAGTTTAAGCTTCTTGCTGACTACAGATATAATGTGAGCCTCATTTTCCAAAACCTCTGATTGTTAGAAAACTACAGCTAGTCCCAGAATGTATGCTTGTAATTATTTTGCAGGCCGCATTAAAAACTCGTGGTCTTCTTTGATTTTAATATGGATTTATCAATACCAAATTCACCAGCAGTTTAAATTTCCACATTTATCATTGTCTATTGCATGTGGCCTAGATCATCTTTTTGACATTTTGACATCTGCAAAGTCCACGAAGGGCCCAAGATTTCTGTTCAAATCCTGGGACTCAGCCTAAGGGGGAAATCATCTAACCATTGCAATTCTTTATTAAATATCAATATGTTTCTGCTGGGCTCATACCTTATATGGTCACACATGACGAACACATAGCAATAGTTTATAGAATACTAGCTTGTGTATACTGGATGAGAAATATTGGAACTACACACCCAGACCAAGGAGTCCTTAGTGGACACCTCTACCCTGGAGCTTAAAGGTGACTTATGTTGTCTAGATTATCAATGCTTATTGATCTTTGTTGTACCAATTAGGGCTACTTAACATTCAATAGTCACTCAGAACCCCATTTGTCTTCATATAATTTAAACACAATGTCAATATATTTACTGAACAAATTCTTTTCTTCAATATTTTTCAAAATACATTTTATAACTTCTTCCTGCTAAACTTTTACATTTGTGTACACCTATTAATAATACATTGTTGTATACAAGTAATTGTAACATGGCAAGAATGAATAAATGACATTGTAAGAGAAGTTAGCATGGCAATAGAAGAACACCTAACGTAACGTTGTATATCCTGTTGTATAACCGACGTTCGGGTAAGCCTGTAAAAAGAGGGACCACCAAGTAAATGTCTTTATAAAGGGAGTGGTGGATGGGCTGAACCCAGGGCCGTCACCAGAAATTTTGGGGCCCCTAACTCGGCTCAGGGTCTGGGCCCCCTGGGGCCCGCCTCCAAATACCGCTCACTGGGTCCACACACAGACACAAACGCACACACTGATACATACTAACAGACACACATACTGAAACAGACATACACGCATACAGGCATACATACTGACACACACATACTGAGACATACACACAGGCATACATAGTGACAGACAGAAACACATACATACAGACACCGACATACATACACACACACACACACACACACATTCATACATACAGACACTGACATCCATACACACATACATTCATAATGGCATACAGACATACAGACTGACATACATGCATATATACAGACATACTGACAGACATACATGCATACAGACATCCATACACACATACACACAGACCTACGTTCATAATAATATGCAGACATACATTCATACTGACATACAGACATACATATACACATACATAGACATACATACAGACATACATGCATACAGACATACATGTATGCATACAGACATACAAACATACATAGACATACATGCATGCAGTCAGACAGACATAGACATACACACAGACATGCATCCAGACATACATACATACATACATACAGACATATACATACAAACATACAGACAGACATACATACATACATAGACATACACACAGACATACATACATACACATACACACAGACATACATACATACACACACACACATACATACATACACACACACACAGACATACATACATACACACACACATAGACATACATACATACACACACACATAGACATACGGACAGACATACATGCATGCAGACAGACATACATACACAGACAGACATACATACACATACATACATACATGCATCCAGACACACAGACATACATGCATACAGACAGACATACACGCATACAGACAGACAGACAGAGACATACAGACAGACATGCATGCATCCAGACAGACATACATACATAGACATACATGCATGCAGACAGACATACATACACATACATGCATCCAGACACACAGACATACACGCATACAGACAGACATAGACATACAGACAGACATGCATGCATCCAGACAGACATACATACATAGACATACATGCATACAGACATACACATACAGACAGACAGACATACATTCAGACAGACATACATTCAGACAGACATACATTCAGACAGACATACATTCAGACAGACATACATACACAGACATGCATACAGACACACATACATACATACAGACACACAGACATGCATACAGACACACAGACATACATACAGACATACACAAACATGCATACAGACACACAGATAGACAGACAGACAGACATACACATACATGCATACAGACATACATACAGACACACACATACACATACATGCATACAGACACACAGACATACATACAGACACACACACATACATACACATACATGCATACATACAGGCAGACACAGACAGACAGTCAGACATACACATACATGCATACAGACACAGACAGACAGACATACACACAGACAGACACAGACATACATACATACATGCACACACACAGCTCATTTTCCAGACACCCTCCTGTCTCTTACCTTTTCTTTGCAGGAGGGTGGCTGGGGATGATGGGAGTCGGCGCTGCTCCCTCTTCATTGCCGGGCTCTCCCTCTTTACGGCTGGGTGGGCGGGCGCGCTCCTCCCACGCGGAGTGAGCTGGGAGGAAGTGAGCACTTCCTCCCAGCAGCACTTGCGGCTGCTTTTTATTTTTTTTTTTAAAGGGGCCCGGGTCGCGCTATACAACGGCCATAGCGCTGACCGGGCCCCTGAAGGAGGGGGCTCACCGGGTGGCCCTAAGTGTGTGGGCCACCCGATGGGCCCCACACGTGGGGCCCGGGCGGCCGGGCCCCCCAGGGCCGCCGGGCCCATGACAACTGTTATGGTTGTCATGCCCTGATGGCGGCCCTGGCTGAACAAGGAAGTATCTGCCCAGAAGAAGGGGAGGGCTGAGAATGTATAGGCTGGCTAACCCCTCCCACAACTACAGGCCAAGCCTATTTATCATATAAGGATGTACAGTCTTAAATCTAGTGTTCTTATCATTACAATGATAATTTGTCTTGTTACGTTAATTATTTAGCCCTGTCGTGTAACATTTAATTTTCATCAACAATGCATTAATAGCAGGTGTACAAAAATTATTAAAGGAGTTAACAAAAAGTAGTTATAAGATGTATTTCAGAAGATATTGCCCAAAATATTGCAGATGCATTATTTTTCTTGCCACTTGCCGATTAAAATTAATTTATTAAAATATGTTGACATTGCGTTAAAATATGGGATAAATATGAGGAAAAATATAGTATTGAGTGAATATTATGTTAAAGGCATACTGTAGGCACCCAGGCCACTTAAGCTAATTGAAGTGGTCTGGGTACAAAACATTGCACTTCCATAGAAAGCACTAGAGGGCTTCCTGACTTGAAACGGACCTTTGTATTCCTGGCACTACAGTATTCCTTTAAGTAGCCCATTACTGAAACAAAGACTAGTAAACGTTGATAATGTCCTTTATCTTCTAAAACACTTCAGGGTAGAGAGGTCCAGTTGAGGTCTTCTTGGTTGGTGTCTAGTTCCAATAAACGTCACCCACTATCTGGTGGTTGAGGTGCAGTCGTTTCTTGTCCCAAACATAAAGGGCCATGTTGGACAGTGATGTTCTGCACAGTATGTCTAATATGGGTGATCATTCAAACACTAATTACACAGACACACAATTGGCCTAAACAAACTATTATAATAACTGTTATTTCCATAAAGCCATTACTGACAGATCAGATCTTTCATATACCACCATATGGAAGACCTATAATATATTCATATATATATATAAATATATATATACACAGCACATCTCATTAGAGTTTGCATTTCGGCTACTTTCCTCTCATTACAGCATATATTAATTGAGTACATAGTCAAATGACATTTGTTTTTGTCCGGTAAACTACAATTTTTAATATTTAATTACAATTATACTTTGTAAATGTAAGATTAATGAATCGCTTTCAAACGTTTGCACGAGTGATAAACTAGAGTAAATAGATTTTTTTATTTATTTTTTTAATCTTCAACCAGATAATGAGCTAAATATTAGTACAGGTAGGGACCTAAATATGGGGCACAGAGGACAATTTGATTAGTCAGCCCACTCTTTGATTTATGCAAACAGAACGACAAGCAAAAAACCTTAGCAAAAAAAAAAGGAAAAAAATCTTGAACTATATGCGGCCAAATATTTGAGTGTCAGTGTCATAAGCAGATGATGCCAGAGCCGAGCAGAAGGGAAGAAGGAACAAAAGCAATTGCTGAAAACAAGCTTTCACAAATCCAGAAACTAATTTGAAAGTGATAAAAATTAATTTGCACAGTTTAATTGGAAGCAGTCTCCCGCTCGAACGATGGAGAAGCCGAGGCTTTGGCTTGCTCTGACGGCTGATTGAATTTTTTGTCAGGTAGCTATGTCGGACTTGCCCGCTTATCCTCTGGAGCCTCTCTGTGCAATATATTACATTCACCATCTGACTGGTGTTCTTTAAAAGGATCAATGCTATTCATGTTGTCTCCCCTGAGCCTGAAATTCCATTGATCGGGGGACTTCACCTGACATTTCTCATTACAGTGCTTCAAACAGGATAGTCACCGAAGGTGTGGGTCGTCTTCTCTATCTGCGGGTTATTGAACCTCTAGATAAATAAGCAAGCTTTCTATCCAAATACAAAATATATAGACTCGATTAATCTACCTTCCATGGTGCACATCAGTCCCGTGCTTTCTCTCCAACAGAATCTCTCATTGATTTTTGTGTTTTATATACTTTTTTAAATCCTTTATTTTTGGAACCAAATAAGGTCAGAAAGATGTCTTCTTTATTTACAACATTAAAATGTATAGCTGGTAGCATTTAGGTAGAATACATATTTAGTCCACACATCGACCACAAACGTGCAGATTCTACATATAAAGAATCTTTATGCTTACAAGATTGTTTGCTTTTTGATGGCAATTGAAATGGCCAAGATTAAATTCACGGATTCCCACAGTGCCTATAGTGTATGGCTGTCGGGAACAAATTGTGGCATGCCGCAGTATAACCGTGGAGCAACTATGAGGGTGCCACCTATTACATTTTTAGATTAATATTCAGAACAAAAAGAAAATAAAGGCACTATTAGATATGTTTGCTTGGGCAATGTATACGTTTCATTGTATTCTCTATTCAATTCTGACAGGTGCACTTTAAATGAACATGTGAAAATATTTTTTTTTTTCCCAATGGTTTTGAAATCCTTCTCTTTTGTATCAGATTACTAAACTGCTAATCTGTCAGGTGTGAAAAAGTCTCACCTGCCTGATGAATTTGATATTTTTTTTATTTTATCATTTTTTTTAATGAAAAAAAACCTACATTGTACATTTCGTCCCAATATGACCTGTTAAATCGCTGGATATACAGACCACTGCCAAAATTGCTTGAGTTTAGGCAGTAAGGTTTCAATTCCCCATAGGTCATCTTCACAAGAAGCCGTAGCCTTTAACATTTTACTACATCTATCATTTAAAAGTGACAGTGTGCCTGGCTTAATTTTGACTGATTTCTGTGTTTAGCATCTGTTCCTTGGAAGGGAAAAGGCATTTTTTTCTCCTTTTGAGCAGAAGCATAAAGAATCGCCACTCCTACATTTATTTCTAACCAACAGATTTTACATTTCCTACTGTAATATTATTAGCAATATATATATATATAAATACCAAAATATTCTGCTGCTCTCGGCAATGAGTATACAAGCAAATCAATCCTACAAATTGTAACAAACAAGTAGATATAAGGTAAAGAGGACTGTGGTCAAATGCGTTACTGACTGCTCCCAGAACGTTAGTATTTTCTGTTGATGTTTTTTGATATATAGTCCCCTTTTTATTCAAATATAAATTTCACATTGTTAGCTCATTTGTCTGTTACTAATCAGTAACACGTTGTTGATGCATGCCTTTAGAGCTTGTTTTTGATATGTCCTTATGCAAATTCATCGCCTAATTGTAGTCAACTGACTTTGACTAGATCTTTCAGGTTTTTAACATACCACAACTCCCTGCTTAATTTATGAACTTTTAGAGAAGTGATGGCAAACTGGAGACGTGTGACTTTAAGGCTGCCTGTGCATTATGGGAAATGTACTCTACAAATGTCTCCAGTGCCAACACAACATTGGTCATGACGACTACCTTAAATTGAGAATTTGTACTCCACAAATGGGAGATGTAATAGAGATTTATCTATTTCCATTTTCTACCTAGTACTGGCATTGGTAGCCATTTTTAGAATTTTGAGAGGACCAAAATGTGTTTAATATATAAACCTCTTTTGATTTGGTTTTCAGGTGATTACCCAGCACCCCGAGCTGCTCTCACTGGCCACGACCATGAAGTTGTTTGTGTATCAGTGTGTGCCGAACTGGGCCTCGTTATCAGTGGAGCTAAAGGTTTGTGCAACTAAAACATATTTCTTGTATTCAATTTCATTCATTCAGTTTCTACAGAATATAGTATTGAACATACAGTTGATATAATTCAAATAAAACATGAAATTGCAGTACTTCACCCTGGAAAGCATATCATATCATCTACCAGCATTCTCCATTTTGGAATTTGCCTTTGCCGTATAAAAAAGACTACAGGGTGAACAATTGAATTAAATGCTTTGTACACTTTGAAAAAAATAATTAATTGGGGAAGGAAATTGTCTACGAAAGTTGTTCTCCTAATAAATCACCCAGCACTATGCTTGCACAGTGCTCAATAATTTCATAATGATCATTCACATGAAACATTCTTTCTGGATATTAAATACTTTAACATATAGGGAAACATACAGGATTTATCACTAATGCAAATTTTAGACCAAAGTAGAAGGAAAATATAAGATGTTAATAGTTGGTCAGATTTGTATATATCTGTTTGTTTATATGGCAGCTATACTGTAGGCAGCTATGATTTCCTACTGCACGTGGAGTACAGTGGGGCATGAGCCATTCCAGTTTAAGATCAGAAGGCTCTCAGAATATGTTTAATGTGTGATGTTTCTATCGATGCTTGCATCTAGGAACTTCCCATTCCCTATACTTGGAGATCTCCTTGATCCTTTTACTGGGTAGAGTAGGCAGTCCTGGTTAAATGGAGGCATCTTGGGTATTACATTTTATGGAAGTAACTGGTAGGTGGCTGAACTGTCCAAACATGTATCTCTCCCGTGACATTAAAAGGGGCCTTATTTTGAGGATGGTGCATTAGTAAATAATATGTTGAGGTTGGTATATGACAGGAGAAGGCAAAATTCGGCACATCAGATGTTGTGAACTACATCTTCCCTGATGTTTTACCAGCATTTTGGCTGCATTAGCATTATGGGTGATGTAATCCACAAAATCTAGAGTGCCGAAGATTGCCTACCTTAGGTACAGGACCTCAAAACAATAGATTGCAAAATCCAAAGATGAAAAAAAACACTGTTTCTATATATTAACTATCGACAGGTTCATGGGATAAGAACCATGTCATTATAGATAAAATTCTGTTCTGTTTTGTTTTCCACGTTTATTTAATATAGCAGTTTATATAGTTTGTCACTTTACAGTATTGTACGTGTGCAGAGAGACAACTTGCTGGAAGAGGATGGAAGTGGTAGTTTGATAGGATTTTTAAGGTTTACACTGGGAGGGTCTAGGACCAAGCTGACTGAGTAACCCCCAAAAAGGAGAGGACCTGTTTTTATTCATGTCAAATTAGAACGTGAAGCAATATTTTGAGCATGAGTGAATAGCTAGAACGAATACTCCCAAGACACACATTATTATTATTTTGAGATTATCAATGAAATGTAGGTGGAAGAAAACTGGAATTATGAAAGCACCAAACGTCTTTAAGTAAAGCTGCATTTTTGTATTTGGTGGCTCCCTTAGATTGATCCCTTTTTGTTCAATAAATGGGGACGTATATGATATAGACTAGTGGATTAACATGCATTTTCCCAGATGATTAGCTTACAAGCTATTACTCGGTGCCTGACATGAGTGAACATTCTAAGATCCTTTGATCGGATTTTCTCCTGTGAGGCTTTAGTATACTGTTTCATTTAGCGTGTATTTTTTCCTAAATAAGAGGACAGATGTCAGAAATGGTTTAAGAAATCTCTAGATTCCACTTTATAGCTCCGCTGCCAGATACTTTGAACCTCTATGTTTCTTGTCTCAAAAGCTTTGCAATAAGCCTTTCTTTTTTTCTTCTAGTAGTGCATCATTCACCTCAAATGTTATTGTCAATATATGTTTTCATTTCACCAGATGGCAGTCAAGGATACATCTAATATTATTGACACACCAAGATGTCCTTTCGAAGGAATCTATAATGAGGGGCATAAAAACACCTTATTTTTCTGTGGGGGTTTGCTTATTATAGATGGATAAATCAAGTTATTTTTGTATTGGTTTATTCCATTTCGATAGCTTTGAATGTTGTAAAACTAAGTTTATGCCCATGTTGACATCTTTACAGAATACCTTGGAATTTTCTTTTTGTCTTTGTAACTTATGAGAAATACCGTACTTATAAAAAAATGTTTTAACATCAACAAATGATATTCAAGGATTATGTACCCCACTTTTTAACATTATATTTATCACTGATATTTAACAAATGTATTTTCGATCTAAAAAGGCCACTAAAGTCACCCAGGCCACTTTGTCTCAGTGAATTGGCCTGGGTGTAATGGGCCTGTTATTTTAAACCTTCAATGTAAATATTACCGTTTTGGCAGAAACAGCAATGTTTGCATTGAAGGCTTACAATACACCATTAGTGGTTGCCTTCTTGCCTGGATGATGTCCGAAATTCTGTTGGTGGATACAAAGCATGTCTGGGATGTCAATACCCCAGAGAGTGAGGAATTTTCTTCAAAAAAAATCTTATATCTGTGACCTGAATATCTTTGACCTGAATAGTTGAGATTTCTTTTTTTTTTTTTAGCAAATTCTAGTGGGTGCTTCTTCCTACCTGCCTTTATGGACTAGCATCATCTCAGAAAGACTGATCTATTGTGTCTCCAAAAAAGGGGGGGGGGACAATGCATTTACCTAAAAAATGTCTGTGATACGTTTCATAATTCTCCCCCTTTTGGTTTTTGTTCTCCACTTCCACCAATGCAATGTGTACCCTGGCTGTACATTGACCGAACTAGATTATGAAAAGACATGAGTGCACTTACTCTGAAACTCAATGGGAGTCATGTTAAATTTCATTAATAAAACTACTGCAGCCATAATATTAAAGCTCTGGAAAACAGACGGAAAGCATCCTCTCATTATAATCTGTACAGGGAGCATAGGTAGTTAAACATATAGAGTTCATACAGATTCTCAAAGCAACAGTAAACTTATTTTAAAATAATATTTTATTGTGTATTTCCTAATACTAATCCTTCTATCATGTGAGGGGAAAAGATCACGAGGTCATCATCTAGGTCAGGTATAGCGGAAATTGGTACTACAGATGCATTTTTATATTTTTTTGATGCTCGACCAAGAATCCTCTGAACTGTAGTTTATAAACAAAGTAAGGATAGGCAAAACGTGCCGTCACAGGCAAGATAGGAGTATTTATTGGAGAAACCCAATCCTTCAAAAATACGTTTTGACTTTTGAAGCCTTAATCCTGTTTAAGTGTGTTTCTCCAATAAATACTGTTGTCTTCCTTGGTACTGCACGTTTTGTCTGTCTTTACATTGCTTGTTTGACATATTTGGATTACAGCTCCAAGCAACGGGGCATCCAAGAAGGGGTTGCCTATAATATCCCAAGTGCACATTACACTTTGTATTTCGTAGTTTACAAACATCTGCAGTACTTGGGTTCTTCTTGGTGTTGATTGCTGATGGTCTTGTGTATTGATTTCTCTTTTTTTCTTTTTTTTTTGTTAACATAGAATACAAAGTGGCTTTAAGTTAAAAAGCACATCAAGAGAAGTAACGCTTATAAAATTAACTCAATATTTCGAAGCTGAGCACTTTTTTTTTTTGCGGAAAACAATCATTATTAAAGATGTTCTGTAGACAGAATTACAATCCTCCTCGTGACTTTTTGAGATTCCAAATCACTTTCATTGTTGTGCGCCCATCAGTGAATAATAGACACTTCTTTGAAATGACAAAAGATTCAATCAGCCCTAAGCTGCCTTTTTTTTCTTTTCTTTTCTTTTTTACATCTGTGTTCTCGGTTTTCAAAGGCAAAGGCCAAATACTGTTGAGAGCGTCCCAGGATCCTTGTTGTAAATATGTGTAGGGCGTTCGCCTTCGCAGCCAGCTAACCTTGTCTGAATATCTTACAATATGCTTTGAATAATTTAACTTTTTGTTGTGCGCAAGATGTCATTAACCAATGCTCTCCATTGCATTGACTTTTAAGTCTAAACATATGTGCCGTTTTGAGAATCAAATAAGTTCCTTGGTGGAGAAATTCCTATTCACACCCTGGTTGTCAATAAATAATTTGATTAGGAATACTTACTGATAATGGCTGCGCAAGCTATGCAAAAGTAAGGAAACCTCTAGAGTATGGTGACAACCATCACCTTACACTGGCTAAGATTTTCTGTAGCTGTAGTTCAAAAGCATACAAGACGGAAATTTTAGAATAGCAATAAGACTGAATGAAGGTCTAACAGTAGAAGATTTTTAGACATATGGTAATTTCATCCCAAAATAGAGTTAAAAAGCTCTCCTAGAGCACAGATTGCAGATACCACTTGCAGCCACCATTGTCTCCCGCTTCCAATAAAAAGAGAAATAGAAACATAGAATGTGACGGCAGATAAGAACCATTCGGCCCATCTAGTCTGCCCAATTTTCTAAATACTTTCATTAGTCCCTGGCCTTATCTTATAGTTAGGATAGCCTTATGCCTATCCCATGCATGCTTAAACTCCCTCACTGTGTTAACCTCTACCACTTCAGCTGGAAGGCTATTCCATGCATCCACTACCCTCTCAGTAAAGTAATACTTCCTGATATTATTTTTAAACCTTTGTCCCTCTAATTTAAGACTATGTCCTCTTGTTGTGGTAGTTTTTCTTCTTTTAAATATAGTCTCCTTCTTTACTGTGTTGATTCTCTTTATGTATTTAAATGTTTCTATCATATCCCCCCTGTCTCGTCTTTCCTCCAAGCTATACATGTTAAGATCCTTTAACCTTTCCTGGTAAGTTTTATCCTGCAATCCATGAACCAGTTTAGTAGCCCTTCTCTGAACTCTCTCTAAGGAATCAATATCCTTTTGAAGATACGGTCTCCAGTACTGCGTACAATACTCCAAGTGAGGTCTCACCAGTGTTCTGTACAATGGCATGAGCACTTCCCTCTTTCTACTGCTAATACCTCTCCCTATACAACCAAGCATTCTGATAGCATTTCCTGCTGCTCTATTACATTGTCTGCCTACCTGTCAGGATCGGGACAGGGATCCAACACGCAGCGTACAAACAGTAGCCAGATACGTATACCAGCCTTAGAATGGCCGGACTAACGTTAGTAGTACTGAGAGAATAGTCAAAGACAAGCCGAGGTCGAGGGTAACAGAAGACAGGAGAGCGAGAGACAAGCCGAATCAAGGATACAGAGGTAAGCAGAGTAGAATAAACAAGCCGGGTCAAAACCAAAGGGGATAAGCAGAACACAAGCACTGAGTGACTAGAACAAGCTAGAACCACGACAGGGCAATGAGCTGACGAGAGAAGCTCCGTTAAATACCCTGTTCCGAAAAGTAACCACGCCTCTGAGGCGTCCTGATTGGTCCTGCAGCACTTGCCTGACAGTTCGTTCCGGTAGTGTCCTGACGTACTTCCGGACGTGATGCTGTAAAAGGCAGTCACTCCCTCGCGGCCGGCTTTGCACGACCGGATAGACCGCGAGGAAGGAAGCCATCAGACCGTCCGGATGAAGGAACTGCTAAGTCTCTACCTCTTTGTCAGGGTACCTGAAGCCTCTACCTCTGAGAGAGGTAGAGACTTAGAAGTTTATCCGTCCGGACGGCATGTCTCCTCGGCCCCTCGCGGTTCACTCGGTCTTGCTAACGCCGGCCGCGAGGGAGTCACTTCCTTTTATAGCAGGAGGACCGGAGATCGACGTCATGACGCCAACCCGGAACGTCCTGTCACTCAAATCTCGGGAGACGAATCAGGACTCGCCGGAGGCGTGTCTTCTCTCCCTAACCAGGATACTTAACAGTGGCTCTCTCATTTACTCATTGCCCTGTCGTGGTTCTAGTCTGCCTAGTCACACAGTGCTTTGTTATTCTCTTGCCTTTTGGTTCTGACCCGGCTTTGGTATTTACTCTCCTGTCTTTCTGTTATCCTTGACCCGGCTTGTCTCTCGCTTACCTGTCTTCTCGTTCCCTCGACCTCGGCTTGTCTCTGACCATTCTATCGTAGTTTTACGTTAAGTCCGGCCATTCTAAGGACCGGTATACGTATCTGCTACTCTTTGTACTCTGCGTGTTGGATCCCTGACCCGATCCTGACATTACGACAGGGCCATGGATCCTGCAGGTACAAATTGTCAGCTTGGTTCTCCTGATCCTAGGTTTGACGCCATGGATCATAGGATGGATCAGATGGCTCTAGCACTACAGGCGCTGCTATCTCGTCCTATTAATCCACCTGAGGAGATGCGTAATATGTCTGCTTCTTCTGTGGGTTCAGGGCTAGAGGTAGCTACTGTAGGTGCTTCTTCCCGAGTTACCCCACCTGTACGTTATGCTGGTTCTCCTGAGAGGTGTCGTGGCTTTTTGAACCAGATCAGTATCCATTTCGAGCTACAGCCCCGTTCATACCCTACTGATAGGGCAAAAGTGGGATTTATTATTACCTTACTCATTGAGAAAGCTCTGAGATGGGCTAATCCGTTGTGGGAGAATGATAATCCATTAGTCTATAACTATAATGCCTTTGTAGCTGCTTTTAAAAGAACTTTTGATCCCCCTGGCAGGAGGGTCAATGCAGCCAGATTACTGTTGCGCCTTAGACAAGACAACCAAACACTTGTGGATTACGCACTAGAGTTCAGGTCTTTGGCGGCAGAGGTAAAATGGAATGAACAGGCCTATATAGACGTATTTTTAAATGGATTATCCGATGTAATACTTGATGAGGTAGCGACAAGAGAGCTTCCCGAGAATCTGGAAGACTTAATTTCCTTTATCTCTCGTATTGACGAACGTCTAAGGGAGAGGCAGAATACTCGAGATAGAACCGGTAAATCTTCCTTTAGACTAGCACCATCATTTCAAAATTCTGAAACCAAAACTCCACAGGTTTCAGAACCTATGCAGTTAGGCCTTACTCGTCTGTCAGAGGAGGAGAGACAGTACAGGAGAAGGGAGGGACTGTGTATGTATTGTGGAGCCAGAGGTCATGTACGTTTGAGCTGTCCCAGTCGTCCGGGAAACGCTCGCACCTAAGTTTCTCTAGAGGACAGACCTTGGGTGTTTCGATTTTGTCCTCTACTCATAACTACAAAGAACATAGACTCCTATTACCGGTCTCTTTAACTTGGGAAAAGGGAACTTTAGAGACTATGGCATTGATAGACTCCGGCGCTGCTGAGAGTTTTATCGACCAAAAGTTTCTCACCAAACACACTATCCCATCCCAGTTAAGGAAGACACCCTTGGCTGTTGAGGCCATTGATGGTAGACCTTTAGTTGAGCCTGTGATTTTCCGGGAGACCACACCTCTTAACTTAACTACTGGTATTCTACACAAGGAGGAAATATCCCTACTACTCATTTCTTCTCCTTCTGTTCCCATAGTCCTGGGATACTCCTGGCTTAAGAGACATAACCCCGTTATAGATTGGAGATCAGGGGAAATAGTTTCGTGGGGTCAGGATTGTCAAGTGAATTGTTTAAAGAAAGTGTCACCTCTTTGTAGTGTCAACGCACTTAATAACGCTACCGACTCTACCAAAGTACAGATACCGTCCTTGTATCAAGACTTAAAGGCAGTATTTGACAAAGGAAAGGCTGATACCTTACCACCACATAGGCCTTTTGATTGCAAAATTAATTTACTTTCTGGTACTATGCCTCCCAGAGGCCATGTATACCCTTTGTCTACGAATGAAAACTTAGTTCTAGAGGAGTATATTCGTGAAAACCTAGACAAGGGGTTCATTAGAAGATCCTCCTCCCCTGCTGGGGCTGGATTTTTTTTTGTTAAAAAGAAGGATGGTTCTTTAAGACCCTGCATTGACTACCGAGGTCTTAACAAGATAACCATTAGAAATGTATATCCGATTCCCTTGATCACCGAGCTTTTTGATCGATTAAAAAGTTCTAAGATTTTCACTAAATTAGATCTTAGAGGTGCTTATAATTTGGTGAGAATTCACGACGGAGACGAGTGGAAAACTGCATTCAATACTCGATATGGGCACTATGAGTATACTGTAATGCCTTTTGGTCTCTGCAATGCCCCGGCGGTATTTCAGGACCTTATTAATGAGGTTCTTAGGGAGTTTCAAGATGACTGTGTGATTGTATACCTTGATGATATACTTATACATTCCAGGGATATTGAAACTCACCACGGACAAGTCAGAAGGGTTTTACACAAACTTCTTCAGCATGGCTTATACTGCAAATTAGAGAAATGCAGCTTTGACCAATCCCAAACTACCTTTCTTGGTTATGTGATTTCTGGGGAGGGGTTTGAAATGGATCCGGAGAAGCTCCAATCCATATTAGATTGGCCTTTACCTAAGGGTCTCAAGGCTATCCAGAGATTTATTGGTTTCTCTAATTACTACAGACGTTTCATTAAGGGATACTCCTCTATCATTGCTCCCATCACCAATATGACCAAACAAGGGGCTGATACTAAGAATTGGTCTACTGAAGCACTTCTGGCTTTTAAGACACTCAAGGAGCTGTTTGCTTCCGCACCAATTTTAGTTCACCCTGATACTACACTACCTTTCCTACTCGAAGTTGACGCTTCTGAGACAGGTATAGGTGCCGTTCTGTCCCAAAGATTGGGTGTGGATAAACCATTACATCCTTGTGGATACTTTTCCAAAAAATTGTCAGGTACTGAAAGCAGATATGACATTGGTGACAGGGAATTACTAGCGGTTATAATGGCCTTAAAGGAGTGGAGACATTTATTGGAGGGTACTTTGCATCCTGTTACTATTTTGACAGATCATAAAAACTTATCCTATATTGGAGAGGCTAAACGACTATCATCTAGACAGGCTCGTTGGTCCATATTCCTCACTCACTTCAACTACGTACTCACATATAGGCCAGGTTCTAAGAATTCTAAAGCCGATGCCTTGTCTCGCCAATATGAACCTGCTGCCGTATCTGAGCCGGTTTTGTCCTCTATAGTACCCAAGTGTAACATTATCGCTAACACTACTCTCAAAATCCATTCTCCGCTACTTGATCAGATAAGGAGCTTGCAGCATCTGGCACCTAGACTGACTCCGGTTTCCAGACATTTCGTTCCTCCTGAACTCCAATTGGAGCTCTTACAGTGTCTTCACGAGAGTAAGGTGGCTGGTCATCCGGGTGTTCGCAAGACGTATTCTTTGATCTCCAAGGATTTCTGGTGGCCTTCGTTACGGAAGGATATTAAGGATTTTATCGGAGTTTGTGAGGTCTGTACTAAAACTAAACTACCGCATTCGCTTCCTTGTGGTCTTCTACAACCTCTGGAAATTCCTGACAAACCTTGGTCCTGTGTGGCAATGGACTTTATTGTGGATTTGCCTGTTTCTAAAAGGCACACTGTTATCCTCACCGTAGTCGATAGGTTTACCAAGATGGCACATTTCGTACCCTTGCCTAAACTCCCGACTTCTCCTGAATTGGCGGAGATCTTTGCTAAAGAGATTTTTCGCTTGCATGGGATTCCTTCGGAGATCACTTCTGATAGAGGCTCCCAATTTGTTTCCCGTTTTTGGAGATCGTTCTGTTCTCAATTAGGCATCAAATTGAATTTTTCGTCCGCCTATCATCCTCAGTCTAACGGAGCTGCCGAACGAACCAACCAGAGGATTGAGCAATACTTACGTTGTTTTGTTTCCGAACACCAGGACGATTGGGTCGGTTTGATTCCTTGGGCGGAGTTTGCGCACAACAATCTCGTTTGTGACTCTACGCATTCAAGCCCCTTCTTCATGAACTATGGCTTTCATCCATCTATTCTTCCCTCGGTTTCTCCTTCCCAAGGAGTGCCGTCGGTTGATGTCCATGTGGCCAATTTGAGGAAGTTGTGGGATCAGACTCGACAGATTCTTATACACAATTCTATGCTGGTTAAGAAACATGCTGACAAACGTAGAAGGGCGGCTCCGAATTTTGTTCCAGGCGATAGAGTTTGGCTGAGTACTAGGAATATTCGCCTTAAAGTTCCTTCCATGAAATTCGCTCCTCGTTATATTGGCCCCTACAGGATCTTGACTCGAATTAACCCAGTGGCGTATCGTCTAGCTCTCCCAGCTACTTTACGCATCCCGAACTCCTTTCACGTGTCATTGCTGAAACCTCTAATCTGTAACAGATTCTCCTCCACAATCGCCCCTCCGCGCCCTGTTCAGGTGGAGGGTCAGGAGGAGTATGAGGTTAACTCCATTATTGATTCTCGTGTCTCCCGGGGGAGAGTACAATATTTGGTTGACTGGAAGGGTTATGGCCCTGAGGAGAGGAGTTGGGTACCACAAGAGGATGTTCATGCTCCTCGCCTTCGCAGGGCATTTCACTCCCGCTTTCTATCTCGCCCCGGCTCCTTCCGCCCGGTGGGCGTATCTGAGAGGGGGGGTACTGTCAGGGTACCTGAAGCCTCTACCTCTGAGAGAGGTAGAGACTTAGAAGTTTATCCGTCCGGACGGCATGTCTCCTCGGCCCCTCGCGGTTCACTCGGTCTTGCTAACGCCGGCCGCGAGGGAGTCACTTCCTTTTATAGCAGGAGGACCGGAGATCGACGTCATGACGCCAACCCGGAACGTCCTGTCACTCAAATCTCGGGAGACGAATCAGGACTCGCCGGAGGCGTGTCTTCTCTCCCTAACCAGGATACTTAACAGTGGCTCTCTCATTTACTCATTGCCCTGTCGTGGTTCTAGTCTGCCTAGTCACACAGTGCTTTGTTATTCTCTTGCCTTTTGGTTCTGACCCGGCTTTGGTATTTACTCTCCTGTCTTTCTGTTATCCTTGACCCGGCTTGTCTCTCGCTTACCTGTCTTCTCGTTCCCTCGACCTCGGCTTGTCTCTGACCATTCTATCGTAGTTTTACGTTAAGTCCGGCCATTCTAAGGACCGGTATACGTATCTGCTACTCTTTGTACTCTGCGTGTTGGATCCCTGACCCGATCCTGACACTCTTTCGGAGGTAGAGACCACAGGTACCCTGACAGTACCCCCCCCCCTCTCAGATACGCCCACCGGGCGGAAGACACCAGGGCGAGAAGGGAAGCGAGAGTGGAACGCCCTGCGGAGACGGGGAGCATGCACCTCCTCCTGAGGTACCCAACTTCTCTCCTCAGGACCATAACCCTTCCAATCGACCAGATACTGCAGTCTCCCTCAGGAGACTCGAGAATCAACGATGGAATCGACCTCATACTCCTCCTGACCCTCCACTTGCACAGAGCGAGGAGGGGCGATCGTGGAGGAGAACCTGTTACATATTAGTGGTTTTAGCAAGGAAACATGAAATGAATTCGGAATGCGTAAGGCATTAGGCAATGCTAAACGATACGCAACTGGGTTAATTTGAGACAGTACCCTGTAAGGTCCAATATATCGAGGAGCAAACTTCATGGACGGCACCTTTAACCGAATGTTTCTAGTACTTAACCATACTCTATCGCCTGGAACAAACACCGGTGCTGCCCTTCTACGTTTGTCAGCGTGTTTTTTAACCAGCATGGAATTGTGCAGAAGGATTTGTCGAGTCTGATCCCACAACCTCCTTAAATTGGCAACATGAATATCCACCGACGGTACCCCTTGAGAAGAAGATTCCGAAGGAAGGATGGAAGGATGGAAGCCATAATTCAAGAAAAAAGGGCTAGACTGCGTAGAATCACAAATGAGATTGTTATGTGCAAACTCCGCCCAAGGAATCAAACCGACCCAATCGTCCTGGTGTTCAGAAACGAAACAACGTAAATATTGTTCAACTTTTTGCTTAGTACGTTCAGCAGCTCCATTGGACTGAGGATGATAGGCAGAGGAGAAATTCAATTTGATGCCTAGTTGGGAGCAGAAAGATTTCCAAAAACGGGAAACAAATTGGGAGCCTCTGTCAGAGACAATTTGGGAAGGTATCCCATGCAAACGGAAAATCTCCCTAGCGAATATCTCCGCTAATTCAGGCGAAGATGGGAGTTTAGGTAAGGGAATGAAGTGAGCCATCTTAGTAAATCTGTCCACCACAGTGAGGATAACAGTCTGCTTTTTAGAGATAGGCAAATCAACAATGAAGTCCATAGCCAAACAGGACCATGGCTTTTCAGGAACCTCTAAAGGATGCAGAAATCCGCATGGAAGCGAATGAGGTTGCTTAGTCTTGGTACAAACCTCACATGCCCCTATGAATTCTTTAATATCCTTACGTAAGTCAGGCCACCAAAAATCTTTAGAGACCAGAGCATATGTTTTGCGGATGCCCGGATGCCCCGCCACTTTGCTGTTATGGAGACAGCGTAGCACCTCCAGTTGGAGAGTGGCAGGAACGAAGTGTCGATCCCCAGGAGTCTGTTTGGGTGCCAAATGCTGAGACTTCATGATCTCGGAAAGCAATGGAGAGTGAATCCTAAGATTCGTGTTTGCGATGATATTTCCCTTAGGAACTATGGAGGAGAGGACTGTTTCAGTTATAGTGGATGGTTCATATTGACGAGACAAAGCATCGGCTTTAGAGTTCTTAGAACCAGGTCTATAAGTAAGTACATAATTAAAGTGAGTGAGGAACAAGGACCAGCGAGCCTGTCTGGCGGATAAGCGCTTAGCCTCCCCAATATAAGACAAGTTCTTATGATCCGTTAATATAGTAACAGGGTGTAATGTCCCTTCCAGTAAATGTCTCCACTCCTTTAAAGCCTTAATGACCGCTAACAGTTCCCTTTCCCCGATGTCATATCTGCTCTCAGGCCCAGATAATTTCTTAGAGAAGAAACCACAAGGGTGTAACGGTTTATCCACCCCTAACCTTTGAGACAGAACAGCCCCAACTCCTGTCTCAGAGGCATCGACCTCGAGCAAGAAAGGCAGAGTCGTATCAGGATGAACTAGAATGGGAGCCGAGGAAAAAAGTTCCTTGAGAGTCTTGAAAGCAACAAGAGCCTCCTTAGACCAGACCTTAGTATCAGCCCCTTGTTTGGTCATATTGGTAATAGGCGCAATGATAGAGGAGTATCCCTTAATGAAGCGCCTATAGTAGTTGGAAAAACCAATAAACCTCTGGATAGCCTTGAGTCCCTTAGGCAATGGCCAATCTAAAATAGATTGGAGTTTTCCAGGGTCCATTTTAAAACCTTCCCCAGAAATCACGTACCCAAGAAAGTCTGTCTGAGACTGATCAAAACTGCATTTCTCCAATTTGCAGTATAGACCATGTTGCAGAAGTTTGTGTAATACCTTTCTGACCTGTTTATGGTGAGTCTCAATCTCCTTAGAGTGTATTAGTATGTCGTCCAGGTAAACAATAACACAATCATGTTGAAACTCCCTAAGTACCTCATTAATCAAATCTTGAAATACTGCATGAGCATTGCAAAGTCCAAATGGCATAACCGTGTATTCGTAGTGGCCATACCGGGTATTGAATGCCGTCATCCACTCGTGACCATGCTGGATTCTCACCAAATTGTATGCCCCTCTAAGATCTAACTTGGTGAAGATCTTGGAGCCCTTAAGACGATCAAATAACTCGGTAATCAGTGGGATAGGATAGGCATTTCTGACAGTTATTTTATTCAAGCCTCGGTAATCGATACAAGGTCTCAGCGTGCCATCCTTTTTCTTAATGAAAAAGAACCCAGCCCCGGCCGGAGAAGAAGACCTCCTAATGAATCCCTTTTCTAAATTCTCCCGAATATACTCCTCTAGAACCGAGTTTTCCTGAACAGACAAAGGATATACATGGCCCCTCGGAGGCATCGTCCCTGGTAAAAGCTTAATCTTACAATCAAATGACCTGTGTGGCGGCAAAGAATCGGCATTCTTCTTGTCAAATACTGCCTTTAAGTCTAGGTAAAGGTCTGGTATTTGTCTTTCTGTGAACTGAGTAGGATTCTCCGGTATGTTAATATTAGCTAAGGGAGAAACCTTGCTTAAACACCTATCCTGGCAGCCCTGGCCCCACGAGAGTATCTCCCCTAACTCCCAATCAGTAATAGGGTTATGTTTCTTCAACCATGGGTACCCTAGAACTATGGGAACGGAAGGGGACGAAATGAGCATAAGAGATAAATTCTCCACGTGTAGGATACCAACATTTAAATCAATGGGTATGGTTTCACGAAAGATAACAGGGTCTAGTAGTGGTCTACCATCTATGGCCTCAACGGCCAAGGGTGTCTCCCTTAGCTGGGTTGGGATGTTGTTTTTACTCGCAAAGGCCTGGTCGATAAAATTCTCCGCAGCACCGGAATCTATCAATGCCATAGCCCTTACTACTTCCCTCTCCCAAGTCAAGGAAACTGGTAGCAGAAGCCTGTGATCTTTATAATTAGGAGTAGAGGACAAAATAGAAACACCCAAGGCCTGTCCTCTAGAGAGACTTAGGTGCGAGCGTTTCCCGGACGGTTAGAACAGTTCGAGAGTAAATGACCTTTGGCTCCACAATACATACACAAACCCTCTCTTCTTCTGTACTGTCTTTCCTCCTCAGAGAGGCGGGTATACCCTATCTGCATAGGTTCAGGAAGCAAAGATACCGTGGAGTCAGGACTTGGAAAAGAGGGAGCTAACCTAAAAGAAGGGCTCCGATTCCTCTCTCGAGTGTTCTGTCTCTCTCTTAAACGTTCATCTATACGAGAGATGAACGAAATTAAATCTTCTAAATTCTCAGGGAGTTCTCTAGTAGCAACCTCATCAAGGATTACATCAGATAGGCCATTCAAAAATACATCCATATACGCCGTCTCGTTCCACTTGACTTCTGACGCCAGAGACCTGAACTCTAGTGCATAATCCACAAGTGTTCGGTTCTCCTGTCTCAGGCGCAACAGTAATCTGGCTGCATTAACCTTTCTACCTGGAGGGTCAAATGTTCTTCTAAAAGCAGCTACAAATGCGTTATAGTTATATACTAATGGGTTATCGTTCTCCCATAGTGGATTGGCCCATCTCAGAGCCTTCTCAATAAGTAGGGTGATAATAAATCCTACCTTTGCCCTATCTGTAGGATAGGAGCGAGGTTGCAATTCAAAGTGGATACTAATTTGGTTTAAAAAACCACGACACTTCTCAGGCGCCCCACCATAGCGTACTGGGGGGGTAATGCGAGAAGAAGCACCCACTGTGACTACCTCTAAACCTGAACTGACAGGAGAAATAGGGGTATTACGTATCTCCTCTGGTGGGTTATTGGCACGAGATAATAGTGCCTGTAGCGCAAGTGCCATCTGATCCATTCTGTGATCCATGGCTTCAAACCTAGGATCAGGAGAAGCAAGCTGACTGTTTGTACTTGCAGGATCCATTGGCCCTGTCGTAATGTCAGGATCGGGACAGGGATCCAACATGCAGCGTACAAACAGTAGCCAGATACGTATACCGGACCTTAGAATGGCCGGACTAACGTAAGTAGTACTGAGAGAATAGTCAAAGACAAGCCGAGGTCGAGGGTAACAGAAGACAGGAGAGCGAGAGACAAGCCGAATCAAGGATACAGAGGTAAGCAGAGTAGAATAAACAAGCCGGGTCAAAACCAAAGGGGATAAGCAGAACACAAGCACTGAGTGACTAGAACAAGCTAGAACCACGACAGGGCAATGAGCTGACGAGAGAAGCTCCGTTAAATACCCTGTTCCGAAAAGTAACCACGCCTCTGAGGCGTCCTGATTGGTCCTGCAGCACTTGACTGACAGTTCGTTCCGGTAGTGTCCTGACGTACTTCCGGACGTGATGCTGTAAAAGGCAGTCACTCCCTCGCGGCTGGCTTTGCACGACCGGATAGACCGCGAGGAAGGAAGCCATCAGACCGTCCGGATGAAGGAACTGCGAAGTCTCTACCTCTTTCGGAGGTAGAGACCACAGGCACCCTGACACTACCTTTAAGTCACCAGAAATAATCACCCCTAAACAGTGGCGTACACACACTCCATGGGGCCCAGGTTTGAAACTGATCTGTGGGCCCCCCCCCCACACATACATACAGACACAAACACATACACACACCCCCGACAGACACATACATACATACATACATATACATAGACACACACGCAGACACAGACATACAGATACACACATACAGAGACAGACACACACATACACACATACAGAGACACAGCCACACAATCATACAGAGACACAGACACAAACATACATACAGATACACACACATACAGATACACACACACACATACAGAGACACAGAGACACAGACATACATACGGATACACACACACAGAGACAGACACACATACATACACACATACAGAGACAGACACACATACAGAGACACAGACACAAGCATACATACAGACAGACACACATACAGAGACACAGACACAAGCATACATACAGATACACACACATACAGAGACACAGACACACATATGGATACACACACAGAGAGACACAGACATACATAGGGATACACACACACAGAGACACAGACACACATATGGATACACACACACACAGAGACACAGACATACATACGGATACACACACAGAGAGACACAGACATACATATGGATACACACACACACAGACAGACACACATACATACACACATACAGAGACACAGACACAAACATACACACACACATACATACAGATACACACACAGAGACACAAACATACATACACAGACATACAGATACACACACAGAGCCACAGACATACACACATACAGAGACACAGACATACACACATACAGAGACACAGACATACACACATACAGAGACACAGACATACACACATACAGAGACACAGACATACACACATACAGAAACACAGACATACATACACACAGACACAAAGACATACAGAGACACAAAATGTTTCCTACCCTGTGTGACTTTCCCTGGGGTCCAGTGGTGGCTCAGCCTGATGGGAGTCAGAGTTCCCACTCTGACTCCCTCCTCCTTTCTGTTTCCTCCCGCGCGGGCTCTCAGTATGCTGGGAGGAGTGATGTGCGGTCATCACAGGGGGCCCGGTCGCGCTCTTAAAGCGCCCAGCGCAGACCGGGCCCCCTTACAATCCATGTCCATCGGGTGGCCCTGACAGCATGGGCCACCCGATGGACCCCTTAACATGCGGCCCCGGCGGTTTGTTGCACGGGCCGGGGCTGCAAATGTGGCAGCTGCTACCCAGTCGCGGGGGGCCGCAGGGCGGCCGGGCCCGGTCGCAGCTGCGACCCCTGCGACCGCGGTACGTACGCCACTGCCCCTAAATCCCTTTCCTCAGATGTTGAGGTTAGGACTCTATCAAATATTCTGTACTCTGCCCTTGGGTTTTTACGTCCAAGATGCATTATCTTGCACTTATCCACATTAAATGTCAGTTGCCACAACTCTGACCATTTTTGTAGTTGTGGGGATATTTATGGGATAGTAATAGTAAACAGTTGAGAATTGCCCACTATTTCAATTCTCAGTTCCCAAAGATCGTTATCGTGTAAGTGAAATGTATTCCATATAAATAAAATCACAATTTGTTATAAAAATAGATACAATTTATTGTGACAAAAAAATAATAATATGTAACATGCGTGACAATAATCAATGAATATTTAGTATAATATGAGTATGCAATTAAATGGCAATATATTTTCCAACGGTTAACACAGTTTAGAATCTACAACATTAGCTGTCAAGAAGATTTATGATGGGCTTCACAGAGACAAAGAAAGTTTCACATAGAGACAGAGCTGCAGCGTAAAGCCATCAAAACTTTAGCTGACAGTTAGAATAACCCTTTCAATGCTGGCTAGATCTCCTAGGTAATTAAGATCTATTCTCATGTAATTTTAAATAAAATAACAATGAAACCAGTTCATTAGTCACTTCCTGGAACCATCCAATAAGCGAAATCTACCAAATTCTACAAGCTGAATTTTTAACTTGCCTAAACAGATATTTTATCTTATTTTAGAGCAAATCAATACACCTGGATAAATATCACGATATGCTAACATGTGATATGTCACATAAATACATACTTATTCTATTTCTATCTGCAGAAAAGAAAATTTATAAATATATACTTCTTAGTTAACTAAGATTTCTAAATATCAAAATCTGATCGTGATTTATCCAGTCATATATCATGCTATTAGAAAAATTTTAATTAATTAAATGAAACCAGTATATTTACCAGTTAAAGAGATGTTCTCACCAGATGTTCTCAGGTAGCTAAGTGTCAAGGAATGTTTCTTTCTCGCCTCCTGACTTAGCCTGCTTCCAACTGCTTCCTCTGACTCCTGCCTCCTCTGCATACCTCTCTCTTCCCTTTGTCTTAACTTTTAAAGGAAACAATATCTTTATAGTTAATATAATTTAAGTTTACTCGTCAGTTCAAAGGGTTTTCTTCAGACTATGTGTCTCCAAATTCTGCTATAATTTCTAATATGACAGTTCTTAAACTTAATATCACCTTTAAATTACAATGGGACTCTTATACATTATCGAAAGTAAAATTAAGTTATTTAATCTTCTCTGTCACAAATGTCTGGGTTTAGAATTTATTCTATTCCATTAGCAATTTGACAGTCTCTTATCACTTGGTTTGTTTATACTATGCATTCCTTTAGCTCTGGCAAAGTGGTTAGTTTTACAGAAAGGATAGAAATTTCGTGTCTCTTTGTTAACTTGAAAATAACAAAATGGAGTCTGGTCTGTTCGGAGTGACTCAGTCAGAATATACACTTTTAATTTCTATCATAGCACAAAATGTCTGCCGATATAAATACCCTGACATAGTTTACCTAAATCATTAGCCATTTGGCTTATCCCTCCTGGAACATCAAGCCTTTTACATATCTTAGGATCATCAGCAAAAATACATACCTTACCATCAAGACCTTCTGCAATATCACTAATAAAAACATTAAAGAGAATGGGTCCAAGTACAGATCCCTGAGGTACCCCACTGGTGACAAGCCCAAGTTTCGAATATACTCCATTGACTACAACCCTCTGTTGCCTGTCACTCAGCCACTGCCTCACCCATTCAACAATATTGGAATCCAAACTTAAAGATTGCAGTTTATTGATAAGCCTTCTATGTGCAACAGTGTCAAAAGCCTTACTGAAATCTAGGTAAGCAATGTCTACTGCACCACCCTGATCTATAATTTTAGTTACCCAATCAAAAAAATCAATAAGATTAGTTTGGCATGATCTCCCTGAAGTAAACCCATGTTGTCTCTGATCTTGAAATCCATGTGTTTTTAGATGTTCAACAATCCTATCCTTTAACATGGTTTCCATCACTTTCCCCTCTACTGAAGTAAGGCTTACTGGTCTATAGTTGCCCAACTCCTCCCTATTACCTTTCTTGTGAATGGGCACAACATTCGCCAACTTCCAATCTTCTGGGACTACTCCTGTTATCAAGGATTGGTTAAATAAATCTGTTAATGGTTTTGCTAGTACACCACAAAGCTATTTTAATAGCTTTGGGTGTATTCCATCAGGTCCCATTGACTTATTTGTCTTTACATTTGACAGTTGAAATAGAACCTCTTCCTCTGTAAACTCACGTGTAATAAATAACTCATTTATCCTTTTTCTTAACTGAGGTCCCTCTCCTTCATTTTCATCTGTAAATACCGAACAAAAAATATTCATTGAGGCAGTCAGCTAGACCTTTATCCTCTTCTACATACCTTCCTTCTTTTGTTTTTAATCTAACTAATCCTTGTTTTACTTTTCTTTTCTCATTTATGTATCTAAAAAAAGTGCTGTCCCCCTTTTTTACTGACTGTGCTATTTTCTCTTCTGTGTGTAATTTGGAAGCTCTTATAACTTGCTTAGCCTCTTTCTGCCTAATCTTATAGATCATTCTGTCTTCCTCACTCTGTTTTTTTTTATAATTACTAAATGCTAACTTTTTTTTTTTTTACTTTTTACTATTTTGGCCACATCTGCGGAGTACCACAGTGGTTTCTTGAATTTTTTGCTTTTACTGACACTCCTAATGCAATTTTCTGTTGCCTTCAGTAGTGCAACTTTTAAATAATCCCTTTGCTCTTGGACGCCATTTAAATTGCTCCAGTCTGATAATGACTCCTTTACACATATTCTAATTTTAGAAAAGTCTGTTTTTCTAAAGTCTAAAACTTTTGTTTTTGTGTGGTGTGACTCAGTCACTGTTCTAATATTAAACCACACTGATTGATGATCACTGGATCCTAAACTTTCACCTACAGTAATATCGGATACCAAATCTCCATTTGTTAACACTAAATCTAGTATGGCCTCTTTACGAGTTGGCTCCTCAACGACTTGTTTTAGAGACAATCCCATTAGGGAGTTTAGCTCCTGGCACAAGCAGCTATTTTTGTTTTCCAATTTACATCAGGAAGATTAAAGTCACCCATGATGATAACTTCCCCCTTCATTGTCATTTTAGCTATTTCCTCAACTAGTAGATTATCTAACTCTTCTATTTGTCCTGGAAGCCTATAAATCAGACCTACACGAGTTACTGTGTGATTACCAAATTCTAACATAACCCAAACGGACTCTATGTTTGCCTCACTAACTTTTATTAGGCTAGATTTTATGCTATCCTTTAAATACAGGGCCACCCCTCCCCTTTCCTGCCTTCCCTGTCTTTTCTATATAAAGAGTACCCTGGTATTGCTATGTCCCAGTCATTTTTCTTATTATACCATGTCTCAGTAACAGCGACTAAATCTACACTATCAGTTGCCATTATTGCCACAAGTTCATGGATCTTATTCCCTAAACTGCAAGCATTTGTAGACATGACTCCAAGCTTATCATTTTTTAACACACTTGCTACAGGCACCTTCTGTCCTTGTTTTGGGGGGACAATTGGATTGATGTTTTATCACCCTTTTGCCCCCCCCTCCTAGTTTAAATATATCCTAGCAAAACCTCTGAACTGCTCACTGAGAACATTTGTTCCCTTTTGAGAAAGATGCAAACCATCTTTTTTGTACAGTTTATTTCCATTCCAAACAGAGCTACCATGAGAAATAAAGCCAAATCCTTGCTCCCGACACCATTCACCAAGCCACAAGTTAAAGTCCCTAATATGCATCCGCCTGTCGTTCTGAGTGTTATCCACAGGCAGAACTTCAGAGAATGACAGTGTGGAAGCAACCTGCCGTATATCATTGGCAAAAACACTAAAAATGTCCTTAACCTCTGAAACATCATTGCAAGCCAAATCATTTGTCCCTAGATGGACAAGTACATCCAATTCCCCTTCCTGCTTTGCTCGCTTAACAATATTACAGATACGTCTCCTGTCTCTGTGAGCAGTAGCTCCGGGAAGACACCTCACAAGACCACTATTGTCCATCTCCACACCTCTTATGATGGAATCCCCTAACAACAACTGCTTTCTATTAGGCCTCACCATAGTCTCCAAGCCTCTCTCGAAAACATCACTAGCCTCAGTGCCTCTCTCCACAACACCACTAGCCTCAGTGCCTCTCTCCACAACACCACTAGCCTCAGTGCCTCTCTCCACAACACCACTAGCCTCAGTGCCTCTCTCCACAACACCACTAGCCTCAGTGCCTCTCTCCACAACACCACTAGCCTCAGTGCCTCTCTCCACAACACCACTAGCCTCAGTGCCTCTCTCCACAACACCACTAGCCTCAGTGCCTCTCTCCACAACACCACTAGCCTCAGTGCCTCTCTCCACAACACCACTAGCCTCAGTGCCTCTCTCCACAACACCACTAGCCTCAGTGCCTCTCTCCACAACACCACTAGCCTCAGTGCCTCTCTCCACAACACCACTAGCCTCAGTGCCTCTCTCCACAACACCACTAGCCTCAGTGCCTCTCTCCACAACACCACTAGCCTCAGTGCCTCTCTCCACAACACCACTAGCCTCAGTGCCTCTCTCCACAACACCACTAGCCTCAGTGCCTCTCTCCACAACACCACTAGCCTCAGTGCCTCTCTCCACAACACCACTAGCCTCAGTGCCTCTCTCCACAACACCATTACACTCTGAAAGTGCAGAAAATGAATTATGTAGAGCAACAGACTGTGCAATATGCCTTTTATCCACATCTCTAAGTCTACCAGATCCTACAGTGATCCATCTGCCATTCCTATTATGTCTGAAACTGATGCACATACAATAGAGCACATTGTACAGAAAACCCTGTACAATCTTTGATGCAACCCATTATTTTTTTCCCATGTATCATGATTAAAGAAATTAACAAATTGAGCATGCCACAGGATACAGAAGAATGTCACATGATCATGTATGAGCACTGCATATTTTAGCACGTCAACGCAATTTGCTAATTCCAGTACAATGTGCACGGCCCATTATTAATGCACATCAATTGTTTGTTCTGTTAATAGAATGTATTGAGCCTTGATTGCAAAACCGAGCTATGGATTTTAACCATGTTCTATATATTGTGATATTTTGCAGAAGGACCATGTTTAGTTCACACAATCACTGGAGATTTGCTAAGAGCTTTAGAGGGACCAGACAACTGCCTGTACCCCCGCTTAATATCCGTCTCCAGTGAAGGCCACTGTATTATATACTACGAGCGAGGGCGCTTCTGCAACTTTAGCATCAATGGAAAACTTCTGGGTCAGATGGAAATTAATGATTCTACCAGGGTAAGTGTAGATACCACTTTCCTTGTGCCCAGATACAGCTAATCAATGTTATCAAGCTCAGCCCTCTGTATGTGTATCACGTATTTGTATGGTAAAAATAGAGAGAAAACAGAGTGTTGGAAAACTGTAATTTGTGACTCTGGAGATGAAAATATACCAGTCATCATTTTACCAAGGCATCACGGAGGCTACTGTAATGTAAAAAATGATCAACTTTCATTATATACATTACCAATAAATCAAACAGATATTTTTGGGTGCTCAAAACATCACATTTTGTAGTGGAGCAGAAAGAAGTGCTGTGAATGAGTTGATCTTTTATGTATGTATACAAATATATTTTTGATTATATAATTATATATTTATTGTTTTGAGCATAGTTCATTAATTTATCATTTGCAGAATATAATTTTTATTTTAATGAGGTTTAATTTCTTTTAAATTGTGTCTCCAAACTCTCTTTAACATTTTATTTTAGATTTGTCTAATAATTTATTGCAAAGGTTTCTCTTGTCCTTTTTGTAATGTCTAAAATTTGTCGGTGTCAAAATTCTGTGTTAAGTTTATATTATGCAGAGCCAGGGTTTGCAATATCTTATTATATGAGATTATAATTAATGCCGTGAATGTTTTATTTCACCAAGGCCATCCTATTGAGCAGCGATGGACAGAATCTAGTGACAGGAGGAGATAATGGTGTTGTGGAAGTCTGGCAAGCCTGTGATTTCAAACAGCTCTACATATACCCTGGCTGTGACGCAGGGATACGGGCAATGGATCTGTCACATGATCAGAGGTGAGTTATAACCACGCACAAGAAAATGCTCCATATATGTGTTTGATATAAAGATTTACTTTGCTTGTTTGGTATCCTCTTTGCATATCCTCTTATATATTCCTTTCTCGACATTAGCATCAATAAAAGGGTTTTAGTCTGTGTTCTATCACATTCTGGATTCACAATATACTCTTTTGGAGGAAAGACGAGACGGGGGGATATGATAGAAACATTTAAATACATAAAGGGAATCAACACAGTAAAGGAGGAGACTATATTTAAAAGAAGAAAAACTACCACAACAAGAGGACATAGTCTTAAATTAGAGGGACAAAGGTTTAAAAATAATATCAGGAAATATTACTTTACTGAGAGGGTAGTGGATGCATGGAATAGCCTTCCAGTTGAAGTGGTAGAGGTTAACACAGTAAAAGAGTTTAAGCATGCGTGGGATAGGCATAAGGCTATCCTAACTATAAGATAAGGCCAGGGACTAATGAAAGTATTTAGAAAATTGGGCAGACTAGATGGGCCGATTGGTTCTTATCTGCCGTCACATTCTATGTTTCTTGCCTATATGAAAGTTATTTTGGATTCCTGTATCCCATCTATCCCTCCACATCTTCCTTGCTTCCCCTGATCTTGCTCCTTTCCTCCTGGAGACTTGCTGTCCTTATGCCCCTCGCTATCCTTTTACTCTTCATTTGTAGTCCGTTCTCAAATTCCAAGAGGTTAATGTGAATGTTAATTGGCTTATTAATCATTTTTATATCGTTATTCTGTTAGAAACTATTTTATTCTGTTAGTAATAAGTCAATACCATTCCAACCTAATTATTACATATTATAAAGCACAAATCTAGTTTATCAATAATATGGCAAACTTCAATTAAAAGAAAAGAAAAAAAAACTACATTTGATTTTTGTTCTTTTTTCCCCCCTCTCCTTTTAGGACTCTGATTACAGGCATGGCTTCTGGTAGCATTGTAGCTTTTAATATAGATTTTAACCGATGGCATTATGAACATCAGAACAGATACTAAGGGGGACAGAAGTGCTGAAAGCCAAATTGGAGCTGAGAGCGCAAGCAGTACAGTGAAAAGACATAGCCTTCTCTGATGGAACTCCAAGTCTACATTGACCTCCGTTGTACATTCCATTACACCCAGCAATAGCTGTACATTGTAGTCCGCGACCACTTCACTTTGTGTGTTTTTTTTCCACAATTGAACACCAGCTGCTGAAAAGCAAGCTTGTACCATGTAAATTATTTGAGGATTAGGAGATGTTTGGTAATTATTTCAACAATATTTATTTTCTGAACAAGGTGGTAGGACTCATTTCAAAGAGACTTTTGTCCAGCTGTTATGGTGTTTTGTTCACGAATCTTACATCCCATTTCCAGCCTCTTTTCAAGCTGTGAAAAAAATATAAAATAAAAAAAAGTGAAAAAAAAATATAAAAAAAATATGTTTGATACTTTGTACATCAGATGCACATCTTGACTTTAAAAGGGATACTTTTGTAAAAGTAAAACCTTGTATAATGAACAAAACAAAACAAAAAAAGTTTCTTAGTTTTATTGTGAAGCTCCAATGTGCTTGTACTTATATACCTGACAACTTGACCAAGCAGGTATATCACAGAAAAGAAAAGGGGTGCAGCTTGTATTAATAGTTTGATTTTGGGCTTGTCTGATCATTTTAACATTTACACCAAAATATGCTTTGCACTTTTCTTTTAAATCCCTTATAAGTGAAGTCCCTTTAAACTTTCGAAACTTGGGGATACAAAGCCATGGTTTGCCATAAATATTTCATAAGAGACATATTTGCTGTAGTTCTTCTTTTATTTCTGAACATTGTAAAAGAGTGCAATTGAGTCAAATTCTTAGTGTTTTACAAACATGAGTTTTAACATTTCCTAGCGCTAAATAACTGTGCACTTGACACTACACGGTGCAAATCCTCCTATCTTAGGCAGGGATTGTTGGTCTGAAGGGTCATTTTTATGCTTTTATTTAAAATCAGTTGCTATTGTTTTATATGATCTTAGGCTTTAGTATAAAATAATTGGTGTTAAACTATCAAGTTGTGGTGGTGGTGTCACCGAAAAGCCACATTCTCAGCCTAAGATGGACATGATGCTTTATGTTTTACAATACTGCAGTGGTTGTCAAAATGATTTTCCTGCACACTGTACCGTTTAACTGACACCCAGGGGTAAATACACTTGTTTATTCTTTGTATATTTGGTGACTGTATTGTCATAGATGTACATATTGTGTCGGTAGGGCTCTGAGGCATGTAACAAGAATGTAATTTTCTCCAAATTTACACTCACTAGCAGTTATTTTATTTAAAACAACAACCACAAAAATTCAATAATGATTATTTGTATTGGCACTTTGCACCAGAAAACATATCATTATTTATTGACGTGGTTAATTATTTGTTCTCCACCTTGTATTAGTAAGTTTTGCCACTGAGTTTCTTCTACATTGCTGTTTGTATTAAAAAAAAAAAAAAGAGAGAGAGAGAGAAAGGAAGGATGCTGGAAAAAAAAAACTTTCAAGGAATCATCGTAAATATTAAGTTATTCATCACCAGTCTGTAAGCAATATTTTGAGTTTGTAGCTTAGAATAGAAGGACATTGAACACCTGGAACACAAGTTAATTTCATCTTGAAATCATGGTGAGATATTTTGGATAGATCAATTCCTTGAGCTAATGTAACCATGTTTTATTGCAAAGATGTAAAATATGCCAGATGTGTTCAGTTGGAAATAAAAAAAAAAAAAAAATGAAAAATAAAATATGCAAATAATTTATTGATTGGTTTATTATTTGTTTTAATAGCTAAAATGTTGAAATGTTTTTGCACACAAATGGTCGTCATTATATTTCCAAGTGATTGCTGATCGTGGTCTGCACTTGTCCGCATTCCAACTCTTTACTCCACATACTTGCCAGACAAAATATTCAGATGGAAGAAAAATACATCAAGATGTACACTAAAAATGGGAAAAGTGTCTCACTGACAGCCGCTGGAGGTGCTTCCACAATTCTCACTGTGAAAATCACAGTGAGAAGACGCTGGACGTCCATATTAAAGCATTGAGTAATGCTTTCCTTTGGGCGGTTTGAATGCGCGCCCAGCTCTTGCATTCGGCGCTGACATTGGCAGGCGGAGGAGAGGTCACCAGCACCAAGGGAGCGTGGCGCTGGAGTAAGGTAAGTGGCTGAAGGGGTTCTAACCCCTTCAGCCCAGCAGGAGGGGGGCCCTGAGGGTGGGGGGACGGGACCTAATAACCCTACAGTGCCAGGAAAATGAGTTTGTTTTCCTTGCGCTATAGTGGTCCTTTAACTCTCTTTTCTGAAATTAATATTGCTGTGAAAAATTGCATAATTTAGGTAGAAAAAAATGGTCCCCTTTTAGACCAATTTTATGCAAACAGATTCAAAATAACAAAAAATAAGAAACTTTTAAGAACATTTTGATAAAACCACCCATAATTTTTCAAGTGCCTGATAATGTGAAAATCTTTGCTAACTGGTAATTGTAAACATGTGCAATGCTCATTACTTTCCTATCTTCTATCATTCATAATAAAAGGCATTAGGAGTGGGGCTATTGTGTTTTCCATTCAGTCTTTTAAAAGTAGTTATAGTTCTGCTATATAATATTATTTGTAAGGGCAAAATTACCCAGCAAAGTAGAATGGGTTAAAGCATGGGTGTCCAAAAGGTAGATCCCCAGATGTTTTAATACTACGGCTTCCATGATGCTTTGTAATTCTTAATATATGCATAGCATCATGGAAGTTGTAGTTCTACAACATCTGTGGATCTACCTTTTGGGCACCCCTGTTTTAGACCCTTCAAGCACTCCAGCTTAGTTAAATGCTTTATGTGTGAAGAGTGTGATTGCTTTTTTCATTTTACAAAAAGTGCAGGTTTCAGCAGAAATTGGAACTTTTATAGAAAACCAGTCCTGTTACTTCCTGGTTGCTTAACTCAGTGGAGCTAAACTCAAGAGGCAGCAATTGCACAGAGCACCTGTCTTGCAAAGTCTTCTCATTGAGCAACATTGGAAAGTCTGTGATTGGACAGCCACAGAAAGTCTGGGGGCGGGTTAGGAGGAAAGGGCTTGCAAAGACTTCAGGCAAGATGTTTTGCAAGCTGTGTTTAGATATACCCCAGCAAAGTGTGCCTTTACATGATTTGTATAATGATTTATATTACAAGCATGCTGAATATATGGGTACAAAAAGTGATAAAGTAAATGAGCTGAAATGTTGGCTTTATTTATTTATTACTGGTATTTATAAAGCGCCAACAGATTCCACAGCGCTGTACAATTAGTGGAGAACGTACAATATACACAGACAAATACAAGAGGTAGAGAGTGCCCTGCCCTTAAGCTGATATCCAGCCATTTAAGCTCTTTAATACAAAGTGCCCGTGAGCTTACAATCTAAAGGATACCATGGGGATTTGAGACAAAAGGTAGCAGGGGAAATTTGGAGGTGATTGCTAAAAGAGTTAACAGAGAGAAGCCGCTATTGGCAAAATGTAAAGGGAATTTGGGAGAGGTAACGGAGTAAGAATCTCAAACAGCTGGAGTAGCATGCTATATAATAAGGGGGAACCTGGGTGGGTAGTGCTGAGGAAAAATGCAGAGCTGAAGTATTGTTGGTTCTGGGAGTGTGGGATGAGGCCCGAAGAATAGAGATGGCGATGGAAAAGTTATATGAAGGTTTTCACAGCCAGGAGGAGCATAGGAAAAGGGGAAAGGGAGAGTAGCCATGTGGCTTTATAAATAAATGTATAATCATAAGTAATCCTGTTTATGGTAATACACCGCAAAGATAGCACAAACACATACAAGCTTGAGCTTGTATTCTGTGTCCAAAATGAAAGACATATTATCCAAAATATATTGGAATCAGGAGTCAGCGTGATCTATCCACTTCTTGCAAGGATGCTCGTTAAGTAAACCTTGAATACGGACAATGGTTTGGTTATCATGCCATTCCATCTAATTAAATTCATACTCTGTTTTTTTGTATCATGTTTCTGTTCATTCATGATGATACACAGGATCTTGCATATTTTATTTCTAGAATAATAATTAAAAAAAAAAAATCTTTTCAAAATATAACATATGCAAATCTTCCAAACTCAAACTCCCATCTTTACGTGGGTGGAGTGCTCAGTAAAGTATACCATACAGAAAATCTCCACTCTCCACCGTTTGACTGACCGAACACAGGGCTGGATTTCCCATTAGGCAGAATAGGTAACTACATGCAGGCGGATATTTAATAGGGGCACTGCAGGTTCATTTGCCTGTTAAAGGTCGTCTCTCCCCAGCTGCCCGATGTGCTTTGCTGTATCCCAGATAGCAAAGACTCCCACTAGATTTTATGACTACTGACCTAAGTTTGAGGGAGCCATGATCTTTGCAATGCCCTGCCTCCGTCAGAATTAACACAGTGATCTGAGGTATAGAGATGAGAGGACTAGGGCCAGATTGGTCACTTTATGTAAAGGCAGGTACATAGATATTGCTACACCCACTGCTAATCATACACACAGACTGCTACCCACACACGTTACTGCTCATACAGACTGCTACCCACAAACATAACTACTCATACACACAGCCTGCTACCCACAAACATAACTACTCATACACACAGACTGCTACCCACACCCATTACTACCCATACACACAAACTGCTACCCATACACATTACTACTCACACACAGACTGCTAAACACACACACATTAATACTCATACACACAGACTGCTACCCACAAACATAACTACTCGTACACACAGACTGCTACCCACACACATTACTACCCATACACACAAACTGCAACCCATACACATTACTACCCATACACACAGACTGCTACCCACAAACATAACTAACCACACACATTACTACCCATGCAAATAGACTGCTGCACAGACTGCTACTCATACACACAGTCTGCTGCTCACACACATTACTACCCATACTTAGACACCTATTGACACACATAACTAACCATACATGCAGATTGCTACCCATACACAAACTGTTATCCACACACGTTACTATGTTACTACCCATAAACATAGACTGTTACCCACATATGTTACTAACCATACACACAGACTGCTACCCATACACATTACTGCCCATACACAGACTGCTACCCACACACTTTACTACCCATACTTACAGACCGCTATCAACACAACTTACGACCCATACCCAGACTGCTACCCATGCACACTACTACCTGTGCACACCGACTGCTACTTTCACTGCTACCCATGTATACTATTACCTATACACACGGATTGACACACTCACATACAAACACACATAGACAACTGCCTTTTGTTTATCCATACCTGCCAGTCTTCCCTGCCCACCTTTTTGGACTGCGTTGGGCAGAGAAGAGATCACCCTGCACTGGGCAGGGAGCGGCCACATGCCCCTAGAGAGGATGGACAGGCTGACTGGTAGCCTGCCTCCTCAAACAGACCATGCACAAAGTGCTGCTGTAGCGCTCTGTGAATGGTCATAGTGCCCAGTCCCACCTGCATTTTGAAATCTGATGGACTTATTTTTGATGGGACAGTACCCCCAAAAGCAGGTCTGTCACAGCAAACTCAATTTGTTTTTAATTGGTTACATGAGCAGAGGAGTGTGAGTTATAAATCTGGCCCTGGGTTAGATGATGACTTTAAGGACATATGGTATTTCATGCCATCATCACACATTGATCCCTAAAGACCGTATGCCAGTAAAGGTTTTCCTGTGTATTTAGTATGTGCAGCTCTGTACTGCCCTGAGTCCATTAAACAAGTGGAACATTCAGTTTTCATGATGGATAGCTTAAGACTGGATTGTTAAAACTGAATTATTTAATTATATATAGATATCTGTGATTCCATCTTATCGAGTATATACCCTAATTGGGTTAAAAACTCATATATATATATATATATATTAAAACTCAGTCTATCAAGGACTGCAATATAATGCGAGTTGGAAAAGAACCGAATGCAACATGCAGTAGTCAAATCTACATTTAAAGGAACACAAAGCTGTGTTCCTAACTCTAACTCTACAGTGTAGTGTCCCTCTGACCCATGCCTCCCCCTCAACACACTCACCTGATTAAAGCAGGATTCTCTCCGACTCCTCCGATGTCACTGCAAGGGGGAACCTAATGCAAATGCAATGTGAGTGCCACGCACATTAGGCCGTCCCCATCGGAAAGCATTGAATCAATGCTTTCCTATGACGGTTCAGAACACACTGGACATCCTCATGCAACGCTTGAGGATGTTAAACACCATTTAACAGCAGAACGATGAAGTGGTTTGGTTGCCTATACTGTCCCTTTAACGTTCTATCTCTTTAACATTCAGATATTGTGTCAATGAACGGGAATGGTTTCCCTTCAACATGAATTTTTTCACTTTGGTGCCTGAGGCAGTTTTTTCCCCAACAGTATATAAATATCTATTTATATTAAAATGAAATTGACAATATGGGACCTATAGAAATTTCCTAACTCAATACTTTCTTTGTTTTTATTCTGTAATTACTACAAGGTTAACAAAACTTTTCAGATTAATGTATTTAGTGAATATTATGAGGAACCTGTGGTAAGCCATCTTCTTGTATCTCTATTTGTAGGTTCTTCAGCTACCTACTTGAGAATGTGTGCCACATTCATTATTGTGCTTCATGTTTGGGACTGTCCAGTGATGGGAGGTTTCAGTCTGACGATTTCCTAGATTTCCGCCATCTTCCCTCTTATAGTTTATGTTCCTTTGCTAGGCGTATATCCCTCTATTCCAAGTGATTTTTATCACATATTTTCCTGGCAGCTAAATATGTGTTAGTGTGTAACTGGCATAAACCTCTTTCTCCTCAAATCTATGAAGCAGTGTCCCGTTTACATTATTACATCGTACAAAACGATGGCATGCTCTTTCGATATTGTAACAAACCGCCAATGTTTACAAGAGAGCCCAACACGATGTAAAGCTTCATCGAACATTTTTCTCCCTGAAATTATAGCCGTTAATTAATTTGCATGTTCGTGGTGTTTTAAAGTCTCTGTGAAAATAAAATTAAAAAATTTAAAAAAAGGTTAAAAACTAAGGAAATCACTGAGGATGTGATTAATGTGTTAATCCTAAAACATGACAGACAAACTGTGAAATTTCAAAACCATCACATTCAAAGATCAAGTGAAATAATTCTACAACATTTATTTAAAAGGACCCAGGAGCTATTGTGTAATTGCATCAAACTATCTCTTGGTATCAATTTACACGGGTTTTGTAACTCGTCCTTGCTTAAAATTTCCATTCTTAAAGGAATACTCCAGGCACCGTAACAACTGCATCAAAATTAAGTTATGGTGCTCAGAGGTTAAACCATTCTCAAACGGTATAACCCCAAAATCTGTGTTCCAGCACCAACTATCCCTGCCTCTCTGTCTGTCCTTTTTTTAAAAAAATCTTTAGACCGTTAGGCCCTTGCAGAATTGGGCAGCGCTGTCGCTGATTGGCCGAGTGAGATCAGCCAACGCTTTCACTCAATCAGTGACTCCCCATTTATACAACCGGCTTGAAAAGAATGTACCTTTTTCAAGCGTGTTTTATGAATGGGGAGTCACTGATTGGCTGAGAGTGTCAGCTGCCTGATTCTGCAAAAGCCTTCCAGTTTAAAGATTCGGCTTTGGAACACAGACTTTGTAGTTGAACCATTCGAGAACCGTTTAAACCCTTAAGACCCAAACTGGTCCTTTAACCCTGATGGCGCAGATTACCGGCTTCCATTCATGTCACTGTTGGATTTTCTGTAGATCTTGTACCTTCTTGGGTTTTTGTTAAGACTTAACAAGGATCCAGAAGGGTTGGAACATTGTCACTCTATTAATTTGGCGATACAAATGTCTACTAAAATTCTCTAGTGTGTCCGGGGCACACTTTTGTCGTAACATCTGAAACAGTCCTCGTTGGAGTTGCTGATGGGAAAAAAGACTCATTACAAGGGTGTTGAAGGCAGTTGATTTATGCTGATTTGTGCTGATTCCACCCATTACAAGTCACGGTAAAGGCTTTTACTGCGTGCGTGAAGGTAATTCAGTTGTTGTTTATGGCTAGTCCTTTTTAAAACACTCTATTAAAACATGGTAAAAGCTGCCAGGATGGGTAATTCCGCTGATGTGTGTTCATTGCATTATCAATTATATGTCACGGTGATAAATTAATGCACAGTGAATTTGTAATTGGATACTTAACAGTCATCTGCACACAAGACTGCAACGTAGATTTATGGAATTTTTTGTAAGCTGGGCAATAAATGTAACTCTTTGTAGATAGCAGTGCTGTCTGTTGAAGACAAGTTTACAAGATGGGGATAATTCTGTTGTCATGGAAGACCCATCTAAACTGTTTTTTTGTGTCCTAATAAATATTTCACTTTATTCTGGTGAGTTTTAGTAGTTATTCTTTGTTTTGTAATACATTATTATGTCTCATAGACAACTGTTGTTTTAGCGGACAATAAAGACTTCTCACCTCATTCCGTTCTTGCCAATGATCATTATACCTCTTTATATGGCATACTTTCGCTTTCTGCCTCTGTACCATTACAATCCATCACTCCTCCAGTGTTATGCTGCATTTTCAAATTTTCCTAGCTCTCTTTAGAGAATGTGTAACGAAATGTGGATTTTGACCTGATTTTGTATTGTTCTATAATTACTTGTATATTACAGCACAGAAAGGGTTGGTTGGACTGAAAAAAAAAGTTGTGATCGGGGTTCCTAACTGCATCCATCTGGCCAAGTATGAAAAATGAACCCAAAGGACATTCATGTCTAATATTGCCCAAACCTGCTGGCTACATACCTTTTGGTGCCCTGCTGCAACACAATCCTCTTATCGTCTGATATGCTAATCAACAATTAACAGTCAGGAGATTTTATCTCTATTAGGAGTCATAACTAAAAAAAGCAATAATAATCTAGAGGTGAACATATTCAGAATGCTGAGGGTATTCCCTACAAAAAAAAGTCAAAACATGACTCATGTATCTTTTAGGAGAATGGAGGATATCATCTATTCTAAGTAACAGACGGGTCTTGTAAGGAGACTTTAAAATGGATAAATGAAACAATTATACTGTGCCAGGCGTACAACAAGCGATAGGGACGTTTTGCTAAATTCTTATAAATATTGTGTATTTAAATTCGCCAAAAGATGAGATGGGAGGTGCTTTATCAGTTTTAAATACCTCTATTTTATGATTTAATTGTATTTACTGTATGTGGACACTATACTCAAATGCAGACATTCTTTTACATTTTGTTGTCATTTTTAGTAATCTGCACTGCTAGTAATGCCTCCAGGGTCCTTACAAATATCTATGTGCAAGGTATTTGTACACTTTTATTTATCTATTTTTCCTCATGTCTAGTTGACCCTGTGTGAAATATTGAAAGATAATGGACACTATATACTGTCTTAAAATAACTGTATGGCCAAGCAATGGCTGATCCATTTTCTTTCCCCCAGAGTTATCTGAACGTTGAGTGCACTTTTGCCTATATAGTCAAAAATAAAGCTGTATAAGTACTTTTTTTTCTTTATTCCATTCATTTTTCTGTCCTCTGCATAAACGTAATTTCCCCCTTTATTTGTGCCAGCTTACGTCAAAGACATCACTTAGCAGACGTGTCTCACCTAGCATGTGTGTCCGATCCTCCTCAGAGATCTGCTCAATCATATGTTTATTGCTGGCAAAGGTGAAAAAGTTTGTCATGAAGATATAAATATTTTTTCTAAGAACAATATACACTCCAGTTACACCACTCAGGCACAAAACCAGATATATTGCATCACACACAAAACCAGAAACGCGCACACACACACTTGCTTGCTAAAATTTTTTGAATATACTTTTCTTATATATTTATTAAAAATAATCCTAAGACCGATAATAAAAATCATAGATACCAATATAGCAATGTTTGATAATTTTGTGTTGAAAGCAATATACATTTATATATATTTTTTTTATTTTATCAATATAGGATGTTTTATGGATACCAATATACCGCTCTATATGTACCTATATCTATAGATAGCCATAAGGTGGAAGGGAGAGCAGGCAACATGTTGGGGTGCACAGGGTAGCGGGGCAGTAACAGAGATGATAAGAAGGGTGGGAGGGAGAGAGGAGAACATGGTGAGGTCCACGGGGTACAGGGGGAATAACCAAGATCACAACCAGGGAGGGAGAACAGAAAGCATGTTGGGGTAAACGCAGATCCTGAGTGGGTACAGGTAGGCAGGGTGTTCAGCAATAGGCCCTGAAGGTATTAACAACCTCACAAGAAGCCCTGCCCCCTCTATATCAGTTCCAGTGGCAGAGGGGTGTGGCCAAATGAGAGGGGCAGGATGGGCAGAATATATCTACAGAGCACTTGGGCGTTCTGCACCCACCCAGGATCTGCTCTGGTTAAACTACAAGACTAAATCAAGACTATAAAATAAGCAGAAAAAAGTCAAGTTTAAGAAAACACGTCTCTTTTTAGCCTATGTAACTATGTAAGAAGGCAACAGAATAAAAGAAAAAACAAAACAAATTTCACTAGTCTCTCGATGCCAACATTCCGAACATTACAGGCGTGCCTTGAATTTCATTCGATGAAAAAGGTACATTTCTTTCAGACACTAAATCAGGAAGATTTTGAAATGGGAGAGGTGAGGAGGCTAAAGATGCCAAAATACAATGCTGAAATCGGCAACACTGTCCGAAAACTAAAAAACAACTGAGAAAAAAAGAAATTAACCACAGGTATTTCAGCAAATTGGATTTAATTTCAGCTTCACTTGTTTATCTGCCTGGAGTGTCCCTTTAAGCTTTCATTTCCCAAATATTTTATAAAGGTTAAACAGATAAGTGAAACATACAAATTGTACATTTACATCATTTTTACATTTGTCTGCAAATCAATCACCGCACATAACTGTTGTGTTATGAAATGTTTACATGGCAATGGCAGCTTTGCATCCCTTGCTTCAAACGTATAATAAACATATTTTTTTCAAGCAAAAAAGGACTCAGTAGTGAAGGGGGTTAATAATTGGATGCACTACACAAAAAGTAACTGAGGAGAAAAAAGAAATACAAAAAAAATATTATAAGATGAATAAATAGTGGAAAAGATTATTTACCAACTTTTTGATCATTGTATCACAGTCTTCCCATTTATAACAGACTAAATTACAAGTTTTGGATGAAGAGTAGATGCACAGAAGGGATATTAAAGTGTAGGCACTTAAACAACATAATCTTATTGAAGTTGTTATAGTGCCTGCAATCCTGCCCCCTGTTTGACCCCCGGAAACCCCTTATTTAGCTAATTAGAAGACATGGAAGCGCGGTTTCAAGACACGCCTCCAAGCTCTCTGGTTACCAAAGGCAGGAATCTTACTTCCTGGCTCTCATCCTGTAACATACATCGCATGAGCTATCACTGTCGGCAATACAATGGTTCTCCAGGGAGTCATGCTCCTGCGTTCCACAATAGTCCTCTTTGAGGAGCATTGGATTGGCCCGTCATTGGCACAGGATGATTCAACCCGAGGAGGAGAACACAGCAACGCCAATGGCTTCTCGACACTTGAGAAATGGCGAGTCATTTTTAAATTTATTTATTTATTTTGTTTTCTTTATTTTACATTGGAAGAGAACTAATAGATAGGGCAACAAGGCTGTAGCGTTAGGAATACAGATATGTATTCCTTACGCTACATTGTTCCTTTAAAGAAACACCATAAATTGCCACCAAACCAACTTTTTCCTCTTGTTCAGTTATTGCTGTTTAATACCAAGACCTTGGGATCAAAGTATATTGTTTACCATGCAGCTCTTTATCACAAAATAATTACCAGAAAATAAAATAAAAATGACGACATCAAAGTGCCTCCCAGCAGCTATCCAGTCTTGTGACTTCTTTGAGAAGAGCCATTTTTGAAAAGGTTCATTGTGGTATCACATTAAAATCTTAAAAAAAAACCTATGTCCATAAATGTCTGTAAAACCTAATTTCAACATTTAGTCCTCGTAACACATTTTATATTCTGTGTTCTTAACCCAATGATAGAAAAATCTTATATTCTTATCTTACGTATGCATTTATTTTTGAAGGTTAAAGTTGAATTATGCAATCTTTTAATCAAGACAAAAGCATCCCAATGTCCCCCCTCGTGCATTTTAAACTGACAGTGTGTTGAATTTTCGAGTTAATTCCACTTGACAGTTTGCCAGAAGCCATTAGTTTAAAACTGTTTTCTTTCAAGCTCGTTAATTTGTGGATGACCTTAACAGAGAGTTGAATAATAAAAGATATAAAAACAGGCAGGGTTATTAACTAAAACAGGACTTGTCAAGAATCGAAACCTTGATTTTCAAATTTTGTCATAAAAAACTAAATTCATTGGTAACTTCCATAAATACATTGTTTAGTGCAATTGTTTTTAAGCGTGTAATTTTTAAAAAGTATCAGCATTAACTAGTAATTTTTATGGAAATCAAAGCTAGTAAGTTAATTTTTATTAAAATAAATACTACACATGTTCTATACCACTCCAGTAAGACTGCAGGTAAGTGTGTTATTGAAGAATAATATCTCTGTTTAAAAAAACGACTACTGCTTCAGTCTATAAGCCAGCTATTCTTGCTGTAGTATTAGCATTGTGTGTTTTACATTGTAACACATACACAAGATAACCAAACAAAGACGTCTTGGTAGCACTTGTGTCTAGCTTTTGATTTATGAAAAACCCCATCATGCAAAGAGCTGATATTGTTTGTGCCTGGGATGACATAAGGTGTAAAGTTAAAGGGAAACTATAGTGCCAGGAAAACAAACTAGTTTTCCTGGCACTATAGCTTCCCCCTTTGTCAAGGCACACTCCCGCGGCAACGTCCACCCAACGTCCGCCAGTGGGGGAGACCATGCGCATGTGCGGCAATGGCTGGGCTCGCATTAGAATTTCCCCATAGGAAAGCATTTTTCAGATTCTGGCGACGCTGGAGGTCCTCATGCATAGCGCGAGGACGTCCAGCATTGTTTAGGTGACCAAATGTTGTCTAAGAAGCCGGACGTCCCTCTAGTGTCTAGGTAATTATTTATTATTATTATTATTATTATTTATAAGAACTGCAATAATTACAACTCTAGGGGTAAGGGTGATTGGAGTTGGCACCCAGACCCCTTCAATGAGCTGAAGTGGTCTGGGTGCCTACAGTGTCCTTTTAGGTTATCCTCCTTTATTATACCACCCAAGTGACCCTACTTAGGAGTGGACGTTCCCCTTTACTACCTTATTTCCCCAGTCCCTAGTACCTCGGCCGCCAGAATTGTTGGTGTGTGATGGGCGTTTATCATGCATAAAAATATACTATGTGTTGAAGTTAGTTTCATATATATTGATCTTGCTTTAACAATTTTTCCCAATTACATACATGACTCAATGTGTCACAGATGTTCTAGAATGTGTCACTCCCAGTAGGTTGCACAAATCACACTAGGGTTTAGGAGAGCCATTTGTTCATGGCATCATGTTCATACACGACTGGTAGTGGTATCATCCAAGACAGTGCTCTTCAACCCTCTCCTCAAGGCACACCTAATAGTACAGGATTTAGGAATTACCCGGATATGTCTAAGGTGTTTAGAAAAATGGGGGAAAAAACACCTTAGAGTCTAAGGAGTTTTTAGTTTTTTTTGTTTTTTTTTAAACACCTTAGACCAACCTGTGTAATCCCTAAATCCTGGACTGTTAGGTGTGCCTTGAGGAGAGGGTTGAGGAGCACTGGTCTAGGACACAAGCAGTAGGCACATAGCGCTCAATGATGTATATTTGGAAAATTAAACCATCGACGATTTCATGAAACATCATAAAACAAAATCCTTAAAAACAAAGGTTGGAGTGGCTTATAAATGACCCCGGAACTCTCAGAAGGCATTATGTTCCTATAATACAATGTTTACTGTTATGTAACTATAATAAAGAGGAATTTATAGGGCCCTTTACGACTGTTAGGGTCATGGGCTATTTACAATGGTATTCACATAAACGATGTATGAGATTCTATCGATCTGTTAATGGAAAGAACAACTTTCATATATCGTAAATCAAATGTTAATTCTTATATATATATATATATAGATTTTTTTTTATAAAGGTAGCAACAGTTATATTATGTAACCCTGTGTGTACATGGAATCTTGCATTTATCATCATTAGCTGCCTGTCTTGTTCTGTGTGCACTGAACTGTAATATGACACATACATTAGCGCTGAGAGTACGTGACTTGGGTGTGTACAGGTAACTAGAAGGCATGTCAGAAATCCATGACACGGAGTATTGAAATACTGCTATCAGACCAAGAAAAGAATGAATACCTCAACTTCTGACCTTCGTTTGTATAGAGTTACAGGGAAATCATTTTTGACAAGTTGACTAAGCTTCTCTGTATATAGTATACTATAAGTGGAAGTCTTATATCACATTCAGTAACATTTGTTTTTACTACGAGAGGGATATCGATATCAAATGTATTGTTCCTAACTGCCAGGATTAAAGTTTAACATCTCATAATTGAAGAAACAGTCGGATTTATAAAAAATTCAAAGATTTAGACATAACGTTCAGAAGGTACTGTATATAGTGAAAACTCATGATGATGATAACTATAATTATAATGATGGCTTCTCCATTCAGGGGACAATACATACAGAGCTAAAGTGAGAATTCAAAGTAAGTTTCAAGTTAAACAACATATCTGTATTCAATTAGGGTCCCTCCACCCCGTGTAAAATAAAAAAAACTCAATAAATAAAAAAATGTAAAAAAATACCCACCTTTTTTCCAGTACTGAGTCTCCCTTGGTGCTTCACCCCAGGTTTGTAGGCCTGACTTGTAGTGTAGTACTTGGAATCTGAAACCCTGCTAATAACAACCAAAGCAGTGGTTATGATAATAGATTTCTCTGGACTCTCTGGTCTTCCCTTGCACAATGGTCTATAACTGTACGGATTTGCAAATCTCACTGCAGCTATAAGAGCGCCCCCTCTGTCCAACTTTGCATATACACACTGCGCAGGAGAACAATGCTCTTTTATCTAACTCATTTTGAACCGCAGCTGACCATATACCTAATCAGTGGCTCTGAATATTGATGCATACAGTTCTGTTCACAAAACTCTGAACCAGGCTGTGAATAGGCTAATATACTACATATTATATAGCAATTATATAGCTATTATATAGCAACATATTTACTGCAGTTATCATCTTATTGAGCAGTTTTGACAACTGGAACTGTAATTAAAGGAACACTAAAGGTCACCTAAATTACTAAATAAAGCAGTTTTAGTGTATAGATCATTCCCCTGCAATTTCACTGCTCAATTCACTGTCATTTAGGAGTTAAATCACTTTGTTTCTGTTTTAAAAAAAACTGGTTTCACTTTCAAACAGATGTAATTTACCTTAAATAATTGTATCTCAATCTCTAAATTGAACTTTAATCACATACAGGAGGCTCTTGCAGGGTCTAGCAAGCTATTAACATAGCAGGGGATAAGAAAATCTTAATTGGACTGTGAAGCTGTACAGACGCACAAACTCTGAGCTCCTGGGCCTGGGCCTGAAAACCAGCTAAAATTCGGGTCGAACCGAACAATCCTGAACCCCCACCTACCACAACTTACTCCACAAACACTGGTGATCCGGGGGATGCCTCACACGACAAGAATGAACGCTGGAATGACAGAGCAGAGGCTTGGGGCCTACGCCACGCAGGGCAAGGTAGAGGCGGCCGCTCTACCGGCCCACAAACACACGCAGCACATGGCTCCCCCCCCCCCTTGGGACCGGTGGGGGTTATCCCGGTCCCAACTGTCTCGATCGGCATGTCTCTATGGACACTAAACGCGGAGATCAGCCCTAACCGCGCACCACACTGGCAAGCGGACCGCCACATGAAAATTGCGGACACGCAACCCTGTGGAGGTAGCAGGCCTCCGACACACAGCCCCAGCAAAAGCAAGTCACTCACCACACGCCTCGACGAGCGGAACCGCCACAGCTGCTGAAAAGCGGGAACACAGAGGGCCGTCAAGGCGTCATCGGCCGGAACGGGACTCGGCTGCCCTCGGGCACAGCCGTTAAAAAGCAGTCCACAAATCTCCACATTAGCCCATCTGGGTCGAGGGCCACCAAGGGACCGACCCCGGTGCATCGACCACGCAGGCGGAGACCTGCCTGCCAAAGGCGGCGCAACACCAACAACATGGCCTCCCGACCTGTCCCGAAAGGGAAGGACCCGGTCTTCAGAAGTCCCCGAGTCCGTGGCCATAAGATGCCAGCCCCACTACAGACCCGGAGCTGGAGGGCACAGCCGGTTACCAACTGGCCGACCGACAACCTCAGTGAACCCCAGATACCGCGGATACGGTTCCCACCTGAAGGAATGGGGTGAATAATCGGCGGACGGGCGTTTATCCTCCACCCCACACTCATAAATGAACGCTACCCAGCCACTCATGGACACTGATTCCGCAAATCATAACCTCTTATGCTGATAAATGTTTATGGCTACTATTTCACCTATTAACACGTACACAAGCACCAGTATCAGATAAATTGTTCAGACACATAGTTACATAGTTACATAGTTAGATAGCTGAAAAGAGACTTGCGTCCATCAAGTTCAGCCTTCCTCACACCTGTTTTTTGCTGTTGATCCAAAAGAAAAAAAAAAAAAAACCCAGTTTGAAGCAGAATTTTGCAACAAGCTAGGACAAAAAATTCCTTCTTGACCCCAGAATGGCAGTCAGATTTATCCTTGAATCAAGCAGTTATTACCCTACATTGAAAGATTATATCCTTGAATATTCTGTCTTTGCAAGTATGCATCTAGTAGCTGTTTGAACATCTGTATGGACTCTGATAAAACCACTTCTTCAGGCAGAGAATTCCACATCCTGATTGTTCTTACAGTAAAAAAACCTTTCCTTTGCCTTAGACGAAATCTTCTTTCTTCCAGTCTAAACGCATGGCCTCGTGTCCTATGTAAAGTCCGGTTTGTGAATAGATTTCCACACAATGGTTTGTATTGGCCCCGAATATATTTGTATAATGTTATCATATCCCCTCTCAGGCGACATTTTTCTAAACTAAATAGGTTTAAATTTGTTAACCTTTCTTCATAGCTGATATGTTCCATTCCTTTTATTAATTTTGTAGCCCGCCTCTGCACTTTTTCTAGTGCCATGATATCCTTCTTTAGAACAGGTGCCCAAAATTGCACAGCATATTCAACATGTGGTCTTACCAGTGATTTATAGAGAGGCAAAATGATATTCTCGTCCCGAGAATGAATGCCCTTTTTCGTGCATGACAATACCTTACTGGCCTTGGCCACTGCTGATTGACATTGCACATTGTTGCATAGTTTGTTGTCTATAACAATTCCCAAGTCCTTTTCGTGTGTTGTTATCCCTAATTCGCTTCCATTAAGGGTATACGTTGCTTGTGTATTCTTTACGCCGAAGTGCATAACTTTGCATTTTTCAACATTAAATTTCATCTGCCATTTGAGTGCCCAGTCCTCCAGTCTATCTAAATCCTTCTGCAGCAAAGTAATATCTTGCTCACATTGTATTATTTTACAAAGTTTTGTGTCATCTGCAAACACTGAAACATGACTTTCAATGCTGTCTTCAAGATCATTTATAAAAATGTTAAATAGAAGGGGTCCCAGAACAGACCCCTGAGGGACACCACTTGCCACCTCTGTCCAGCTTGAAAATTTACCATTAACTACAACTCTTTGTATTCTGTTTTTAAGCCAATGTTCTACCCAAGAACAAGCATTTTCATCGAGACCGATTTCCTTGAGTTTGAACACTAATCTTTTGTGTGGAACTGTATCAAATGCCTTGGCAAAATCCAAATAGATCACATCCACTGCAACACCCTGATCTATACTTCTACTTACTTCTTCGTAGAACGCAATCAAGTTAGTTTGACATGACCTGTGCTTCATAAAACCGTGCTGATTTTTGCTGATAACCATATTCTTCTCAAGGAATTCTTGAATATTATCCCTTAATAACCTTTCAAATATTTTACCAGCCACAGAAGTTAAGCTCACAGGTCTATAATTTCCAGGCAAGGATTTTGAACCCTTTTTGAATATAGGAACCACATCTGCCTTCCTCCAATCCTCCGGAACACTTCCTGAAAGAAAATAATCTTGAAAGATTAAAAACAGAGGTTCACTTATTTCTACACTTAGTTCCTTAAGTACACGTGGATGGATACCGTCAGGCCCTGGAGCTTTGTTTATATTAACTTTCTTTAGTTGCTGCAGCACATTGTCTTGAGTTAACCAATTACAATTATTCTGCAAGTTTTTAGTAGCAATCATTTGCACATCTATTGCCATGGGTTCTTCTTTAATATATACGGAGGAGAAATAGTTATTTTTCACGTGTTCATCCTGCTTCACATACTCACACAGCACCCACAGAGTTACACTGGACATAGTTAAGCAAATCACAAGTCTGATCTCTGATAACTCACTCATGCATGCCTTTTTACTCTTGCACCTGAATTTCTTATCTTTGTGACACAGTAGAAAGTTTGAACCTGTTTTTAGAATCCGAACATGCTATGTTACCATGTCACTGTCTAATCAAAATGTTGGTATATACACTGCAGATTTCATGGCATTGATGGCCTACATTAATGCCTCTCATACTCGATACTGTCTACCTGCTGACATTATATCCAAGCTTGATTATAATACAAAATTGTGCTTATTAACCACCTGCCCCGCATGTTAAGCGAGGAAAAGCCTGAGGACTGCTTTTGGGGCACCTCACGCCTGCTTGTACCATTTATACGCACTACAAAAATAAAAGATTTAAAAAAAAAAAAAAGAAAATCTTAATTAAACAGAACTTGCAATAAAGAAAGCCTAAATAGGGCTCTCTTTACAGGAAGTGTTTATGGAAGGCTGTGCAAGTCACATGCAGGGAGGTGTGACTAGGGTTCATAAACAAAGGGATTTAACTCCTAAATGGCAGAGGATTGAGCAGTGAGGCTGCAGGGGCATGTTCTATACACCAAAACTGCTTCATTAAGCTAAAGTTGTTCAGGTGACTATAGTGTCCCTTTATAAGGGTTGAAGGACATATCCCACAAACTGCAGAATAATAAACCACACATACAAGAAAGAAAAGTTCCTGAAATTGTGGGTGTCTTACACTTTTGCTGTAAGTGTCGGCAGCAGGCTCTGTGATGTATCTTTTTTTTTTTATTGAAATTTGTTATTTCTTATTTTTTCATGCATTGCATATAATGAATTACAAAAGTCAGGGGGAATGGGAACTTTCAGTATCCTTAGCTAAGAGAAGAGGGAGTAATATGTTGTATGTAGGTGAACAGCTCATTGCATATGTGTCAAAAATGTAAATGTTTTCTTTGATCAAATTTGGTCTTTTTAGCATGAAAGCACTTGGAATTTTTTATTCTGTCAAATGAAGAAGATGAAACACATGAATATTTAGCACAAAGTGATTGTATCTGGAATCTGCATCAGTAGTGTATTAATAATCTCATTAGAAGGAGCCTTCGAAGCTACACTCGAGAGGGGAATAAAAACAAACTAAGTTCCCTAATAACTAAAATCTAACGATTCCGAACAAAATAAACAAATAGAAACTTGCAGGAAAAACAGCATAATATATAATATGAGAAGCATTGTACATGATGTGGTTTATGTATATGGAGCCAGTAAATATACATTGAAATTTGGTTTAATTCTACAGATAACTGGAAAATATATTTTAAGCGTAAATGTTATTTTCATTTACATTTTCTGCAAGCTATTTATTTTATCTCTGCTGTATATTGGTGGGACCACAAAGAACATGTCCTTTCTTTGGCGTGTTTTCTACTTTCATATTGATAGGAGCCCGTTGTGATCATCACTTTTTTACAGGGTTATTTACGAAAATGAGAATTCAAAGGGAATTTCTAATTTAAGGTAAAAAAAAAAGAGAGGCACGCAAACTTTCTGGCATGGGGGATAAAGACACAGAAATAGGCTGGGGGAGGAAGAGACACACAGAGGGGATGGAAGGAGAAAGAGACACACAGAGGGGCTTGAGAAGAAATAAGAAACACGCAAAGGGGCTAGAGGGCTTAAGACACACAAAAAGAGGGGATAAGATACACTAAAGGGGAGAGGACATTTAAAAGGGTGGTTAAGAGACCCAAGGCTGATGATGCATTTTTGGGGTGGAGAGGGGCAGCAAGAGGCATCATCACCTATGTAGCCAAAAATCCTTGCACCGGCCTTGACAGCATTCCACCCACCTATGTATATCCTTGAAAGGTTACTAAGTATGTAGTGGGAGTTTGAGTTCACAGCTTATTTCTGTGTGTTTGTATTTTCTCCCATATTACATATTCAGGTTACAGTGCTGCCACTAATCCAGCGTGTGCCCTATTAAGGGTTAGTGAGTGTGTAGTGGTTTAAAAGAATACCATTTTCTGTCTGATTAAAGATTTTGCCTTTTAGCTGAAAGCAGTAAAGTGAATTCTAAGTCTAGAACTCACCTAAGAGGTTTGCTATGATGTGGCAAGTGAGCTCACACTTGAAATGGACATTTGAATGGCATTTCTTGAACTTCCCAGGCACAATTTACAGTATATCTCTTTTATAATATTGCAATTGCTATCTGACCACGTATTGCATCCCCCCCTCCCCCTCCCCCCACCCCTCATACTTTATTGAAGTGTGCTTAGCATAGGAAATTTTATAACATGACAGGAGGCTTCATATTTGCTTAAGTCTCTCTTTACTAGAACTCCACAGCAGCACATTAACACAGAGAAAATCAACCAATCAGAAAAATGTTAGATACAATAAAGCTCCCCTCCCCACACATAACTTCCTCTTTCTTTGCTGCTCCACATCAGTACAGGTCAGAGTACCACTGCCTCCAGCTGTTAGTGGGTGGCTGTGGAATTTTATATTACTGATTTCATGTACCTTTATTGATTAGTACTTATTGGTATAGTTTGCCTATAATTCTTGTGCACTTTCTGGTCACTATTTCTATCCTTGTTTTCCCACTTTTCTCCCTCCTCCCCCTGGTGCTGCAGTGGACTCACTGTAACGCAGTGCTGTGCTGTTCATTAAGCAGCTGTCTGTGGATTCGCTGTCTCAGTTATTCCTTGGTTTAACCCTCTCATCACTACCCCTTCAGGGGTACACTGTACTAAATGAAAATATTACAATATGTACACGGTGACTTTTTACTGCTGTCATTTATATGCATATTCTATTTCTTTTTGCTTTTCTTCATCTATACTTATGTATATTTAGTTATCATTTTCTGTCTGCCTTAGCTTGTTATTTATTTATTTCCTGTCATTATACTTTTCCTCTTATGTCTTCATACTTTCATTTATTTCAGCCGTATTTTGCTTCTTTGTATTATTTTGTTTATTTTGTGCTTTGTTTTGGAACCTTGTTTTCCCTTGCTCAGGACTTTGAAAGGCCTCTCCTCTGGCCTCCTCTGATTTCCCGGGCTCTCGAGGACTGCGGAGAACGTCTCCAGCATTTTCCTCAGGTAGCCGGCTGCCATCTTGGATCGCGCACACTGGCGCGAGGTCCCTGATTCCTTATTAGAGGGTGACCCTCTCATAAACACAACCCTACGCTGTTTTCATACCGACGCCGGTCAGTTTTTTTGTTTACCTTACAGCTTAGGTCAGTACACGATACTGACTTAATTATTAGAGGGTGAGCCCCCATCAAAGCTCAGCCCAATGCTGATAGTTAGACTGCTTCATATCAGTTTCTCTGTTTACCATACAGTTTACATCTATCCTAACTATAAGATAAGGCCAGGGACTAATGAAAGTATTTAGAAAATTGGGCAGACTAGATGGGCCGAATGGTTCTTATCTGCCGTCACATTCTATGTTTCTATGTTTCTACATGATTCTGATTTTTCATTATTAGAGGGTGAGCCCCTCTCAGTCCTACACTAATACTAATTACATTATTAGAGAGTGAGCAGTATTGAAATTTATTCTGCCTCTTGTCAGTTCTCTTGTTTGACTACAATCTATTAAAGTATATATTACCGATTTCTTTATTGGAGGGTGAGCCCCCCTCCCATTCACAGACCAATATGGATAGTTTTCTGCTTCCTGACAGGTTGTTTGTTTTGATACAGTTTATCACAGTACATAATACTGGAGGGTGAGCCCCTCTCATGAAGACTGCCTCATATCAATTGGGAAGTTGGGGGCGAGACTCTACACATTACTTATTACTGCTTATCTCTATATTTTATTATTTTGTATTATTATACATGGGCTTCTGGTGTGAGCCCCCTGATTTCTAAGAGTGCCCTAGCCCTAGCTACTACTATCACTGGAATGTATTCTGGAGTAATATTACCGGGTGAGCCCCAGTTATTACAGATATGTATATAATTTACCCTAGCGGATGCTGTCTGCTACTATACGGGTCTATATTCTATTCTATTTTACTGGGGGGTGAGCACCCCATCATATTATTACATATCCTGGTACCGTGCCTTGCCTGATTTTGGCTATTGGATCTGACTGGCACTGTTACAGCTCCGATGATTGGCCGGCCTTGTCCGTGCCACTGTACCTCCCTACTGGATATTCTCCTGGAGGTTTTATTATTACTGGGTGAGCCCCAGTTATTGCAGATAGGGTATATTATTTACCCTAGCAGATGCTGCTTGGATTCGATGGGGGAAACCTCTCTTCGACCCGCATTCCATTCATCACCCGAAAGCTGGCTCCCGATCATGTACATTACTGAACTCGTAGATCCCTAGACCGGGAAGTGCATACGAGATAAGGGCAGAATGCCCAGGCCATCTCTTCCTGATTAGGTCACAACGACCCCAGAGTGCGACATCAGGACCTACACATACTTCACAAGATTGGGACGTGTCCCTCGCAGGGGTATTGATTGCAGCCTGAGACTGGCTCAAATCAAGTTATTCGATGTTCTCGAAACCCTGGTGAATTTCCCGCTGCTAGTGGATGAAGCCCACACGCAAAGCTGCCCTCTGGAACCGTCTTTATTAGGACTGAGCTTTCCCTCCTATAGGCCTACTAGACAACGCTAGGTATCAATATGCACTGAACGAAGATAGGTGGCGTCCCTTCGTATAGATGCCGAGATTGCAGACCCTGAATTAAGAATGGGGTTCCTTGGCCTAGGACCTAGGCTTTGGAGAAACATTATTAAAGAATTCACGAACACATGGACTTACACACCACACTCAATAGAGCCCACTCTTCAGTGTGACGAGCCTTTCATCAGACCTCATCTTGGTTTTTCCGGCAGAGCTGAACAACAGCAGGGTCATTACTACAGCCATTTTGAACTATTCCATTCCATCTATACAGGCACCATTCCCGAAGAACCAGGTCTGGACGGTGGACCGCCAGGCGCTTGTATACGTTAATCTCCAGAACCTGATCGACTAAAGAGCATGTCAGCTTCCCATCTGACTCCAGGGGTTTCAATGGATCCAGCCTTCTTATTCGTTAGAAGTCGGTTGAGTTTACACACTGTCTTTAACCCCTGGAATCGGTAGTTTTCTGTTCCATGTACCAACGTTTGCTGTGTTTCCTGGGGAACGACCGGACAGGCCAGGTCATCCTATCTACTCTCCAATTTAAGTGCGAGCTCTTGGTGATTTACCGAAGGCTCATCTTCGTTTACAAAGGTTTCCATAACCTCATAGCCGGACTCTTTATTACTCTCCCGTGAGGATGCCCTGGACTGATCGCAGCCTCACTTCCCCTTGTTCGTACACCTGAGCTTAGCAGTCTTCCAAGGAAAGTTGAACAGCACTCCGTCCCAGGTGGTGAAGTTCCGGGATTCAGGATCGCCCCTCCCCCCCAGGAGTGCTTCGTCGGCCACAGTCATAAATATTCCACAATTCACAGCTGGAGGATTCTATGCCGCGAACAGATTTCCTTTCGCACGCTAGCCTGTGGAGTAGACCTATTTTCAGATGATACCACTCACCTCGGAGGTCTTTTTTGCAATTTGCAATTTGTTTGCACTTCTAGTATTATTGCTTATGCTGTTCTTCAGCTGTGTTTTATATTTAGATTTTATACATTGTATCCAAATAAATTGTACTTTTATATCCAGCTGATTTAGTGTACATATACAAGAGTACATAACTGTTTATACAGATCTGTACTATGATCTTTCTGATTTCTCTTTTTTCTATATGCCACATATGAGATTGAGCTTGATCCAGCAGAAATATAAGTATATTTTTCTATGTTTTGATTTATGGTAAAAGGGGCTTATCTACTTTATATCGCTCCACTTCTCTACATTATATTTGAATGCTTGTTTTTGGTGACGGGAACACTTTTTGAAGTGTGGAAGCTGTATTGAAAAATTATGTACAATTGCTTATTATAGAAATTCTACTCTACCCCTATTAACTCTAGTGATTCTTAGTGCTCCAGTAATATCGATTTATTTATTTTATATATTGGAAAACAAGCATTGTTTGCGTTGTTGACTGTGCGTTAAAACAGCAAATATGAAGCCTCCTGTCATGTTATAAAATTGTAGATTATGCTAGCTTTAGTGTACCTATAATCTTAATTTTATTTATGACAATATTTCCCTCCCAGTTTTTTCATCCCTTCCCTTGTTTGATCTCTGGTCAGAAGTTTTGGGTAATCAGGTATCAGGTATGCAACTCTGCTTGTTGTTTCTGCTACCTGTCGATTTTCATGTTACCGTTTCTTACGTAGAACGGTTGGAATCTCTGTACATTACAGCAATACTGTTTGTCGCACTGGGTGACTGCATGTTTTTCAGAGTACATTTCATTATCTAACCAGCCCTTTCCACTATGTTTTTCATCTTTTCAGTTTATAATCTGTCCGTGGCACCATGTTTGAAATTTCCTCTCGGCTGGATGACATCGTTGACTTCACTGCCTACAAGGACTTATGTTACACTGCATGGTTTTATTCTGTTTCTTATTCTGTATTGTCGCAGCTTGAAAGAGGAAGTTATGTGTGGGGAGGGGAGCGTTATTGTATCTAACTTTTTACTGATTGGTTGATTTTCTCCTGTCATTAATAAAATCAAGATTATAGGTACACTAAAGCAAGCATAATCTACAATTATATTACATTATATGGAATCAAATGATTAGCATGATTAGCTGATAGCAAATGCGTAGATTTAGTTTAGGTATTTATTTTTTCAGTTAATCCAACCTTTTACCTCTACGTGACAACAATATGACTTATTGGGGCTTCTAGCATTTAGTTAAATGGTTGCTAGTAGCACCGTGACTACTTCAGTGATTTTAAGTGGTCATGGTGCCTGGAGTCTGTATGTGCAGCGTTTCAGTTTGAAAGGTGTAATATCACTTCCGGCATCATTAACATGGCTGGCTCTTGTCAATTCAGAGCACATTACAATGCACAGAATTGTATTCATGGGCTGAAAGCGGTGCTGCTCCTGATCTTCGTAGCACCACCATCTATCTTGTCCCTAACCGCTGGGTGAATGCCATCTCAATTTGTCTTACCTAGAACAGAACACTTCGATAACTCTCCCATTGTCGCTGTGGCGAAACCAACCTCGCCACTGGGCCCTGGAGAAGCCTGTTTGCTAGCCTCCTACCTGCTGACTATGGCCCCTGGGTTATTTGGGGCATATTGTACTGTATATTGCTGCTACTGGCCCTTTTAACAGCATCTATGGACATATTGGGACTTTTGGGACTACTGTCCCTTTAAGACTGTGATACATATTCTAGTGTACTGCCTGTAATATTATATGTGTATTTGTGTGTTAAGTTTATCCTGGGTGATTTGTATGCAGCATTCATCTGATTTTCGGTAGAATCACTCCATTCAGTATATTGAGTGAAACTACCGAACAACCAGACCACCCAGGAATGAGTGTGCCTCCAATTACCGTTTGCAACAATGTTGCAAACGGGTAATTGGCAATCAGTGCAGTGTGGTCTGTGTCCTCTGGGTGGCTGCCATTCGGGAAACGAACACGTGGCGGCGGCCATCTTAAACTACCGAACAGCGGTGTTTTGCCGTCGAGTGTCTGGAACTAAAATCGGACACTTGACTAGGCAAACACCGCTGAGACCTCCATACTTCCAGAAATTCGTATAGAAACTACCGAATGACCCGCCGTTCGGTAGAAAGAACCCCACAAACAACGGAATTCATTCAAACCCTCTCCAGGCTCTATAACACAGGCAATTCGTCTGTTTTCATTCCCTTGTTTGTGACCGACCGCAGGGCCAAAATGCATGGAACTGTTTTCGGATACTTTACCCATGCGGTCGATCAAATCTTTGGAACCCCATATCTCCCGAACCGTTCATCCGAATTACTTGAATTTGGAATATGTTGTCCCCCTGAATAAGGGCTATCCAGCGATGCTGGATTTAAAGGGGTACCCCCTGGTTTTGGGGTACATCCAGAACTTGGCTGAAAAGGTGTACCGGATAATTGGGTTTAATGTTATCTGAGGGGAGGGGATGTGTGGGCTGAACCATGTATGTGATTGGGTATTTTATGCCTCCCCCTGGGTGTGGACTGTATGTGTATTATTGTAATAAAAGCCAGGCTGGATGAGCCAGTCCAGAGTTCCTGTTTTACCCTCAAAGTGATGTGTCGTCTCATTATTGGGGGAAGGATTTATTGCATGCTGTTCCAGTTGACTGCTAGAAGTACAAGCCTATTCGTATGGTTCCTATTCAATGGTCTACAGCATTCATATGCTTGGGAGAATTTAAAGGTTTCTCGGATTCGGTGATTGTGGTGTCTGCCAGAGTGCTTGGAGTCCTCAGGAAGCACTAGGAGCATCCATTAACGGAGGTACCAAGTTGGGGTGCCAGGTGATCCGTTACATTGGTGGCAAGCGGTGGGATGGCGTCCTAGTGTGAGGTAAAGCAGCTCGGAGACACAGGTCGTTTGGATTACAAAGGGAGGACAACGCTAGTACCCGTACAGCGTCCCTATCCACAAAAGAAGCAACTGCAGCAGAGCAAGCATGGCACCTGGCTACACTCAGGAGCGGTTGGACAGAGAGATTGCCATACGGCTGGCTTTCTTTGGACCCAACCCCTCTGAGAAAATTGTGCAGTTCATAAGGGAATCAACGGCAGATTTCCTGCAGCGCCTAGCAGATTTAGACAAAAAGGGATCTGAAGGGGTCGTCCTTCCTCCCCAGCGGCAGTCTACGGTTCAGGGAGAGGAACCTGTTATCCCCTCTCCCCAGCGGCTGAAGGTGTGTAAGGGAGAGGAGTTTGTTACCCCCTCTCCCCACCGACAACCTAACCTACCAAGGGGAGACAGTAAACCCCTCACCAGCGCAGATGGGACCGTGGTCTCTGCGCCCTGCCTACAGGGAGTACAGAGGGTCAGCCCTGCTCCCCAGCTGCTGAAAGTGTGTAAGGGAGAGGAGTTTGTTACCCCCTCTCCCCAGCGGCAGCTTAGCACACCAAGGGGAGACAGTAAGCCCCACACCAGTGCAGATGGGACCGTGGTCTCTGCGCCCGAGTTACAGGGGGCAGAGGTAGTGGGTCCTACCCCCCAGCAGCAGCGTGATTTATTGGGAATTGGGAGCCCAGTCTCCACTCCCCAGCGGCAATGTGATTTGTTGGGAATTGGGAGCCCAGTCTCCATTCCCCAGCGGCAGTGTGAATTGCAGGGAATTGGGAGCCCAGTCCCCATTCCCCAGCGGCAGGCTGAGTTACAGGGGGCAGAGGTAGTTGGTCCTACCCCCCAGCAGCAGAGTGATATGCCGGGAAGGCAGTGTGAAGTGCAGGGAGAGGAGAGCAGCGTCCTCCCTCCCCGGCGGCAGGCTGAGTTACAAGGGGCAGAGGTAGTTGGTCCTACCCCCCAGCAGCAGTGTGATTTTTTGGGAATAGAGAGCCCAGTCTCTATTCCCCAGCAACAGGACACTGAATTGGGAGGAGAGGCAGTCGATCTCCCTCCACAAAGACTGAAAGTAGGCATGGGAGATGAGATTGTTACCTCCTCTCCCCAGCGGCAGAGTGTTCTAATGGGAGAGGAGCTGGTTACCACCTCTCCCCAGCGGCAGCTTAATGTACCAGGGGGAGACTGTAAGCCCCACAACTGTGCAGATGGGACCGTGGTCTCTGCACCTACAGCACAGGGTGTAAGGACAGTCAGTCCTGTCCCCCAGCAACAAGGCTGCTTAGCCAAAGGGGAGACAGTCGGTCTCCCCCTCCAACAGCGGAGCTATGTATCCAAAGGGGAGACAGTCGGTCTCCCCCTCTGGCAGCAGAGCGGTGCATCTAAAGGGGAGACAGTCGGTCTCCAGCAGCAGAGCTGTGCATCTAAAGGGGAGGCAGTCGGTCTCCAGCAAGGCTCCAACCAGACTACTCCCGGGGTAGTGCTGGCACCAGGGCAGAGTACCGCTGGGCTCTGCCCACTCAGCAACCCACCAAAACAGCCTGCCAGTACCCCACACAGCCATGGTGAGGCACCTGGACCTGGACAAGTTTTTCTCTTACTCAGGTGTAGTAACCATTTATTGTGGGTGGGCTGTACTGCTGTTTCTGTTTTGTGGGTGGGCTGCTGGACTAACAAGGGCACTGACCGGCAAGAGGTCAGGTACCCTGTTAGTCTGTTTGGAAAAGGGGAGAAATGTGGCGAAACCAACCTCGCCACTGGGCCCTGGAGAAGCCTGTTTGCTAGCCTCCTACCTGCTGACTATGGCCCCTGGGTTATTTGGGGCATATTGTACTGTATATTGCTGCTACTGGCCCTTTTAACAGCATCTATGGACATATTGGGACTTTTGGGACTACTGTCCCTTTAAGACTGTGATACATATTCTAGTGTACTGCCTGTAATATTATATGTGTATTTGTGTGTTAAGTTTATCCTGGGTGATTTGTATGCAGCATTCATCTGATTGTTCGGTAGAATCACTCCATTCAGTATATTGAGTGAAACTACCGAACAACCAGACCACCCAGGAATGAGTGTGCCTCCAATTACCGTTTACAACAATGTTGCAAACGGGTAATTGGCAATCAGTGCAGTGTGGTCTGTGTCCTCTGGGTGGCCGCCATTCGGGAAACGAACATGTGGCGGCGGCCATCTTAAACTACCGAACAGCGGTGTTTTGCCGTCGAGTGTCTGGAACTAAAATCGGACACTTGACTAGGCAAACACCGCTGAGACCTCCATACTTCCAGAAATTCGTATAGAAACTACCGAATGACCCGCCGTTCGGTAGAAAGAACCCCACAAACAACGGAATTCATTCAAACCCTCTCCAGGCTCTATAACACAGGCAATTCGTCTGTTTTCATTCCCTTGTTTGTGACCGACCGCAGGGCCAAAATGCATGGAACTGTTTTCGGATACTTTACCCATGCGGTCGATCAAATCTTTGGAACCCCATATCTCCCGAACCGTTCATCCGAATTACTTGAATTTGGAATATGTTGTCCCCCTGAATAAGGGCTATCCAGCGATGCTGGATTTAAAGGGGTACCCCCTGGTTTTGGGGTACATCCAGAACTTGGCTGAAAAGGTGTACCGGATAATTGGGTTTAATGTTATCTGAGGGGAGGGGATGTGTGGGCTGAACCATTATGTGATTGGGTATTTTATGCCTCCCCCTGGGTGTGGACTGTATGTGTATTATTGTAATAAAAGCCAGGCTGGATGAGCCAGTCCAGAGTTCCTGTTTTACCCTCAAAGTGATGTGTCGTCTCATTATTGGGGGAAGGATTTATTGCATGCTGTTCCAGTTGACTGCTAGAAGTACAAGCCTATTCGTATGGTTCCTATTCAATGGTCTACAGCATTCATATGCTTGGGAGAATTTAAAGGTTTCTCGGATTCGGTGATTGTGGTGTCTGCCAGAGTGCTTGGAGTCCTCAGGAAGCACTAGGAGCATCCATTAACGGAGGTACCAAGTCGGGGTGCCAGGTGATCCGTTACAGTCGCTAATTATTTTGTTAAGCCCAAGGGACAATCCCTTAAAGATACACTGCAGGCACCATAACTGCTTCCTCTCATAGGTTATAGTGTCTGGATTCCCCTGGCCATGTCCTTCCATTCAGAATTAAACCATTTTTATTGTTTTAATGCTAAACAAGAGTGCCATGCAGGACATCCTCTCTGTCCTGCTTGGGGTAATGAGGAAATATTAGCCTAAGTATCAATGGGCGAGAGTGTCAGCTGACTGCTTTAAACCTAAAACAGTGATCATTAAGTGAATTGGTATGGCTAGAAGAAAGTGTGTGATCTCTGCTTTAGCTACACATTCACTGGGGACTATTTTATTCAGTGTTAAAGGGACATCACTTTAGCACAGCTTTGAATAAGACACTTGCCGCACTCTGTGGGCTGAAAAAAGCAGGTGAATATGATTTTCTTTCATGTTTATCTCCTTCTTAATTCTTATACTTTCCACACCCACTCTAGGGATACACTGATCTAACCAATTAGTGGCCTATCCTTAGGAATGCATTGGGCATGTCTGACAGATTTACACATGTGCAGTTGGAAGATCTCTTCACCTTGCAACATCCTGACAGGGGGAGAAGACACTGTGATCATTCAAAACAGGCTCCAGTGTTGATTTTCTCTCTGCTGCTGCTGCACAATGATGCCCTGTTTCTGTCATTTCTAATCTAAAAACTGAGCAGGGTGGGTAAGGGGAGGGAGCTGAATGAACTCCCTTAGCTGAGAGGCGTGCCTAACAATACAATCTGAACAAGTTTGTAATCATTTATTACATAGTTTTCTTGCTTTATTTTCATTTGTATATTTGTTTCAAAGTGTTTGCTTGCTGGTTGAAAAAAAAATATTACTAAGTGATGCATTTCCCATTAAACTGCTCGAAAACAATTTAACGTTGAATGTAGGGTCAGAACTAGGGGACTCCAAGCACTATAACCAATTCAATAAGATAAAATTGCCTACAGTGTCCCTTTAATTAGAGTTACCATATCCACCATGTTTTCAGGGACACATATCATGTATACATATTGATGTGCAGCACATGAAAAGGGTTGCCCTGTAGTATATAGAATTCAGAAAAAGGTGTATATGCGTAATTAATTTAGCAAAGAAGAATTCTTATAAATTTATAAATATGACAAAACTATATGTGTCCTGGAAAAGATGGTGGATATGGTATATGTATTATGTATTTTCCTCCTAACAATGTTTTACTTCTTTTCCCCAAAAAAATACTGTTGTATTTATGAGTTGTAGATACGAGTTGTAGATTAGCTGTTAGCTCTCTATAGTGGAAAGTGGAAAACTAAACTACAACTACCAGAAACCCATGATGTGCCCATAAAGAACGGTAGAGCCATTAGTTATGGAATTTTCTTAAAGGGATACACTACTTCCCAAAAATAAAATAAATAATAATCACTGTTTAGTTGATATACCCCAAATTGAACCTTGCATGTATTTAACCCCTTAAGGACACATGACATGTCTGACACGTCATAATTCCATTTTATTCCAGAAGTTTGGTCCTTAAGGGGTTAAATATGTATTTTTTCATTGGAGTTGTATCTAAAAACACCTTGTCTGCTGTCTTTGCAAGCCCTCCTCTTCTAACCCCGCCCAGACTTCCCAATGCAGCTCAATGAGAAGTCTTTGCAAGGCAGGTGCTCTGGGCAATTGCTGCCTCTTGAGTTCAGTACAAATAAGCTAACTGAACCAGGAAGTAACAAGACCGGTGGTCTGCTTGAAAAGCCAGGGGGTCTAACTAGCATAATTTTAAAAAGTGTAAATTTCTATTAAAATCTGCACTATTTCCAAAATTAAAAGAGTACACATTCATCACACATAAAGCTTTTCAGGAAACAAAAATCCCTACACACACACACAGAAACATACAATGCATCCCTACTCACACACAGACACACCGAAACACACAATGCATCCCTTACGCACACACATACACACACACACACTGCTTCTCTTATACACACAGAAACAAAATGCACCTCTTACACACACTCAATGCACCCATTACAGACACACACTGCAATAAATTACATACACAGAAACACACCTTGCATTCCTTACACACACACACACACACACACACAGAAAGACACAATGTTTTTTAATGTAAACACACTTTACTTTTTTCAGATAAAAGACACTTTATGCAGAAATGGCATTGGCCCATATGGCAGATCATATGGGTGGGGCATTGTGATGTCACATGGTGGGCAGAACATATGGGGGGTGGCAAATGTTTGTTTGCCTAGGGCGTCAAAAATCCTTGCACCGGCCCTGCTTATTCTGCAGCCCTTTACAATATCATAAAGTTGAAGTGCATCACAATTCACTAAGTTACATCCTGACTTGGGCAGTGCTCACTGTAGAAGCTGCAAACCATGTGGATTCACTGCAATCCGTACCTTGTTATTTTGCGTGGATTATAATGCTTTATTTACATATTGTTTTAAAAGAATGGGTTGCCTGCGGCCGGGAATATATCCCTTTAATCTTATTAAAAGCATTTTTTTTAAAGGCAGGTAACGGAAATCAAGTATTCTACTAAATTATTAAAATAAAAAGCGCCTTATAGAACACGGTTTAGAGAATTCACTGAAACAAGTGTATGCAAATTCCTAATAAATTCTTAAAAAAAAAAAAATTGTTCAGATGTGAATTGACTGTTCCCTTTTTTGTATCCTCCTGCAATCTAGTGGCAAAGAAGACCCTCTGCTTTTGACAGGCAACCAGTCCCAGCATATTTCCCTTTTAAGGCTGCCACCGTCTTCGTTTTCTGATTGCTAGCTGGGTTCCTGTGCGCGCCGAGCATGTCACATTCAGAGCCTGGCAGTGCATGAAGTGGCAGGGATGCCGAACAATGAGAAAAACCTTCTCTTCTTAATGATCACCCTCATGCTTTGAATGTTGGAACTGCAAAGGAAGGCACAAGTCAAAGCCTCTGTAACCCAGCCTCATCGAGAACATCCACGGGGCTGTCACTTTGAAAAGCTGGATGTTTCTTGTCCTCAGCACAGCAGCCGGTGAAAAGAGATTTGTAATGTATTATTAACCTATAATGCAGAAAATGTGCTAATGCTGTCATTCTGTTGTTGTGCATCTTTGCATAACTATGATTTATTAATGGGCAGCATATTACCACTAGAACTACTTGTCTGTGTATGAAATGAATGTGCATGGTACAATAGGATACTGATTTGAACAATTTCATTTTTTCCCCTTCACATTTGCCATTGTTTAAGTTTTACCCTACCCACTGCCCTATCTGTCTTTTATCCTGTTCTTAGTGACTACCACACCCTTCCTCCTACAACTGTTAACTTCTTTTGCCATTATCTCCAACTCGAATGAATCCCATGACTCAATATTCTCTTTCCATCTTCGTGAATCCTGTCTTCCCTTCTTTCCCCAAGTTACATGGGATCAGTCTACCCGCTTCTCTTCTTATTCTCTCTCCTCCTATCTGGGACTTACTAGAGGACTCGTGTTATTTTATGAGAGTCCAAAATCAATAGTGGATGCATAGGGCCTAGCTCAGGGGAACCACATGTAACCAAGGTTTGCACCCCAGCAGGGGCCAGTGCAATAATTTTGGGATATTCAGGTAAATATGCATTTTGCCATCTCACCACCAAAAAAAGCACATTTTCCTACGTGTATCTTAACCCCCTTGTAAATGTCTTGAACCCTTTTAGTGTATTCTATCGCCCATTTACCCCTTGTGTTTTCTTTCTCCCCCCAGCCCCTTTGAGTGCCTTTTACTTCCCCAGTCCACCTGTGTGTCTTTCCCCCAAGCCACTTTTGTGTGTCTCTGTTACCTTTCCCCTATGTGTCTCTTTTCCCCTTCCCCAGCATCTCTGTGTGTCTCTTTCTCCCCCCAAGCCTCTTTGTGTATCTATTTCCCCACAGCCTTTTCTTGTCTATCCCCTTTGTGTGTCTGTTTCTCCCCCAGCATCTTTGTGTGTCCTAATTTCCTATTCCCTAGCGCCTCTATGTGTCTCTTTTCCCCTTCCCCAGCCTGCTCTGTTCCCTTTGTTGTCTCTGTCCCTCTCCCCTCCTGTGCCTGCTTACATCATTGCAGCGTGGCCATGCAGACTGCGGCAGTGGCGGATCCAAGGGGGGGACAATGGGGCAATTGCCCCCCCCGAGAAAACCGAGGGTCTTCCTCTCCCCTGCCGCCTAATGCAGGGGTGGCACTGTCCAAGCGCCAGACCTGCAATGTGCCTTCAAGAACCGGAGGGGAGATCAGAGATCTCCTTCCCCAGTCCGCAGGCACCGTGCTGGCCGCCGGCGGGGGGAGGGAGTGAGAGAGGACCCGGGAGCTCAGCCTGAGCTCCTCCGGGTCCTACTCTCGCGAGCACGGAGCGTTGCTGCGGTTACCACGCCAACGCTCCAAATCTCGCGAGAGTTACCTCTAGCCCTGAAGCGTGGGCTAGAGTTAACTGTAACCACTGGGACCACCAAGGAATCCACACCGGACCACCAGGGATCCAGAAATGTCCCCCCTCCTCCTCAATAAAGGTAAGAAGGGATAATGAACAAATAATGAACATTTGTTTTAATTACATTTAAATAATAAAAAAAAAAACACTTTTGATATTTTTAATATTTTAATATAAAATGTGTTGTTTAAAAAAAAATATTAATATGTATGTATGGGGGCAGTATGTGTGTGTGAGGGGGGCAATGTGTGCGATAAGAAGGGTAGGGGTCTTTTTATAATCACACACATTGCTCCACCATACACACACACTGCCCCTCATAAACACACACACTGCCCCCATACACACACACTGCCCCCCATACACACACTGCCCCCCATACACACACTGCCCCCATACACACACACTGACCCCATACACACACACTGCCCACATACACACACACACACACACACACTGCCCACATACATACACACTGCCCCCATACACACATTGCCCCACACATACACTGCCCCTCCATACACACACATTGCCCCACACTCACACATACACTGCAATCCTCACAAACACACACTGCAAATGTCACACACAAATACTGACCCACACATACACTGCCCCCCTAACACACACATACTGCACCACTGACATATACTGCCACCCTCACTCACACACTGCAACCTTGACACACACACACACACACACACACACTGTCCCCCTCACACACACACTGCACCCCTTACACATTGCACCACTCACACACACCACTGCTCCTATGCCCTACTACAGCCCCATTTCCCAGCAGACTTCAGGTAAGTTGTCAAACTATTCTTAAACGGTTTGACTACTTACTCTGGGAGGGGGTCCCAGCACTATTGACACCATAACCGCTACACTGAGCTGTAGTGGTTATTGTGTCTGGATTATTTCTTTAAATAATCTATAAGTGCCCCTCCCGAGATCAGGCTGTGGATCCGCCACTGGACTGCGGTGGAAGATTTTCTGTATCCTCTGCCTGATCTGACTCGAAGCTGTTAGTTGCTTTCAGTGAGAACAGGTAGTGGCTACAGAAGATTGTCTACCTTGGTCCGCTCAGCCATGCTAAGTGGAGCGACTGACAGGGGAGTGAGTGCTTTCCTCCTGTTGGAATAGGAATAGGAAGACTTGTTTTGGACCAATCAGGACTTGGCAAGAGAAGTGACCAGGTATATGCATGGTGTAAATATTCGGTTCGGTATTCCGAAATTCGGGACTTTGGCACTTCAGAACTTCGGGACTTGGGGTAAGGTTGGGGTTAGGTTAGGGGTAGGGCTAGGGTAGGAGTAGGGTTAGAGGTAGGGTTAGAAGTAGGGTTAGGGTATGGTTAGGGGTAGTGTTAAGGTAGGGTTAGGGTAGGGTTAGAAGTAGGGTAAGGGTTGAGTTAGAAGCAGGGTTAGGAGTAGTGGTAGGGTTAGGTTTAGGTAAGGTTAGGGTTGGTTTAGGAGTAGGTTTAGGGGTAGGGTTAGAGGTAGGGTTAGGGTAGGGTTAGGGGTAGGGTTACGATAGGGATAGGGGTAGGGTTGAGTTAGGAGCAGGGTTGGGGTTAGAAGTAGTGTTAGGGTAGGTGTAGGGGTAAGGTTAGGGTTAGCATAGGGTTAGGTTAAGGGTAGGGTTAGGAATAGGATTAGGGTTACTCCTAGTCCAACTACTAACCCTACCCTAACCCTACCCCAACCACTAACCCTACCCCAACCCCTAACCCCAACCCTCTCCACTTTTCAGAAATCCAAAGCACTTTGGCACTTCGGAAATTTGGCAATTCGGTTTGGCAATCTGAAATTCGGAACTTCTGCACTTCGGAAATTCAGCACTTCGGCAATTCGATTCGGTTCGGCATTCCGAAATTTGCCACTTCAGATATTTGGCACTTCAAACATTCAGTAGCATCCGAATTTCCGAAATTCCGAAATGCATCCGAATTCGCAATCGGAACGAAACGACTTGCACATGTCTAGAAGTGACCAAGAATCCAATGGTCACTATGGGTGAAATTCAAAAATAATTTGTGGACATGGGAGAAAGTTGCAGAAAGACAACCATCACTGCAACACTCCACGGATCTGGCCATTATGGCAGACTGGCCAGAATTCGCAAGCAAGCACCTTAACCCCCTAAGGACCAAGCTTCTGGAATAAAAGGGAATCATGACATGTCACACATGTCATGTGTCCTTAAGGAGTTAAAGGACTCAAACTGTGAGAAATAATATTCTCTGATCTGATTAAATTAATATTGAATTTTTTGGCCGAGTTCAAAGGGTCACATCTGATGGAAACCAGGTCCTACTCATCTCTGGCAAAGTACTATGCCAACTGTGAAGCATAGTGGTAGTAGCATTATGCTTTGGTGGTGTTTTTCAGCGGTAGGCACTAGTAGGCTGGACCACATTGAGGGACAGCTAAATATAGCAAAATACAGAGATTTCTTTACTGAACACCTGGACTACAGAGCTCAGGATGTAAAAGTGGGCTGAAGGTTCACCTTCCAACAGGACAAACAAGCAATTTTAAACTGGCTAAGGGACAACTCCGTGAATGTTCTTGAGTGGTCCTGCCACTGCCAGTGCCTGATCTTGAACCTAGTTAAACATCTCTGGAGAGACCCGAAAATGGCTGTCCACCGTCGGTACCCATCCAATCTGACAGCTTGAGGGGATCTGCAGAGATGAGTGACAGAAACGACCCGACTAGATGTGTGCAAAGCTTGCCGCATCATGCCCAAAAAGACTTGAGGCTGTAAACCCTGTCAAAGGTTCTTCAGCTAAGTACTGAGTTAAAGGTCTGAATAATCATGTCAATGTGATATTCCATTTTTGGTGTTTAATATATTTGCAATGGTGTCAAAAATCTGTTTGTTTGTTTGTTTTTTTATTTTATCATTATGGAGTATTGAGTATGGATATGAAAAAATGTAATTTAAATAACTGTAGCATATGGGTCTGAATACTTTCCGAATAAACTTTAATATTTAAGGACAGTGTGATAGGCAATCCAGTAACACTAACACAGCTCCCCAGGCTAAAGTGTTGACCCTGTAGCTGTCAAAGCAGAGCTTCCATTTCACTTCCCATTCAAGTTAATCAGGATTCAGTGAAACCTTAATCTTGTCAGTTAAACTATTCACAAAACATTTGACGTAAAATTTACTAGCAGATTTACATCGCTAGTGCCTTTAGGCACAGAATTGTCAACCACCCTAATCCCTCCACCATTCCACACTAATTTAAAAAAATATACTATGATAGAAATGTTGCGTGTTTATGTGTGTGTGTAGTGTTAGCAAATGTGTAGTAGTGTGTATAAATGTCTGAGTGCATGTCTTTGTGTTTATGTATTTCTGTGTATGTGTGTGCAGCAGCGTGTTTGTAACTGTGTTTATAGAAGCCTGTGTAATACTGTGTTTACATAGTATGGGTAGCAGTATGTTTGTGTTTGAATTTGTGACTTTATAGTTGGCAACAAGTATAGTAATGTGTGTGTAGCAGTGTGTGCGTGTGTGGTTAATGGTGTGGGTATTAACAGTATGTACGGTAGTGTGTGTAGTAGTATGTGTGTAGCATTGTGTGTGTAACAGAGCAGTGGGGAGCAGTATGTGTAGCTGTGTGGAGGTTATTTCCAGTTGTCCATTCAGGCCCCAGTCCTGTCCCTTCTCCTGTGTTGAATTTAGGTGTGTGTAGTGTTAGAGTTTGTGTGCGTTTTACTTATGTTTGAATGGGTGTATTTGTATGTAGCATTTGTGTTTGTATGTAGGGGTGTGTTTGTGTGTGATTTTGCAGTTTTATTGCAGTAGTGTATTTGTATGTATTGTTGGCAATTAGAATGCAGAGGTGTGTTTGTGTGTAGTGTTGGTCTTTGAATGATCAGATGTATGCATATATACCCATACACTTGCACACAAACAAGATATACACACACACACACACACACATCTCCTGACCCACATACACTGCCACGCAAACACACACACATACTAATACACACACTTACTGACACACAAACACAGAAATACAAACATATAACAGAAATATTTATTGGTTGTTCCAAATTGTGATGGTCACCAATGTGTCCACTGCACCTTGAGGATCCCAGTGTCACTGCACTGGCTGCACCGGCCTTAGTTACACCACTACATTTAGCTACAGTCACCTGTCCTACACTCTGTCACATACACAGTACAGTCACCAATTGAGCCACATTTACCGTATCCACAGAATTATATATATTTACCAACCATCTCACATGCCTACACATATCCACACTAACCTTCCATGTTTCACCTTACTGTGACAATAATATTTCATATTAATTAAGTATGATTGATTGATCACTATTGAGCAACTCAGACATTTATAGATAGTTAAGATGGCACCGGTAAGCATATAAGCACACATAGCACATATTACTAGATGCAGGCTTGAAGGCCACAATTACTTAGATAAGCGATAATTAACCGCACAAGACTTGGCATAAGTTCTGGTGGTCCTGAACAGTCTGGCCAACTGCCAGGTACATCCAGCTGCTTGTATCAAGGTCTTTTGCTGGGCTGCACTGATAAGGAACTACTGTCTGTCCTTGAAGACAGGTATATAAGACTAAGGGAATCTTGCGCTCACTTGGAGAACTACCCACCTGTAATGCGGACGCGTGTTACTGGTTTCTGCTGTTCCCAGAAGAGAGGGTCTCTCCGAATGACTGCCTGAGTTCTCCCCAGTCATGTGTGGCAAGGAGACAACCAAGTTTCTCTAATGGTGATGTATACTTAAGCTGATATATCTAGATACTAAGCTGTTTGAAGTAAATGCATGCAACTACTTAAATGAGAGTAAAACTTACTTTGCTTAGATCCCTTTGTGGATAATAAAGTGTAGTGTGAATTCTTATATTCAACTTGGTCTCTGTGTAATTTTTCTTTCCTATAACTCAATGTACTCTATCCGAACTGGGTTGTGTGCCCGCCAATATCACAATAAACCTTATTAGGTATTGATTATTACTTTTTGGATATTGGTGCTTCATGAATTTAATGATTAGGCACAACATTTTGGCGCTGCGAGCAGGGTTGGAGTATTAATTGAGCAAGGAAACTTGAAATCAACAAGTTAAAATAGTTTAAAATAATAATAGTGTGTTTAAAACGTTCTTAAGAATAGTTAAGATAAGAAAATTGTGTTTAGAAATTGTTAGAACTGTCTATGTAAATCTTAAGTAAAAGGGAAAGTGAAACTAACATTGTACGAGGTTTAATTTCTGCTGCGTCACGGAGGAAAAAAAAGCTTTTTAAAAGCTATCAGTTTCTTCCGCGCGCTGCAGTCGTAGATAACAAATATTACGGTTTCTAGAGATTCTTTGAACATTGTGTAAACTTGAAAATAGTTACATGACGTTGCAAGAGCAAGATTGGTGAGTGAATGCTCAATCTAATAAGATTGAGGAGTGCTTCTGAAGATTGATTCAAGAATGTATGTTGTGCTCAGTTGGTAGATGCACCTATACACCTTGAGGGTGTGTAGAACGCCAGTGCCTTCTGGGGAGCGTTACCCTCAAACAGGCTAGCGTCCTGAATGAGGCTGAATTGCTGCTAATTTAATAAGCTCAATACCAGGTATTGAGATAAGGTCACCAAAACTACAAGATTGTTTGGGGTGATTCTGACACGAATGGGTGATTGTGCTTGGTCAGTTAACAAATGCCCCTACGCGCCTTAACAGGTGCTGGAAGCCAGTGCTGACTGAGGAAGTGAATGAAACGGCTGTTCCTGAAAGTGCGAGACTGTTGGCTCGATCATAGACGCCCCTATGCACTTTACAGAGTGTGTAGAAAGCCAGTGTGATCGGGAAGCGCAAACCTGCAGCCAAATTAGTCATTTGGGCAGGCTTGAGTGAAGCATAAAACAATAAGCCAGACACTAGGTGTCTGGATTAGTACATATTCAAGTGAAATTAAATAAAACACATAGTACACACATCCCCAAGGAGTGCAAGTATATTCTAAATAAACCATAAGAACTTTGCACAATGTTTAAAAACATTCCCGGATGGGAAGATGAGCCATATGCATCCATTGCCAGTGAATGGGCCCGTTCAGCTGGTAAATGTGATTGTGAATGTGAAAAAAGTGAAATTGACATGCCTACTAACCTTCTTGCTTGTCTGAAAAAGTTTCCAAAAGATAAGTGGCAGAAAAGAGGTTGGGTAATACTTAAAACACTTGACGAGTATGTACACAGGGAATTGCCCGACCTGGGAGACTTGGATTTGACAGACCTAGACGATAGGAATTGACTAGTGAGGCAGGCTCCAGTGATTGACTTTTCAGTAAAAGACCATAGACCCCATGTAAAAGTTTAAATTTACTGGAAAAATAAAAATGTTGAAAGGGTTACTGCCCTTGTGGACACTGGAGCCGAAGCCACTTTAATTCATGGTAACCCTAAGAAATTTGCTGGATTACCCTATGTAATCACAGGTCTGGGAGGTAAGAGGACAGAAGCAGTCCAGACCTGGGTAGAACTGAAAATTGGACAGTTGCCAAAAAAGAAGTATTCGGTTTTAATTGTCCCCATACCCGAATACATAATTGGAATTGATATCCTTAAAGGATTGACCTTACATTTGGGGGATGGCTGTTACAGTTTTAGAACTAAACCCTATATATCAGCCAAACCAGTGGTGGTAGGAAAATTGTTAATGCCCCCAGTGCAACTACCACCCGCTACTAAAGTAGTACATATTAAGCAGTACAGGATCCCAGGAGGCCACAAAGAAATTGGAGAAACCATAGACGACTTATTAAAAGCTGGGGTCCTACGAGGGGTCACTACTGCTTGGAACAATCCCGTGTGGCCAATACGTAAAACCGACCATACATGGAGAATGACGGTAGACTACAGAGAATTGAACAAACACACACCTCCACTGACTGCTGCTGTCCCAGACACCGTCACTCTTATAGAAAATATACAGAAGCATCCAGGGATCTGGTATGCAGTTATAGATTTGGCTAATGCCTTCTTCACTATTCCAATAGCTGAAGAAAATCAAGAGCAGTTTGCTTTCACATGGTTAGGGAGGCAATACACATTCACCAGGTTGCCACAGGGATACTTGCATAGTCCCACCATCTGTCATCGGCTGGTGGTAGAACATCTTGATGGGGTAAAAATACAGTCAGAGGTGAAAATATCCCATTATATAGATGACATTATGATCCAGGGACAGTGTGAAGAACAGTGTCAGCAGATTCTTGAAGAGATCATGGAGCACATGAAGAGCAAAGGGTGGGAGATAAATCCCAGTAAAATACAGGGACCCGCTCAAACAGTAAAATTCTTAGGAATACAGTGGAACAAAGGACACAGAGAAATCCTTCCAAAAGCTAAGCAAAAAGTGCTAGAGTTTCAAACTCCCAAAAGCAAGAAACAAGCTCAAAGCTTTATAGGTCTCTTTGGTTTCTGGAGACAACACATACCACACCTGAGTCAGTTACTCTCCCCTTTGTACAAAGTAACCAGGAAAAAACATGATTTTGAATGGGGAGATGAACAACAGAATGCATTTGAGGGAGCTAAACAGGCTATCCAACAAGCTCTTGATCTATGGCCCATACAAGATGGAGACATAGACTTAAATGTATCAGTAAATCAGCAATGGGCTAATTGGAGCCTTTGGCAGAAACAAGGAAGGATTAAGGTTCCCCTTGGTTTCTGGACAAGAAAGTTACCTGAGGCAGGAGAGAGGTACACACCCTTTGAGAGACAGCTCTTGGCCTGTTATTGGGCCTTGGTAGACACTGAACAGATGACAGTAGGACATACAGTGTTCTTACGCCCAGAGATACCTATCATGCAATGGGTACTTAGTTCCCCTAAGACACATAGGATAGGTCATGCACAAGAGCCCAGTATCATAAAATGGAAGTGGTACATACAGGATAGAGCTAAAACAGGAAATAGTGGTACGGCTGTACTACATGAGAAAATTGCAGATGCGCCGATACCAGAACCTGGTTATCTGCCAGACGCAGACAAGCCAGGGGAATCTCCAGTAAAGTGGGGAAAGTCTTTTGCGCAACTAACACAAGATCAAGCAAAGCATGCTTGGTTTACTGATGGTTCAGCTAAATACATTGGTAATGAAAGACAATGGAAAGCAGTGTCTTACAATCCAGAAACCAAGAAAATACTGACTACGACAGGATTGGGAAAAAGTAGCCAGTATGCAGAGTTATATGCAGTGTTTCAGGCTTTGAAACAAGAGATGCCTGGAAGTTGTCATATATATACAGATTCCTGGTCGGTTGCCAATGGACTGGCCACGTGGTTGCCTACATGGCAGTCTCATCAGTTCATGATTCATTCAAAGGAAGTCTAGGGAAAAGATTTGTGGGAGCAGATATGGGAGATGGTACATCAAAATGAGGTAACAGTCTTTCATGTTGATGCTCACTGCAATACTGACTCATTGGATCGTCTGTTTAACTCTGTTGCAGACGAGAAAGCCAAGATCTCAGAGGCGTCTGTTGAAAATTCTAACTCACTTTTGGGATTGGCTACTTGGGCCCATCAGAAATGTGGACACTTGGGAGAGAAAGCCACTCACAGGTGGGCACAACAGCGAGGCATTTTAGTGCCACTTGATTTAATTAAAACAGTAATTTTGCAATGTCCAGTGTGTCAGCATGAGCAGAATAGACATGTACCAGGGATGGTACGAGGTCAAATAAAAAGAGGTAAAGCACCAGGGCAAATATGGCAGGTGGATTACATAGGTCCGCTTCCTATGAGTAAAAATTGCCAATACGTATGCACGGCTGTGGATACATATTCAGGGTATTTATTGGTTCACCCTTGCAAGAGGGCAACCCAAATAAATACTATCAAAATGTTGGAAACCATGATACAGTACTATGGTCTTCCATTACAGATTCAGAGTGACAATGGAAGCCACTTTAAAGGAAAATTGGTACAAGATTTTTGTAATGAAAACAATGTTGAATGGATATTTCACATACCTTATTATCCTCAAGCAGCTGGTCTGATTGAAAGGATGAATGGGTTGTTGAAACAACAATTGAGAAAACTTGGTGAAGGGACAATGGTCAAATGGAGAGATAACTTGCCTACAGCTGTGAACATCTTAAACAATAGGCCACTCTCAGATCATGACACCCCCCTCACTAGAATGATCGCACCCAATATACAAGCTAAACCATGTGTAGCAACTAACACCATCACATATTGGGAAACAGAGGAGGGAGCCTTGGCACCATACAGGGCTACCCCAGAGGCTGCAGGAATAGACTTGCGAGCCAGAAAGGAAGAAAGACTTAAAACAGGGCAAGTTCAGATGTTCCCCACAGGTATAGGAATACAGATACCCCCGGGACACTTTGGACTAATTGCACCCAGGTCTAGCCTCGCCCTTAAAGGGATACATGTAATGGGAGGGGTTATAGACGCTGATTACCAGGGAGAAATAAAGGTCCTTTTGTTAAATCAGGGACCACAAGACTTGCTAGTGCAAGAAGGGGACAGAATAGCCCAATTGGTTATCATCCCCATTTACCAGGGACAGGTACACAAAGGAACAGCCCCCACCTTACAAACAGTAAGAGGAGATAAGGGATTTGGCTCTACTAACCTAAATCCAGGGGCCAAAGTCTGGGTGAGGACAGAGAAAGGTCCCCCAGAACCAGCAGACATTATTGCAACAGGCAATGACAATACCGTGATACTTTCCAAGTCAGGTCATGATAAATGGGAATATGTGCCTTCGGGCAAATGTTATTTGAGAGAGTAAAATGAGTTGTATCTTTACAGGCGAAGCTCATTGGTCCGGCTGTTATTGTGATGACTGTGCTTACTCTACACCCTTTGGTCGGCTCAGATACCAACAATAAGATTGGAGGTTGGGACCAGAGTGATTCCGCAGAGATGAGATGGAAAAAGATCGAAATAAGAGTAACCTGCCTGACCATTAACTGTCCAAACATGAGAGCGAACCTCTATGGAGAAGGCTATTTTAGCCACAATGAAACTGAGTCAATTACCTATATTAAGTTACCAAATTAATCATTTGGTTTGTTAACGTTAGAATCTACAACGCCCTTTGGCTGCCGCATACTGTATACGCCTGTAAGCTCTAATATTTCTTCAGAAGAACTTACCCAATATTGGGTAAGTTATGCAAACCAGCAGAGCACAAAGCGAACCTACACTATTATACACTGGTTAGCTAATGCTACAAAATACTGGATAGGAGGGCTTGGGTTGAAAATAATAAAAGGTATTGCATGGTGTGTTTTTATTATACTTTGTATTTATCTGTGCTACAAAATTACAGTTTTCTGCATTCAAAGCTTTGCTAGCTTAAAAAATAAGTCATAGTGTAGCGCTAGAAGAGTTTTAATTAGGTTTGAATCGGTTCCAGGTGTGACTGGAGCATAATGGGAATCAGTGGGTAAATGGGGTTTCCCCCTGCTGATAACCTGAATGGTATGTGTAAATGTGTGAGGTTTTGCTCACTGAGTGATCAAGGGATGGAATGTGATAATAATATTTCATATTAATTAAGTATGATTGATTGATCACTATTGAGCAACTCAGACATTTATAGATAGTTAAGATGGCACCGGTAAGCATATAAGCACACATAGCACATATTACTAGATGCAGGCTTGAAGGCCACAATTACTTAGATAAGCGATAATTAACCGCACAAGACTTGGCATAAGTTCTGGTGGTCCTGAACAGTCTGGCCAACTGCCAGGTACATCCAGCTGCTTGTATCAAGGTCTTTTGCTGGGCTGCACTGATAAGGAACTACTGTCTGTCCTTGAAGACAGGTATATAAGACTAAGGGAATCTTGCGCTCACTTGGAGAACTACCCACCTGTAATGCGGACGCGTGTTACTGGTTTCTGCTGTTCCCAGAAGAGAGGGTCTCTCCGAATGACTGCCTGAGTTCTCCCCAGTCATGTGTGGCAAGGAGACAACCAAGCTTCTCTAATGGTGATGTATACTTAAGCTGATATATCTAGATACTAAGCTGTTTGAAGTAAATGCATGCAACTACTTAAATGAGAGTAAAACTTACTTTGCTTAGATCCCTTTGTGGATAATAAAGTGTAGTGTGAATTCTTATATTCCACTTGGTCTCTGTGTGATTTTTCTTTCCTATAACTCAATGTACTCTATCCGAACTGGGTTGTGTGCCCGCCAATATCACAATAAACCTTATTAGGTATTGATTATTACTTTTTGGATATTGGTGCTTCATGAATTTAATGATTAGGCACAACACTTACCCATCATTCACTTTCTTGTAAACATATTCCTACCCACCTAGCCAACTACACCGACCAATCCAACCAGTCACATAGTTCCTCACGCCCAACCACCCAGGCTAATACACCTACCTATGGAGAGCAAAAAACAGGGTGCAAGAGAATACTGAGAATGGGCAGCAGCTGAAATAGCCTGCCCTTCGGTGGGTCCCCGCTCAGATCTCAAGCTGGTTTTAGCTCATCTTGTGCCAATACAGAGAGAACATCTCTGATACAAATCAGACTGGACCCACCCATACGGGCAGTCCAGATCCGAAATGCCAGCAAGTTCCCTCTAAACGATAGACACAGCAACCCCAGATGATCATTTCAGCCTTGTTAGGCATCAGTGAGGTATAGCTGATATCTCTCTAGGCACCGTGAGAAAGGGGTCCACATCTGGATTACCCTTTAAACTTGTGAGGAGCAAAAAACAGGGTGCAATACACCTACCTACCCTGCAACCATTTCTTACATGCATTATGCAGAAACTCATATGCGCATATCATTCACAAATCAATATACACACATAACAAATGCAGTCACATACACAAAATAGGAAGACATCTGCACATTTAGGTTGACTTAATATGTTAAGAATAGGAAGCATGTTCTACCAACATCTGTAGTGTTATGGTTAGCCATCATTACTAGAGACTGCACTTCCCTAGATGTTTGAGGACTATGGCCCAGATTTAATATTTTAGACACATTTTTTAAGTGTTTGAAATCATTTTTTTTTATAAAGTAAAAATAAATCGATATGTTAAAAAAAATTACAATATTAATATGTATTTATAACTTCATTCTAAATGTATTTTGATTTAAATATATATGTATATTAATATCAAAATACAATTAGAACAAATTTAAACTAGCATATAATTTTTTTAAAATGGAATTGTATTATTTTTTATTATTTAATTTTTTTCAATTCATTTATTTATTATTTTTGTTTTATTTATATATATATATATATTTATATGTATATATATATATATATATATATATATATATATATAAAATCATAAATATATATATATATATATAAATATAATTAACGTCATTCTAAGTGTATTTTATTATTAATATATATATGATTATATATATATTAATATTAAAATACACTTAGAATAATGCATTGTGTATGTGTATATATGATCTAAGTACTTTTGTTACATTGATAAAGTGTTTTAAAACTTTATTTTAACGTTTAAAGCCAGCTATTCCGGCCATATGATCGCGAGGACCCCACGATCACATGGCCCGGGGGGCCGGATCAGCCGCAGGGGGGCTGCCTGGGATGCCAGGCAAGACCCCACATCGCGACCGCCAGAAGGGGATCGCCAGCGATCAGGTAAGTGCATAGTTTGCAGCGGACGTACCAGGTACATCCGAGGTCGTTAACGACTATTTTTTGGGGTTAAAATATTTTTCAAAATATGAGATCATTTTTAAAGTGTATCCAAAAAATATTTGAAAAGCTTATCCAACAATATTAAATCTATATCTATGTTTCCTGCGATGTCTTTCATTGTGAAAGGGATACAGGAAATAAAATTAGGACATAAAAAAGGAAGAGTAAGGAATGTTAAAAATTAAGAGCAACTTAGTAATATCCACGTACCGCGCCAAACATTCTTATACCCAGGTGTCAGTGACCTGTGGCTTACCCTGTGATCAGGTGAGCCACAGGTCGCAGTTCGCTAATCCCACCTAAAAAGACTTGTCAAATTCCTCATGAGTGTAAGGATGTGCTCAGAAACTCAACAGGTAAAAAATGTAAATCATTTTTTAATATAATCATAGGTTTGCAGAAAAAATGTATTTCTGCTAATTAATTCCCGATAACCACAAAATCAACTCTTCTAGCTGAAATGTAGTTCTAAAGGAGTGTAACGAACTTTCATTGAGAAAAGGAAAGTACATCCTCTTCGAATTCTATGGTTTTACATATCAGGATATAATAACAATTATCTGTTGCTTAGCAAGTCTTACAAGTAGGCACATACAACATCAGATGAACAACACATGAAGAGCTGTGCAAAAACAAATGCCAGTAAACCTCAATGAACCGAGGCAACGATATAAGAAGAGTGGGCCAAAATTCCTCCACAACAATGTGACAGACGGAGACAGTCATACAGAAAATGATTACTTCTCGTTATTTCTGCTAAAGGTGGTTATGCAAGCTCTTGAATCATAGTACTTCGTTTTTCATACATAGTTTCTCCATGCTGGCTTTATATAGGATAAATAAATCATGACGCAGTGTAATCAGGGGCGGACTGACCGGTCGGGCACTTCGGACGTGGTCCGAGGGCCCGGCCAGGAGGGGGGCCCGCCGAAGCCGTGCACATAACATAATGTGCACGGACTGCAAAGTTATTCACCCGGCGATCGGGGCCCGGGCCCGGCGCAGCAATACTTAGCTGTATAGGAGGAGGGGCCCGGTCCTGTAGGCGTGGGTGCATCAACGTCACTACTTGACGTCGACGGGCGCCGCCTGCACGGGACCGGAATTCATTCAAAAATGTGCGGAAGGATTCTAAGTGTGCGGAAGGATTCCGCACACCGCCTTAAAAAGCAGCAAAAAACTGGGGTCAGCCATCTTTAGAGCCCAGCAGCCAGCAAGCAAAGCCAGGCCACCAGCCCACAGGTCAGTCAACCCACAGGCCAGCCAGCCACAGGCCCAGAGGCCACCAGCCAGTCCACAGGCCAGCCAGCCCACAGGCCAGCCCACAGGCCACCAGCCAGCCAACAGGCCGCCAGCCCCAGGCCCCCAGCCAGCCCACAGGCCACCAGCCAGGCCACCAGCCAGCCCACAGGCCACCAGCCAGCCCACAGGCCAGCCAGCCCCAGGCCCCCAGCCAGCCCACAGGCCAGCCAGCCCACAGGCCAGCCAGTCAGGCCACCAGCCAGCCTACAGGCCAGCAGCCAGCCACAGGCCAGCCAGGCCACCAGCCAGCTCACAGGCCAGCCCACAGGCCAGCCAGCCAGGCAACCAGCCAGCCCACAGGCCAGCCCCAGGCCCCCAGCCAGCCCACAGGCCAACCAGTCAGGCCACCAGCCATCCCACAGGCCAGCCAGTCAGGCCACAGCCAGCCACAGGCCAGCAGCCGCCCCAGGCCCCTAGCCATCCCTCAGGCCAGCCAGTCAGGCCACTAGCCAGCCCACAGGCCAGCAGCCAGCCACAGGCCAGCCAGGCCACCAGCCAGCCAGGCCATCAGCCAGCCCACAGGCCAGCCATCCCCAGGCCCCCAGCCAGCCCACAGGCCAGCCAGTCAGGCCACCAGCCAGCCCACAGGCCAGCCAGTGAGGCCAGCAGCTGGCCAGAGCCAGCCACAGGCCAGCAGCCGCCACAGGCCCCCAGCCAGCCCACAGGCCAGCCAGTCAGGCCACCAGCCAGCCCACAAGCCAGCAGCCAGCCACAGGCCAGCCAGGCCACCAGCCAGCCAGGCCACCAGCCAGCCCACAGGCCAGCCAGCTCCAGGCCCCCAGCCAGCCAGGCCAGCTAGCCAGGCCACCACCAGCCAGCCAGCCAGGCCACCAGCCAGCCCCAGGTCCCCAGCCAGCCCCAGGCCCCCAGCCAGCCCACAGGCCAGCCCACAGGCCCAGAGGCCACCAGCCAGTCCACAGACCAGCCAGCCCTAGGCCCCCAGCCAGCCCAAAGGCCAGCAGCCGCCCCAGGCCCCCAGCCAGCCCACAGGCCAGCCTGCCCCAGGCCAGCCCACAGGCCAGCCCACAGGCCACCAGCCAAGCCAGCAGCCAGCCAGCACCCTCACAGGCCACCAGCCAGCCCACAGGCCAGCCCCAGGCCCCCAGTCAGCCCACAGGCCACCAGCCAGGCCACCAGCCAGCCAGCCCCACCACAGGCTACCCGCCAGGCCACCAGCCAGCCCACAGGCCAGCAGCCAGCCACATGCCAGCCAGGCCACCAGCCAGCCCACAGGCCCCCAGCCAGCCCCAGGCCACCAGCCAGCCCGCAGGCCAGCCAGCCAGGCCACCAGCCAGCCCACAGGCCAGCCACAGGCCAGCAGCCAACAAGCCTACAGCAAGCCACAGGCCTACAGCCAACAAGCCACCCAGGCCACCAGTCAGCCTACAGGCCAGCCAGCCCACAGGCCCACAGGCCAGCCAGTCAGGCCAGCAGCCAGCCCACAGGCCAGCAACCAGCCACAGCTGCCCACAGGTCAGCAGCTAGCCCACAGGCCAGCCAGGCCACCAGCCAGGCCACAGGCCAGCCCACAGGCCAGCAGCCAGCCACAACCACCCACAGGCTAGCAGCTAGCCCACAGGCCAGCCAGGCCACCAGCCAGGCCACAGGCCAGCCCACTGGCCAGCAGCCAGCCACAGCCACCCACAGGCCAGCAGCTAGCCCACAGGCCAGCCAGGCCACCCCACAGGCCACGGTCGCCCACAGGCCAGCAGCCAACAAGCCTACAGCAAGCCACAGGCCTACAGCCAACAAGCCAACCAGGCCACCAGTCAGCCTACAGGCCAGCCAGCCCACAGGCCACCAGTCAGCCTACAGGCCAGCCAGCCCACAGCCCACCAGTCAGCCTACAGGCTAGTCAGGCCACCAGCCAGCCCCAGGCCCCCAGCCAGCCCACAGGCCAGCCAGTCAGCCCCAGGCCCCCTAGCCAGCCCACAGGCCAGCCAGGCCACCATCCACAGGCCAACCATTCCCAGGCCCCCAGCCGACCACAGGCCAGCAGCCAGCCAACAGGCTAGCAGCAAGCCACAGGCCTACAGCCAACAAGCCCACAGCAAGCCACAGGCCTACAGCCAGCAAGCCCACAGCCTGCCAGCCACAGCCAGCAAGCCCACAGCCTGCCAGCCAGAGCCAGCAAGCCCACAGCCTGCCAGCCGGAGCCAGCAAGCCCACAGCCTGCCAACCAGCAACCGTAATTGAGGTAAGAGGAGCCAACTTGGCCTAGGTATCGGCGAGCTATGTTGTGTTGCTATATTGTGAATAGGAACCAGATTGTTGGAGAGACCCCCCTCCAGGCCCCATTAGACTCCATTGTAGTCTCTAATGGGGCCTGGAGGGGATTCTTTCGAACACACTCTCTAAAGGACACTGAGATAGCCTCTGCTAGAAAGACCCCTCTCCGCGGCCCATTAGCCCTCAATTGTAGTCTCTAATGTGTTCTGGGGTGGGGGGGGGGGGATTCCTTCTAACACAGTCTCTAAAGGACACTGAGATAGCCTCTGCTAGAAAGACCCCCTTCCAAGCCTATTAGACTCCATTGTAGTCTCTAATGGGGCCTGGGGGAGATTCTTTCTAACACACTCTCTAAAGGACACTGAGAGGGTCTCTGTTAGATTTCAGGGATAAGAATCTCCTTAGGGGAGCTTCTCTGTGCTTCAGTGCATTTATACACTTAATATATTTTTCTATTAGAGCAGGGCTCGACAAATGCCAGGTTGCCATGGCAACTAGAAATCTTATCCTGGCAGCCCTTTAGCGAAGGCACTGTGGTCAGGGGTAGCATGAGAGGGGGCTGTCCGCCTGCCTGGGGTTGCGTGGGAGGCAATGCGCGAGGGAGCAGTAATCCTCCTGCAGTTCCTCACTGCTCCCTCGCACTGTTTAGTGATTCCAGGAGCTGGAATATGACATTATTCCGGGCCCGGCATCACTACAGAGATCGTGCAAGGGAGGTCAGAGGAACTGCAGGAAGATTAGACAGCAGCCCCACTGGACCACAGGGAAAGATCCACTCAGCTCTCCCAAAGGTTTGGAGGCTGGGTGGACTTAAATTAAAATTTAAATGTTAATTTGTGAGTTTATGAGAAATTGTGTGTGTCTGTGTCTCTGTGTGTGTCTCTGTGTTTGGTTTCTGCATTCGTTAATTATATTGCACTTGTTTATAACTTATTGCACTTTTGTTCCATGTGTCTAAAGATTGTGTAGGGTGTGGGGGGGGGGGGGGTACAGACCTGGTGTCTAACCCACAAGATACTCCATTTCCTTGCCCAAAGTAAATGAGAGGAAGTGGGGAGTCTTATTATTATGTATTATTATTCATACCTTTAGCCCCTTCCACCAACAATACAGCCCCATCACCCCACACAGTACAGCACCTATCGTGCAAGCACATCAAACCCCTATCCTCCATCCAACAGTACAGGCCTATACCCCTTAACAGTCCTGCCCCCATCCTCCTGACACACACAGTGCATCATTATCCCCCCTCCCCCACACACAGTACCTAATACCCCGAACACACAATCCACACTCTGCCTTTCTCCATACAGTATCCACACACTATAGTCCCTATCTACAAACACACACTACCGCCCCTACCCCCCCCCCCCCCCCCCACACACACACACAAACCATGAAAACACACACACTCAATTCTATGCCAACCCTGACCCTCTTTTGTCTTCTGGTGTTCCATTTATGGGGACACCAGAGACAAGTCACCAATAAACAAAGAGTAAGTGTGTTTGATATTTTTTGCACTGTGCATTTTCCCCATATGAGCATTATTCAGCGGGCCTAAGTGCATGGGCAGCCTTGGAGAGGCATTCAAACTGACATGCCCTCTTTGGGGTGTGTGCATGTCAGTGATGACACAACACACCTCCTTGGGCTGCTCTTCCTTAAAATGCCTGGGCCAAAATTTTGTCCCACTCCAACACTGAATGCAAGTGAAGTGCACATGCAGTAATTGAAAATGTTAGTGTCCCAGTGGAGTTTTCATGTCAGTAGAGTGGAAACTTAGCATTTTCTTTAAATACGTCTAGTTTGCAATATGTTAAACTCTAAGGGGTAGTCGGTATCACTGGATGCAGACCTTAAGTAGGAGGTAATCATAGAAACATGTTGGTATTTTTTATTGTTTGTGCACACCTTCCAGCTGTTAGTATTTAATAATGCTTAAAGGGACACTCAAGATCCCTAAAGCACTTCAGGTTGTCAAAGTGCTTTATATGTGAAGAGTGTGTCCTCTTATTTTTTCATTTTATGCAAAGTGCAGATTTCAATAGAAATTGTCACTCTTATAAATTAGCCTGGTCTCACCTCTGTGATTATCAATCAGATAACCGGTCCTGTTACTTTCTGGTTGTTTAGCTCAGCAAGTCTGGGGGCGGGGTCAGGGGCGTATTAGCCGCGAGGCAAACAAGGCATTTGCCTTGGGCGGCATTTTCCAGGGGGCAGCAAAAAAAGCCGCCCCCAAACGCCCAGGGCAAATGCCTTGTTAGCCTTGCGGCTAACTGACATGCCGTCTGGGCGGGCGGGCGATCTGCTGGGCAGTGCTGGCGGCCGGCGAGGGAGCACTTTCTCTGAGCTGTCTGCTCAGCTCCCTCGCGCGCCGCACAGTGAGGCTGGGAGCCGGAATATGACATCATATTCCGGCTCCGCCTCCCAGCCTCACTCTGCGCGCGCGAGGGAGCTGAGCAGACAGCTCAGAGAAAGTGCTCCCTCGCCGGCCGCCCGCCAGCACTGCCCAGCAGCCACTGGACCACCAGGGAGAAATAGGACCCCCCCAGCATTCCCAAAGGTAAGGAGGCTGGGGGGGGGGGTAAATTTAAAAAAAAAAAAAAATGTGTTAAATATGTGAGTGAGTGTGTGTGTGAATGTCTGTTAGTGTGTGTGTGTGTGTGTGTGAATGTCTGTTAGTGTGTGTGTGTGTGAATGTCTGTTAGTGTGTGTGTGTGTGTGAATGTCTGTTAGTGTGTGTGTGTGTGTGTGTGTGTGAATGTCTGTTAGTGTGTGTGTGAATGTCAGTGTGTGTGTGTGTGTGTGTGTGTGTGAATGTCTGTTAGTGTGTGTGTGTGTGTGTGTGTGTGTGTGTGTGAATGTCTGTTAGTGTGTGTGTGAATGTCTGTTAGTGTGTGTGTGTGTGTGTGTGTGTGAATGTCTGTTAGTGTGTGTGTGTGTGTGTGTGTCTGTCTGTTAGTGTATGTGTCTGTCTGTTAGTGTGTGTGTGTGTGTGTCTGTCTGTTAGTGTGTGTGTGTGTGTGTGTCTGTCTGTTAGTGTGTGTGTGTGTGTGAATGTCTGTTAGTGTGTCTGCATGTCTGTTAGTGTGTCTGTGTATGTCTGTTAGTGTGTGTATGTCTGTTAGTGTGTGTGTGTGTGTGTGTGTGTATGTATGTCTGTTAGTGTGTGTCTGTTAGTGTGTGTGTGTGTATGTATGTCTGTTAGTGTGTATGTATGTATGTCTGTTAGTGTGTGTCTGTTAGTGCGTGTGTGTGTGTCTGTTAGTGTGAGTGTGTGTGTATCTGCTAGTGAGTGTGTCTGTAAGTGTGTGTGTTTCTGTTAGCGAGTGTGTGTTTCTGTTAGCTAGTGTATGCGTATCTGTAAGTGAATGTGTGTGTGTGTATTTAGAAGGCGGGGCGGGGGAAGGGTGGGGGTGGTGCGGGCGGGGGGAGGGTTTGATGGGGGTGGCGCGGGCGGGAGGGGGGCGCCTGAGTTTTGTCCTGCCTAGGGCAGCACAAAACCAGGATACACCACTGGGCGGGGTTAGAAGAAGAGGGCTTGTAAAGGCTTCAGACAACAGATCTGCAGCTTTTGTAAGCTGTTTTTAGATATACCCCCATTGATAAATGCATGTAAGATTTCATTAGGGTCTACAAAACTGTTATTTTTAAATTTGCATTTTTGGGAGGGGAAGTGGAGTGTCCTTTTAATAACTGCTTTCTTAACAACAAGCACAGAAATGTGCCCAGTGTGTTTTATTTGAAGTTAACCAACGCCATTATGAGTAGAGGAGGCTTTTATTCACATTTTACATCACAATGATGGTGATCTCTGTTTAGGATTTCTGTGATTTCTGTAATGTACATGTGTTTTCATAGAGTACCAGTAACAAACCTAACATGTAGCTACATGCTAAAGCATAGTGCCGAATTTCCCCCGACTACTAGTGTTACATGCTGTCTATAGATTTAAGTTTCACTCCCTGGCCCTGCATTCACCTTGATGCACTGTCTCACAAAGACAAAGAGACAAATGTGACAGTTCTCACAACCAGCAATCGGTCAGTCAATCAATTCCAAATTGACTGGAGTCGCTTTGTCTCCAAACAAACCGTGTGTCCTTTGATTGCTTTCTCTTGGATCTTGATTGTAGAGATACATAGAGGCAGATACGTTATATTTTCACAGATGATACCATGTTCAGGATGTGCCATTGGAAAATGCTATTAGACAGGAGATATGGTTAGTGGCCTGACCACAGTGCCAGGAGAACGGGTTTGTTTTCCTGGCACTAGAGAATCTCTTTTTATGATCACACTCCCCCTATTGCCGCTTGCCTTTATTTATATTTATCTGATTGCCTTACAGCACTTTGCAACATTAAATGGGCATTATTGACACTAAGACCACTTCATTTTATTGAAGTGGTCTGGGTGTAAAACATTGCTGGTATATGATTGCCTGCAGTGTCTGTCTACCACTAGAGGCACTTCCTGGCTTTTCACAGAGTTTAACTCACGCTTTGCACGAGGATGTCCAGCATCTTTTAAACCCCCACAGGAAATCATTTATTCAATAGCTTCCTATGTGGAATGCCTAATGCGCATGCATCACATGCAGTGCATATGCTTCAGGTATCCCCATCGGGCTGTGGAGGAAGACATGGAGCCAGCACTGAGGGACCTCGACAATGGAATCAGGTAAAAGAAAAATTAAGCTTTTAACCCATTCATCACTGGGTGGGGTTGGCCAGACTTAAAGTTAACTGCAGAGGGACACTATAGTGTTAGGAATACCGTTTTATATTCCTAACTCCACAGTGTTCCTTTAAACATCCCTAACCCCTGTCCCTAAAACCCATAATTTCCTGTGAATCTTAATGTAACTTCTCTATCCCTCACCCTAAAATTCTACCACTATGGTAAAGACCAGTTTGAAGGAGACAGTCAACATGCAACATGTCGTCATGATGCCAAGGTCACCTTTCCCCTATTCACTTATTTTGGCAAATATTCTTCGTGATTTCCCATGCAATAACGAGCGCCCACCTTTTAGGACAGTTCCTGGTAAACACAAATGTTAGCTAATTTGACAAACATTTGTGTCCGTCCCATGACAAAAAGATGCTGCTCATATATTGCTTGAACATTTAGGAAAATAAATATGTTACCAACTAAGCACAACGCGTTTCGCATGCACCTAGTAAGTTACAGAGTGTATCTAATAAGTCTACATCGATATCTCAAACATCATAAGTATGCAAACAGGAAGCTACTATGAAAGTAGGTAATGATGCTGAGTATTTATTTAAATATAATTTTTTATAAATCAATTTTATGCTCTTTAAAATGTTCTGCATTAAGACCGAAGAGAATCTTTGCAGTGTATTTACCAATCCGTATTATGCTTCATTAAGAGCAATAAATGTCATTGTCAGCCTGGCGTTCTATTTCTAGGTGAGTGTGAAATGCAGTAAATGAACAAGTGACAACATTTCCTGAAAGCATAGAAATACGGAAAACTTGGGAAAAAAACAATATAGTATGTGAAGACAATGAAAAGGAAGTGTGAAAGTGGACACAATGCGTCAAAACTGTCATTCTGTTCTCACACTATAATAATCACCCTTTGAAGCTATGCATTTATAGAAAGATCAATACTTTACTAGGTTTAACTCCGAAATGCCCTCTATTGCACTACGTGTTCATTCCAAGCCACACACGACCAGAGCTGACGTACAAGAACAATGCATGGGAAATCACAAAGAATATTTGCCAAAATAAGTGAATAGGAGAAAGGTGACCTTGGCATCATGACGACATGTTGCATGTTGACTGTCTCCATCAAACTGGCCTTTACCATAGTGGTAGAATTTTAGGGTGAGGGATAGAGAGGTTACATCATCTGACATGCAAGACTTCAACTTCTTCACAACTTCTATCTTCTATCTTAATGACTTTCAAAAATCATGAGACTTGGTTAAAGGAAGAGTTAACAGAGATTGTACCCAATATGATGACTTAGATTATTAATGTATTTCCAATTTCTGCTGTGTACGGTTTCAGTGTATATAGAGAATAACTGTACAGGAAAAAAATCAATTGTTGTAGCTTAAAATAGTTAGAAACGTGCATTTTGTCCACCATGTAGCTTGTGGGTTAAATATTGGCTGCGGACGTTTAGGGGCAGAACGATTGGGCTATGATGTTTGAAAACGTTGGGGTTAAACCGTTCATTAATTGGAGACACCAATGCATAGTGCCTACTGAGTCCACTGGTGTCTATGGTTACTGCCCCACTTTTAACACTTTAGATCACTTTTCATAACAAAACACTTTGTATACAAAACCCCCATTGTTGCATTTATTCTGTTCTCTGTTTGTGTTCTCTACGTGGACTGCAAGGTACAAAGGACAGAGCTTATAACATTGACTGACCGGGAGCTAAGACGGAGGCGCCCAGTTGGTTAATAAAGAAATGTGGATTTCTATATTTTTTACATTTCAAAAATATATATTGGTTAAATCTAGAAATAAGTAAATATATATATATATATATATATATATATATATATATATATATAAACATGGGAAATAGGAGTTCCCCTTTAACCATCACTTGTTTTTTATTATTTAAGGTCCAAGTTAAACAAATAACATAATCCATGGATTGATGTACAGTACATATAAGCACCATGACATTTGTATGTGTTCTTTTAAATGCCGTATTACTATGATGTAATTATTAAAATAAGTCTATCTCTCCCAAACATACATCCTTTTCTTTACTTTATTATTTTTTTTTTTTTTTGGTATTGCAAATATCAAATGTACCTTTAGGGTACATCTGCTACACCAAGAGTTGGAAACTGCTTTAGCATGTAACTGGATTAAATTTCATAAAGCCATTTGAATGACATTTTCCTTTTTTAAATCTTAACAACAAAAAAATCCAGGTCAGTAGTATGTCAACAATTTGTTTTGTTCCGTATTCCAGCGGTCATAGGGCATGTGTTGTAAATAAGAAAACTGGGGTCTAATCTACAAAATCTAACCTTGAGGTTTTATTTGGAGATGACAGTGAAATTCCCCGAAGTCTTTCTTCTCTTTTTCATATTGTACTTGACAAGTGTGTGAGTGGTTTAAAGTCCAGAGGTCTTCGAGCCATTTTATTTACGCATGCATACCAAATGTTAAGCCGAGATGCTCTAAAATTGCATTTGTAATATCTTGCCCTGATTTACAGGAGAGAAAACAGAGCATGTTAGGACGGACAGTTTCCTCTTGGGAAGAAAAAAAGAATGCACATGTTGTCTGGCTGGATTTAATGATGATGCCTTTTTACTTTCTAATTCATCATCAGTTTTTTGCAGAACAGGATGCAATGTAAAATAATAAATGTGATAAAAGGTAAAGAAACATAGTTACATAGTTACATAGTTACATAGCTGAAAAGAGACTTGCGTCCATCAAGTTCAGCCTTCCTCACAACATGATTTAAACTGGACATTGGTTAATCAACTCCCCGATCTTTACAAAATATTCTAGATAAATTCTTATCACAGTTTCTTTTAAATCATGTCTAGAAATATTGATAAAATATCGACAGATAACTCATTCCCAATCCAGCCCATATGCTCTAGAAAGCAAAACATAAATATAACATTAAACTATGCAATGATATCCAGTTCACACGTCCCTGAAAATATCTCTGATATATTTCGCATGTACCTGCAGCGTCAATGTGTACATTGGAATTTTCAATCAATAGAAAGGAATTGCAACTGTTTGGTCAAAATACCAGAAATGCAAAAAGTCTCAAAATTCAGCTCTTTCCAATAAATCATTGTCAAATCACAGTAAAGGCGACATGACATGTTTTTTTCTTTCCGTTTTTCTTTTCCTTATATCTTAAAGGGACACTCCAGGCACCCAGACCACATCTGCCCATTGAAGTGGTCTGGGTGCCAACTCCCATCACTCCTAACCCTGCATGTGTAATTATTTGCAGTTTTTATAAGCATCAAAACCTGCATGGTGATAGTGCTGTATTAAGTAAATTAACCCTATGAGGGGCATTTCTACATGCGCCTGTTACTTGACATTCCACTTATTACAATTCTAATTTGTGTAGCAAAGTCGTGTTTCAGGTTATTTCAGTTTCCTTTATTAAATATATTGTAATTATTATTATTTTTTAATTAAAAACTAGCTTATCACAAATTAAAAGAGTTTCGCACGATTTCAAATGTTGTAAGTTATTCAATAAATCTCTAGAAAATTACAGTTTATCTTAAATGCCCTTTTAATCAAGAGCTAATTGTGAGGTCTGGAATTTTTAACAGAGGCTTTTACTTCAATCGAAGCGAAAACTGTTCTGAAATTTGTTTAAATCCAATGAGATCTTCAGACGCCCTCCGATCTAGAACACGAGAGGGAAAAAAAAGTGTCATTTAATTTCACACTCAAGTAATCCTTTAACAATTTTAATTCAAATGGAATATAAAAGGCTAACATTATTAATTTCCTAATTAAATAAAAGGAGCTATAATAGATATGTCTGTAACCTTTTGACAGTTCGCAGTATGCATTTGTATGAGCAGACAAAGACCGTTTCGAAAAGAAAATGATAAATTACTCCTTACGATTTTTTTTCTTACTCATCGCACATTGGAATGACTGATTCATGTGGACTTCAAACCACTTTGGGGCATTCTCATTTCTTCATCAAAGTTTAAAACACATTTAATGCAACACTGTGTAACTGAGAGAACAAAAGGCTATCTAGTACAGTACAGCTGTCCTTTCCTAATCCATGTTTTATCTCCTTTCATCTTGGTTTTGGACATTGAATCTCGACCCGCAGCCTAAACAGTGCGCCATCAACGTTTACAACACCAAATCGCTCTCATCTTCTCTATTGGAAAATGTTCTGCCGGCTCCAATCATTATTACTAGACTTGTACATTTAGTTTTGGCCAATTGCAATTTATCTGGAGAACTGTATGTCCGAAGCAACATATGGACATATAACCAAGCAAACAACTAGCGCGATGATCGAACATGTCAGTTTGATTCGGTATTCAGAGTTCTGCCCATAGGGTCAAAAAAAAGAGATGATTGATAAAGATTGATAAAGATGATTGATAAGATGATTGATGGTCCAGCAATACATACGTTGACATTGCCCAATTAACCGATATCACAGTGTTCTCCTAGCATGTTTTTCTCAATACAAATTTCAGTATAGCGCAGTTGACTCCTGCTCAAATGGTAAGCCCGTTCAGTTCTATATGCACTACCTACTGACAAATCTCTTCAGTTAACCTGACGCTATAAATATAAATATGTGCAGTCACTAGGAATGCCATGGTATTGTTTCTTATTGTCTGATACTGGTATGCTTGTTACTGCTGTTGTGACATTACATGATCACCTGTTATCACTTTCACAACTAAAATTAAAGAATTAAAAAGAAAAAAAGATGACTGATGGTCAAGGGCCAGTTACTAAATGTTGACTTTATTCAGAAATCAAATTAGAAGCAATGAGCAATAGAGGTAAAAAAGGCAAAGAGCAGTAAAATAAACCCCAAAATACTATATTATTTATTTATTTGGATATATATGTGTGTATGATAAATAGAGGTTTACAAATAATTTCAGGAAGTATTACTTTACTGAGAGGGTAGTGGATGCAAGGAATCGCCTTCCAGCTGAAGTGGTAGAGGTTAATACAGTGAAGGAGTTTAAGCATGGGTGGGATGGGCATAAGGCTATCCAAGCTACAAGATAAGGCCAGAGACTAATGAAAATATTTAGAAAATTAGGCAGACTAGATGGGCTGAATCAGTGGCATAGCAAGGGGGAGGAGGCGGTGCGCCCCGAGCGGCACTTTTTTGGGGGGCGGCAATGTTCCTACTCCTTCCAATACTGATCCTTCTCCCACCTTCTGAGTAAGACCTGGCAGCAATCCTGCTCTGCTTGCAAGGTCTCCTCCGTGCGGTGCAGAGAGAGAGGGGGGAAGAGGCGAGGCAGGAGGATTAGAAGTGAGGTCACTTCCTGTGCTCACCTCCTGTCCTGTCAAAGTCACCAGGTATGTTTTTTTCCTGAAAAGCCCCCTGCCTGCACCCTCACAGCCCCCCTGCACCCTCACAGACCCCTCCCTGCAACCTTTACAACCCCCTCCTTGCACCCTCACAGACGCCCTGCCTACACCCTCACAAACGCCCTCCCTCCCAACTCAAGCCCCCTCTCTCCCCCTTCACAAACCTCCTCCCTCCCATGACGTCCCCCGCACCTCCATACAGCGTGGCCGCATCCAATCGCTGTGGTCATGCTGTTAAAAATAAAAAAAACTTACCTAAGGCAAATCAGCTTGCCATTCAGCACCCTCGTGGAGCAATCCCCGACCGTTGCAGTGTTCTAATGAACGCTGGTCGCTGAGGTACCAAGCAACTATGTAGCCCCGCCTCCATCCTCAACAAAGATGGCGCCGACATGCGTGTGACATCACGCAAATTATGCGCACGCACGTTTTGGGGTCAAAGGCTATGTACAACCAATCATAGCCTTAGGAGGCTTATTTAAACTCGAAATAGCATTTGGTCAGTGCCCTGTCGTGGTTTCCACTAGTTGGTTAACAGAGAGTGCGGTCCGATTCTAGTTCTTTTTGGTATTTGACTTTGGCTTGTATGTTGACTTCCCCGTATTTCTGGTATCTCTGTATCTTGGCTTTTGGCTTGTTTCTCTTTCTGTGTCCCTGACCTTGGCTAGTATTTTGACCATTCTTTATTTACGTTAAGTCCGGCCATTCTAAGGCCCGGTATACCTTATCCTTGTTCATTGTGTATTACATAGTTCTGCGTGTTGGGTCATATAGTAATTGTGACACGTTCCTGCTCAGATCCCTGCACTCACCCTCCCTCCCTGCTCAGGTCTCCTCTCTCCCCCTTCAGAGACTCCCTTCCTCCCTGCTCAGGTCCCTTTACTCCCTCTTCAGAGACCCCCTCCTTCCTTGCTCAGATCCCCTCACTCCCACTTCACAGACCCCCTTCTTCCCTGCTCAGATCCCCTCTCTACTCCTTCACAGACCCCCTCCCTTCTTGCTCAGATCCCTGCACTCCCCCTTAACAGACCCCCCTCCCTCCCTGCTCAGCTCCCCTCTCTCCCCCTTCACAGACCCCCCACCCCCTGCTCAGGTCCCCCTTTACATACCGCCTCCCTCCCTGCTCAGGTCCCCATACTCCCCTTTTAGAGACCCCTCCTTCCCTGCTCAGTTCCCTGCACACCCCCTCCCTCCCTGCTCAGGTCCCCTCTCTCCTCCTTCAGATCACAGACCCCCTCCCTCCCTGCTCAGGTCCCCTCTCTCCCCCTTCACAGACCCCCTCCTTCCCTGCTCAGATCCCCACACTCCCTCTTCAAAGACCCCCTCCTTCCATGCTCAGATCCCCTCTCTCCCCCTTCACAGACACCCTCCATCCATGCTCAGGCCCCTTCTCTCCCCCTCCCTCCCTGCTCAGGTCCCCTCTCTCCCCCTTCACAGACCCCCTCACTCCATGCTCAGGTCCCCACTCTCACCCTTCACAGACCCCTTCCCTCCCTGCTCAGATCCCCTCTCTCTCCACAAACCCCTTCCCTCCCTGCTCAGATTCCCTCCTTCCTTGCACAGTCCCACTCCCTCCTTGCACTCTCACAGACTACCTGCCTGTACCTTGTACAGACCCCCTCCCTTCCTGCACAGACCCTTTCTCGCCCTTCTCTCTCACAGACCCCTTGGTGCACAGACCACCTCACTCACAGATCCCTTCTCTCCTTGCACCTAGGTGCAAATAGAAAATCTTTTCCCAAACAAAAGATTTTTTCATTCAAAGAGTGCCATTATAATTGTCAGTTTCACCAGTAATTATACATGGCTACTTTATTGGTGAAACTGACAATTGTTTTGCAACTTATTCAATGATTCAATTTGTGATGGAAAAGATTTTGTATTTGGGTCGAGTTAGGGGCGGCAAACCCAAGGGCAGCCTCGGGCGGCAAAAGTTCTAGCTACGCCACTGGGCCAAATGGCTCTTATCTGCCGTCACAGTCTATGTTTCTATGGGTATTAAGGTATGTTGTGCTCATGTATCAGTCTGTAAAGTGTATCTATATGTAGTATACACTCATACATATCAATGTGTATTATTTGTCTATTTATATGTCCGTCTGTTTATTTATCTAGCATTACTAGATTAAAAAATCACTTGGGGCTTGAGCCCAGTAATAATTTGGAGAATCCTTCATAAAGACCCACCACTGGTCCTTCCCCAAACTCTGCCTCTTGACAAACCCACTTTTATTTACAGACACACATATAGAAGCAGACACACACAGAAAAGGTATTTGATGGGGAATGGGTTTGCAGGGCAAGAGCCACAAATGTGGAGCCTTTTAGCCCCGGATCTTTTTACACCATATTTGCACAGCCGACACAACCCACCGGCAGATACCGATAAATGCCTTTATGAGCCAGTGGGGAGATCAAAGGTCTTTCGCACCGGCGCATTGCATCCACTGTAGGGAGGAAAGTGGAGCCCAGAGAGCATCTATTCTCTCCATCTGCTGGGTTTTCGATGTGGAATATGGATAATGCGAGCTTGAGAGTGTTGCTGCAGTTTACCATGGCAACGATCTGAAATTATCACAACTTGATCGGCAGAGGGCAGAGTGAGAGACCAGTAGCCCCACTTACACTGGATCACTAGGGATCAAATTGAGGTCCTCCTCCATGCCCTCAAGGCAGAGCCATCTTTAATATTGATTGGACCCTGGTCAAGCATTTGCTTGGGGCCACTGGGCCCTAACCCCCTACCCCCACTCCATGGCATGCAGTCATGCCCTCCACCCCAACGCAATGGCAGAATTAAAATAGAGATGGCCCTGATGCAAGAATTTTTTTGGACCCCCCTATCGCAATTGTGGCCAAAAGGTAGATCCCCATTTGTCGTGCAACGCCAACAATGCTTTGATAGCTGGGGTTCTACCATTTCCCCATGCTTACAAGATTGTATTTAACACTGAGTAGTGTTTGAATGTGTTTTTTTTTTTTTTGTTAATTCTTTATTTTTCTTGTGCGTGTGATTACAACATGCTTGTAGCGCCACAACAGCATGTACAAGCTTTTCAGTGTCATACAATCAAACAATGTCATGGCAGGTTAAACAGCACATTTCAATTTTTTAAGATATAACAGGCTTGGTACAAGTGAATAAAACTTGATAACTGAGTTATGCATGCTTAGTTAAGTGGTTATGAGATTAGTAAGAGTACAAGAGAAAGTATAGGTGAACAAGAGGTGTCAGACAGGTCTCGATGGTTTTTGAAGTCTGATTTGACTACTCTGCTGGTAAAGCATGAACAGAACAGGCATGGGTTGCTAGTATATGTGTTAGTGATCGTAAGACATTCCTGCATTTGGTATAGTTGAGCTATATTTAGTATACCTGTTGAAGTGGGGTAGGTCTGTCAGTTAGGTTACAGGCTGGTATAGGACCATATCTACCATGTTATGGGACAGCCTAGCAGTGATAAGTGCATTCAAGCTCTAGAAGCTGAGGTTATTCTTACAAGGTCTATTATAGTCTATACATTCATACCACAACATTTAGAACATTTTGTTGTTAAGGCATCTGATATCTACCACTGTCAGGATTGTGCTATATAGTAGGCTATTACAATACTGTATAGTCCCCTGGGATCCCCTAGGATGAAGTCCGTCTCTGGGCAGGTTGGAGGGACGTGTTTCGCGGTATCCAGTTGCAGTGTGCCGTGTCAGGTCTCCGGATCAGAGTGCCAGGGGTGCGGTGCGTCTCTTCATATCATCCGACGCCTCGTTGGGGCTGTGCAGCGGCCCGCCATGTGTTCCCATGCGGTGGTGTTTCGGTGCGACGGTTCTCTGGACGTGATTGGAGTTGTTGAGGTGGGTCTTTGGGCCAGGGTATGGCTGCTCTCAAGTTGGAGGGTGCGCTTGGTTTCGGCGGCATTTTCAGTTTTGCCGTTCTGTGCCGGTAAGATGGCGGTTTGGTTCTCCGTCGCCTTCCCGCTTTTCTGGGTTGTTGCAGGGCTGTTGGTCTTTGCTGTGGGTCAGGCGGTGGGCGGCAGGGTGTGCAGCTTGAGGCAGGCCTCATCTGTGTCCTCTGCTGAAGTTTGAGCTCCATTCTGCGCCAGAAGTCTGTGAGGATTTGCTCCAGGCTAATCAAGGAGCCCTGCCATATTGCTTGGCAGCCGTCAGGCCGCATGGTCTCTTCCATCTTTGGCGGGTCTCTCGACTCTCCGCCCGATTTCCCTTCCTCTGCTGCCCTATCTGGGAGGACTCCCAGGGGTGGACCGTGATCTCCCTCACAGGTCCCAAAGGGGGGGTTGCGGGGAACCCACTTGCAGCAGTCAGTCCCCGGGCTGCTCCAGGCTGGGAGCTCGGCCGCCGCTCCCATCCAGTGCGCTCCAGGCCTCATGCCCTCGCAGGTTCTGCCTGCCGTCTGTCGTCCACCCACGGTCCGCATTACCGGTTTACCATGGGGGGCTGATTGTCAGTAAGTCGTGTGGGGTCATTTTCTGTCGTTTATTGTAGTTTAAGGGTGCCTTTAGAATCGTTTTCTCAGAAATTTGTAGAGAGCTTCAGTCAGGCACGTCTTCCCTCCATGACAGTCAGGCCCCGCCCCCCTGAATGTGTTTTTATGTGGAGTATGTTTGTGTGAATGTAGGGGTGTGTTTGTATGTGGTGTTGGTGTATGAATGCATGCATGCAAGTTTATAACATGTATAGCTATAGGAGGAAAGACGAGACAGGGGGGATATGATAGAAACATTTAAATACATAAAGGGAATCAACACAGTAAAGGAGGAGACTATATTTAAAAGGAAAAACTACCACAACAAGAGGACATAGTCTTAAATTAGAGGGACAAAGGTTTAAAAATAATATCAGGAAGTATTACTTTACTGAGAGGGTAGTGGATGCATGGAATAGCCTTCCAGCTGAAGTGGTAGAGGTTAACACGGTAAAGGAGTTAATGCATGCGTAGGATAGGCATAAGGCTATCCTAGCTATAAGATAAGGTCAGGGACTAATGAAAGTATTTATTTAGAAAATTAGGCACACTAGATGGGCCGAATGGTTCTTATCTGCCGTCACATTTTATGTTTCTATATTTCTATGTTTATGTGTAGTATTGTTTTTTGAATGCAGGGGTGTGTTTATATGTAAAGTGTGTTTGCATGTAGAGTCAGTGATGTATCCTGATTTTGTGCTGACCTAGGCCTCGCGGCTAATACGTCCCTGTGTAGAGTTGAAGTTTAAATGCAGGGGTGCACTTGTGTGTAGTGTTGGCATTTGAATGCTGAGATGTATGCACATATACACATACACTGTGATACACACCCACACACACACTTTGAAACACAGGCAGATACACGGATATAGGCACTGACCCACATGCAGACATATATACACACACTGACACACATACAGATACAGAGGGACACAGATACACAATCTGATATACATGCAGATACACAGATAAACATACTAACATACAGATGCACACACTGATACACAGACACATACATTGACCGACATACAGACACACACACACACACACACATATATGCAAACATTACACATTTAAAGCCACCCTCCAGTTTCCTACCTTCGGGTACAGGAGGGTGGCTTCCCTAAGGGTTCAGTGTGGTGCCTGAGGCTGTTGTGTGGTGCCTCCTCACTGCCTTATCCTCCTCCCCTCCCAGCTTTTCTGGGAGGAAGTGTGTGTTTGCAGTAATGAATGCTATAATGTGCACATTGGGAATATAGGGCCCAGGCCAGGAGCCATACAGCCATATCGGCTGTATCCCTTTGATGGCGGCCATGCATCCACTATACACACCACATTCCCTGCACACGCACGGTATCCCATCCTCTATAAAAACACACTCTATCCCCTATACACACGCACTCTCTACAGCCCCGTTACTACACCACAAAACAAACAAATCTATTTACATGCACACAATACATGACAAACAACCCCCTTAACACACACGCAATCCCATGTGGAGCCTCCAAACGCACTCAATATTGACAGTTTCCTGCCCCTGTCCCACTTCGCCCTCTAGTATCCCACTTCTGGAAACACCAAAGAGAAATTACCAGCAATTGTGAGGTTTATTACATTGGAACACTGTGATACAGACAAACAAAATTATCATTACATTGTGTTTTGTATTTTATAGCTGTGGATTTCTATGATACACCACTGTGCACATTATTGTAAGATTTTGTGCTTGTCCGTGTCTGTATGTGCCTATGAGTGTGTCTCTGCCTTTCCGTGTGTGGTTGTGCAAATCTACATCTGCCTATTTGTGCCTATGTGTGTGTATCTGTGTTTGTATCTGTATGTAACTGTGAGTGTGCTAAGAGGCATGTTAAGTGGTGGAATTAGGGAGGGGCAAGAGTGGGATTTGGATAGGGGCCATGGGTGGAGCTTTAGGGTAAACAAATTATTCTTGGGTTCAAGCCCTGTGCGTTTTTTTTTTAGCCCCTTGCACACAGACATGAAAACTCACATAGACAGGCATTCACATGCACAGATAGACACACAGGTACAGAAAGGCACATACACACACAGGCACATACATGTACATGCAGGCACAGCCATGGTCACACAGGCACAGAGAAGTGCACATAGGCACACACAAGCACAGATATGCACACAGGTACAGACAGACACATACATGTACACACATGCATAGCCATGGACACATATACACAAACAGGCACAGACAGGTACACACAGACAAGTAATACAGGCACACAGACACAGACAGGCACACATAAAGCACACGCAGACACACACAGGCACACACAAAGTACATGCAAGCACACACAGGTAAAATGAGGTACAAACATGCACTGATTAGTACACACACCGGCACAGACAGGCACACATAAAGCACACGCAGGCACACACAGGTAAAATGAGGTACAAACCGGCACTGACTGGTACACACGCAGGCATAGGCACACACATGCATACATATACATCCTAAAGAAGGATACCCCTGTGACCATTTACCTTGGTTGTCTAACTGTGGGGAAAAGGCAGGCAGACAGCACTGTTTCAGGGTTGGCATCTGCAAGATTCCTGAAGGGAGAGAAAGCATAGTGCTGCCGGCTAATAATTTTATGAGGTAGCTAGGCAGTCAAGCCAAATTCAAGCTGATGTCAAGATGCTCTGCTCTCCCTGCCCTCGCCCAGTCTTCTCAGCGAGTCTCACCTGGAGCCGGACCAAAACACTGACAGAGACACAGTGAAAATTATACGTTATCATATTGCCTGTATGTCTCTATGACTGCGCTGCCTCTGCTCTCGGCCAACTTTTAGACTCACTGAGCAGACCAGTTGCCTGTCACCCCCATTTGATACCCCACCCCTTTGCTACCCCACAACCTCTGCATATTTTGGACCCTCTAAGTTTTTGCATGCTCTGACACAAAGCTGTTTAATATTTGACCTAGTTTTTAACCAATTTAATGCATCTCTGGTGTCCTGCTGGCTATTTTCCTTCCTTGATACAGGTAGGGATTATGTAAGGCCATTACTTTAAAATACTGCCGCGCAATTAATAAAAGTATTGTAAGAGTATACTGCTGTTCTTTATTCTCTTGCATGACTAACAGTTGGTGATGGTGCTGAAAAATCTAAATCTCATTTAATGATCCTAACACGTTCCGTTTGGACCTATTAACTGCATTTTATGACCAAGTGAAACGCAAAAGCAGAGCAGGGATAATTAAACAGTCACTTGTTCCTAATTACGCCCCACAACCGTCAAATTGCCGATCTCCTTCTGCAATCAAAACAAAACAAATATCACAATGTAATGAATAAGCTACAAGTTATGTTTTCAGTAAATATTTTATTCACAGGTTTGGCTTTGCTGAATGTAGTATGTACCACATATACTTTGAGATGAGGCCTACTGTAAATATATGACTTTTCGAATGGTGAAAGGCTCACTCTCCTTCTAACAGTCTGAAGCAAGAGATGTATTGGTTGATATTAACAAGTTATCTATTTCTGCTACAATTTCTGGATTCATAGTCATCAAAATTAATTCTTATATTTTTCAATGGCTTACACAATGTAAACAATGTTGTTGATTTTTTTTATTCTCCCCAACTAGTGCACTACGGAAAAAAGCTCAACTCTGATAATGCTCTCTTGAAAAATGACCTGTTTTAATTCAGCACAACAAGGACAATATCAGTCACCTATACCACCACTGTAAGCCTTAGAAAACATTCAGGACAGGAAATGGTGGAGTCGCATATGAGCTGTTTAAAATGGCTGCCCACGAGCTTACATTGCTCATGTAGAGAGAGAGTTCTCTTATTAAATAAAGCTAAACTGAGATTTATTTGATTATAGAAATCCCTTTAACATCAACACTTGAAATAATCCAAGATTTTCTTTCTTTTTCTTTTTGTACTCCGGAAAAAAAAAAATATATATCAGACAAACACACTGGCTAAATGCAAAGCGGATTTTAAACATCAATAATATTGGCATGCCTTGTGCTTTTCTATTAACCCTCTGAGTGTCCTCATTGTTTTTTGGATTGACAGGATACAGACCTAGCCAGGATTCATTTTGTGGAATACCCTGTCATTCTGCAACGTGTCTGGTTAAGTTCATAATAATTCCCTGTAGTTAGTTATCACCTAGGTAACAAGGCCACCATGTACCTATGATGGGTATATCTGCAGCTCAGCATACAATTTGAGCATTTTTATTTAAAGTAACTAAACTTTCACACATTATTAATTTAGACCACAAAATACATTTTTTTACAGCGGGTGTAAACACTCTTTTTCAATAGTGACATATTTTATTGCAGATGAACTAGTCTACGGATATTTTTTATGTATATAACAGCAAACACATATAATTGCAATTACCCAAAACCACTTAGCAGCCGCTGCCACCCAAAATCCATCATGACGTTTACTCTTTAAAACTGCATTATATTTGAGTTATTTGTACTTTACATCTCTTTATTATTTAACATCCATACACCAGAATGTATGGCCCTGTTGTATTATATAAACGTGTGTAAAATGCAAAAATGTTCCACGTGTGCAACTCTTAAGAATCTGCATTAATTAGCTAGAATTTGCAAGCGTTCCTTGTGGGCTATAAAATGCCCAATGGCTTAACAGTAATTAGAAAATATAGGCTAGTATGAGAGGCCCATCCTGAAACATTTTCTATCTCAGCCAATCTCTGATACATGTGTTGTCCCCAAATTACACTGTATATATATATATTTAAAGGCCTAGTATAAGGGGACTATGTACATTCAGTTTAATAGACCCTGCCTATGCCATTCAATGCTGTATAAAGACTGCTTTTAAATTTCAGTTTACTGTTTGTATTACGTAGCTTTTAAATTATTTCTCTAGGTCTCCAGAAGGATACACAGAATTAATAACAAACAATTCCAAATTTGACATACTAAGCAGAGAAACATGTGATTGGACCTATGAGTTACTTTTATATTGTGGAGGATTGAGAAGCAAACTGCAAAATGTAGGCCTTATTGTAATAGTAATTTTTCCAATTTGGCTTGTTTCGCCTAGATTGTGCGATTCTTTTATCAATTCTCCAATATTTCCAGTTTAGAAAATAAATCGCTTTAGGGGTGATGTAACGTTCATAACTAAGCGTGTACCTAACTAATCTAAGCAAATAATCTGCATGTAACCATATACTCAATACCTGATATTATGCAACGCCTAGCAATAACTAAGTGTTATGAGTCTCATCTACTAAAACAAAAAATGTGCCAGTTAATCGTATGCCACTAATATGTTCACGACTTTACGAATAATGAGCTTGTCAGAGCTGCTGTGGCCATGCAAGCAATGTTGTAACCTTCAATGCACAACAAAAATAAAAAATTCAAAAAAAAAAAAAAGAAAATAAATCGCTTTGGTTTAAGGAGACCACACATATACCTCTAGATATTTTGCTTTATGGATTATTGATGACATAAAAGGTACTAAATGCCAATAAGTTTCAGATTTGGTTTAGAGTGTATTTATCGCAGGTTATCATGCGGTTTCGATCCTATACCAAAGTCTGTTATATCCTCTGTAATTAAGAATTAGAAATTTCAATAAACAATATAATGCACTATGTATCTGTTTATTCTGGCTCTTGTTGCTATTTTGGTCAAAACTCTACTCTAAGAAGACATATGTGATGTATGCTATGCTTAATCTGCCTATCCCATTTATTAAAATAGGAGTGATCTTTTAAATACAATAATCATTTACCTTTGCTAGAACCCATATTTAAGGAAGGGTGGCAAGCCTACAATTGACTGATTGTGAAAGAACACATTTGTATTATCTTTAGTATGATAGAAGTAGTAATTCGACAACTTGTTTGCGTTTATTTGCTAAACACTAAATTGCAGTAAATTGAAATCAAAACTAGAACACGTAAACAAAATATCTAATTTGAAAAAAGTAATCAACTGAGTCACGCAGAAATTTGGATTTCATTTCACTACTATTAACGATTTAGTGAATAAACCCCTATGAGAACATGGCGATTTTATGTAGCATGACATCTATTCAATAAGCTTCATATTCACGCTAAACTGACAGTTTTTGTAATATCAGCTAGTTACTGTGCAATGTATGTAATATGATCAACCAGAAGGGGGAGCTGTCTTGTTCATTACTTTTTCCCAGTATGTGAAGAGGTGAGCATGATAATTTAATCTAGTTTAGAGACTAGGTTCATCTTTTTTGTTCCACGTGATTGTACCGGTTAAAATAATAAAACTGTGACATAACATCACATAGTTGTATATGGTGCATCTGTGATCAGACAAACAAACCTTTTTCCTTAGTGACCTATTGTAAGACATCAGGGAAACAGCTCATCCTCTTTTTCCTTCCCCATGTTCTAAACGCAGAGTTAGGTAACCTTTGGCACTCCAGATGTTGTGGACTACATATCCCATAATGCTCTTATAGCCTTAATGCTGATACTGCATCATAGGAGATATAGTCCACAACATCTAGAGTGCCTAACGTTACCTATCCCTGCATGGAAGTAAAGCATATAGAGGGCATTTATAACATTCTAACCATTGTACTGCACTACAGACTATGATGGTGCTTTTTAGTAATAATAGTCAACCCCTTTCTTGACTCAACTGCAGAATATGAGGAAAGAACACTCTTTCTCTAATTTACTACCAGGACTGCAGACCCCCCAGTAACCCTCTATTGACATGTGAATAGCTCAGCACAGAGCATACCCTGACAAACAAATTCTACTTTCATAGAGGAATAAATGGTGTATTTTTCTAATAATATGTATGTATAAGTATTTGTAATGATGCCACATCATCCGTTTTAATTGAAAAAGCGTGTCATCTCTACCCTGCAACCCATCAGCTCAGTAACCTGCTGTTATAATGTGGACAAAGATCATTTTCAGAAATGTTTGGCTCGAATAGTGCAATCTATAAACAATCTATAATGAATCTCCGAGCTTGAGATTAAAATTTAAAAAAAATCTACACTCAGAGAGATAACAATTGTTAATGTGGATACATCATTTCCCAGCTGGACAGATGAAAAACATTCATTGCTCATGTTTAAAAAAAAAAAAAATGAATAAATAAAAAGTATAAAATAAAAGCAAAATAGACTTAACCCTTTGATGATTGCGTTAGCAGCAACTCCCTATCAACTACAGAGAACATGTGTTACCTTGAGACATTGTAGCACATCAGCACTGACATTAGAAACACACTTAAAAGAGAATACGACTGAATAGAAAAAAAATCAAGACTTCCGATATTGTATGACCGGTTAAAAAAACATTACAAAAATACCAATGGAATGCTATTCCTTATATAAGAGCCCTAGGATAGTCAGTATGTAACTCTCAATCCATTACTGAACAACAGTTACCATGTCATCAAACTGCAGTGGTGATCTATTGCTATTACTGTAGACCCAATCCAGTCGAGTCCACCCAGCTAAAGGCAAACTAAGTTCTGCCAAGCATTGCTGTTTAGCTCAATTTGGATGTGGGCTTCAGCACTTTTATACTGGCTGGCTCTACCTATCTTTTAACAATACACAGTAACAATAAAGTGTCCAATGCTTCACAAGGTGCTGTCTGCTTTGCTTAAAAACATTCTTCAATAGGAAAAAAACAGATTCTGTCAGAAAAGACTCATGCAAGCTCCTTGAAAATTCCATGAAAGGCAGACAACGCGTTTCGCCTGAACATACTTCTTGAAGACTGCCATAGTCTGCTCGTTGTATTGAAGAATGTTTTCAAGGAAGTTGAAAAAAAAATGCTTGTTTTTAAAGAAAACATCACATTGGACACTTTATTGTTACTCTGTATTGCTATTTGTAGTGGTGAATAGCCAACCTTTAGGCCCTGCAGAAAGGATGCTACATTGTTTACGCTAAACTGTTTACGCTAAACAATTAAATCAGAGATTAAAAAAAAACTTGCATGAACCCCTCTTTTATTTTTTTGTCTACCATCGTTTAACCAAGCCTAGTTTGTGAAGTCTGACACCAATGCTTGAAGATGTCAGTCTATACGTTTAAAATGTATATACATTGCCTCAGATGACAGAATCTTGGTATAGTTTAGTGGCTTTAATTATAAAGAACACATACAGGATTCTGCCAGGCTGAGAATCCTATGAGTTGTCATCCACATATAGTTTGAAGTGCTACAGTTTCTGCATTCCTAAAACAAAGTGCTCAGTCACATTGCACTAGTACACATTTACATATCTGGAGTGTAAAAAAAGACAAATGGATTATTTGTGTTGCGGGGAATCATGTTAAAAGTTATGAGATTATTTGATCTTGGTAATGGCACTTAATTTTATTTAGGACAGACTTCTAATTTCATTTTTCAAGGACCATCAGAACACAGCTTGCATGTTGGAATTTACATGTGTTCCAAAATTCTTCAGGAAACACCAGTTAGTCAGGTTTATCCATACTGAAAAATAATATATATAAGTAAATCTCAGATCCTGAATTGGTGGCCTTCACACAAGCAGTGATTTCATGAGGATGGATCTGCACCTACGTCCCGATAAAGATGTAAAGAATAAAAAAAAAGAAAGAGGGGAGGTATCTTACATTTAACAAATTTAACACATTTACCTGAGGACTAGAAGACATATATGTATGGACAACATTACATATTTTCTTAAGCATTAGACATTTTATTGAGGTCCTTGAGAAATGAAGCTAGGAAGTCCTCTCTTCGGACATCAGGCATTCCATTTTAATGAAGAGATGGTTGTAGTATATCTTTCTCTCTATATATAATTATAATGTTTTCTTCATATTTTATTCTTGGCTTTTTTAGTTTTTTTGCTCGAGGTAATAGGAGACAAAAATACGTCAGCTACCTTTAAAAAATTATTTAAAGAACGTAATTTGTTATTATAACGTCAATCTCTATGAACCCTCATCACTACCATTTCTGGTTATTTGTGTCATGGAATCAAGAACTACACTGGCTTTGGTTCTCCGTAGTGTTGTTTCAAAAATGTCACTGTCCTTTGCCCTACCCTGTCTTGGGGGAATAAAAAGTATTTTTTGCCCTTTAAAGACATTTAATTATTTTTATAATGACAAACATGGGCCATCACTACCATATGATTGTAAACAGTCCAAGATGCAATTATATTTCAGTCTCTTTTTGCACAAAAAGTATTCTTTTTTGTTTTTGTTTTTTTTGCACGAAAACATTTACTATTCATTAGTGCTAATGATGTCTGTAACACAATGGTTTTGATCACCGTTATTTTGTTCTCTCATTCACACCTGCAAACATTATTATCATTATTTATGTCCACGCAACATCGGTATCCACTCTGAGTCGTGAAGGGTTAGGCCAAGACTTATATTTAAAGTGTTTCCTTAAAAGGGTGAGTTAGGTGAGCGAACAGTCTCAGACGAGCTTGGTGAATAATCCTCTGATTCTGAAGTCATTTCGGGTGCAGCTGGTTGAGCGATGAACCGACTCTTTACATCCTGGTTGCGTCTTCGTCTGAAAACCTGCCTCTCCTTATCAAGAGCGGTGGTCTGGCAAGGGTATAAAAGGAAAAAACTAAATTAGTCTTTGATTGCACACAAATATATTTGATTAGGTAACAAAACTAAACAAACAAAAAAAAGTTTTACCAAATAAAAAAAAAACAAAAAGGATCCAAAGGGTTGCTTAGGAAAGACATTGTTTATTAGTTTGGCCAAGCTGGTGGTAAAAAGATCATGTACTGTGTGTCCAAGTGAAGTATATTTAAAAGTGTCCTACATTTGAAGACCAACTCCCAACTCCCGTGAGGAGCATAATAGTCTATATGCCATCATAACAACATGTTCTTTAATGGTTATTTTCCAAAATGGAATGACCCACTCAATTAAGGACAGTAGGACTACACAGAAATGCCAAAATTAAGTAAGATATTTCAAGATGGCATACTTTCTTTATAGAACTGATTATTATGATGGTAAATTGGTCCTTGAGATTTTTGATATATATTGATCAGATTTACGGAAATATTAAATAAACATTGTCTCTCCATGTTAAGGACTTTCGAGTAAATGTTCTTCTCAAGCAGTTCCTGGAAGCACATTGTGGGTAACACAACAATGAGTAATGAGCATCAGGTTTCCATAACTTACAGTGTATTATTTACAAAGGTAAGGGTGACACATGCTTGCAGTGTTTACAATGGATGATAAGGAAGATGCTGACGATTAGTCCATTAAATGTTAAAAATTCATACAAAAGTAGTTTATCATCAAAATCAGTCAATTATTATTATTATTTTTCTTCACCCTAGCATCATTTCACAACCAAGAGTTTAGATTGCGACAGACAGAAAAAAATTATACTATATAAATTATAACATTAAAAGTCTATCACTAGTGATAACACGGATCATTGGAGAGCCTGTTATTGTTGTACTGTCACCTGTCCTAGAGGTAAAAGGTTTGACTGATACATTTATGTAGTAATGGAGGAATGCTTTCAGCCCCCAAAAAGCTTTATAAACCTCTGTGCGTGTATACATTTATGCATTCTGTTGCTGATATTCAAATAAAATTGACAATTCTCCATGTAAAATTTTTATAGATTAGCAATGTTTGTACATACTACACTACAAAAATATGAATTAATTGGTCTTTATAAATTAACTAGTTTTCGCTAATAAAGAACAACCACTGGGAGGAAATGGATATAATCCATCCGCCAATGTTGTGGTGGTTATAGGATATACTGGGGCTTAACCCCTTGAAATATATAGAAAGAAAGAGGCTACTGGTCGGCAACACGGATTGCCCTCCAAATAGACCTTATATCCTTAAATTTACAAAAAGGCTTATGCTGCAGGTACCCACTAAAGGGAGTCTTTGCATGCAGTTAGCCAAAACAAAAAACTCTTTAATAGTCCCTCTTGAGGAAGAAAGCAAAAAAGTGATTATATGTACAAGTGTGAAGTTAAAATAGAGGACCTAGTGGGGTACGGGTCATAGCTATGCCTGGCTGTTACTTATAGCGAACACAAAGGCTAAGGAGATGTAAGTGTGCCTCTTTTTATTCTGAACTTCCAGTTTGGTCCCTAATCACGGCAACTGTATGCCTATTATAGAATAATGTACTTTGGTTTATATATTGTAAAATCTTTACAGCCCTTTTTAAGTACTTAATCCATCTGTTCGTTTATGTTGGACGACTTTCATATCTCTATAAACTTACAACAGGGTCCCAATATTGCTATCTGTACTCAGTGTTGGAATCAGTGTCTGATTCATTCCAGCACTTGGTTTCCCGATTAGGGTTAACTGCAATCTAGACCCTGTATCAATTGAAGGGATTACCCCGCCCTCTCCAGTCCATACGGACTTTCCGATTAGACAGGGAGTTCAACGTCATACTGGGGGGAAGTCCTAAGACTCATTTAAAAAGAGGCGCCATCCACTCTGCAAACGGCTCTTGACAAAGGCGACTGGTATCGCCGAAACGCGCGTTGAGCAGCTCACCATGAGCGGATTCATCTTTACCTTTTAACTTCTTTGTTTGGACAATTCTGGGGCTTTGACATCTCTATGATCCTGAGCACGTTTAAGACCATTTGAATATATATGTATACGATATGTACAAGATGCTAGGGATTCCTACCCCCAAATCACATTTAGCTGTTTAGGCATCTAAGTACATATGGTTACACTATTCATCTCTATGCTTTCCTATACGATTGAACATGGGTTTGCATATACCTTCTGCCTTAACAATTAAGATTTGCTTTTTGCACTGAATTATATTTATGGTATTTAAAGGTATATTTACAGTTTGAACTGCATTTGTAACCCAACAGCTCTTAAATTATCTCCAGATATTTTCACATAGTGATATATATCGATTATATATTCTAATGAGATATTTAGAGCCTGTTTAAAGATTCACATCTTTGCAAGGGATAAAAAGTTTATGGCAATTCAAGATATAACTACATTGTAATCTACAGCCTTTAAGCCATCTACAGTTTTATACCCTTTACAATTGTACCCTTGTCTCACACAACAGGTAATATCCAAAACAATCCACCTAAATATATACTAAAAGTACTACTGTATATATATTTGGTGTTTTCTGGGTATTCTATTGTTTTTGGGTATACATTTTGCAGCTTCCACCATTTGATACAAAATATAATCAGACGTTTTAGCAACTGTTGCTGCATACTCTGTAACCTTGGTCTTTTCGACACAATTATTCTAATGGAGTATTCGGCATATGTTTGAAGCCACACTTACATCTCCTTAGCCTTTGTGTTCGCTATAAGTAACAGCCAGGCATAGCTATGACCCGTACCCCACTAGGTCCTCTATTTTAACTTCACACTTGTACATATAATCACTTTTTTGCTTTCTTCCTCAAGAGGGACTATTAAAGAGTTTTTTGTTTTGGCTAACTGCATGCAAAGACTCCCTTTAGTGGGTACCTGCAGCATAAGCCTTTTTGTAAATTTAAGGATATAAGGTCTATTTGGAGGGCAATCCGTGTTGCCGACCAGTAGCCTCTTTCTTTCTATAGTTTTCGCTAATGACGATATAATTTAGCAGCTTCTTCCTGGGTGTAATGCACACCCTGTACGGGAGCAAAGTTCCTTCATTTATATCTTCGACAACTGAGGTTTTATCATAAGAAATGTATATTGCAATAGCCGGCATGCCAAAGATTCTCATTACTGCCCTTAATCATGGAAAATACACAACATGCTTCGTAAAACAATGCAAATAGTCTCATAAAAAATCATGACGATTATAAAAAATGAACATGTACATTTTCATTTATACATATTTTCATGAAAAATCTATCTAGTCAGTAAAGTTAATTTCAATGTCGTATGAAACCCAATATCTCAGTCCTTGTTCCAATGACAAATCTGCATGTGCATCTACATTTATTGCAGAGTACAGTTTTTATATCAACACGTTATATGGAAGGTCTTTCAGTTAGACTATCTATCTATCTATTATTAATTTCCTAATATCATAGGTGTCCACACACTGTTATGTTATGTTAAACTCATAGTGAAACATTGCACGTACAAACTCCAGACACCATGACCACTTCAAATAATTTAATTTGCTTTTATACGGGGTCTAGCATCAAATCTGTGTTTAGGTGTACAGAGAGTAACGGTTGCCTTGTATGTACATCCCTGCGTGCATGTTCACTAATAAAGATACAATGTAGCTGCAGTATGTGGATGTATATGCTGTGTCCCCGTGACATACTCACAAATGACATATTTTGAAAACACATCTAAGGCATGAAGGAAGCCTCGGCCTGACAAAATTATTTACCCAAAATACTTTTCCCACGCATAATTACTACCAATCCTATCATACTCCCTAGGGAAAAAAAAGGGCACCAGACACAGTTATTGTGTTTAACTTAAAGACCTGCCATATGACTTGATAACAAAACTGTATCAAGGTTGGTGTCTACAATCAGAAGTACTGAAACCTTTTAAGAAATCTTGTTACAAAAACAATATATAAATGACATATAAGGGGGATAATACAATCAAAGAAAATCTGGGCCCTCAAAGCAACAATGCCATTGAAATGTAATGTAATGGTTTTATTGAATAGACGTTGCCCTTTCTTTTTTTCTCTTGTAAAACGCAGAGCGTATGTTGATGCACAGTCATATAGCAGCTCCCATTCCTGCTCAATTCCTGGCAATTTACATTTCTGCCCCCTTATTGCCGCTACTTTCCGTTGTTTCTAAAAAAAAATGCCAGGCTGCAGTTATGTCACGACAAAAGAATCCTAATCTGATTTAGTAGAGTGCACAGTGATAGAGGCTAATTACATATTCCTGAAAACACTTTGTAAACATGACCCGAACCTGTAATTTGGGAGTGTTTTACAATGAGCAACTAATGAGGAAAACATTAAAAGTGCCCTCTCTCCAGGACTCTCACAATCTTCAATGGCTGGGATTGTATAATTGCAAGAAAGCTCTGTGTTTACAATGTGATCCAGCCTGGACAATAAATATATTAGTGCTCTCAGGAGAGAGATAACGTTCTTTATATTTCAATAGACACATAATCATACATCTGCACAGCCTTTCTGTTAGTCAGTATAACATGAACATAGTCACAAGCACTACTTATAGTAGAGAGGTCTAACATGACCAATGAAAATGCTTAAGGACAGTATTTCCCATAATGCTCAGCTAGTGTTGTCACTTGGCTATCATGTATACACTGTATCCTGTATGCCTATTTTCCCCCAAGGATGACAGGATTGTACAATTTGGACAATGTGTAACTATAATTTATGCATTATACAAACCACCATAGAAGGATTATTTTATGTGTGCTGGGGGTAATGTCCATGGACTCACAGCAACATGGCCAATACAATGAGCTGTAGTTGTTATGGTGCTCAGTGTGTCCCTATGCACAGCCAGCCTCCATGTTGCAATATTACACTGTGCTGAATTTAATCTGTGAGTGGTCTGTCTTTATCTCACAAATAATACTTAAAGGAACATTCTGTGCACCAACGTAACCTAAACAAACACTCCAAGTACCATAATAGCTTTCTGTAGTGGTTATGGTGCCAATGGTGCATCTCCCCAATGTAAGTACTCACACCAATTGCTAATTCTCACCTGGGGTCTGCTAGGGGCACAGCTCTCTGTCTCTCTGCAGTCTGCTAATGCTCTCAGCTCTTCAGAGCTGGCCCTGAAGAGCTAGAGGAATGCCCTAGCCCGAGCTTCTGGCTCTCACTTCCTGCTGCAGAATGGCAAAGAATGGTGCCCGATAGAAACCAGGTAAGCAAACTGTTAGCAAACACTTTTACTACTAATATTGGGGGGTGAGGGGGCAGATAGGGCACTTGTGGCCCCATAATCATTGCAAAAACCTAGAATATAACGGCAGATAAGAACCATTCGGCCCATCTAGTCTGCCCAATTTTCTAAATACTTTCATTAGCCCCTGGCCTCATCTTATAGCTAGGATAGCCTTATGCCTGTTCCAGCATGCTTAAACTCCTTCACTGTGTTAACCTCTACCACTTCAGCTGGAAGGCTATTCCATGCATCCACTACCCTCTCAGTAAAGTAATACTTCCTGATATTATTTTTAAACCTTTGCCCCGCTAATTTAAGATGATGTCCTCTTGTTGTGATCATTTTTTTTTCTTTTAAATATGATCTCCTCCTTTACTGTGTTGATTCCCTTTATGTATTATCATATTCCCCTGTCTCGTCTTTCCTCCAAGCTATACATGTTAAGATCCTTTAATCTTTCCTGGTAAGTTTTATCCTGCAATCCATGAACCAGTTTAGTAGCCCTTCTCTGAACTCTCTCTAAGGAATCAATATCCTTTTGAAGATACGGTCTCCAGTACTGCATACAATACTCCAAGTGAGGTCTCACCAGTGTTCTGTACAATGGCATGAGCACTTCCCTCTTTCCACTGCTAATACCCCTCCCTAAACAACCAAGCATTCTGCTAGCATTTCCTGCTGCTCTATTACACTATCTGCCTACCTTTAAGTAATCTGAAATAATCACCCCTATATCCCTTTCCTCAGATGGTGAGGTTAGTAGTGTATAAAATATTCTGTACTCTGCCCTTGGGTTTTTATGTCCAAGATGCATTATCTTGCACATATCCACATTAAATGTCAGCTGCCACAACTCTGACCATTTTTCTAGTTTACCTAAATCATTAGCCATTTGGCTTATCCCTCCTGGAACATCAACCCTGTTACATATCTTAGTATCATCAGCAAAAAGACCTACCTTACCATCAAGACCTTCTGCAATATCACTAATAAAAATATTAAATAGAATGGGTCCAAGTACAGATCCCTGAGGTACCCCACTGGTGACAAGCCCAAGCTTCGAATATACTCCATTGACTACAACCCTCTGTTGCCTGTCACTCAGCCACTGCCTTACCCATTCAACAATATTGGAATCCAAATGTAAAGATTGCAGTTTATTGATAAGCCTTCTATGTGCAACAGTGTCAAAAGCCTTACTGAAATCTAGGTAATTAATGTCTACTGCACCACCCTGATCTATAATTTTATTTACCCAATCAAAAAAATCAATAAGATTAGTTTGGCATGATCTCCCTGAAGGGAATCCATGTTGTCTCTGATCTTGAAATTCATGTGTTTTTAGATGTTCAACAATCCTATCCTTTAACATGGTTTCCATTACTTTCCCCACTACCGAAGTAAGGCTTACTGGCCTATAGTTGCCCGACTCCTCCCTATTACCTTTCTTGTGAATGGGCACAACATTCACTAACTTCCAATCAGGGCCGGACTGGGACAAAAATTTAGCCCGGGCAATTAAAGGCAGAGCAGCCCACCATTAGGGGCGGGGTCAGAAAGGGGGCATGTCATGTCACCACCACCAAATGAGTATGTTAATGTCACGCTTCTCCAGAGCATCCAGTGTTTTTAGATGGAAGTTAATGCCATGTTGTTTCTTTTGGGGCGCAAGCATGCGCTGTGTTTGCTTGCGATTTGTCTCTGGTGTCCTCAATAGTGGGATACCAGAGATCAAAACAGGAACAGGGCTGTTAAAGTGTTGTGCATGTGTGGGGATGTTCCCTGTGGTGTTGTATATGTTTGGAGGTTGCATGTGTGTAGAACAGACTTTTTGTGTTGTATTGTGTGTAAATGGGTCTGTTTGTGGCGTACTGCATGTGGCTAGGGACTGCAGTCTGTGTTTCTGGGTTGTAAAGTATGTGTATTTATATAGGGCCTGTGGAGTGTGCGGGCCTAGTGGATGTAGTGTGTGCATGTAAAGAGCTGTACTGTGTGTTTGTGAGTGTATCTAGGGGCTCTAGTGTGTGTATGCATATAGGAGCTGTACAGCACATGTGTGTAGGTGCAGTGATGTATGCATAGGTGGTGTAGTGTGTACAGGGGGTGCGGAATATGTATTTATAGGGGATATAAATTACTGTGTTTGCATGCAGGAGGTGTAATGTGTGTGTTTAAAGGGTCATAACGTATAAAAGTGCAGGGAGTGTAATGTATGTTTAGGGGGTATAGAGTGTGTATGTGAGTGCCGGGGGTATAGTGTGTATATAAGGGGTATAGAGAGTGTGTGAAGTGTGTTTGTGTGTAATTGCAGGAGGTGTAGTGTGGATATAGGGCTATAGAGTGTGTGCCGTGTGTTAATGCAGGGGCTGTAGTGTGTATATAGGGGGATAGAGTGTGTTTAGTGTGTCTGTGTGTAAGTGCAGGGGGTGCTGTGTGTTTGTGTGTTAGTGCAGTTGAGCAGTATGTTTGTGTGAGTGCAGGGGGTACAGTGTGTGTAGTGTGTGCTAGTGCAGGGGGTGCAGTATGTTTGTGTGTTAGTGCAGGGGGCAGTATGTTTGTGTGTTAGTGCAGGGGGTGCGGTGTGTGTAGTGTGTTTGTGTAGGGGAGCAGTATGTTTGTGTGTTAGTGCAGTGTGTGTATTGTGTTTGTGTGTTAGTGCAGGGGGTGCAGTGTGTTTGTGTGTTAGTGCAGTGTGTTTGTGTGTTAGTGCAGGGGGTGTAGTGTGTTTGTTAGTGTAGGGGGTGCAGTGTGTTTGTTAGTGCAGGGGGTGCAGTGTGTTAGTTCAGTGTGTTATTGCAGTTTGTGTAGTGTGTTTGTGTGTTAGTGCAGGTGGCTGCAGTGTGTTTGTTAGTGCAGGGGGTGCAGTGTGTTTGTGCAGTGTGTGTAGTGCAGTTTGTGTAGTGTGTTTGTGTGTTAGTGCAGGTGGCTGCAGTGTGTTTGTTAGTGCAGGGGGTGCAGTGTGTTTGTGTAGTGTGTGTAGTGTGTTAGGGCAGTTTGTGTGTTAGTGCAGGGGGTGCAGTGTGTGTGTGTGTGTGTGTGTAGTGTGTGTATGTGAGGGGGGTGTATATAGTGGATGATATGGCCATATACGATTTTGTTCACCAAAATTTGTACATCATTGGGGAGACCTTCAATTGGCTTGGCCCAACGCTCAACTTCTTCACATTATTAATTTATTTAAAAAAGTAATTAAAAAAAAAAAATAATACCATCTACTCCCTCCCTTTTAACTTGGCAGGGGAGAGAGGAAGCATTCACATACCTGGTGGTCCAGTGAGGGGGTTTGGGGCCTCGCCACGCACCGATCCCAGGTGGTCCAGCGGCAGGTAATTCAGTCTGTACCCCGCAGGGTACAGACCATGTTTCTCTCCCTCTCGCGAGCGCTGGTTTTTCAGAGCGTTGCCATGGGTTACCATGGCAACGCTGTGATAATCTCGGAGCTCGCGAGAGGAAGAGGAGGAAGCTGCTCGGCGTTCTCCCCTCCGGCCCATGATGGGAGACAGGACTCCACCTTGGGGCCGGTGCTGCCCTGCATGGGCCGGCAGGAGAGATCTCTTGATCTTTCCTGCCGGCCTCGGCCCATGGCCATCGCGGCCCACCGGGCATTTGCCCGGTTTGCCCGATGGCCAGTCCGGGCCTGCTTCCAATCGTCTGGGACTACCTTCGTTAACAATGATTGGTTAAATAAATCTGTTAATGGTTTTGCTAGTACACCACTAAGCTGTCCTAAGCTGTAAGTACACCACCAAGTGCGCTGTAGTGGTTATGGTGCTTGGAGATTTCCTTTGAGTGCATTCATAATTATGCTGTGTTTTTGCATAAAAAAGAGAAAAAGGTTCAGCAGGAAAATACTGTATTTTCTGCCACACTTCCTCTTTTAACCAACCAGCTTTCTTATTAGACATATTATGTGGACATACTCAGCTCAGTCAATGAGCTGCTAACTCCTCCCCCACAGCCAATCACTGTCCTTTTATTATGTGTATAGTATTTCTTGGTCGCGCTAAGGGGAAAGGTTACAAATAATAAGAGGACAGTGATTGGCTTAGCGGGGGAATGATGTCAGCAGCTCGGCTCACACTGATCTCTCATTGGCTGAGCTGAGCCTGTACCCATCACATGGGTGATGGAAAACAAACAGACGGTGAAACTGCAAACAGATTCACCTTCCTCAACCAAGATGGCTTCCATAACAGATGCAAACAAAAGGGTCTAGCTTTCCCTGCCCAGAAGTGTTATCTCAAAAAGGTACCATGCAGTAATGTACAGGGCATTGTGAGATGGCACGTCCATAATCTATGGGTAGGCAGAATAGCTTAAATTCAGTTCCATAAACCAGGAAATTCTCGGAATAAACCAGGTAATCTCAGATTATAGTTTATTAGCTATTTTTCAAATGTGCCTCTTTTAGCCCAAACTTTGCAGTTTGCACAATTCCTAGATTAGTGAACAACACCAATAGCATGCACAAAGTGTAGTAGTCTGCTCCGGGAGGCAGGAGGTAGGATGGCGCACTGAGCACCCCCACCCTGCTAGCACCAAATATATATCATTAGGCAGAGCAGACACCTACCTTCTGGCACATTTATAATAAAGGTATCTGCACCTCAGTTGCACCCAAGTTAACCTTGAACAATCTATTCACATACAAACTCCACACATACAAACACATGTCCTATTATATTAAAGCTACAAACCGTCAACAAGTAAGCCTTTGTTTATGGAGTATGCTAATGAACTCCCAGGAGCCTGAGCCAGCCTTTTCTCAACTAAACGCCGTAAGAGCATCATGGAGGTTGCAGCTGAAGTGTTACCAATGGCTTGCTTCATAAACAGCATGATTCGGCAGACTGTTGGAACGTACAGCTGCGTCTGGCGTCTGGAAGATTATTCACCTTCCGCAACAGAAAGATTGATTGTAAGAAGCTTAGGGCCCAAACCAAATGGTATTCAGCATATGCTTTGCCTGGTTCACAATATGTGAAGGATGAGGGAGGTGCAGCTGCCTTATAGTGTAATGTGTGTGAGTTGTGTGTTTTTTTTTATTAAAATGTAGTTACTTCTAAACAACTGTGCTATTTTGACCTTCATTTTGCAATTTATTGTAAATAAATTTGAATGTAAACCAATATGCAATTTGTGAGAGTGATACTCCAATTTCATTTAATTCTTTTGAATATTTTAGTTCAAAGCACAAATCTCTTTATAACTGCATAGTTTTATAATTTGGACTACCCAGGTCATACATAAAAACAAGGAAAACAGTGGGTTGTTTGTAGGAACTACAAAGAAATTACAAGGGCTTTGTAAATGTTAGACTAAACCGTCTGAACTGTTAACGTAGTTGCGATGCAGAACTTTTCTGGTGATTCCAGACTAAAATGTGCAATTGAAGAGGTTTAGCACATAACCCCCAATTATTTGTTCTTCAGAAAATACAAAAATATCTAGATATCATACAAAACTATCTAAATATCAGCTACACCTCACTGACGAGGCCCAAAGGAGGCCAAAATGATCTTAGAGGTTGTTGTATCTCTCGTTCAGAGAGACTTTGTCTGCATTTCAGTTCTGAGCTGCCCTTACTGGTAGGATCATTGTGATATGCCTTAAAATATGTTCTCTCTGTAATGGCACTAGTGAGCAAAGACTATTTTGAAATCAAAGCAGGGATTTATCAAAGGGCAAGCTGCTGAGTTTCTCTAAGCTTTTGTCCGTTCTCAGAGTTCTCATATTCTATTTTTTGTAAGCATGAGCTCTGCAGCTTTTTTTTTTTTATATAACTGGTTTTTTTTTGTCATCAGAATGTAACATCTGTCTCTAAAAGGGGTTCCAGCATGATACTACAGGTAACTGTAGTGGTTATGGGAATAGGCCACCCAACAGTCCCAATTTTGGTGGAACAGTCTGATTTTGGGGTCCTGTCACACCGTCCGATTCAGTTCCCTCTGCATCTTGCAGAAATTGCTGCAAAAGCGATCTATGCAGAGTCCTAGTGGCCATACACAGCACTAGCCCATCTAATTTGTGCTGTCATTTAAGACAACAGGCATTTCCCAGGTGTCTTTAATTACAGCACAATTAGACGGGCTAGTGCTGTGCATGGCCACTAGGACTCTGCAGAGGTCCTGCAGGTTGGGGGTCCCTTAAGTGAACAGACCTGCCCTTTTCGAGGCATACACACCCATTTTAAGATTGCTGATGCAAATTATGGGCATAGCCCATGACAAGTTTCATGTTTGATTGTGATGCCCCTCTCAGGTCTGCCCACCTATCCCAATGTTGGGAGGTTTGTTTGAGTGATGTATTCCAATTTTTGTCAAACAATTTTGGAACAGATTGACAAAACTATGAGTTACAATTGTCTGAAAGCACTAGGGTTGGGTAGCCTTGCTAACTTGATATTAGAATCTGAGAACAATTTAATGGTACCAGAAGTACATCAGACATTCAGAGCTCATTCAGAGCTGTAAATGTTGTTTTCACATTCTAAACTGACATAGAACTTCCCCATGCTTCATGGCAGAAAAATACACATGGACACTGCATCTTATGAATACTTGGTGGACCCAAATATTTAAAGGGACACTATAGTCACCCAGACCACTTCAGCTCAACGAAGTGGTCTGGGTGCCAGGTCCCTCAGGTTTTAACCCTTCAGATGCAAACAGAGAAACTGCTATGTTTACATTTGGGGTTAATCCAGCCTCTAGTGGCTGTCTTCCGGACAGCCAGTAGAGGCGCATCTGCGACGCTGGATGTGAATTTTGCATCCATCGCGCAGAGCGTCCATAGGAAAGCATTGAGAAATGCTTTCCTATGGACACTTTGAATGCGCGAGCTGCACTTGCCGCGCATACGCATTCGGCTCCACTGACGTCAGACGGGGGAACTGACGTCGGACGGGAAGGAGAGGTCACCAGCACCGAGGGAGCCCGGCGCTGGATTAAAGTAAGTAACTGAAGGGGTTTTAACCCTTTCAGCGCAACGGGAGGGGGACCCTGAGGGTGGGGGAATCCTCAGGGCACTATAGTGTCATGAAAACCGCTATATTTTCCTAACACTATAGTGATCCTTTAAAATTATAACATTGTCCATAAGACCAATTTCTACTGCATTCTGTACAATGGGGTCTTGATAGCAATTCTTCCAGTGAGATTAGCTTTACACAATGTCCCCTAAACAGCTGATATAAATGTACTTCTAGTAGCAATTGACTAAGATTATATTTCAGAGGCAGTTAATCGCCTGTTTTGCGGACTTGTGACTTATATTCCGTTGTGTTCTGATTCTGAGGTCATCCCTAGCCTGCTTGACCTGTCACTATTCAGGAAGCCAGCTTTTAAAATCATTTTTTGACCTTGGCTATAGGAATTATAGTTATAGACACTTAGACAATTAGTTATTATGCTAGTTAACTCGGAAAATTTTAATTAAGACTCATTTATACTTAGACCAGTGTTCTACAGCTTAATTTGTTAATCCTCCAACAAACTATTATTTCCAGCTACTTGCAATTTGCTGGTCTCTCCCATGTTTGGTGGCTACCTCTTGACACATGTTTAACTCGCTCTGTCACCATCTGGGGTCTTTGTATATCTTGCAAAGCCCCTCAATGGTAATGTCCCTGCTTGATTGGGTAACTAAAATAATAGGTCAGGGTGGTGCAGTAGACATTGCTTACCTAGATTTCAGTAAGGCTTTTGACACTGTTGCACATAGAAGGCTTATCAATAAACTGCAATCTTTAAGTTTGGATTCTAATATTGTTCAATGGGTAAGACAGTGGCTGAGTGACAGGCAACAGAGGGTTGTAGTCAATGGAGGATATTGGGCTTGTCACCAGTAGGGTACCTCAGGGATCTGTACTTGGACCCATTCTCTTTAATATTTTTATTAGTGATGTTGCAGAAGGTCTTGATGGTAAGGTATGTATTTTTCCTGATGATACTAAGATATGTAACAGGGTTGATGTTCCAGGAAGGATAAGCCAAATGGCAAATGATTTAGGTAAACTAAAAAAATGGTCAGAGTTGTGGCAACTGACATTTAATGTGGATAAGTGCAAGATAATGCATCTTGGATGTAAAAACCCAAGGGCAGAGTACAGAATATTTGAGTCCTAACCTCAACATCTGAGAAAAGGGATTTAGGGGTAATTATTTCTGATGACTTAAAGGTAGGCAGACAATGTAATAGAGCAGCAGGAAATGCTAGCAGAATGCTTGGTTGTATAGGGAGAGGTATTAGCTGTCGAAAGAGGGAAGTGCTCATGCCATTGTACAGAGCACTGGTGAGACCTCGCTTGGAGTATTATACGCAGTACTGGAGACCGTTTTTCCAGAAGGATGTTGATACTTTAGAGAGAATTCAGAGAAGGGCTACTAAACCGGTTCATGGATAGCAGGATGAAACTTAGGAAAGGTTAAATGATCTTAACATGTATAGCTTGGAGGAAATATGAGACGGAGAATATGATAGAAACATTTAAATACATAAAGGGAATCAACACAGTAAAGGAGGAGACTATATTTAAAAGATGAAAAACTACCACAACAAGAGGACATAGTCTTAAATAAGGGGGCAAAGGTTTAAAAATAATATCAGGAAGTATTACTTTACTGAGAGGGTAGTGGATGCATGGAATAGCCTTCCAGCTGAAGTGGTAGAGGTTAACACAGTAAAGGAGTTTAAGCATGCGTGGGATAGGCATAAGGTTATCCTAACTATAAGATAAGAGCAGGGACTAATAAAAGTATTTAGAAAACTGGGCAGACTAGATGGGCCGAATGGTTCTTATCTGCCGTCACATTCTATGTTTCTATGTTTGAGGATGCAGCAAAGTTTAGGTATACTTATCTCGCTGTGACAATACTTAATTTTAACATCTCTCACTAGCGACAGCTGTGGAAAGTAACAAAACTAGACAGTGGTAGCTTTTGTCAAGTTTTGTTGAGTTAGAGATTTATCATAAGACAAACTAGTCCCTAGTCTTATAATATCTGTGACTGCAATGATATCGCAACGCAGTTTTTATTTACAAAAAAAATGCTAAAAAAAATAGATTTCGGGTGACAAAGCCGCTTTAAGGCTAAAGTTTCCTATTTTTGCGTGACCTGTTAGAGGACAGGGTAATAAAAATGCAGACAGATACTATATACTAGTCACTTGTGTGTACAGATTAAGAATCCATAGGTTAGAGAAGTTATTTCATATAAACTTGATGGTGCAAACTGGTAATTAAACAGGTGGATGGGTACAATATGCCCATTGTTAGCGTATGGGGTACAAATACCATATTAACACATTGCAAAACAAAGACAGAGAGTGTTTTAATATATTCTCAGTTAGCAGTATTCATGAGGAAACTAGAGATCTATTTTGAAAATTTTCCTATTGAGATAAGATTCATGTCACCTGAAAATGTACCCAACAATAAATACATTCCCAGACTCTCAATCTTTGATCAAACAGGAAACAATCTTTGGATGCAGTTATGGTCTTTATGTATATCTCACACTTTTGTTTAAAGCCTTATGTGAGGCTGTTCCCATCTATCCTCCCTTTATTAATAAGAAAAAACACATAAACCATTTTTTAATGCACCATAAAATTATGCATTTCCTTGCCATTGTTATTTTAAAATATGAGAGAAGTTTGCAAACATTAAGAGCTTACCTTTTAAAGATGGCTATCTGCAGAGGCCATTAGCCGAAGGCATCCATTTTATCTTTAGGGTTTAAAGATGTGACAAATCTTTGTCACACAGTTTAGGGTTTAAACTGTGACAAATTGAAAACCACCTCGTGAAATGTAGGCCAAACTAACTATACTGGAAAAATGTTAATTCAATTGTATTTTCATTTTAGCAATTTTGGCTTATATTATGCAATTTGATTTTAATAATTCACTGTAGCTCAAAAAGCCATAGTGAAACTATTCTAAGTTATGGTATTTTTTGGTTCATTCGTCACATCCATTTACTGTTTAGAGAGCAAACATAGTGAAATGTCTCTTTTCTCACTTCCCGTTAATGTCCCTAAGTGTGTAATTAATAATAGGAGATGGAGCAGGTTGACACTAGACTTGTGAATGGTGAAAATAAATTGTCCAAATCACTTCATCCGCAAAAAAAAAAAAAAAAAAATGCTGTCCCCTGACCATCAATTATCTTTTTATTCCCATCAATCAACTCTAACTTTTTGGTGCCACTTACATAACTGAATCACAGAGCAAACAGAATTCGAACAAACTGTTAATCACCCAAGATTCGGCCAAATTGCAATACTTTGAAACCGAATGCACAAGTCTAGTTGTCAACGCTTTTAAAAGGTCTTACCTAACTAAATGGATCTGGAAAATGTAATTTTGAAATAGATTTTTTTTTTTAACAAAATCCTGAATTCTTTTAAAATTAAATACATACGTTTTAATAATTCTCACTTTTCCTTAATGAAACGGGTTAAATCTAAATTCCATTGTAAAATTTGTCTTTAGTCTTAGAATAAAATTTGACTCTAGCTAACATGCATTTATTAATCTTCATATCGAATTGAAAAAAAAAAATAACAAAAACGAAAAACAAATAATTAAAATCATGCAGTACCAAAAAACATTCAAGCATAAACAATATCAAGAAACACGAGAGGAAAAGAAACATTTTTATATCAACACAGAATTACTGAAGTGATTGCAATGCTCAATGTTCATGTTAAGCATTGTTAGTCGTACAGAATAAGGTAAGGGGTGTTTTATTGAGTTGTAAATGACAGTATATAATAGCGTAATATTAATGCTTGCATTTTGATTTTGTGGCCAACCCATCTGCATCGTAAAAAAAAATATTCCTTTCTTTGATCGACCCAAATGATTATTTGATCTGTTGGATGCGATTTTGATATATACTGTCCTTTAAACTGGTCAGCATGTGCAATGAAGAAAAGCTGGCAATGTAAGCGTGGATAATGGACGAAGAAAAAGGATGAAGGGGAAGGTTGTGTAATCTCAACAAAAAACAAGATTAAACTTATAAAGCAACATATGGACTGGATAAAAAAAATAAAAATCAAAAAGCATGTTTATCCACTGAAGGGACTGGTTAATGGAGACTGCCAGCACGTTGCCATGGAAACACTGACTGTTGGCGCTGTACCATGTCATACCTTATCCAATACATTCCTGGTTGTTGGTAGTAGTCCAATGAACCTGATCTCTTGATGGTAAACCCGTGGTCCAGCTGAGCAGAGAGAAATGGGGCAACTCAGTGGATCAACATTTTGCTAAAAAGACTCCAGTTTTCCAAATTGCCCATCCAAGAAAGCATAGCTTGTATTTGCCTTGTTGTTCAGTGATGGAGAGGGCCAAGCAAAAAACACGTGGGCACCTCCACTACTGAAGGGATTATACTTCACATGCTATGCTCGACGGCACCCTGCAAGTAGTGATTAATTTAACAACACAACACACATCAACGTTGATAAAAGAAAAAAAATATTTGTTGGATTTGAGATATTTTTGTTTATAAAATTACAAACCACAGCTGGGTTAATTAAAGATGCATAGTACACTTTTACACACCTGTATGCAATAAGATTAATTAATAAAGTAAGAATTTAGACACTGACAATATCCTACAGGAGAAAGACTAAACTGACCTAGTATGACGGAACAGAATTATTTAAGATTAAGATAACTGTTAACTGAAGCTTGTTCAAATGTAAATCTTTGTTGTCCAAGTAATAATATGGGGAAATGTGTAATATTTTATAACATATTCTGGGAGCCAGGCGGCGTTAGATCAACATTCCTGAAAGCATGTCAAAACCCCTAATATCTCACTTCCTACATTGCAAGGAAGTGGGTGATCCAATGCTAAAATGGACAAGTTTGGCCGCAAACCAGGTGAGGCAGCAGAAAACACGAGCTCATGTCTGCAAAGTGTTTGGGGCTTCTTTAACCCCTTAAGGACCAAACCTCTGGAATAAAAGGGAATCGTGACATGTCACACATGTCATGGGTCCTTAAGGGGTTAAAAATAATAAAAAGCTTCTATTTTCACCACTTCCCAAACAAGACACATTTGACTAATTGTCCTAAAAAGAAGTTGTCATGATGGGTTCAAACCAAACATGTTCCTAAGTAGGAAAATTAATAATAAACTTCAGCAAGATTTTAAGGCAGGTTGTGGGGAAAGATAGAATTTCAAAGTGGCTGTGCACAGTCTGCATGTCCCATTTGAACAATAATGTTGTACACTAAGGTGTGAATATTGATTATTATCATTGACACAAACTCTATACCAAAAGTTAGATCCCCAAATGTTTTAACTACAACTTCCATGATACCTTGTCATTCTAAAGGCATGCAAAGACACGAATCATGGGAGTTGTAGTCCTACAACATCTGAAGATCTACCATTTGGACACCCCTGCTCTATACACTTCAGCCAGCCTAGAGTATGTCATCGATGAATATTACTTATTGTTTTTCAGATATCTGATCCCTTTTTTAACTGGAATTCTAGATTTAACCATGTGTGGCGCCAATCCATTGCTGGTGCCCAAATTACTATTTAAAAGGCTCTGTGTATTTAGTTTTACTTGGATGCTAAACTTTTAAGTATAATTTTAAAATTCTTAAGGTAACATTATTAAGGGAAAATGCTTTCTTTGTGTGTAACGCTAAGGCCTTAATTCAATTCAAATCAAATGATCGCAATCTGTTAGAAAATATTTCCATGTGATTTATATACCGAAATCATAATTAAAGTCTATGTTTTTTTTTTTGTTGTAAATAAATGATCTGAAAAGTAATTTTTTCTTTTTTTTTTTTTTTTAACAGATTGTGATAATTTGAAAAGCCTATCCCCAAAAATTCAGTTGAGACCTAGATTCACACGGCATGCTGTTGTACTGTCTTACAACGAGCTTGCTTACTTATCTCCTAGCTCAGGGGTAGGCAACCTTTTAGCAGCACTGTGCCGATATAGGATTGTGATGCCGGTCCTATTTTTGTAAATTGAGGTGTGTATGCTGCCATATTCTGCTTGTGTTATTTTTACTGTTATTGCTTTGTATCGTTGTATTTGTGCGTATATGAGCTATTATATTGTATATGTTCATTAGTAGTTTATGGTATCGTGTATGATACATATGAATGTGGGCTGTGTATGAGGGCTGCTTGTGGAATTGTGTGTGAATGGATATGTCACATTGTGTGTTTGGTAGTGTGTTAGGGCTGTTTGGGGTATTGCATGTGAGAGGCTGCATGTGGGGTTGTGTGCGCGTGTATGTAGATTGTTAGTGGTGTTGCGTTTGTGGGGATTGTGTGTATGTTTGTGTGTGGGCTGTTCGTATTATTTGTATGAGTGGAGGGTTATTCTGCATTTCTGTGTATATCTAGCAGTGTGGGTGGCTTCCCTAGGTTCCAGTGAGGACCGGGCCAACCAGCTATTGCTCAAGTATAGGATCTGCAACAGCAGCTGCAGGCTGCTCTGCTACAGTGTGGATTCCCATTCACAAGTGCTGGGAGGAAGTGATCTGAGATTACTTCCTCTACGTGCTGCAATGCATAAATTGAGGATTGTCTTTTACCACCTTTTTTCGTATTAGCAGATATCTGAAGTTTTACTGGGACTCCTGATGGGAAAGAGCCTGTTTGGCTCTAGCAGCCTTGAGTGCTGTGCAAAGACACCTCGAGTGCCGTGCATGGCACTAGTGCCGTAGGTTGCCTACCCCTGTCCTAGCTAATCGGGTCCAATCCCTTATTTCCATGGTGAAATTAAATCTGATAGGACTTTATTCATTTAAACATTCTTTATTTAAGTTTCAGAAAAAAAAAAGTATAGGGGTTTATTCATTAAACAGTGAAATGTAGTGAATTAATACAAGAATTACACATTTAGGTTAAAATCTACAAGCCGTGACTATGAATGAGCTGCGTGAATTTTGATAAGTCAGAAGGTTTTTTCTAAATTTTGCAATCCGTTCTGCCAATTTACTGCTTAGTGAATGAAACTCATAGTGTTTCTCTGGGCTCAATGGACTATAAGACATGAGAAAATTCTATATCCTTCATCGTATGTTGGTTTCTATTTAAACACTGTTGTTCTGTCACTTTTGGCAATGCACTACAGTAACTATGGAAAAATAAAAGTCTCCTAACTTAACATCACTAATTACTATGTAAGGTGTATATAGGAGAATACAATGTTTGCACACATTCTTGACCTACATTTTAACAGGTTATAAACATTGTGTTTCACATATTGTGCACAACACATAAAATAAAAAAAAATAAAAATAAAAAATTTGCGTGGTGACATTATTTATATATTTTTTTCAATTTACTTTTTTTAAAACTAAGCTTTACTGTTACCAAAAAAAATATTTTTGTGAAATGGATTGGGGCTGCCATCTACTGGCAGAGAAGGAAACTGCACACAATGTTAATCTGAAACTGATTGTCTTTACATAATGGAATTTTACTTACTATACTTATATAGTTTTTTTTTTTTACAAGGCTAAGGCTTACATACTATATGCTTTTGAAGTGTTTTTGTTCTGTTGACATTTGTAAATGTATTGATAATTGTACCAACTACTGTAGTCACTGGCTATCACTCTGGGCAACATTATAGTTAAATGGCCTAATTTTGCCTTTATAGTATCTAGTATAGTATATAGTATAAAGGGTGTGAACCATACCATACTATAGTAGAGCCAGGAGTCTCTTTTTGTCCTCTATTATAACTTTTGGAGATGGTTTTGTTACACATTATAGTAAGTAGAGTTCTCTTCTAGTGAAGCCAGAGGACACCACTCTACCCTGTAATATTAATGGTCTGGGACCAGTTTATCCAGTACTATAGACAGTAAGCACTCTAGCCATCAATAGCTGGAGAAAACCAATCCGTATAACTAGTGGAAATCATTGTAATTGCTTCCTTCTGATAGGGAAATCACAAAATGCAACAGTTATTACTGTGGATTCCAAAATCACCAAGTGTACAAAACGCATTTTTTTTTTTTTTTTACAAATTCTTGCCAGCACTAATGGATGGGTAATGTCCCATGCTAATTAAAGTAGTCACTAAACAAAGTTCAATTATCCAGAAACTAATGGATAAGTGGGGTGCAGAATACAATACAGAGGAGCTATTTGTAAATGATATATTAATGAATAAATGAATGGATTATAATGGAAATCTGCTGTATAAGAGTGCTATTTAACTCAGAAACACATCTCTACATTACATTGAAAATGAATACATTCTTGCACTGCCAACTAGAACCAAGATCAATGTAAATATAGAAGGGTTCAACCTGATTAAGAATAAGGGACAGGCTAATTCAGAATACATTTGGAAACCCTATAGTGAGAGCACTGTCTGGGAGCACTATCACTTCTTGGAATAGGCTATTGAGATGCTTTCAAGACAATTAAACTATAACCTGTTAATGAAAGAGGTGGGCAAGGCTCAATAGTAAAAGATACGAAGCCGGAAAATGTGGGTGGAGTACAAGAAGGTATATGTTTACTTAAAGGAATATTGTAATCACCAAAACAACTTTAGTTTAATGAAGCCGTTTTAGTGTTTAGTCCATGCCTCTGAAGTCTCACTGCTTAATTCTCTTCCATTTAGATGTTAAATCACTTTTGTTTCTATTTATGCTCCCCTAGTCACACCTCCCCTGGCTGCATGAAAACAAAATGGTTTAATTTTCAATCAGATGTAACTTTACTTTAAAAGTTTTTAACTCCTGCTCTGTAAATTAAACTTTAATTACACAGGGGGCTCCTGCTGGGTCTAGCAAGCTATTAACAGAGCAGGAAATACTAAATTCTGAATTAAACAGAATTTGCAATAAAGAAAGTATAAACTTTAGATGACTCTTTACAGGAAGTGTTTAGGAAGGCTATGTAAGTCACATGCAGGGAGGTGTGACTAGAGCTGCATAAACAAATGATTTAACTCCTAAATGGCAGAGAATGAGGTAGTAGTGAGAACACAGTGGCATGACCTATACACCAGCACATAAAGCTAAATTTGCTTTGGTGACTATAGTGTCCCTTTAGCTTTTACCTACTCTGCAAGGCATATTTACTTCCTGTGTAACATATGAGTTCAAAATAATCATGTTTAAATTTCCGCAGATATTTTCATTTAACTAAGTTATTTTTTACATGCATTCTAAATCCACCTAATAATGGAATGTTTAGAAAACCATAGCACTGATTGAACTAACCTGATGTATAGTCACTGCCTCATTTATGGACACCGTCTAATACTGAAACATAGGTTTTGTTGGTTGTTGCTCGCAAATTTTTTAGATAAAAGTAAAATGGAATTGCAAGTGTCCATGAGAGGTGAGAGAAGTATTAGGTCAGCCACATTATGGCAAATTATTAAAAGCTTTATTTGTTAGTAATGTCAATATAAACCTGGACATTATAGGTAACCATTTTAAGAATTAGAAATTGTTCATCATGAGATTCATGAATATTATGGCATCATACTTGTCCCAGCCTGCCTCAGATTGATGAGATTTAATTAACCCCCTTTTCAGTTACTGGCATGCTAGAAAAGTATCACGGTTAATGGTGGCAACTGCAGATATTGCTGCACGGGAGTTAGTTTTATCTTCTGTTACTCATATGTCAGGAGAAGGACTGTGGAGAGAGTCCTGCCATCACAGTGATGGGAGGGGGGCTGTGTAGATGGTCCTGGCATCCGAGTAATAGGAGAGGGGCTGTGTAGATGGTCCTGGCATCCGAGTAATAGGAGAGGGGTTGTGGAGATGGTCCTAGTACCCCAAGAAAAGGGGAGGGGCTGTGGAGATGGTCCTGGCATCCCAGTCATAGGAGAGGGTTTGTGGAGATGGTCCTGGCATCCGAGTAATAGGAGAGGGGTTGTGGAGATGGTCCTGGCATCTGAGTAATAGGAGAGGGGTTGTGGAGATGGTCCTAGTATCCTTGTAAATGGGGATGGGCTGTGGAGATGGTCCTGGCATCCCAGTAAAAGGGAAGGGGCTGTGAAGATGGTCCTGGCATCCCAGTAATAGAAGAGGGGCTGTGGAGATGGTCCTTGCATCCAAATAATAGGAGAAGGGCTGTGGAGATGGTCCTGGCATCCCAATAATAGGAGAGGGACTGTGAAGATGATCCTAGTATCTCAGTAAAAGGGGAGGGGCTGTGGAGATGGTCCTTGTACCCAAATAATAGGAGAGGGGCTGAATTTAGGATGGGAGCTGCAAATAGGATTTGCTGTGTGGGAGTGCTGGGTCTGGCCAGCTTGGTGGCATTTCATTGGCACAGAGTCTATTACTGACACTCCACCTCATGTCCATGGCCCCACCACTGTAAGCATTATAGTGAACATAAAATCAGCCCAGCGACTAAAAATGGGAATACTGGAAACTATGCCTAGGGTGAAACCAAAAAAGCAGCGACGTTTGCATGTGCCAAAGAGCAATTTGGTAAATAATGTTTACCAAGTGAATCTTGGCAATTGTATATCAAACACAGCACAGGCAGCCATGTGGCCCAGGCATGTGCTGTGTTTCTCACTTCATTTAATGGCTCTTTTACAGACACTCTATAGAACTAATTTATTTAGTGTAAACCAGAGCATGTGGAATTGCACACACCAATTAGAAAAGCTACTTATTTTATAATATGTATGTTAATGCTATATAAGAATCTAACTCAAATCTTTACAAGATAGAGATTATTTGCTGAAATCCTCAAAACAAGGAATTCAGCAGTTAAAGGAATAGTAATGTTTGAAATGTGATGAGGATTTAATTTACAAATTACAAAATACATTATCAAGTTCTTTTTTCTAGGTTTTTTTCTTTGATCTAAAAGTCCACTGAAAATTTTAAAAAAATGAATGAACCAGAAATAATAAACGTATTGTAGTTTATAGATGTAAGGCATCTTCTGTCCAGTGCCCCCCACCTGTCGCCATGCTGAATCTTTCTATGGAGAAAATAATCTCCAGGGATTGGAGAGATTACCAACCCACAATTCTGCTATCGGTGACTTTCATTTGCAGTTATCTACCGACATATGTTTATTGTTTACTGAATAGTCAATCTCCGTAGTGTAAACCAGAGCATTCCAAGGGAATTCAGTTACACATATTCCTGACACTATAGTGTCACACTATTTAGGTAACTGGCCCTCTCCGATCGAATGGAAAAGTTATTTTTACTCACCTTTTCTCCCACATCGTCCATCCTCCAAGGCGGAGATAATCAGTCTTGACATCGTAACCACTTCATTAGGCTGTAGTGGTTCTGGTGACTATAGTGTCCCTTTAATGTGCTTTAGACGTGTTACAGTGATTGTCTTTATATGATAGTGCTACAAAGCCACATAAGAGGGTTAATTCTCCTACTTATTTTTATTTGGCACTCACAGTTTATCGGGCATTAAGTTGTTTCTTTGGATTCCTGAATGGACATAAGCAGTACATAATAGCCATCACTGTTTAACAGTTGGATGTATGGATCGCCTTCCGAGACATATCTATACCTTTACGAATAGTCCTATAAACAATTTAAAGTGAGTAGAGCTACATTGTAGATGGTAAATCATACATAGCTAGTAATTGGTACCAGCAGTAATCTTGCAGCATTGATACCCTATATTTGTGATTTTGTTTCACAAGTTTGACAGATTCACATCTGCTACAAATATCTAAATCCCTCAGCAAAAGCCTAAGGTCAGTATTTAAGTATCTAGCTAAACCAACTGATGAACACAGTCTAAGTGCAGACATGTTTTTAAAACGTTTTCTCGGGTTATGTTTTTAAATCATCGAATGTATGTCATCAGAAAACTGGCGATATTTTAAACATGTATTTTTTCTTTGTTAAGAACTGCAATAAAGTCTGGTATAAACCCGATCCTGAGAGGGGATAATCTTAATTTCATTCATTATTAATAGCCGTCTTTGTCACGTATACACGTAAATCATATTTATATATTGTACATTTTGAAAGGATCGGGCCTGCGATCTTTCTAATGCCTTATAAAAATAAAATAATAAAAAATAAATGATACTCTTAACTGTTTCTTATTCTTTTGTAAATACTCTGAGCAAACCAGGAAGTGAATGGGACTCGTGAGCCGTTGCAGGCCCTGAGAGATTTCATTGAAAGCACTGTAAATACAATAAACACCTGTTGCTTTGTAGGGGTTTATTAGATTTGTACTGCAGTCAACAGAGGATTCCATATGCTTAATTGAGTGTTTCATATTTATTCTTTTTTAAAGTTGCCAAAATACTAGAGTATGGCAGTATTTCTTCAGACCTGAAGAAGAGAGGAAAACTCTTGAAAGCTTGTCTTTGAAATATTATGGTAGTCCAATAAAAAAGGTATCATTGCATACTGCAATACTCTGGTATTTTGGCATCTTGTCTACTGGACTAATACGGCTAATCCAATCTACACTTCTTTTTTAAATGAATACTCTGAGCATCAAAACTGCTACAGCTCACTGTAGTGGTGTGATTATGGTACCGGGAGTGCACTGGCTTCATAAGGAGTTAAACCATTTTTGAATGGTTTGAATTCTTACCTGGGGTCCACTACCAATGTTGGAGAGCCACTGCCAATGTTCCTAAGCAGGAACTTCTATTAGCCTCTCTGATCCCTGCAGTGTAGGGCTTAGCTCATTGGATGAGAGCATCAACTGATTGATCTCAGCAAATAAAAATGTTTGTTCCTGCTTAGTAACTTCTGGCTGTTTGGCATTAGTAGCGGAGTCACCCCTTACCATGTGGGGTACAGAGATCTCCTGGCAGGAAGACCATTATAGTGAGCTGTAGTGGTTATGGTGCTTGGTGTGTTCCCTTAAGCCAGAGTTAGACAACATTTGGAACTACTGATATTGTGGGCTGCATCTCCCAGAATAAAGCTGGCAATGCATCATGGGACATGTATTCCCCAACAGCTGGAGTGCCAAAGGTTGCCTATCTCTATTTTAAGCAGTCTGCATATGTGCATATAGCTGGGCACTCCTCTGCAGAACTGTAACTATAGGCAATATGTACTACATTATGTACAGAAGATTCTGGAAAGTAGTTCATATCTTTGGTTTCATGGAATAGAGAGATAGACAAGGAGTTTGGACAAATGGGCATTAATCTGGATACTTTTTGACAGAGGGTCTATCTACACCTGGAGTGTTTTTTCTATGTGATGTGTCCAGAATGGGTTACTTTGTGTTAGGCAGACAAAAGAGCTGATGCCTCCTAATAGGCATCTTGTAAACCACCTGCGATAGTATATTTTTCTAGTAAAGCAAGATGTATTTGCAAAAATGCATATTGCTGGCTTTCAGGTTGTTTTAGAAAAGTATACACACAAACATGTCTAGGGTCTAGTGATATAATGGTGATGCAAATTCCCGAATGCTCACAAAATCATACATGAGTCTAAACAAGCAATAAACCAGGAAAAACTACTATTGTTTTATGTTCTGTTGTTTTGACTGTGTTACGTTAACTGAGACACTTAACAACTATTACATAATCACATTAATTACACAAACATCATTTTCAGAATCTGAAAATGAAAAGTAATTGCAAACATGTGATGGATATAATGTACAAAAAGCAACTGTTATTCCAAATAAAACAAAATAATTAATTACAGTCTCCATTAGTTATTAGTAAATGTGAAAAATATGCAAATTAGTAAAAACCTATGTTAACATTAAGATGATGCTGCATCGATGAGCCATAATATTTTTGCTATATTTGTTAAATTTATTTTATCTTTTGATAATCATTAAAAACTTTCCATAGAAGTTAATAATGATTTGTGCTGCATTTAGCTGGTCATTAGCTGGGCATTACTTTGACCATTGCGGGGCATTTAAGCACAATATATACCATTATGCTACAAACATGACACCACGTGACCAACTCCTTAAGGTCAGTCTATTAATCTTGGAGGTGGTGCCAGCTGCATTCTTACAACATTTTGGGGGAGATTTATCAAGGCAAAAACAGGTGACTATTGTGGAGCAAAGTTCCAAACAGGGAGTAGTCACCACGGGAACCAATAGAATGTATCTCAACATTTAGAACTTTGATCCCAGAATAGCACCTTTCTTGCCTTGATACATCTCTCCCGTATCTAAATTTGGGACATCAAGAAGAATATAAAGTTTCTGCAAGTTATGTATCTGTAGAAATAAGCATTTTTTTAAATCTGTATATGCTTTCAATGCAGTGGAAACTGGTAAGGGTTTCAAATGATTGGGCGCTAGACTTAGCTGCCCACCACCTAGCTAGCCCCATGTACTGAACCCATGATCCAGTGAGATCCAGCCTCATTGAACAACATAAACCTAGAAAAAAAAAACTAGGGAACCATGTGTCCGATATATATATATATATATATATATGGAAAAAAAACAACACTTTAAATAAATGTAAATCATCATCAACATCCCAATCTTTAAATTATAAAAAATATAGGTGAAAGGAAAATAGTAGATAATAGTATTAGTGAATAAACAAAAATTGGTGTTTTTGCTGACCCACCTGCCCTTATGGATGAGCCTCTACTGTTCTAATGACATCACTAATTCAATAACATAACTAGGGATCTGAGAGCACAGGGGAATAGAGGATGTAGGTATAGGCCTGTAGGAAAAAAAAATATTTAACTCAATTCTAGACCTTGCATGGAGCCAGATAGAGAAAAGGATGATACAATCTTCCCAGTCAACATGAAAAATGGCTGAAAGCAGTCAACACTGCAATACAAAAAAAGTGGCCCTAGCAACTACATGCCAGGCTATTTAGCTTTTACAGAGTTCAATGAGGTATAGCTCAATACTTCATCTGACTTGTACAGCCAATAAATGGCATTTAATGGCATTATATTTGTTGAAATTTATATTTCTGATATTGAAATGGAATTGGTTGGAAATTTTTTTTTTTTCTAATTTATTTTTTGGCGTATGACAAATGGTCTGAGACTTCAGCTCCACTGGCTTCTATGTAAACCTAGCCCTGTGTGTGTGTTTCTGTGTGTCTCTCTGACTTTAGGTGAATGTTTGTGTTTGTGTGTATATTTTAGACAAATATTTTATATTAAAATGTATGAAGGTGAACAAGCAGAGGGGGGCGGGGGAGGAGGTGTGCCAGTAATGCACTGAACATCAATGGTGACTTGCAGAGGGAGGTTCACCATTCTGTAAAGGAGGTGTTGATGTGTGACAAGTTAACTGGCAGCCATTTTGTGCAGTACTCCTCAAGGGTCAAAAAATGCTGGGTTTTATGGGAAGATTTCTCCATTATAGATAGGTAAACAGGCAGAAATAATAATAGATAAATATATACAAACCATCTACAATAAACATATTAATATATCTAAAATATCTCACATATTTATTATCTATCTTTTGATACAGTGATATATATAGTCATATATTTATCGTAGTTATAATGTATATGTTTTACTGCATTACATTATTAGAAAGAATAACTGAATTAAAAGGAATCTATCACATTACAAGTGCATAATCTCATAAGAGCAGACATTAGGCTGTTAGAGTAGGACCTGCCGAATATGGCGTACATTGACGTTGTGGCAGGCTTATGCAGTGTATGATCATATAATGTAACTAAACTCCCGTTATTTTTGCCTAGATTAGGTGTTTTTTGAAAAAATTTATAAATTTTGTCAACATTGAAGTTGCTGTTTAGTGGATAAGTGAGTGCGCTGGATCTTGTGTATTGTAAAATCTGCATATTAGCATATAAACCTCAAGGGTCAGTTGTTAGATGTCCATTGGTAAAATAATAAAACTCTGTTAGTATTTTAGCTATCTTTTACAGGGTTATCACTAAAGTGAGAATTGTCGGGAATAAAAAAAGACAATAAAAAAATGTTGGGTATAATTTTTGTTTTCTAATTTAAGGCTAAAAGAGCAGATATGGAAGCATAACTGGCTTGGAGAATTTGTCCAGTTTTGGCTATTTTGGCCCCAAAGTTAACATTTACTTTGAATTCCCAACAATTTGTATTTTAGTAAATAAACCTGTTGGACCCAGTTGAGCAAGGAATACCAGCAATAATCACATGTTTATGTATCATTATTGGGAAGGGAAGAGAAAATATGTAGTTAATTTAGGGTCTGACAGTCAGGAATATTTAAAGAAGATGAAACTGCTCTAGATCCTACATGAGGGTTACCACATCTGACACGTTCTCACCATATACAGTTGTGCTCAAAAGTTTTCATACCCTGGCAGAAATTGGGAAATTTTGGCATTGATTTTAAAATTTAACTGATCATGCAAAAAAAAAAAAATATTTTATTGAAGGATAGTGATCATATAAAGCCACTTATTTGTACATAGTTGTTTTGGCTCCTTTTGTAAATCATAATGATAACAGAAAACACCCAAATGGCCCTGATCAAAGGTTTACATACCCTTGAATGTTTGGCCTTGTTACAGACACACAAGGTGGTAGACACAGGTTCAAAATGGCCATTAAAGCTTAATTTCCCACACCTGTGGCTTTTTAAATTGCAATTAGTGTCTGTGTATAACTAGTCAATGAGTTTGTTAGCTCTCACGTGGATGCACTGATCAGGCTAGATACTGAGGCATGTGGAGCAGAAAAGAACTGTCAAAAGACCTGCATAACAAGGTAATGGAACCTTATAAAGATGGAAAAGGATATATAAAGATACCCAAAGCCTTGAAAATGCCAGTCAGTACTGTTAAATCACTTAATAAGAAGTGGAAATACAGGCTGCTCTGGAAAAAGACAGTGTGGTTGTTTCCAGGAGCACTGTACGATGCTACTTGAACAAAAATTAGCTGCATGGTCAAGCTGCCAGAAAGAAGCCTTTAATGCAATAATGCCACAAAAACCCTGGTTACAATGTGCCCGACAACACCCTGACACACCTCACAGCTTTTGGCACACTGTAATTTGGAGTGACAAGATCAAAATAGAGCTTTATGCCTATAGTGAAAAGAATACCATCCCCACTTGGAATCATGGTGGTGGCTCACTGATGTTTTGGGGAGTGTAAGCTCTAAAGGCATAGGGAATCTTGTGAAATTGATGGCAAGATGAATGCAGCATGTTATCAGAAATTACTGGCAGACAATTTGCATTCTTCTGCACGAAGGCTGTGCATGGGACGCTCTTGGACTTTCCAGCATGACAATGACCCTAAGCACGAGACCAAGATGACCCTCCAGTTGTTACTGCAGAAAAAGGTGAAGGGTATGCAGATTTTTGAACAGGATTCATTTAATATTTTTTCTTTGTTGCCATGTTTTGTTTTCTGATTGTGCCATTCTGTTATAACCTACAGTTGAATATGAATCCCACAAGAAATAAAAGAAATGTGTTTTGCCTGCTTACTCATGTTTTCTTTAAACATTGTACCTATATTACCAATTCTCCAAGGGTATGCAAACTTTTGAAACTTATAAAAATCCCCAACAGAGTGTAGAATATATAAGCTGCCAGACAGCATCAATGTATTAATCAAAGAGGACTTCCAAAGGAACTTGCATGATAGTATAATTACATTCTATCCAGGAACATGTGAATTTAACATACTGCCTGGCAAAACTTTTCATGACTCACTCAACAGCATGAGAAAAATACTATGCCTCTTGGAGAACATAACGGATTTGGTAACCTTAGTCTACATAATACATATGAAGGTATAGAATAGATTCCCTTTAATGTCAGTGTACAGAGGTCAACAAATTTGTTGTTACTGCAGTAACCAAGACGTTCAATAAATGATATTATTAAAGTATTATATAGACAGTATCTATGAAATATACTAATATATAAATAGAAAAAGACAGAAGTTGTTTTAGTTAAAATATTTTTAAGTGCCCAATCTCTCATGTACAAGCGTGCTGGCGGTCCATTGATAAAGAGTGATTTATAAAAAAAAATTTGTTTCGGTCACTTACAGTCTTCCATGTGAGCAATGAAAACATAATACATATGAGCAATGAGCACAAGATATGCAATGTTATGTGCAAGAATAGCTGCAAGATTGGCTAGAAATCATTGGAGAGCATGCAATTAGGAAAAGCGCATTTAAAATAAATAAATTAATTTAAAAAAAAAGTAAAAAACAATGAGAACCAGTCATTTCCATGCTCAATTAAGCAATATCTGAAAAATATGCAAAATAAAAAATATAAGCATTGAAAAAAATTAAACCGCAATACCAATATACTTTAGTATAACAATCCAAACAGGGCACATACGTTATTTTTAGTATATATCTTTCTTTCATTTTTAGTATTTGTATTGTATACTTATGTTTATGTATGAAAACGAAAGAAGATCCTAATTTTATTTGGTCCCTTAAGGCTTAAACCATTACGTAGACACAGTTGTCCATCCAGAATAACCCATATCTGCTGTCAAATCTTAACACCGAAAGCTAAGCAAGACAATTAATTTGGATTCAATCAGTTTACATCACTTGGTTACTGGTTGGATGCAATAAAAAAATGTATATCTGCTAATTCCAAGAAAAAAACCAAAAAACAAATTAGTTTGATTTTTTTTTTCACTCTTGCATAACATATAATAGTTATTATAAATAAAAGCCTAGATTTAATATTGTTGGATACGTTTTCCAAATGATCTAATAATGTTGGATAAACGGTAAAATATTTTAATATTATGAAAAATAAACACAAAATGTTTTTATATATTGATGCATTTTATATATATATATGGTATGTGTTATGATATATATATGATTTTATTTTGTTGGAAAAATAATTTTAAAAGTTTATCCAAATAAATTAAATCATTTAAAAAGTTCATCTAACAATTTTAAATTGAGGCCATAGTGATAGGCAAAGCAAAAAGGCGTTCTAGTAGTGGATAACCATGGAACTGCAGATTCTTCTAAATTACAATCCTGAATATTGACTAGAGATCTTCGTAAATATAGTTCAGCAAAGTCTGCAAAGCTAAACTTAGCATGACTTGGGTGAAGGGTTAATATTTTATATAAATTTTTTTTATCTATAGTAGGTGACAATCTTTCCTTTTTTCGTAGGTCGACTGAACAATATTATGTGATGGATAGGATAAAGACTTTTCCTTACTGATATCTGTCGGCCTAATCCCAATATTATTCCTTTATTATTTTTACGCATATGTGGACTGGCTGTTTGTAAATCAATATCTACTCAAACTCTCTCTATTTGGAGACTAGTAATGAGTTCTCATATTTGTCAGCATAAATGTATGTGTGATTATCTTTTATGGTATATACATCAAGTTAAGGTTTAGCTTTCTGTGCAATGTGTTTATTATTTTGATTGCAGGTGTATTATAGCTAACCCCAGCTTAGAATATCTTTATTGTACACAAATGTTCTTTTTTTCTGCAGCCGATTTGTACATTGCTATTCTTTTATAAAAAAAAAAGTTAACAATTGTGGGATTTCTTAGATTTATCATTAGAGTTCTCCTTAAATACATTGCTCTAGAATGTTGCGTAACGCTTTGCTAAAATATGCTTACCACCATTTGTTAATTATGTATAGTACAATTTGCAGTTATATGTTGACGCACAGTTGACATACACATAACATATATTTTAAAACAAATCTATCATTTCTATCTATCAGTTTTATAATTAAGCTATCCTTGTGTTATTTTCTGTGTAAGCTCTCCCGCTGTATAAAAGTAGTCATTTTCTGTATCATACTCATCAGTTACCCTATTATTTCACATACGCAGCTAATTTTTTATTGATATTTTCTCAAGACCCACCATAAACATCTGGAAGTATTAACCCCATCAAAAAGTATTTTTCCTATTTATAGTATATACGCTTTGTGTGCATTATTATGCATTTGGAAACAATATCATTTTATTTTTATTATGACTTGTAGTTAAGTGATTATAGCAGGCTCCCCCAAACTCCGGCCCTCCAGATGTTGCTGAACTACAACTCCCATGATTCTCAGCCTATCTATTTCATTCATAGAATCATGGGAGTTGTGATTCAGCAACCTCTGGATGGCCGGAGTTTGGGGAAGCCTGGATTATAGGATGTCCGCTAAATATTATTTGTTTGTTTACTTGCAATCTACCCTAATTTACAGATATTGGGTAAATTAATTGTCACTGAGATACAATATCTGATTATTTAGTTTAGAGATACTGACCACCCATTTATTCTCTATAGGTACCTGACAAATTCCTGTCTCTAGTAATTATGAGAACGTTTGCTGAGATATAAAACAGAATAATTAATTATTTTAATTAATTATTTTTGAAAGCCAGATAAAATTGATAATCCCAGACTCTGTAATTTAAATGATTAAACAGCAACATTTAAACAATATATCAGTTGAATAAGGGTGATACACACACACAAAAAAAGAGGCTGCTACATTGCAGTTGTGATGAGAACATACTACAGGTCTGATTTAAATTATAAGTTAGATTGGAGTTAATTCCACATTTTATCTAATACAGACTTGAACTCTACATTTGGCTCTAATAATAAGGCCAGTGTGGCAATTCTGTTTTCAAGACAGTAGGCCATAAAACACTTTGACATTTGTTGACATGTTAAAAAAATATATATCTTGATAATATTATTCAGTGATTTTCACAGTTTGACAAAATAGCAAACAATATACTTACTGCTATAACAGAGACTCCAGCTGAGGTGCTATTGGGTTTGGGGCCAGTGTTGAAATGTTTCTTTATTTTCCCAGCCACAGACAGTGGATACTCATTCTCAGGCAAACCATCATCCTGCAGGAAAGAAAAATAAATATTAAATACATTTATTAAATAATTATGTTGTTTGGTGCAGGTGAATATTTCTAGGATAAATTAGGGCTTGTGTTTATTCTACCAGCTGATTTCCATGAAAAAAGGACATATTTCATCCCATGAGCACTTGGCTTATATTTTTTTATTTCTCCAATATGAATGTTATATTATGTTATATGCCTTTTCATTCTATCTTGGAAGATGTATACATTTTGCAGGTTGGGTAAAGCTGTATATTATGTGCTGTACTTGTCTCCTGTGTGTTCGCACAAAGTGACTTCACATTTTAGGAATCTGAAGCTCCTCTTACATTATTAAAGTGACACCAAAACAACTTTAGCTTAATGAAGCAGTTTTGGTGTATAGATCATGCCCTTGCAGTGTCACTGCTCAATTATCTTCCATTTAGGAGTTAAATCACTTTGTTTTTGCAGCCCTAGTCACACCTTCCTGCATGTGACATGTGCACAACATTCCTAAACACTTCCTATAAAGAAAGATCTAATGTTTAAACTTCCTTTATTGCAAATCCTGTTCTGTCAATAGACTTTTTTTTTTTTTTTTGAATTTGACAATTTTTATTTTTACAGTATAAAGTAGGCAGGGATGGGGTACAGAAGGGAAGAGGGGGGGGGGGGGGGGGTCAGTGATTTGCATAAGGTAATCAGTGGGATACATGAATTACTTTGGTTTGGAGTTAGCATAATATATTCCTGGTTTCACAGATAGCATGGTGCATAGCATAACGAATCGTCTAGTAACCATAGTTCGGATTACACATTGTCACACGGCAGAATCGTGGGGAATTGGATACAGAAAGGAAGGAATTGGTACAGGGATCAGTATGAGATGGGTAATGTGAAGCAACATTAAGCATCAATATCTGTTTACAGGGATTCAACATGTCACATATTTAACTGGGCAGGTGATGCAGTACGCTTTGAGACATATAAGGACACATAAAAACGTATAAAAATCGTGGTAGGGCTCGGTATCTTGGGCCCTGGGAGGGGTGCTGTTGGGGGCTTCTCTACAGGTGGAGTAGTTGGTGGGCGTAGTGCTATGAAGAGAGGCGGGAGGTAGGCCTGTTTTCATCAGGCGTGTATGGTAGGTAGAGTCGAGGGTAGCATGTAGGCTTGGGTGTCTCAACAAATTTGCACCCGAGGGTCCTCCGTGAGTGCGTTATGTAGGCATACTATTATGGCAGTATGGGGTGCCTACTTTTGAGGGAATGTTCGGGCGGTGCCAGTTTGGCTGGCTGACTGGTTTGGTGCGGGCCTTGGTTTGGTAATGTCCCATTGGTTCCATGCTTCAACCCAGTAGGGTTTACCCCGTTGCGTTTTTCTCGCCAGAAGTTCGTATGTTTTGGTATATTCAATTGCTGTTATGCATTGTTGGAGTGTGGGGGGGGCAGTGTGTTTCCATCGCCTGCTAATGGTAGCAAGGGCTGCTATGACAATGTGATATAGTAAGTATCGTATGTGCATGTGTGGTGCCTGTGGAAGTAGTAGGAGCAAAAGTGTTTCTGGCGTGGTTGGGAGGCGTACTCCTGTACATTGAGTTATTAGTGTTAGTGTTTGGGTCCAGAAGTGTTGGAGAGATGGGCAATTCCACCAGATGTGGATCATAGTCCCTTTATTCGTTGTACATCTCCAGCAAGTATCTGTTGTGCCTGGAACACTGTGTTTTAGCCTTGTGGGTACTAGGTACCATCTGTACAATATTTTGCGAGACAGTTCCATATGAGTAGTAGAAAGGGTCATACGTTTGTTGGCGCGGTAGATGGTTTGCCAATGTTCTGTGGTAAGTTTACGACCTATGTCCTGTTCCCATGCCTTTACGAAGGAGGGCGGTTTGATCAGCATGCGTGTGTGATCTGAGGCATATATTATGGAGATAAGCTTCGTTGCAGGTTTCAGTCTCATGCAAATATTGAGAATTGTCGTCCAGTATGCGTTTATTGGGTGCGATGATGTAGGTGTTGGTTGGGCAAGTATCCAGGATCTTAGTTGTCTATAGGGAAAGGTTGCTGTGCCCGATAGTAGGAATTCAGTTTGGAGGTCTGGTAGTGGTTTAAGTTTGTTATCTCGCATGATTTGGGAGAGGGTGTATATGCCATGTCTTTTCCAAAGGGCGTGATTGAAGTCTGGTATAAGGACTTGGAATGCATCCAATGGCAGTGCTGGATTGAGTGTTGTAATTGGTCCCATTTTATTCCTGTGCGCGTCCCAAACTGAGAGGGTCAGTGCAGTCGTGGGCAGGAGTTCCGAGGGCTTTGGCCTGTGTGATTTCGGTAGCCATGCGAGGGTCGTGAGAGACAGCCCGTGGGCGTGGTTCTTTTCTATTTCAGCCCACTGGGTTAGTTCCTGTCGGTGGGAGATTGTCACTAAGGGGGCTATGAGTGCAGCCCTGTAGTACCCTATGACGTCGGGGAGGCCCATGCCACCATGGATTGGTGGCCTATATAGCGTCGCTTTGGCCACTCTTGGCTTTTTGTAGTCCCAGATGTAGTCATTCAGGGACTTTTGTAGGTCTGCTAGGTAGGTTTTCGGTAGTTGGATTGGGAGGGTTCGGAATAGGTATTGGATCTTCGGCATGATTACCATCTTCACCGATGCTATGCGGCCTGTCCACGAGATGTATTTGCCTTTCCATCCTTGTAGGGTATTCTGGATTTCTGTCTTCAGCGTAATATAGTTTGCTTTGTATAGTGCGGTCGTCTTGGGAGTAAATTTGATTCCTAAGAATTTGATGTGGTCCTTCCTCCAGTCATAAGCAAAGTCTCTTTGCAGGGTCGTCAGATCTGTGTGCGAAATGTTTATGCCCATTGCTAGGGTCTTAGTGAGGTTTAGTTTATAATAAGAGCATTTACTATATTGGGAGAGGATCTTGTGAAAGTTTGGTAGGGAGATGTGTGGATTCACGAGGGTGAGGAGAATGTCATCTGCAAACAGGGACATCTTGTATTCCCTTCCCTCCACTTTGACCCCATGAATGGCCGGGTGTTTGCGTATAAGATGGGCGAGGGGTTCTAGTGCTAGAATGTATAACAGCGGGGAGAGCGGGCATCCCTGCCTAGAGCCATTGGAGATGTCAAATGGTTTGGAGATGAAACCCCCGTTCACTACCCGGGCCGTTGGCGAGGAGTACAGAGCTTTCACTAGTGATAGGAACTGGTCGGGGAAATTGAATTTTTTTAGGACCGCCAGTAGAAATGGCCAGTGTAGCCTATCAAAGGCCTTTTCTGCATCTAATGAGAGGAAGACCCCAGCTAGTTGGTTGCGTTGCATTTTGTATATTAGATTTAGGGTTTTCCTGGTGCCATCTGCCCCCTGTCGGCCCCCCACAAAGCCCACCTGGTCATCACCTATGATTGTGGGAATTATGTGCGTTAGTCTGTTTGAAAAGATTTTCGCCAGTATTTTAACATCTGTATTTAACAGAGATATAGGCCTTAGATTTTGGCATTGGTTGGGTGGCTTCCCCGGTTTAGGGAGGGTGGCAACGTGTGCCATTAGCATCTCCTTTGGCAGTTTCCCCGTCAGTAGAGCATGGTGGAAAAGTCTCTGTAAATAGGGGGAAATGTAGGAGGCAAACTGTTTATAGTGGAGGTTAGTCAGTCCGTCTGGGCCTGGGGACTTTCCTAGAGGGAGGGAGTTGATAGTGTCTGTAATTTCTGCTAATGTTATGGGATTCGTGAGAGAGGACTGTTGTTCTGTTGTGAGGGTGGGTAACTGTGTCGATGAGAGAAAGTCATCTATCTCTTGTGATTCAGGTTGGTGGAGTGATGGGTCTGTTTTGAGATTATAAAGGGAGTGGTAAAAGTCCGCCATTGTATCATTGATGTCTTGTGGATTATGGATTTTGGTACCTGCATGGTTAATTAGGTATGGGATTTTGGATTGCGCCTGTCGTCGCCGGAGCATGAGGGCTAGGTGTTTTCCTGCTCTATTGCCTTGGGTGTAGGAAGTTAATTTTAGTTTATTGAGGATGTAGGCTGTCTTTTCAAGCGCCCGAACATTGAGTTGTTTAGTGATGTCTTGAATGGACTCTGCAAGTACTTCTGAAGGGTGCAGGAGGTGCTTTGCAGTCACATCCCTCAAGTTCTTAAGTAAGTCTATGTAGGACTGGTGGCGTTGGCGGTGGAGAAAGGATGCTCGGCTAATTAGGAGGCCTCTAATAACTGGTTTATGGGCCTGCCAGGTGGATAGTATTGAGGTGTCCGGTGTGTCATTTAGTCGGAAGTAATTTTCTAGGTCTTCACCCAATTTAGTTGTGAATGATTTGTCACAGAGCAGAGTGTCATTGAGACGCCATGGTGGTTTTCCTCTGTGTTGATATTTGTTGTGCATGGATAATGTCACTGGCGCATGATCGGACCATACTATGTTGCCAATTGTACAGTCTTCTATTTGTGGGAGTAGTGTGCCAGAGACAAGTATATGATCAATCCGGGAGTATGTTTTGTGTGGTTGCGAGAAGAACGTGTATTCTCTAGCAGCGGGGTGCATGGTCCGCCATACGTCATAGAGGCCATATTCTTGTGTTAGTTTTACTAGGGCTTTGTTTGTATTTTTCAGTGTAAGATGTCTAGTGGAATCACGGGGTATCGTGGAGTCTATTCGTGAGTCCATGGTGTGGTTCAGGTCTCCACAGATAATTACGGGTGTTGTTACCTCAGGCATTGTTTTGATAAGGACTTTGTGCAGAAAATCGCGCTGGTGATCATTGGGGCTATAGAGGCATACAAGGAGGATCGGGTTGTTATTGATTATGCATTGCAAGATTACAAATCTGCCTTGGCTGTCAATCTGGACACGGAGGGGTTCCACCGTTAGGGAGTTGTGGAAGAGAATTGAGACCCCTCTGGATTTCGAGGAATGTGTTGCATGGTATTGTATCGGGAAGTCCCTTGTAGCGAACGTAGGGATGCGATTAGTGACAAAGTGAGTTTCTTGCACACAGACTATGTCTGCCTTGATGCGTTTCACGTCCTCCAAAAGTAGTCTTCGTTTGTGGGGGGTATTGAGGCCTTTGGTGTTATGTGAGTAAATGAGCATGGTATCGGTATTGTGCTTGTTAGCAAGTGTGGTACAGTGATGTGTCTCCGGTAAGGGAGGGGCTAAACTGCCAGTGGTAACTGTTCGTCAGGGGAGTGTAGGGGGTGGGGAGGAGAGGGAAGAAAGTAGAGGGTATGTACAAGTGACCTATAGGTCTGGTACCGTAGTCGTACCTTGGGGGTTTGGAAATTGTCTTCCAAGTGGGTGGCTAATCGGGCTCCAATTGTAATGGTTGCAGAAGCTGAACCGTCAGCTGAAGGTAGAAACATAAACATTATAACATTTGAACATTTTTAGAACCATATTATCCTAAGTGCAGGAGGTATGCAAGCAATAACCATATCAGTATACATTTCTGTGGTGGTGACATAGAAGGCACGGTGATAACATTACACAATTTCATCATGAAATCCTGTGACCATAAGTGTAACAGTGAGCCATTAATCCCGTTTGCCCCATGAGCACGGTCTGGGGTAGATCTTGTCTAGGTCTCATTAACGATATAAAGGAAGCATGCCGGGGTATTTATACTATAACCTGATTAGCTAGTTATCAGCAACGTACGCGTGGTGGTGGCAACAGCGGAGTGCAGCCCTGAGGTGTACGCTTTACAGCTAGTCATGTAATTGTCATCTATCCCGATGTCCATACAACATGGGGGGCCGTTTTAAAGTGTGTAGGCCTGAGGTCCCTGGTTACAATCGCATCAGCGATGGGCGCCTAGGCATGTCCACATAGGGGGTTCGTTAGTGCCCACAGGGTAGTACTCAGTGGGGGACCTATACAAGTGCTAACGGCAGGGGTGTTGGCAGTATGTGCATCTGATATATGAATTAAACCTGACGGCATAACATAGGTGTGCCCCACAGGGTCACTCGCTGGGGGATATAGACACCTGTGACATGATTTATTATACGGCATACGGGTCAGGGGAGCAGGCTGCAGCGTATACACTTCGCTTCCATGCTGCGATCAGTGGGGTAAAATTGTGAGTTTCACGAGTGTCACCTTATTTGAACATACATATAACAACATAACAGTGATGTACATATATCAATACTTGCAGTGGTCTGTCCTCAGATATATGATCAGTTCCTAGGTTCATGCGTAGAGAATTCAGTCTCTATTAGTTTTGCGGCTTGACCCAGGGGAATTTGGCTGCTTTCCCGCGATAGGGACATTTTGGAGATCCCAGCTGGCGAGCAAATGCTTTCCTTCATCAGGGTTCCGTATCAGGAACGTCTTCCCATTCTTGGTGAGTATAATCTTCGTGGGGAAGCCCCACCTGTAGCGGATGCCGTGGGTTCGTAGCTCCGTGGTGATCTGAAGGAAATCTCGTCTGCGCCGAAGGGTGGCCGCTGAGATGTCCGCCATGATGCGTACTGAGGGGAAGTCTTCATGGTTGCCAGCTTTGCTGCGGTGTGTTCGGAGAATAAGCTCTTTGATATGGTAGTAGTGTGCCCGCAAGAGGACGTCACGGGGTATGGAATCAGGTAAATGGTTTGGTTTTGCGACCCGGTGAACTCTGTCGACGAGCAGCATGTCAGCCGGGATATCTGGGGCATAAGCGCGGAGCAGGCTCTGTACATAGACCGGGAGGTCATCAGGAAGGATGGTCTCCGGTACGCCCCGCAGACGCAAGTTGTTCCTCCTAGCTCTGTCTTCCTGATCCGCCATCCTTGTCTCCATTTGCGACATTTGGCATTGCAAGGCTTGTAATTGTTGTGATATATCCCCATGCGCAGAGGAGAGGTTTTCACAGTGCTGCTCCACCAGAGTAGTTCTTGCTGAGAGGTCCCTCACATCTGCCCTGATCTGTTCTGCAGTTGTTTGCCAGCTATTAATTAGTTTTGAAGCCATGCTCTCCATAGCTTGTTCAAAATACCTTTGTGTGAGGCATGCAGCAGGCTGGGAGGTCTCCCGGTCTGTGTGAGGCATCGTGGTGTCGGAGTCTTCGGCGCCATCTTGTGTAACTGCCTGCGCGGTCTCAAGAGCAGGCTGCGATTTTTGGCTGAAGAAGAGCAGTCTTTCTGCTTTTGCGGTAGATTTTTTTGTTTTGGAGCTGGCCATCGCGGCGGTAAGTGTTTGGGCCGGGTTAGCGTGTGTCTGAACGGGTTCAGCAGTGTATATAGCCGGTTTTAGGGAGCCCTTGTGCCGGAGCGAGTTCACAGAGCAGCCATCTCGTTCGGCGGTTAGCCACGCCCCCCCCTGTCAATAGACTTTTAGGGCCTGCAGGAGCCTCCTGTGTGTGATTAAAATTCAATTTACAAAACAGGAGATAAAAAAACTTCTAAAGTTGATTTCTGATTGAAAATTAAACCAATTTTTCATGCAGGCTGTGTCAGTCACAGCCAGAGGTGGTGTGACTAGGGCGGCATAAATAGAAATAAAATGATTAAAGGGAAACTCCAGTGCCAGGAAAACAATCCGTTTTCCTGGCACTGGAGGGTCCCTCTCCCTCCCACCCCCCAATCCCCAGTTGCTGAAGGGGTGAAAACCCCTTCAGTCACTTACCAGGGGCAGCGACAGGTCCCACGTCGCTGCTTCCTCCTCCCCCGCCGCTCCTCCTTCTGGTTACGTCGGCCGGTGGGCGAGACTGATCTCGCCCGCCGGCCGTGGAGACCTAATGCGCATGCGCGGCAATGCCGCGCATGCGCATTAGCGCACCCCATAGGAAAGCATTGAAAATGAATTTCAATGCTTCCCTATGGGGAATAGAGCGACGCTGGAGGTCCTCACACAGCGTGAGGACGTCCAGCGACGCTCTAGCACAGAAAACCTGTGCTATGAAGCAGGAAGTGTCCTCTAGTGGCTGTCTAATAGACAGCCACTAGGGGAGGACTTAACCCTGCAAGGTAATTATTGCAGTTTTAAAAAAACTGCAATAATTACACTTGCAGGGTTAAGGGTAGTGGGAGTTGGCACCCAGACCACTCCAATGAGCAGAAGTGGTCTGGGTGCCTGGAGTGTCCCTTTAATCTTTTAAATGGCAGAGAGCTGAGGAGCAATACTGCAGAGGCATGATCTATGCACAAAAACTGGTGCCTTATTTGCTTGTTATATAGTTTACCTCTAATTATAAAAATACATGGCCCTCATTTTTTGTTCCTTTTGTAGTTTATAACAGGCATTTATTGATCACAGACATTTAACTCTTAAATGTTGCACTTGATTTTAATTTATTATGATATTATATTAGTCCAATCAATTATTCTATATCTGTTTCAGGTTAATAATACATATTAAAAAAAAAATAGGGTTACAAACCCAGCCTAACCTGAAAAAAACTCAGACTCTTCATTTGCTCTAAGCACTTTTTCAATAAGTTGGTAGTATGATTGTACTCCTAAAGCAAAATAATTGGCTGATTTCCCAATACATATTGCTCATAGATTATAGATAATTTATAGAAACACCTTCTTAATGCAGGTGTATGAAAAGGAAAGGTTACCATTTCAGGATTATATAATGAAGTCAAAATATTTCTATCAATGCAATCAATCTGTGAAAAGCTTTTTACTTACGTTGACCCATGGATGTTCAAGAACCTGCAGAGCAGAGAATCGCTGATCAACATCAACCTGTAGCATCATGGTGATAAGTTCCTACAAAAATACCAGAAAAGTGGATTCCATTCAGAATGAGGAAAAACATTCTAATACACATGTGAAGATTTATGAACAAATAAGCTATCAGTCAAAGAAAAAACTCTGACCAATAGTTGAGGAGGGGTTACAGGGGTAGTATATGGCTTGACCCTAAATATATATAACTATCAAAAAGGAAAGGAGGTGAGGAAGGTACCTCGTAGAAACGGGGCCCTTAGTCTCACAACCACTACCCCCAATCTAAATATCAAAACAGTTAAGACCAAAAATAACAAACACTTTAATGGAACACAAATTATATCAAATACACACACCCACTTTATCACCCCAAATCGTGAGGATTAAAAGCAAAAAATGATGAGAAGCGACTGTAAATTTAAACTGGCAAAACAGTGCGGCAGAGAACCTTATGGGGTGCAAACAGCAACAATGGTCACATAGATGCAACTAATGTATAAACATCTAAACAAAGTTGCAACTGTGAAAAAACGTAGTTGCTGAAAAAACTTCCCACGGAACTTCAGCCTATCTGTAAATACTTCAAGCCAGGAGACAGCAAAAAAGGAGAGGGATTCTCCCAATTAAAGCAGTCTTAGGGAAAGCCAAGGTCTCGGTTTCCCTGTAGCAACTTCCGATATTCCTAAGGTGTATATGCTTATCTGCTTCCAGTTTATCAAATACCTGATATATCTAGTGCAACCAAAGGAAAATAAATCGAAAGGATAGCGAGATCAAAGGTAGAGGAAACAAAGTAGTGTGAAAAGGGCTGAGTCTAGACAGAGCTAAAGAGGGGGCTCAGTCACCATACCAGCCGCTAACTCTAAATTGTAATAGTCCCTCTAATGTGGATCTCAAACTGCGGGGTATCCACCAAGCTGTCAGAGCAGTCGACAGAAAAAGATTGTCCAATTACAGGATCATTTTAAATAACGTGAAACAAGCTGCCCAACGCGCGTTTCGGCGGTCTAACCGCCTTTCTCAAGGGCAAGTAGTGCAAACTAAGCCTCTCCCTTCATCCCTTAAGTACCCAGAAGACCCTACCTGTAAAGTAGGGGGTGGGATTCGAAAGTGCCCGCCAGCCGAGTACATTTGATTACAGCTGGCTGTATGCGCATGTCCGTATCCAGTTGCTAGCGCATGCGCGGGGACTTTACGTTCGTGAATATATGTCTCCTTTTACAGGCGCATGCTCCTGGACTTAGTCTTCGGACGAGGCGCTTAGTCCACTAGCGGAGACTGATCCACTTCCCTTAGAGAGTAGGTCGGCTACGTAAAGGGAGTTAACTTTAACAGCTTTTAAGAGGTCTGAGTACGAAGGTATAGTTCCCAAATCGGGATCAGATCGGCCAATTCTTATCTGCTGTTAAACGTCTATGGTCAGTCTCTGTCATAATAAGATAGAAACTACATGTATCATTTTAGCCTCATCTGTCATCCCGGAGATTATTTAGAAGAGGGGATGACGGATATGTTAGGCGGATTATTGGTCCTAATATCGTGTATTTATATATCTAGTGGTGGCACACAAATAGGAGAGGAGAGGCAAAATTAATACTCATCGGTGAATTATTTATCAAAGAAAATATAAAATAAAATAGTTCAATCGAATGTTATAAGCAAAGTCTATTATGTACAATGAAAGAGTGGTATATACAAGAAGAAGAGGTGAAGATTTACCAATGAATTACAATCTATCGTTTGATAATTATCAATGTATTAACGGTTGTAGATAATCCATTGATAATGCCAAAGGCAATCATAATCTCACTATTTTGAAAATGCTTTTACCACTTTAAGATTGGTGAAAAAAAGTCCTTATACTTTATTTTAAACATTTAAATACCTATCAAACTCATCAATAAAAAGGACTTGATAAACCCACCCAAAAAAATATCTTCGAAGTCTTTTATTAGAAAACATTTCTAACAACTAACTAATACCCCATAACCATTTAAAGTGGGCACGTGAACAAAACAAGCACCATTTACACCTATTCTAAGCTGATGACGTTTGCAAGAATTAAATATTCACCTTTTTATTTTAATTAGTTTCGGCACAAAACAGTACTAATAAGCAATCTAAGAACAAAATATCAAAGCAAAAATGGTATTACTACAAAATATATTTGTACACTTTAACCCAAATATGCAAAGTGATCATTCCTGAAGAAATATACATGCATGTCAATGTTTGGAACACAACATGTTAACGGAACACAGTTATTTTCATCAGTCTTGCACTGTAAAAGGGGTCAGACAGGCAGGTCAGATCAATCCAAGATGGATCCATTTCGGTTGTTGCCAACCTAGCTTATTTGGCATATCGATCTTGCGATAGTGTGATTAATGATGACGACTGCAGTTAAACCTGGTTTTAAATCAATAATGATTTCTGACTTTGACAGCATTACTGGTAGAAAAATGTTATGACATTTCCGGATTATGATCCAATTGAAAACATGCATGACATACTGTCCAAAATTCATAAAACTTAAAAAATTGGATAAGGATGGTGGATTGTAATTTACCCCTATGTCTAATAGTGACAGTATTTTTTTTTATTGTTTCCATGGGATATAGTGTATCAAATCCTGATAAGCTTCACAGCCCAAGAATTTTGCAAAGCTATGTGCAGATTACGTGAATTACGTTTTAGAATTTCTTTATATTTACTGTGCAAAGCATTTATTATGTGCAGAATGCTGTATGCTTTGGTTACGTTTATATGACATATTTTAATGGATTGATTGTTTTTAGCTCTGTTAAAGTTAAAGGGACACTTTCAGCACTAAAGCAACGTTAGCTTAATGAAGTGGTTTTAGCGTATAGATCATGCCCTCCTCAATTACCTGCTCTTAGGAGACTGCAAAGGCATGATCTGCACACCAAAACTGCTCCATTAAGTAAAGTTATTTTGGTACTTATAGTATCCCTTTAAACATTTTTAGTTTGCATGCATGTATTCTTGCTGTGCTAATATTGCCAGTTAGCTACCAGAACTGAATCACTGAAACCAGAGAGAATTAAAGCAAAATGTATAGAGATACTGGTAGTAAATAAGCATTATTGGCACAACATGATCTTCAAGGACTTTGTAAAAAAAACAAAATTCAAAACATAGCAAAAAACATACCTTTGCAGAATCGGAAACATTGTCCCAGTAGGGAGATGGAAAGTCCACTTGTCCCATGAGAATCTGATCAAAAAGTACTTCCTGATCATCTCCACTTCTAAAACAATAAATATAGTCTACTTACACTACAACAGGAAAGTATACATTACATAACAAATGTCTGTTACCATGTTTACCATACACATATGTTAATTCTCCCAATATCTGCCAAAGGATGAATACATGGAAGATTGCAAGTGTATAAATTAGGTTTTCCTAAACAGCAATTAATTTAACAATTGAATACATTGATTGTTGTTATATACTATTAGCTATGCATCCCATATTTCAAACAAAGCGTCTGCTACTATTGTTAAATTATAAAGTGCTTGGTATTATGATATTATTGGCGGGGACAAACAAATATATTTTTTACCATTTTTCTTTTTAGGGGGACATTTTAATCAACCTCTACATATTGTATATGGGCGAATCTAACCCCTTTGTTTGTAGAGTATTGACAGAACTAGAATCAAGCCCTCCTCCTCACACGTGTCATCTTCAGGTCTCTTAAATTCAAGTGACATTCTTGAGGGGGTGTCTGATGATTTAGGGGAATATGATCCTGGATCTTCACATTAGAGAATAATGTGTTTGTATTACACCTTGCATTAGTTTTGGTGAATAAGCATGATCCTTTACTGCTAGCTTAATTTAAAGGGACTCTATAGTCACCATATAAAAGCAAGAAAGACAGGTCACCCAACCTTCCTTCTTGCTTTTATATGTACTTTCATTTATTAAAAATAATTTTCAAGGTGGTTTTATATTAAAAACTTACCTCCGTTCCAGCGCCGAGCACAGGGGTGGGGGCCGGGGGGGGGGGGACGGAGAGTAGGTCTCTCCCCCCCCCCTTCAAGCACAATTGTGGACAGACAGCATCCCTGTGGGTTCGGGCGCCACGCCCACAGCAGTGCTGACAGGCTATCAGCACACAAAGCGCGTTCACAGTGCTTTGTGTGCTGATAGCCCGTCTGAAGTATTCACCCAGAATGCATCAGACGAGAGGCCTTTTTAGGGCCTCTGAACTCGGAAGTCCCTCTGGTGGCCGTCTGATTGACTGCAACAAGAGGTGTTCCAAGCTTCTAATGTAAACACTGCATTTTCTAGGTAGCTGTAGCACTCACCTGAACAACCTCATTAAGCTGAAGTTGTTCAGGTGACTATAGTGTCCCTTTAAACGATGCTTCTTCTATAACAAATCAAGACTTTCCACTTACCCACGGAAAGGAGGAAAGCCACAGAGCAGGATGTAGGTGATCACGCCTGCTGCCCAGATATCCACTTTCAGGCCATACCTGCAGAAAACAAATATGTTTATTAATGCAAGGTATACCACAGCAGACCAACTTAAAAAAACTGTAACTGCTTCTAACAGTTAATAACAGACAGAGAATGGAGATAAAAAGAGCAACAGCTCTGGCAAACCTAATTCTAAACGTCATTGCAAGATTTGAAAATTGGATCAAATATAAAGTGCTGCTTTAAACTTTTTGGAATTGCCACGACCCAGCTCAAGAGTGATAATTACATAACAACACTGGGTTTCACTGGCACCATCAGGAAGACAATATTATTGCTTGTATAGCGCTTTCCAGGAATAAATGAATTGCTAATGGGAACATAAAGGTAGAAAGTATAACTTCTCTTACAATTTTGTCATAATTATTCTTTTTTCAAGGCTATTGTTTAAAAGAAAGATTAAATATGGCTTGATTATTTTTCCAAACCAAAATCCAGGTTCTATTCAGGACAAAATTTGAGATTTACAGGACTTAAAGCAAAGACTCATGGCATGCTAACATTCAAAACTATTCTAAATATAAATTTGTTAAGAATCTTCCTAACATTTCCCAATGCCATAAACGCTAAAGGACTTAATGTCTCCTCAGGGGTAGACTAACATTAATTGGGAGTGGGAGGCGGGTAGAGGGGGTATAGAAGCTTTCATAAAGGGTTCTTCACCTAATGAATATCATTTACTGTAAAAGAATATATGTTATTGCATAATTAAGTGGTTTTACCCAGTCTCTGCGATTATTTCAGGAGCTACATAGGTTGGGGTTCCACACACAGTGTAAAGAGGTCCATCGACTACCGTGGCAAGTCCAAAATCTCCAAGTTTTAGTGATTTACTCCCATCCTGGTGTTCATAGACCTAGAAATGCAAGTTAGAAAATGTAAATGCTGGTAATGTAAGAACATAAACAATTGTTTCTCTGCAGAACATTGAATTTATATCAAAACCTAGATTTCTCTAAAAGGTGTTAGTCGTTGTCTCAAGTATGATTTCAGAAATTATTGGGTGCCATTGCCAAAATAAATGTGTCAAATAGTATTGATGTAATAGTTTTTAGAAACTCGAAAATAAATTAGCCACATTGATACAACCAAAGCAAACGTAAAATAGAAAACCAACTAATCTTCAACAGTTCTTCCAGAGTCAACTGTCCATTGCAGTCCAAAAATACTAGAATTAGCCTTGAAAAAGCCTTTGCATAAGGTGAAACACGTTATTGATTTTATTATAATTCTTTATTGTTTTATAGTTAAAAATAAATGTCTTTTTAATTTTTGCTCCTGGATACTTATTTTTCTGCTCCTGGATACCTTCTTATCTGTGATAGACCTCTCATGGTAATATCCGTAGTTGGGATTTGTTCCACTAAGTCGCAAAGGATTGAGCAATAGACATGTGCAATTCGTTTCATTCTGAATTTCGTGCAATTCGGACATTCGGATGCTTACGAATGTCCGAAGTTTGAATTGTCGAATTGCCGAAGTGCCAAAGTTCCAAATGGCTGAAGTTCCAAAGTGGGTTAGGGTTTAGGGTTAGGGATTAGGTTTAGGGTCCGAATTACCAAAGTTCCAAATTGCCAAAGTGCCGAATTGCCGAAGTCCCGAATTTCGGAAGTGCCAAACCGATCCGAATGCCATTGGTCCAAATTGCCGAAGCAGACTTTCCGATCTGAACCGGACCACATTTTTTGCCCATGCACATGCTTATTTGCAGTGTAAAGCTCTATTGAATGTAAGTGGCTCTCCAGATACAGTTGCAAGAAAAAGTATGTGAACCCTTTGGAATGATATGGATTTCTGCACAAATTGGTCATAAAATGTGATCTGATCATCATCTAAGTCACAACAATAGACAATCACAGTCTGCTTAAACTAATAACACACAAATAATGAAATGTTGCCATGTTTTTATTGAACCAAGAAGAAAAAACTCACAGACACTCCAATTTTCAAGCCGCAGGCAGATTTATTGTGACAGAATGCAACGCAACGTTTCGACCGGAAAGGTCTTTTTCAAGCTGACCTTTCCGGTCGAAACGTTGCGTTGCATTCTGTCACAATAAATCTGCCTGCGGCTTGAAAATTGGAGTGCCTGTGAGTTTTTTCTTCTTGGATTATTGTACTGGGACTGCTGGTCCTGCTCTGGAGCACCCTTGGCCGTTGGGATTGAGTGCGGTTCTCACCATTTACTCTGCTTAATGTTTTTATTGAACACACCATGTAAACATTCACAGTGCAGGTGGAAAAAGTATGTGAACCCCTAGACTAATGACATCTCCAAGAGCTAATTGGAGTGAGATGTCAGCCAACTGGAGTCCAATCAATGATATGAGATTGGAGGTGTTGGTTACAGCAGCCCTGCCCTATAAAAAACACACACCAGTTCTGGGTTTGCTTTTCACAAGAAGAATTGCCTGATGTGAATGATGCCTCACACAAAAGAGCTCTCAGAAGACCTACTGGAAATGTGGCGAAACCAACCTCGCCACTGGGCCCTGGAGAAGCCTGTTTGCTAGCCTCCTACCTACTGACTATGGCCCCTGGGTTATTTGGGGCATATTGTACTGTATATTGCTGCTACTGGCCCTTTTAACAGCATCTATGGACATATTGGGACTTTTGGGACTACTGTCCCTTTAAGACTGTGAAGCATATTCGAGTGTACTGCCTGTAATATTATATATGTATTTATAGATGTGTTAAGTGTATCCTGGGTGATTTGTATGCAACATTCATCTGATTGTTCGGTAGAATCACTCCATTCAGTATATTGAGTGAAACTACCGAACAACCAGACCACCCAGGAATGAGTGTGCCTCCAATTACCGTTTGCAACAATGTTGCAAACAGGTAATTGGCAATCAGTGCAGTGTGGTCTTTGTCCTCTGGGTGGCCGCCATTCGGGAAACAAACACGTGGCGGCGGCCATCTTAAACTACCGAACAGCGGTGTTTTGCCGTCGAGTGTCTGGAACTAAAATCGGACACTTGACTAGGCAAACACCGCTGAGACCTCCATACTTCCAGAAATTCGTATGGAAACTACCGAATGACCCGCCGTTCGGTAGAAAGAGCCCCATAAACAAGGGAATTCATTCAAACCCTCTCCAGGCTCTATAACACAGGCAATTCGCCTGTTTTCATTCCCTTGTTTGTGACCGACCGCAGGGCCAAAATGCATGGAACTGTTTTCGGATACTTTACCCATGCGGTCGGTCAAATCTTTGGAACCCCATATCTCACGAACCATTCATCCGAATTACTTGAAGTTTGGATATGTTGTCCCCCTGAATAAGGGCTATCCAGCGATGCTGGATTTAAAGGTGTACCCCCGGGTTTTGGGGTACATCCAGAACTTGGCTGAAAAAGTGTACCGGATAATTGAGTTTAATGTTATCTGAGGGGAGGGGATGTGTGGGCTGAACCATGTATGTGATTGGTTATTTTATGCCTCCCCCTGGGTGTGGCCTGTATGTGGATTAGTGTAATAAAAGCCAGGCTGGATGAGCCAGTCCAGAGTTCCTGTTTTAACCTCAAAGTGATGTGTCGTCTCATTATTGGGGGAAGGATTTATTGTATGCTGTTCCAGTTGACTGCTAGGGGTACAAGCCTATTCGTATGGTTCCTATTCAATGGTCTACAGCATTCATACGCTTGGGAGAATTTAAAGTTTTCTTGGATTCGGTGATTATGGTGTCTGCCAGAGTGCTTGGAGCCCTCAGGAAGCACTAGGAGCATCCATTAACGGAGGTACCAAGTCGGGGTGCCAGGCGATCCGTTACATTGGTGGCAGCGGTGGGATGGCGTCCTAGTGCGAGGTAAAGCAGCTCGGAGACACAGTACGTTTGGATTTACAAATTGAGGGCAACGCTAGCAGTCGTGCAGCGCCCCTGGGAGCAGACTAGTATGGAAGGTTCTGGCTCTGGAGATGATTGGCTGGCCGAGGTGAGGCAGCGAGTGGCCGAGTATGGGGATGATATACCCATGGAGACACGCCGGGTGATCTGGAACCAGGTCATGGCTGAGCGAAACACAAGGCTGGACCGAGAATTCCGGTTGGCGAAAGAGAGGAAGTATGCTCAGCAGCAGGAGCATTACAGCAGCCGAGTAGAGGCTGCATCCGAGGAGGTTAGCCGTCTTTCCCTGAGGCGGCGGGAGGAACCCGAAGTGGGGGTCCTCATAGACTGGTCCTGTGAGGAACCACAACAGGCAGGTAGAGATGGGACCAAGGTCTCTCCACCGGGCCCACCGGGATGCTGGGCAGCCGGCCCAGATCCCCAGCAGCAGCCAGAGTTGCCAGGTGGGGAAGCAGGTGGCCCTTACTCACAAATGTTGAGGGGCCTCACGGATTGGTCCTGGGAAGACCCACAGATGGCAGGTGGAGATGGGACTGCGGTCTCTCTACCGGCCCTACAGGGATGCTGGGCAGTCGGCCCAGATCCCCAGCGGCAGTGTGCGTTACAGGGAGCTGAAAGTGCCGTTCTTGCTCCCCAGCGGCAGTCTACGGTGCAGGGAGAGGAGCCTGTTATCCCCTCTCCCCAGCGGTTGAAGGTGTGTAAGGGAGAGGAGTTTGTTACCCCCTCTCCCCACCGACAACCTAACCCACCAAGGGGAGACAGTAAACCCCTCACCAGCGCAGATGAGACCGTGGTCTCTGTGCCCAAGTTACAGGGAGCTGAAGGGGCCATCCTTGCTCCCCAGCGGCAGGTTACAGTTCAGAGAGAGGAGCTTGTTACACCCTCTCTCCAGCGGCAGCCTAACCCACCAAGGGGAGACCGTAAGCCCCACACCAGCGCCGATGGGACCGTGGTCTCTGCGCCCAAGTTACAGGGAGCTGAAGGGGCCGTCCTCCCTCCCCAGCGGCAGTGTGATTTGTTGGGAATTGGGAGCCCAGTCTCCATTCCCCAGCGGCAGTGTGAATTGCAGGGAATTGGGAGCCCAGTCTCCATTCCCCAGCGGCAGGCTGAGTTACAGGGGGCAGAGGTAGTGGGTCCTATCCCCCAGCAGCAGAGTGATATGCCGGGAATGCAGTGTGAAGTGCAGGGAGAGGAGAGCAGCGTCCTCCCTCCCCAGCGGAAGGCTGAGTTACAGGGGGCAGAGGTAGTTGGTCCTACCCCCCAGCAGCAGCGTGATTTTTTGGGAATAGAGAGCCCAGTCTCTATTCCCCAGCAGCAGGACACTGAATTGGGAGGAGAGACAGTCGGTCTCCCTCCACAAAGACTGAAAGTAGGCATGGGAGAGGAGATTGTTACCACCTCTCCCCAGCGGCGGATCATCAATGGGCAGAGTGTTCTAATGGGAGAGGAGCTGGTTACCACCTCTCCCCAGCGGCAGCTTAATGTACCAGGGAGAGACTGTAAGCCCCACACCTGTGCAGATGGGACCGTGGTCTCTGCACTTCCAGCACAGGGGGTAGGGACGGTCGGTCCTGCCCCCCCACAACAGGGCTGTTTAGCCAAAGGGGAGACAGTCTGTCTCCAGCAGCAGAGCTGTGTAACTAAAGGGGAGACAGTCGGTCTCCAGCAGCAGAGCTGCGCAGCTAAAGGGGAGACAGTCGGTCTCCAGCAACCAGGCTCCAACCAGACTACTCCTGTAGTAGTGCTGGCACCAGGGCAGAGTACCGCTGGTCTCTGCCCACTCAGCAACCCACCAAAACAGCCTACCAGTCCCCCACACAGCCGGGGTGAGGCACCTGGACCTGGACAAGTTTTTCCATTACTCAGGTGTAGTAACCATTTATTGTGGGTGGGCTGTACTGCTGTTTCTGTTTTGTGGGTGGGCTGCTGGACTAACAAGGGCACTGACCGGCAAGAGGTCAGGTACCCTGTTAGTCTGTTTGGAAAAGGGGAGAAATGTGGCGAAACCAACCTCGCCACTGGGCCCTGGAGAAGCCTGTTTGCTAGCCTCCTACCTACTGACTATGGCCCCTGGGTTATTTGGGGCATATTGTACTGTATATTGCTGCTACTGGCCCTTTTAACAGCATCTATGGACATATTGGGACTTTTGGGACTACTGTCCCTTTAAGACTGTGAAGCATATTCGAGTGTACTGCCTGTAATATTATATATGTATTTATAGATGTGTTAAGTGTATCCTGGGTGATTTGTATGCAACATTCATCTGATTGTTCGGTAGAATCACTCCATTCAGTATATTGAGTGAAACTACCGAACAACCAGACCACCCAGGAATGAGTGTGCCTCCAATTACCGTTTGCAACAATGTTGCAAACAGGTAATTGGCAATCAGTGCAGTGTGGTCTTTGTCCTCTGGGTGGCCGCCATTCGGGAAACAAACACGTGGCGGCGGCCATCTTAAACTACCGAACAGCGGTGTTTTGCCGTCGAGTGTCTGGAACTAAAATCGGACACTTGACTAGGCAAACACCGCTGAGACCTCCATACTTCCAGAAATTCGTATGGAAACTACCGAATGACCCGCCGTTCGGTAGAAAGAGCCCCATAAACAAGGGAATTCATTCAAACCCTCTCCAGGCTCTATAACACAGGCAATTCGCCTGTTTTCATTCCCTTGTTTGTGACCGACCGCAGGGCCAAAATGCATGGAACTGTTTTCGGATACTTTACCCATGCGGTCGGTCAAATCTTTGGAACCCCATATCTCACGAACCATTCATCCGAATTACTTGAAGTTTGGATATGTTGTCCCCCTGAATAAGGGCTATCCAGCGATGCTGGATTTAAAGGTGTACCCCCGGGTTTTGGGGTACATCCAGAACTTGGCTGAAAAAGTGTACCGGATAATTGAGTTTAATGTTATCTGAGGGGAGGGGATGTGTGGGCTGAACCATGTATGTGATTGGTTATTTTATGCCTCCCCCTGGGTGTGGCCTGTATGTGGATTAGTGTAATAAAAGCCAGGCTGGATGAGCCAGTCCAGAGTTCCTGTTTTAACCTCAAAGTGATGTGTCGTCTCATTATTGGGGGAAGGATTTATTGTATGCTGTTCCAGTTGACTGCTAGGGGTACAAGCCTATTCGTATGGTTCCTATTCAATGGTCTACAGCATTCATACGCTTGGGAGAATTTAAAGTTTTCTTGGATTCGGTGATTATGGTGTCTGCCAGAGTGCTTGGAGCCCTCAGGAAGCACTAGGAGCATCCATTAACGGAGGTACCCAGTCGGGGTGCCAGGTGATCCGTTACACCTACGATTAAGAATTGTTGACTTGCATAAAGCTGGAAAGGGTTATAAAAGTATCTCCAAAAGCCTTGCTGTTCATCAGTCCACGGTAAGACAAATTGTCTATAAATGGAGAAAGTTCAGCACTGCTGCTACTCTCCCTAGGAGTGGCCGTCCTGTAAAGATGACTGCAAGAGCACAGCGCAGACTGCTCAATGAGGTGAAGAAGAATCCCAGAGTGTCAGCTAAAGACTTACAAAAGTCACTGGCAAATGCAAACATCCCTGATAGCGAATCTACAATACGCAAAACAATAAAAAATAATGGATTCCATGGGAGGATACCACAGAGGAAGCCACTGCTGTCCAAACAAAACATTGCTGCACATTTACAGTTTGCACAAGAGCACCTGGATGTTCCACAGCAGTACTGGCAAAATATTCTGTGGACAGATGAAACAAAAGTTGAGTTGTTTGGAAGAAACTCACAACACTATGTGTGGCGAAAAAGAGGCACAGCACACCAACATCAAAACCTCATCCCAACTGTGAAGTATGGTGGTGGGGGCATCATGGTTTGGGGCTGCTTTGCTGCATCAGGGCCTGGACGGATTGCTATCATCGAAGGAAAAATGAATTCCCAAGTTTATCAAGACATTTTGCAGGATAACTTAAGGCCATCTGTCTACCAGCTGAAGCTCAACAGAAGATGGGTGTTGCAACAGGACAATGACCCAAAGCATAGAAGAAAATCAACAACAGAATGACTTAAACAGAAGAAAATATGCCTTCTGAAGTGGCCTAGTCAGAGTCCTGACCTCAACCCGATTGAGATGCTGTGGCATGACCTCAAGAAAGCGATTCACACCAGACATCCCAAGAATATTGCTGAACTGAAACAGTTCTGTAAAGAGGAATGGTCAAGAATTACTCCTGACCGTTGTGCACGTCTGATCTGCAACTACAGGAAACGTTTGGTTGAAGTTATTGCTGCCAAAGGAGGTTTAACCAGTTTTTAAATCCAAGGGTTCACATACTTTTTCCACCTGCACTGTGAATGTTTACATGGTGTGTTCAATAAAAACATGGCAACATTTCATTCTTTGTGTGTTATTAGTTTAAGCAGACTGTGATTGTTTATTGTTGTGACTTAGATGATGATCAGATCTCATTTTATGACCAATTTATGCAGAAATCCATATCATTCCAAAGGGTTCACATACTTTTTCTTGCAACTGTATCTTTGGGTCCTTATTCAGAGAGACTCTCCACCATTGTATTTTGGCCAAAATTCTGGCGTCCCAATTTTTTTTCTATTTTTGGGAAAAATAGTTTGGCTGAGTTGAATTTTCTTGCTTCGCACTAGTCTAATATTGTCCTGATCTAAGAATGAAAATCAGAAGAATTTCCTTTTCATTAGCTCTTGTGAGCTCATAGCTTTATTTAACAGGTTATGGAATGAATGCCATAAGAAAAAAACATAAGCCTATGATTAAGGTTTAGTAAAGTCCAAAATGTGTCAAGCATCTTGTTTCTGGCTACTTCCCTGTCTGTTGTGTATTTCTTATAGATGAAACACAAGTTTTTTTTTTATTGCACATATCTCAAGTGAGAATTTCTCCCCTTTGTTGTTCCTCCAGGACCTGGCTTGAAGCATTTCTTTTCTATAAGAATTAGTTACATTCAGTTTTACTTTACAAGAATGCTTATGAGAATGTTCATTGTATTAAAGTAACTTCCAAATAACTGCGTTTCAATTAGAGGTATCCAAAATGGCGGCAAATTGTGATAACATGGTGAACGAATGTTTGTGAAAAGTGAACAGTGTGTACTTATAGTGTTAAAAGCTGAATTGAAATACTCTGAACAGAAATTGTTTTCCAAAGTTAGAAACTAGTACTATTTTGCTTTCAAGTTTTTCAAATCCACATTAAGAGAATTGAACCCATTCACATCTAAAAGTTTTGCCAAATTTTATGCTCGACTGCACTTCCTGTTGGACAGACCTAACATTTCTCAGTAGTCACCCTTTTTAATTGGGATGTTTTTTGCATTAAATCATGAGAACATTAAATGTAATCAGGAGAACAATTTTAGAAAAATCTTTAAACTTTATTCCAAATGCCCCACTGCTGATAGCATCAAAGAATATGTCTTGCCTCATTATCCCTTATTCATCCAAATTAGGAATGCACAAGAGACATATGTTAAACACATTGCACGCAACGGCATAGGGGGAAAAAAAACTCAAAACACCACGAACTAATTCTATCCATTATTTATAATGCATTATATAGGTGATACATTTAAAGTAACATAAAAAATGCACATGAAGTATCTTAATGTACTGCACACTCTATTGTAAGTTGTTATACAATATTACTACTATACTAATATATCCTGCTTTACAATCTCAGCAGGAAAGCTTATGGCCTCCCAGAGTAACCTCTACCTCACATACCTGTCTCTCGCTCTCTCCTAAAGGACAGCCCACCTTATTTGACTGCAAATTCCTGTCCTAATGTGTTTTACACCCCAACTCCTATAGAATGTAAGCTCGATTGAGCAGGGTCCTCTTAAACCTATTGTTCCGTAAGTTCTTTGTAATTGTCCTATTTATAGTTAAATCCCCTCTCATAATATTGTAAAGCGCTACGGAATCCGTTGGCGCTATATAAATGGCAATAATAATAAAATAATAAGAAAGCAGCAGTTTCTGGGATATGGAGTTAGTGAACTTAGCAAACTTTTCTTGCTCTATGCTAAAAACTGTATTATTTGTACTACAACATTTCCGTTTGCCCTCACAGCAGATCGTTGGTTTGTTCTTTGAAAGGCAACTAGGAGGAACTAGAGAGCCAGTGAGATGTATTGGACTAGGTGTTGGCACTACACATCCTACTCCGTTTATCAGCTTCCTGTCACTGATCCACCCTTGACAAAGTGCACACAGTGGATTTGAGTGATATCACTAGTATAATCTCAGTGAAGCCCCATGTTTCCTGAAGAGCAAGGTGGTCTCTAGTCGTTGAATCCTATAGTTACAAAGATGGGTCCAGGATGGCACTTGACAAACAGCCACTCAGGAAATGGGCCAAACCATCTGAAAGAAACCTGGAGAGGAACTGACAACAGAAAGCTTAAAGGGGTCCTTATCTGCTTTGTACCCAGCCAAGTTGGCTGATTTTTTATTGCTCTTTTTTCCTTTGTGCTCAGCTGCTGCCTTAAAATGCTGGGTGTTATATTTATAGGATGAGCCCGACAAGGCGCCAATATCTAGGTCAGGCTAAGGATTATGGACAATGCTATCTGTAAAAACTAAAGTGTGATCGGTAACTTGGGAGCTGTTTACACTGTACCTGACCTGTGCCTTGGTTAATAACAAGAGAAGCCGAATGAGCAGATGGGAGTTGTAACGGGAACAGGGGTTAATGCTCCCCTACATGGTACCCAGACCTGTCCCGCATTGTTGTTGGCCTTTTCTTCTCCTTCAGCACCAGTGACCACCAGTGACTGTCTTTCAGGCAGCAATCAATCTCTCTGAGGCCTAGCTCTTTGGCTACTTGTGACTCTGCTGATCCCAACTACTAGGGAGTAGTGCAGACAGAAGACAGGCCCCAAGACTCACTGGGCTCCTGGAAACGGATCATGTTTGAACACTGCTTCAAAACGAACTGTATGATTTATTTATTTTTTAACCGTGACTACCCTTTAACCTCTTAAGGACCACATGATGGTCTATGCCATCATGCCGTGCAGGGCTTTAACACAAGGTGATGGCATAGACAGTCATGTGTTTTAGGTACCAGCAGGGCTAGATCACTGCTGGCACCAGGAAGCAAGATGAGACAGACAGATCTGCAATGCATAAAAAGTGAGCAACGCTCAAAATGAGGTCGAATTACATGCACTGACTCCAGACAATTTTAAATCACTATAATGGTTATAGTGCTTGGAGTAACCCTTTACGATTTTCAGGTGACAGAACTCTTCTTCAAGCTCATTTCACACCTTCTGTTCCCGATTACCAATTCGGTGGATTGCATGTGTCCCATTAACCATAGGAGGAACTTGTATCCCTTGCTTTCCTAGCAAATGTTGCTATGGTTCAACCTACTAATAAGATGAGACCAGAAACACTAATTATTATTATTACATGTTAAAAAAAAATATTATTATTATTATTATATGTGTATGTATTATGGGAAAATAATGCTGTAAAGGTATTTTGGAGACATCATAATAAGCAACAAGGCTCGAATGCTTTATAAATGTCTTTAGAACCCATAGATGACATCATATTTCCTTAGTATTTCCTTAGTGTCTTTGTAATGTAGGAGTTAATGTTAAGTGTTATTGCAATGTTAGGTGTCAGTGTAGTGTAGAGGTTAACGTTTAGTGTTATTGTTGTGTAGTGTAGTGGCTAAGGAGATGAATTTCTGTGATGTCAGCACTGAAACATACATGTTCCAGTACTGCCTGAGATTAGTGGGGATTACAATCCTGGGTGGGGTACAGCCATCTCTGTGGCAGCTGCCATCTAGGATTGTAACTCCCACCCATGCATGTTTCAATATTGCCCTAACAGCAAAGTATTTTTGTAACCCCTATACCTCACTACATTAACAGTAATCATGAACCACTACTGTAACCACTGTACTACACTATACATTAACTCCTACACAACACTACATTAACACTAATCATGAACACCTATAAATAAACACCTACATTACACTATACATTAACTCCTAAACTACACTATACATTAACTCCTACACAACACTACATTAACACTAATCATGAACACCTATAAATAAACACCCACATTACACTATACATTATATCCTACACCACACTATGCTACACATGCATTCCTACAGTACACTACAATAACACTAATCATGAACCTCTGTACTATTCTACACTATTGGTAAACATTAATTCTTACATTATACTAACCATTAACACCTACACTATACTATATATTAACCCCTACACCAGTGGCGTACACACAATCCACGGGGCCCCGGTGCGAAACTGAACCGTGGCCCCCCCATTCCCTCCCTCTCCCGGCCCCCCCACCCCCGGATAGACACACACACACATACAGGCACACATATATACACACACATACACACATACAGACAGACAGATACATACAGGCACATGCACACATACATACATACATACATACATACAGACCGACACACACACACAGGCACAGACAGGCACACACACACACAGGCACACATACACACATACAGACACACACACAAGACACACATACATACAAAGACATATACATACAAACAGACAGGCATACATACATACATACAGACAGACACACAGAGACATGCACACATACATACAGACAGACAGACACACATACAGACACATACATACAGACACATACATACAAAGACACATACATAAGACACACACACACATACACACACACCAGACACACATACATACAAAGACACATACACACATACATACAGTCAGCCAGTAGAGGCTGGATTAACCCTGCAATGTAAACATAGCAGTTTCTCTGAAGGGTTAGAACCTGTGGTTAGAATTCCTAAACAACACTAACACCTAAAACATCCCTCCACTTAACATTAGCCATTAATCTCTATTCTAAGACATTCGTGAGAATGGGGACCCCCTAACTGCATGGAGGAATGTTTTCTCCCCATTTATTACAGGAAATAATCGCACATATCATGTCACCATCTGTGTAATACAGAGCTAGAAACAATATTTATATGTGTGTGTAGTGATAAGTTTCCTATCGCTTTTTTTTTTTTTTTTACGAATTATCTAAACTCTGTATGGTGTTGAACAGGGTGAGAAATATTTTCTTAATTTTGTTGCATGTTTCGGTTCTATCTGTAACGCATGTCTCGTGCTGGCCGGATAGCAAATTGGTTCATGAGGCTCTGATGCAATTCTTGGCCTGCTAGACTCCCCTTATTGTTAATCTAATGAGCAACCACCACTGCATCTTGTCAGCTACACTAGACTTATTCCCAGCAAGACCCACATTTGTCTGTTTCCATGCCAGAGCAACATGATCCATAGATGACACTTAAATACAATTATAATTCTTCTGAAACCACATCTAGTTAAACACATCTGGTTGAAGAAGCATGTGTAATGTTATCCTGGAGATTCTCTTTGAAAGCAGTCTAATGAAAGCATTAATGACCGAGTGAAGAATGTTTTGCATTGAACATGTGGTCCTATAGCGGTTGATTATAAGGAGATTTTCATATGATGCTAGCTGTAACTCTGTAATAAAGGCCAAAAATGTGTTTATTATTATTAACAGAAAACACTTACCAAAGTCTAAAGAAATTGTACTTTCTAGACAACTAAATTAGTCTTGATTGCAAGGAATAATAAACAGTTTTTACTACGTGTTTTGTGAATCCACACATATCTACGAACTATAATTACAGGAAACACAGTGAGAATGCATCCAGATCTTGTGCTTGCTACCAGAAAGTACAATTCACCCTGCTTCGTTGTGTCAGGAAGTTATCAGGCAGTATTACTTTACTGAGAGGGTAGTGGATGCATGGAATAGCCTTCCAGCTGAAGTGGTAGAGGTTAACACAGTAAAGGAGTTTAAGCATGCATGGGATAGGCATAAGGCTATCCTAACTATAAGATAAGGCCAGGGACTAATGAAAGTATTTAGAAAACTGGGCAGACTAGATGGGCTGAATGGTTCTTATCTGCCGTCACATTCTATGTTTCTATGTTTCTATGTTTCTATGCTTCTATGTTTCTATGTGTGACTGTGGCTACAAAACTATAATTAGGGGGATGTAGCATCACTTGTAACATTCATGCTTGGCACATTCCGGTTCAGATGAGGGACTGGATTCTTTAATTTGTGGGTCAAGATAATTCCAGGCTAATTATATAACACTACCTTTCTCATCTCACAGTATAGGCAGTTAGATCGAGAGTCTGGTGAATCAATACCTCCTTGGTATAATTAACCGACTTCATGGGAAAACTGGATAAAAAGTCAAAAGGAAAAGAGGCAATGTCATTTGAGGGAGTCCTCCTCATTGTTTCCGTTCTGGGGGAATTGTTCATCTGATTTTGGGGCCTTCCCTGATATGGGAGTCATGAGGAATTCAATGTGATACATTTATGGTGCCTACCACCCTCTGTGAGTCACACACCAAAGGATAGATTTATTCGTCTGTCTCATGGTTACCAGGGGGTCCTGGAGATACCCTAAATGTTTATTTTACTATAACTGATTTTATCAGAGCAGGAGAGTTATGGCCCAGGCAAAATACTGTTTCACCAATAGGCATCCTGCTTTGAAATTGCGGAAATATATAATTATGTAGCAAACATTTGTCAAAATATTGTGCTATAACAGCGCCAGACAACGTTGTCTCTCTAACTGCAGCTAAAAGGAGATCGTTGTAAATCTACCCTTGAAACACACTAGCGAGTGGAATGTGGGGATTTATGCTGGCTGCAACGCTAAAAACATTGAGCAGTATGTCACAAAATATGTTACCAATAACCTGCACCAATTTTGCTTTACCTTTTTTTTTTTTTCAAGAAATGAAGAGATGATTCGGACTTTTTAAATCCTCTTTGTGTAATTGATACTTTTGTTTAACTAAGCATTAAAATTGCACTTGCGCAACAATAATTGAATATATCCAAGATAATTACTCTCCGCCATATGTAACCCATTACCGGAAAGAGACCCTTGTATAAGATTTTTAGTGCGTTTTGCAGATGGCCGGGGTCAGAGAAACTGCTCTCTGGATGTTATTAATTTTATAAAGATAGCCCGCCATTAAAAATAATAGATATATTTCAAAGGAGCAATATCATAGAGTTGTCCTAATTTAAACATGCTGCTTATTTACAAAGGAGCGATTTCATAAAGACATACTCATCTAAACCTGATTATACAAAGAACACACTGAATGAGGACAAAGAATTCATTTCATGATTATATTGTACTTTGCTTGCACACGTTTTCGGATTAGTAAAATATTTATTTAACGATATGACCACACAAGTAGATAATGAGATCTAATTTTCCATCTGGGTGACTGCAAGATGGATTTCTGTCTGCTCGTATTATTTTATAAAGTGAAGAGAGAAAATGTTACATGCAGTTTATATTCTAGGTTATTACAATCTATTTTAAAAGCCTCTATTACGTGCAATTTTCTAATTACGGCATAATTGTGTTGGATTATATAACCAGTACTATAACTAATTGCAGTAGACCTCAAGCAAGTTACCACAGAAACAGATCTTTACACTAGGTCTAAGTCCACTGAGATAATGTTGTAGCCCATAACCTTCTCTTTCCAATCATAAAATAAATCACAAGTGTTGGGGTCTCCATAATCTCCATTTATACTAGAGAGGTCCAGGGAATGGATAATACATGAAGTGGTCCCCAAGACCCTGTGTTTACCAAGGACCACAAAGATAATGTATGGACATATAAACGTTGCTTTACTTTCACCGTTCCTGTGGAACTCACTTCCCTCCTCCGTTAGATACTCACCCAGTCTCCACTCCTTCAACAAATCATTAAAAGCCCACTTCTTCATAAAAGCGTATCAATTATACTGCTAATAGCTCCCGACTGATTCCTCTCTTTGCAATTTTGCATTTCGACATATGTTTTTATTTTAAAAGCCTTTTTCAATTGCCAGAACAATAAAAGTTTTTCGGGCTACTTAGGCTATTTAAGGGTTCCTCTAAGCACCAAAACTACTTCATTTTGCTGTAGTGGTTATAGTAAGTACAAGAAGTCTGACTTGGCAGTCTTCTGTTTCAAAGCTCCTCTGCTATGTAATTGGTGATGTTTTGTGTTTTTCAGCTTTTATAACAGCGTTGGCATGGTGGCCATTGATTTCACTTATGCGGGAATAAATTAATTATTCTATAAACTTCTGCTGGACAAGAGTTTATAGGCTAGGACTAGATCCCACAGACCAGTATAAGACACTATTAATTGGAACACACTGACCCAATAAATAGTGAATCTGCAGGAAATTTTTGAAGAGGAATATTTTTATTTAGAATTTGTAATTGTTTTCATTATTTTTTTCCAACATTATCTATATAACGTAGGGGTTATAATAACCATAATGTTTCCTTTTAATTCCACTGCAGATTTAAGATAACTGTAAATACTATGCTATATTTTATTTACTCATTTCATTTCTTCTCATTAAAGAAATACTCCAGGCTTTGGTACTCCCTATTTGTCAATGAATTGTGCAGATAATCAATTAACAGAATATTATTATTAAACCCTCAGGGTTTATAAATATTTAAGAGCTCAATTTTTCTTAAGCCATTTTAATAAATTCTCAGTGGATATATTTTATTTCAGGCGTCTCTTGGAGCTGTAAAATATGCTGCAGGCTGCTGCTGTCAAATTGTGAGGCTCGGAACGTCTTAAGAACTATTGGGTAAAACGCAGCTCCTTAGAGAACATTGTCTACATTCCACCTAAAAATATTAATGGTTGCTGACATGTGGTAGCTACAGTATGGCCATCAACCAACCATGGACAATTATATCTATCTAGGGATTTATCTATGGATATACATTCCATGGATATAGATTATATATATTAGTGTTGTGCGTCACCTGCATATCTGGAGTTTTGGAGGCCCCCTTTGGCATAGAAACTTGAGAAGTCATCTTTTTCACGACTATCTCAGAGTTTCCAGCTAAACATGTAAATTAGCACTGACACACGTCGTATTTCAGACTTCACACTGCATTACCCTTAGCAGTGGACAGTGGAATTTTTTTTTTTAAACCAATGTATGGGTTATGTACAGTTTTGACTTTTGGGTAACATTTTGGGGAATAATTAATCTCTATAAAGTGGTTCAGGTGCCATGCCCCCATAGTTTATCCTAGTTCAACGGGAGGGGGTGCAATGTTTTCATTGCACAGTTTAAATGCCTCTGGTGGCTGTCATGCGTTTCCAATGAAATAGCCGACTAAAACTGAGATTGACACAGCACAGCGTTTTGGCCTACATTCACACTAGCCTCTCCATGCTATGGGAATGCACTGGATTGGCTGAGATCGTTGGTCCCTATGATCTCAGCCAAGGAGGCTGAGCTTCCCCATGGAGACAGGATTGGTGAGGATAAAAGATTAGTAAACGCCCTTGGGGATGGGGGGAATTAAACCAGTAACCTAGAAAATATAGCCTTGGGAATACATGTTGGAATTCCCAATACTATAGTGTTTCTTTAAAAGAAACCTTCTTGAACTGATCGGCACAACTTCTCAAGGCAGTGATTTCTATATCTTTACTATTACTTTAAATAACCATTTCCACTGGTATAGGTGAAATCTCCCCTCTTCAAATCAAAAAATGTTAAAACTAGGGATTTTATTTACTAAATGATTTATGTATTGCTAGCTATCGCTAGTAATATTATGTCGTTGGCTTTATTAATATGAATTAGAACTGCCTACATGAACAAACAGGGTTACTTACTAAAGTGAGAATTCAAAGTGACTCAATGTGAACCTGATCACAGAGATGACTTAAAAAACTTTCTAGTTCGGCTGGTCTGACCTGAAATTTCAAATTCATTCTGAATTCATATTGAATTCTCACATTAGTGAATAACTCTCATAGTGTTTAAAGACCCTACAACTGTGTAAAAGCCGTAGTACCGTACTACCTAACATTGTGTATATGTGTCATTTTTAATTAGAACATAAAATCACATTGTGATATACCGTATATACTCGAGTTTAAGACGAGTTTTTCAGCACATTTTTTTGTGCTGAAAAACCCCCACTCGTCTTATACTCGAGTGAGTGTCTGTATTATGGCAACTTACATTGCCATAATACAGACCAGGACCGCCGGGCTCATTACAAGCCCGGCGGTCCTGTTGGGGGCTGGCAGGAAGCTGTACCTTACCTTCACAGCAGCTCCTGTCAGCTCCCTTCTCTCTACTCCGGTCAGCTCCCCACTGCAAGTCTCGCAAGAGCCGCGGGGTCAGAGCGTGGCAACGCTACGCGCGGCCGCAAGACTTACAGAGGGAGCTGACCGGAGGAGAGAGAAGGGAGCTGACAGGAGCTGCTGTGAAGGTAAGGTACAGCTCGCTGCCAGCCCCCCTCCTACTACAGCCCATCCACTGGACCACCAGGGAATGAGAGCCCCCCTCCCTGGCCAGCTAACAAGCAGGGAGGGGGGACAAATAAAATATAAATAAAAATAATGAATTTAAAATAATTATATAATAATAATAATAATAGTAATAATAATATAGAAATAAAATATAATATATAAAAAAATAATATTTTAATAATAATAATAATGAAAAAAAATAATAATAAAAATGCCCACCCCCCCCACCAAGGCTCTGCATCAGACACACAAACACACTCTGCATCACACACACACTACATTTATACACACACACACTGTATTCATACACACCCACACTGCATTCATACACACACACAAACTACATTCATACACACACACACTGCATTCATACACACACTGCACACACTGCATTCATACACACACTGCATTATATACACACACACTACGCACACTGCATTCTAACACACACACTGCATTCATACACATACACTGCACTCATACACACACACACACACCGCATTCATACAAACACACACACACACTGCATTCATTATATACACACACTGTAAATATTCAATTAATATAATTTTGGGGAGATAATTTTATTTAGAAATTTACCAGTAGATGCTGCATTTCCCACCCTAGTCTTATACTCGAGTCAATACGTTTTCCCAGTTTTTTTGGGTAAAATTAGGGGTCTCGACTTATATTCGGGTCGACCTATACTCGAGTATATACGGTATTCAATGTTTAAGCACAAGAACCCCAACCAATTCCTATAACATACACAACTTCCCACAAGCCCAATAGCCAATACTGAATGTGAATGAAGAAAAAAAATCTATTAAAAAATTTACACAAAATTTAGGTTCAATGGATTACAGAGACAAGTGTGGGGAATTGAGATTTTTTTTTTTGGAATACTTTGGTTTCTAAAATGAATTTTGCAAGTTGATTAAAATATCATTGTCAACTAATTAAAGAACATTTGTAATATTTTACAATTTTGTGTATACAACAACAAGAAAGAACATTTTGATGATCACTTACATGGAATAGATCTGGTATAGGTAAACGGTAAAGATGAACATGACGTACATTGAATAACTGAGCTGCGTATTTTAATGCCTAACTCCTCATCCCCCCACTAGAACAAAGTAAAGTCTTACCAGCAGGTTCTCAGGTTTGATGTCTCTATGAACAATGTTTAAGCTGTGCAGGTATTTGATGGCACTCATTAGATTATACAGCATTCCGTTTGCATCTCGCTCTGTGTATTTGTTAGTTGAAGTTATAGCGTCAAATAAATCTCCTCCCTTCGATAAAAAAAAAAATAGTAATACAGTAAGTACTAAGTACAATAAAATAATTAACATATAATAGTAAAAAAACATTTCATACTGGTACTCGAGTTTACTAGATATTATACTAGGTATCATAATATATTTATTTATCATGAAAAAATAACTTGTGTTAAACAGTATATATATAGGTTACCTTTAAATTTCATATATTTAATGATATAGTTAGTATCAATGGATGTTAACATGGTGCTATGCATTCCTTAAATAAAAATAAAAATCACAATTGCATTAAATATCCATTTTTTTTTACAATTTAGTTAAATTTTAAATCAATTATAAAAGGGCTGAAAGAAAAAAGATACGATAAATAAAGATACGGCATTATATATGCATTTTAAATTGTAAACTTTCATTTGCTGCCTCTATGTTTGCTGGGGACTAACCTTTATTAAGGATTCTGCTTGCTGCCATGGTGGCGCAATTAGGGAGATTTAAGAAAATTTTTCCACTGACAGCCATAAAGTCAGGGTTCCAGGAACTAATTAATGTCTCGCCTTAATTTTCCCTCTCTTTTAGCTGATGGTTTGTAGATACAGACCGTGCATCGAGCCAATCCCAGGCATTCACGTATCTTGTGTGAACTTATGAGTGCGTCCTAATTGTAATGTGAATATGTATATGTTGCTATGTGTGTATGTGTGTAATCACTATGTGTGCGTGTCAGATTTCCTCTGTGTGCATGTGTGCAATGTCAGTATGTATTTATGTTAATATACATGTGTCTGTCCGTATGGGTGTATGTCAGATTTTGTGTGTGTGTGTGCGCAATGCCATTATGTGTGTATGCTAGTGTTCAAGTGTATATAGCAAACTAAGATGAGAACGTACATGCCTAAAGTGAGGATACAGCCATTTAGGTGCATCCAGGAGGGGGCAAACCAGTTTGTAGAGAAAACGTGGGCACACCAGGTGGTATAAAACGTAGGCTTTATTAGGGAAAAGATACAGCGACATTTCAGAGCAGTTCATGAGCTTTATCAGGACCGTTAGTGTAGGCTTGTCTGTATTTCTACATGTGTTATAACAGTTTGAGTTTTTGTGACTGCGTGTATAATGTAAATATGTATTTTAGTGCTTTTCTGTGTTTGTATGGCTGTGTGTGTTTGTAAGTAGTCTGCTCAGAACACTGAGTTACATTCCCTCACCTTCATAGGCGTGCGCACGGGGTGTGCCGGGTGTGCCTGGGCACACCCTAATCCCCGCGGCACGCCTATGTATTGAGACCGGCAGGGGAGATCTCAGGATCCCCTCTGCCGGCTCATGCAGAGCCGGCGCTATCCGAGCGCCGGCTCTGCTCTCAGCCTCCCCTCACCGGCTCACAGGCATGGAGGGAGGCAGGAGAGGACCGGCGGAGCTATTGCCAGCAGCTCCGCCGGGTTCCTCTCGCGAGATCTGAGCGTTGCCGCGGCAACGCTCAGATCTCGCGTGAGTGAACTCTAGCCCTGCGGGGCTAGAGTTCACTCTCCTCTGGACCACCAGGGAAGGATGGCAGCAGCAGCAGGATCCCCCCTCCCAGGCATAAGGTAACAAGGGAGGGGGGATAACTGATCTGCCCCCACCTCCACTGGACCACCAGGGACAAGGAACAAGAATCCCCCCTCCCCACATAAAGTAAGAAGGGAGGGGGGATATTAAATAATGTACCCCCACCTCCACCCCCCACAGCACACACACACACACACAGCACCCACAGACATACACAGCACCCACACACATACACAGCACCCACAGACATACACAGCACCCACACACAGCACCCACAGACATACACAGCACCCACACACATACACAGCACCCACAGACATACACAGCACACCCACAGACATACACAGCACACCCACACACATACACAGCACACCCACAGACATACACAGCACCCACAGACATACACAGCACCCACAGACATACACAGCACCCACAGACATACACAGCACACCCACAGACATACACAGCACACCCACACACATACACAGCACACCCACAGACATACACAGCACCCACAGACATACACAGCACCCACAGACATACACAGCACCCACAGACATACACAGCACCCACACACATACAGCACCTACACACATACAGCACCCACAGACACACAGCACCGACAGACACACAGCACCCACACACATACAGCACCCACAGACACACAGCACCCACAGACACAGCACCCACACACATACAGCACCCACACACACATACAGCACCCACACACACAGCACCCTCACAAACACAAACAGGACCCTAACACACACACACAAAACACTACCAGTACCCTCACACACAAACAGCACCCTGACACACAGTACATTTACAGCACCCTCACAAGTGCACACACACACACACAAACAGCACCCTGACACACAGTACATTCACAGCACCCTCACAAGCACGCACACACAAACACCGTCACCCACATAGTACACTACCAACACACACACATCACACTAACAGCACCCTCACACAGCACACACACAGCTTTGTGTGTGTGTGTGTGTATATATGTGTATATATATACATACATATACATATATATATATATATATATATATATATATATACAAGTGAAAGCTTGGCACTCTCCTCAAAGACAATAAACGTGTCTTAATATGCCTGGGTGCAAATTGCTGGCGTCAAATATATACAGAAAAATGAAAAATCAAAATGCACTCACAGGTCTTCTTAAGTGGAACACTTAGTGCTTTATTGTTTCATAACTGGTGTACAAAAATCAATCGACGTTTCGACCCTGCCGGGTCTTTTTCAAGATCACAGAGTACATGGCAGTGAAGTGTTTATATATGAAATACAAATCTAAATCAATGTGCACTTACCCAATGGTGAAGTGAGGAGGAGTGAGTCTGCCCGTTAGAACCCGGAAGTGCTTGGAAGCCGCATAGAACGTCACGTGATCGGGACGTCGGACGGAAGAAAAGTGGTTGCCGAGGCAATGATATACACAGAAAAAACTAAGATGCCGGGCGCAAGTGAAACGCTGTGGAGAACAGAGTGGGTAGTGTAGACTACCGAAAAGTCTATATAGCTCAGATGCCAGGAAAGGGTGCTAATAGACAAACCAGTGCAGTGCACTGACGTGTTAAGGGTTATAAACACAAATGTGACAAAAGGTGCCCAACCAAAAAAATACAACCAATGAGACAACACAAAAAGCCTGACATCATAAATTAAAGATTAAAATCAAAGCGGAGAATACATATATTTATACAATGTTATATGCATAATATATACATGATTTATACACTAAAGCATGCTGTAAAATGTACTGATAATGTGATGATCTAGTACTACAAAATATATCATAAACTCTAAAGGTGACACGGACTTACTCCAATACCTATATATATTTTTCTAAATAAGTATCATATCTAAAGGATAAATGGGACAGCCCATGAGTAACAAACTGACCCCACTTGGAGTAGTCTGAGGTACCCATGGACTGATCTAAAGTCCCATATCAGAACAACTTAATAGATAATTGAGCAGGAAAATAAATCAATAAGTGACCAAATGCCACTAACAACTACATCTAGCTTAATGCCAGATATTAACACTCAGTTGACTATCTAAGACAGAACAAACTTTAAATCCGATATGCAAAATGGTAGTACGTTACTGATAGCATATGATTGCTATGTACAAATGAACAAACTAATAATAAATAATAACTAAAAACATAACAAAAATACTCTAATGCTGATCGAACACTCACGTCTAATGGAATCACATAGATCTCTATGTGTGGCTAATCTATAATAGGATCTATCCTGTAGAATCATAATTGTAGCATATAATTGCTACATACATATCAAACACCAAAAGTGAAGATAGAGATAATAATAGTCCATCCCCAACATAACTGATAATCTTAGAACACTCTCGACTGCCTGGAAAAGATTAGTATGCCCAGAGGATGCTGGTAGCATATGATTGCTACCTATGAAAAAAATATATAATAAAAAAGTATAATAAAAGATTATAATAAGAAATGTTAATGTAAATACGTGGTAAACGGATCTCGATGGTACAGGAAAAACCAAACCTATGATGATAATGATCTCCACCCTCATGAGAACATAGAATATATGATGTTTTCGTTTAGTCCCTTAGGTGTAACTGTGTCCAAATAATGGATCCAATAGGCTTCTCTGTGTAAAAGGATTTTGGATCAATCGCCGCCTCGGTCTAGAGGAGGTACATGGTCAATCCCAATAAATTTAAGTGTGGGAAGATGGTGTTGCTGTCACGATCCCGGGGAACCCAACACGCTAACACACACACAGACACACACACAGAAAGTGTGCTGTACCGGTCCTTAGAGTGGCCGGGCTAAGCACACAAAGAATAGTCAGGAGACAAGCCGAGTAAGGGGAACCAGAAAACAGAATAACGAGAAACAAGCCGAGGTCAAAGGGTAGGAGAAAGTCACAAAGTCAGTATAACAAGCCAGAGGGTACGTAACCAGAAAGCACACGTTCACAATCAATACTATAAAGCAAAGACCACAACAGGGCACAGATAGACAGGAAAGGTAAGTATTTAAATCCTAGCCTGAATCCTGATTGGCTAACCACCAATCAGTATTAACAAACACACGTGGGGGATATCTATACCCCCCACTGTGTTTGTTGCACTGTAGCTTTAACGCCGGGTCACGTGAGTGACCCCGGCGCTTAGATAATAGTGCCGGCTCCCAGCGTGCAGCGTTAGACATGCTGCCGCTGGGAGGAGGAGAGGAGGACGCGAGCGGCGTGTCAGGAGGAGAGGACGCCGCTCGCTTAACGGTAAGGGGAGAGGGGACCGCGGGCGGCGACGGACCGAGGGTGAGTGCTGCGAGAGGATTGCAGCCTCCCCTCACCGCTGCCCGCGGAGCCCTGACATAACCCCCCCCTCGAAGACCGCCCAGGGGGCGGGAAGCTGAAGGCTTCAAAGGAAACCGCGCATGAAAGGAGCGGATCAAGGAGGGGGCGTCCAAGTCAGAGACAGAAACCCACGACCGCTCCTCCGGGCCATAACCCTTCCAATCAACCAGATACTGCAACCGACCTCGAGAGAAACGAGAATCAAGGAGAGCAGCCACCTCATATACGTCACTAGAGACCGCGCGGAGGGCATCGGAACGCCTGAGAGAGCCAGAGAACCGATTACAGAGCAAGGGCTTCAAAAGGGAGGTGTGAAAGGTGTTAGGTATGCGCATGGAAGGGGGCAAGGCCAGGGAGTAGGATACAGGATTCACCCTACGCAACACCTTATAGGGACCAAGGAACTTGGGCGCGAACTTCATCGAGGGAACCCTAAGGCGGAGATTCCTAGAGGACAACCAAACCCTATCACCCGGAGCATAAGAAGGAGCCGCACACCTACGACGATCAGCAAACCTCTTTTGAGTAGCAGCAGCACGACAAAGAGCAGCATGGACCTGATCCCACATCTTCCGTAAGGAGGCGAGGTGCTCGTCCAAAGCGGGCATTCCCTTGTCGGAGAATACACCGGGAAGGACAGCGGGTTGGAACCCATAAGCCACCATAAAAGGACTTACGCCAGTAGAAGAATGAGACACAGTGTTCCTGGCAAACTCAGCCCAGGGAAGGAGACGGGACCAGTTGTCCTGGTGTGCATTCGTGAAACAGCGTAAATACAACTCCACAGACTGATTTGCTCGTTCGGCAGCTCCATTAGATTGCGGATGATAGGAGGAAGTAAACGATAAGGAGACCCCCATCTCAGTACAAAAGCCTCTCCAAAACCGAGAGACAAACTGAGGGCCCCTGTCAGATACGATATCTTGTGGTATACCATGCAAGCGGAACACTTCTTTGGCAAACACCTGAGCCAACTGAACCGCAGAAGGTAGCTTCTTAAGCGGAATGAAGTGCGCCATTTTGGAGAACCTATCCGTTACAGTCAAAATTACTGTCTGCCCATCAGATGAAGGAAGATCCACAATAAAGTCCATGGATAAGTGTGTCCACGGTTTCTTGGGTACAGATAGGGGCATAAGGAGTCCCAGGGGTTTAACATTAGGGGACTTACACTGTGTACAGACACGGCAAGCCTGCACGTAATCTACCACGTCTTTTTTGAGTGAGGGCCACCAAAACTGTTGGAGAAGACCCTTGTAAGTCTTGGTAACCCCTGGATGACCAGCCGTTTTGGCTGTGTGAAATAAAGTCAACAACTTCTTTCTGTCTTTTACTTTCACGTACAGCTTACCAGTAGGGGTCTCAGAGGGTGCTTGGGGTTGGTATGACTTGATACCATCAAGGAAAAGAGACGAGATAACCAAACGGGTAGTAGCTATTATATTAGTTGTGGGTACAATGGGCTCAGGAGTGGAGGTAATAGAATCTACAGGTTCGTACTGGCGGGAGATGGCATCAGCCTTGACATTTCGGTAACCAGGCCTGTATGTGATTATGTACTGAAAACGTGAGAGAAATAAAGACCATCTAGCCTGACGAGAGGATAACCTCTTAGCATCTGCGATATAGGATAGATTTTTATGATCGGTTATAACCAAAATCTTGTGTCTAGCTCCCTCTAACAAGTACCTCCATTCTTTAAATGCCATCACTATAGCTAATAATTCCCTGTTCCCAACGTCGTAATTCTTTTCAGACTCTGACAAGCGTTTTGAAAAGTAACCACAGGGAAGGAGGGGTTCGTCATACGATTGTCTTTGTGACAACACTGCTCCTATACCTGATTCAGAGGCGTCTACTTCCAGTACAAAGGGAAGGGAAGGATCAGGATGGTGTAACACAGGGGCAGTGGCAAATGCCTTTTTTAGAGTCTCGAAGGCCACAATAGCATTAGGATTCCAAACCCTGGGGTGTAAACCCTTTTTTGTCAGTTTAGTGATAGGGGAAATAATGGATGAGAAGTTTTTAACAAACTTTCTATAATAATTGGCAAACCCTATAAATCGCTGTATTGCCTTAAGTCCTTGGGGAAGGGGCCAGGACAGTATAGCTTCCAATTTTGAAGGATCCATGCTGAATCCTTGTTCAGAAATAACATAACCCAGGAATTGTACAGAGGTTTGGTCGAATAAGCATTTCTCTAATTTACAATAAAGACCATTCTGCAACAACCTTTTAAGCACCATCCTAACATGAGTATGATGTGTCTTCAAATCTGGAGAATATACAAGTATGTCATCTAGGTAGACTACAGCACAGACATGCAGTAGATCTCTAAGGACATCGTTTATGAGGTCCTGAAAAACGGCAGGAGCATTACACAATCCAAAAGGCATGACCAGATACTCGTAATGCCCACTACGCGTATTGAACGCCGTTTTCCATTCATCATTCTCCTTAATACGAACAAGGTTATAAGCCCCCCTGAGGTCTAGTTTAGTAAAATATCTAGAACCTTTGACACGATCAAACAATTCGGTAATGAGGGGAATCGGATAGGCATTTTTAATCGTTATATTGTTTAGGGCTCTGTAGTCTATACACGGTCTCAAATCGCCCTCCTTTTTTGCCACAAAAAAGAAACCAGCACCAGCAGGAGAGGAGGACCTTCTAATAAAACCTTTACTTAAGGCCTCTCGTATGTACTCCTCCATGACCTGGTTTTCTTTCTCAGAAAGAGGGTAGACCTTACCCCTAGGAGGCATAGTACCCGGTAATAGGTTTATGGCACAGTCATACTCACGGTGTGGGGGTAGCTTATCTGCCTCCCTTTTTTCGAAAACCAAAGCAAGGTCTGCATACACAGAAGGGACAGAAACAGAAAGCGGTTTAGCCGTGGGCACGTTAAGTAAACAAATGGGACGTACTTGGGCCATACAGTCTCGTTGACAAGATTCCCCCCAGGAGAGTATGTCTAAACAACCCCAATCAAGTACTGGGTTGTGTTTCACTAACCAGGGAAAACCCAGAACAATGGAAGCAGTAGGGGAGTCAATTATTTGGAAGGTTATCCTTTCCTTGTGTAAAGCACCCACACACATCTCTATATCTTGGGTCTCATGGGTCACCAGAGGTCTCTCAAGTGGTCTACCATCTATGGCCTCAACGGCCAAGGGTGTGGCCTTTTGGATCAAAGTCAAGGCTGCGGTTCTGGCAAAGGTCTCATCCATAAGGTTGTCAGCCGCACCTGAATCGATCAAGGCTTTAGTTGTTATGGTGGTTTTATTGACCAAAAGAGAGACCGTAATAAATGGTCTGGAGATGGACACATGAGGGGACAAAGTCATAACACCCGAGGCCGACCCCTCTCTAGGCCTTAGGTGCTGGAGTTTCCCTGTAATTTAGGGCATGTATTACAGTGGTGACCCCTCTTTCCACAATAGAGACATAACCCCTCCCTTCTACGATACGTTCTTTCAGCCTCAGTTAACCCCGTAGCACCCAATTGCATGGGTTCGGGGGATGGTTGCCTAGGAGCGGGTAACGCTAGTAATGCAGTACTGGGTAGAGCAGGTAACACCCGTGTATCCAGCCGTCTTTGACTACGTCTCTCTCTAATGCGGTTATCAATAAGGATTACGTAGTCTATAATATCATCTAGAAGGACAGGCAGTTCCCTGGATGCTATTTCCTCCAGTATGTAAGCGGCCAAACCCTCCTGAAAGGCTGTTACGAGGGCGTCGTTATTCCAAACCACTTCAGCTGCTAGAGTGCGGAATTCGATAGTATAATCCGCTACAGATCTGTTACCCTGTCGAACCCTAAGCAGAGCTTTGCCAGCAGAGGCAACCCTACCGGGTTGATCAAACGTGCGTTTGAATGCTGACAAAAAATCCGCAAAGGACATAGGAGACATATTTTCCCACATGGGGTTTGCCCATGCTAAAGCTCTCCCAGACAGGTGGTTTATCAAAAAGGCAATTTTGGATCTGTCGGTGGGATAGGAACGTGGATTCATCACCAGATGGATGTCAATTTGATTGAGGAAACCACGACACAATGCTGGGTCACCACTATAGCGCTGTGGCGGTGTCATATGGACTACATGGGCAGGAACGGGTACTGGAGTGGCAATGGGTTCGGACACAGCAGCAACCGCCTCCTGGACGGCAGGCTGCAGGTGTGCAGTACGAGCCAGTATGGTCTGCAAAGCTTGAGCAAACTGATCCATACGGTGGTCCAAGCCATCCATTCTAGCCTCCTGATTAACTAGGAGCTGTGGTATGTAGGCAGGTTCCATTATGGCCCTGTTGTAATGTCACGATCCCGGGGAACCCAACACGCTAACACACACACAGACACACACACAGAAAGTGTGCTGTACCGGTCCTTAGAGTGGCCGGGCTAAGCACACAAAGAATAGTCAGGAGACAAGCCGAGTAAGGGGAACCAGAAAACAGAATAACGAGAAACAAGCCGAGGTCAAAGGGTAGGAGAAAGTCACAAAGTCAGTATAACAAGCCAGAGGGTACGTAACCAGAAAGCACACGTTCACAATCAATACTATAAAGCAAAGACCACAACAGGGCACAGATAGACAGGAAAGGTAAGTATTTAAATCCTAGCCTGAATCCTGATTGGCTAACCACCAATCAGTATTAACAAACACACGTGGGGGATATCTATACCCCCACTGTGTTTGTTGCACTGTAGCTTTAACGCCGGGTCACGTGAGTGACCCCGGCGCTTAGATAATAGTGCCGGCTCCCAGCGTGCAGCGTTAGACATGCTGCCGCTGGGAGGAGGAGAGGAGGACGCGAGCGGCGTGTCAGGAGGAGAGGACGCCGCTCGCTTAACGGTAAGGGGAGAGGGGACCGCGGGCGGCGACGGACCGAGGGTGAGTGCTGCGAGAGGATTGCAGCCTCCCCTCACCGCTGCCCGCGGAGCCCTGACAGTTGCATAGCCAAGAAATGTTTAGCCACGGGTTTTTCCGTGGTTTGGTCCCGATATGCCGTCATTATCCCGGATCGATGACCCCTCATCCTATCGCGTAATGTGAGGTCTGTCTTCCCGACATACGATAGTCCACATGGACAGGTCACCATGTAGATGACATGGTCTGTCGTGCAGGTGATGTAGTGCTTAATCGGTATCCGTTTGCCCGTGTGTGGGTGGGCAAAGGAGGTGCTGGTCAGCATATGGCTACACGTTACACAACCAGTGCACTTAAAGCAGCCTTTCTTTTTTATCCATGTTTTCTTAGTATAACATTGTGTAGGATCGTTCCGAACTAATAAGTCCCTCAGATTACGGTTTCTTTTGTAGCTGATCATAGGATGTTGTTGGAAAATCGACGGGAGATTCTTATCGGCTTGAATTACATCCCAATGCCTGTGTATCGTGTTTTTTATTTTTGTTGTTGCTGTGTGGTAGGTCATAGGGAGAAACAATTGTGTCTTCTTGGTTTTGCTATTGACGCTAAAATCTAAGCGTTCTCTGGCTCTTTTTTCAGCAATCTCCAATGTGTGAGGGGCATAGCCTCTATCAATAAAGCGTTGTTTCATTTCCGCCAGCTGAGTATTCATATGAGAGATGTCACTGTTATAGTGTAGGACTCTGAGAAACTGAGAGATAGGCAGAGAGTCTTTTAGATGTTGGGGGTGAAAGCTGGTGGCTAATAGGATAGCATTTCTGTCCGTGTCTTTGCGGTGTAAAGTATAGCCAATTTCACCCATATTTTTGTACAATAAAACATCCAAAAAGGGAATTTGGTCACGATTCTGATTGAGAGTGAATTTTATGGTGGTGGGTAACGTGTTTAATTGTTGAACCATATCTTCCAATTCCTGATTTGGAGAAGTCCATAGGAGAAGGATGTCATCCACAAATCTTAAATACCTCAGTATATTATTTGCGTATGTGGAGAAAATGTATTGTTGTTCGAACCATGACATGAAGATGTTAGCGTATGATGGAGCCATGGCCGCCCCCATAGCAGTCCCAGATATTTGCAAATAAAAATTACCCTCGAATTTAAAATAATTGCAAGAGAGTGCAATAGTGAGTAATTCCAAAATAAATTCGATAGGGGGGCCTTTGTATGTTGTACATTTGGACAAGGTAATGCGGACAGCTTCAATCCCTTCCGCTTGGGGTATTGCCGTATATAGGTTCTGAACGTCCAGAGTGACAAAAATAAATTCACTTTGTATATTCTGGCCGAGTTCTCTGAGCTGTCTTAAAAGGTCCTGGGTGTCTTTGAGGCAAAATGGCAACCCTTTAACGCAATCCTGTAGATGATGATCCACGTATTTAGCAATCGGTTCTAATAAACCACCCCTGGCCGAGACTATGGGTCTGCCTGGTGGATTGTGGCTGGATTTGTGGATCTTAGGCAGGGTGTACAATACAGGGTGTATAGGATGGATCACCAAGAGATATTTTGCTGTATTAGAATCGATATAACCAGCTTGAAGGCCGATATCGATGAGTTGTTGGATCTTTTTTTGAAATGTCTGAACAGGATCATACGTGAGTTTACGATATGTGGAAATGTCATTCAGTTGACGCATAATTTCACACTTATATTGCTGGTATGATTGAATCACAACGCCTCCGCCTTTATCTGCGGGGCGAATTACAATGTTCACATCATCACGAAGATCTTGAAGTGCAGTTTTTTCATCCAAGGTCAGATTGGGTCTATATTTGGGCGGTGTTTTTATGATACAAGTGTTCCTTGGATTGGATGGTAATAGTGGTTGAGGAGGTCGGGAAAGAGCTAATCCAGGTGAAAAAAACTATATAAAAAGAACGCTTTCTCAAATTTAACCTCTCTAAAACTGAACTCCTTGTCTTTCCTCCTCCTAATACTGATCCTCCTCTCTCACTCTCCCTTCAAGTCAGTGATATCCACATAAGTCCATCCCTACAAGCGCGCTGTCTTGGCGTCATACTTGACTCTGGTCTCACCTTTGAGTCTCACATCCAGTTTGTTGCCAAGTCCTGTAGGTTCCAACTCAAAAACATAGCCCGCATCCGCCCCTTTCTTACGCAAGATGCTACCAAGGAGCTTGTCCATGCTCTAGTAATTTCCCGCATGGATTACTGTAACCCTCTCCTGATTGGTCTCCCCAAAAGCCGTACTGCCCCGCTACAGTCTGTAATGAATGCTGCAGCTAGACTGATTTTCCTATCCAGTCGGTCCTCTCACACCTCGCCCCTCTGCCAGTCCTTACATTGGCTCCCTGTATCCTATAGGAGTCAATTCAAAGTGCTAACCCATACATTTAAAGCACTGAACAATTCCAGCCCCTCTTATATCTCTTCACTGATCCAGAGGTATGCCCCTCCTCGGACCCTCCGCTCTGCCCGCGACCACCTCCTGACCGCTGCTCGCACCCGTACGGCCAACTCACGCTTGCAGGACTTCTCACGGGCGGCTCCTCTCCTATGGAATAACTTGCCTACTGCCATCAGACTCTCCCCTAGTCTTCAATCATTTAAGAAGGGCCTTAAATCCCATCTCTTCAGGAAAGCGTATGGCCTCCCAGAGTAATCTCTCCCTTACATACCTGTCCCTATGGGATAGTGCTTTGCTCTCTCCTCCAGCTCTGCTTCACTCCTACTTGATATTTCCTATCCTAATGTTTCTAATACCCCACCTCCTATAGACTGTAAGCTCATTTGAGCAGGGTCCTCTTCAACCTATTATTCCTGTAAGTTTTCTTGTAATTGTCTTATTTATTGTTACATCCCCCCCTCTCAAAATATTGTAAAGCGCTACGGAATCTGTTGGCGCTATATAAATGGCAATAATAATAATAATAATAATAATATAAGTGTGAAATTATGCGTCAACTGAATGACATTTCCACATATCGTAAACTCACGTATGATCCTGTTCAGACATTTCAAAAAAAGATCCAACAACTCATCGATATCGGCCTTCAAGCTGGTTATATCGATTCTAATACAGCAAAATATCTCTTGGTGATCCATCCTATACACCCTGTATTGTACACCCTGCCTAAGATCCACAAATCCAGCCACAATCCACCAGGCAGACCCATAGTCTCGGCCAGGGGTGGTTTATTAGAACCGATTGCTAAATACGTGGATCATCATCTACAGGATTGCGTTAAAGGGTTGCCATTTTGCCTCAAAGACACCCAGGACCTTTTAAGACAGCTCAGAGAACTCGGCCAGAATATACAAAGTGAATTTATTTTTGTCACTCTGGACGTTCAGAACCTATATACGGCAATTCCCCAAGCGGAAGGGATTGAAGCTGTCCGCATTACCTTGTCCAAATGTACAACATACAAAGGCCCCCCTATCGAATTTATTTTGGAATTACTCACTATTGCACTCTCTTGCAATTATTTTAAATTCGAGGGTAATTTTTATTTGCAAATATCTGGGACTGCTATGGGGGCGGCCATGGCTCCATCATACGCTAACATCTTCATGTCATGGTTCGAACAACAATACATTTTCTCCACATACGCAAATAATATACTGAGGTATTTCAGATTTGTGGATGACATCCTTCTCCTATGGACTTCTACAAACCAGGAATTGGAAGATATGGTTCAACAATTAAACACGTTACCCACCACCATAAAATTCACTCTCAATCAGAATCGTGACCAAATTCCCTTTTTGGATGTTTTATTGTACAAAAATATGGGTGAAATTGGCTATACTTTACACCGCAAAGACACGGACAGAAATACTATCCTATTAGCCACCAGCTTTCACCCCCAACATCTAAAAGACTCTCTGCCTATCTCTCAGTTTCTCAGAGTCCTACGCTATAACAGTGACATCTCTCATATGAATACTCAGCTGGCGGAAATGAAACAACGCTTTATTGATAGAGGCTATGCCCCTCACACATTGGAGATTGCTGAAAAAAGAGCCAGAGAACGCTTAGATTTTAGTGTCAATAGCAAAACCAAGAAGACACAATTGTTTCTCCCTATGACCTACCACACAGCAACTACAAAAATAAAAAACACGATACACAGGCATTGGGATGTAATTCAAGCGGATAAGAATCTCCCGTCGATTTTCCAACAACGTCCTATGATCAGCTACAAAAGAAACCGTAATCTGAGGGACTTATTAGTTCGGAACGATCCTACACAATGTTATACTAAGAAAACATGGATAAAAAAGAAAGGCTGCTTTAAGTGCACTGGTTGTGTAACGTGTAGCCATATGCTGACCAGCACCTCCTTTGCCCACCCACACACGGGCAAACGGATACCGATTAAGCACTACATCACCTGCACGACAGACCATGTCATCTACATGGTGACCTGTCCATGTGGACTATCGTATGTCGGGAAGACAGACCTCACATTACGCGATAGGATGAGGGGTCATCGATCCGGGATAATGATGGCATATCGGGACCAAACCACGGAAAAACCCGTGGCTAAACATTTCTTGGCTATGCAACACCATCTTCCCACACTTAAATTTATTGGGATTGACCATGTACCTCCTCTAGACCGAGGCGGCGATCGATCCAAAATCCTTTTACACAGAGAAGCCTATTGGATCCATTATTTGGACACAGTTACACCTAAGGGACTAAACGAAAACATCATATATTCTATGTTCTCATGAGGGTGGAGATCATTATCATCATAGGTTTGGTTTTTCCTGTACCATCGAGATCCGTTTACCACGTATTTACATTAACATTTCTTATTATAATCTTTTATTATACTTTTTTATTATATATTTTTTTCATAGGTAGCAATCATATGCTACCAGCATCCTCTGGGCATACTAATCTTTTCCAGGCAGTCGAGAGTGTTCTAAGATTATCAGTTATGTTGGGGATGGACTATTATTATCTCTATCTTCACTTTTGGTGTTTGATATGTATGTAGCAATTATATGCTACAATTATGATTCTACAGGATAGATCCTATTATAGATTAGCCACACATAGAGATCTATGTGATTCCATTAGACGTGAGTGTTCGATCAGCATTAGAGTCTTTTTGTTATGTTTTTAGTTATTATTTATTATTAGTTTGTTCATTTGTACATAGCAATCATATGCTATCAGTAACGTACTACCATTTTGCATATCGGATTTAAAGTTTGTTCTGTCTTAGATAGTCAACTGAGTGTTAATATCTGGCATTAAGCTAGATGTAGTTGTTAGTGGCATTTGGTCACTTATTGATTTATTTTCCTGCTCAATTATCTATTAAGTTGTTCTGATATGGGACTTTAGATCAGTCCATGGGTACCTCAGACTACTCCAAGTGGGGTCAGTTTGTTACTCATGGGCTGTCCCATTTATCCTTTAGATATGATACTTATTTAGAAAAATATATATAGGTATTGGAGTAAGTCCGTGTCACCTTTAGAGTTTATGATATATTTTGTAGTACTAGATCATCACATTATCAGTACATTTTACAGCATGCTTTAGTGTATAAATCATGTATATATTATGCATATAACATTGTATAAATATATGTTGTTCTCCGCTTTGATTTTAATCTTTAATTTATGATGTCAGGCTTTTTGTGTTGTCTCATTGGTTGTATTTTTTTGGTTGGGCACCTTTTGTCACATGTGTGTTTATAGCCCTTAACACGTCAGTGCACTGCACTGGTTTGTCTATTAGCACCCTTTCCTGGCATCTGAGCTATATAGACTTTTCGGTAGTCTACACTACCCACTCTGTTCTCCACAGCGTTTCACTTGCGCCCGGCATCTTAGTTTTTTCTGTGTATATCGTTGCCTCGGCAACCACTTTTCTTCCGTCCGACGTCCCGATCACGTGACGTTCTATGCGGCTTCCAAGCACTTCCGGGTTCTAACGGGCAGACTCACTCCACCTCACTTCACCATTGGGTAAGTGCACATTGATTTAGATTTGTATTTCATATATAAACACTTCACTGCCATGTACTCTGTGATCTTGAAAAAGACCCGGCAGGGTCGAAACGTTGATTGATTTTTGTACACCAGTTATGAAACAATAAAGCACTAAGTGTTCCACTTAAGAAGACCTGTGAGTGCATTTTGATTTTTCATTTTTCTGTATATATATATATATATACACACGCCGCGTGTGCTTGTGCTTGAGGGTGCACACCCTAATGCAATAGGCTGCACACGCATATGCTCACCTTCTCATTTATATTTCCGCACCTCCATGCCATGCCAAATTTTACTTGGCAGAGTCTGTGTCTGGTGTGGAGCCTTCTAATTATGTACTTTCTGAGGGGCTTCATACTACATACGGACAAGATTTAAATACCGCAAATTTCACCGTGATCCCTGTGATTGTGGGTATATTGCTATTTCTGGATATTGTTATTTTTCTGCTATGCATCACAGGAATAGTTATACAGAGGTCCCACAAGGCAGGTGGTTGTAGGGACATCTATTTATCTCAGACAGCCATGGGACCTCCATTACAAGTTGTACATGTGTACTCCTGAGGCTATCCAGTAGCACCATTAAGAGGCTGTCATAGCCATGGGACCACTATGACAGCCTATCGCTATCACAGCTGCCCTGTGGCATGACTGACAGCTGATGCCCATCTGCCATATCACATGCTAGGATCTTCTGTCAATTGGTTACTGCCAGACTACTTCACAATGGCGCAGTCCAGCAATAGTGCCTGATTCGCCCTCAGATTGATTAATCACCCGTGCAGCCAATCACAGCACAGGAATGACCTGCCTTAACTGTCAGTTGTCATAATGTAAGAACTACACCTCCCACAGTTCAGTGCTGCTCTACCAGCAATCTATCAAGGTGGAGATGGGGCGCCTCTTCCTGTGTGCGTTCTACTTTGGTACAGGTAGTACACCCCTGTCCCAGATTGTCAATATTTCTCATGCAGTTAAAGTTGCTACAGTTTTACTTCATTGAGGTACACAGTGCCTTCACCATACCTATCTGTCTGTCTGCCTGTCTGTCTGTCTATCTATCTATCTATCTATCTATCTATCTAGGAGGAGGTGAGAGAGCAGGGCGGGAGGTGACAGGAATGAGCTGGTGTTGTGCAAGATCTTTTCCATTCCTTTAGATACAAATAGAATTATATTGTTTCTTTTTTGACATCATGTTTTACCAAAATGTAGTAAATGCTTACAGATTTTCAGACATGGCTGGGCCACTAACATATTATTTAACTTTACTGTCCCTTTGAACAACTTAAAATGTTCCCCACGCATTAAATTCGACACATGGAGAAAAGCATATCCTGTTATGTTAAGGAGTTTCTTCTACTATTACACTGTGTTAAGTACCAGTAACCATTATCTTTTGCTAATGGTATTTTAGTGATTTACTCCCATTAGCAACAGTTTATTTTTACATCCATCAGCTGCTTAAATCTGCTACATTCTGCAAATGTCTATGTGAATGATGGAACATTGAGGTTGGTTTTAGAATTCGTGCTCTAGGAGGTTGTGCTAAGGTTTGAAAACAATGTAGAATCATATAAAGTGTTTTGAAAGTACAAGACACACCAAACCTTTTATATGGTTGAGAACGTTGAACAAAATACACAAATCAAAGGAGTTAATGATTAAATACTGTATTTTCCCATGTTTTTTCTAGATATTTTTAGTCTAAAATTGGGGGTCGTCTTATACACGGAAGGTCACTGCAGGGGTTTAAAAAAAAACAAAAACACTTGTGGGTGAGGCCTAAGATGGCGCCTGCCGAATTTCAGTGAGCCACGGCCCACACACATATCTGGCCTCCCTCCCGCCGATCCACTTCTGAATGCTGTGGCAAGGAGGAAGAGGTCCCTATATGTGTGGGAGCTGCACCTGACATCAGCACTTACCACCAACGGAGCTCCGGAGAAATGCCACACCATAAAAGGAGCAGCCATATTAAGGTATGTCAGGTAAGTCTTGCTTTCTGATTTATATTTATGGGGGTGGAAATGGGGATCAGGGAGCAGAGGGAATACTACTGTGATTTCCCAGCATGCCCTCATACCACCTGCTGTATTGTGGGAGCTGTAGTCTCCCAGCACGCACTATAGAGCCATTAACTTCACAGAGTACCATAGCACAGGGGAGGCATGAGAATCAGAAGTGTGTAAAGTCCCCTCTAAAACATCAAAGTTCTTCTATTTGATGTTTAAAATATTTATTTCTTAATTTTTGTCTCAAAAAATAAGGGGCGTCTTATACAAGGGGCTTCTTACAAACGGTAAAATACAGTAAGTAGAATCTGGAATGAAAATGGCAATGCTGCATGCTTGTTATATAATACCAAACACTCACACCCACATTGACTGATTACCAGCAGCTGCTTAGCTCATCAAAACTTTTCCTTTTATCAACTAGAAATATTACATTTGTCCACTGGGTGGCAGAAGTAAACCCTAAGTGAGAGTGCATTGCAGGCAGAAGTCATCCAAGTTTAAACGTTGGATGCAGACCATTCGTTTTTGTGATATCTTATATACAAAGTATAAAAAGTTTGCAAAAGCAATGTATTGAGAATAATGTAAAAGTTACTGCATTTGCTGCCAAACCCCAGGTTACTTAGGATGTCGCCCAACCAAGTAGTGACAAAACGTGCACTTGAACTGTGCTGAGTTTATTTCACAAGCAGTGTCTATGGACACAACAGGTTTTCTGGGAATCATAGCTCAACTGTCAGATCTCTATTACACAACAAACTGAACGGCAATGACCACACATCATATTATAACAAAATGTAAAACAATATTTTTTTTTTCCACAATTGTGAGCTCGTTTGGGCCCTTTTCACATATTGTTCCCGTATGTCATACATGTCTTGATAGAATGAAATGTTTGTCTAGTTTGTTCCTTTTGTACATCGCTGTGGAATACTTTGGCACCATATCAATAATTTTATTCTAATTGTACAAATAAAAGACTGCGAGCCAGGAGGATGTCCTTTTATTGTGGCCAGCCTAAGGCACACCTGTGCAATAATCATGCTGTCTAATCAGCATCTTGATATGCCCCACCTGTGAGATAGGTGGATTATCTCGGCAAAGGAGAAGCGCTCACTAACACAGATTTAGACAGATTTGTGAACAATATTTGAGAGAAATAGGCCTTTTGTTTACATAAAAAAAGTCTTAGATCTTTGAGTTCAGCTCATGAAAAATGGGGGCAAAAACAAAAGTGTTGCGTTTATAATTTTATTCAGTGTACATGATTTGCTACCTATGTATATTTTGCGGTTTACTAGATACACCTCCAATGAAAACATTAATTATGCATTCAGAAGTCTTTACAGGGCAGGTGCTCTGGGCAATCTGTTCAGACGCTGGCATCCTGGCAACGAAGCCAGCGTGTTGGCACCATGGAGGAGGTTTACTCTGAGTGGGGAAGAGTCCCTAAGCAGGACAAATCAGTGAAGACTATGGGAGGAGCATGGGGTGACAGAACCGACCTCGGAAATGAGATCACAGTGGAGGAGCAGAGGGTCAAGTAAGTACCAGACAGATGTCCTTTAACAAAACACTTCAAAGGAAAAATGTGTGTTTTTTATATTTATATAAGTATATTTCTATAATAGAAAATATTTATAAAATAGAAAAAATTTATATTTTTTATATACCCCTAATGACAACAAGCATGCAATAATTTTGCAATAGTTGCAGATCTGCTGTCTGCAGCCTTTGCAAAGCCCTAACTCTGTGCCAGCGAAATGGCCAATCAGATGCTTCGTATTGTGTAGCCTATTTTGAGTGGCAAGCACACATGCTCGCAGCTTCCAGCCCAAGTCCTTTTAAGGCCACTTAAAATCTAGCATGTAGAAACACATGGGGCTTCATACTTAATATTTACATACTTAATAGTTTTTACATGTTTGTTTTGCACCTAAACTTTTGATTTGAGGTTGTTGACTTAGTTGTCTATCAGTAAAGCACCCACCTTAACAAGTTCCATCACAAGGTACAATTCAGTTGGCATGTCCATCTCTTCAATTAGCAGGACAATATTGGGATGTTTAACCCTTCTCAGGATGGAGACCTCATTTTGAATCATATGCTCCTGCAAAAACACGGCACAATAAACTAATTAATGCTCTCACACAGACAGACACAAATCATATACTCTGTGCTTTATAATTTGGCCTACACCACTGGATAGTCCTGTTTTTATCTGAAAATTCTAATTTTCTTAAAGGGACACTATAGTCACCAGAACAACTACAGCTTAATGTATTTCTTCTGGTGAGTATAATAATTGCCTTCAGGCATTTTCATACAAACACTGCCTTTTAAGAGAAAGTGCAGTGTTTACATTGCCCCTAGGTACGCCTCCAAGTGGCCACTCCTCAGATGGCCACTGGAAGTGCTTCCTGGCTCAGCTCCTAACGTTCAGCGTCCCCACACTCTGAATGGAGACGCTGAATTTTCCTCATAGAGATGCATTGATTCAATGCATCTCTATGAAGAAGTGCTGATTGGCCAAAACAGTGTTTGGCTCCGCCTCATCCCACCTCCTTGCCGATTTTAGACAATCCAATGCTTTCCCTTTCTGATGATGTCATCAAGGAGGTGGATCAGGGGCGGGGCCAACGCCGGCGGACCAGTGCGGTGCTGGAAAAAAGGTGAGTTTGAATTCCTTTTAAGGGGGCAGAGGGAGGTGGGGCTAGAGCAGGGTTCCCAACCCAGTCCTCAAGTACCCCCTACTGGTCCAAGAATTCGGGATTACCCTGTTGTGTCTTTTTTTTTTTTTTCTAAAAAAACCCTTAAACACAAATGGGTAATTCCTAAATCCTGGACTGTTAGGGGGTACTTGAGGACTGGGTTGGGAACCCCTGTTCTAGAGTCTAGGGCTCATTAAGTGGACATCAGGTGAAGTAATGGGATGTTTTTGTTTGTTCTGGCTTGACTAAGTATTTTGTTTTAATTGTTATTATACTATCATTATAATAGGATCCAAATCTATGCTGTATGACATTAAATGGTATACTAGAGAAATAGGGATGTTTTAATAACGCCACAATAGACAATATTCTGACACTATGGGGGATATTTCTCAAAGTGTTTTGAAAACTGGCAGTAAAAGTCTTTTATTTTGATCATATTAATTAAAGTGATCTAGAAAATTCTGGTTTACGTAATACTAGATTCTACCAGTTGTTGCAAAAATATCCATTTAAGAAGGACTGACACATTTACTGTGGAAAATGTCTGCTACTCCTCTGTTTAAAAAAGTGATGGAATTATTTATAAATGTGTTGTGTTGGCGACAAAATTGCGCATATTCAGAAATTATGGTTATAGTGCGAAAAAAGCAACAGATGGAAAAATCTTTCATAAATACCGGTAGCTAAAAATGTTGTTTATCAAAATACAATAGAAAATAGATGGAAACATTTGATAAATCTCCCCCTTTGTGTGTCCTCATCAAATTTCAATGTCATGATATTGTTACTATTGATATACTGGTTTCTGGAGGACCTGTGTATTTGTACCACCTTGAAAGCCTACAGTGTTTTCTGAGTGCCTATCACAATTTCTGTGTAAATAAACATGTATTTTTTTTTTCTTAATACAAGTTTGGATAAATCTGCTGCACCTTGGGGGCTTTTAGATGCAACACAACGTGGTTATGGTGCTTATAGAGTCCCTATAAACAAAATAACAGTCTTGTAAACATTAAAATCTATATTTAATCACAATGTTTTCTTTAAAGTCTTCACCCATTATTGAAAGGGTGTCAGGCTGCATTTTAATATTAGTGTCATTTTGCAAATTTTTATGGTTTAATACAATGTACTTACTTTCCCCCTACATTTGCTTTTATTAATGATTTTCAGAGCATATTCTCTACCAGTTGACCTGAAATAAAAAAAATATATATACAAAATCTTTCATTTATTTTTTCAAAATGCATATAACATTTTTATAAAATCTTGTTTTTGTAATAGTGCAGTGCACATAAACCTTTCTATAAATGCGATTTAACTCCATTTTAAATTAACTTACAATTATGCAGACATCTGCTGAATATGTGTGTAGTTGGGATCAACACATATAATATCACTTGTGCGTCTGTTTATCAGTATGTGTGTTAGCGTTCGTGTATATTTGCATGTGTGGCAGTGTATGTCTGTATCTGCACGTGTGTCAGTGTGTGTATATGTGCGTCTGTGTATCTGTATGTGTGTCTGTGTATTTGCATGGGCGCCAGTGTGTGACTCTGTTCGTCTGTGTATCTTTTGCTAAACCTTAACAACAATACATAAAAACACACAATACTACACACAAATTTACTCCTACATTCTCTCACACACACACATACTCCATACAAACACATGCTTACATTACTGCTCATTGCTACCCTTACCATTAGCCTCAAATGGATATCTGTTACATAGTTAAAGAACCATTAAAGACATGCAGACCACTTCACCAAATTCATATGATCTTGGTCTCAGTAATTACTGCAATATAATCAGGTTTTTAAAGTTCTTAAGTGACATCTTGGGGTAGAGTGAATATAGGAATTTGGAATACCCGTTGGCTTTGCTTTGAATTCCCAGACTCTCTCACGTGTAGGAGATTTAATTTGGCCGTTATAAAAAGTACTTGGTAAAGTTTGGCCCTGTTCAAGTCTTAGTCAAGCTTGATCAAGGACATCGTAATAATCAATAATGTTATATAAGACCCTAGGATGCTTCCTTAAGATGGACGGATAGGGAATAACTTTCAGATGTTAAGTGTGTCAAGGCATGCATCTGTCAAAAAAATCTGTCAAAGTCATTTAATGTGTATTGCATAATGTGTTTAATGGATCTGTGCTGAAAGAAGACTAGATAAAATGTCTAAACGTTTCCACTAGGTGGAGATGCTTCACTGAGATGTTGGACCTTTCCTGCGTTGTGCAAATATGAGGTTTAATGATTCATCCAAACATTGTTTCAGTAATACTGTGCTCATTGTGAAAATATTTCATTAAGATTGAGAGTGGATTAGAATTTGATCAACTGAGGCCAAACAGCACAATTTAAGAACATATCTAAATCTCTGTTATTGAATTTAGAAATGTCATTTTTGAAAGTACATAGGAGTTTTAAATGTCTTTTTGATATCCTCGTTCCCAAGTGTAGCAATCTCTATCTGATTCAAAAAAAGTGCATATATAGGTTCAGATAACGCTGAATATTACTCAACAAAAATATACTTTTTTTTGCGTGTATTATTTGTAATCCATAATTCATATGGTTCTGCTGGCTGAATGATAAATGAGGGATCCTGTTCTGATTCATACTGATTTGGTCTATGCTATTTGAAAGAAGAAAAATTCGTCAAATAATTTATTTGAGTTTGTGGCTGTGAAGTGAATATCAAACGAAGACCTGGTTTTATCAGTAAAAGAACATATTTAGTTAAAGGGTTTTGTAAAACGCCACTTTTGGTTAGAGTAACCCTTTCTGAGTTTAAAAAATAAATAAAACAAAATATATAACTTCCAAGTACACGTTCTCCCTGCAGCCTGGTCCTTGGGGGGAATTGTGCCACCAGCAGTTGTCTGGCACTAGTATGCATGCTGGCATCTGATGCCAATTTTGCACAGAATTGACATTAGCCAATTGGTACTTTGTTGTGGGATGCCTACTGACGCTGCCAGAGGTGGAGTTACACATCTGGCAGCTAAAGGGTTAATCTCTATATGTGCAGTGTTACAGCCTACAGGCACCATGACCACTTCAAATCACTGAATTGGCCATATCACCTAGAGTAACCCTTGAAATTGTTCTTTATGTTTCACATTTCTATTTATTTAAGAAAAAGCCTTCTCTATATTGTTGAACCATAAGATTTATGTAATTAGTTAAATTTCCTAAGCAACGTGTCCATTAACAGGAACATACCGCACACAAAAAGTCCTTCAGCTTGCTGTGTTGAGAGTCTGTCATTTTCATTACAGTTTGTAATAGTGCTGGTTTATTTTTTTGGAGCCACAGACAGAATTCTGGATTTCCAATCAAACCAACATTTTTTTTCCCTTGTCCATTTTATTTGTTATGTGATTCATCCATATAGCGTTTTGGTATACGGGATTTTGGACGAACTGCCGATTGCCCAGAATTCAGACAAATCTCATTCAGACAAAGTTTGAAACTGAATGCACAAATGGGATGTTTTTAAATCCACTTAGTAGCATGTGTCACTAAAAGGTGAAAAGTTATAAGGATGCTATAGTGCTAGGAATACAAAGTTGTATTCCTAGCATTTTAGCTCCTTCGCATCACCCCTCTTTCGCCTCCCTTGCAGTTTAAGGGTTAATAAACCTTTACTCTACTTACCCGATTCCAGCGCCGACATCCCTCAGCGCAGGGTCGGCACTCCACCCTCTCCAACGTCACCCAATGGGGGACTGAGCGCTTATGCGCATGCGTGTCCACGTGCATTAGGCCCTCCCAATAGGAAAGCATTGCTGACTGACGCTGGATGTCCTCATGTAACGCGTGAGGACAACTAGCATCAGTTAGGCAACCAAAATTCGACTAGCAAGCAGGAAGTGCCTCAAGTAGCTTGATTGACTGCCACTAGAGGCAGTCTTAACCCTGCAAGGTAATTATTGCAGTTTCTCAGAAACTGCAATAATTACCATTGCAGAGTTAAGGGGACAGAGTTGAAATGGTTTGGGTGCATATAGTGTCCGTTTCATGTGTGAAATTGGCAGTAGTCATTTTAAAAAAAATTTCTCTCCAGCTGTTTCCTTAATAAATCCCCCTACAGTATTAACCCCTGAAGTACAGTGTGTGATGGGGAGGGGGGTTCTGTTTCCATTCTGCTGTCAGAAAATGTACACCTGTCACTTCAATTTGAAATGTCCTATTCGGACCTTGATGCAACTCCATTTCACTAATCGAATCCTTATCATTAATTTGCAATGCTTGGCAAGTAAAGGGAACTGGATAAATTGCCTGAATTAACAGCCCAAATCCATACAGACTGTAATTAAAGCAAATTACTGCTTAAGTTCAAGCACCAATTGCAGAGTAATCATCTAAATTGCTCAGGGGATGTTTATGTCCATCAAACATAGCAACATCTTTATATAGAACAAAACACTTAACACGAGTCACCTGATATAAAATGCTTAAAAGCCTCTAATTCATAGCTCCTCTAGTTCCTATTAATATGACCTCTTCCCTACCTATACAAGACTGGAAGTAGGATTCTCCTGCAGAATAGACAAGGGGTTGGCGTTGTTTTCAACATGATTTCAAGAGGAACAACATACAATACAGAGATAGTTCCATGCTGCTCTAAGTCGTCTCTCATAATACAATTTACTGTAGTAACTCAATTCTAGAGACGGACAGAGCTTGACGATGACAGACATCACTAGAAGGTCTATTTCAAGATATCCACTGTAGACATTGAGTGTTTATTCACAAAGCAGTAAATGGCGAGTTGGGTATCAATTTCAGTTTTTTAAAAGTACAAGTGGACATTCTGTACTGTAAAAAGCAATAAACGTACCTTTCTATACACTCTTTAACAATTGCAAAATTCCCATCCCCTATGGTCCTTCCAACTTTATATCGTTCTGCTATGGAGACAGGAACCTGGAACCCTTCATCCAAAATATCTGTAAGATTTAATAAGCCATGCATGTAAACTATAAGCATATGTACAGGTGAAAGTTCACGGTTACCTTTGTATGATTTATTGATTAAGTACTAACATGTTAAATAGTGTTAACAGTTTGAAAAGCTGGATTCCCAAGTTGAATTTCTAATGCCACCAGATGGAAGCAAAGTTCAGTCCTAAACATATAATGAATAATTGATGTTCGTGAGATTAAAATATACAGCAGTCCAACAGTACAACTTCTCCTACAGTAATGATTGCACAGTATATGCCTTTAGTACCGAGGCTATTTATTAAACAGTGTGATTTGACCATAAAAACTCCTATTACTTGCCCATCAATGGTATTGTGTGACTGTTTAGTTAAAACAGAACAATAATACTCATTTTATTTCTCCCTGTGAGTGGTTTCTCATTGCCTCCTCAACACAAACCTTCTATCTAAACTGCCCACCTTCACCACCGACTCAAATTGACTCAGATTCAGTATGAAGTGAACTTCTTTATTTGAGCCACAGGCCTTCTAATTTTCCATAATTGCAATCATTTATTGGTCGATTGATTCATTCTTTAGCCACACGGTTACACACAAGATAGTTTATTCCGGATTGTGTTTGCCACTGTGTTTCTAAAATGGTTCTGTATAACAACTGTAAAGCCAGTTTTGCTGTTAGTTGTTTATTTGTAATTATTTGCTATATTCTTCCACATTGGACATTGAAAGCCATTTTTAACTTACACAGAGACCAACAAATGGCGCTCACACCCAATGAAAGGAATGTTCATTTTTCTCATATGCTTCTCCCCTCTAAGTATGGAAAGCCAACTTAAACAATTACATATAGCAATAAGAAAGCTATACATGTTTTGTTTTCCCAGTGGGGATTCAGTGAAGACAGAGGTTTAATGGTTACAATTAATTATTGATACAGGTTTGTTCGTTGCAGTCGGGGATATATGTATACAGAGTATATATATATATATTGGTGAAATACAGCACTTTGTTATACATCTGATGGAATGTTTAGCTTTGAAGATACAGGATAACAAAATAAGTTTGGGAAATCAGAAGAACACATGGTGCTTGGTTAACAGTGCTCTTTAATGTGTGATATCTCACATTTCATATGTAGCAACCATAATCACCAAAGATCTGTATTAATTACGCTCTATTATATAACAGTATGCATTATACATTGTGATTCCCCGTTCTGCATTATTGCCCCAAGGATGATAGATGTAATGTGTAGGTTAGGCTAACGGTACTAATTAATTTTGTTCCACAAGCCCACTCTTTGGGCCACCACCCCTTCGACCTAGAGTATTTCAAGAATTACAAGGAATTCCATTATGCCATCATTGATATCAGTAACCAATCTTTACTATAGTAGGGCCACCTTGGTCTGATATTTTCAAGGAACACTTCGAGATAATGTATACTGCATGACTCCAATAAAACCTTTGCTGCCGGTTGGGAGGCATTATTATAGGAGAGATATGGTTACAATAAACTGTAATATTCTGTACATTACCTTCTGCTAGGACATCGCCTTCATCCATGGAACTGCAAACCTTGGTGGATGCTAAAGATGTAGAGGACCCACTGTGCTGGGAGCCCTAGAAGAATGCGAAAATTACAGAATGTTCTATTAGAATATATCTTACAAACTGACCATCCATAATATCAGGTGCAAGTCTTTTGTGCCTTAATCACATGTTGCAAGATTTATTTTTTTCCCAATAAGCTATTTTGTTTAATAAACACTATAATCACAGCCATAAGGCTTCAATTACCGACAAATTATGAAATCTCCCATAGGTTAGAAAATGACAGCCTACATGGAGTAAGTGGTTTTGATTTACTTTCAAACTTTTAAGGAACGGTGATTGACTTGAGAAATTATGGCACAAGTCAACAAGATTTGAATGAATACCCTAATGTATAAACATTACTCTGCTGACTTTTTTGAAAAGAGCAAAGAGTGGAAGTGTGCAGAAATTATACACCTTAACCCCTTAAGGACACATGACATGTGTGACATGTCATGATTCCCTTTTATTCCAGATGTTTGGTCCTTAAGGGGTTAAAGGAACACTATAGCAGCAGGAACACAAATATTGGATCCAGACCATATAGTGTTAAAACCACCATTTACGTGGTTTGTCCCCCCCTTAGTCCCCTTAGAAGGGGTTAAAACATACCTTATTTCTAGTGCCGGGTGGGTTTGCCGGTGCTGGCTCCGCCCCCGATCTGCCTATCTGAGTATTGGCCACAGGAGGTATCCCTAGTGGCCAATGTAAACACTAACAATGTTAACAATGTTTTATGAAAAGGCAGTGTTTACATAGTAATGCTTGAAGGGAATGATTATACTCACTAGAACAACTACAGTAAGCTGTAGTTGTTCTGGTGACTATAGTGCCCCTTTAAAGTATAGAGTTTAGTATAAATATCCGTTCTGGAGCAAAGTTCCAAACGTATAGCAGGAACATGCTATTTGTTCTTCACCCCCGGAATAGTTCTTCGTAAATAACCTCAAATGTTTAGTAACACATGCATTGACTCATGAGTCATACTCATTGGTCAGGAAATGTAAAAAAAAAAAAAGCTCATGTTACTAAGAGGATGAAACCCCTGTGCGAAATGATGTAGACACTCAATTAATATCCACTTTTAGTAAGTACCCATACAGTTTGTAGGGTCTGTTAACAAAAAGGAAACCAACAAAGCATGATGACACTTTAAGACAGTGATAGAGATTCCAGGTTGGATAAAAAGGCCTGAGAATGAAGAGAAATGTATATTAGAGGGACACTCCATGCACCAACACAACATTAAGGCATTTTAAAATTAGATTTTGCTCTTATTAATATGCTGGATTTTTTGCATTCTAAAATCTTTGTAGTTTTTGGGGAGAAAAAAATGAAAAGCAAAAAAAAATGTTGCTTTGCTGAATGCGGCACCATAACCATGCCGTCTTAGCTATGCTTCCACTGAACGCACTGAGTGAGCTGTACTGGTATAAGCAAAGCACTGTGCTTTGGAAGAAGAGAACACACAATCAGATATACAGTATACAAGCATCCAGTGATATACAGTGAGGGGAAAAAGTATTTGATCCCCTGCTGATTTTGAACGTTTACCCACTGACAAAGAAATGATCAGTCTGTAATTTTAATGGTAGGTGTATTTTAAGAGTGAGAGACTGAATAACAAAATAAATCCAGAAAAATGCATGTCAAAAAAGTTATAAATTGATTTGCATAATAATAAGTATTTGACCCCTGTGACTTAGTACTTTGTGGCAAAACCCTTGTTGGCAATCACAGAGGTCAGACGTTTCTTGTAGTAGGCCACCAGGTTTGCACACATCTCAGGAGGGATTTTGTCCCACTCCTCTTTGCAGATCCTCTCCAAGTCATTAAGGTTTCGAGGCTGACGTTTGGCAACTCGAACCTTCAGCTCCCTCCACAGATTTTCTATGAGATTAAGGTCTGAAAACTGTCTAGGCTACTCCTGGACCTTAATGTGCTTCTTATTGAGCCACTCCTTTGTTGCCTTGGCTGTGTGTTTTGGGTCATTGTCTTGCTGGAATACCCATCTATGACCCATTTTCAATGCCATGGCTGAGGGAAGGAGGTTCTCAACCAAGATTTGACCGCACATGGCCACGTCCATTGTCCCTTTGATGCGGTGCAGTTGTCAAGACCCCTTAGCAGAAAAACATCCCCAAAGCATAATTTCTCCACCTCCATGTTTGACGGTGGGGATGGTGTTCTTGGGGTCATAGGCAACATTCCCCCATCCTCCAAACACGGCGAGTTGAATTTATGCCAAAGAGCTTGATTTTGGTCTCATCTGACCACAACACTTTCACCCAGTTCTCCTCTGAATCATTCAGATGTTCATTGGCAAACTTCAGACAGGCCTGTACATGTGCTTTCTTGAACGGGGGGACCTTGTGGTCGCTGCAGGATTTCAGTCCTTCACGGCGTAGTGTTATCAATTGTTTTCTTGGTCCCAGCTGCCTTGAGATCATTTACTAGAACCTCCCTTGTAGTTCTGGGCTGATTCCTCATTGTTCTAATAATCATTAAAAAAACTCCACGAGGAGAGATCTTGCATGGCGCACCAGACCGAGGGAGACTGACAGTAATTTTGTGTTCCTTCCATTTGCGAATAATAGCACCAACTGTTGTTACCTTCTCACTAAGCTGCTTGGTGATGGTCTTGTAGCCTATTCCAGCCTTGAGTAGGTCTTGGCCACTTTGGAGAGTTTGAAATCTGATTAATTGCTTCTGTGGACAGATGTCTTTTATACAGGTAACAAACTGAGATTAGGAGCACTCCCTTTAACCCCTTAAGGACCAAACTTCTGGAATAAAAGAGAATCATGACATGTCACACATGTCATGTGTCCTTAAGGGGTTTAGAGAGTGCTCCTAATCTCAGTTCATTACCTGTATAAAAAACACCTGGGAGCCATAAATCTTGCTGATTGATAGGGGATCAATTACTTATTTAACTTATTGACATGCAAATCAATTTATATGTTTTTGACATGTGTTTTACTGATTTTTTTTTGTTATTCTGTCTCTCACTGTTAAAATACACCTACCATTAAAATTATAGACTGCTCATTTCTTTGTCAGTGGACAAACGTTCAAAATCAGCAGGGGATCAAATATTTCCCCCCCTCACTTTACTTACTGATTCTATGTCGGCAGGTTGGCTCTTGATCAAATGAAGCAATTCATTGGAAATGACCATTTAGCATCAGGAAGATTACACCTCAAGGATGGTTATCCGAAAGTTGCACGGAGTATGAAAGGAATCACAGGGTTTCTGCTGTTTGTGATTCTCACGGGAAGGTTCTGAGCACAACTATGTCTGGTATTGTGTGGACTAGCTGCAGAAGCGCAGATCCGATTAGGTTTCTAAACATTTTTTTTATCAGGTCTTTATACAAAGTTTTGTTAATGCACATTTCTAATGTGGCTGTTTCTCTTTGCTCACTTGTAATATACAATGAAGCTCCTTCATTCAATTCACAAACACATTGCAGATAGTCATACAAACAGGGGAAAGGTATGAACAGATAAAGAGCAATTTCCCTGTGACTGCCTGGGTGTCCTCCTTAGCTAATGCAGACTGCTTGGCTTCAAGCTGTCCCGCTCATTCAGTATCATCAGTGGCTGAGCTGTGTACATACACTGATAAGAAAATCCTTTTCTGTACTGAGGGGCAGACAGAAAAAATATATCCTTATCAGTGTATGTACACAGCTCAGCCAGTGTCAGTACTGAGTGAAATGGATAGCTCGAAGGAGAAAGACGTGCAGTGTCATGAAAAATATCCACATTTTTTTAAAACTACAAAGATGTAAACATTAAAAAATAAAGCACATTCATAAGTCCAAAACCTATCAAATGTTTTTTCTCATAATTTTAATAATAGTGTTAATCGCCATAGGAATTGATTTATGACAAGAAGGCAACTTCTGTCTCAAATTAAAGTAGTCAAAAAAAACTATTTACCGTCAGGCAGCTCAATTCAGTTTTGACGCAATGTTGACTCGTTAAGAACTTGGCAAATAGCAGCACGAACAACCCAAATACAACCAACATGGCACACAAAAATTGTGTCTATAGCTTTAGCAGCTATTTTATTTTGGAGCTATGCCTTACTGTATCTGACATCGGTAACGTAAGCCGCTTGGGAGATTTTGCTGCCAACCTGCCTATGATAACTTTTCACCAAGTCAATAGACCTTATATTCTAGAGGTTGATTGATGAGCCCCACTGAATAAAGAATTGTACAGGTGGTCAATATGTTATGCTACCTACAGTACAAGAAGGGACATATTTAGTCTGATATCTGTCATATCATATAACAGAGTAGTCATATTATCTTTGAAAGTTTGTCCTTTCTCCAAAAGTTGTTGGTGGGCCTCTAGGTGTAAATCATGCCCATGTGTTTTACTCTCATCCTATGCCCATTGAGGATAATTAAAAACAATCTATGACATAACAATAGTGTAAAGAGTAGTCATTTCATTATATCATGGTGTACTGCTTTAGGATAACCCTAGCGGCATTTTGTGATGATGTCCAACAAACCTTTGAACAAATGACAGCACTTATTACTTTGTTCAGGGGAAACATACAGGGTCAAATAATCAGGGGAAATTTGCCAAGTACAATCCAATGCTTCTTGACTGGGTAAATATATACATCTCACTATGGTATAAAATGATCAGTACAGGACCTCAGCTGGCTAAACTGTCTATGGAAGCCAAAGGTCCTTGGGACTCACGCCTCTGTGATTCTGTAACAACAGTGAGTAACGTTCTGTAACAATGTACCGTTTTCATTTATGCAATGTTGTCATAATATACTTTCAAGGTAACGAAGTATTCCATTTTACATTACATATTTTTAAAATGTATTATCCACAAATATGACCATTGTTGCAAAAACATATACTTTTGTTATAACTTCAGGTTTTATTTTATGTTGTTAATTATAAGCACTAATTACTAATATACATATTTTACGTAATTTTGGAACCATTTGTGTAACACGTCTCTGAAAACTCAGTATGGTTTGTAGGCATGAGTGTACCACAGGCTCCCAGACAATAAATCAGAATACAGCACTTTTGCTGTATTTAGAACAGTAATATAATTTGTTCTTGTTGTCTATTGCATTTTAGTAACACATATGGCAAGCATTAGCTAATGGAGAACCCTAAAGTTCTGGAATATCACTGCCTCCCGTTCACACCTCCACTCTGACCTCTGAAAATGAAAATGCCCCTCTTTGTCCATTTGAAATCTTGAGAGGACTGTGAAACTCAACATCCAAACATTTGATTTAGAATCTGGATAGGAGAAAATGAATCAATGTATCATCAATATTCAAGAATAAATGTATCGTCAAAGTAAGAAATGGATCATTCACATGGGTGCACAACAGAGTGTTTTCCAAGTGATGCAGTGAGAGTGATTCTGTTTGAGTCATGTTATTCCTCTGATGTCTGGTATTATGTATTTTCCATACATGCCATCTCCGACTCCTCTTCATGCACGTCATATTCTGTCACATTATCTGCAGCATGTAGATCAGCTAATTAATGCTAATCAACATACAGTTCACATTATTTATTCTGTGAAGTTCAAGATTCTGGCACCATGCCACTGACAGATGGGGTAATGTGTCCATGTAAGTGAATCAGTGAATTTTGTGAAAAGGCAACATCTGACACAGCTTCCAGTATAAAATATAACTCCCAGTATCCTCAGCAAGCCACATGTTAAACTGCGTCACTTTCTCGGCCAAATCCTAGGCCAAAATAGTTATATGTAGAATTTTTCCCTAATTTTCAATTTGAATTTGAATTTAATTAAATTCCCAACAATTTACTTTTGAATGAATAACCTGCTGTTTTTCTAGAGTTTCTAAGTTCCTATAGAATGGTCAATTGCAATGGTCAATTGCGATCAACAGCAATCAGTTTCTTTAGTGTAAATCCCGTATTCTTAATGCAACCTTGAAACTTTATTTTGCACATCAAGTTATTTCAGTTTTGTGTATCTGTATGCACGCATACTATTATACACAATACACATACAATTACAATGTGTGTGTATATTAAAGGACCACTATAGCCACCCAGATCACTTCAGCTCAATGAAGTGGTCTGGGTGCCAGGTCCCCCAGGTTTAAACTCTGCAGCTGTAAACATAGCAGTTTCAGAGAAACTGCTATGTTTACATCGCAGGGTTAATCCAGCCTCTTTCAGTCTTTTTTACAGCCGCTAGAGGCGCTTCCGCGACGCTCAATGCGAAAATCGCATCCAGCGGGCAGAACGTCCATAGGAAAGCATTGAGTAATGCTTTCCTATGGGCGGTTTAAATGCGCACGCGGCTCGGGACGCTCACGCGCATTCGGCTCCACTAGGGAACTGACGTCGGAGGGGGAGGAGAGGTCGCCAGCTCCGAGGGAGCCCGGCGCTGGATTGAGGTAAGTGGCTGAACGGGTTTTAACCCCTTCAGCCCAGCGGGAGGGGGGCCCTGAGGGTGGGGGGGGCCTAAGGACTATATAGTACCAGGAAAACAAGTTTTTTTTTCCTGACACTATAGTGATCCTTTAACTTTATATTTTTCTAATAATAAAATTCCATCACAGTTTATATAGGAATGTATGTCTTACTTTTAGCGAACATTTCCACATGCTAATTCCAATACGTAAAATACATGTTCTGATTATCCAAAGTGCCTTGATGTTTTATATCTCCAGAGTATTAATTAACAGAGGTAGGTTCAGACAGCTTTGCTTCAGTTCATTAATTTTCCTATTTCCTTGTAAAAACATGCATTTCTATAACACATCTAAAAAGTGCTACAATTTAGACAGCGTTTGAATTAATAAACATGTTTTCTTTTTTTTTTCACAGTGTAGTTTTCTGGTTTACTGGAATTAAGGATTGAAAATAAAAAGAAAAAAACTGTTTTTGGGAGACCCCAACTTAGCAGAGAGAGAGAGAGAGAGAGAGAGAGAGAGAGAGACTTAAATCTTGCAGTAAATTATCAATCACATTCCCAAAGAAAACTACTGCACTGGGACTGCATGTAAATATGTGCGACTTTCCTGATAGTCCTGTATGTGTCATTTGAGTGCTAATTTTTGGCCAATACTATACCCACCTCATATAGTAGGGTAAGACATTGTGATTCTTTCCTAGATATAGCTTTAGATCTCAGCTTCGGAATATATAAACATACATACAAACATTTGTGCACACATACACAGCACTCACATACACAGCACACACATACACAGCATACACAGCACACACATACAGAGCACACACATACACAGCACGCACATACACAGCACACACATACACAGCATACACAGCACACACATACATACACAGCACGCACATACACCGCCCACACATACACAGCACACACATACACAGCACTCACATACACAGCACACACATACACAGCATACATAGCACACACATACATACAGAAATATATAAATATATTTATATGTTCCTACAGAGCACCGCAATTATGGAACGACGTCCCGCACTTTTAAATCTTCCCCTAGCCTAAAGTCCTTTAAGAGATCCGTCTTTACAGACCTCAAAACAGAATGCACGTGTCATGGTTGATTATATATTTCCTACCTGTTCTATGTTACATTTTGTATATATTGTGTATTAATATGTTTTTTGTATTTTATTGTACCCTAATGTATCAATGCAATGTTTTGTGGACCCAGGACATACTTGAAAATGAGAGAAATCTCAATGTATCTTTCCTGGTAAAATATTTTATAAATAAAATAAAATAAATAATATTTATATATATATTTATATATATATATATATATATATATATATATATATATATATACATATATATATATATGTTATATAATGACATTATACTGCAGTAAAAATTCATAAGAAATCCATTTCCATTTGCATATTTCAATTTAATGTAGACAGGTAGAGATGTCCCGAACAGTTCGCCGGGAACTGTTCGCTGTCGAACATAGCTTGTTCGCGGTTGCCGCGGCGGGCGGACATATGCGATGTTTGGTCCGCCCCCTATTCGGCATGCAGGTGGGAGGGTCTGGGAGGGAGGGTCTGCTGCTGATTGGCTGGAATGTGTCTGCTGACAGTGAGGTACAGGGTCAAAGTTTACTCAATGATGACGAATAGGGGGCGGACCGAACATCGCATATGTTCGCCCGCCGCGGCGACCGCGAACTAGCTATGTTCGCTGGCGAATAGTTCCTGGCAAACTGTTCGGGACATCTCTATAGACAGGCATTAATATTCTATGAGTAGCCTTTACTGGACTGCTTCATTGCCAAATCCCTTACACCATCTTTTATATTATAATAAAATAATAGTTTTCTATGATCAGGAATGTAAAATCTAAATTTTCATTTCATCACCTTCAGACTATGTAATAGTAAATGCACCAGAAAAAAAAAATATTTTTTATTTCTACGTTACTGTAATGAATTCTGGGCACTGCACTAATGATGTTGGGATATGGATTTTGTTGCTTGATATAGCTGCTTCCGCTATCCTGCCTAGTAACAAGGTAGAGCTTAGTCTGAGCAGTGCTGTATAGTCAGGAAACAGTATGCAGCAGAATTTATTCTAATTATGGTGACTGTCACTGTGTCCATGCAAAATAAGAAGCATAGAATTGTACAGAGTGTATCAATCCAGCGAGTCATACAGGAGCCTCCACCTTACAGCTGAGCTAACAGTATGGTAACATAATTCTATAGGTTTATTGTCGTTTTGAAAACACCAATGAATAGTTAAATAGTTAAATTCATAGTTCAGACTTTCTCAAGGAGGCAAACAACTTAGTTTGAGGCTCTTTCCAATTTTGCAACAAACTAGGAAAAAAATCCTTCTTGGCCCCAGAATGGCAGTCAGATATCTCCTTGGATCAAGAAGCTATTAAACCACTAATTAAAAATTACATACCTGAATATTATGTTTTTGCAAGTATTTATCCAATTGCTTTTAAAACATCTTTATGGACTCTGATAAAACTACCTCTTCAGGCAGATAATTCCACATCGTTATTGTTCTTACTAAAAAAAACCAAAAAAAACCTTTCCTTTGCCTTAGACTAAATCTCCTTTCTTCCAGTCTAAATGCGTGACCTCGTGGCTTATGTAAAGTTAGTCATATGGAGTTTCAGAAATATTTTATTATTGCATGCGAAATAAGAAAACACATTGCATTAAAGAGGATGGGATGTTTACTAAATCTCCTCTGCGATGAAAGAGTATCATCAGGCCATAGTCCTAGTTTACTAGAAAATTACCATCCTTTTAGCAGTGACATCTCTTTTGTAGTCAGTGGCTTCTGTAGCTGAAATCTATTTTACGTCACTGAAACATTGTTATTTGCCTTGGCTATTTTCTGCCTTTGACAAAGATTTGCTTGTGTTGTTTGGATTCAAAATGTCTTTGCAAAGATAATGCTTATCATTATCACATCACGTTGAGATTTTTCTTTTCTTCAAATGTATAACTTCCGCAACTGAGGACTGACCTGTCACTATTACAATGATGATGGACTACAAAGGAAGTGGTCATGCACCGTGCTGGACACAAACATAATGGCCACTATCTTTCAGATGTTGTTGGTTTTCTATTAGTTCTGAATATTAATACTTCACATGGTAAGAACCAATTTTTAAGAATCTATCGGTTAAAGATACTGTTCTAGGGATTTATAATGTTCTTCTTTTACTAGAATTTGGGAATTATTTGCAATTTCTTTTTCTTGATCCGAGTCAGCACCCCCACCCATCCTGTTTCCATAGGAAATCTCACATTGTGATAATATTTACTAAGAATTAAGAGTGAATTTCAAATGTAAGGCCACAGTAGACAAAGTGAAAGCTAACTTAGAGATTTTTTGCAGTTTGGCTATTTTGACTTTAATTTGAAATTTACTCTGAATTCTCACTTAAGTGAATAACCCCGACAATGTTCTATAAGGCATCAGGGACCCTGGACATAATTTGAAGTCTGGGCTGGTAATGCACAAATAAGGCTAGATGTTCGAGATGTAGAATACCACGTGAATGTATAATTTCTTGGGCATGTACAATTTGAAGAATTGGGGGCACAATGTACAAACATTTAAATGTTTTTTTTGCTAGAAAGATTTCAATGCTACATTTAAATGCATTCCAATCCATTGCTGGATTAGGGGCTTTATTGACCTGGAGCTAAAAATGACACTAGACCTAAATGCAACATTTGACTGTGTGTTTCTGGTATCATGTTCCTCCACAGAGAAATTAATTGGGAAAGCAAGGAATGAAAGGGATCCTGTGTGTCTATATGCAATGAACTGGGAGAATAGAAAACCTATGTAAAATGGCCTTGGACACATCTGGGTACTTTTTTTCTAAAGTTTTTTTCTGTGCATTCCAAATAAAAAAAGCTTTCAATCAAAAAAAAATTGCATTTGAAATTGACAGATATCCAAGACCCCTTTGATTGTGTACCTCGTGGGTAGGCACAAGAAAGGTCAGGAAATTTGCATACCTCCCAACTTTTGCAGTTTTACGATTGGGATGAAGGGGTGGCAGACTTTGTGTGGCATGCCAAGGAGTAGACATGTGCAATTCGTTTTGTTCAGAATGTACATTCGGACGAATTTCGTGCAATTCGGACATTTGCATGCTTACAAATGTCCGAAGTTCGAATTGTCGAATGCCAGAAGTTCCGAAGTGCTTTGGATTTCTGAAAAGCTCAAAACAAGTGGTGAGGGTTAGGGTTATGGTTAGGGTTAGGGTCCGAATTACCGAAGTTCCGAATTGCCGAAGTTCATAATTGCTGAAGTGCCGAACCGAATGCCATTGGTCTGAATTGCCGAAACAGACAAAGTTTTTTACTTACCTGAATTTTTGAACCAAACCAAATTGTTTGCCCATGCACATCCCTACCAATGATGCAATCTGGGCGGTCCTGCCTAGAAAGGGATGTGTCAGCCTGGCAAGTGGCATGTCATGCTGAGTGACAGCCTTCTAACCGGCACCAATCAAGGCAGACACACTGCTGAAGCACTCTCTGCACAATACTAGTACCAACAGCACAGTACAAGTCCGTCTAAAGTTGCGCTCATGTTGTGTTGGGGACAGATGATGGACAAGGGAACAAAATTGGGATGGCGGGACAGGACCCCGAAATCAAGGCTCCTAAATTGGAACAAATGGGAGGCCTGCAGTTGTAACACTAACATGTAGAATCAATACACCAGTGATGAGGTACAAAAAGCAATGGAACAGCTGCCGCTGGGCACACCCACACTTAGTGACGGACGTACCGCTAGTGCCGCCTGTGCAGCCAGTGCAGCTGGGGCCTGCTATGGGGGCCCTTTGAGTAGCCTATTCCCTTAGGACAAACCAAAATGCAGACAGATCTGATCAGGGCCCGGTTGGATGCTGCAGCCTGTAAGTGCCATGCTTACAGACCGCATGGAGAAGGCACAGAGAGGGAAGGAGGGAGAGCAGTGCAGAGAACCTCAGACTTCCATCATCGTCAGGCACCCAGAAGGCCACCCTCCTGCACCAGTGAGTGGCTAAAAATATGTAATTTTGCTATGTAACTTGCTTGTGTGTCAGTGTGGGAATATGTGTGTGTCTTTGTGTGCCAGTGTGGGTATATGTGTTTGTGTCAGTGTGAGTATATTTGTGTGTCAGTGTGTGTGTGTTTCAGTGTGGGTATATGCGTATCTGTTTGTGTCAGTGTGTAGGTGTATCTGTGTGTGTGTCAATTTGGGTATATGTGTGTCATGATGTATGTGTATATTGCTGTGTCACGGTTTGTATATGTATATATGCGCATACATCCCAGCATTCACATTCAAAGATTAACACTACATACAAACAAAATCAAGCACCAACGCTATATCCAAACACCAACACTGCATGCAAACCCAGCATTGTAATCAAATGCCTACACTACATAAACAAACTGCTGCAATCAAACACCAACACTACATACAAACACACACACCCAGACATTCAAACACCAAATACACCCCGGCATTCAAACACACTGCACACAAGTATGAGACTGCTTAGCCCTGCAAGGATGGAGAAATGATAGATCCCCAGCTCGCAGCGCATCATGGAAGGTGTACGACTGCTGGAAATCTACCTCTTGCCCACCCTTTTACTAGGTGGGGCCCAAAAAAATGATCAGGCCGTCTCTACATTAGTTCCGCCACTGCCCACACTGACCCTCTAAAGTTGTCCATATGAAATGTTGGGGCTGTGTGTCTGACATCTGACATGGGAGTTACAAACAATTTGCCACAATAGCTACTTCCATTACTTTCCATTAAATTTGCTATCCCTGGTGCGGTCCTTATTATAAATCACGGTCATTAATGATTTCAGATTTCAGACTTATGACAGATATAGGCATTTTGTCTTCTATTGTTTGTGCTGTTTAAATGCTGAATTTCTCCATTTCTTTTTTTGGTGCTTAATTTACCTTCCAACCATGAGTTCCAACTACTTAGCTGTCATACTTGTGTTAGCATCATGTTATCCTCATTGTATAAAACAGTCAATATATATTATATACAGATGTTTCCAAAATTGCACCAAATGATCTGTCAAAACAGAAAAATTGGAGCCCAATCAACATGTGGTTGCACAAATGTTCTATATAAAGGCTTAATCTTAATGAAGTTAATTTAGTGTACAGACCAGACTGTAGGCAACCTTCAGCACCCCATATGTTATGGACTACATCTCCACTGATGCTTTGACAGCATTATGGATGTAGTCCACAACATCTGCAGAGCCGAAGGTTGCCTACACCAGGTATAGATCATGTCCCTGCAGCTTTACTTCTCAAATCTCTGTAGCACTAGACACACCTTCCCTAGCTGTAAGTCACACAGCCTCCTTACACACTTTCTGAAAAAGTTTAAACTTTGTAACTTATTTAAGTAGAACATTGAAGAGCCCTTGGAAGAGCCGCTTACCGGCGAAACGAGCATCGGGGCTCACTGTCCGAGATCTCCAGCCAATTATACTGATAGATAACATTGATAGATATTCCATACAGGTTGCTGATATTATCCTGACATGCCCATATGGTGTTAGGCTGTTAAAATTCTTTGATTACTGGTCTCCTGCACGATGTGTTAGATGGAGATCGATCATTATACTTATAGTGGTCTTCTACAACTGCAGGAGGTTCGACTATTATTTAGGCAGTTAGACTAGTTATTTAAAATTTGACAGGTGTCCTCGAACGGCACAGATTTATTATTTTTTCACTTTATACTAGTCTTTCTGTCATCTGCTAGAAAGTTAGACTTGCACTGATAGGTGCCCTTGAAGGCACAGTGTTTATCATTATTTTTTATCATTGACATTATTCTGGTTATACCTCTACTTCAGTAATCTTTCTATTGCCTTATATTTAGGTAGCACTATTAGATATATCTTTCTAGATGTAAGATTTTGTGTATATTGCTGCAGTAGTTATTAGGACCCAATATACACATATTCTTTTCCTTATATCTCAAACAGCTATTTAAGCAATATTTCCCTTTTTCCCTCAGATTGATATAACTCTCTGGTTGTTGCTAGATTGTCTCCACTTTGAATACTGACTCTATTTTGCTCTTCATGTGCAATAACTATTTAGAAATCTAATCGCAACAGTATCCTCTATTTAGAGATAGCTTAGCGTGGGATCTCTCAAGAGCTTATAGTACTATATTCATTATTTAGTGCATCCTTTATATGTGATTACTGACGGTATAATTTTATCCACGTTCCCTCCAGTGGCGGATCCAGAGCCTGATCTCGGGAGGGGCACTTGTAGATTATTTAAATAAATAATCCAGACACAATAACCACTACAGCTCAGTGTAGTGGTTATAGTGCCAATAATGCCAAGACCCCCTCCCAGAGTAAGTAGTCAAACTGTTTAAGAACTGTTTGACAACTTACCTGAGGTCCTCTGGGAAATGGGGCTGTAGTAGGGCAGAGGAGCAGTGGTATGTGTGAGTGGTGCAATGTGTGAGGGGTGCAGTGTGTGTGTGTGTGAGGGGGACAGTGTATTAGCAGTGTGTGTGTGAAGGTTGCAGTGTGTACGTGAGGGCGGCAGTATATGTCAGGGGTGCAGTGTGTGTGTGGATCAGTATGTGTGTGTGACAGTTACAGTGTGTGTGTGTATTGCAGTGTATGTGTGGGGCAATGTATGTGTGTGGGGGCAATGTGTTTATTGGGGGGCAGTGTGTGTATGTAGGGGCAATGTGTGTGTATGGGGGGCAGTGTATGTGTATATGGGGGCAATGTGTTTATGGGGGGCAGGGGCAATGTGTGTATATGGGGGGCAGGGGCAATGTGTGTATATGGGGGGCAGGGGCAATGTGTGTGTGTGTGTGTGTATGGGGGGCAGTGTATGTGTATATGGGGGCAATGTGTTTATGGGGGGCAGGGGCAATGTGTGTGTGTATGGGGGGCAGGGGCAATGTGTGTGTGTATGGGGGGCAGGGGCAATGTGTGTGTATATGGGGGTCAGGGGCAATGTGTGTGTGTGTGTATGGGGATCAGGGGCAATGTGTGTGTGTGTGATAAGAAGGATTTTTTTAAATGTGTGTGTGTTTTTTTTTATTTAATTAAATAAATGTTATGTCCCCCCTCCCTTCTTACCTTTACTGGGAGGAGGGGGGACATCTTTCTTTCCCTGGTGGTCCCAGTGGCGATTCCCTGGTGGTCCCAGTGGTAGGAGTGAACTCTAGCCCGCGCTCCAGGGCTAGAGTTCACGCTCGCGAGATTTGGAGCGTTGCCGTGGTAACCGCGGCAACGCTCCAAATCTCGCGAGAGGAGGACCCGGAGGAGCTGCTGGTAACAGCTCCCGGGTCCTCTCTCCCTCCCCTGCCGGTCGGCTGTCAGTAATGTGCCTGCGGACCGGGGAGGGAGATCACTGATCTCCCTCCCCGGTCCGCAGGCACATTGCAGGGCTGGCACTTGGGCAATGTCAGCCCTGCATTAGCCGGCAGGGGAGAATCTCGGGGGGGGCAATTGCCCCGTTGCCCCCCCCTGGATCCGCCACTGGTTCCCTCACATTTTTTGTTCACATGTTTTAGTTTATGTGTGTACTCATTATTACTTTTTATTTATTACTATTAAAAGGTATGATATAGCTTCAGCTTAGGACAGTGTACTTTCATTTCTGTTTAAAACTTTGTAAGTTCCCTCACTGCACAGTGCATTTAATGTGCAGTCTACTGTGTGTAATTAATGATCAATTAACAGAACAGGAAATAATAACTTCTAAAGCAAACACACTGCGCTGTAAAAAATAAACTTTTTTCATATAGACTGTGTGAGTACAAACAAAGTGGTTTAACGCATAAACAGCAGAGAACAGTGTGTGTGTGTGACTGTCTGCCTGTGTGTGTGTGTGGCTGTCTACCTGTGTGTGTGTACGTGTGTGACTGTCTACCTGTGTGTGTGTGTGTGTGTGAGTGTGTGAATGTCTGCCTGTGTGTGTGTGGCTGTCTGTGTGTGTGGCTGTCTGTCTGTCTCTGTGTGTGTGGATGTCTGCCTCTGTGTGTGTGGATGTCTGTGTGTGTGTGCATCTGCTAGCGAGTGAGTGAGCTTCTGTGTGTGTGTGCGCGATCTGCTAGTGAGTAAGCTTCTGTGTGTGTGTGTTCACCTGCTAGTGAGGGAGCTTCTGTGTGTGTGCACCTGCTAGTGAGTTTGTGTATGTGTGTGTGTGTGTGTGTGTGCCTGCTAGTGAGTGACCATAAGTATGTCAGTGAGCTTGTCTGTAGTGAGCGTGTGTGTCAGTGAGCTTGTCTGTAGTGACTCTGTGTGTCAGTGAGCTCTTCTGTAGGGAGCATGTGTGTGTCAATGGGCTTGTCTGTAGGGAGAGTGTGTGCGCATCAGTGAGCTTGTCTGTAGTTAGAGTTTGTGTTTGACAGTGAGCTTGTCTGTAGTAAGCTTGTGTGCGTATCAGAGTTTGTCTGTACTAAATTTGTGTGTGTACCAGTAACCTTGTCTGTGTGCATCAGTAAGATTGTCTGTGTCTGCATGTGAGTATGCTTTACTGTATAGTTTAATTACCCTGAAAGGACTAATACTTTGAATTAGAAAAATAAATATACCAATAATATAATATATATATTTATTATTGGTATATATATATATAAAACACACACTACATAGCACAATGACTTATGGGGCTGGCATAGATTTTTTTCCAGGGCTGCTCCGTATCCCCAGTCCGGCCCTGGTAGGGGACATGCGGTTGGCAGAGCTCCAGCTTTGTGAAGAAGGCTCTATTGACCTCTAAGTACAGTGTGACAATGACACTCATGTGTATAAATATGTTAATCTCTGTTAAAAAAACAAGGCTTTGAGAACCGATAATGGCGGGTACATTTATTCCATATTTTAGAATAAATTTAGTAAGTCTTGAAATTATTATTACGAGTTTTTAAGAATGTCTCATAACCAACATATTTGCATCTGAATCAAGATGAGATGCAATTCTCTCCACGTCATATTGAAAAAGAAAATCATTTGTAGGGTTTAATGCAGTTCAAGGTGTACTAAACATTCAACATTAATGCAGAGGGATTACACTGAACCATCATTTTGTTTTAATACTTTAATTAAAATGGATGTGCAGTCTTCAACGTGTAATTTGCATTGCAAGCACAGGTGAATGAATGCTATGTCAGATGTGTTATCCATATTACATTTATAATGCAAGTATATATTTTCTCTTCGAGCAGTAGCAATTTGCTAAAATGGATCTGTCAAATATGTGAAAAGACTATTCCTAAATTTAAAATAAATGTATCTGTTAGTGGGGTTTGATATAATATATAGTTCAGTTTTGTATTTCCTTTCATATCAGTTTTGTGGCACAACCAATTTCTGAAACGGCACAATTTCTCTTGTGCAAATGTGACAGAATCCCTTTTTTATGCCCTAAATATTTGATTTACTCAGTGCTAAAAAAAAGCACATGGTTATAAGGATATGTATAAATCTTGTGTACTTACCAACACAAGTCTGGTCTTTGATGCCAAGGTGCCAAACTCCCACGTACCAGTTGGCACTAATTGTGGTCGGTTGATGAGTATACACCTACCCTGGCGGCTATATTGGGCAGGCAGAAGCGATCTTTATTTATATATTTTATTATTTACATTTGCTAGTGCTTTTACTAGTAAAAATGTGTAGGTTATGTTTCTACATCTACAGAGTACTATTGATGTCAGATTACTGTTTCCACTAAATATCTATATGTTATGTTATGTTTAATAAAAAAAAATTATAAATAAAGTTTCATGCACGGTTAAAATTTGAATCCAGCGTGTTCTTTCAACAAGCTTTACTGACACTGAATAAATGAACAGGCCATTGTGAACTTATTAAGGGAAAACTGCCTAAACAAAACCCATAAATAAGAATTTATCTTCTGCAGATACCATGCCTGCCTATTATAGGACAAAGTGGGATTCGTATGAATACGCATGTCTTTAGTGTTGGACATATCTGTCAGATGCACAGTGAGCTGATCAGTTAATTAATGCATTCCAACTTAGTTAATCTTTCCACCCCTGATTTTTATTAACCAGATTGTTCCTATAATTCTCTCTAGTGCCTCTGAGAAGCTGTAAATAAAACAAGCATTCTTATTAAAGACCTTTCTACTACACCAGAACAAATCTTAACCCTTAAATTTTGCTTATCTATAGCGCAACTACAATGCTTGATTAGTGCACATTATTGTATTACTTCAAAAGAGCTTCAGAGAAACAAGTTACTGGTAGCTTTGCCAGTAATGTTATTGCTGTTGAACATTTACGTGCAACAAAAAAAAAATCTATTTTTTTCAATATGTCAAGGGAAATAGCTTCAAAACTAATGACACAATATGCCTTACGTAGACACACTCAGTTGGTGAAGCGGAATGGAAGATGACAGGGATAGCAAACATTGAGTGTTAATCCTGTGTGAATCTTCAAACTTTAACACAGAGTTGAATCCTCAAATCATTGGCCCTATCTCAACAAGTGAGTTTTACAAGACTATAATTAATGACATGACAGACATTCAAAAACGTCTTGTATCCAAGGCCAATACAAAGTCCCGTTCACTGAAATGATCTAATGATTAATTTAACATTGTTTTCTACCTTTAAGCTATTAAATATATAAAAAAGACAAATGATGCCTCAACCCCGCAATTTCTGCTGTCAACCGTTCAGTTTGTTGACAGGGCGTAAGGAGCCATCTTAATAGGTACAATGATGCTTGACATATTTGTATAACGGACAGGAAATATGAGCCCCATTTATAGAATTATGTACACTCGAAGGTGGATTGTACTGTCATGATGTTCTCATAATCCAGAATGAAATTATCTTTAGACCTGATTTTATGAACAACATGATAAAATTAAACATGACCACGGATTCCCTAGTAATAAAATCTAAACATCTACTAATCAATACAAAGAATTGTGGAGCAAAAACTAAGCAGTATATTTCCATCTCCTGAAAGTACTAAATACTTTTCTTTTGAAGAACAATGCAGTGGTCCATGAACTGAACATCCAAACATTTTTCCTATTAATATATTGTTAGGTGCAACACGCATGCGTGCACACATGTACAATAAACATAAATGTGGATTTTACCATTTCACTTTTTCTTAGCTTGTCTGTCCTGAAAGCTTTGTAAGCCATATCTACTTTGATTGTGCAGTCTGTTGTCTTTTGGTAGGAACAGACAGTAGAGTTGGGCCATTTGCCGGATTTAGATGACCCACGTTCTACAACTCTTTGAGCACCTGCAAGGGTGACCAGCTCAGTGATTAATAGCATATTTGTGAAACATTGTAACAGTTTAGGCAGAGACATACTTTTAAAAATAGTAAACTACATGAAGAAGGGCAAACGTAAATGATTTTAGCATCTGGATATTCTGCTTGCTTAAAAGAGGAGTGTAGCAGACTTGGTGATTTTTCATTTTTCCTTAATTGTCATTTGTTAGGATTGATCACTACCATTCTTCCGGCCACCTGGTTCCACCTGGTGAGCTGATCTGATATATTTTTGTACTTTAAACTTCTGGAGCACTGTGCCTGTTTGTACATTGCATAAACTTTATAAATGATGTAGCTACACCGAATAAAGCCATGGGTGCTACATAGACTATGATGTCCCCTTCATATCTCATCTCCAATGCCTACATTTTGCTTGTATAACCATTTGATTCTGAATATTTTTCTTTATTTCTGTATAATTCTCAAAACAAATTCAAAAACATATTTTTAAACCAAGAGTGTAAAACCAAAACCTGCCTATCTCATAATGCAATAGCATAATAATAATGATGGGATTGTAGAAAATATCCTATGTTTTAAATAATTAATCCAGCAGCATATCCATTGTCTGCAGAAGTTTCATATCAGGTTTGGATTTGTGTGTTTTTTAAAACGACACGAGAAAAGCTCTGGATTACATTTGGAAACGTTTCAAACTAACGATGTATGCTAATACAGAGAGTGCGTGGATTGGAACCTAAATAAGCGTGCCCTTCCCAAGATTACTAAGCACCTACAACCACTTATTTTCTTATAAAAAAAAAATTGTCGATGTATTCTAGTGTTAAAATAACTAATATTAATTTCAGAAACAGTTATATTGCATACCTAAAACATGTTTAGAAAGCAAAAGTAAACCATGTTAGCCTATAACTTCAATAATACAACAGACACATGTATTATTTCCCATAGATCTTTATTATTTGATATTATTCTCCAAACAATTCATTTTTAACAAAACAAGTTCAATGACAAAACCAAATGAATGTTAGTCGGTACAAGTACAAATGAAAGAGAAATTATTTATAGCGTAATATCATAGTCTATGTACATAGTGCCTATAAAGTCTTTCATTTTTTGGCACAGTGTAAGAATTTAAACAGTAATTCAAGGCTTAGGAGCCGTACACGACTGCTCGACTTAGTGGAATGTCTTTGAGTAGTTATTACTTGGAAAAAGGATCATCTTTCATTTCGCCACAATACTATATTTTCCCATTATTTGTAATTACTCTTAAAGCTTTTGTGAGTAATTTTATGAAGGATGACAGAAATTTGAAGGACAAAATGTATCTCAAAAAGCAAGGATTCCCAGCTTGTAAACCTTGAAACATCAGTGTATCTCTGAGACAGTGTCTTACTAAAAGTGTCCTCCTTAAGATAAGCAATATGGTAAACAACACCATTGTTAACAAGATTATATTGGCTTTAGCACATGCAGTCATGATATCTACATCTACATATACAATTAAAATAAATGGTAAAAGCAAGATGATCCCTAAAACATAGTGGTCTTTTCTCTATCTTTGAACTGTGGAGAGATGGATAAGGCACTGTTTAGGTATATGGAGGTAAGTTTGATAAAAAAAAAAAAAGTCCCTGGCCCCATCTGACCCTAGTCTAAATTGTATACGTTCTCATCAATAATACACCTTAATAAACTATTTAGAGATGGGAGTGCTAAGTCATGACGCTGCCTTTAAACTCTGCTATTTAGAATGTGAACTTGTATAACTTAATAGAGTTTAGAAGGAAGTGTAATTTTGAGTCTGATAACACTGCTTGAATGAGGGTAGTGAAAATCAATATTTTATATTATTTCATGGTATATAACACAGATGTAAGCCACATCAAATCTTAAAGGGTTACCTCAACCCCTGAGATCACTTCTGCTCTTAGAAGTGGTCATGGAACAAAGAATCTACATGTGCAGCACTTTGGCTTATCAATTGGCATTATATGCAGTTTTGTTTGATGAGATCCGGTGTACATTAAAGGAACACTCCGGTACTGTAAGCACATTATCATAATCATGTGCTTTTTTCTCAGTGGGAAGCCAGTGATGGGCTGACAACAACAGCCAAGGCTTCCACATCAAAGCCAGGTATGGAGGCGGAGGAAGAGGGCCCACACATACAGGCACCATCTGCAAAACTTTGGGGCTAAACTATTTATAATGGTGTAACCCCTTAAAGAAAAAACTATAGTGCCAGGACATCAAAGTTGTTTTCCTGGCACTATAGCTCCCTATAGTGAACCCTCTGTCAAGCCCTCCCACCTCCCCTATGGTGCAGAAGGGGTTAAAAATGCCTTCTGTAACTTGCCTGATTCCAGGACTGATGTCTTTCGATGCTGGTTCAGGGTCAACCTCCGATCCTCCCCAGCCTCCTCAGTCAGAGACCCAGAAGTCCTTCTAGTGGCTGTCTGGTACACATCCACTAGAGGAGGAGTTTATTAAAAACTGCAATAATTACCTTTGCAGGGTTAAGGGACATGCGACACTGCACCCAGATCACTTCAATGAGTTGAAGTGGTCTGGGTACCTATAGTCTCCCTTTAGGGCAAGACGACAATTAGGACCTCAAGGCACAATAACAACTGCACTGAGATTAAGATTTTATGGTGCCCAGTGTGTTCCTTTATTTTTTTTTAGAATGTTCTTTATAGCACGTGCGTCTATGAGCTGCTGTCTCTAGGCCACTTGGTTAGCATGTCCTCAGTCTGAAAGTTGCAAGCCTACCTGCCATAGTCTAAAGAGACGTATAAAAACAGCACTATTCTTATTAATAGTGATTTTTATTAAACCAAGCAAACAAGGGCATACCATATCTGCTACCCTTTGAAATCACAAAAAAGAAAGTGCGATGGGGAAATACAATTTAAGATATAATTGTTTAAATAAGATTTATCACGTAGCATGAGAATGCTCTAATTTTATTTAGCACACTAAACTTTACAAAACATTTAAAAATTCATTACATGCTCCGTAATACAATTAGAAAAAAAATGTGATATCAGATTAATTCAATCAAGGTATATAATACATTCTTCATGCAAAGTGCATTTATTAATTCTTTGGTGGGGTAATTAGAACATAAATATGACCTTTTAAAAACTAAGCACTGAGATCGTTCCGAGACTATTTTGGACATATCTTCTAAAATATTAGATTCTAGATTTCCACTGACTGCATAATATGTGTTTCATATAATTGAACAGACCTTGGTATATTTGCAGCAATGTGTGAGTCAACGATCAAAAAATCTAAAAAATCTAGCCCCAAATAATTTCTAACTTGATAATGTGGTCTAAATGTTGCAATTCAATTGTGAACTCACAACTAACACATACATATTCACAATGTTGAATTTGTCTACCATATAGATTAGTAGATCTCTTTAAATTGAATGTATCTAGCATATCGATAAGCAGGTCTCTTTTATAGACTGTGTTCTGAAAAACATTTACATCAACATTAATATTCATATCACAATCCTCGAGTCATTCAAAGGGCGCAATGCCATGCCAAAATATACATTTGCATCCCAAAAGGTGTCGTGAGCAAGATTTATGTAGCATCTTTTCAATTCTTTCAGTATGCAAAGCACAGCTAATGAAGCATTTCACAAATAAAATGTTAATTTATCATTTTTATAAAACATTATTTTATAGACTGTCACGAAGTGTCTATGTTCAAATGAGATTAAAAAAATTAAGTGAACGATCTAGATATATCAAGCTATGATGGAAATGTGTTGGGGCAAAACCAAATAAGATTTTCCATTAGATCATACAAGACACCTCTAGGGCAACTCCTTTGGGGATTAATAAGGGATGTTAAAGAGACACTACAGGCACCAAAACTACTTTAAGTTAATGAAGCAGTTTTGGTGTATAGATCATTCCCCAGCAGTCTCAGTGCTCCATTTTCCTCAAAATATTCCTTATTCCTCAAAATATCATGATCCAATTTATTATTTATGTATTCCACTCTTATTAATGAAATTGGATGAATAAATTCATGTAGTTGGGGAGAAAATTGAGAAAAGAATTGGGATAAGTTGAGAATGCAATAAGAGTTAAAACTCTACTCTACAAAAATTATTTAAAGACTGAGGGGGTGGGGGTAGCAGCGCACCAGCACAGACGCCATATCTTGTAGCTCCTAGCTTCTAGCAGCCAACTTGGCTGTTCATTAATTATCATATTCTCAAATGTAACTCTCTAGCTATATATTTACGAATACTCAGTCGGGTCGAAATTCTGTCCTAGTGTAATCAGCTACTCCAAACTGCTAACTGGCATAACTTTGTTGCAATGCCACTTAGTAAAATACTTTGACCAGAGCACGAATGATCCATAGGAATTCATTGAAACCACAGTGCCATTTTGTCTTTACTAAATAGAGTCCCCTCTCCCCCAAATTATCTATACCATCTACCTTTATCCATCTTCCTTAATCTGTCTCTCCCTTTCCCCCAATCTGTCTCTCTCTCCAATTCTGTATGTCCCTTTCTCCATTCAGTCTCCTTCTCCAATACTTTGAGAGAAAGACATAGTGCACATACTGTTGGGGGATACTCCCCCTAGGGTGCCTCCAAACAAAGAAGGCCATTTCCCAAGTAAAGTCAATCTTTAGAACACACAACGTCTGGGCACATAAGACTTGACAAAGGCACATAAGAGTTTAGAAATGTCTATTTTTTCTGCTCCTTCAATAAAGACTGCCTTATGAGGAAACCACGGGTGTGCCCAGACGTTGTGTATTCTAAAGAATTCCTTCTCCAGTTCTCTCTGTAGATGTAGCATGGATGAGCTTTCTTTACTCTTTGGTGTGTTCTGCTCTCCTGTTCAGCCTCCACACTGTGTAGGCCCTGCATGCATGGAGGCAGTGTGTGGACTGATGTAACAAACACCCGCCTCTGCATCACCACAGAAATACAGTTCTACAGGGTCTAGAATGTAAAGGGGGCAAAGGAGGGCTAGAGTGCTGCTTAACCACAAAAATAGGAATTATAGGGGTGGATGGGTCATGCAGTTGCTCCCTATACTGAAGGTGAGTTGGGGAGTACTCCCTTCCCATCTGGCCTTTCACTGCCCATCTGGTGTCTCAGTCTCCTTGGCCTGTGTGGCATGGGCACTGTACAGTCACAGTGGTCACTAACCCATAATGCTAGTCATGCATGGAGGGAGAGCTTTAGAAAGGCCTTCCCACAATTTGAACGTTTAGTCATAGGTCATTCTAGAATCCAACCAATCACAGAGCTGGGTGTCTCCTGGGCCATGTAATAGCAAGCTAAAATTTAATAATGGATTCATCTCTAAATAATTACCCCTTAGGGCGCAGGAGATGCCCAGTCTGAAGGGGGCCACATATATTTTATGTGAGGGCCGAGCCGACTGGACATATCCTGGGCCCTGAGAAGTCATGTATATTTTTATTATATCTCCTTGGCCCTATTTTATATAACTCTCCACCTTGCTGCCCATGGGGATGAAGAAAGAAGAGCAGCTGCTCACTGGGTGCCTCCTACTTATTATTTTTATTGTTTAATTAATTTATTTATTATTTTATGGAGATATCCAATTAATTATCTCAGTGTGAAAGAGCTGACCAGTTTTTTTTCTTATAACATGCTATTGTCTCATGGACCTTAGCATGTCTGTTTGTACTGATTGTAGTTGCAAACAGTGATAAATTGTTGCTGTTTGCAGCTATAATTGACATGCTTATGCTTGCTATTGTTTAGCGTTGTGCTTTCTTGGCTCTTACTCCAGGAAGCGCAGTTACACTCAGAAACCAGCCTGCAGTTCTTCAAACTGACGTCCAGATGTAGAATATGTAGACTAAATAAGACTATTTATGCCACCTTGTAAATTGACCATAATGTCTTTTAGGGATCGTATTGCGATTACAGCACAAAAATGAATGCAAGAATTACCATTTACATTCAAATCAAATTTTTTTTTATTAACTGTGTTTGCCTTGTGTTTATGAAATTCTTGCGGCTTTTACCTTCTCCAACATAAAAACGTAATCATTCTGCCCTTAGAACACGATACATAACATAATGACACAATGTAGTGCAGTTTTGATAATCTAATTAGATCATCATTTTCTGAGCAAAATGAATGGCCACTTTAGCATCATATAAACATTTTCAACATGCTTTATAACATACAAGTACTTTAAAAAAGTTTTTGTTTTTTTAAAAAGGTATGCATTAACAAAAGGAACTTAATTACATTCATAATAGAGTCATAAGAAATCACACTCGTTTTCAAAGTTTTGGAGGAGCAGTGGTCTATCCAGACATTATTGCAGGGTTATTCACCAAAGTGAGAACTGTCGTGAATTGAGAGTCATTTTAAAATTAATTTCCAATTTAAGGCCAGAGAAGCTGAACTGGAAGCCTAGCTGACTGGGAGACGTTTTCCAGTTTGTTTGCTTTGGCCTTAAATTTGAAATCCACTTTGAATTTGCTTAGAATTCTCAACAATTCTTACTTAACAAATAACTCTGTTAAACTTAGAAGGCATATTAATAAAGGCATATTTTTCTTGTAGACCATACCATATGAGGACAAAATAATGTCTTAATAGTTTTTTTTTTTTGATTATTATTATTATTGAATGGTCTGAAAACAAACAGACGTATTCACTCAATTCAGAATTGTGTTTTTTGCTATTTTGGCTTTAAAGTTGCTCTTATCCTGCCATCCTTCTATAATTTCTGGTTTAGTGAATTACCCTGTGTGTAATATCGAGGCTAATCCATTTTATATTACAGTTTAAAACAATGGTTCTTAATCTTTGGATGGAGCCTCAAGGTTGGGTTGTCATGCTATTTTTGTGGATCATTATTGGTTGGAATTGATAAAGTATATTCTTCAGGTCCCAGGCTATAGCGCACAATGAACTGTTTACTGTAGCAGCTCAGACTTTTTTTGTTATGGGTAGGTATTATACATGGTTTGTTTTAGGATATCTTATAGAAGAATGGGAGAGGCTAATGCCATGTACATTATTTGGGATCATGTCAAAGGCTTAAAATGAAACTGCTTCTTCATCTCATTGACATAATTATAGAGTCTAAGCTCCTCTGGTGCCACTCTTCAATATATCATTAAATTATTTTTAATGTTTTAATGCTAAATGAGAGTCCTCAGCAGCCCCATCCGTTCTGTGCTACTTGGGCTAATGAGGAAGCAGTGGGTAGCTGTGCTTGGCCGAGAATGCCAGCTGACTGCTTTCAGCCTATTACAATTCCAGTTGTTGGTATGAATTGGTATGGCTAGAAGGAAGTTTGTAATCTCTGCCTTAGCTAGGGACCGGGGCTGTAGACAGCAAGGGACCATTATACAATGTTAAACTGCTGGAAAACGGAGGGACTGTGAATGGAGGGACAGTGCCAGAGGACTCCAGACATTATAACCAATTCATGAAATAAAATTGTTATAGTGCCTACAGTGTCCCTTTATGGATCACTAGTTTTACATTTTTAAAAAATGTTTTTACATTTTTAACTATATTTTGAAGTTCATTACTCGAGGTGGGCTACATCAACAAATGGTAGTTTAACAGGGAATTGGCACTGCTCTGGTAATTATACCAGGGAATAAAACAAAAAAATTAGCTTTTCCTTGTGTTAACCTTTTTCTTTTTATGTGATGCTCAATTTTATTTAAAAATTATCTGAAATATTTACAATTGACATCACAGCCTAGTTCAATCCTGGCACTCATTGGTTTTGGAAGAGCAGAAACATAGCTTCTGTTTCTCTTCCTCTCTATATGCTCTTCCTCACAAAAACACATTTGTTAAATATAGGGGATTTATACCATGGCCATGGTAAAATCCTGGAAAGAGACATGTTCCCTTTAAGTTGTGCTGCAACATTTGTTGATCGATTGCACGTAGAGTTTTGACTGCTCACACAGCAGAACTGGCCACATATTTTCTAAATAATATAAGGTTTAATATATAAAGTTTTCAGAGTTTTAGGGTTTCACAAGTAAACATTGATTAGGGATGTGCATTAATCAGATATTGAACTATCTAGTGAAACATGAGTTGCCTGCTTCCATTGTATTCAATATGACCTCCTTATCAAAATGTACATGATCTCAGTTGCAAATTAGATTTTGCATAACAGCACAGAAGAAAGATCATTGAAAACGTGTGACAGTTTAGTACATATGAACATAACATCAGTATAACTAAAAATCATAGTTAGTAGTTTACAATTCAGTTATTCAAACAATTAATAAATTATGACAAAGTGTTAAGTAACCAAGAAGGAGGCGTAAGCTGTACGACTGGTCCATAAATCGTGGGTTGGATGGAGTGCTATTAAAAAAGAAGTGTTGAACTTTTGCCAGTAAAGCCATATTTGATCTCCTTGTTCCTATGTACAATATTTCCAGTAGGTAGGTGAAATTATACCTAATGCTTTATTTGTATGATATAGCGGTTTAAGTGGCATTGAAATGTTTGGCTCTGGTTAAATATATATCTTATTGATAGCTCTGACTTTTTGGAACACAAAATCAATTTAAAGATGTGACAATTTATTATTTTTTTATTTCAAATGTGGGAAATGAATGGGATTATTAAGTATTCGATGAACATTAAATTGGTAATTATTTCCTGAGAAACAGTAAACCTTATATTCCAAATATTAAAATATACTAAGCCAAACAATACTTCCTTTAAAACTGTCTTTAAAATATATGTTAATAAAAAATAAACTGACAATAAATTGTTATATTCAGTTCTAATAATGGCTACTAGGGGTATCAATTGGAAACTTTCTGATTACAATAAAGACATTCAGATTTTTACTGTAATTTAAGAAGTATAGCTATAAAAAAAAAATTAGCGTTAGGTTTTTCCTGAGATGTGGATCTTACATTTGTAGTTTGATAAGCAATATACTCTGTTTTGGTCAACGGTACACAGAACATTGACTGCAGTGTACTGCGTGTCTCAGGGACTAAATCCTACATTTTAGCATACTGGAAAAAAGCCCAAACATTACCTACTAAGACTGCAGATTACAGTGCAGTCATTATGAGATCATTTTTGGAAGGGAAAAAACAAAAGATGTTATTTTCTTAGGAGATAATTTTCATTTTACCCTGACAATATCTCCTTAATTAATCGAACATAGCAAACTTAAATTCCTCCACCACCTCAAAAATTTACATATGAACCAGAGGCAACTTTTGCTTGACTTCTTAGGCACAAGTTGTTAATTTGTTCGGATTAAACTATCACAAAGTCACAAACCAGGACCACTGCTCCATTTTCTTGTTTAAACTGAGTCTCCTACTGAGTCCAAATCATCCGATGACAGGTGACGATACAGGTCCTGTAAGATGAAGTGTATTACAGATTTTTCACCTATTATTTTTCTTATGGTTTTAAATTTTTTTAAATTTTTGTGTCACATTTTGTTTTAAACTTGAGATTGCAATCGGCAGAGAAAGGACATAACAAAACCACAGAAGAGTTTATCTACACAGTTTTGAAGCATTTTAGAAAAAGAATGAAGAACACATAACAGAGAGCCAATGCCTTCCTCTGCATCTTTGTAAAATGAGCAAAATTCTTATTTCTGAGAATCTAACTAAACGATAAAGTGTAACTTGGACTTGATAACCTAACAATATCAAAGCCTAAAATGACTATACCACTTATAGCAACATTTTAACCTGTGCACACAATACTGTAGCATTAAAAATTTATACAAAATAGGCAAAGAAATACAAAACCAATGAGGTGGTATAATCACCACAACATACAAGTCAAATGCTCAATGTTTAAATATATTAAAGTATATATACCCTCCTTGACAACAGATTGATTTTGTCTTAAATGTAAAGTCCTGTATTTTTGTACAGGATTTTGTTTAATATGTATGTTGTACTGTGTGTACTAATTATTTATATGTAAGTCATTAAGATTTCTCTTATGAAGGTTATTATGGATTTGTCGATTGTGAAACGAGTTATCATTGGTTAATGTAGTTATAAATATTGTCAGATATAATCAATTCCTAAATAAGAGTAACAGAAAACAATAGAGAAAGATTATATATAAAAAAAGGAAAAAAAGAAAGAAAAAGAAGGAACAAGGAAAAAAGAGAATATATATATATATATATATGTATTTTTTTTTATAAATTCAGACTTTAATATATTAGCCTTAAATTTAATTGTGACACTAATAATTATGAAAACAGGCTTAATATGTTTAATAAGAAATAGTGCAATATTGTATGTTTTGTGTGTCCTGTTAGTGGATCTTTTGTATCTATGTTATGATCAAAACCTAATAAAGATTATATAATGAAAAGAAAGTATATATACACTCTCCCCATATAAATATAGGGTATCTGGGTGCAATAAACCCCAACAAGGAGGATACAAATATACTGCAACACAGTGCACATATTTTTGTCCTTTTTCTGGGGGCCGGAGGAGGTTACACTTTAATATACATACACTTTTATATATTTTAACATTAAGCACTCCATGTATATATTAAGATGATTGTACCACGTAATTGTGTGGCATTTATTTGCATATTTCCTTATATATAAAAAATACTTTCCTTTTTTTGGTTTACAATATTTTTAAGCACCTTATTGTCACAGGTTATCTCTCAAGATTTATACATGATACACAAATATATCCGATTGGTCTCACTTGGTCAGCCACTCTTGTGACATCACCAACCTAACCATCTGTAAATTAGTTGGGGAATCAGATTATTAATTTGCATGCGTTGCCTTGGTGATGATGTTTTGTATCTATATTCTTTTTGACTTAGTTAAAACAATTATAATATTTCTTCTCTTTACATGGCATTAACCACACTTTTTGTTAAATTCACCAGTATTGGTTGTGTAACAGAAAGAATTATTATTCACTATTATCTGTCGTGTTATAGACAGGAACATACAGCAAAAGGAAAAAGTATAAGCAAAACAGTAAAAAACTAAATCACACAGCATACAGAATATGAAATATAAAAAGTACAATTTGAGGATAATGACACAGAACAAAACCATTATACTTTGTGTTTATATTAGATAAAAATGTCAGGAACACGGGCACAAACGTCATTAAATCAAACACCCCTTTCCAATGTGTTCCTATAAGGGTATGTAAGACACATATATAAAAAAATAATCCATCACATTAAGTATGAGAAAAGTAAAGTGTTTGAGTGTATCATAAAGCTCCACACCAATGAAACTCAGTGATGTGCAGAGTACACGAATGTATTACAGAGCCCCTCCGTGTTTTGAGTGTGATATGTATGAGAACAGTGTGTTTGGCTTAATGTGTAGGGCTTAATAAGTGTGATGTGTGTCCTATGAGTGTGGTTGCTGAGTTTTATTGTATATGGTAGCTGTGAGTGGAAAGGCTGAGTGTAATTCTGTGTGGGGGTTGTGTGTTTGTAATTAAAAATGTTAATCGAGTAATCTGGTTTTCTTATCAGTTGCTTCTTTTGCACGCAAATTAGAATTTTTAATACATGCCATTGGCAGTGACAATACAGATTTTACTTTTCAGTTAACAGTTAAATGTCCCCCACCGTCATACAAGCACGCATGCACACATTCATACAGACGCATACATAGTGATACAGACACAGTCATAAGGAAACACATACACATACTCTCATACAGACACATAGTCAAACACACACACATGCACAAACTTATACAGACACAGTCATACACTCACATACACACATAATCATACAGACACAGTCATACACTCACATACAGACACCTAATCATACAGACACACACTCCTACTGACACAGTTATACAAACACATACACACACACACTCATACAGACACACATACACACACCAATACAAATACCCATGCAGACACAGTCATTCAGATTCACATACACATACTGATACGGACACAGTCATACAAAACATAGTCATACACACACACACTGAAGTTAAGGCAGGTCCCAGAGTCTCCCGAACCAATTACAGTGACTTGATTGACAGGCTTAAAACCTGTCACTGGGATTGACGAGACTAAAATATTACATATAATAAACTATTGTTACACACTCATCATACATTATTAAAGAGCACATTTCTTAAAATACTTTCCTCTGGGACTGTTCCAGAAGAGGACAGTATGAAAAACAATTCTGCAGCGTTCAATTTAATAATAATGTCACACTACAAATTTACTGTAGTAGTGTACAGTCAGGAAGGAGGATAAGGAACTTGCCAGAGGCAACTTATTTAGGAGGACTCTGACTCCTCACCGAAGGGCCCAGTGGGATAGAAAAAATTGCAGGCAGGGAGGAGGTGGCTCAGCTCAGCACAGGCGTTACACGTGCAGCGAGGAAGGCGACCATGAGAATCTAGCTATTCACGTTGTGTAATATACTACGCGACATGCATGCTGGGTTCTGTTTTCTTCCTCCTACACCAGGTTGCCTGACTGTGCCCTGCAGACAGTGATGTGCCAACGTCTCAAGGGATGCATCCGCCGCACTGTGTTCACAGCTCCTCCCGCATGTGAAATGACACCATCGCAGGAGGATTACTCCTGCCAGTCGTAACTGGTGACCCCCTGAAAGGGGGTCACTTGGGTGTGGTCTGAACCGCCCCGCACCCCACAGTGATGCCATGCCACTGATTAACACTGATTCTTTTTGAAGACATTCATTATTGAACATTTCTATTGGTAAATTTATTTAAACAGATTCCTAAAATACTTTCAAATATTAAATTTTTCCCCCCAGCAATTAAAAGTATAATGGAGCTTGCAATCTAAACACCTGTATTACTAACAGTGTAGAAAGTATAAACCGTATATACAATATCTGGTGGACATATTTTGGAAGTTATTAAAAATATTTTTTTTACAGAATTCACAGTTCATTGTTTCCCAAAATGTAATGTATTAATTGAAAATTCGGAACATGTAGTTATAATAACGTTTCATTGGTAAAGGCTCTCTGTTCTTCTTTTAATTGCAGGTGTTTTAATATATTCCTATGTAACAATAACTCTGATTAACTGCTAAAGTTTGCAATTTGCTCTGCGTAAGAGAGCGATTTACAGAATTTTTAAAAAGAAAAATACTAAATAATACTAATTTGGGTGCATAATTTTTTTACTTTTTTTATTTACATTTAGTAACAAGCAAAGTTACAGAAATGCAAACTAAGTTTCCAGCTCTCTTCTGAAATTATAATCTCAAATGTACCAGGCACTTTATTTACTTATTTAACAGTTCTTATAACCTATACCACCCATTGGCGACTGTATATTCATGCCTGCAGAGTGTGCAATGCCAATCTTGCACTTGTGTCTTCTATTTTCAGGAATAAGAAACAATTATTACAGTTATACTTTTATGTGGCTCTATCATTCGTTCGGTGTTTGGCCCCCAGCCTCTCTATAGCCACCCTACTGCCCACAGCCATGTCAGGCCCCCGGGACCAGTGCAACTGACATTTCCAATGTGGTGCCAGTCCCACTGGGCCTTCTCTCATGATGCCGCCATCTTTATCTTCCTAAGAAGGTGACGTTGGGAATTCCATGTTCTGCCCTTTCTTGGCCACTTGATGCACTCAGTCAAGGCTCCAAATGGACTTGTGTTGATTCTCGCAATTGTGTGAGAGTCAACACATTGTGCTAGTGACGTACCATTCCCAGAAGTGATGCAACACTTGGAAGAGGATACAGCCAATGAATACAGCCAATGACGAACAAAGACCGTGATCTGTTGTCTACCTGAATTTATATAATATAAAGTATTCCCTACTTTTCCTTATATATAACATGCACTTTAAGAAGCATGTGAGTCACCAATGATAACTTCACAGGAGTATAATCAGTCAGGCATATGTCCTGACAGGAGTATAATCAGTCAGGCATATGTCCTGACAGGAGTATAATCAGGCTGCAGTCAGGTATATGTCCTGATACTGGATTAAAACAACGTTGAACGGTGTTTTGAATGTAATTTTGTAAAAGGAAACCCAGTATTCAAAAGTCATATGGGAATCCATCTATTTAACAAAAAATAATAAATATTATATATATATATATATACCATATTTTATTTTTTAACCCCTTAAGGACACATGACGTGTCTGACACGTCATGATTCCCTTTTATTCCAGAAGTTTGGTCCTTAAGGGGTTAATGACAGTGTTAATTTAATATGCTGAGCCCACCATTACTGTTCATAAAGAGCTTGACTACACAGAAAAAAAAAATCACAGATGCAATTATTTCATCTCAAAATGTTTCAAGTGTCTGTAATTACTATAGTGCATTAATGAAAGCACGTTTAAGCTAGAGGGTACATTTCATACTGAATATTCCCATCAGGATAACCAGTGCCGACATTCACATCTGTTATTAAAAACAACCCTAACATCAAAGTCTGACACTCACATACAAAAAAAATCTTTCAAATCTGTGTTTCAACATGTCAAAACAAATAGGCTGCCAAGGAAGGCCTTCTACTGCTTAGGCAGTACAAGTAAAACCTAGATAGGAAAAATAATGCTCTAAATTGGGGCAAGCTCATACCTAAAGAATGGGATAGATTTGCTGGAACAGCTCTTGTTGCCTAGCAACTGTGCAGAAAGTACAGAAGTGATTTTGCATAGATTCCTGCGCTGTCATTATTTTTAGTTAAGGCTTCGACAGTAAAAGAAGAACTTATAGAATGTTTACATGAGGAAGCAGCAACAATGCATGAGATGCTAACTGATATTAATAATTTGGAAGTCACTATACAAAGACATTAACTTTTTAAAATAAAAACAAAAATAAATCAATGAAAAACAACAAAATAGTTAAAGGGACACTATAAACCCTAAAACACTTCAGCTTGCTGAAATGCTTTAGGGGCTACGAGCATGCAATCTTGCCCCAATTTAGGACAATTTATGTGTCAAGTTGAGCGCTAAATAAGGTTTTCTGATTGAATCCACTTCCATAGGGAAGTATTAGTCAATGATTCTATATAAGAAACACACTATAGGACGATCACCGTGATCGACCAATTTGATTGGCGCATTTCCCGCAACCGCCACGCATGAACAGATCTTCACAGACAGGAAGGATAGACTGTTGTCAGTTCAGTGATAGTCCCCCTGGAGCAGGGCAGAAAGGAGCAGAGGTGAGAGAGGACTAGCTGTTTAATGAAAATGTGAATAACTGTATATTTTTTTATGTGTTGGGGTTTAAAGGAACACGGCCAAATATTGGTTTTATTGGTCGGAGTGTTCCTTTAACTTATTTGTTTTAGAGGTCATCAATTAAAAAAAGTTTTTAAAAAAAGTACTAGTGAAACATAATACCTTTTAACTTTTGATGTTGAACAATAAGCGTGTGTGTCCATGTGTCCTATAAAATCATGTGCAGACCTTTGCATATTCTCACTGTTTCCCTTGATGCTAGTAAACAGATGTATATATGCAGTAAGTATGTTTATGCTCCGAAAAAATTCAAACACATTTAAAGAGGTTTGTATGAGAATAGACAGTATAATGAGTTTCATTATCTGTTATTTTAAAGAACATAATTCAAAATTTAAAAACAGGTAAATTCTGAAAATAGTCAGTAAAACAGATTTCTCACTGTCCTGAATAACATGGTTGTGCTATCCATATAAAATGTTGAATAGCAATAGTTTATACATGTTCTGTAATTAAGGATTCAGATAGATTTGCTGAAAACGCCAAGTTTGATGAGTATAGAAACGTCCAGAAGAGTTAGAGTTTAGTATTGAGAATGTGAAAACATTATATTGATCTGTGGGATAGTTAAACAGAACACTATGTGAAGGTCAACATCGACTCTTCACCTAACACTTCAGAATGCAGTATACACTACTTAAACTTTACTTAGAGTGTATTGATGCACAGCTAAACCCTATCACAGATGCATATAATGGAGGCGTATAGAAACTTGGAAAAGCCATTAAAGAAATATTGAAACTAAAATCTGTTTGTACAATTTCTTTACCTTAAAAAAAACGAAACATAAGGACCTTAAAATACACAAAGGGTACCATACCGTAATAGCGAAATTGGTGATTTCTTTCAATGTATCTATTTTGACCCTAAATCTGCAATGTTTTATTTATTTATTTATTACTGGTATTTATAAAGCGCCAAACATATTCCACAGTGATGTACAATTGGGAAAAAGACAATACAATAAGAACAGACCGATACAACAGGTAGAGGGCCCTGCCCGTAGATTACAATCTAAAGGTAAACTGTGGAGGTGAGACAAAAGGTAGCAGATGAATTTGTATGAGATGGTATAGAGCAGGGCTGTCCAACCTGCGGCCCCCCAGATGTTGCTGAACTACAACTCCCATGATTCCCTACCCATCTGTTTCATTGAAAGAATCATGGTAGTTGTAGTTAAGCAACATCTGAGGGGCCGCAGGTTGGACAGCCCTGGTATAGAGAGAGGTAATGGTATAACTGCAGCAGCTGATAGCATGTGAAGGTAATAAGGAGGTGATTGGCTATGGTTCCAAACAGCTGTAAGAGCATGCTATACAGGTACAAGAAACCAGGGTGGGAGGGAGGAGGGGCGGGTGGGTGGGAGGGAGGAGGGGCGGGTGGGTTGGGTCAAGTAAAATTAAATGGGCTTTTTGCAGGGGTGGATGTAAAACTGGCTCTAAAGAGTAGAGAACAGTTATTTAAAGGAATTTATGGCTAAGAGTGGCAAGGGGGAGTTGGGGGGGGGGGGGGGGGATGTGGAAGGGAGGAATGGTTGAGCAGACCTGCCATTTGTCTGATAAAATTCAAATATTTGCCAACCAGAATGCTATCAGGGGTGGATGTAAAACTGACACTTTAAACTGCAGTTTGGTGTTTTGGTGAATTCTGTAGAATTTTTAGTTTAGTGAATAATATTGAAAATTAAAATAGACATATAGGGCAAGAGCATTATTGGCCAAAGTTATGGGTTCAGCCTTAAAACTTATCACATAGGATAATCAAGGAAGAATTATCATTTTTTAATTAATAAATTGTAATGTATTTTTTTTTATTTCCAAAGACACAATGTTTATTTGGACAGTTACTTTAATTTATTAGATACTTCAGCTAATTTTTTTCACCAGAGGGTAAACTAAGATTCCCAGTACATCCAGGGCTGGCAAGATAAGAATAACAGGGTTCTACAGTGGGAGAGGCTAGTTCAAGCAATACATCACTCAAAAGCATAACAGGGTAATGACTAAGACGCTGGTGGCACTAGATTTCAAAAATAACCTTAGCAGCCTTTACAGTGTTTTGCTTTTGCAAGATGTGACAATGGAACCCAGGAATAAAAAAAAAAAATGACATCCCAAGAGTTCTATGTTCTGTTAGTCACACTGCCAATACAATGAGCAAATTAGAACAATTCTAGTGATCTTTCAGGAAGCATTGGAAAGACACCAATAGAAACCTCTGATGTATCCATAAAATATAACAGCCATAGATAAAGGCTATTTTAAAAATTGTATTTGTAAAACACATGTATGATGTAAATAAGAGCTAAATGTTTTATTAAAAAATCTATTTTAAAGGAGTGTAATAAAACACAGCATCTAGTAAAAAATAAATAAAGTTGTCTGGCAATATGTCTTCCCTAATAAACTTGTAGCTCTTTAAAGGGTTAGTCTAAGCACCACAAGCACTTCCTGTAGAGTGCATAGGGTTTAGAGTACCCTGAACCCACTTTCCCTTTTCAGAGTGGTTAATAGCAGCAGAGATTTTCAAATCCCAACAGGGCTGCACATTAGGTAGCTCTGAGCATGTTTAAGTTGTCCTCTATCTGGGTCTGTTCTGGGTTGCCTTATATCAATTTTAATTCTTTTGTGCGTTCAGCATACACACAGTACATGTACAATAGGGAAGGTACTCCGTCTCTCTCTTCCTTTAAAAAAGCCTAACTGTGGTCAGTGCATGGGTGGTCTGTGGCTCTACCAAAAGCAAAGCACAGCCTTGTTCACTCAGCAATCAACCAGGTGGTGTATAAACCTATAGCAGCTGGCTGCTATGGGTTTATAATGAAGTGCCAATCATCATATGGGATGATTGCAACTATAGGTGTGCCCTTTTTAATGACATCAGTTTTAGGAACAGTTTAATGACATTGTACTATAATGATCTTAAAATAATTATAAGGTTGCCCTATTTGATGGTAGCATTTTTAAATGTAAATGCTCCTACGTGACTATGGACTCTTGACTGCAACAAACACGTACATGCTTAAATATATATGATTGTTACTCTATGCAAAGCTCAACAGCTGACACACACAGAGTTAAGTATTTCTGCTAACAGATAGGATGTAACACAATCTTAATAATTTGTTATACAAATGATCTTTAATTTTCGTCTGCTTGTTTTGGTTGCTTTGGTTGGGTGAATAATTTCGGATATATTTGTATGATGGTATTGGTGGTACTTGACTAGTTCACAATTACACAGAACTAATTAGAGAACAATTGTGTTTTAATTCACAATGTTTATGTGTACACAATACTTTTATAGGGTTATTTACAAAAGTGAGAATTCAGAGTGAATTCAAAGAGAATTTAAAATTTAAGTAGCCAAACTGAAAGCATATCCGACTTAGAGAAGTTTTCCAGTTCGGCTATTTGACCTTACATTTGAAATTTACTCTGAATTCACCTTAAATTCTCACTTTAGAGAATAAACCCAGGTACTAATTGAGTTTGACTGTATTTTCATCACAGTCACTAGTAATCATATTTGATCCACTGGGTAGTAGGTGAACATCCTGTTTCTAACACTGCAGGTAGATCTAACTGACTCATGCACACATATTTCCACCATGGTACAACCCAACAAGTACATATTAAAAAGACACACTTTAGTATTAGTAAATGTATCAAATTGCAAAAATGCTTGCAGTGAAGCTGAAAAAATTCCATTATAATACATTACAAAACAGTTACTCTGAAATGAAGACTACTAAAATTCAGAAGAAGTCAATCTCTGCTAAATTGCGGAAATTTTTTTTAATTGATAAACACATTCTCTGACTCACACTAAAACAAAGAAACTCCCACTGCCACTCAGGTGTGGTATGCTTTTACTGACTTAAGCTTTCAAACATTGTCCTCAGTTATATCTGTCGGACCTCAACTTGATACTCTTTGAAACTGCTGAGAGTTACACAACTGATCATCTTGTGAGTCAACTGTCATCACATTTTCACTTTGAAATTCTTTGAATTCTATGGTTTTACATATCAGGACACAATAACAATCATCTGTTCCTTAGCAGGTCATAGATTAATTAAATACAACCTCAGATGAACAATAACACATGACATTACAATATATCAATTTATTTAAGAAAAATAAAGCCAAAATGAAGAAGCCATGTGTGGAAAAATAGGTACACCCTTACTGCTTCAATATGAAGATGACAAGTAACAGACAGGTTTTGCTAATCAAACGCCCTTGATTAACTGATCATCAGCAAGTGTGACCACCTACAGTTGCAAGAAAAAGTATGTGAACCCTTTGGAATGATATGGATTTCTGCACAAATTGGTCATAAAATGTGATCTGATCATCATCTAAGTCACGACAATAGACAATCACAGTCTGCTTAAACTAATAACACGCAAAGGATGAAACGTTGCCATGTTTTTATTGAACACACCATGTAAACATTCACAGTGCAGGTGGAAAAAGTATGTGAACCCTTGGATTTAATAACTGGTTGAACCTCCTTTGGCAGCAATAACTTCAACCAAACGTTTCCTGTAGTTGCAGATCAGACGTGCACAACGGTCAGGAGTAATTCTTGACCATTCCTCTTTACAGAACTGTTTCAGTTCAGCAATATTCTTGGGATGTCTGGTGTGAATTGCTTTCTTGAGGTCATGCCACAGCATCTCAATTGGGTTGAGGTCAGGACTCTGACTGGGCCACTTCAGAAGGCGTATTTTCTTCTGTTTAAGCCATTGTGTTGTTGATTTTCTTCTATGCTTTGGGTCATTGTCCTGTTGCAACATCCATCTTCTGTTGAGCTTCAGCTGGTAGACAGATGGCCTTAAATTCTCCTGCAAAATGTCTTGATAAACTGGGGAATTCATTTTTCCTTCGATGATAGCAATCCGTCCAGGCCCTGATGCAACAAAGCAGCCCCAAACCATGATGCCCCCAACACCATACTTCACAGTTGGGATGAGGTTTTGATGTTGGTGTGCTGTGCCTCTTTTTCGCCACACATAGTGTTGTGTGTTTCTTCTAAACAACTCAACTTTGGTTTCATCTGTCCACAGAATATTTTGCCAGTACTGCTGTGGAACATCCAGGTGCTTTTGTGCAAACTGTAAAAGTGCAGAAATGTTTTGTTTGGACAGCAGAGGCTTCCTCTGTGGTATCCTCCCATGAAATCCATTCTTGTTTAGTGTTTTACGTATTGTAGATTCGCAAACAGGGATGTTAGCATTTGCCAGTGACTTTTGTAAGTCTTAAGCTGACACTCTAGGATTCTTCTTCACCTCATTGAGCAGTCTGCGCTGTGCTCTTGCAGTCATCTTTACAGGATGGCCACTCCTAGGGAGAGTAGCAGCAGTGCTGAACTTTCTCCATTTGTAGACAATTTGTCTTACCGTGGACTGATGAACAGCAAGGCTTTTTTCGAGATACTTTTATAACCCTTTCCAGCTTTATGAAAGTCAACAATTCTTAATCGTAGGTCTTCTGAGAGCTCTTTTGTGCGAGGCATTATTCACATCAGGCAATGCTTCTTGTGAAAAGCAAACCCAGAACTGGTGTGTGTTTTTATAGGACAGGGCAGCTGTAACCAACACCTCCAATCTCATCTCATTGATTGGACTCCAGTTGGCGTACATCTCACTCCAATTAGCTCTAGGAGATGTCATTAGTCTAGGGGTTCACATACTTTTTCCACCTGCACTGTGAATGTTTACATGGTGTGTTCAATACAAACATGGCAACATTTCATTCTTTGTGTGTTATTAGTTTAAGCAGACTGTGATTGTCTATTGTTGTGAATTAGATGATGATCAGATCACATTTTATGACCAATTTGTGCAGAAATCCATATCATTCCAAAGGGTTCACATACTTTTTCTTGCAACTGTATATCAAAGCTGAAGTTTTAGGAGTTTGCTGGTCTGAAGCTTTCATGTGTGTGTCAACACAATGCCAAGGAGGAAAGACATCATCAATGATCTTAGAGAAGCAACTGTTGCTGCCCATCAAACTGGTAAGGGTTATAAGGCCATTTCCAAACAAATTAATTCTACTGTGAAAAATATTATGCAAAAGTGGAAAACATTCAAAACAGTTGTCCATCTTTTAAGGAGTATATGTGCCAGCAAATTCACCCCAGACCATGCAATGCTCCAAGAAATTACAAAAAAAACAAGAGTTTCATCTCAGACTCTACCGGCCCCAGTTAGCATGTTAAATGCTAAAGTTCATGACAGTACAATTGGAAAAAGACTAAACAAGTATGGTTTGTTTGCAAGGGTTGCCAGGAGAAAGCCTCTTCTATCTAAAAAGAACATAGCAGCACGGCTTAGGTTTGCAAAGTTGCATCTGAACAAACCCCAAGACTTGGTAGGGCAGGTAGGGCAGTTTTCGCACCGGGGCCCCGGGGTTTCTAGTTACACCTCTGGGCAGATTTAATATTAATTTTGTTGAAAATGATGTTACTAAAACAACCAAGTGTGATACGCCCTTCACTGATCCAACACAGATAATGCCATATAATAAAGTACTACTACTGCTAATAATAATAATAATAAATATTATAAATATAATTAAAATTAGTGTAAAAACTTTTTTTACCATTCATGGCGTGATCCATGAAATAATGAATAAATATCAAATTTAACTGAAAAGTATTGAAAATCCTAAATCAAATGGAAAACATAGTGATTTCACTTTTAATCCTTTTAATAACCTGCCAAAATAGTAAATAAAGACTACCACTAACGTAGAAGCAGTACAACCCCCTTTGATAAACAGCTCCTTTAAATGTATGCAAGTCATACTTTGCAGCTGAAGTCCATTAGCCAGTAGACTCCAGTGATGTCTTTTGGGATAATGTATTTTATAGAGGCCTCACTGTAAAGTGGAAATATATGGTTAAGACGATATCATGCCGCAGGCTGTTACATTTCAATGTCATCTAGATCTTGCAGACAGAAAGCTGACTTATAAATGAACCTCCGTTAAGAAGATCACTGCGGTCTTTCCTGGTCATTGCTTTCGGCAGAAGAAGAAATTGTGCAAAATTGTCTCAAAAGTGGGTTCCCTCAATATCATTTGTATGTGAACGCGCTGGGAATGACTTCAAACAAATACTCTTAGATGTTCAGTGGGATACACAGAAATCTAAATGCAATGCTCCGAGTTTGTCATTTCTGACCACTGGCAATTCTACTATCTATGAACAAAACAAGAGACATGATACTGGCATACCGATACAAATCAAATAAATATTTAATATTTCTATGTTACAAGTACAGAGTACAATGCCAGTAGCTACCTGCGGAAATGAATATTATACACTGTGTGCCTGGCATTGTCTAGCATTAAACATGTACAACAACAGCTATATTTGCTGTGCTTCTGCCGTGCAGGTGACCTGGTACTATTAGACGATGCCACGGAATTACTATAAAAGAATTATTGCAGTATTGGACAATGACGATTTGATTGTATTTCTAGGAAAGCTGATACTGATCTGTTGACATTATTGTTCATAGCAACACTGTGTGTGTCAAATTTCCTGAATGTCCAAAACTGTCATGAATAAAAATAAATGAAGGAAAAAGCAGATAAATATCTAATAATATATGGATACGGTATATGGGACTCTGTCACATAAACCAGAGAGATTTTCAAACCGTACATTTAGAGATGTGCAAGGTCTATTGAGTATTTCATTTACATTTTACTCAGATACTGTATCTAAGCTGTAAAGTGTTTTAACCCCTTAAGGACACATGACATGTGTGACGTCATGATTCCCTTTTATTCCAGAAGTTTGGTCCTTAAGGGGTTAAAGGTCAGGACTATCATTTTTTTTATTTATTTTTTTAATACAGAAGGTCAGAGCCCCTAAAATACATTTAGAATTATATATGTTTTGCCTGTTTCACTGCAGGCTTTTTTTTCATATATTTCCCTGTCTTATTTTTTCTGTCACTTCAATAAATTGCAATTTTTACTCTTCACTTTATGTCCTAAATTTGAGGGAAGGCTCAGAGGAAGAGTGAATAGTTCTATAATTTGGCGGGTAAGGCCCTAAAATTTATTTTGTAGACTATATATATTTTTATTTAAGCTATTATCCTTCTATTTTTCCGGTTTCATTAATCACCAGAAATATTATAAATAACATACATCATATAATGTATTTACTTAAAGTGTAAATAAGTAAATAAGTGGGGATATACTTTGGAAATACTTTTGTCGTATGACAGGCTGTATTTGCCTCTCTTCTCACCTCAATTTGTTTTATTTTTTTTTTCTACCACCATGTCCACCATGTTAATTTTTCACCCATTTTTATAAGAGACTAGACTTTTTATTTTTGTTTTCAAAAATACATCTCTGCAGCACATTTTCTTGGTGATGTAATATGAGAGAGCAGATAGTCAACAGAACAATAACAGCGAGTAACTGTCAGGGTACCTTGTGTGGTTGCACCGGTTGTGCCACAGGCTGCGGACGTCCTGCATTTGGAGAGGGACCCGTCCCAATGTCCCTCTCCTCTCTCCAGTGGCGTTAGTGACGTCACGGCCTGCCAAAACTTTTGAATTCAAACGTTTTGGGGGCATGGCTACAAAATTAAAAGCCACACTATAAAGAGGGCTCTAAAGGCATAAGTCATTGCCCTGTTGTGGTTCAAGTTTGATCCCAATAAGCGCGTTATATCTATTGAGTATTCCTGGTTCTGACTTTGGCTTTGATTGACTATTGTAACTTCTATTCTCCTTTGACTCAGCTTTTGTATTTTCGCTTTTCCTGTTTTCTGGCTTCCTTGACCTCGGGCTGTCCATGACTACTCTCTGTCCTTGTCATGTTAGCCCGGCCACTCTAAGGTCCGGTATTTGTTATCCATTCTAGTACACCCTGCATGTTGGGTCTCTATATATTCCTGACAGTATCATCATTTGGGGACAATATACAAGCTATTTGGTGTTGCTGATTGGTGGTTATCGTGATTGCTGCACTTTTAGAACGTAGAACCATATTTATGTTACTGCTTTTTTATTATGCTACTTAGGGGTTATATACTTTCAATGTTCCTCCATTTTTGAATGATGAACTGTTCCTTTATTATTTATAATTTCAGTTATACATTTGTATTTTAAAATAAAATAAGCTAATCCTTTTGCATGGCAGATCCACTAATTTCTGCTCTGTGTCGCTGTAAAGTATAATGAAGGGTTAACAAAGCCCCATGTCCTCTCAGTGTTGGTATGTGTAACACTAACTAACCAAAGGTATCATTCATTTTTTGAGTATGAGTTACATTGTAGTGGAATGTGTGTTTGTGAAAAAAGTTTGGAAACATCTATATATCTGTCTGAGTGCACATTTACAAGTTTAATGCTACTATTTAACCCCACATATTATACTTGTAGTTTGAGTGTATCTGTAAAGTTTCAAACATCAACATCAGACGTTCTTATTTGATTAACAACACCATTGCAAATTAGTGCAATGATTACGTTGTTTTTAGTGAACTAGAGGTATCTTGAAGTAGTCCACATAACTCTCCTTTTTCAGCTTTAAAGGAACACTATCAGGTCTGGAATACAAACGTGTATTCCTGACCCTATATTGTTAAAAACCCTATTTAGCTCCTTGGTCCTCCCCTGAAAAGGCAGATTGTACATGAAAATGTCTGCAGGGATGGACTATACTCACCAGAACAACTACATTGGTGACTATTGTGTCCCTTTAACATATTTGTTTGAGCAGTAACAATCAATACTTGCAACTACATCTTTGCAATGGATGATGTTTAGTTTTTGTGTTCTATTATGTTTATTTTTTTTACATCTTTGTACAGCAACCTCTATAAAGTCATCTATTAAAATAATCCACACACTCATCACAGATATCACTCAATGTTACTTCATATATCTGTACACATATCAGGTGAAAAAAAATCCACCCATGAGGCTCTCCTATTTTAAAGCTGAAGATATATATAACACGGAATGAATGGTAACACAATCTGTTCAAGGTCCTAAGATATTTGTTACCAGCACCTGTAAAAGCTGTAGGACATCTGTAGGACATCACAAAATGGTGGTAAGTTTTTCATAAAAAGGAAGATATATTCTGGCTAATAGAACTTCACCCCTGGTGAGTATGGGACTTAAAATGTTAAGACCTTTGTACCTAACATAATGATACTCACATTCTATATGGAAGATGATTATATTGCAAATAGATTGTGTTTGTCTGCCATTGTTGTCCTCCATTTTTAGTACTGTCTACGGGAGTTAAGGGACCCTCTAAGCACCCAGGCTGCATGTGTCTTGAAATATATGAATATAAATGCTTACTGACTTCTGTGTTTGAGCCAGTATAGGCCTCTGTAACTCATAGATCAGGACTGGAAACAAATGCATAGCAATAAGGAGAACACAGAGATATGACATCTTAAAGAGTTACTCTAAGCACTGTGACCACTTCACTGATTTGAAGTGGCCATTGTGTGTGGAGTCTGTATGTGCAGTGTTTTGCGTTCCAGGCAGCTAATGTGAATTTGGTGCAAATTTGGCATCCGACAAAATCATTCCCCCTGTCTCCCCTCAGCCCACCCTTCCCTCCATCCAGCGAGGGTGAGTGACGTCAGTTGTAATAGATGGGACTAAGGGAGAACTTGTTTGAAGTTTTTTAAACTTTCCTTTTTTTGTTAAGGGGAGTGGGGCGGTAGAACAAATCACGGATTAGTGTTAATTACGGATTAATTTTGTTATTTGAAATAATATAAGCTGCAGCCAGCATTATACAATGGGGAAACAGAGGTATATGCTAGAGCGAGTCTAGAAGTAAGCACATACAGCACATTTAATTTTAATGTGCACCAAAGGAAATCTCTCTTTAGTGCTCATTTATACGTGTTCCCTTTTTCTCCTTCCCCATTTTATCTCCCCTTCTTGCATTCTATTCTGCCTTAGCTTGCCTTCCCTTTCCTCCTCTTTATCCTTGTTATGTTCCACCTCACGATTAAATTAACCCTTTTTGGTTCATGCAAAAACTTTTCAGTCTTTCTATTTCTTTGACGTCATTCACTCATTTTGTTAGGGTGCTTTCTCTCCCGTAGCTATATCTTCATCAGATTCATCCTATCTCCCAGCTCTCTGTACATGCCAGGGCCCATGGTGTGAGCTGGTTGCATTCCTGATAACACGTAGTGAGTGTGACAAAGTCATATACTTTATGCTTATCAACATGGCTTATTGATGTGCTCAGATCTGTAGGTGAGGGAGCAGCTTATTACCATTGGTGATAATCATGACACAGGCAAGGACTCTATTTGCCACAGGTTATATCAATTACTTTGCTAGGTATGTGCTCCTCACAGCCAAACAATCGGATCCCTGCATTAAATGGTACCTGGGCTCACAGGTTACAACCCTTACATGTGCAAATGAGCATAGACCTCAGCTCCTTCACCACAGGATCTCCAGGAATTAAAAATATTGGTACAGAGAGTCACACATTTGTAAGGGCATTTAACAGGGCCCTCCTAAAGCTGTGACACCATCTGTCTGGACTATCCCACTGATCCTTGTATAGAAGAAAAAGAGGTGTAGCAACATGGAGGGATCACCATACTTAAAACGTTTAACCCTGCAACTTCGTTATCTAATAGGGGAGCAGGAGATCACTGCATTAGTGAGACATATCTCTCTTCCTTGCTCCATCTCATGAGATCCCCTCAGTAACAGAAGGCATTGGGCCAAGTCACTGTCTGCTCCCAGAGAGGAGTTTCCTCCTACAGATTGCCAGATACAGATTATCAGATATAGATAGTGTCATTATTGATGATGAACTCCTATGAATGATCACAACAGGACACACTGCGGCTCTTACGGTTATACCAGAAAGGACATCCATTGAACATATGCTAATATTATTTACTTTTATTGCTGTTTATGTAGAAAAACCATGTCACTGAAATGTATATTAATGTGATATATTTAAACTTAAGTGCAACCTGTAATTGGAACGTTAAAAAAATTATAATGTAACCACGAAAATGCAGAGACTGAAGATACAAAAAAAATATAATACTCATAATAATAAAAAAATGTATACAGTGTATATATATATATATATATATATATATATATATATATATATATACATATATATATATTATATTTGTAATAATTTTATTAAAAGAAGACATCTTACGTAATTAGTGCTACAAAGAAGTAAAAGTATTTTTCTATCATTTAACATTAAATCTCCATACTGGCCTTATTGCATTGATTAATTTGCAAGGATGAGGTTGTGTGTATTGCATAAACCACTGAAGCCATCCCTTTTGTCTCCAGCGCAGCACATAACACGGATAACATATGGAAACACTGAATTTCAGATTAGATATGACATGGCTCACTTATAAAGATTATTTGGTCACGTTAGTAAGGTGAAAAAACTGTACCCTATGTTTTCGCAGACTTCCAGGGCTGGTTGGTGATGGACTTGGAGATTTTCCGGATCGTGGGGTAGAAAGCTGACTCCCTGGGGTCCCATTAACTGAAAAATATGAAAAAAAAAGAGATGGGAGAGAAAGAGTTATAATTATTTTTTTTTATATATTAACCCTTTCGGTTTCTAGCACAGACTAACACCAGGGTATAATGTGATGTGAATTTATTGTCCTCTTCATGCAAGAAAAATATTACTATACATCATTCCATTGTCATTTTCTAAAAGAACTAACATTATAATTGATTTCATTGTATATATTATAACATATTCAGCAGCAAAACAAAGAACACCACTTCTTTATCTAAAATCCCCCCAAATTAACATGCATCGCTTTTGAAGCATGCATTTTATACTTAGAAACAAAATGCATCATCAAAATAAATTAACTATTTAAATGCTTTGCAAACCCCAGGCATTGGAGGGGTTGAGACTCATTATTTAGTAGGAGCTACAACGGCATTTTAATAAGGTATTAAGAATAGCAAATGTATTCAAAAAAGAAATGTACCATCCGCCGATTAAACAAAACAAACATGCCAACACTCATTTTAGGATAAATTATGATTATGTACTAATTGGACAATTAAGATACATCTTGCTTAATTGGGTATTGAAAAAAACCCAAACATACAAACCTTGAATAACAATGTTCTATAAACCACGTGTTATAATTCCACAGCTTCTTATTAATGCTAACGATAGAGTGATATGTTTTTCCAACTCCTTTTATTGTTTTAAATCACAGAAAACCCCTATCATTATTTCAAATCTGTTCAGATGAATTGTACAGTCATACCATCACCGAAACCGGAGAGAAAATAGAAAATAAGGCATTTTAACTTACCTTCCAAAAGTTCCAACATGGATCAAGCTTTTGTGATGAAGCCAATAATATATAGATATAAAAAAAAATAAAAAAATTGAGAAATCTTGCTTTGCACAGTATTTAACCAAGGCGTACTACAATGTAGAGGGATAAAAAGCTATGAGATTAGTTATGTGAAGCAAGGCTGCTCACACAGTGAGCAGAGAGAGATGCAGGACTCACAAGCAGATTGCTTTATATGCGTAATCTTGACGTCTTCTGACCACCAGTGGGAGGTACAGGTGCTGTCTTAGGTCTGCATCAGGTGTCAGTTATACATAATGTTGATACTGTGAAAAAAAATACATCCCCCACTCGTCATAAACCCTCTAAAGCCCAAGTAATTTAATATGCCTTGTTATGAATCATTATAGAGATCTTTAGTGAGGGCACAGCATCAAATGACTCATCTTAAAATTGAAGAAAAAAAAACAGAAACAATAATGGATGGGGAACTTTGATGATTGCTGGAACACATATACCCTGCCGATACTTCACTGTTTTCAAGCTTAATAACACAGTTTGTGTATGCTAAATGAATAATTTACTTTCCAGGAGGACAATAGCATCTGTTATTTAACTCTGAATCCGTGAATTACATAATAAAAACAGTGGTTAGATTTCTGTTGATAGTCTTGAAAGTAATTTTTAAGATTGACTGACAAGTGTTTGGACAAGATTTATGCAATGCTCAAGAGTTAATATTATCTTGTTTTAGCATTTCCTGTGGTGGTGGTGGGGGGTTTATTTATTTTGCTGATTGTTTACAGTGATCGTATTTTGTACTTTTATTTGGAATTCGAGTTCCGCAATGAAACTGATAGTGGTTGAATTGAATAATTGGTTTGTTTTTTTCTGAAATAGAGACGCCTACAAGGGGCTTTAATTATCACAATTATATTTGAGATCAAAACAAAAAGCTTTTCTAAGGTTTTAAATTTAGCCGCGAGAATACACAATACAAAGAAAAACAATTTATTTTTGGATTTCAGAATTTCCCGTTTGTTTACCCCTTTTAAAACAAAATTATAAGACATGTTGATCTTGACGTACTTCCAATGTTGACCAATGGAATTTAATGTAACATTAACTTTTCTCCGACACGTCGAGCCCTTGGTTTGTAGAGGCTATTGTCATTCCCCAAACCCTTTAGGATGTTAGACCAGACAAGCTTTAAAGATAAGGATAGGGACAGTATCTTAAGATGATTCAATAGTTAGAGCAAAGGCAGTTAAGACAAGGAAAATGCTGTTTATGTAGAAAAAAAAAAACGTCACTGAAATGTATATTAATGTGATATATTTAAACTTAAGTGCAACCTGTAATTCCACATGAAGCACACTCATAGTGCTGATGACCTGGTTTTAAAAGAAACATAGATGAAACTAGACTGAATATATAGGAATGTCTCATGCTTCTACGAAGATGTCTATTTATATATTTTCCCCTCCAGTCTGCAAGGTACTAAAGTACGTTTCAATGAAAATAAACCAGCTTGTGCACTATATATTGCTCTTTTACTTGGACAATAAATAAATCCCATTGACCTCAGTGTTGTTGACTATGTGTTCAATAGATGCTCTGAGCTCTGGCTTGGGAGCTTCCATGAAAGTCTTCTTTAATATACTTTAGGTTTTAAGCATTTAAGAAATTCAATTTCTAGAATTTGCTGTTACAATAGGAGTAAGGCAGAAATATTTGTCCTGAAATTGTGTGTTAGAATTCCGTGATAACTTATAGGAATGCTCACAGCTCCTAACCATAAGATGAAAATGAATCCAAGAAAAAAAAGACATTTTCTTAGCATACAAGGAATACCCAATGGTAAATCTGAGGTATAATGTGGAATAAAAAAGTCAAATATCTAAAAACACAAATGCTTGGAATACCTTGAAATATTGCCTAACCGAATAGCATAATTTCTGTTTATGGCAACCACAAACAACTCTTCTGTTTGTCACCAAGATTTATATTTATCAGGTGGGACATGGCATGCTGGTCCTCGTTTAGGAATGCAGAAGGCTACTTAAGCTGGTCTCAAAAGTGGATGAGCAAACTTGTGATTCTCAATCATTTATCACAAAGAACTATTATAAATGTGAGGTCTCGTGGTGATTCAGGAATCTTTTTTTCTAAGAATTCCATTATATATTGGACTGTATCCTTGTTTTAAGGTTCCAAAAAGTAGCAGGTGCATCCCTTAGGAAGATTCCAGGATCGAGAAAAATGGCCAGTTAATAAGGTTGATAAGTTTCATGACTTGTTGCTTGTAGAATTTTGAGAACAAGAAAACTGCGGTCAGCAGGCAGGATCTCAAGGACAATGTCTATGCATTTGTACCGGATGATGTATATCTATTAACAGTGTTCACAAGCTGATATCACTAATTTACCACTTGCAATGCTTCCCATCAGGTTTAAGCATTTGGGTTCTGGGGTCACTGGGTCTTTTCCCTCAGTTGTTGGGAAACAGAACAGAAGAAAGGTCAGACAGGCCAAAGGTCAGGGGTGGTAGAGCATGATCAATACAAGAATATATTCCAGTATTCAGCAAGGTATTTTCAAGGCATCAGGAGGTAAAAAAAACTCTCAAAGAATGTACGAGATGTACAGTCCCACAAATTTTATTGTTGCATTTCATGCAGTATTCATGCATCCTTAAACAGCATCACTAGAGCCAGGGGCATGACAGAAAAGCAGAGTGAGACAATAGTGTATTTGGAAAGGTTAACTTTACTGGTTTAACGAGACTAATATATCATGTTGAAAAATGTGTTTGGTTATCTGTTTATGCCAATTAATATTGTTGTTTAAAGCGGTTTGTGAATAAAGAAGAAGGGATAATTTTAGGAAAAGATAGGAACATCGTGTTTCATTACAGAACCTTGGTAACCTATTACCAATTATATTTTTGTCTAGCCAAAATTACAACGCCATATAAATGTGACTCAACAAATTCAAAATTCTGTAAAGGTCTGCAAGGTTCCACATACTTGACTAAGCTAATTTCAAATGGGAATTGTACCAGAAGTATATCTTTGGGAGGTCTTAACATAGGTAAGATGTTTGTGAAGCGCTGGTAAAATTTCAATACATTTGGCATTGGATTTGTCAGTACCCAACTTTCTTAGTCAATTCCTTCTGTGTATACAGCTACTCTCAACATTTTGGGGGGTATTTCAAAGATCAACCCTGAGCCTAATTCAATTTTGTTTCTGCAAAAATTCCCAAAGAATGTGATTTCAATGTACCTCTCCTCCCCTGTTTGTATAGCCTGGTGAATTTAAATTGCTACATCCAGTGGGAAATTGTAGCATTGACGTATATTTTAAATAAATTATAGTGTTTATTCTGGTCTTTTAGAATATATTATTTGTTCCAGAACCTCTAATCACTCACATTACTGGTAGAAAACCAAAATTTCATTTTAATATTATTTAATATATTATAAAACATATTAATGGCAGTTTTCTTCAATAAAACCCTTATACATGTGGTTTGATTTCTGTTTGCATTGAAAGTATTTAATGGAATTATATAATAAAATAAACTTTTAAATCGCAGTATTTTTTGCGTTGTTAAACAGAATAACTGGAGCCATAGGCATGACAGAACGTGATAGTGAATATAAACATTTAGTGGAGGCATGCTATTGGCTTCTCTATTCAGGGACCATCATTGTCTAATAGCACCAGGGTTGGGGTTACAGTCCCCACAGGAGAGAGAAGCAATAATCCATCATGGGAACAGCACAGGGAGAGGACAGCAGCAGCTCTGCCCCCCTGCCAAATGTGCTCAAATATGTATTTTCTACATATAAATCCAGAGAAGCCCAGGGGCGAAACGGGGAGAGGGACATTTCTGATGCAAAGCACTGTGCTGCCTGCCTAATAATAGTTTTAATAGCTTACTGCACATAAGTGCTGTGGCTAGTTGAAACATTGTGAAGCTTCAATCTGCATGACTGGGGCTGCGACTCTGAGGACTGATCTGATTTAAAAAACATTTTTAATCTGTAATGATTGTTAATTCTGTTAACCATGTCAGCTACTTTTTGGCTTTATATTGCCACAGCAGATTAATTATATTGCCAGCTGACAAGGTAATATGGAATCTATCAGTATCCAAAAGCCTTAAAGGACCACTCTAGTGCCAGGAAAACATACTCGTTTTCCTGGCACTAGAGTACCCTGAGGGTGCCCCCACCCTCAGGGACCCCCTCCCGCCGGGCTCTGGAGAGAGGAAGGGGTTAAACTTACCTCTTTTTCCAGCGCCGGGCGGGGAGCTTTCCTCCTCCTCTCCATCTTGATCGCGACGTCATCGGCTGAATGCGCATGCGCGGCAGGAGCCGCGCTCGCATTCAGCCGGTCGCATAGGAAAGCATTTACAATGCTTTCCTATGGACGCTTGCGTGCTCTCACTGTGATTTTCACAGTGAGAAGCACGCAAGCGCCTCTAGCGGCTGTCAATGAGACAGCCACTAGAGGATTTGGAGGCTGGATTAACCCTCATTATAAACATAGCAGTTTCTCTGAAACTGCTATGTTTATAAAAAAAAGGGTTAATCCTAGAGGTACCTGGCACCCAGACCACTTCATTAAGCTGAAGTCGTCTGGGTGCCTAGAGTGGTCCTTTAACCATGTGTACACTGTGTGCTGAAAGCTAATAGAGTAGCTGATATGTTCCACAACAGCAGCAATATTTACTAGTAAGCTAAAGTTCTCACAGCAGGATCACTAGTGAAGATGCGATTATGAGAGGTTGAGCTAAGGGAAGGCTAGGTGGATAGGACAGAGAGAGGGAGCTGTAGCATTATACAGAGCCATGTACTGTGTACATGGGGATTGCTGTATTGCAGCTCTGTGTAATCCATCACAGTGATCCTGGCTGTTTGGGATAGTTATGAGTATCTCCTTATTGTACCCATCTCTGTGTTATTTAACTGTTATTTATTCAGCTCTACCTGTTATATGGGTATCTCTGTAGTTTACTCTGCCCTGTATATTGTATATGTATCTCTGTATTTGCCCAGCTTTGTGTATTATTTTATTTGATTCTTTATTTTGCAGAGTTAATTACACAAGGCAATAGTGATGAATGATATGACAGATGTTGTACATGTTAAAGGACAAGATATGCTGCACTTTGTTTTTTGTTTTTGTGGTAGAAAAGGTAACAAGAATGAGTAACACTATTGTCTAGGTGTAGAAAAACAGATAACAGGACAATTGATTCAAACTGACCATAAGTGCCGTTCAGGTGAGTACAAGACTAGTATGTGCATGAGGTTATATGCTAGGTTTTACAATAGGAAAAAACTGGCACGCACATAAATTGTTGGTTAACAAGCTAGGTGGCCAAGATGAAAAGAACACTGGGTCCCTGCTCCCTATCATGCCATTGCACTGCACACAGGTAAGGTGAAGCCAGATAAGATCAATGCAAACAGGTAGACTGAAGGGCATGTGAGGGCTTATAATTGCAAGGTGGTATTATGTAGCATTATCGATCTGAATAATAGATTGGATTAACATGTTGGGGGCATTTAAAAAGAAAGACTACTGGAGCTACGCCCTCTGCAGCACAGGTGCTCTAAGTACTGTAAAGCTCTGATGGGTGGCAATTATACTCAAATGCAAGTGGGGCAATCATAATAAACAAAAGAGTGAGGTAAACTAGAAGCTTAAGTTGGATGTCCCCCTTAGTTGCTAGGTTTGAGGGCTGGGGTCAACATACTGTGGCCAGCTCATCCGATTACCTGGGATGGCAGAGCATAGTCCCGCATTTTGAGGGGCACCCCATTGAAAAGTGAGGGCTGCAAAGTGAGGGTAGTACAGCAAAGGGGATTCCCTGGTAGGAATGTCCTTGAGGGAGGTGCTGCATGCTGTGTCGCTGAGGCTGCCACCCTGGAACGCTCCGTCAGCTGGTTCCGAGTGGGCCTTTGTTTTCCTCTGCGAGACTGGCCTCTGCGCAGTCGCTGGATGTGCCTCTCCCAGGTCCGCTGCTGTTTCTGCGGTTTGTAGAGCCGCAGCTCACTTTGGGTACTTGGCCCTTTTAGAGAGGCCTCTGCCTGGGTGTGGGGAGATCCCGGCATTGCAGTCAAGGGCAAGTTGTGTGTCAGCTGTTCACCCTCTGTTGCCATGTGTACTTTTACATTATTACTGTAATAATAAACTGGCTAAGAGAAGAACTGGACACCATGGATATCAAGACCTAAAACCTACTCACTACGAATGGAGGATTCCAACCGAAATCCAACACCCAGAGACTGTACACCAGGTCAGAGCCTGATGAGTGTCAATGCCAGGGCCGGACTGGGAGAAAAATTCGGCCCGGGCATTCTTTTATCCCAGCGGCCCACTAAGAAGGGGGCGGGTCAGAGGAGGTGTGTTTTGTCATCACTAATGACAAGCACGCCCCCTCTCAAAGTGAGCATGTTGGTTCAATGCTCTTCCAGGGCAGACCATGCGCAGAGCTCTGCTGAAGAGCTCTAGCATGAGAAAAAAAAAACTGTATTTGTTCTGCACAGTGCAAGCAAATTTAATAACATGCTTGCACTGTGTTTCCTTGCAACTTGTCTCTGGTGTCTCTATAACTGGATACCAGGAGACAAAAATGCCAGGAAAGAGTATTGTGCATGTGTTTGGAGTCTGCTTGTGGTATTGCGTGAGTGTAGAGTGAGCTGATTGTGGTGTGGTATTGTGTAATAAGGTTAGTTTTAGACATGTTGTGCCTGTGGTGTAATGTGATGCATATGTGGCTAGGGGCTGTAGAGAATGTATGTAAAGGGGATGTAGCATGTGTGCAAACAGGCTATAGAGTGTGTGTATAGGTGATGTAGTGTTTGTAGAAAGTGTGTGTTTAGGGGTGTAGTATGTGTTTGCTAACAAGGAATCTAGTGTGTGTGTGTGTGTGTGTGTGTGTATAGGGGATTCAGAGTGTATATGTTAAGAGTGTAGTGTGTGTGTGTGTGTGTGTGTGTGTATGTGTATAGGAGTCTAGTGTGTGTTTGAAGGACCCAGAATGTGTAGGAGATCTAGTGAGTGTGTGTTTATAACGGATTCAGAGTGTATATAGGGATCTAGTGTTTATATGTGTGTAGATGATCCAGAGTTGGGTAAGGGATCTAGTGTGTGTCTGGAATGTAATGTGTTTAGGGGTGCAGTATGTGTGAGGGGTGCTGTGTGTGTGTGTGTATGTATATATATGTGTGTGTTTGGAACTATTGTGTATGTGTGTGGTGCAGTGTGTTGGGGGGGTTCTGTGTGTATGTGAGGGGTGCAGTATGTGTGCGTGATGGATGCTGTGTGTGAGGGGTGCTGTGTGTGAGGGTGCGGTAAGTGGTATGTGAGGGTGCGGTAAGTGGTGTGTGTGAGAATGCTGTGTGTGATGTGTGTAAGAATGTGGTGTGTGAGAGTGCTGTGTGTGACAGTGCTGTTTGTAATGTGTGTGAGAGTGCTGTGTATGATAGTGCTGTGTATGATGGGTGTGAGAGTGCTGAGTGTGATAGTGCTGTGTGTGAGAGTGCTGAGTGTGATGTGTGTAAGAGTACTGTGTACGATGTGTGTGAGAGTGCTGTGTGTGATGGGTTAGAGAGTGCTGTGTGTGAGAGTGCTGTGTATGATGTGTGTGAGAGTGATGTGTGAGAATGCTTTGTGTGATGGGTGTGAGAGTGCTGTGTGTGATGGGTTAGAGAGTGCTGTGTGTGATAGTGCTGTGTGTGAGAATGCTGTGTGTGATGTGTGTAAGAATGTGGTGTGTGAGAGTGCTGTGTGTGACAGTGCTGTTTGTAATGTGTGTGAGAGTGCTGTGTATGATAGTGCTGTGTATGATGGGTGTGAGAGTGCTGAGTGTGATAGTGCTGTGTGTGAGAGTGCTGAGTGTGATGTGTGTAAGAGTACTGTGTACGATGTGTGTGAGAGTGCTGTGTGTGATGGGTTAGAGAGTGCTGTGTGTGAGAGTGCTGTGTATGATGTGTGTGAGAGTGATGTGTGAGAATGCTTTGTGTGATGGGTGTGAGAGTGCTGTGTGTGATGGGTTAGAGAGTGCTGTGTGTGATAGTGCTGTGTGTGAGAATGCTGTGTGTGATAGTTGTGAGAGTGCTGTGTGTTATGTGGGTGAGAGTGCTGAGTGTGATGGGTGTGAGTGCTGAGTGTGATGGGTGTGAGTGCTGTGTGTGATGGGTGTGAGAGTGCTGTGTGTGATGGGTGTGAGAGTGCTGTGTGTGATGGGTGTGAGAGTGCTGTGTGTGATGGGTGTGAGAGTGCCGAGTGTGATAGTGCTGTGTGTGAGAGTGCTGAATGTGCGAGTGCTGAGTGTGATGTGTGTAAGAGTACTGTGTGTGATGTGGGTGAGAGTGCTGAGTGTGATGGGTGTGAGAGTGCTGAGTGTGATGGGTGTGAGAGCGCTGAGTGTGATGGGTGTGAGAGTGCTGTGTGTTATGTGGGTGAGAGTGCTGAGTGTAAGAGTGCTGAGTGTGAAGGGTGTGAGTGCTGTGTGTGAGAGTGCTGTGTGTGATGGGTGTGAGAGTGCTGTGTGTGATGGGTGTGAGAGTGCTGTGTGTGATGGGTGTGAGAGTGCTGTGTGTGATGAGTGTGAGAGTGCTGTGTGTGATGGGTGTGAGAGTGCTGTGTATGATGTGGGTGAGAGTGCTGTGTGTGATGGGTGTGAGAGTGCTGTGTGTGATGGGTGTGAGAGTGCTGTGTATGCTGTGGGTGAGAGTGCTGTGGGTGAGAGTGCTGTGGGTGAGAGTGCTGGGGGTGATGGGTGTGAGAGTGCTGGGTGTGAGAGTGCTGAGTGTGATGGGTGTGAGAGTGCTGAGTGTGATGGGTGTGAGAGTGCTGAGTGTGATGGGTGTGAGTGATGGGTGTGAGAGTGCTGAGTGTGATGGGTGTGAGTGATGTATAAATGTTAGAATGGATTTTGTGTGTAGGGGGGGGGTAAACAAATAAAATAACAGGCATTATGTCCCCCCCTCCCTTCTTACCTTTAGCCTGGGAGGGGGGGACTGGTTCCTGGGACTGGGAGGCAGAGTGGCAGTGTTCCCTGGTGGTCCTCGTGGTGAGTGAACTCTAGCCTGCGGGCTAGAGCTCACTCTCGCGAGATCCGGTCGTTGCCATGGCAACGCTCCGGATCTCGCGAGAGGAAACCGGCGGAGCTGCAAGTTAGAGCTCCGCCGGGTCCTGTCTCCGGGAGGGCTGGCTCCCTCCCTCTCTCCCCGCCGGCGGCCGCATTGGATAGCATGTGGGCCGGTGAGGGAGATCTTTGATCTCCCCACCGGCCCGACATGGAATACAGCGGGGCCGGCGCTCGGATAGTGCCGGCCCTGCATAAACCGGCAGGGGAAGTCCTGGGACCTTCCCCTGCCGGCCTCGGCCCCACGGCTATCGCGGCCCACCGGGCATTTGCCCGGTGCGCCCGATGGCCAGTCCGGGCCCATTCAATGCCATAAGTCCTAAATGAAAGATAGAGCATCCACATATACGTCACAAAGATGTTGCCCAATGAACTGCTAAGGGAATGCCTGGGACAACAAAAAACTGAGGATGCAAAAAAGGAGGAAGTCCCATGGCAAAGTAAACCTCTCCATTAGATGTACCACCGGCAGATAGCCGATGTAGGTCTCATGAATAATCCTGTCAGTAGTTGGAAAAAGTAGGACTGAAAGACAGCAGTGAGGCACTAATTCTAGCAACATGGGAACAGGCAATTAGCACCAGATCCATGGAAGCCAAGGTACATACTGTAAAAATAGGCCTCTAAGACATTTCAGCACATAGTTTCCAGGTGCAACATGTTATCAGGGACAGTAAACACAGAAAGGCACAACCAAGTTACTGGGATTGTGTATTGAAACATCTGCACAGAATATGGGCTAAACCTGCCTAAGTCCAGACGGGATAAACCCAAAGTGTAGTTAAGAGTGACAGGGCTAAGATCCTGTGGGCTTTGAGATACAGAAAGACAAGCAAATACTGGCCAACCACCCCAACATTGTAAAATAAATTTAAAAAAAAGAAAATATATATACATCTACATATATAGCCAGGAACCAGGAAAAGATTGTGGTGAGACCAAACATGCTAAAACATGCAAATGAGACACACAAGATTGAAACTGCAGTCCATGTCTGGTTTCTGGTCACTGATTCTTTTGGATCATACCCTATTCTTTGATTTAAAAAGAGCTGTGTTTAAAACAGTATCTATCACTAAAAGTAGCTGCAGAAATGTAATATAAAATTTGAACTCTGCCTACATGTGTTCCTTTGCTTGCAAGTTGGAAACTCTGGGATAGTTGTGGAAACGTGACTTCTCACGTTTCATTGCCCAAGAAGGACGTATTAAAGTCTAGCTTGAGATATGCAGGTAATGCATAACAGTAATAACAGTAATGCATAACAGTAATATATATATATATATATATACACATAAGGTCATGAAATACTCTACTTCAAATGCACCTAATTAAATAAAATAAAAAAACACATTAAAAAGAAGAAATAAAAAAAGAATCCCATGGCTTGCATACACAAAACAATTATTGCAATCACAACTAAATATATAATTACACTGATTATAGAACCTGATTGTGTTAATACATTTCATTTGTATGGTTGCACAGTCTAATGAATGACTCACTTTACTGAACTGAGAATCAATGAAAAATAGTCACTACAGCCAAACTGGAAAATATCTCCAAAATAGCCAAACTGGAAAATATCTCCAATATAGCCAAACTGGAAAATATCTCCAATATAGCCAAACTGGAAAATATCTCCAATATAGCCAAACCGGAAAATATCTCCAATATAGCCAAACTGGAAAATATCTCCAAAATAGCCAAACTGGAAAATATCTCCAATATAGCCAAACTGGAAAATATCTCCAAAATAGCCAAACTGGAAAATATCTCCAATATAACCAAACTGGAAAATATCTCCAAAATAGCCAAACTGGAAAATATCTCCAATATAGCCAAACTGGAAAATATCTCCAATATAGCCAAACTGGAAAATATCTCCAATATAACCAAACTGGAAAATATCTCCAATATAGCCAAACTGGAAAATATCTCCAATATAGCCAAACTGGAAAATATCTCCAATATAGCCAAACCGGAAAATATCTCCAATATAGCCAAACTGGAAAATATCTCCAAAATAGCCAAACTGTAAAATATCTCCAATATAACCAAACTGGAAAATATCTCCAAAATAGCCAAACTGGAAAATATCTCCAAAATAGCCAAACTGGAAAATATCTCCAATATAACCAAACTGGAAAATATCTCCAAAATAGCCAAACTGGAAAATATCTCCAATATAGCCAAACTGGAAAATATCTCCAATATAGCCAAACTGGAAAATATCTCCAATATAGCCAAACTGGAAAATATCTCCAATATAACCAAACTGGAAAATATCTCCAATATAACCAAACTGGAAAATATCTCCAAAATAGCCAAACTGGAAAATATCTCCAATATAGCCAAACTGGAAAATATCTCCAAAATAGCCAAACTGGAAAATATCTCCAAAATAGCCAAACTGGAAAATATCTCCAATATAGCCAAACTGGAAAATATCTCCAATATAGCCAAACTGGAAAATATCTCCAATATAGCCAAACCGGAAAATATCTCCAATATAGCCAAACTGGAAAATATCTCCAAAATAGCCAAACCGGAAAATATCTCCAATATAACCAAACTGGAAAATATCTCCAAAATAGCCAAACTGGAAAATATCTCCAATATAGCCAAACTGGAAAATATCTCCAATATAGCCAAACTGGAAAATATCTCCAATATAACCAAACTGGAAAATATCTCCAATATAACCAAACTGGAAAATATCTCCAAAATAGCCAAACTGGAAAATATCTCCAATATAGCCAAACTGGAAAATATCTCCAAAATAGCCAAACTGGAAAATATCTGCAATATAGCCAAACTGGAAAATATCTCCAATATAGCCAAACTGGAAAATATCTCCAATATAACCAAACTGGAAAATATCTCCAATATAGCCAAACTGGAAAATATCTCCAATATAGCCAAACTGGAAAATATCTCCAATATAGCCAAACTGGAAAATATCTCCAATATAACCAAACCGGAAAATATCTCCAATATAGCCAAACTGGAAAATATCTCCAATATAACCAAACTGGAAAATATCTCCAATATAGCCAAACTGGAAAATATCTCCAATATAGCCAAACTGGAAAATATCTCCAATATAGCCAAACTGGAAAATATCTGCAATATAGCCAAACTGGAAAATATCTCCAATATAACCAAACTGGAAAATATCTCCAATATAACCAAACTGGAAAATATCTCCAAAATAGCCAAACTGGAAAATATCTGCAATATAACCAAACTGGAAAATATCTCCAATATAACCAAACTGGAAAATATCTGCAATATAGCCAAACTGGAAAATATCTCCAATATAACCAAACTGGAAAATATCTCCAATATAGCCAAACTGGAAAATATCTCCAATATAGCCAAACTGGAAAATATCTCCAATATAACCAAACTGGAAAATATCTCCAATATAGCCAAACCGGAAAATATCTCCAATATAGCCAAACTGGAAAATATCTGCAATATAGCCAAACTGGAAAATATCTCCAATATAGCCAAACCGGAAAATATCTGCAATATAGCCAAACTGGAAAATATCTCCAATATAGCCAAACTGGAAAATATCTCCAATATAACCAAACTGGAAAATATCTCCAATATAGCCAAACTGGAAAATATCTCCAATATAACCAAACTGGAAAATATCTCCAATATAACCAAACTGGAAAATATCTCCAATATAACCAAACTGGAAAATATCTCCAATATAACCAAACTGGAAAATATCTCCAATATAACCAAACTGGAAAATATCTCCAATATAACCAAACTGGAAAATATCTCCAATATAACCAAACTGGAAAATATCTCCAATATAACCAAACTGGAAAATATCTCCAATATAACCAAACTGGAAAATATCTCCAATATAACCAAACTGGAAAATATCTCCAATATAGCCAAACTGGAAAATATCTCCAATATAACCAAACTGGAAAATATCTCCAATATAACCAAACTGGAAAATATCTCCAATATAGCCAAACCGGAAAATATCTCCAAAATAGCCAAACTGGAAAATATCTCCAATATAACCAAACTGGAAAATATCTCCAATATAACCAAACTGGAAAATATCTCCAATATAGCCAAACTGGAAAATATCTCCAATATAACCAAACTGGAAAATATCTCCAATATAACCAAACTGGAAAATATCTCCAATATAGCCAAACTGGAAAATATCTCCAATATAGCCAAACCGGAAAATATCTGCAATATAACCAAACTGGAAAATATCTCCAATATAACCAAACTGGAAAATATCTCCAATATAGCCAAACTGGAAAATATCTGCAATATAGCCAAACTGGAAAATATCTCCAATATAGCCAAACCGGAAAATATCTCCAAAATAGCCAAACCGGAAAATATCTCCAATATAACCAAACTGGAAAATATCTCCAATATAACCAAACTGGAAAATATCTCCAATATAACCAAACTGGAAAATATCTCCAATATAGCCAAACTGGAAAATATCTCCAAAATAGCCAAACTGGAAAATATCTCCAATATAGCCAAACTGGAAAATATCTCCAATATAGCCAAACCGGAAAATATCTCCAATATAGCCAAACTGGAAAATATCTCCAATATAACCAAACCGGAAAATATCTCCAATATAGCCAAACTGGAAAATATCTCCAATATAACCAAACTGGAAAATATCTCCAATATAACCAAACTGGAAAATATCTCCAATATAGCCAAACTGGAAAATATCTCCAATATAACCAAACCGGAAAATATCTCCAATATAGCCAAACTGGAAAATATCTCCAATATAACCAAACTGGAAAATATCTCCAATATAACCAAACTGGAAAATATCTCCAATATAGCCAAACTGGAAAATATATAGTTATTTTGTTACGAACTCTGCTACTCTAGCCTTAAATATGTTATTCCCAGTATATACAGATATACAGAAAGTCCCCAGACTTGTTCACTTCAGGCTCATTGATATGGGCTTTCTACCACAAAGTACTGATACTGCAAAGGAAATAATCTAAATGCCCCAGGTGTTCTTGATGAAGTTAGGAAGACGGAGCAGAGAATTGTACAATTAATTACTTTTATAACTGGCATCAGGGCCGGCGCTACCATAAGGCGGCCCAGGCGGCCGGCTTAGGGCGCACCGGCCCTGGGGGCGCAAAATCAGGCTGACCGGAAGGAGGGAAGCGCACTGCGCTCCCCTCCAACCGACGACCTGTTGTAGCGTGGCCGAGCGCCCGGTTCTGCGGGCGCGCGAGGGAGCACTCTCCCATGTGTGCTTCCTCTTCAGCTCCCTCGCGCGCCGTATACTGATACCGGAGCCGGAAGATGACGTCATCTTCCGGCGCCGGCATCCCTACGCGGTGCGCGAGGGAGCTGAAGAGGAAGCACACATGGGAGAGTGCTCCCTCGCGCCCGCCCGGGAGCCAGCCAGCCAGCCACCAAGGGAGCCAGGGAGCCAGCCAGCCACCAAGGGAGCCAGGGAGCCAGCCAGCCACCAAGGGAGCCAGGGAGCCAGCCAAGGAGCCCAGGAGCCCAGCAGCACCACTGGACCCCAGGGAATCCCTTCAGCACTCCAAAAAGGTAAGGAGGCTGGGGGATTAAATAAAAAAAAAAAAACATGTGTTAGTGTGAGTGTTAGTGTGTGTGTGTGTGTCTGCTAGTGAGCGTCAGTGTGTGTGTCTGCTAGTGAGCGTCAGTGTGTGTGTCTGCTAGTGAGCGTCAGTGTGTGTGTCTGCTAGTGAGCGTCAGTGAGTGTGTCTGCTAGTGAGCGTCAGTGAGTGTGTCTGCTAGAGAGCGTCAGTGAGTGTGTCTGCTAGTGAGCGTCAGTGTGTGTGTCTGCTAGTGAGCGTCAGTGAGTGTGTCTGCTAGTGAGCGTCAGTGAGTGTGTCTGCTAGTGAGCGTCAGTGAGTGTGTCTGCTAGAGAGCGTCAGTGAGTGTGTCTGCTAGTGAGTGTCAGTGAGTGTGTCTGCTAGTGAGTGTCAGTGATTGTGTTACTGTGTGTCTCTTACTGAGTGTGTTTGTGTGTGTATTAGTGAGTCTGTTTGATGTCTGTTAGTGAGTGTGTGTTTGTCAGTGAGAGTGTATGTTTTGTAAGTGAGTGTGTATGTCTGTCTGTCGCTGAGTGTGTCTGTCAGTAAATGTGTGTCCGTTAGCTGGTGTGTATGCATCTGTTCGTGAGAGTGTGTCTTCAGCACTTACCTTTCTCCCTTGGCGCTGGGGATTCCTCCGCCTCTCAGCTCCGAATGCCCTTGCCGTGCACGCATTCAAACCGCCCATAGGAAAGCATTACTCAATGCTTTCCTATGGACGTTCAGTGTTTTAGAATAGCGGAAGCTCCTCTAGTGGCTGTCAGTGAGACATCCACTAGAGGCTGGATTAACCCTCGGTGAAACATAGCAGTTTCTCTGAAACTGCTATGTTTTCAGCTGCAGGGTTAAAACTAGAGGGACCTGACACCCAGACCACTTCATTGAGCTGATGTGATCTGGGTGTCTGTAGTGGTCCTTTAAGTGTGTGTGCATCTGCATGCACTGGCGTACATACCGCGGTCGCAGGGGTCACGGCCCTGCAACCCCTGCGACCAGGTGCCCGCCGCCATGTGTTGCGGCCCCGGCCCGCGCAAAGTAAGCGCGAGAGGGGGGGGGGAGCACGGATCAATTTGCGAACTGGGGCCCCATGGGTCATGTGTACGCCACTGCACCTACCCTGGTGTCTGCCGCAGGCTGTGTGGAGGGGGCGAGAATATGAATGACATCATATCCCTGCTCCCTGTGTACCACACAGCGCGGCTGGCGGCCAGTGATGGGGCTGGGCTGCAGGACAGGACTCCAAGGAGCCAGACAGCATGCATCCAGGGGACAAGATTGAACTGATGTAAGTATGTAATTGTGTATGTCTCTGTATGTATGTATGTATGTATGTAGGCCTCTGTATGCCTGTATGGCTTTGTATGTATGTTTCTGTATGCCTGTATGTCTCTGTATGCCTGTATGTCTTTGTCTGTATGTTTCTGTATGTCTCTGTATGTACAAATGTATGTGTCTGTATGCCTGTATGTCTCTGTATGTACAAATGTATGTATCTGTATGCCTGTATGTCTTTGTACGTATGTGTCTGTATGCCTGTATGTCTCTGTATACCTGTATATATGTATGTGTCTGTATGACGGTATGTCTCTGTATGCATGTATGTCTTTGTATGCCTGTATGTCTCTGTATGTATGTATGTGTCTGTATGCCTGGATGTCTCTGTATGTATGTTTCTGTATGTCTATGTATGTATGTATGTGTCTGTATGCCTGGATGTCTCTGTATGTATGTTTCTGTATGTCTATGTATGTATGTATGTGTCTGTATGACGGTATGCCTCTGTATGTATGTCTTTATATGCATGTATGTCTCTGTCTGTGTCTGTATGTCTCTGTATGATTATTTCTGTGTTTGTATGAACCTTATTTTGGGGGGCACCAAAATGCCTCTTCGCCTGTGTAACTAAAAATCCTAGCACCGGTCCTGACTGGCATGCTTGTCTGCAGGAAAACCAGAAAGGTCAGCCTGTATTGTTCACCGAGTCTCGTCCTGACCAAGACACCAAATGTCAGGCACTATGCGTTTCCTGTCCACAGAAAGTCAGACGGACTAGAATGATTACCTTGGAAATTCATTGTCACGGAACAACATTGATAAAACTGGAATACAAAAGAGCACACTCTGCTCATCTATATTTTTGTCATAATGATGAAATTCGTCTTTTTACATTTCAAAACAATACTTTGTATCATGTGTAAATTTCTTGCTTTCTGGAATGAAGATTTGTTTAAAGGACAATACAGCAGTAGAGCTGACAATAATATTTTAAGATATAAACTGACAGGTTGCTTGGCTGGCCTCCAGGATCATATATGAAGCTCTACTGAAGCAGTGTCCTAGTGTCTGATGTGCAGTGTATTATAGACTCGTACTGTGCTGCCCGGAGACAGTTCCCTGCTGTCCTCAGATGCAGTACTCCAGGGAATTAAAGAGGGATGATGCGACTCCACCCAGAAATCAGGACTGTCCCACAAAAAGCAAGACTCTTGGGATGACTGGCCTATATATATTTTGTGATTAGGGCAAATAACCGAATGCAAATGAAGGTATGAGAGAAGTGAATGTTGGTGGTTGTGTGAGATCCTTAAGGAGGGCATAAAATTATAGCCTAAAAATCAAATGTTTGCAATTACACTCCTCTTTTGTATCTCTCTACCTTACTTTTATTTTAACACATATTTTAACATTAAACTACAATGCTTAGCAGACACAGCTTCCTGGTGAGCACAGACGTGTGCTCCAGCGCATAATAGATATAGTGCACTTTAGAATCTCTTGATTTCAAGTTATCAAGCCATGCATTTCATTTATTTAATTTATTTTATTTTATTTATTTTATTTCTAACTATTTGTTTTAGGTTTCCACTATTTATTTAGTTTGTGTGTTACACTCTGGGTAATTGCAATTTTTAATATTATATATATTTTTTCAATAAATTATTTTTTGTTTTCAATCTTTTAAGCCTTACTATTGGCATTTCAGCAAACTTACAATACCTTCAGGTGCTTTCAGGTGCTCCCAGTACCCTTGCACTGGTACACTACCTCCACTCCTTTGTGCCCATTTCTACTAGGGGTTACCCCCCTTCTTTTCAGTGTACCAGAGTGAGCTGTATTCAATTTGTTTTCTGTTTTGGATTATATGCTGCATAACGTTAAATATTGCTAAATTCAGATTTAACAGATTTTAGAGCTCTGTTTGAACCATTGGTAAAGATTTAAGTGTTGTCTTCTAAAGAGTGGAGCAAACATGCCAAAGAGGATGGGGGGGAGGGAAGGGGAGATGATCACTAATGCCTGTTGGTTCTACTTGATTCCATGTGATTGCCACACTTTTGGTACTTTACATAACTTTGTGGGACAGAACCCTCTGAAATTTAGATTTTATACAGCAATGAAATTGTTTGTCTCTCGTACAATAACCACTCTGGGGCAGATCTCATTTTACAACTTGCTATGCATGATTCGTTTCCACGTGAGTAGCAGACAGGTCCAGCCAATAGTGAGACCCATTAAGTAAAATGCAACATTAAATGCTCAACAAGTCCAGATGTACGTTTTAAATTCTCATATAGGTCTCATCCTTGACGTCGGGCTATGTCTCCCTGCGCACTGTAAATCCAATTTACTCACTTATATAACTCTACAAGTAAAGATAGAAGAGAAAATTGCCTTTCTAGTTGGAATACACACAATATATTGGCTACATGATTATTACTGCTAAATATACCATAATTACATGTTGGCTGGAAAAACATGGCAATTAGAATGAGTACGCCATTAACTAACAATTTGCATTCTTGTTTCATTGAATCATTTCATACCATATAAGATGTGTAAACTTTGATTTAATAATATATTGTGCTTGTTAGTGTTTTTCACTAACAAACTCATTTTGAATTTAAATATTCCCCAAGTTATTCACCCAACCTACCATTTTATTTACCTATACCCCATATCTAGTGCGTTCATAGACATCTGATTTTAACTCTCTTTTTCTATATAAGAAATGTTGCCACCATTGTATCAACAATTCAACCTTTTACTTGTAATAATGTTTTATTTATTAAACTAATACTCTAAAAAACATGGATTTTTTTTTTTACCCAGAAAGCTATGCAGGTTTATATAAATACAGTGACTAACGACAGCGGGCTACCAAGTGCCAGTAGAAGATTTGAGGTTAAGACTCATCATGAATGGTATCTTCATGTCAGTGGAAGTAAGTCTATGGTTCATATATCTCTATGACAATGTAATTAACCACAAGTCAAAGGTAGCTGTATGTATGACATTGGGGGTAACTACGTGACAATTACATCTACATCACGGAGACATCGTCATGACAGTGCATTAATTACATGATAGTGGAGAAGCAGATCTATTTGATAGACAGAAAGCTGAATACATCATACAAACTTCTGCAGGTAAGTGATGACAAAGGGAATTGTGGGAGACCTCCACCCCTAATCCCAGGGTGTCGTGTTCCTTTTCTGAAATAAATATGTTTGTTCACTGACGTGAGAATTTAAAGTTAATTTCAAATGTAAGGTCAGAGTATCCAAACTGCGAGTTTAGCTAACTTAGAGAATTATTCAATTTTTTCACTATTTTGATATTAAATTCACTATAAATTCACTTTAAATTCTCACTTTACTAAATAGCCCCGATGATGTTGTTTATATACACGTTTTCATAATTTAAAAATTACGTCTAAAATAAATAAACTGCCAGTTAGTCCCTAAAACTGCAAGTAGAAAAGGTTTGGAAAAAAGTATGCAAATTGCAACTCTGGCAGTTACCCTGACAGATCGGTATCTAATGGATTCTGATTAATACTTGACATCACTTGAGAAATCATTAGAACACACTTGTCTGTGATGAAAGTAAAGTTTTTTGTTTTTTTTAACGAAATTAGGAAGTCATCATGAAGTTAGTAAATGGGAGGAAGTTTTGCACAATCGGTTAACCCTTCTTATGTGAGGGTTGAAAGCACAATGCCTTACTTCATACACACATGTCCTTTATTATATGCAATATTGTGTCTCTGGCAAAACAAGACTCCCGTTGCTTTTCTAATATGTAATTAAGAGTTAGTTATTTGGAGAGTATGCTTTTTTCATTTGAATTGCGTTTATTTATATATACATAGATATGCTGTTTGAAACACAGCTTTTTAAACCAACGCTTGGACTATGATCCAAAAGAACCAGTAGTATTGCCCTTGTGGGCCTCATTAGCATGTTTTAGCGTGTTTCGGGTCACTGATCCTTTTGCATAGCAAAAAAAAAGCTGTGTTTAAAACAGTGTATATTGCTAAGTGTATATGCAGACAGATGAATGTCGGTGCTCATTTGCATTTCAAGCTGGGAATGCTGGGATAGTTGTAGAAACATGACTTCTCCCATTTCTGTGCCCAAGGAAGACAAAAGTCCAACTTAACAGGAGGTGCAAGAGTAATTTGTGCATCGTTTTGGACCACTTGTATATAACACACTACAGAAGCCAAATGTTTTAAATTGCAGGTGGACATCCTACCATGTTTCATGAGTAAAGATAGACCCCCATATAAAGTAAATATGCAATGTCAGGTAGATTTCAAACCTCCCCCCATCAAAAAAAATAAATAAAAAAAACGGTTGGTGAGGTATATGGGGAGTAAATCAAATCACTGGCACCATCCTAATGTTCAGAAAGGGGGTGGGACCACCTGCAGGATAGGCATGTCAGCCTGGTATGAATGTTATGGTATAAAGATTAATAGAGCCCGTAGGTTTGCATTTTGTTCTAATATTTGTGCAATCGACTTATTAAACATACTATATTACACTATGACACTATATTACACTATTTTGTCTCTTTTTTTGCATCTTTATTAACAATCTGGTAAATGCACACCTGGTCACCATCAGGTTTTCCATACAATCTTTAGTTGTGGAGCCAGGTTTGCGTTTGTAATTTCTTGGGGCACTTTGCTGAGTTTCCATGTTATTTCAACAAATCCCAGTGTTTCCCTAGTATCACTCACATGGATAACTATTCAGCACGCACATACGTATAATGTTACAAGTGCACGTGTACAACAGTTCCGTATACAAATGAATGAGAACTGCTCATACATGTTCGGCACATCTGTTCATTCAATCCAGCAGAGATATACTGTACATGTACATCAGTATTAGTACAGATTTTACTCCACTAGTAGAGGCCATGAAAATTAAATAGGAAAAACTTGTGGAAAGAGGTTATTTTATTCACAAAGCCAGTTCTTTCAATAGAATAGACACTTCAGAGGAAGACTACGGTGTATTATTTCCATTATGTTTCAATAACCACATTGCCACTAAATAAATACAGAATATTTCTCAAATAGCCAAAAATAAGATACAAGAAACCTGAGCAAATGATAGTGCTATGTGGGTAATGGTTGTAATTAGCTCTATGTACTAAAAGAAATTTCAGCTTGACTGTAACATGAAATGAAAGCTACCAATTGGAACACCACCCGAATAAAGCTTAAACTCTTCCACAATCCTTTAACCTCACACATGCTTAATCCCCAGGCTGACAAAGCAAAGCTAAATGAGTTAGTCTATCGCTCAGCCAGACCAGTTTTATTGTCTGTGGGTTTTACATCATACATTGTCTTCAGCAGAAGATGCAATGTGAATTACTTGGAGGGATTTTTTTTAGCGGTGTGGTGGAGGGTGGTATATAAGACTCAACAAATATAAAGAATTCTTTAAAGTGCATATGTCACACATATGTGACAAGATGGCACTTTAATCTCGAAGTAACCAGGTATAATGAAAGAGGCTAGTCACCATAGCAACTGGGTTGCAGGTATGTTTAGTCATCTCTATGCTTTCACGGACTGAAACCCCGTTGGGAAACAATCAGTTGCCGGAAAGCTGCATTGGTAAGCTTTGAAAACCTGAGTTTTGTTTTTTTAGGTGTTGGGAAAACCAAGGATAGAACTCATATATAGTCAAGGCAATTATGAGTTGCTTCAAAACAGAGGAAGCAATTGGATTGGAAGAATAACAGACTCCAGAATTGTTTGGTTAACATACATATGGGTAATGCTTGTAACTTCTTGTGTGTGTTATTCATGTAGAAGTTAAAGGGACACTATAGTCACAAGAACAACAATAGCTCATTGTAGCTGTTCTACTGAGAATAGTCAGTCCCTACAAACTTTTTTCTGTAAACAACACTGTCTTTTCAGAGGAAAGTCAGTCTTTACATAAAAGCCTAGGGACACCTTCAATGGCAACTCCTCAACTGGCCACTAGAGGTGCTTCCTGGGTCAGTGCTGCACACTGTGACTGACATTCAGTGTCTCCATCCTCTGCATGCAGACACTGAATTTTCCTCGTAGAGATGCATTGACCCCCTGGTACGCGTTGGCTAATGGATGGATTCATCAAGAGGATCAGTCTTCATGACGGAGTACGGAAAGGACCCCGCAAACACCTGATACAGGGTTTGCACTCTATCTGGGACTAACCACTGGATGTCGATGACACGCGGACACAGATGCTTCCTCGGGACAAACCGCGCGTTACAGCTTGAAAAGCGGAGAAGACTAAATTCCCTTTGGGAATGGACCGATATGACTTATAGGTATCGCCTAGTTGGTTTCTACCCCTGAGAACCGCAAAATGGCCCCTGTCCAAACTGGACATCAAACTGATGGATTTGGCATCCAAGTGCTGGGTCTGCTCTCCGGAGTTACCCTCATGTACAAATTGAAGCGACACGTCTCTATTCATAGGGTTTCCCTTAACTATCCCCAGAGGTCTCTCGGACCGTGCCCGGACTCAGGATCAAGGTTTGGAATGAACTCCTGCCCCATCCCCATGCTACATGCTCCCAATGCATATGTCGCCTGTGGACACTTCGAGACGGAGGGCACTCATCCCCTCAGAGAGCTGCTCGGCATAGACGATTGGTTCTCTCCCTCAACTAGACATGAGAGAAACCCACATGGATTTCGCCATCAACATGGACATATTGAATCTGACTCACTCACAGGCAACCCAGTTTCTGGTCTTTCATAGAATATTCGGTCCAGGTGGTGCTCCGCCTCTTGAGGACCAAGATGTCCGTCTTCAAGGAAAATACCGGGCATATGCTCCGCAACCCGCGGGTCACACTTAGGGGCCCAACCCGGTCGATTGACCGGTTGTTATTCGCCATCGAGGCCATACCTCCAGGATCCGGTACTATCAGCCATTCCAACATGATGCTTTCTCGGGTCTTCGGCCTGGTACGACCGAATCATGTGACCTCGGACAAAGCTCATCTAAAACTTAATTGATGACTCCGACATAGGGGGACCTGGCCTACCTAGTTGTTTCAGACCCCAACCAACTTCGGCCTGGACTCTGGAGTCCGGAGGAGGTACCTCTTCGTGCCAACTGCATGAAACTACCTGCAGGTTTGGTCAACATTCACAGCTTTCCCAGGGGAAGTAGTACTGCTCGCTAGCTTCCGGCGTGGACTTATCACTGGTTGCCCACTACGGACTGCAGTCGGATCTCACATACGATCACTATCTATAGCGTCTGGACAAGTATTTGTCATTTGTGACAGAATGTCTGCGGGACGAGACACTCATGTGGCGGACGGCTTCACCCGACCATGGAGAGACCCCAATGATTGGTTGCCTCACCCTCCGGAGTCTTGAGTACTGGCATGATGAAATTCGGTGTGAACCGCCATACGGAGCGGTTCTCCAGCTGGCTGCCGAACCCTCAGCGAGGCGAGGGATGCGTTTTCCAAGCTTGGTCTCCTTCGGGGCGTGCGCATCCCGTTTACCTCCAGGATACTTCGGGCTTTGCTTCAGCCCGAATTCCTGGGAGTGTCGTTTCGCCTGGCCACACCACTTCGGAGGAGTCCTCTGTGCTTTCCCCTTTTTGCTGGAGTTTGCCATGGGGCTCATGTGCGTTTTCTCAAGATTCTGGCATTGGTAAGGATCTCTTGGTCTGCAGTCTACCAAGAGGAGTATACCTTATGGGAGCCCTATCTCTCGCTATTCCTCAATTCTAGTGGTATTGTCTGTTCTGCATTTCCTTGAGGAATGACCTGACGACAAGGACTTGCCTTGCGCCAGTTTTTCCGCTTACGGTTTTTCATCTTGTATTTCATGGTGTTCTGACGTCATGGTATCGACGTAGTGTCTTCTTCCTTCTTGCCGTTCAGTACATCGGCTTCTGCTCCACACATATTTCATTTCTATTCGTCCTCTGTGTTGTACACCTATTCTCCGGATAGGCCACAGTTCTGACAGGTTGTACACGACCATGTAGATCCAGGATCTGGTTCTGTCGTCCGTCTACTCATCGACAGCTGTTGATTTCTGCGTACGGCTGTTTTGGACAGTTTCTGCATCTTCGCTCGCCCGTTGGATTTGGTGGATCCTCTCATTGGCTGACCTTGAGAGTTCCTCTGGGACACTTTTTGGTTTGGGCTGCTGTCACCTCAACAACGTTGGAAGCTGTTGGGTCCCTTCTGCATTTTCTCTACACCACTGCTTGGTTTAGGGAATGGATTTTTCCATTCTCCTTTTATTTCAGTCCTCTATCTCATATTGCTTCCGGTTCTACTATTTGGGCGCTAAAATTGCAAATATGAAGCCTCCTGTCCTGCCATAAAATTAGGGATTATTCTAGCCTCGGTGAGGGAATAATCTAAATTTTATTAAAGACAGGAGGCGAATATTTCCCCCCCTTTTTTTACGTTCCCTCCCTGGATTTGGGTCTTATTCTATTATAATTAATTGGGGATATTGTTATGTTTTGTGAATGCATGGTTTTACATAATAAAGGTTATTTTTATTATTTAGTGATGACTGTCCGTGTGTGTGTTTTATTCATCATATTTGTGTTGTAATTATGTTTCGTCAATGCCTTTTAGTTAAGGTACATACTAGATACTAGGTCTTCATAAGATCTGTAGACTTTGTTTATTCATCAGGTATTATGATGTGCAAGTGATATTGTATGGTTATGACATCTTGCCTTGACAGTTTACTTTCACAATGTTTTCTGTTTTCTTGCAGTGTAATCTGTTTTCTCTCTGGGCTTGACAATTGTTTCTCTGGATGTGTCTGCTACAAGGTGGATTCGTTGGTTTCCTTGCTCTCCTGCTCGACCTCATCAAAGAAAGAGGAAGTGGAAGAGCCTGCTTAGGGGTTTTATACTACTGTTGCTTTGTTCTGATTGGTTGTTTTGAAAAGTTCTGTTAACTTTGCTGCTGGAGGTTTCAGTAAAGAAGGTAAAGCAAATATTCGCCTCCTGTCTTTAATAAAATTTAGATTATTCCCTCACCGAGGCTAGAATAATCCATAATTTTATCTCAATACTAGTTCTTTTCCATACATGTTATGAGTGTTATCATAATGCTAAATGAGGTATCACACAATTCCACTGAACTGCTAAACTGGTTTGCATGACATGTGTCCACAAATGGATCCACAGTTACTGTGTGATAGACCCAGAAAAAGTAGAGTGGAAGCAACCTGACTTAGATTTTTGGCTTTCTTATTTTTAACATCATTACCCTGACATAAAAGTCCCACTTAAGTAAACATCTTTAGAATTAGTAATCAGGAGAGCCTTATATGTTCTAATGAGAATGATCCATTCAATAATGAATGCATTATTGTGCTTTCTCACACTTGGGCTTAAAGGGACACACCGTGTACTATAGCCAGTACAACTTATTATAGTGATTATGGTGCAAAAAGCCTTTGCATACTTTCCAACTGTCCCAATTTTTACTCAACAATCCTGGCCCTGGTTATTAGCCTCCTGAGTATATTATTGCCCTCGGACACTGCCTGCATTTTAAAAATTTAATCTGAAAAAAATCCAATTGCGCATGTATAAAATTCCCTTTAAAGGACATGAGACACTAAGACTTCTCTAATATACAGCTAGCTTAATCTGTAGTTGTAAGTGCGATAAAATATGTCAAGGTTATCTTACTATACCAAGGACTTGCTGCAGAGGAGGAGGTGGAACTTAAATGACATAATCTGCATTTTAAACAATTGGAACGTCTAGATCAGGGATGTCGAACATGCGGCCCCCCAGATGTTGCTGAACTACAACTCCCATGATTCCCTGGCTATCTGTTTCATTGAAAGAATCATGGCAGTTGTAGTTCAGCAACATCTGGGGGGCTGCATGTTCGACATCCCTGGTCTAGATTATATTAATATATTTGGTTATGGTTATCAATGATATGACTAGTGTTATATAGCAGGGGGCATAGTGTGTGGGGGTATTGAAACTGCTGTGTGTCCCTGAACAAGGTTTCCGAATGTTGGCAGCTAGCTTTACACTTGTACTGCAGTTTTTCCGGAAAACCTTTTTGAGTAGCTTGCTAAAAAGTGCTATCTAGCCCCTAGCACTTACAATCTATCTAGGTAGACAGACAGCAGACAGGCTGGTCTTTCAATGTTGGGAAAGTCATTTTTTTTTATTATTCAAAACTATTTTACAAAAAAGAGAAATTACAGCAAGCCCTACCCATTAAAGTAAGCTGGAGAAGTGATCATGTTTAGAGTGAGAAAAATGACTGGGACATAGCAATACCAGGGTACTCTTTATATAGAAAAGACAGGGAAGGCAAGAAAGGGGGAGGGGTGGCCCTGTATGTAAAGAAAAACATAAAATCTAGCCTAATAAAGGTTAGTGAGGCGAACATAGAGTCAGTTTGGGTTACGTTAGAATTTGGTAATCACACAGTAACTCGTGTAGGTGTGATTTATAGGCCCCCTGGACAAATTGAAGAGTTAGATAATCTACTAGTTGAAGAAATAGCTAAAATGACAATGAAGGGGGAAGTTATCATCATGGGTGACTTTAATCTTCCTGATGTAAATTGGAAAACAAAAATAGCTACTTGTGCCAGGAGCACACATATTCTAAACTCCCTACTGGGATTGTCTCTAAAACAAGTCGTTGAGGAGCCAACTCGTAAAGAGGCCATACTAGATTTAGTGTTAACAAATGGAGATTTGGTATCAGATATTACTGTAGGTGAAAGTTTAGGATCCAGTGATCATCAGTCAGTGTGGTTTAATATAAGAACAGTGACTGAGTCACACCACACAAAAACAAAAGTTTTAGACTTTAGAAAAACAGACTTTTCCAAAATTAGAATATGTGTAAAGGAGTCATTATCAGACTGGAGCAATTTAAATGGAGTCCAAAAGAAATGGGATTATTTAAAAGTTGCACTACTGAAGGCAACAGAAAATTGCATTAGGCTTGTCAGTAAAAGCAAAAAATTCAAGAAACCACTGTGGTACTCCACAGATGTAGCCAAAATAGTAAAAAACAAAAAGTTAGCATTTAGTAATTATAAAAAAACCCAGAGTGAGGAAGACAGAATGACCTATAAGATTAGGCAGAAAGAGGCTAAGCAAGTTATAAGAGCTTCCAAATCACACACAGAAGAGAAAATAGCACAGTCAGTAAAAAAGGGGGACAAAACCTTTTTTAGATACATAAATGAGAAAAGAAAAGTAAAACAAGGATTAGTTAGATTAAAAACAAAAGAAGGAAGGTATGTAGATGAGGATAAAGGTCTAGCTGACTGCCTCAATGAATATTTTTGTTCGGTATTTACAGATGAAAATGAAGGAAAGGGACCTCAGTTAAGAAAAAGGATAAATGAGTCATTTATTACACGTGAGTTTACAGAGGAAGAGGTTCTATTTCAACTGTCAAAAGTAAAGACAAATAAGTCAATGGGACCTGATGGAATACACCCAAAGCTATTAAAAGAGCTTAGTGGTGTACTAGCAAAACCATTAACAGATTTATTTAACCAATCATTGATAACAGGAGTAGTCCCAGAAGATTGGAAGTTAGCGAATGTTGTGCCCATTCACAAGAAAGGTAATAGGGAGGAGTCGGGCAACTATAGGCCAGTAAGCCTAACTTCAGTAGTGGGGAAAGTGATGGAAACCATGTTAAAGGATAGGATTGTTGAACATCTAAAAACACATGGATTTCAAGATCAGAGACAACATGGGTTTACTTCAGGGAGATCATGCCAAACTAATCTTATTGATTTTTTTGATTGGGTAACTAAAATTATAGATCAGGGTGGTGCAGTAGACATTGCTTACCTTGATTTCAGTAAGGCTTTTGACACTGTTGCACATAGAAGGCTTATCAACAAACTACAATCTTTGAGTTTGGATTCCAATATTGTTGAATGGGTAAGGCAGTGGCTGAGTGACAGGCACCAGAGGGTTGTAGTCAATGGAGTATATTCGAAGCTTGGGCTTGTCACCAGTGGGGTACCTCAGGGATCTGTACTTGGACCCATTCTCTTTAATATTTTTATTAGTGATATTGCAGAAGGTCTTGATGGTAAGGTGTGTCTTTTTGCGGATGATACTAAGATATGTAACAGGGTTGATGTTCCAGGAGGGATAAGCCAAATGGAAAATGATTTAGGTAAACTAGAAAAATGGTCAGAGTTGTGGCAACTGACATTTAATGTGGATAAGTGCAAGATAATGCATCTTGGACGTAAAAACCCAAGGGCAGAGTACAGAATATTTGATAGAGTCCTAACCTCAACATCTGAGGAAAGGGATTTAGGGGTGATTATTTCTGATGACTTAAAGGTAGGCAGACAATGTAATAGAGCATCAGGAAATGCTAGCAGAATGCTTGGTTGTATAGGGAGAGGTATTAGCAGTAGAAAGAGGGAAGTGCTCATGCCATTGTACAGAACACTGGTGAGACCTCACTTGGAGTACTGTACACAGTACTGGAGACCCTATCTTCAGAAGGATATTGATACCTTAGAGAGAGTTCAAAGAAGGGCTACTAAACTGGTTCATGGATTGCAGGATAAAACTTACCAGGAAAGGTTAAAGGATCTTAACATGTATAGCATGGAGGAAAGACGAGACAGGGGGGATATGATAGAAACATTTAAATACATAAAGGGAATCAACACAGTAAAGGAGGAGACTATATTTAAAAGAAGAAAAACTACCACAACAAGAGGACATAGTCTTAAATTAGAGGGACAAAGGTTTAAAAATAATATCAGGAAGTATTACTTTACTGAGAGGGTAGTGGATGCATGGAATAGCCTTCCAGCTGAAGTGGTAGAGGTTAACACAGTAAAGGAGTTTAAGCATGCGTGGGATAGGCTTAAGGCTATCCTAACTATAAGATAAGGCCAGGGACTAATGAAAGTATTTAGAAAACTGGGCAGACTAGATGGGCCGAATGGTTCTTATCTGCCGTCACATTCTATGTTTCTATGTGTCTCTTTAACATTTACCATTTGATGTTACCATGGTTCAGCTACTGAGTAAATAATGGCTATTTTTTCATGTATCGAAAGTCCCTATGCCATTCAGGTTCTAGACGAATTATAAAGGTTAGCTTGCGGCAAGTATAGAAATGTAATGTATACATTGAGCTGGCAAAATTAAATTTAAATTTGTTGATTAAATACAATGAACTGAAAATAGCTTCTGCCACATTCAAAGCATTATTAATCTCCTCATTATTATTCCTACATATTTCGGGACTTTAAAAATGTCTTTCATTATGCGTTGTATGAGCAACCCATTACCAGTCTGGTTCTCATAGGTTTAAAAGAGAGTGGTGTTCGGAGCCTTGGAACATACCTAAGAGCCAAATTCATCTTCTTCTTTTAAGATTGTTATATGCACATTAATGTAAATTAGCTAAATATTATACTGCAGAGGCTGTGTGTCTAGTACCCCTGAGGACACAAATCTGATACCTTTGCCCTAGATCCTTTTTCCATACAAATAATTAATTGAGACATTGTAATCCTGGCCATACATACTAACATCAATTATTATTTTATTGACAGGTGATTTTATTGAGAAGGGATTCATTACATAGTTACATAGCTGAAAAGAGACTTGTGTCCATCAAGGTCAGCCTTCCTCACATATGTTTTTGCTGTTGATCCAAAAGAAGGCAAAAAACCCAGTCTGAGGCGCTCTGAATTTTGCAACAAACTAGGAAAAAAATCCTTCTTGACCCCAAAAGAGCAGTCAAATATCTCCTGGGATCAAGCAGCTATTACCCCACTAATTAGAAATGATATCCCTGTATGTTATGTTTTTGAAAGTATTTATCCAATTGCAGTTTAAACATCTGTATGGACTCTGATAAAACCACGTCTTCAGGCAGAGAATTCCACATTCTTATTACTCTTACTGTAAAAAAAAAAACACTTTTCTTTGTCTTAGATGAAATCTCCTTTCTTCCAACTTAAATGTGTGACCTGGTGTCCTATGTTCATGATTTGATAACAGTTATGTAAGATAACATACTGTATTTGTAAAACACATTAAATGAACTGATCATTCCAAGGATTTTTAATATTATGTTTACTTATCCCCCATTTATAACAGAGGATATAGGTCTGAAAGTTGAAATGTAATAATCCACACAGCTCATTCTTGGTTCCTTGTCAATCATTGTTATAAACTCTGCTCACTGTTATAAACTCTGCCCATTGCACCTGGCAGCTAGCAGAGAGGGAGCAAAGAGTAAAGAAAATTAGAAACAATGTTTTATGTTTCTCCTCCTCCAATGTAATCTGTACCAGAACTGAACTGGATTGTGTCAATTGCTAATGCTTCCATATATTACATAGTTTTAAAAATAGATTGGAGTATCACTTTAAAAATTTTTAACATAAATTATAGTTATATAACTCAATGAGTTTTTCAAGTGTAATTTCTATAGAAGTGATGGACCCCGATTATTAGACTTACCATAATTTTTACAGTTGACTGCAACTCCAATTGTAGTTTCACAGGGTGCGGCACTGGGTAGAGGGTGTAACACCCCCGTTGGGGAAACCGATACACACATACACTGGCACAGATGCACATATACAGTGACATGCAGATATACACTGATACACACAGATATACACACACATACTGACAAAAATACACATACACACTGACACACACATACGGACACAGATACACATATATACTGATACAGACATACATATACACTGACACACACATACTGACACAGATACACATATATACTGATACAGACATACATATACACTGACACACACACACACACACACAGATACTGATACAGATACACATACACGCTGGCACATACACTGACACACATACAGACAGATGCACTCACAGATACACACACATACACATACTGACAAAGATACACATACACACTGACACACACACATACTAACACAGATATACAAATGCACTGACACAGATATACATATACACTGACACACACACAGATACACACACATACTGACACAGATACACTTACACACTGACACACACACACACTGACACAGATACACATACACACAGACACAGTAGGCCCTCCTGGCCAAGGATAACGGAAGTCTGGGTCTGCTGGGAGTTTGTTCCTTCCTCCGTGTGCTTCCTCTCTTTCTCCCTCTCCTATCTGCATCCAGTCTTCCCCACCTGGCTCTCTCTGGGAGGACATGATCTGCTCTCACTTCCTGCCATCATCTGACAAGGGGCCGGTTGTGCTGTTAAAGGGCTGCAGTGCCCAGCTGGGCCCCTGATTAGAGATATCCATCATAATTTGAAGCCGGGATAGAATTACCAACCGGGCGGGATGTCGGAACAGTGCGACTAAATAGGGATAATCACAGTCATACCATGATGTATACTACCAATTGTAGTTTATTATACCTATATTATTTGCAGATATTTGAGTAGCGCCAAGTATTAAAGTCAAAGTTAACCTTGATAACGTTTTACAGCTGTTCTAAAATCATTCTTCCTGTACCTGGAAACATAACGCAAACCACATGCCAAACAAGGAGACTTTAAATGAGTCACCTCTTCATGTTAAATAAGAATGGTGAGTCTCCAGTACAAATGTTGGGGGAGTATTGGTTTGTTTGTTCTACAGTTGACTTATTGTGTAGTGTTCGGTGACACGCAATCCCACACACATTATCTATTATCCATTCTGTAAATAATGAAAGACTTAGCACCACAGATTTTTTACAGATCTCATCTCAAATTCACAAAAGCCATCTGCAAGTCTTTATATAAAGTTTCTCTAATATAAAGCTGAAGATAAACATTAGAAATGTGTATTTATTTGATGATTCCTCTGTTTAGAGCACGAATGTAAGAGTGCACTAACAAAATTAACAAAAATTGGGAGCCTAGCAGCCAACAAGAACGGACGCACGATCAACGAGCTCCCCAGCTATTGCTGACAAAACCGCGAATTTAGCAGAAAATAACAAACTAAAATCGATCCCACAGACCCATCAGAACCATGGGACGAAAGGCAAAGAAGCCGAGGCCGGACAAACCTAAACAAAGTCCAGATATCGGAGACCTTTTCCGACAGGCACAAGACGCACGAGGGGCTAAAATGGCCGCTGCCATGGCGGGGTACTCAGACTCCTCGGATGAACTGAGCCTGGACGAGTACACCAGCGGCATGTTTGCCCCACTGACCCAACCACCGGCACCCACAAAGCAACCTGAATTGATCACAACAGCCACACTGAAAACAATGCTGGGTGACTTACAGCGGGTGATCCAGGCGGATGTTGCACAGCTCCGGGCGGAGGTGACAGGCCTAATTGGGCGCATGGGAGCCATAGAGGCATACACAGACAAGCAGGCCCAAGAAATTGCGGACCTGCGTAAAGAGCTACAAACGCTCAAAAAGCATCAAGCAACAACGGACCACCGTTTTGCAGCCCTTGAGGATCAAAGACGTCGCAATAACCTCAAGATCCGAGGTGTCCCAGACGAGGTCTTACCGGAGGAACTCCCACACCTGATGAGGAGGCTAGCGGGAACACTCCTGAAGCCGCCACAAGCGAAGGCCCTGAGCTTTGAGGCGATATTTAGAATCCCCAAACCAAGGACAGCCCCAGCCACGGCCTCCAAGGACCTGGTGGTGAGATTCCGATCCGGAGCAGACAAAGCGGCTATGCTTAAAGCCCTACAGGGGAAGACCCCGCTCAAATTTGAAAACGCCAATCTTACCTTCTTCTCGGACTTGTCTGGAGATACCATGCAGTGGCGCAGATCCCTGCAACCAGTCACAACACTCCTGAGACAAAATAATATCACCTACAGATGGCGCACGCCAAGGGCCCTACAGGTCCTAAAGGACAACCTGATCCACACAGTCCAAGACCTACCGGAGGCTAAACGATTGCTGCCCACACTTGGCCTGTCGGAGAATTCCCTTGCATCAACAGGCCCGGCGGAAGCCAGCAGCGGGAAACACGACTGGGACCCATCAAAGATCAAGCCATTCGTCCCACTGGCAGAGCAGCCAGGAAACCCTGCAGAGAGGTATGGGGCACCACGCGGCACTATGCCACCTTAAGTGGCGCAGAGACAGCGACCTGAGGCCGCTCTTATTTTTTTATTAAACTTTTGTTTTGCTTTTTCATACCCAGTTCTCTTTGTTTGCTCACCATGGACTTTTATTATGTACCTGACGGCATCACACTGCTGGACTTATGAGAGACCATGCAAAATTGGGATTTTTCGCCCATCCAGCAAGAGGTACCTATGAGGGTCTTCACAGAGCCACAAGATCTAATCATATGCAGCCCAAGGGCGCTCAACCGCATGGGGACAGTCGCCTCCTTGCATTCAGAGACTCTCGGTCCTCTATGCAGGCCAGCTCGTAAGGACCCCAGCTGGGGACCAATGTCTAGAAATGTCTTTAGTTACTAATAGCGTGGATAATAGTGTTAAGGTCACAATAGGATCTTTATCCGGCAGATGAGAAGTTCCTTAGCATGTCGTTTTCTTTTCGTTTTTTTGAAATTACTATGGAGCTCTTTTATATAATTTACACACAGGTCGCATTATCACACTTACCCATCCCCATACTTACGGCAAGACCACATTGCTACTTAACCCTGCCCTGACAGCTTAAAGGCCCAGCCGATTAAAGGTCTACACATAAGGGGTCGACCCACGAGTCACTCAAACAGCAAAGGATACCACATGATGACAATTTATGTTTCAAGTTTCTTGCTTTCTCTTTTGTGTGTCCAAACTCACATGTGCATAACTATAATGTTAGCAAACTGCACACAATACAGTTTTTAAACAGATCAAACTAATAACCCTAATCCTGGTTAGCTACACTGACAGTGCAGACTAGGGCTGGCCCTTCCGGCACTACCTAATCAAACCAAAATTGCAAATAGCAATATTTTGTTGGGATGCAGAAGACGTATAATAGGCATACTAACCTGTTGTAACCTTTCACTCCGCACGCATATTTTGACCACTTAGCGGTACCCAACAGTTATGCTAAGCCTGTTCTTATTAACCAGTAAATGTTTCAGAATGTGTGAGCACTAAACCGGATTGACTCTGCTAGTTAAGGATATTCTAAAAGATTCAGACACCCCTCACTAGGATGGTGTATCATTTTAGTTTAACTCCTTCTTTGTTTCAGCATGTGTATCATTTATCTACTTAACTTTTTATACATTGTTAAGCCATGTCATTAACCATTTAAACGTCAAGGTCAGAGCCAGCTACAGCTAAAACATTAAGAACCTAGACAAACTAACCTAGAATAACACTCGACTGTTTAACCTTTGTACATCATAATTATGCCATATCCTGTATTATTTACATTCCTATCTTGTTAAAAAAGTGCAGTACCTCTTGACTACCTGTGCCAAATGTATAACGTGATATGTAGTATTGAACAAGTCAATGAATACAACTGTATCTAAATCTGCTCTCAACAGTTATGTTAAGCCTGTTGCTACTGACCAGTTAATATTTCAAAATGTGCGAGCACTGAGGCCATCGCTAAACCTGTCTGACCCTGCTAGTTAAGGATATTCTAAAAGATTTAGACACCCCTCGCCAGGATGGTGTATCATCTTAGTTTAACTCCTTCTTTGTTTCAGCATGTGTATCATTTATTTACTTAACTTTTTATACATTGTTAAGCTATATTACTAACTATTTTAATGATAATGTCAGAGCCAGCTACAGCTAAAACCTCAAGACTTTAGCTAAACTAACCTTGCATGACGCTCGACTGTTCAAACTTTGTACATTATGATCCTGTCATATCCTGTATTATCTACGTTCCTATCTTGTTAACAAAAAAACCCAAAAAAAGTGCAGTACCTCATGACTCATGACTACCTGTGCCAAATGTATAACTTGATATGTAGTATTGAACAAGTCAATGTATCCAACTGTATTTTAACCTGCACTCAAAAATAAAGAATTAAAAAAAAAAAAAAAAAATTAACAAAAATTAATGATGACAGTTTCTCTTATCTTTGAATTTTTTAGACTATCAATACATTCAATTACTTAGCTAAACAAATGAATTATAGAGGGCTTACTGCTCCTGCCCTGTTTTCTAGTCTAGGCTAAGCAGAGAACCTTTTATTCTAATCTTATTAGGTATTAGTCGTCATTTTATATTGATCTGTCTACTAAACATTATTTTCTGTTTAATTTTTTTTTTTTTTAAATAAATTTGTTAGTATGTGTTAGTTAAGGACTAAGGTTGTTGTTAGTCCAGATAGTTTGCTATCACAGCAGTCGGTATAGTACACTAGCAGTGATACAACAGTTTGTTTAATTGATTTTTCTTTACTTACACTAGAAGCCATAGTACATTTAATAGCATAGGACATTATATGTCAAAGGTGTGAAAATCTTCTTTAACGCGTCTAGTATTAGAGCTAAAGATTGAAACTGTTTGCAGTGATGGACAGTTATCCACTGTGGTGTATTTTGGTGTCGACTACCTACTCTGGGGACAGAGTGAGTGGGTTGCCAGTTGTCCACCTTTCCTCTTCTGCTTTGTTTCACTTGTCTGGCTGCATCAACGCTATGGACGGTGTGGAATGGATTTGTCTTTTAGGGTTACACAGGTCAGTGGGTCACCGAATACCCACTCATTCTCATTGTTTCCCCTGTCTGGCTACATATTGGAATATTGACATATAGTCTACTAGCATCTCCCTATACATCCGTAAAAACAAACAAAAAATCAGTCAGTAGGGTGATGCTAATTCTGTCACAGGTTTAAGACGTAGGAATACCAGGGGTGATGGAGGTCAGTGGGTCGCCAAATGCATTACACAAAGATGAGTGGCTGATTTGCCTCCTGCCTTTGTTATCTCTGCTGATGCAACTGGGAAGACATTGTAAAGCAGAGAAGTTCACTGGCTGCTCCTCTCTGTTGCATCTCAGGCAGGACTGCCATCAGAGATTTTGGGACCCGTGTGACAGCTTGAGATCTGGGCTCCCGATGTCCACCAAGAGTCCGCCCACAGGACCCGACCCCTGAATCCACCCACATGAGGATGCAGTGTGTTTGTGTAGTGGATGCAGTGGTTGTGTAGTTGGTGCAGTGTGTATAAAGTGGATGTGGAGTGTGTACTGGATGCAGTGTGTGTAGTGGATACAGAGTGTATGTGTAGTGTGTAGTGTAATTTGCCCATCCTTGCAGGGTTGTATTTAGCACAGTGGTTGTGTGTTTGAATGTAAGCATATTTTTGTCCCATCCCCCCATACTAAAATAAAGCATACTATTTACAAATATCCCTTTCCTTACCCTATATCCCCATCCACTCCTCCCCTGGCTAAGATCACTATTAATGATGACCACAGCAGTTGCCAAGCAGCCCCAATTAGCATCTCCTCAAAGAGATGTTTTGGCTTAATGATTCTAAATGGAGAACGTGAAGACGCTGAACATTGGTCCTACAAAGATTGCAGGATGGCATCAGTAAGTCCTTCAAGTCTGATTTACAGTTACTAGAGGTGGCCTTTGGCACAAATGTAAACATTACCTTTTCTAAAAAAACAATTGTCAGCCTTCAGGGACAGGCTTTAAGCATCAGAACCACTACATTAAAGCTGGGTGTTTCACTTTTACATTAATGCGTATACTTTGTTATTTTGTGAGAATATTTCTTTCTATAAATTGTGTTGGTGCAAAAATCTTTTTCTGGCCTATGGGAATTTTACTGAGGGACTGTGGTGACTGAGCCTGGCCAGTCTGCAATACTGCAATGAATATTTATGATGTCCCTGCAGCTGTTTGCCAGTGGCCATATAACACATGCCAATTGTTTTGGGCAGCTGTCATTTGGAAACAGTCTGAATCTTTTAGGCATGCAGAGATCTCTTTGAATGGTCCTTCATACTGGGCAGGTCACACTGATGGTGGTGGCAGGGATACATGATGGAACACAGTGAAACTCCAGCATAATGTATATTTATTTCATGTTCCATGTAAATAGGATCATCCACATTGATATATGTTCGTTTTGTGTGCAAAAAAAGGGACATTCATTTATACTTGCTCTAGGCCAAATGTTGACAACCTTCCTCTCATTTTGGGTATCATCGCGTTTACGTGTATAACAAACAACAAAGTCTGGATTATTTTTATCCTGGGGAAAAGCTTTTAAAACATATTTTATTCAATATTGTTCTGAATTATTTAGAATTCCAATTGGATAAACAAACCTTCAAATAAAAGTTTAAATATTAGTCATTGGGTATTCCCATCTGGGCCTCTGAATAATAGGTAAAAGTGTCATCTAGTCAAGGAGTTGGCTTTTAAAAAAAATCTAAAAAAATCTGTAGTGGTACAGTAACATTGTCCAAACAATGCCACATGTACAATGTGGGCACACAAATGGATGGAGCTGAAGGCGGTATGTGTAACGAGGAGTCCTGTCTGAGTGAGTGAATGACAATTGAGCTATTCCAGGGAGTATTGTTTGTGATGTGTACAAAGATAATGTACCAGTCCTTGAAACGCACGCTTCCCACGTGGGTGAACTCATTATTTATATATCTCTTGCAGAATTCCATTGAAAAGAATTTTATAAAGCTGACAATGTTTGCTGCTTATGAGTCATTGAACACGCCGAGCACCATAACCACTACAACCTCCTCACCTCAAACTTGTAAGTACTGCCATCAAAAACTTTCCTATGTGTTGAGAAGGCAATGTTTCCTGCAAATCATTGTAAATCTGAGAACTAGATGTCCATTAAGTTATTTTTATTCGTGTTATAACTAAACGTAGGTGTATAATATAAATATTTATTTATCCTTAAAGCCAACAAAAATACCAGTTTTTCTTCATTATTGTAAAAGTACAGTAGTCACATCATTCTTTCATTTGTGGGTTTTCGAGAGTAGAGGGTACAGAGCTTTTAAACAGTACTTATAAATATTGTGCTTTCCTATCTACTCTTTTAAGGTTTTTTTTTTATAGTATTATTTTTCTATTTTTCTATTTTTCTGAAAACATTAGTCTCTAACTTGTCAGCTCTGCTTTTAATTATGCTGTTAAAAAGATAGATGTTTCTGCAGGTTAATTTACTCTAAGTGGATGACTGCACTGTGTTTACTTAAAAGCCACACGAGTGGGATTAATATTTGGATATGCTTATTTAATTAGATATGAAGCTGGATAAAAACACATGTTTGTTCTTCACGAATATTAAGTAACAAAACTATGATTATAGCAGGTCAGCAAAAGGAAAATATATTTGAATTCAGACATATGACTTTTTAATTTATTTTCAAGAAAAAAATATAATCAATATAATCAACTATAATTAATTATAGGATTTAGAATAAAATTTAGTTTTCTCTCACTGAAGTGTGCCTTGGCCCAAAAAGGTCCACTTTTCTGCATCAATAAAGGGATATTTCCAAATATCACAAGCTGTTCATAGCGTTTGAGTAGAAAAACTTTGTGAGTAACTTATTATTTTCGCTGTTCTTTTATAAAAGTTCCTATTCAGAAATCCAGTTAATGGGGTACTCCAGGCACTCACACGGCTGATACAATGTTCAGATTATGTCACTCTTAATTATAGGTTTGTTTTTTCTAAGAATGGATTTTGAATTTTTTTTTTTTTTATAAATCATATTATTTTAGTTTCTTAAGGCTACACTGTGTTTCTCTCCTGCTTGCAATGTTGGTCCAATAATACAGGTATACAAGACATCATCACGTTTAGGTGTCAGCTATATACATGAGAAATAACATTTTTGACTTTGACCTGACCTTGACCAAGACTACCTTGATTTCAGATGGATATTAAAACACACACTTTACCAAAACATTCACTGTTACTTGCTCATGTACATCCTTTTACCATCTCCATGGCCGTCTTTAACGCGGGGCAAACGGGGCAGCTGCCCCGGGCCCAGGTACTCCTGGGGGGCCCAAGGCAGCTGCTCGATGGCACCGCTGCCCTTAACTCCTCCCCCCTTGCTTGGGCCCACGGCACACTAAGCAGGCCCACCGGGTGGCCCATTCACTAAGGGCCACCCGTGGGCATTTGTAAGCAGGGGCCCGGTCGCGCGCTCTGGCCCTTTAACAGCGCGACCGGGCCTCTTGCTTTCCTGTAACCAGCTGGGCGGCAAGCCGCTCTCTGTTCTCTGTGAGACGAAGTGACTTGCGGCTGTAACTTCCTCCCACAGAGAGCCGACTGGGAGACAGCAAGGCGGCAGAGAGGAGCGGGGCTGAGCCAGTCAAGGTAGGAAACATCTACAAAAGTGTACATTTTGTGTGTGTGTGCATGTCTGTCTGTCAGTGTCTGTGTGTGTGTCAGCATGTCTGTCTGTCAGTGTATGTGTCTCTTTGTGTGTGTATGTCTGTCTGTATCTGTGTGTGTATCAGCATGTCTGTCAGTGTATGTGTGTGTGTCAGTATGTCTGTTAGTGTATGTGTCTGTGTGTGTCAGCATGTCTGTCTGTCAGTGTCTGTGTGTGTGTCAGTATGTCTGTCAGTGTGTGTCTGTGTGTGTCAGCATGTCTGTCTGTCAGTGTCTTTGTGTGTGTCAGCATGTCTGTCAGTGTCTGTGAGTGTGTGTGTCTGTCAATGTCTGTGTGTGTGTCAGTTTGTCTATCAGTGTATGTGTCTGTGTGTGTCAGCATGTCTGTCTGTCAGTGTCTGTGTGTGTGTGTGTCAGTATGTCTGTCTGTGTCTGTGTGTGTGTCAGTATGTCTGTCAGTGTATGTCTGTGTGTGTCAGTATGTCTATATGTGTCTGTGTGTTAATATGTCTGAATGTGTGGCAATATGTCAGTCAGTATATATTTGTGTGTCAGTGTATGTCTGTGAGTGTCAGTATGTATCTGTGAATGTCTCAGTATGTCTGTCAGTGAATATATGTGAGTTAGAATGTCTGACTGTGTGTATATGTGTCAGTATATCTGTCAGTGAATATATGTGCGTTAGAATGTCTGACTGTGTGTGTATGTGTCAGTATGTCTGTCAGTGTATATGTCTGTCTAAGTATGTCGTGAATCGTTCCACTGTGTTGGGGTGAAAGGCGTGATTGTGTGTGTGGGAGGAGGGGGTGGGGTGCAAGATCCAGGGGGCCCAAGAAAATGCTTTGCCCAGGGTCCTATTAATATTATAGACGGCCCTGACCATCTCATTCTATGTGTCAACATATTCTCCATCTAAACTCACAGAAGCAGGTTCTGCCTGCTCACACTGTTAATACATTCTAGCACAGACAGGTAAAGAAACAGACAGATATATAATCAGACCCTTTTGGAAGCTCAATATAACAATGTGTAGTTCCTCAGCGACGTTCACACCACAGGAAGCGCTATTATCATCACAATCTAACAAAGCAATGAACGGGCTAAGACATCTTCTATACCTGCAACAGATGTTCTTAAATTGGATGTATGACCCTATTAACATAATTTTTTTTAAATAAAATAGTAAAAATGGTGAGATCACACAAAATAAAATAACTAATTTGTTACCCTTATGTTCAATTAAAATCCTGTAAAAGATAAAATCAGGAGAAAATACATAGGGTAATAACGTCCAGATAATAAATGTGTAATTAAATAAATGTACAAACTCACATATTCCTGAGCCACTTAAAATAAAAGCTGGCTCAGACTAAGAACGTTGATCTTCATTTCCTCCTGCATCCTGGGTTACTTGAAAGAAGGAACGAGTGAGCAGTTGGCATTTTACTTCAGCTACTACCCCATCACCTGTTCAACGTTCTTAGTCTGAGCCAGCTTTTATTTTAAGTGGCTCAGGAATATGTGAGTTTGTACATTTATTTAATTACACATTTATTATCTGGACGTTATTACCCTATGTATTTTCTCCTTATTTTATCTTTTACAGGATTTTAATTGAACATAGGGGTAACAAATTTGTAATTTTATTTTGTGTGCTCTTACCATTTTTACTATTTTATTCACTTATTTATGTGTGGTGGAGTGACCCACATAGGTGATTGTATCACTCTGTTTGTTTATTGTATTTTAACCTTAATATACACACCATCTTTTATTGTTATTTATAACTTTTTAAAAGATAATAATTGATCCATCTTAATATGGGTTGCATTGCACTGCAGTAAATGCCTCCTAAAACATTTAATTAAATAATACATTATGGTCATGTATTATTAATGGTAATTTTCTCAAGATTTTGTCACAAATTACTAAGCACAAATTAACGTGGAGAACTACAAAAATACACATTTACTAAATTGAACATTGTCAATAGATAGACAGACAGACAGACAGATAGTGATAGATAGGAAGCGTGACAGACTGATTAAATAGATCAAAACATGGTGTTAATAAATGAATGTTAAGGTTTTGTTTTGCAGCTCTATTGCAAACTTAACATTACAACTTGACCTTGTTAGCAAATAGGTAATGTCCTATTTCATGCATCTAATGTAATGTTTTCCTTATCCATGTTAAGTTTCTATTAATTATTTATATTGCATTTGATCAAACTATGACCTACCACGTGCTGCATTGTCTAAGGCCGTAATGACTATTTTAGGCACTGTAGGTGTTTGTAAATTACACGTTTCATAATTTGGAGCTGATTCCTTGAAAATATAGTTTATAAACATCTGCAGTGCACCATCGTAAGAATCAGTATGCACAAAATAAAGTACCTGAGCTGGTTGATGCAGGTGACTTGCTGCGCCTTGATGGGCCTGGACTCTTAGTGGTACTTCGACGTGGTACACTGGGAAGCTTGGTGTACGAAGTAGACTTCACAACACGGCATTCTGAAAGGGAAAGTGATAATTTTTATTTTGCTAATTTGACATTGACAGCTATTTTTCGTTTTCTTTTTTTTTGTAAGCACTGCATTACAATCAATGGAATCTACTATGTACATGCACATTTTGCACAAGCAGTACATAATATGTAGGGCTTTGTGACTCCATTACTAGATCACAGAGACCATGCTCCAAAGCTAGGTGATACTTTTAATTAAGAGCATAAAAAGGTGCATCAACACAAGATGAAAGCTTTAAGAATTCTAAAGGAATAGCCATCATTTTCTTCCCATGCCTCTCACACTTCCTTTTAAGGTCATTAATTAATTGTTTCACCGCCTTCTTCTCATCTTTATCACCCCCCCCCCCCTTCAAGCAGTCACTGTCTGTTCATCTCCTGTTGCCACATTCCAAGTTATTTACTAATTCTCTCTCCATGGTGAATAAATCTATGTCAGCAAAGCTACTTTTTGTTCCTCTGCATCACTTTGTAAGTTTCCCATGTCTGTCCTTTAAATCTCAGGTAATTTTAATTAATGTTTACCAGCATTAAAAAAAAAAATAAACGACTTTTAAAACCTTGGGATAGATCATATATTTGCACATTGCATATTTGTTAACTGCCCCAATTTTCATGGAACAGTAGTGTTTTTTGGTCTCTTGTCCCACCATAGAAGATATCATAGGACACTTTAAAAATGTCATCCAAAGGGGGCGTGGCTTGGCAGCTGAGAGAGATGGCAGCTTAATCTGAGAGCTCCCTGCAGGCTTATCAAGAATCCTCGTCCATCCACTCCCTAACATTGCAAAATGGGTAAAACACACCGCGCATCACACGCTGGTAAACCCACCGACACATCCAAAGGCACTCCGGCCTCATCGCTGCACAAATACTTGAGGACCCCGGCGGACCTGGCTTCACAGGCCTCAACGGATTCCGGAGCCTCATGGGCCTCGCGCCCACACTCCCCGAACACAGAACAGGGCGCAGACTCCCCTAACTCCATCTCCCGCCCGGAGGACGCACCGGACTGGGTGTCCCTGATAAAGGCACTACCCACCAAAGCAGACCTCAAAGCGGCGAACACGGAACTGCGGAATTCTATCACTGCGGAACTCCACTCCCTCCGTGAAGATCTTCAGGGCCTACATCATAAAGTCTCCCAGTTAGAGGCAGATAACGACCACCTGACTGCCACACAGAATGCTACCACGAATACCTTGCAAATACACGAGACGCAAATGCGCCAAATGGCCCTCCACCTTGAGGACTTGGACAATCGGGGGCGCCGACAAAATATCAGAGTAAGGGGGATACCGGAGGATATGGACCAAGACACCCCGATCCGTGCAACGCTCACGGGGCTGTTTAACAGACTCCTCGGACGCCCTGAAACCACCCATATTGAATTCATACGGGCCCACAGGGCTCTGAGACCTAGGGGCCCCCCAGAGTCCCCCCCCGAGATGTAATATGTTGCCTAGCCAGCAACCAACTAAAAGAAGATATCCTACGACAGGCCCGAGACACCGACGGCGCCCAGCTGAATGGCGCACCTTTACAACTATACCCAGATCTGTCACCCGCCACTCTGGCGTACAGGAGAGGGATAAAAGCAATTGTAACGATGTCGGGTCCCGCTAGTAGGGGCCTCGGTCTGAGAGGCAATACACCACATATCCCTATAAGACCAGATTGACCCAACACAGGCACCCCCCTTGCCCAGATATATAACCCGGGAGGGCCACCAAGGGGACCACCCTGCGGGGGGGTGGGGGGGCGCCCCCTGGCTGGGCCGCGCCGCCGGGGTGTATACCGCCCTGTGAGGAACCGGTGGGGGAACAGCGGCGGGGGCACCGGCGCCGGTGTGGCTCACCTGGGGTGCGACCCTCCCCTGGACGCGGGGTAGGGTAGACTAACCTGAGACTAAACTTAAATTTAAATGGGGTGGATAGGAACAAGACCCACTCTTGCCGCGGGACGGGCTTACCAAACGGGGGAACGCAACACCCCAAACCTGAATCTACCCGCCCCATTTATTTACAATCCTGACCGGATGCCCTCTCTTCTCACACTAGGGGGTCAAGCACCACCCTAACTCCCCCACCGAATAACGGAGGGGATGAGACCCCGACACACCTGGGCTGGGTGGGAAGAACAGAACTTATCCTGGGGACCGAAGGGGTCTTACTTTACTTTACTTTGCAATTGTGGTTGATAGTACCTGTTTATTATGATGTCATTTTGAACTGTTGTTACCTGTTTGATTGTTTACCGGGCGACACACCACACCACTCTCTGCAGCCCGGCGGAACTAAACAATACCCACTTGAGGCCAAGGGCCGCTAGAATTTAGGACGAGGATGAAACATCCACATACCACTCACACTTAAAGCCATAGGGGAGTTGAGGATTCCCGACAAGGCCCGATTCAGGAGAGACCCGGGTACGGGGACACTAGTAGCTGCGTGACCCCGGGCTCCCCGGGTGGGACCAATACGGAACCTCTCGGCTTCCTCCACTTTTCCCCATAGAACAGAGTGCCCAAAAACAGGCGGACAAGATCTGGCGGACCACTGGTGGACCCTGCCACACCTTGTCCTCCGCCGCTCGTTCCTTATCAGCCACCTTCGAGTGACTGGATAAATTTTGTACATAGTTTCCCTACCTGTCTCCCCACTCCCCCTCGTTCCGTACCTATCCCCTCCCCTTCCTGATACATCCCCACCTCCTCCCGCCTTTTCCCCACCCCTCCACCCGACGACCTGACTAAATCCCGACAAACGCTACTAGGACCTTACGGGTGCAAGGACACCCACGGACCCTACCATGACAGGCAAATCACTGATACCAAGCGATCTCACTATCCTCTCCATAAACGCAAAGGGGCTTAACATACCGGAGAAAAGATCGGGGGCATTGAGGGACTTCCATTCCCAAAAAGCATCCATAGTCATGATACAAGAGACTCACTTCAGGGAGGGAGACAGGCCCAAATTGACCAACCACCACTTCCCACAGGGGTTTTACAGCGATTTCCATGAAGGGAAGTCCAGGGGGGTGGCGATACTGTTCAATAAAAGCGTACCGTTTACAGAGAAAGCAACCATGACTGACCGAGACGGTAGATACCTTTTTGTAAAAGGCACAGTAGCCGACCACCTATACACCTTCGCCACATTATACGCACCAAACAACAAACACTATCGCTATCTCAAAACCACCTTGCAAAAGCTACACACATTCGCAGAAGGGGTCCTTATAATAGGGGGCGACCTGAATGTCGCACTGGATCCGGTCTGGGACTGCTCTAAGGGCACTTCCCACCTCCCCAGACAACACCTCGGAGCAATTAATTCCCTACTGACTAAACTTAGACTTGTAGACTGCTGGAGAGCACACCACCCAGACGAAAAGAACTATACATTCTATTCTCACCCTCACCAGACGTACACCCGCATAGACTACTTTTTTACCTCACACTATCATCTCCCTTTGATACGGGACGCGAGGGTGGGGGTGGCGACCTGGTCGGATCATGCCCCCGTCACGCTCATCCTCCGGTCCCCACTCTTCAGACCAGCAGTAACCAAATGGAGGCTGAACGAATACTTACTATCATGCCAAGACCTGACCGCACACTTTGGTAAAGCCCTGACCGACTACTTCCAGGACAACGCCCCCGAGGACACTTCCCCGACAATCAGATGGGAGGCACATAAAAGTGTCATCCGGGGACACTTCATACAGAAAGGGGCGGAACTCAAAAAACAACGAGAAGCCCGACTCGTAGAACTGATAGAGGACATACACAAACAAGACACACTGCACAAACAGACACAAGCCCCAGCCCACCAATCACGCCTATTACAGCTAAGACGGGAATTGACCTCCCTGCTTCAGTCCAAACACCACAGGGAGGTACTCAGTCACAAGGCCTTTTTCTCCCTACACGGGAACAAAAGTGGTAAACTTTTAGCCAGAATGCTGACGAAACGACGCCAGCGGACATATATAAACAAAATCAGAGACAAAAAGGGCACGGTTCGCCGTCTACCGACGGAAATCTTGCAAACGGTGAGAGCATACTAGTCGGAACTCTATTCTCTCCCCAGACTGCAATCGGGAGCGGCGACTTCTCGCCTAACAGACTCCATTCAGCAATACCTACAAACACACAAAATACCTACACTAGATAGACGGATAACGAACCAACTAGACGAACCATTCTCTATCGAGGAACTGGCACTGGCGATAAAACACACCAAACCAGGCAAGAGCCCAGGCCCTGATGGCCTGCCTCTATGCTATTACAAACACTTCGCAGACACACTATACCAACCGATGCTGGCCTCATTCAACGCGATAAGGGAGGGCCACCACTTCCCCAAACAAGCACTGACAGCACACATAACCATCATCCCGAAGGAGGGCAAGGACGCAGAGCAATGTGGGAACTATAGGCCCATCTCCCTCATCAATTGTGACATTAAGTTGATGGCAAAGATGTTGGCCATGCGCCTGCAGCCACACATCCCCACACTGATACACCCTGACCAGGTCGGGTTCGTGGCCAACCGTGAAGCGAGGGACAACACCATCAGGACCCTCGCCCTCATGCATAATAAACGCAAAGACACCGGAGGCCTTCTACTGCTGTCTACTGACGCAGAGAAGGCCTTCGATAGAGTGGGTTGGACTTACCTTTTCCAGACTCTCGCCCAGGCGGGTCTGGGACCCCACATGCGAAGCTGGATCGCAGCCATGTACGACAGACCCACAGCACATGTAATAGTAAACGGGGCGCTAACGGACGAGTTCCCGATCTATAACGGCACCCGCCAGGGATGCCCACTATCCCCGCTGCTCTTCGTCCTTGCCCTGGAGCCCTTTCTGACAGCCATCAGACAACACCATGACATAACAGGAATACAAACGGGGGATGTACACCATAAAGTGGCCGCCTATGCGGACGACCTCCTCTTCTACGTCACCAAACCAGAGATCTCGCTCCCCAATATACTCAAAGCATTTAAGACATTCGGAACCATATCCAACCTAAAAATAAACTACTCCAAATCCTACATTCTGAACGCTGACTTACCCAACAAAGAATCTCCCCCCTCCGCTCCAGCTTCCCATTCCAATGGGCGGAACATAAAATACGCTACCTAGGTACATGGCTCACCAAACAGAAAGAGGACCTATACAGGGAGAACTTTGCACCCATGCTAACTACCTTCAAGAGGGAACTAACTGAATGGTCCCACCCACATATTTCGTGTGTTGCGGTCGCCGGCCCGCCGAGCCTCACGGTCGTGCCCGACCGGCACGACCGCTCCGACTACACGAGCTTACCTGCTCGTCGGCGAGCCGGGAACCGCGCACGTAGTTCTTCCGGGCATCGCGCCCAGATCCAAGATGGCGCCGACCGCGTGGTCGCGTCTATTGCTAGCCCCGCCCCCGAGAATTATACCAACGTGTGCGTGACGTCACGACGTCAACGCACACGCACGTTTTGGGGTCAGAGGTCGCCCTCTGACCAATCATAGCCTAGAGAGGGGTATTTAAACCCCTAGCTTTCCCCATTACTTTGCCATGTCGTGGTTTCAGTTTCCTGGTTTCCTGAAAGTGCTAATTCTGTGTTTCTGATTTCCTGGTATCCTGATCCTTGGCGTTTCCCTGGTTATTCTGATCTCTGGTTTCCCTGACTTGGCTTGTTTAATCGGTATTGAGTATTTTCTGGCTTCCTTGACCTCGGCTTTCCCTTTGACCATTCTCTGTCTCTAGCGTATTAGTCCGGCCATTCTAAGGTCCGGTTTACGCTCTATCCTATTATTTTCCTTTTCTTACTTATGTATATGTTTACATAGTTTCTGCGTGCTGGACCACATTACTAGTCGTGACATTACGACATGGCCATGGATCCTGCAGAACTATGCAAGCATATGATCGCATGTGAGAGTAGGGTGGAGGATATGGACCACAGGTTAGACCAATTTGCCCAGGAATTTCAGACCTTGCCCCAGAGGACTGCCTATTTAGAGGTCCCTCCGGTACCACCTGTGGTTCCGCCACCTGTAGTGGTTCCCGTACCACATAAACCACCGTCCATAACCTTGTCACCGCCCCCTCGCTATGGAGGTGATTCTAAGGAATTCAGAGGTTTTTTAAACCAAATTGAATACCACTTTGAGGCCTCCCCAGGTTCATTCCCAACAGATAGATCAAAAATAGGCTATCTGATGAACCAATTAACTGGAAAAGCTTTGACCTGGGCTAACCCCTTATGGGAAAGTGGTGACGCAGTAGCCCGTGATTACAATACTTTTCTTACGGCCTTTAAAGCTACATTTGAACCTAAAGGCAGGGAGAAGAACGCTGCCAAAGCCCTTATGCGAATCAAGCAAGGCAGTCGTTCTGTAGCCGATTATGCTATAGAGTTCAGGACATTAGCGTCTGAGGTTGATTGGACCAATAGCGGTCTGGTGGCTGCTTTCTCTGAAGGTTTAGCTGAGAATATACAAGATGAGACTGCAGCTAGAGACCTTCCGGTTAATCTTAACGAGTTTATTGCCTACATGATAAACATTGATAACCGGCTCAGAGAAAGAGAGAAAAACAAACAACGTAACAGACGCTCTAATTTGTCCATAGCTCCTCGTTTCTCTAACCCAGTGGTGAGTAGCCAAACGCCTCTTCCAGAACCTGAACCCATGCAATTGGGTAGTGCTAAACTCACTGAGGCAGAGAGACAACACAGACGTAACGAGGGGTTATGTATGTATTGTGGCAAGAAGGGGCATCTAAGGTCATCATGCCCGGTTCGGCCGGAAAACTTGCACACCTAAGGCACGTACGGGGACCGACCTTAGGTGTGATGTATATGTCCCCTAAATTAACTAAGAACCGTTTCCTTATCAAAGTAACCTTATCTTTCGAGAACACTGCTGTTCAATGTGAGGCTATGATTGACTCTGGGGCAGCGGAGAATTTCCTAGACAAAGAATTCTCTGCAAAACATCTCCTGCCCTTAAGACATAAAGAGAAACCTATAGCAGTCGAGGCCATTGATGGAAGGCCTCTTACCCAGCCTTTCATCACACACGAAACTCTGCCAATCACTGTTTCAGTGGGTATTCTCCACTCTGAAGAAATGACCTTTCAAATTATATCTTCACCTACAGTTCCGATAATACTCGGTTTCCCTTGGCTCCTGAAACACAATCCACGTTTGGATTGGATTGAAGGAGAGATTGTGAGTTGGGGTGAGAGATGCAAAGGTGTCTGCTTTAAGCAAATCCCACAACCTATTGGCACCATTAATGTTCCTGTTACACCTCCCTTGACCACACAAATTCCACAGCAGTATATGGATTTGAAAGAGGTATTTAACAAGGTCCAGTCAGAAGGGTTACCTCCTCATAGACCTTATGACTGTACTATAAACTTATTACCAGGGACTATGCCTCCCAAGGGAGGAATCTATGCCTTGTCCCCCCAGGAAAATCTTTGTTTGGAGGAATATATTAAGGATGCTCTCAGAAAGGGTCATATCCGTAGGTCCTCCTCACCAGCCGGGGCTGGATTCTTCTTTGTCTCTAAGAAAGAAGGAGACCTACGCCCTTGTATTGATTATAGGGGTTTGAATAGGATTACCATTAAAAACGCCTACCCTATTCCCCTTATATCAGAGCTATTTGACAGATTGAAGGGAGCTCGAGTCTTTACCAAGCTCGATCTCCGAAGTGCATACAATCTAGTCAGGATTAAGGACGGTCACGAATGGAAGACCGCATTTAACACCAGAATGGGACATTACGAATACCTGGTTATGCCGTTTGGATTATGTAACGCTCCAGCGGTATTCCAGGATTTTATTAACGATGTCCTAAGAGAGTACCTTCACATGTTCGTTCTAGTGTATTTGGACGACATTCTCATCTATTCCCCAGACCTAGAGACACATCACGAACATGTGAGAATTGTCCTGAAAACCCTGTTACAGAACGGCCTTTACTGTAAACTGGAGAAATGCCAGTTTGACCAAACGGAGATACAATTCCTTGGATACGTTATATCTCCGTCTGGTTTCCAGATGGATCCTCGCAACCTGGAGGCAGTCTTACAGTGGCCATTACCCAAGGGCCTTAAAGCTACTCAACGCTTTATAGGTTTTGCGAATTACTACCGCAAATTCATAAGGGGATTTTCCTCCGTGATTTCCCCTATAACCAATTTAACAAAAAAAGGAGCAAATTGTATATCTTGGCCCAAAGAAGCAAGAGAGGCATTTGAACGATTAAAATCTTTATTTTCCTCAGCACCTGTCCTGACCCATCCTGATCCATCCAAACCATTTATCCTAGAGGTGGATGCATCAGAGACAGGAGTTGGAGCCATTCTGTCTCAAAGAGAAAGTCCTGATACACCTTTACATCCTTGTGGATTTTACTCTCGCAAACTCACACCTGCAGAGAGGAATTACGACATAGGGAATAGGGAACTTTTGGCCATTATACTTGCCCTTAAGGAATGGAGGCATCTCTTGGAAGGTTCCAAGGAGCCACTTTTGATCTTTACTGATCATAAGAATTTGGCTTATATTGGGGACGCTAAGAGACTGTCTTCTCGTCAGGCTAGGTGGTCATTGTTCCTCTCCCGATTCAATTTCGTAATTACGTACAGGCCTGGTACTAAAAACACCAAGGCAGATGCACTTTCTCGGCAGTTTGAGACAGATGAAGTTCCGGAACAGGTGATATATCCTATTGTACCTCCTGAATGCCTCATTGCCACTACAATTTCCGAAGTGTCTTCTCCACTCTTCTGTGCCATAATAGCAGATCAAACTCAGGCACCTGTGGGAAAACCTCCGGACAAACTGTATGTGTCACCTCAGTTTCGAAAGAAGGTACTAGATTTGTTCCATGACAACCTCACAGCGGGCCATCCTGGAGTCCACAAAACTCTCTCAGCCGTCTCCAGGAGATTTTGGTGGCTTGCTCTTAGAAACGATATCAAAGATTATGTTGGGGCATGTCAAATATGTGCCGTTTCTAAAGTTCCTCCTAGGTCACCTCCTGGACTGTTACAACCACTGCCCATACCTAGTGCTCCATGGACCCACTTGGCCATGGATTTCATTGTGGATCTACCCAGTTCAAACGGGTTTAATACAGTTCTTATGGTTATTGATAGATTCACGAAGATGGCACATTTCGTCCCACTTAAAAAATTACCATCTGCCCAAGATCTAGTTCAAATATTCCTGAGAGAGATCTTTCGGTTGCACGGTGTACCCAAAAACATAGTATCTGACAGAGGTACCCAGTTTGTTTCTAGGTTTTGGCGTTCCTTTTGCAAACAATTGGGCGTCGAACTCTCCTTTTCGTCAGCATATCACCCTCAAACAAATGGAGCAGCAGAGAGGGCGAATCAGTCTTTAGAAGCCTATTTACGTTGCTTTATAAATGCCAATCAATCTAACTGGTATGAGCTCTTACCCATGGCTGAGTTCGCCAGAAACAACGCCACTCATGAATCTTCTAATCACAGTCCATTCTTTGTTAATCAGGGTTATCACCCCACTGTTTTACCTTCTGCATTCTCAGACACAGATATCCCCGCTTTGAACACCCGTTTAGAATCGATTCATGATACCTGGGATTCCGTCCATTCAGCTCTGCAAAAAGCCTCATTACGAGCAAAAGTCCAAGCTGACAAGAAACGGGGCGCTAATCCTGTCTATCTTCCAGGTGACAGGGTGTGGCTCTCCACAAGACATATCAAGCTTAAGGTCCCGTCCATGAAGTTTGCCCCTCGGTACATTGGTCCCTTTCGAGTTACCCAACGTATTAATCCAGTGACCTATACTTTAGCACTACCGGCTCATATGAGAATAGCGAATACTTTCCATGTGTCTCTGCTCAAGCCCCTTACTTGCAATCGCTACACCAGGGTATCCACTCCTCCTCCGCCCTTGGTAGTGGGTGATCAAGAAGAATACGAAGTCCATTCTATCATGGACTCCAAATTATCCAGAGGTGTCTTGTCCTATCTCGTTGACTGGAAGGGTTAGGGTCCCGAGGAACGTTGTTGGGTTCCTGCTGACCGGGTCCATGCGCCCCGTCTTATCCGGTCATTTCACAACCGCTTTCCTCTTAAGCCGGGTCCTTCCCGCCCGGTGCGCGGTCTTCGAGTGGGGGGTACTGTTGCGGTCGCCGGCCCGCCGAGCCTCACGGTCGTGCCCAACCGGCACGACCGCTCCGACTACACGAGCTTACCTGCTCGTCGGCGAGCCGGGAACCGCGCACGTAGTTCTTCCGGGCATCGCGCCCAGATCCAAGATGGCGCCGACCGCGTGGTCGCGTCTATTGCTAGCCCCGCCCCCGAGAATTATACCAACGTGTGCGTGACGTCACGACGTCAACGCACACGCACGTTTTGGGGTCAGAGGTCGCCCTCTGACCAATCATAGCCTAGAGAGGGGTATTTAAACCCCTAGCTTTCCCCATTACTTTGCCATGTCGTGGTTTCAGTTTCCTGGTTTCCTGAAAGTGCTAATTCTGTGTTTCTGATTTCCTGGTATCCTGATCCTTGGCGTTTCCCTGGTTATTCTGATCTCTGGTTTCCCTGACTTGGCTTGTTTAATCGGTATTGAGTATTTTCTGGCTTCCTTGACCTCGGCTTTCCCTTTGACCATTCTCTGTCTCTAGCGTATTAGTCCGGCCATTCTAAGGTCCGGTTTACGCTCTATCCTATTATTTTCCTTTTCTTACTTATGTATATGTTTACATAGTTTCTGCGTGCTGGACCACATTACTAGTCGTGACATCGTGGCTGGGACCGATTCAGGTACTTAAAATGAATCTCCTCCCGCGTCTACTCTACCTATTTCAGACGCTCCCAATAACTATCCCCAAAAGATTTTTCAATGCCCTACGCTCGATGACGGGTAATTACATATGGAACGGGACGAGACCACGAATTAAATATCAGGCCCTCACTCTACCCAAGGAAAGGGGAGGGCTGGCCATCCCTGACTTCTACCTATACTACACAGCAGGACACTTACAAAGAGTCATGGAATGGACTAAGACCAACGTCCATAAACTGTGGAAGGGGGTGGAGGAGACAGAGATGGCTGGTCCAGTGTCGACCCTACCGTGGCACCCCGGGGGAGGCCTTGGACGGGGATGCTCCTCGTTAGCGCAACATACACTCCGGGTATGGCACAGAGCATCTAGGGTACATGGTCTCACTCGACACCCATCGCCCCTACTGCCCCTCACCCACAACCAAGACTTCCCCCCAGGCCTCGACCCGAACGCCTTCAGAGACCTCATCCACCAGCCCATCCCCAGATTACACCACATGTACACACACACAGGACGGAAGACACTTATGCACCTGACAGGGGACACACACCCAACATTCCTACAAACATTCAAATACAACCAATTATCGAATTACATAAACACCCTACACGGGGGACAAACCCGCGTTCATAACCCGACCACCTTCGAAGAGTATTGCACCCACGCTGACCCCCTACCCCACAGCATATCTCTTATATATTCACTGCTACAAAGGGAGACTCCGACAGAGACCCCCGCCTTCAAAGGCAAATGGGAAACGGCCCTGGGGAGGACATTCACCGAGACAGAATGGGAAAAAATCTGTTATCTCACTCATCATTGCTCCACCTTCACCAGGACACAGGAGACAGCATTTAAATTACTGAGCCACTGGTACCATACCCCACATAAACTTCACACGATAGACCCATCACACTCCAACTTATGCTGGCGATGCAGGGAGACAACGGGTACCACACTACATATATGGTGGGAATGCCGTAGTATTAAACCATTCTGGAAGGGCATACACGCCATCTTAGGAAAATTCTCAGACGCACCCCCACCTCTGGACCCAGCGGCAATTTTGCTACACCACAGGACCATACCCAGGTCCAGATACAAAAGATCCATGACCATAAGGATCCTCAACGTAGCCAAACAAACCATACCACAGTTCTGGAGACAGGATAGACCCCCTCCCCTCAGGACCTGGTTCAACCAAATGGAGGAGCTTAGAACAATAGAAGAACTACACTCAGGAGCTACTAACACCACCGCAAAATATATAGAGACATGGACACACTGGATAGTATCCACCACACAGGTAGACTTCACTACCCGCCTAGACGCTGACGACCCACCCGACAGACCTGACGCCCAAGACTGACCTCACCCCATCATCCTACCCACCTACCCGGCCACATAACCCGCACCCCCCCTCTTTCCTTCCCCCCCAACCCTTCCCCCTCCCCCCCCCAGCTTACCTACCATACTTGAGCCGCAGGCACGCATTCTGGAAGTACTGAGACACGGCTGACCACTTAAAGATGGGACCATGAACCCACAGGACACCCAATACGAAAACACAGTGTCTTGGGGGTCACCGACACAACACTATCAGACCACCCCTCTCCACCAAAGTATCATAGCCACAAGCTAGCTAGACCTGATCACTTCCACAGGCGCCAGAAGAGTGGCCGTACACAACTTACCTGAGGGGGAAACACAAGTAGGGCACTAGAAGTCTCACTAAGGTACTGATAAAAGGGGACCTGCGAGTCCAACAATGAGTCGGGCCTGCGTGCCCAAATAAATGTTTTTGTTATCCTAGCACACGTTGTGCTCTCCATACAATACTATTGAAGAGACCTGCGAGTCTCACCGAAACTGTTGAATATGTTACAATTGCGATAAAACTGAAGAGAGCTGCGCGTCTCAATCTGAATATAAAATTTATAATAAAAACATATTTACAAAAAAAAAAAAAAATGTCATCCAAAAAAATTGTAACTGTGCATGGACAAAGTGGCCTTTAAATGAATTATGGCACTGAGACACCACTCATCGACTACTGTAAGTGGGATAAACGTATGGTTTCCATGTCTAATACTGATGCTGAGCCTTAAAATTAACCTTATTATCCCAATGATGTGTTCCAGAGGATGTGCTGGGTGTGTGGGGATATAACTTGCATTATAGGCAGTAGGTGGGTATAAATTATGTTATTATCTGTTTGTCCATAAATTATTTGCAAAGGCATAGCGGGTGGGCTATTAAAACTGGTGGACATGGCCAAACTGACATTATAGATAAACAAAACAAATTAAAGTCCAAACATCATGTAGATACACATTTCCAATTAGGTAATGTAGGCGTTTGTAAAGAGCAACAAATGTGGCATGAACAGATGATTCTTATTTAGTTATAATAAGGCATATCATATCATTTCTGTTATCTCTGATGTTCTAACAGTGCTGGCTTTGGTAAAAATGCAATGGCCTGTATCAGTAACCTTCAGTTCTTTGGATGCGATATGAAAATAAAGTTACATGGTTTAACTGTCAAGTCTCAAAGTTTTCGATTAATGATGCCCTAATATTGTGCAGTGTAGAGCATTAGCTGTAACTTTGTGCACCATTAATATTCATCTCTCCCTCTGTTGGGCAGAACTGTCTCATTATGTCCTTAATAATGTTGCATATGTTTTCCAAGGAGTTGCTTCACCCCTCTGTACTTCTCCTAGTATACAGATGAACATTGTCTAGTACTTCCAGTTTAGAGCAAAGGGACTTAGGGACAACCTTGTCCAATACATGTCCTTAGTCCTTCACCCACTAAACAGAGGGTTGTGAAATGAGTAGGGGCTTTTGCAGATTCTTTACCAGGTATTAGTAGCATCCCTAACCCTTCACCCACTAAACATAGGGTAGTGAAATGAGTGGGGGCTATTATGGCAGATTCCTTACCAGGTATTAGTAGAATGCTTAGTCCTTCACCCACTAAATACAGGGTTGTAAAATGAGATGGGGCTATTACGGATTCCTTACCAGGTATTAGTAAAACCCTTAGCCTTTTAATCACTAAACACAGGGTTGTGAAATGAGTAGGGTCTACCTGAAGATTCTTTACCAGGTATTAGTAGAACCATTAGCCCTCCACCTACTAAACACAAGGTTGTGCAATGAGTAGAGGACACGCGCAGATTCCTTAACAGATGTGATCTTCTACCTTCTTAATCCAATCCAGAAGGATTGAAGTCATGCAATTCTAGCCAGGGCAGAACAGGCAAGATGCCCTCTTGCATCAGAAGAACTAAATGATGTATTCTGTTCGAATCAATGTGCTTAGTCATAGACTGATTGTGATAGGCTACTGGGATCCAGCTCTTCTGAAATAATTCAAATATAATAAATTTAGAAAAATAGCTGGAAAAATGCCAGAAATGCTTTTGCGACGGTAGAGGCCACTTTGCCAAAAGTACAATTTTAAAATGGAAATATAAAATAATATATCAACCCCATGATTAATAGAAACTGTAATCACAGGTTTGCCTTTGTCTCGCAAATGAAAGTAATTTTAGTTGGCACAAAGTGGTATACCTTATAGTAAGGCTCCTGCCAATTGCAATTGTATAACTAAAGAGACCTTCCTTCAAAAGTAATTTCCTAATTTTTTGTGACTGCATTTTTGTATTTAATGCCAAGATACCTATTTTAATCTCTACTCTTGGTATCCATAATCACATAAATCATTGTCTGGAGTATTTGACCAATTCCACTTGATGCCAAAAGACTGTATAATTATAAATAACTAATTATTGCTGCAGATTTTCTAGGTCAATTAAAACACTGCTTTTTTTCTCTTTACTTTTTCATCCTTATTTTGCCAAGACGACAAAGATAAAATATTTATGCGCCTAATTACCGGTAGTTTATATAAAAATGAACAATTTTATCTATAAATGCCTTTATGAACTTGACAAACTCTTCGTGCTGTTTCCTTCAATGTAATATTGCCCAAATTAATAAATGCCATAGCTGTAAATTACATAAATAATAATCAAATAGTAAGCATTTATTTTTGCATTTTTAGATTATTCATTACTGTGATTTAAAGCGATGGTGGATTAAAATTAAAATTTTGACAATCCTTGCTATTTTTCATCAAACAGCGAATTAACATCAACAGCCCAACTCAGATTTCTTGTACTTGTTTTTTGAGTGACAAATTACATGTAAACATAGACAGATGTTCTGCACCTTGCAATATTCAGTAGATATGCTGCCTTGATTGCCAAACGTAAAAGCATCTTTTGTGGAAGAGAACTTGCAAAAATCACGCAGTTCCTCCATGTATTTTTACATTTAGTAAAATGATCCAAGACACTCTGATCTCCCGCTCTGAGCTGTTGGAAAATTAAAGTGAGGATTGTTATGTATTCAAAGTGAATTTTACCACATGACAGGAGGCTTCATATTTGCATATCTTTCTTTACTGAAAACTCCAGCAGCATAGAAACAGTAACAACCAATCAGAGAAAAGATATGGTGCCCATAAAAGGCCCTGTCTATGACATCACTTCCTCTTTCTTTGCTGCTGCTCCAGCCATCAACAGGTCAGAGTATTTTTTACCTGATGCTTCATATTGGTTATTCCTTGTTATTCTGTATTCTGTACCGTTTTATTTTGATCTAACATTCTTAATACCCTGTCTACCTGTACCCGTTTTTCCCCCTCTCTGTCTCTAACTGTCCCTGTATTTTGCCTTATATCTCTACCACACTTTCCAGGCGATCCGCGGGCGGCGCGGCTGCCCGTGCCTCGCTCGCCGCGCGGACCTGCCTGCTATTATACAGGGGCTGGTGGGGACGGGTGGAGGGTAGCCGGGGTTATTGTTATTACTGTGTTTGCTTTGTGATTGCCGCGTTCTGCGTCTCGCTAGCGGCCGCGAGTGGGAACCCCTTCCCCACGCGGCCGGCGGCCATCTTGGATCTCGCGGTTATCGCGAGATCCGCGGCGACCGTCTCTCTTCCATCACGGCGACTCGGTATTCACCCGACCGCCGCCACGGTACCGGGGATTGCCCTCAGGGTGACTCCCCGCTCTCTCCCCTAGCCGCTTTCGTTCTGGTGCAGGGGAGAGTTACATTTCTGCATCCTACCCCAAAGGGTGAAAAAGTTTTTCATTTTTTCATTTTTTACGTTTTCCTGTATATCTGCCTCAGTGAGGCAAGTGGAGTGAATGCATACAATATACATTTGTAGTTGAAGGCTTATTATTATACAAGCTATCAGTGTCCCTGCTGATATGATACAAGCAATTTAAAGTGACATATGCTTATATTTCCTCCCCTCAGGGGAATTTGGTGGTATCACTTTACCCATCCAGGGTATATTATATGGTTTCCCTATACAGGGTCATACCTCATTACTGCACCCAAGGGTGAAATTTATGTGGGTGTCCTCTGGGTATTTTTTCATGACCAACAAGGTCATTTTACTGGCAATAAAAGCAGGATATATATAAGGACCTTTTCTCACATATTTGTAAATAACATTCATTATCTACGTTTAAATTTAACCTATTAGTTTAATAAGTGTCCTATTTTACCTATGTACCAGTTTCTAAGGTACAAATTTAAGTTTGTGGTAGGCATTACTCTCCATCCTGCACAATTGAGTTTCTTTGGTATGGAGGCTGTACTATATATGATATACATACCTTAACTGCCATACTGCCTCGCTGGTCACTCAGTGGTTAAAGGCTTGCACTGGGAGTTTTCCTCCATGAGTTCAACTCCCCTGTGCAGCAAGAGTTCAGCAAGAGTTCAGTCTGCTGTGGAATTACACACTGGCTATAGCAATGGTAGTCAACCTTTTGAGGCAACGTTTTTTCCCCTCAGGGGATCAAAGACTGCAATACCCTTCAAAGGGAATATTATACTGATTACCCGGCACAGGGTTATATTACATTACTGTACCCAAGGGTGCAAAAAAAAATTTATGTGGGTGTCCTCTGGGTATTTTTTTCATGGCACACCACCTGGGGTGACCCCCCAGATATGCATGCAAGGGTGCTGACGGCCCATTTCAATTGATGTGGGTGTCCTCTGATTGCCACGGCACACCACCCGGGGTGAACCCCGATGATATGCACAAGGGCCTGTATTTTTCAAGAGATAAACACATACAGCCCTGATTTCACTTACTACGTGCATATACAGCCCTCTCACTGCCTGTCAGTTTACTTTAAAGCAACAGTACCATGCAGGATACGGTTTGACGGCAGGACCACTAAGGAAACTGAGTGTACTGCGTAGTACCCTTCACAGGGCTACGTATATGTATATTTACGGTGCCTAGGGTACATATTGAACGTGGGTGTCCTCTGGGTTGTTTTTTACATGACACACCACCTGGGGTGACCCCCAGATATGCATGCAATACTTGCAAGGTGCCAATAATTATGATGTGGGTGTCCTCTGGGTACTTTTTCATGGCACGCCACCTGGGTTGACCCCCCAGATATGCATGCGAGGTCACTGACAGACCATTACCTTTGATGTAAGTGTCCTCTGGGTTACCATGGCACACCACCTGGGATGAATCCACCCGAACAGACGTGGGTCCTGCGGTTACAGACCTTATGGAGACAGGCCCCACGCGCCTCTATAATCAACCGGTATAATTTAATACCGTACATACAGCTCTGGCGTACATTTGTGGTGGACCCGGCTAACCTGACTTAACACCACTACCAGTCAGTCGCGCCTGCACAGCGGCTCTCAGTAGCCAGATTACACTAATAGAGGTGACCCCTCTACACTTGGCACAGGTATTCATACACTCAAACAAACTAAACAGGCAAGTCAAACCATTTTACCCGGGTGATCCCCAGTTCTAACAGGAGTCTAGCACCCCTACGTGCTGATCCTCAAACACTACTCCCACTGACTACCACTGTCTCCAAACAGGACGGGAATGAGTCATGGTGGACACTCTCAACCTTCCCAAGATTTCTAAGCAATGACAAACGCCGCTGTAGCGGCCTCAGTGGAGAAGGTTCTGTTATGGGCTCTGCCCCACATCGCTTGATGGACACTTCCTCGAAGTACGTTAGGGAAACCTGACTCTGTGACAGCGGCCGAGGCAGAGATAGCAATAGCGGCACTAAACCAGAGTGACCGAAGACGGACCGTTCCTGGAGGAACGCTATTGGCCGCGCAACCCTCTGGGGATGGAAGTATGCGCACGCCTCAGGGCTAAATACCCCAGACCACTGCTACCAGACAAGTGGTAGTTGCGCCCGAGCTCAATGGATGACGTACTATGCGCCGACAGACACAATTCTGTTCTGGTGCGCATCAACAACACATTATGGGACTTAGGAAAGACAAGAATTCGCCCCAAAAGCACAAGGCCTACTATTTGAAGTAGTGTTCATGGCAGGACTCAAGGAGCACGTAAATCTATTCAAGTCTCCCCTACGGGGAAAGATGTTTTTGGGAGGACTGGTCGGTAGCGGAACCGAGCCGCCAGCCGCTTCTGGGCGACAGGTTCCAGATCGTATACACAGTCCTCGGATATTTTCTTACTCGCTTCTCTACTAGTGAGTCGACCTACATAGATGACTGTTTCCAATTCTCCAGACACTACAAGGCTATCTCACAGAATTTTTTATCACAGCCGTTCAGGTCGCCCTTTCGCCTCCATTACGCATGCTGGCAGAACTGGAACGCCTCGTGGATAGAGAAATCCGCACCCCTTTTCAAGAAGGGCGCAATCCAATATGCACCGGAGGGGAAGGCTTCCTCAGATGTTTTCCTGGTCAAGCAGAAGCCAGGAGGCTACATCAATGGAACTCCCACGTGGTATACAAACACTTCAAGATGGAGGAAATTCATCTTCTACAAGACCGCCTAAGCGATAACGACTGGTTTACACATTTGGTAGTACACAAACTAAGATCGCTTATCCATCCGAGTTGGGCCAATTCCTCGGTTTCGACATCGGCTTGGAGAACCACGTTCCGCGTCGGTCTAGGGCAAAGATCGCCTCTATGAGGATAGAGGTCAGACACACTCTAAGGTTGGATACGATTCCTCTCAGGATACTAGCCGGATTGCGGGATTCCTCTCCTCCTCTGCCCCTCCATACAAGCGATATTCCCTGGCCCACTACACTACAGGGCCATGCAACAGCTGTTGGCGAGATACGTACGCACCGGCCACTCTTACGACCACTGGATCTCACGGTCAGCAGAAAGGAGGACGGAATTTCGATGGTGATTACTTCACATACAAACTTGAATTGGCTGAACAATCCTTGACTCTTCCTCCGGATGCGACGCGGTGGATGTGTCCCAGCCGTTCTCCACAATAGCAAGGGTGCTTCGATACACACGTACCCACAAGATATCGCTCCTGCTCATGACACCCCTCGGACAAATCAACCGCGGTTGCCGGATCGCCTGGAGATGTCTCGCGAAGACCCTCTACTACTCCCTGACTTTCCTCTACTTCTGATGGGCCCGCGAGGGGAAGCTCACTCCCTTGTCAGGGAAGGACAACTGGCACTAGTGGCCTGGACGGTTTCAGGGGCTCCTGGTCAGTCCACGACCTATTGCATCAACTAAGTCCTTCTATGGGACTCGTAGGCTCCCGGCACCAGGAAATGCTATTTCCTGCCTGGTCGGCCTGGTGTGACTGGTGGGTGGAAAGGGATTCCGACCCCTTTACCGCACCTGTCACGCTGATCCTTACCATCTGTCACACCTGGTCTCGTGGGTCGGTCATGTCGATCCCTCAACGCGATCTGACCCACCATATCGGCGGCGCACGTTCCGGTACAGGGCAGGCCAGTAGTTCAATATTCACTGGTTTTGTCGACTACTACGGTGTGCCGAATTATCGAGACCCCTGGCACCCAAGTACTCACACCGCTGACAGGTGGATGTGGTGCTTAGATCCCTTAGGGAATGGCCGGACAATCCTGGTTTGTCACTGAAACAACTTTCAGCCAAACTAGCCCTCTTATTATGCCTCGACTCATTTAGATGTGTGGCGGACGTTAGGGCTTGCGATATGGATGGCTTCTCTCTCACACCAGACGGGGTTGCCTTTACCATGTCGAGACGAACTAAGTCCGATTCGTCTTCAGTGTCAGACACCACACTATGCGTGGTCAGAATGCTAATAAGTATGCCAATATCAATACCCCCCTTCGAACTCATTCGACGGGTCACCTCCTGACGTCGTACGTGAACCCTCATGGACCGGTGACTACCGCAACACTGGCCAGATGGGTCCGCTGGCTATTGTCTTTCGCGGGCGTCGAACCTTGTTTCGGAGCCCACTCGGTCAGTTGCGGCGGTCTCACAAGCAAATTTCGGGCAGACGCTCCCCTAGCCGGCATTATACGCTGCGCGGTCAGGGCGCGAGAAAGTACGTTTGGAACTTTCTATTTCGACAACATCTCATGCTTCCTTCACATTGGTCAATTCAAAGCTTTAAAAATGCAAATATGAAGCCTCCTGTCATGTGGTAAAATTGAAGATTATATTAGCTTTAGTGTACTAATAATCTTAATTTTAGTAATGACAGGAGGCGAATATTTCCCACCCTATAGGATCCCTCCCATGTTTCCTCGTGTGGACCAGAATATGCCCTTATGTTCAGGAAGGCAAGTACGTTATGGTTTGTATGTTTGCTAATTAGACCTGTATCTTGAGGGTCTTGTATAGGTTGAATATTAGACACGAACCTTGAATTATGTTGTGTTTATAGCTTCTTAAATATCATTGCTTTAGTATTAATATATATTGATATGTTTCACACTCTAATGTTCGTTGGTATGTCAGATGCTTAATGCTTATTGTATGCGGACAAGTTATCACGCCAGAAACCTTTCACCTTTTTCTTTTTCTTGCAGCGTGAACGTCCTCTCATCGAGACAAAGATTCACCTTCCATACCTCTGCATCGCGGAACTACTGGAGTTGGATATTCTAATATGTTGTTTAACTGTTGACGTAATATCATTATGTCTCTTGTTGTTACTTATTGTTTCGCTTCAAAGAAAGAGGAAGTGATGTCATAGACAGGGCCTTTTATGGGCACCATATCTTTTCTCTGATTGGTTGTTACTGTTTCTATGCTGCTGGAGTTTTCAGTAAAGAAAGATATGCAAATATTCGCCTCCTGTCATTACTAAAATTAAGATTATTAGTACACTAAAGCTAATATAATCTTCAATTTCAATTTGAAAGCCCATGTAGCCAAACTTGAAAGATTTCTCAGCCAGAATATTCAATATTTGAAAATGTATCACTCACACCATTTTTAACAGACTGGATGGAGAAACTCTCCCCCATTGAATGGGGACGAGCACTGCGCTCACACGGACACACACTCTTGTGGAGTGGAGCTGTTGTGTGTTCTGTGTTCATGTGGCTAGCAAAATCGATATAGAAACCTTAGAAGTCTGTACACACAATGTGCTAAACTTGAAATTAAATGATTTAAAAAAAATCTTTTTACAAAGCTAAATAGCCAGTAAGACCCTTGCTAACTGCAATAAAAAGCACGTCAAACACATACCTAACAAGGTGTTTGCCAATACTAATGAGGCTGTTTGGCTGTATGTATTTTAATACACAAATATACACTTGAAGTACAGGTCACTGAGCTACATTTTTACTTAAATAATTTGGGTTGCCAAGTTAAGGCCATGCACCTAATTTGGGCACCTAAATACTGCATCACACCTATAAATTGTAAAAAAAAAAAATCAAACAATAAAAAAGCCATCCGTAGTACCAAATTTTTTTACCTGAGGCTTTATTTTATACAATATGTGTAATATATTTACGCATTACAACAACGGAACACATTATTACATATTATGGGCAGTTCTCATACTTAGGAAATAAGGATAATATTCAATTACATTTTGTTTTCTCTCAAGATTTGTATGTTGTCACAAAATTGTTCATGTGATGTTGTACAATTCTTGGGCACATCAGATCTGAACAGAGAGGGCAATCAAGTTACTTGTTATATTTTCCAATATAATAGTAAATTACCATATTACTTTACATTTCTCAGCAGGCAGTTTAATATTTTTTTTTTCCTGCCTGTAACTACCTCGAATATTTTAATATTAATTTAAACTATCATAGGTTTAGAAAACTAGGAAGGTTTGCATTCACAAAAACAAGAGTTTGCTTTACATCTGTATGAGATTTTACTACATACAAATGTTAAAAAAACAAGGCATAGTGGGGCGTGGCCTGGCAGCTCACCAAGATGGCCGCGTGAGTTGCTAGTTTCTCACAGTGGAGACAGAAATCAGCAAAAAAATATATACGGAACACACAACAACCAACTCGCATTCCTAGACAAAGTATTAACACTTGCTACCCAACACAAATTTGGTGACATAATCATAGGAGGTGACACAAATTTTCTACTTGACCACATATTAGATACATCCTTTACCTAAAAAGTAGCCAAAAGTACCACAAACAGACAATGTGGTATAGCAACCAAACTGCGGCACAAACTCCTACAACACTGACTTTAAGGCACATGGCGGATCTTACATACCACAGAAGCAGACTATTCCTTCCACTCAAGAGCACATAATACCTACACATAATACCTGCAATCTTTGAGTTTGGATTCCAATATTGTTGAATGGGTAAGGCAGTGGCTGAGTGACAGGCAACAGAGGATTGTAGTCAATGGAGTATATTCGAAGCTTGGGCTTGTCACCAGTGGGGTACCTCAGGGATCTGTACTTGGACCCATTCTCTTTAATATTTTTATTAGTGATATTGCAGAAGGTCTTGATGGTAAGGTGTGTCTTTTTGCGGATGATACTAAGATATGTAACAGGGTTGATGTTCCAGGAGGGATAAGCCAAATGGCAAATGATTTAGGTAAACTATAAAAATGGTCAGAGTTGTGGCAACTGACATTTAATGTGGATAAGTGCAAGATAATGCATCTTGGACGTAAAAACCCAAGGGCAGAGTACAGAATATTTGATAGAGTCCTAACCTCAACATCTGAGGAAAGGGATTTAGGGGTGATTATTTCTGATGACTTAAAGGTAGGCAGACAATGTAATAGAGCAGCAGGAAATGCTAGCAGAATGCTTGGTTGTATAGGGAGAGGCATTAGCAGTAGAAAGAGGGAAGTGCTCATGCCATTGTACAGAACACTGGTGAGACCTCACTTGGAGTACTGTACACTGTACTGGAGACCATATCTTCAGAAGGATATTGATACCTTAGAGAGAGTTCAAAGAAGGGCTACTAAACTGGTTCATGGATTGCAGGATAAAACTTACCAGGAAAGGTTAAAGGATCTTAACATGTATAGCTTGGAGGAAAGAAGAGACAGGGGGGATATGATAGAAACATTTAAATACATAAAGGGAATCAACACAGTAAAGGAGGAGACTATATTTAAAAGAAGAAAAACTACCACAACCAGAGGACATAATCTTAAATTAGAGGGACAAAGGTTTAAAAATAATATCAGGAAGTATTACTTTACTGAGAGGGTAGTGGATGCATGGAATAGCCTTCCAGCTGAAGTGGTAGAGGTTAACACAGTAAAGGAGTTTAAGCATGCGTGGGATAGGCATAAGGCTATCCTAACTATAAGATAATGCCAGGGAAAACTGGGCAGACTAGATGGGCCGAATGGTTCTTATCTGCCGTCACATTCTATGTTTCTATGTTTCTACACGAGAATAGATAGATTTTTAATCCCCACTACACTCATACTGAAAGTACAGCATACAGAAATAGGGCTGATTTTGTGGTCAGATCATGCTCCCATCATGATTTCGAAGAAAGAAAAATTCCCGAGTGCGGGCTCTAGGTCATGGAGGCTTAATGATACACTCCTTTAGGACCCCTCTATAGTTGCCAAAGTAAAAGAGGACCTAAAGACATATTTCGACCACAGCAACACCACTGACATAAGCATAGACACACTATGGAAAGCACACAAGGGTAGCCTCATTAGAGTAGCTAGTTTTGTGAAAAAATAGACAACCCCGAAATACACCAATCTCATACAAGAGCTAACAGAGTTGACGCATAAAAATGAACATGATCCCTCTCAGTCCAACCTGAATAAACTGGCAAACCTACAAACACAACTTAAAGACCTAGAACTGAACTGATGACTACTCAAATTTGTACTATCAAAAACATTTTGGGAACAGTTAACCCCACACATCACTACCCTTTTTAACACATGCTAAAAAAAAAAAAGGCGCTATACACAATCATATGCTCCTAGCCCACATCTCTACTTTACCTAAACCAGGAAAAACCCCAGTCCCATCTGCACTGGCCAACTGGATGTCCTCCCAAGACAAAACTATCAGGTCTCCTCTTTCTGGAACAGGTAGTGAAGCAGGGGGTACAGCAGACAGATCTCCCCACTGGAGTGTGGCAGATCTGGGTCAGCCACCCAGCTCCCCTGCTCTTTACACTTCATGCCAGGTGTCCTGTCTCCGGATGCCGGGCACTGCTGCTGGGAGGAAGGACAGAACTCAACTCTCCCTGTGTTGTAAAGTCCAACAGCTCCATCACTTCCGAGTCAGGCATCGTTATCCGATGGAACAGATGCACACAGTCCTGCTCCAGCCCCCACTCCAGTGTAACCAGAAATGTTACATCCTGTTTCACATCGTGAATTGCAGGCAGATCATATCTGGCCTCCCTGTAGTCACATATATTCCAAAACCAGGACTCTCCAGAACACCCGAACTCCGGTTCTGCAAAGGCCTCCCACAACAGGCCAGGCAATCCTCACCCTTGGGCTGTCGTGATCAGCCATCCAGGGGACATGCTGGATCGTGGACCACCATAGCGTTGTGTACGCGTCGGACAGCCTCAGCTCCTTCCATATCAGGCTCTCGAGCTCTGTCACTCACTCCTCGAGGGGCTGCTCTCTCAGGAGCGGTAACTGCATGGCCACTTGTACTTGGAGCCACTGCTCCTCATTTGGAAGGCTTTCTTTCCGCCGAAGTTGCACATCCTCCAGGGCTTCGGACCAGAGCTCTTTCCGTGTGACATCTCTGCAGTCCAGAATGCCCTCCGCTGATACAGGACCATCCTCTTTAGCCAAGTTGCACTGTAGTCTCCAGAGAAACTCCTCATATGGGGACGCTGCCCAGGGGCTAGCTCGCTCCATCCTCCCGAGTCCTTCTGCCGACAGGGATGCTGCACGAGTGCTAGCGCTATCCCTCTATTTGTAATAATCTAAACGGTGTCTTCAGGATGCTTCTCCACTCGCTAGGAAGCCATCCCACTGCTACCACCAGATAAGGCAGACCACCTGGCACCCCGACTGGGTACCTCCATCAACCACGCTTCCTAGTGCTCACTGAGTACTATAAGCACCGCACCAGACACCATAACCACTGTAGCCAATTTGGCCGCTGCAGCTTGGCTGGGGTCTTGCCGTCTCTTCCCACCCTGGACCAAACACCTGGATCCAGCTCCCAGTGGAAAGACCACTCCTCCAAGAGAGTATCGCTGTATGGTCAGTAAAAGAGCAAGTGATATAGCAGTATCGCTGTTCCCTCCCCCCCAAGGCTGAATGCTGGGGGTCATCTGTTTAGTAGAGGCCACACATGGCCTTTTATGCTAACCCCATGCAAGGGGTTTCCTATACAAAACAACAGGGTAATCCCTCCCCTGTGCCTAAGAGATAATTGAGTCAGGAACTGTACAAGATCAATTATCTCCAGGCACAGAAAACACACATTTTTCAGACAGCCCAACAGTACCCCAAAAACACATAAAACACCACAAAAGACACATCCTCTGATAGCCCAGATCTGTGTGACCAACATATCCAAAAATCACCCAGATCGGTTCAGGGGTTCGGGTTTTCCATGGAAGTCATAATTTGACCAACCGCACACATGGTACTATGCCCAAAACAGTTCCAGAGAAAAAGTGGTAGTGGTCGATCAAGTTCGGTAGTTTCAAACAAACTACCAAAAGTAGTCAATAGTCATACCATGGAGCTTGTTCCCCTCATCCAGATGAACGATTCCACCGAACAGTGCCCTTCCAGGTGGTGTAGAAACTAACGCAGGTGATGATGGAAGTCCAGCAGTATTCAGGTGTTTCAGTGTCCGATTTAAGTTCCATGAACTCGACGACCAAAAAACGCTGCCTGCATTTGCAGGAACAAGATGGCCGCCACCTCGTGGTCATTCATACGAACTGTGGCCACCCAGACGAACTATTAGAACACTGCGGCTAGAATAATTAAGAGGTGATGATAGGGCTTAACAAGCTCCTGGGTGGTCCATAGTTTGTGCGTCTGTTCAGTTCCCGAACAGCATAGGAAAATGGCACAAACTAAGTCTTTTCATATGGCTTTTACAGGGCCCATAGTCCTGGGGCAAGAGGCTGACAAGCAGGTCCCTGCAGGAGCCCGTGGTGAGGTTACTTTCACCACAACCTTCAGACCGTGTTCTTGAAACATCGAAAATGAATCAAAAATGAATTTAAAAAACAAGGCCTAAAATACCGGTGTCCTTGTGGTAACCAGGCATTTGCAAATACACAGCCAAATCTTGATCAAATAACATAAATAGAAAAGTGCAGGTGGGATCTTCAGCAGAGAAGAGGGATGTCAAGTCAGCTGTACTTCGGCAGACTTCCTATAGATATGTACAGCCATGAATAAAATGTGTAATCATCCCTTATTTATGTGACCTCTGGTAAGGATACAATTTGTTTTTATCCTTCTCTTCTCAAGATAAAATATGCAGAGGAAAGGAAATGCATCTGTGTACAAGATAAAATATTATTTAGTTTGTTGCAAACAAATGAATCTCTATGGATTTGCCCACCAACTGAACCCTTCTCAGAATCCTACAATCTGTTTCTTTTTGACATTATCCACCATTTTTTCCCACCATTTATTACAGGTTATCATTCAATATGATGTACTATGGGCATTAACAATTACCCACTCCTGTCTGGCCCTGTATGTAGTGATTTATTTTTTTACTGGGCTCAAACTTTTTAGGACTACAGGTAGCATGGTAGTTGATTCATAAAATGCATCATTTTGATAGCTGTGATTTTGTGAATAGCTATTTTCTTTCTTCTTTTACTCTTTCAGAAACAGCCATTCATGTTCAAGGTTAACTTGTAATCTCATCATTAAAGATTATCTGATTCCAAGCTAGCTGGTTGCTGGGGAATAAAATGTTGCAAGAATTTGTGTTGTGCATATATGGGAGGTTTTTTTTTTTTTTCATATGTTTTAAATCAAAAGACAGCACACAAGATATGAATGAATGGAATGCAAATTTTTTACCTTGGATCCATTTTTTTTAAAGTTAAAGGGACACTATAGTCACCTGAACAACTTTAGCTTAATGAAGCAGTTTTTGTGTATAGAACATGCCCCTGCAGCCTCACTGCTCAATCCTCTGCCATTTAGGAGTTAAATCCTTTTGTTTATGAACCCTAGTCACACCTCCCTGCATGTGACTTGCACAGCCTTCCATAAACACTTCCTGTAAAGAGAGCCCTATTTAGGCTTTCTTTATTGCAAGTTCTGTTTAATTAAGATTTTCTTATCCCCTGCTATGTTAATAGCTTGCTAGACCCTGCAAAAGCATCCTGTATGTGATTAAAGTTCAATTTAAAGATTGAGATACAATTATTTAAGGTAAATTAAATCTGTTTGAAAGTGAAACCAGTTTTAATTTCATGCAGGCTCTGTCAATCATAGCCAGGGGAGGTGTGGCTAGGGCTGCATAAACAGAAACAAAGTGATTTAACTCCTAAATGACAGTGAATTGAGCAGTGAAATTGCAGAGGAATGATCTATACACTAAAACTGCTTTATTTAGCTAAAGTAATTTAGGTGACTATAGTGTTCCTTTAATTATCTCAAACAAATGTCACTGTGTGATCTTATTTGTGTAGGTGTTAAATAATGACAAATAATATGCACAATTTACCAAATTAAAGCTAGTCGTGTCCCAGTTCCTCACCATCAGCTGTATTTGATCTGGGCGTAGCAGCATATGTGGTCTAAATTGCTTAGGTAACCATAATATGGTGGGCAGGTCAAGGAGCATCATAGCCTGTCTTTACAGTAATACCCATTGTGGTGGGTCTGTGTTAAGGAGATGGGGCAGAATCGATGCTAGTACTATTGCTTGATAATATGCTTTGATGTCTGGGAAGGCTAGGCCTCCCTGTTTCATTGGGGCCTGCAACAACCGCCTTGATATTCTGGTTTTGCCCCCCACACACACAAACCTCGACATCTCTTTTTGAATTGTGTGTGAAAACCGTACGCGAAGTGGGAGTGTGCGAAAAAGGTATTGGAGCCTTGGTAGAATGCCATTTTGAGTAACACAATTCTCTCTCTCCAGGTCAAGAACAGGGTGCTCCATTTCTTCATAAGGTGCATGCACTCATTCCACAACCTAATATAGTAAGTTGGGAAGCTGCCTGATGGGCTTTTGGTAAAGGTCAGGCCTAGATATTTGAGGTTGCCCGACCTCCACTCAAAGCGGTAATCCATTTTGAAATTCGCTAATTCCTGGGAGGTGAGCCTTACGCTTAATGCTTGGGTTTTGCTGGTGTTGAGTGAGTATTAAGACATGTCCCCATATTCCTTTATTAGCTTCAGGATTTGCGGCAATGATTCCTCAGGTCAGGAGACATATAGGAGGATATCATCCGCGGATGTGCTTATTTTAAGTTCTCGACCTTTGAGGTCTATCCCATGAATATGTGGGTGTTGTCTAATTGTGCATAAGAGAGGTTCTAGGGTTCAGGATAATTTTTAATGTACAAATTTAGTTTCTGTTGCTTTTGCGAACAATTATAACTGATGGACAATGTGGTGTTTAATTAGCCGGTAGAAAAGATTGCAGTAATACTAATAATAACAATAATATTAAGAAGAAGAAGAAAGCAGCTCCCTTCTTTAGAACTTATATAGATCTTATGTTTATCATTTTTAAATCTGCTCGTCAGATTACCAGCTAGTACACCAATATTTCCATTAAAGTCCACACACTGTAGTAGCTCCAAAATAATGCGACAGGTAGGTAATGAAAAAGTGCATAATTTATTTGAATGCAGAGTGTTTCATTTCCACCTATTTGAATGTGCATATCAGGCACACATTGGCTTTTGGTGCACATATTGGGAGTAACATCTTATTAAGTAGGTTATAAATTGCTGCCATTTTTGTTATATATTTTCCCTCTATCTATTTTTCAATAAATCGTGCACTTTTACATTACCTACCTGTGGCATTATTTTGGAGCTACCACCGTACTGTATTTATTGACATTTAGCATTACTATATATATTACAGATTTTTATTTACTCTTTTCACTGTGTATTATTTTATATCAGTTCCTAGTTTAACATTTAGTCTACCTTCTACATTATTTTTCTTCTTTGAATGTTAAACGCTTTTGGTTAGAAAGAAAAACACAGGCATGCTCAGAAGTAACATAGCAAATGCTAACTAGCTGCAATTAAAATGATTATAAAGGGGGGCGGGGCCGACCGCCATGCCGAGAGGTCGCATTCAAGTCGAGCTCCTGCAGACTCACGATAAATATGCTCATAAAAAAGCAAAAAAGCTACTCACCTGCGGTTAAGCAGCAACGGTCCTGCGGGCAAGGAGGTGCTGGAACTGAGGCTACTCGGACTTCAAGCGTTTTGACCCCTGAGAAGGCACATAAGCACAGCTCCATCTGAGGCCTACCCGAGCGGTGAGTGAGGTGGACGGCCGCCACCTCGCTATCCTGCCCTGCGGTTTCCCTTCGGAACTCCGATGCCACGCGGTAAGGGCCCCATATCCCCCCCCCTTTGGACCCGGGGGGTCATCCCGGTCCCAGGAGACTGCCTCCGCGACCTGCAGTGCTTGGGCCTGAGGGGGCTCCCCACGACCAATATGGCGGAAACGGGAGGCAACCTTAAAATGGCGGCGCAAACAAGATCAAAGCTACACTACTGCCGAGCGACTGTCCAGAAAAGCAACGGGGACCCTCACCACAACGTAGCTACCAACTTGCCCACACACAGACGGGGATTCCCAGCTCCCGCGGCAACGTGCAGGCTGGACTTGCCACCCGGTCCATCAAGAGGCAAGGCTGCTACTCCTGACGACCTACACGACAACACAGCAACCCGACCACATCCAGCTGGGAACCACACGACGGAATCTCATAAGGGGAGAGCACTCACACATCTTACCGGTGACCTTGATGGACTCATTGCTGCCATGCCGCACACTCTGCAGATCGAGGGCTGGACAAGCAAGAACTGCCACAGCATGAAGTGCCAAAGGGACTCTTTCTCAAGGTCTGAGCTGCACTCAGTGGGAGCAGCTCCTATCACTTTTCAGCAGCTACAGGATGCCAGTCCAATTTTGTATAGCTAAATGTGCCTTATGGCAAAGTTACGCTGCTTCCTAGTTACAAATCTATTTTAATTCCTATGACCTCTCTGTGGACAAACATTACTAGCCTGTGTACTAATATACTCCCTGTCTATATTAACCATCAGTACACTCAGACAAATGCTATGCTTAAATATGTCTACTGATTACATTAACATGCATAGAATCATATTTCCTAGCACTCAGTAACTAATCTACAGCAAAAGTTAAACTTAACCTGTCATACTATGCATACTTATGCAGTATAGTTTAATCAACTACTAATCTATATAAAAATGTGCAAAATATTCTACATGCCAACCAACTGTCAAATGTTTGTTTGTTTGCTTGTCAAAGCTGTTGGGGCATGACGAGCCCACTTGTTATATTTTCCTGCACGCAAAAATAAAGAATTAAAAAAAAAAAAAAATGATTATAAAAATTAACTGGTTGCAAAAAAACAGATACAGTTTTTTTCTGTATTGTTCTTTTTTTTGCATTGCAGCGTTCAAAAATCAATAACTGCAATGAAAACTAGTAAATTAAAATGCACACAGGGGCTTATTCACTAAACACTGAAATGTAGTCAACTAAATGCTGACATGCAAAATGTAGCCCAAAAGTCACAGCTTGGCTTTAATGGTGGCTTGTATAGATAAATCATTCGGAACATTTTTCTAACAATATTGATTCATTTAGAAAGCTTAGTAAAACGATGCCGAAGTCTGAATTTTGCAATTGTAGTTTTCATGTTCACCATAAACTACAGTTCAGTAAATAAATCTCTGGAAAATATTATTTACAATTAACAGCGTGTTCAGGGAATTCCAAATCTTGTATTAGTAACATAAAACCAGATAATAAGCTGGAATAGTATGGTTTTGTGAATCTAACTGTAATTCTGAAATTGACTAACAGCTTGCCATCTGAGTAATTATTTATTATTATATATTTTTTGGCACTGCAATATGTGTCTCCCATAGTATCGAGGCATAACACTGAAGATAAGATTTTTTTTTTTTTTGTAACATAGTTAGAATAACCGAAAGAATGATTGTGAACTTTGCATAAAATGTATATTTAAGTTTTAATATGTGTATGTATGTATATGTGTATATATATATATATATATATATATATGTATGTATATGTATATATATATATATATACACATAAGACTAAGTAGCTCTTTCAGTATACAACGCCAAGGTATATAAATAAAATTTATTGAATAACTCAGGTCTAAAAATCATCCACATATATATAAATTTTAATACAAATATAAATTTTATTACTAATATAGATATATATACAACCCTTCATGTGAGTATTATTGCGCTAGCTCCTGGTCAGACAGATTTGTTTTTTTATATGTTTACTCACATGTAATTCCATGACGAGATTCACAAACAAATCACTTCCGACCAACCGTTAATTGCTAAAGTGGGTGTCACTAACCTTAGAAAGTAGTCACTGTACCATTGGCAACAGTTGCTGTGAAATTATTAGAGTATAACAGAGAGACACTAACTGCTAACTTACAGACTGGTTTCCAATCTTGCATTCTAACTCCTGGAGTTTTCTAACGCTCTGCCTTGTGGATAGACATGAAAATCAGGTTGACAGTTCACTACAAGCACTAAAATAACTTCTTCTGTGTTGGACAATATAAAACATTGCCATTTTAGAGCAATGACGGTTCCAGTAGCTGTCAGGATGACAACTGGTATAGACTTTTTCTAGCATGATCACTGTCAATGAGTTGCTATTTTAATTTACAGCACCTGAATAACAACAGATATTTGCTGGAAAGACGCCATACATTTCTTATTTACTAGGATACATATGTTACATTACTGCTGTTACGAGATATAGATTTAAACCAGACATGGAAATTATTTTATATTTGTCTTTTATTTGATCCACTCAGTGCAATGAATGGGGAATGCAAAGGGTTAACGCAATAAAGACAAGTCAACACAATTCCTTAACTAACGTAATCTCTGCCTCGCTTTTATACCCTTTAAGCAATATCACATTATCAATATTACGTAAGTTTCACACTATTGCCACAATTACGTTTTGAATGACTTCAGTGTCATGAGTTACACTTATTTTTGCCAAGATCACACTATGAACGCAGAAGTCTAGGTATGACATTTGGTTCAGAAACAGTGGGATGAACCTTGACAAGATTTAGCTGTTACAAGATGAACCAAATACATATTATTATATAAAATGGAAGCAAGTAGAACAAAATAGTTTCTAATAATCTATATCAAATGCTTCAGATATCACATAGATACTTATCACATAGATAATTTTATATCCACCAAATGCAAAAATAACATAACTTGCTTTTGTGAAATTTGAATAAGCAGATATATCGGGGCTATAAATTATGAATAATATGCCGGATATTAATGGGTAACTAAATGAGCTAGAATTCTCAACATGACTATAATATAAAAAAAAATGTATTCACTAAATAAAAGGCAGGATGTATTGTATGCCCATATAGTACTTTTTTCCAAAGGATAGTTTAGATAAATTTTATTCAACTTTGCTCTGGGCATGATGTCAGAAAATAAAAATGTAAAAAAAATTGGATTATTAATCAGAGCTATTATATTTAATGGCAAAATCTGACATAATCTACAAAATATGCGTACTCTATGTACAGTATTGACTTCATTGATATACTGAATTAATGGATCAAATATATGCTATTTAAAGCTGATCGCTAATATACAATGTGTTAAATGAATCAAAGATGATACGTTTCATAAACATCTTAATAATGCCTTTGTTTGTCAGAACATTAGGCAGACAACACTCCATCTGGAGATATACAATCCTCCTGCTGTTAAGATATCTATATTCTGCTTATTTGTTATTTATTAAACTAACTAATCCTTGCCAAATGAAAATAAAATGTATTTTCTATGCCACCCTCCAAATTGTCAAATTTCACAATAACAGTGGTTTGCTGTTTGAACAAATAAGTCAAAGCATTTAAAAATGATATATACATTTCTTAATAAATATTTTTTGGCGAAAAGGACCAGCTATCGTGTTCCATGAGCAAGATACAAAGTCATAGATATCTGAATATATATTTAAATAAGTTGTCACTTTGTTAATACAGGGCAGCCTCCCCAATGTTCCTCCAAAACAGGCGGACATTTTTGCTAAATGGATTTTGATAATGTTCTGGAAAAAGCAATTAGATCATTTTGGTCCATACTGATTCAAATGCATCAAGCCATTTAAAATTGTCATTTTGTAACCACGCATTTATAGTTAAAATTTCATTTCCAACCTACACACAGAAGATCTCATAGAGATCTGTGCATGTCACAGGAGTAAAATGGAACAGTTGCTATGTCTTTGTTAATACCTAAAGGCAATTTGTGATTTGTTATATTATACACTATTGTGCGACAAGTGCCTGTTTGAATATTGGGAGAATGTGGACAGATTAGATTGCAAGTTCAGCATCAAAGATGAAAAACTTAAGTTTTTAGCTTAATTTTAGCTTAAGTTAAGTTAGCTTAATTCAGTCCGCCGACACTAGAACCAGTATCAAATGTACACTCCTGAATATTTAACCTGAGAGAGATCCACTGTCATAATAATTAGGTAACAGTAAAGGGACGATACAGAGTGTCACATACTATATCTACATTATAGTGCCATCCGAAATCCCGAAATGCTAAAGTGTACATTCCCTGATGAAGGTACATGCATAAAAACCGTAAAAATGAGTTGGACATTTATATATTGTTTACTTTTGGTTCACTTTAGCACTTAGGAATCTCTTATGGCACTTTAATGTAGATATATGACAGTCTCTTCCCTTTACTGTTCTCGGCTTATTCAGATTGTGGATCTCTCTAAGGTGGAATATTTAGGAGTGTAGATTTTTTTACAGGTATTGGGAGGTCCCAGGAACATTTTTACCTGATGCCTGAGGTATGGGAGGCTTCTTGATATAAAATAGGCTGATGTTGTATATGTAACAAATTAGATGTGATTTTAAGTGTTAATGTAGTATCTTCTAAACAACAGATATTTCTAGCTGTTTTTGAGTGGCTCTGTTTACCTTGTATGAGGTGGTGTCTGCACAGTTTAGGCAACAGACCCTCATCATATTTGCAGCATGTTCTAAGCCAAAGTTCTCTATGTTAAGTGTAGTTCATTACTACTGTTAGTTTATCACAGGGACATCATCTTTGAGTGGCTTATGCTTTCTTTATTTGAGTTGGTGTGTGCATCTTTTAGGACCCTATGATATCCGATAGGACCCTTTGATATCTGAAGCATTCAAAACTTTCTGAGGGACGCACTATTGCTGCTGCAATAAGTGATTGGATCTTGCCTTATATATTGTATCGTTACTTTCCCCTCTAGGGACAATCGACTGATCCTTCTGCACAGTCATTCACTTAAAAGGCATACTATAAATACTGTTATTAGGATTCGGTTTATACAAGATAATATGTGACCTCTCTGTGGCATAATGAAAAAAAGAAATTAATATGTATATATTATATATATACATGTAGGAAAAGAGATCTCTTTTCCTATATGTATATTTTTTTCCCAACAGAAGGGGTATCTAACTTTTTTATAACATTTTAACTGATATTGTAACTAATAATTGGATAGCTTTCTCTTATTAGTCTAATTCGATCTAAGGGAGCTCTATTTACCTATCCCTTTCTTTCATTATAAACTATGTGGAAATCATATTATGCCTCTGTGGGAATGTAATAGTGCAATTCTATATCTCCCAAGTGTCGCTATTTTAGGCACGAGTTCCATAATCCTTCCTTCTTCTCCTAATGTCCTTCTTTTTCTAGGAGCTCTGTATTGTTGGTGTGTCTGCGTGTATAACATAGCTCCACAGTAATACTTACAGTAATTAGAAACCAATCTGATAAATTGTTCTAAATGACATTATAGTCGCATCAATTATTAGTAAATCACCTACAATTCCTCAGAAGAGCATGGTCCCTGGACACCCCCTCACTCACTACCCTAAAATGAAAGTGCCTTGGGATGAGCATTGTGGTCAAACAGGTTAACCTTTAACCCCTTAAGGACCAATCTTCTGGAATAAAAGGGAATCATGACATGTCACACATGTCATGTGTCCTTAAGGGGTTAAACAAGTCTTCAGCAGGGATTGTAAGTAATATGAACACGGCAAAATTCCATTATGTTTTATGTAACAAGAGCTACAATTCATTTCAGCACTTTGGACAGCTCCTCTTCCATGTACACTGTACTTTTTTCAATGTTCTTTATTTTTGGTAGTGCATGGCATACAGACAAGCTTACTTAGACATTACAACAGGAGTATACATGGTAAGTTGAAATCGTAAATATCATAGAGTGTCGGAGTTATCGCATTTTTTATATCAATATTAACATTTAATGATGTTTCCACAAGAAAGTGCTGTACCCTTTCTAAAGCTTCTATAAAAATGTTTATGGAGAGGATGGCAAAACAAATGCAATAATTGTTGACCACAACAGCAATGTTTAAAATCTTATGCAAATCTTGTAAATCAGTGACAGGCTATTTTTGCTTTCATTTGTGAAACGTAGCTTTCTACTTTTGCTGCAATCCAGGGTTTCTTCAACTTAACAATGATCTAGCTCAGGGGTAGTCAACCTGGTCCTGGTGGTTTGGGATTTCAGGTGGACGGTGGTGGGTTCTGCAGAAAACGCCTGGTTGGCCTTGATGGCCGTGGACCAAGGCCAGCTCATGAAGAGCCAGCCTTGCTGTAAGCCCTCTCAGACTGGTGAGGTAATCAAAGATCTCCCTCACCGGCCCGCTGGCACTTAGTTGCAGCAGAGGGAGGGAAGGGCCTGGGAGGCTCTGAGTTCCTCCCGCGAGCAGGCTGGTCAGAGAGTTGCCACATGTTACCATGGCAATGCTCCGATACAATGCTGTGCTCGGAGGAGGACAGGAGAGTCAGTCTACAGCCGGAGGAGCTGCATGCTAATGTGAACATGCCACCACTGGACCACCAGGGCTTGCAGCATTATGTCCCCCCTCCCTGGTAAAAGGTAAGAAGAAGGGAGGGGGAGAAATGAAGATAGATTTTCCCATCTCACCCACCTATCCATAACATAGACCCTATGCACCCCTAACACACACTACCCCCCTCACATACACACACAGACTGCCCCCTCACACACACTACACTCCTCACACACACAGACACAGAAAAAAGTCGAAAAAAGTAGACGAACAAAAAATAGATTCATTTATTATATATTTTTTCTTTCTAAATCCTTTCTAAAAAAATTGTACCTGCGCTATAAAATTAGTTACCGCGGCACTGGTGAGCGGTCAGGAAATTTTACCATCAACAAAGATACAAAAGTGGGCAAAGGATTAATAGGTTGACTACCCCTGAACTAGCGCACCAATTTGGGCTATAGTCTAAAACTCCCAGGTAAATTCCTGATAATTTATTAGAGAGTTGATGGATACAGCTAAGGACATATTTAAATAGTTAAAAATGCACTTATGGAGATTTAAAGATGAATGCATGTTGTAAATATATGTTGTATCTTTTAATATGCAAAACACATTCTGTAAATATCTAATTCGCTGAATAATAACAGTAAGAAAATAGGTTAAGGTTCATTCATCAAACAGTGAATTGTGGACATTTGAACTAAATTGCAAAACTCAGACTAAAATAGGTGATTTCTAAAAATGTCCCAAACAAACAAAACTGTCAGATAGGCTATTTCAGACTGAATTTTGCTATTTTGTGGATCGACCCTATTGTTTTAATCTGATAAACCCTTTCAGTGCTGTGAAAAGTGTATAAACGGTTCTTGCTCTTTCACAATCAGAATAAGAATCCATACAATCTCTAAAACCATCAGAAAATACCTCCTCGTCTCTTTCATTCTATTCAAACCATGAAGCCATAAGTAACTAATGTCAGTAGCACAGCAGCCAGAGTACAAACAGATTAGCATACTTTGGGCAGCATGCTGGTCTTAACACAATTTGCTTTCTTCCATTGTCAAACATTATAAATTGGTTTTCGGTCAGTGTGAAAAGCTTTGAAACATGCCTCTGCATTAGAATGTTAACCAACAATCCCCTTTCTTTATATATCTGCCACAATGCATTGACCAGGTAACCTGCTAACGCCACTTACATTCATCACTTAAATTTAACGTCAGCCTTTCCATGGAATCAGGTTTAACGATCCACATGGTAGAAATCTAAACCCTTCTATTAATACACTGTGCTCTTCATTAACAGTTCACTTAATAATTTCAGAATAAATAGGGTTCTTTACTACACCAGGAATTAAAGAATTTAAAATTTTAGATGGACTGGAAAAAAAGGCTTATTTGGACAATTTGCAAGTGTGGGTAATCGCCTAAAACATAGACACTTCATGTTCACTTTGCATCTCATAGAGGAAAGGCAGGTCTATCTTGTTTACTATTATTATGGTGATATTTATAGAGCGACGTCAAATTCCGCAGCGCTTTACAATGGGTGGACGAACAGACATGTAGTTGTAACCAGACAAGTTGGACACACAGGAACAGAGGGGTTGAGGGCCCTGCTCAATGATCTTACATGCTAGAGGGAGTGGGGTAAAATGACACAGGAACGGTGCAGCCCTCGAGAAATCTTGAAGGCGAGCATCAGAGGTGAGAGTACAGACAGAAGATAGACGTCTTGAGCAGATCGTAAGGGCCTAGACGGGACATACTTGTGTATAAGGCAGGATAGATAGGTGGGAGCAGCATTATGTAGAGATTTGAAAGGAACAGGACAGGAAGATGAGCCTCGCCGCCGCATTCATTATGGACTGTAACGGCGCAAGTTGGGAGCACGTAAGACCACTGAGAAGCGGATTACAGTAGTCAAGGCGAGAAAGGACAGTGGAATGGACCAACACCTTAGTCGCATCTGGCGTTAAGTAGGGGCGGATGCGCACAATGTTTTTGAGATGGCGATGACAGGATTTGGCGATAGATTGAACATGAGGCTTGGAGGAGAGGTCGGAGTCAAAGAGAACACCTAGGCAGCGAGCCTGCGTGGTGGAGCTGATGGTAGCACCGTTGACTTGGAGGGAGACAGACACAGGAGTAACAAGACTTGAGGGAGGAAAGACCAGAATTTCAGTTTTGGTCAAGTTTAGTTTAAGGAAGTGGGCAGCCATCCAGTTAGAGAGGCAGTCAGAGACACTAGACAAGAGGGACGGGGAGAGATCAGGAGATGACAGGTAGATTTCCGTGTCATCCGCATAGAAATGATATTGGAAGCCAAAGGAGCTAATGAGTTTACCAAGGGAGGTAGTATAGATGGAGAACAGTAGGGGACCAAGGTCTGAACCTTGGGGGACACCAACAGAGAGGAGTTGGGGAGAAGAAGCAGAGACAGAGAAAGAAACACTGAAAGAGCACTGGAAGAGGTAGGAGGAGCACCAGGAGAGAGCAATATCTCGTAGACCGATATTGCGGAGGATGAGAAGAAGCTGTTGATGATCAACAGTGTCAAAAGCCGCAGACAGGTCAAGGCGAATTAGGATAGAGTAGTGACCACGAGATTTTGCAGCAAGTAGATCATTGGATATTTTGGTCAGTGCCGTTTCCACAGAGTGCTTAGCGCGGAAAGCAGACTGAAGCGGGTCTAGCAGAAAGTTGGACTCGAGGAAGTCTGTCAATCTCGCATACACAATTCACATACACAATTTGTTTCACGGTAATTACACATTATCGCTATTTAAAATGAACATGGGAAATGGATAGTTGAAATTGTATGCCATTTTAATAAGACAGGTCTGAAAAGATACTCATAAAATATTACAAATTAATTCATTTTACGAAAAAAGATCAACTCAGGACTGAGCAAATGATTATCTCTACAATCATAAGGGTAGAGATATTTGTACAAATAAAAGTAGCTGCACAACAATTTGATTTACTAAAATACCTAACAACGCATTTACAAATAGAAGGGACACAAATACAGATCTTTTAAGTTTATGTTGTTTTATTGCGTCTATATTGAATTGATTAATAAAAACTAATGGATCAAATTGAGAGTGAAGGTAAGAAGGGGCAGACTCCACGTCATATGTAACATAAACCACTTTAATAGGGTGGGTTATATCTTCATAGATAAACGTATTAATTGTACTGTAGATCAGTTTCTCAACATCGGGTGTTTCTTAATTTCAAATGTTAAAGGAACACCATAGGTTAAGGTTCTTCAGTTTTTTTGTTTTTTTTTGCATTATGGTGATATGAAATTGCTAATATTCATAAGAATAAATGAATATGAATATGTTCATGTATGTGTGAAGCCATAAATGCATGTATGGTAATGTTTGTATGTATTTGTGAGTCTATGCATGTCTGCACGAGTGTGTATTTCACATTCCTAAGGACATTTTACTAACTGAGAATTTAGTTAGTATTTGTATACTAACCTCTGATATCAGCCTAACCAATAGCTTGTTAACTTTGTTAATAATGAAACCAGAATGAGTTGGCTTGTTGCTTGTATTTTACGACCTTTTTTGGCAAATCTTTGGTTTTGGAAATATTTGCTGAGCATTATAAATATTAGCTATATGAATGTGCTATTCCAAGTGCAGAGTTAGAAATATTAATGTCTAAATAGTTTTGTTCAGGGTGTTATTTAAGGACAAAGATTTCATGATTTTTTTCTTCTCTCAGTTTAACAAACACAGGGGATAATACAGAGGGTGTCAATATGATCTTCAAACTTCATTCCATCTTGTCAAACAGATGGCAAATAGTAAGAGAGAATGACTGCATGTATGCAATTAGTTTTTAGAGTTTAGTGATTACTCAAAGGTATCGGGTGCCAATTTATTCTCCACAATCATTAGATAATCTCTACATGCACTTAAATCAGTCACCATGTGAGTCCAACATATGAAACAAGATATGGAAACGAAATAATACTAAAGTTTACATTTTTCTTATGATTACTTCTTGATAATATCAAAAGTTGACTAGAACACAGACCACCTGGGTGTAATTGGTATTTACATATGACCAACATATCCTGCAACTTTACAAAGATACAGCCGGGATATATAACTGCAAGTGATTAGCAGCCAAAATAAAATTGAGAGAGAGGTCTAGAAGGCACTATGTGTTTCTTAATGTTGAGAGCCACCATACTGAGCAGGCAATTGACAGAATGATTCAGGAAGACACTAGCCCCATTTCAGATGGTATGAGTCCAGTGGGGATAGTTTAGATTTCGTATGAAAATGAGACTCACTGTGGGAAGCAGACAATAAATGTAGGCAGTGAAGGCCCACATGTTTCACGTAGAAACATATCAAGGGTGGATGTGAGGTGGCATCATATGGGCAATTTCCAATAACTGAGATACCATGAAGGGTGGTCAAAGTAGCCAACTGGGATTTTTATTTTTCTTGTGCCAGGAGTAGCACTTGATAACCAGAGGCGTGTTTACATTATGAGTGGGCCTTCTAATGTGGAGTTCCATGACAAGTGGTGAGGTAGGGATATTCATTTATATCTCTGATCACTCAATCACAAAGTACCAAGAGCAGTGATGGAGTCCTCTGTATGAGGAGCTACCCATGACTTCATTGGTACTGTGCAGCATTTTATGTTATTATTATTATTATGCTTTTGTTCATATAGCGCCAACAAATTCCGAAGTGCTTTACAGTGGGTGGACGAACAAACATGTAGTTGTAACCAGACAAGTTGGACACACAGGAACAGAGGGATTGAGGGCCCTGCTCAATGAGCTTACATGCTAGAGGTAGTGTGGTAAAGTGACACAAAAGGTAAGGATAGTATTACACTAATAACAGTTGCAAGAGAGGAATCAGTCGGGAGCTACTAACAGTTTAATTGATACGCTTTTATGAAGAAGTGGGTTTTTAATGATTTTTTGAAGGAGTGGAGACTGGTTGAGCATCTAACGGAGGAGGAAAGTGAGTTCCGGAGGAGGAAAGTGAGTTCCACAGGAACGGTGAAGCCCTCAAGAAGTCTTGAAGGCTAGCATCAGAGGTGGGAGCACGGACAGAAGATAGACTTAAGTCTTCAGCAGAGTGTAAGGGCTTAGACGGGACATACTTGAGAATTAGGGAGGATAGATAGGTGGGAGCAGCATTATGTAGAGATTTGAAAGCAAGAACCAGAATTTTAAATTGAGCCCTATATCTTACAGAAAGCCAATGTAGGGACTGACAGAAGGGTGAGGCGTGGAAGGTGCGGGCAGACAGGAAGATGAGCCTCGTCGCCGCATTCATTATGGACTGTAATGGAGCAAGTTGGGAGCACATAAGACCACTGAGAAGCAGATTACAGTAGTCAAGGCGAGAAAGGACAGTGGAATGGACCAGCACCTTAGTCACATCTGGCATTAAGTAGGGTCGGATGTGCGCAATGTTTTTGAGATGGAAGAGTCAGGATTCAACATTATACCACCAGGGTAAAAAGGTGACACAATTGGAGAGACACTGAGATGGCGGCTGATGTTGAAATGTAAGGTGGGCAGGAAGAGAGAGAATTAACTGACATATGGGTTCATTGGCAATATGGAGTATAAGCGAAATGGCTGAAGATGAAAAGTAGCAAGGAGATGAGATAGAAGTGAAATGGGGAGGTGGAGATGAGCAGTTAGAGATGAAATGGTTCAATGAAGATTGTACAGTGAACTGCTGGAGTTGAGCTGAGAGACTGAAAATGACATCAAGCTCTAGAAGTGAAACTTAGGCTGGAGGTGAGATGGGAACTGGATAGTACCCAGTCACACAGCAACAAAAGTATATCACAGAGACCCTCGGCAAAAAAAACAAAAAAGTAAAGTGTGGCCTTTATGGGTGTATCAGAGAATTCTTCTACATTAGAATTGATGGCAATGTGTGGTGTGTATGAGGGTTCACAAACTCCACAGCTATAAATTAACAGAAATGTATAGTATGCATGAGTGCATCAGGGAACTCCAAAACAATAAAATGCATAGTAATGTGTAGTGTATATCAGTGTATTATAAAACTTACCCAGAATAGAATTTATAGTAATGTATGGTATGTATGAGTCTTCATGGTTCTCTACATCATAAAAAATCACAATAGTGTGGCTGTATGTATAAGTGGATCACACAGCTTCACAACAACAAAACTCCCAGTGATGTGCTGTATGCAAGAGTATATGACATATGTCAAAATCAATAAAACTCATAATAATGTGTAGTAGTGTATCACAGAGCTCTACATCAATTAAACTCCCAGTAATGTGCAGTATACAATTAGGTCTGGAACTATTTGGACACTGACACAATTGTCATAATTTTGGCTCTGTACGCCGCCACAATTAAATTGAAATGAAATAATTGTGCAGACTTTCAGCTTTAATTCAAGGTGTTGAACAAAAATATTGTATCATACATTTAGGAATTGCATCCATTTTTATACACAGTCCCCTTATTTCAGGGGTTCAAATGTAATTGGACAAATGAACACAATTATAAATACAATTTTAATTTTATTTAAATTTATAATACTTTGTCGAGAATCTGTTGCAGGCAATGACTGCTTGAATTCTGGAATGCATAGACATCACTAAATGCTGGATTTCCTCCTTTCAGTTGTTGCTTATTTGTGGGTCTTCCTGCCTTAAGTTTTGTCTTCAGCAAGTGAAATTCATGCTCGATCAGGTTGAGATCAAGTGATTGACTCTACCATTGCAGAATATTTCACTTCTTTGCCTTAAACTCCTGGGGTTCAGGGCCGGTGTAAGACTATTTTGCGCCCGAGGCAAGACCAGTTTCTTGCAACCCCCCCAATAAAAATTGCTAACTTTGTGTGACCCTTTCTTCCCGCAGCCCCTTTTATGTGTTACTTTCTCTCCCAACTCCTTTTTGTGTCTCTTTTTCTCCCCCAGCCTCTATGTGTGTCTCTTTCTCCCCCACAGCCCCGCTGTGGGTCTCTTTGTCATCACCCCCAGCCTCTCTCTGGGTCTCTTAGTCTCTTTGCCCTCCTCCCCCCCAACTCCCAGGTGTGTTTCTTTGCCCACCCAGCCCGTCTGTGTCTTTGTCCTCCCCAGTCCCTTTGTGTCAGTGTCTTTGTCCCCCAGCCCCTCTGTGTCAGTGTCAGTGTCTTTGTCCCCCAGCCGCAATGTGTGTGTGCCTTTGTTCAACCCAAGCTACACTGTGTCTCTCTTTATAGTCCTCCCAACCCCTATGTGTGCCTCTTTGAACACATTGCATTCCAGTCTGCTGGGCCAACGGGGATCCTGTACCCAGCCACCATCAGCCAACTGGTTTTGATGGCTTCTGCTACAGGCTGCCCCACCTGCTGCAGCCAGTCTCCACCAACAAACACTGAATCTTCTAGCCATTTTCATGTTAAAAGGATGTCTGAGCAAATATTTTTTTCTATAAACTAGATAGATGTGGACCTTTTATACTTATATTTTCAGGGTGAATAAGTGATGCGCTGCTCTGTAGGCTGGGAGGAAGTGAAGAGTAATATCCTTCTCACAGCACAGCGCCACCTGTGGCTGCATGGGGAACAGCTGGTTAATGTAATGATTGCAGGACGGCCAGCTGCCCCAGAACCTCTTTGTTCCCGTGTCTGCAAAGGGCTCCAGACACTGCTTGTTGTGAGTGTGAGCCACTGTAAATTAGGGGCAGAGGGCACTTGCACTGCGGTAAAGACGGGTCTGGGCAAGAGTGGAGCACTGTCTTGGAGTCACTGTCGGTCTGTAAAGTGAAGTGCCATCCAACCAATGTGTTGAATTCAAATTAATATTATATTTTATATTTAAGAAAAAAAAACTATATTGGAATAAAACTGAGTAGGTCACATAGCTGGGCCTTCATTTTTTTTTCTCCTCTTTTTTTTTGTTTAGTTTTTTTCTTCTTCAGAAATATGAGCTGGTTCAAGTCAGATTTTTCTATAATTCACATTAAAGTTATGTATACTGTGATACAGTTGATATCAGCTATGAATACAAATACACTAATTTTGGTGTATACTTTTCATTTAATAAAATATTATAACATATGTTTTTTTCCATATTAAGATTAATGACTTTCATAAAATATATAAAATTGACCCAATAAAAAAAAAACCTAAAATTCTTGGCTACTTATCCTGGCAAGATATTTACATTTATTATTAATTTTTCTAAAACATGTTTCTTCTGGGATGACTCCCTATCTTATTTTAAATTCCAAAGCATTTATTTCCTTAAAGAGAACGTAGCACGTGTTCTAAAATAATACCACAAAGAATTGCAAAAAACCCATATCTGCTGATTCTGTGCCAGCCCTGTTCGACCTCAACAGCCCATGTGATTTATGTACCATGGCAACAGCAGCTTTTTCTCAATATCTAAATCCGTCCTCAGAATATTCTAGTCTCCAGGGAAGCTCTGTGCAGACATTGTTGCAACTATGTTCTCTTATTAAGCCCTCAAAGAATCTGAATACTATGTATGTTGATTTATGTGTATATATGTGAGTTTATTCATATACATATATTTCTTTATTTTATATAGCATTTTAATATTTTAATATGAATTTATTAACACAAAGACAGATAACTGTATATCTTGTATTATAGAAAAAAAAAATGCCATTGAGCGGTTCTGGAAAAATCACATTAATCTACGCGGTTAAATGTCTCCAGAACACCAGAGATCATTTTTTCTTAATACGAACTTTGCATTGATGTATCTTTTATTTGGCATGATGAAGTTAGGGATGAAGTTTGGGTTAAGGTGAGGGTTATGGTTAGGTTAGACATTACGGTTAGTGATAGGGTTTGAGTAAATGTTAGGCTAGAATGTCCCAGTGGTGCCCAAGGTTAGTGGCTGCTTCAGCTAAGACCAATAATTCTTACAGGATAGACTTATGAAATATTATCTGTCTGACAAATAAATAAATAAATCACATTACCAAATTAATAGAGCTGGTGCACAACATACTTTACTGTGATAAGCTGACATTTAATAAATCATACACATGATGTACTTATATAATGAGCTCAAAATGCCTGGAGTTAATAGCAAAGCTTTCAGCATGAATGTGCCATCCTCAAAGTGCAGTAGCCAAAGCCCCATAGATACATTTGATTGGCTGAGGTGCTCTGTGTTCGCCGCTAGGTTCTGCCCCCTCCCGTTGAGCCCTGCCCTTGTGCCAGGCTGGGTTACTCATGAGGGGCAGTGCCTAACAAGAGGAGGCAGGATATACCTGAGGCAGTAATGCCGAACACTGAAAACCCCGTCTATCTACAGAACCTGGGCAGTCCGCACCGCCCTAGGATTGGCCATGGGTTAAACCATTGTTTCACTCAACACTAGCAGGCAATGAATTCTGTCCAAATAAGGACAAAAACAGAATGCTAATACAGAATGGGAACTTCCCCTTTAGCCTTATTCACAAAGACCACAAACGAGTGTAAACTGTTTGAATTCAGTTTGACAGCACCAGGAGACTCTTGGCACGATAACCACTAGAGTGGGCTGTGGTGATTACGGTAGAAAACTAAAAGTATTGTGTTCAATCTTAACATTCTACCAAATCCTTTGATTTGATGTCCCAAATCATAGGAGCTGATAATTCATAATTATCTTTAGATATTTACATGTTCCCACCCACCGACGAGTAATGTCGCTTCTGAATGCATGGTGTTCTACTGTGCCACTAGCATATTAAGGTCCCGGTGGAATGACTTCAAAGCCATTGCCAAGAGAAATACACTCAACTAATATATCAACGGCGTGATAGCTTTGATGTTATAGCACATGGGACTTCACTGGAAACCTCTGAAAATATTACATAGCTCTGACATCACTTCAGGGAGCAGAAATTACTTTACTGGTTTCAAGTAAAAATTAGCAGTAACAGAAAAGTACCTGTTATCCTATTATGTCAGAATTGTGTGGTACGTGTAAACAAGCAGCGACTCACCAGCCTAACAATAAATAAATCATAATTGGCAAAAGGTTTGTAGTTCAACTTGCGCACAAGTTCTCTTGTAAGGGGTTCCGGATTCACTCCAAACTCTCACTTTAGAAAGTAACCCTGACAGTGTGACCCTATACATCACTACAATACTCAATCTGACATTGGACGTCATTGCAGTATCATGTTTAGTGTTTGTAAATAGCACTTTCATATTAGGCCACAGGACCTTGTGTCCTCAAATCATTAAGCCTCTGAGTGCCATGCAAGATCCTCACCCTCATCACCATAAGTAGTGCCACTAGGCATAGGCGTTGCTGAGGGGGTTTGGAGGTGCTGAAGCCCTAGATCTCTACAATTGGTGTAATGAACAGTAGTATATGAGTGTTTTTTTTTTTTTTATCTGTGATGTTACATCAGGCAGCTGCTTTTTAAATTACACCAATTCCCTATTGCAGATAGAAAGATCAGTTGTATAGTGCTCCACCAGGCTACTTTAGAGGAGGATTGAAGCCCCTCAGGTTACTGCAAGAAGAAGGTACTGGAAAACAGAACTTTGCTGCAAGCCTCTTGAATAGTTAGGCAGCACGATGGGACCTCTCTGTTAGTGTAGGGGTCAAGATGTTTTTCCATGGGCTGAAGCCTCACCTGTTCCTGGAACCCTAGCAATCCCCCTGTCACCAGTTAGAGGGAACACAGTTACAGTTCTTTAAGCTATTCCTTCTAGGCAACTACTCAAATTCACTATCCCCAATAATTTTATGTCCCATCTGATTCTTCTACTCACCTCAGAGAAGATTTATATGATCACCAATCCATGAACAATGGAATAAAAAAAAGTTAAGGAATTATCTTAGTGTTACTGTTAGGATGACACTGAGATCATCCATTGTAAATCAAAGGTCTACACGTCACATGCTACTGCTCTACTCAAAACATTGTATAACTGCTGTAAAGGCGAGTAGAGCAGGGATATCCCCAGGACCCGATAAAGCATCAGTGGACAATGACCAAGTCCAGACTTGCAGCATATACTAGATATATTGCTGCACATCTTGGAGGTGAGATGTCCACAGGGTGAAAAGGCTTGCAAATCAAGCTCAATGGAGGACAGGATTCCTGGCATTTTCTCTTTACCCCAGGAAAATGGCTACTATTTAGAAAGGTTCTCATCTCTGTCTTTGCTATATTGTAGACATTTGTAGAGAGTTGAAAAAGCCTCTTGCAAAAACCTTTGAAGCTCAAAGGAAAAACTTTCAGAGTTGTAAGAAACACTCCTGGCACCAACACAACTTAAAGGACAATATTCACTTCTTTTAAAAAAAAAAAAAAAAAAAAAAAAAGGTTTATTACATTTAATAAAATGTATTGACTTAAAAAAAAATATCTATTTTGACTTTTTTGAGAAAATGTTATGCAGCTTAGCAGCCATATTGGGTCAGATTCTACCTGACAAACTGTATCTGACCAACTGCTGCTCAGCCTATCTTGCCTGCTCCTGATATTACTCTGTGTGTTCTAAGTAAACCTGCAGCAGACAGCTATCGTTCCAGTTTGACTGCTTTGGCCTTACAATTGGAATTTACTTTAAATTCACTTTGAATTCTCTCTTCAGTAAATAACCCTGTAAGTAGTTCACAATTAGACACACGGCACCATCGTCACCATCACCATTTTAACCCCTTAAGGACCAAACTTCTGGAATAAAAAGGAATCATGACGTGTCACACACGTCATGTGTCCTTAAGGGGTTAAAGGGACTGTATTTTAATGATTTCTTAATGGGGATATGCTTTTTTCTTGAAGAAGTTCAAAGATCAACAAGCAGAACCTATTACTTCTAGCCAACCACCAAAGTTACAATGTTGTCTATACCAGTCTTGAGACACTGTTCCCTTAAGTAAGCTCCAGGCTTCCCTGGCAGCGGAGATCGGAGATGAGTGATTTAGACGTGAGTGACAAAGATGAGCTCTGCAAGGTCTGAGTGCTGAGATGCTGGGGTATAGGGCTGTCAGCTCCCTGCAGTATGTGAAAGTCAGATTGCCAATTAGTGCAGCAGAAGGATAATATCTGCCTCCTGTTAAACTCTAGTTATAGACACCATTAGGCTAGGTGTCTGTGGACCGAGTGGAAAGGCGTCCTGCTCAGCAGTAGAGTATATTAACCCAGAATGGACAATAAATCTAAACTGAGTTCATAGAAATAAAGATTGACACGGTGTGTAATGAGCTGTGAAATCTCCTGTTCAATTCTCAGTTTAGTGAGTAACCCTAATGGTTATTTACTAAATTGGGAATTGTTGGGAAATCACCAGCGAATTGCAAATTTAGGTTCCTTTTATTGAAATTTCTGACAATCCATAGCTTAGTAAATAACCTAATTTCTATGATGCATGCACAGAGCAATGGAGTACTAAGGTGAGTGGAGGGGCGGTCTGCCTGGTGACAGGGGGGTGCACAGTGCACCCACTACTGCCAGAGAAGGCATCTGCTGTTGGTACTCTGCTCGAAGTGGCTTTTATGTGGCAGGTGCCAGCTATGTCGAGGTGACACTATCATTACCTACGATGCGGGCGCCAAGATGGCTGCTGGGATCACCCTGCACTTATTACCCAGCTCCCTCATTTACCCTGTAATATTGCTGGAACTTGGATACGATGATATCATCCCTGCCCAGGCAACGGTACAGAGCAACAGGGAGCTAGGAAATCAGTGCATTAAGACTGATCCCAGCACCACCCAAGTGGTCTGCAGGGATGAGATTGTATAAATGTGTATGAATGTGTATGTGTATGAATGTTTATGTGTATGAATGTTTATGTGTGTGAATGTGTATGTGTACATGAATGTCAGTATGTGCATGTTATTTTCTTAACAAAAGGGATTTAGAAGTTTTGCACCACATTTTTTTGAGGGGGGTGCAACTGAGGTGTGCCTCTAACAAAGAAACCTAATTTGAAAAAAACTATGCCAATTTAAAAGACACATGCATATGTGTGCATAGCTGTACAATTAATTGAGCATACCTCAAGTATAGAGTAGATCTGGTATATGTTGGGCAGGGCAACAAGATCCACCACATTCTTCTAGACTGACATTACATGCGTATTATGCAGTGATGCATATAAACTATTATATGTCAGTATTCAGAATCCAAGGGCTAATGGAGTCAAATTAATTAAATCCATCAATTAATTAATCATTCAAAAGCTGTACAGCTGTTGTGATTAATTAACCGATATCCTTCTGGAGAACGTACCACAGGGCAGACATTTTTCAGGTGCACTCTACTGAAGGTACATGCCCATGAAAACAAATGGTGGATCTGCTAGCCCGAACGGTTGATGAGCAGTTATTGTTCCTTTTCAGTTCCTGTTCCAGGTGAAGACATGTCGTAGCTGGTCTAGGGACAGACTGGATGGGTGGTGCAACTAAGTATGTGACATCAATTTAAAGATAGCTAGGGCACATTTGGCAGGCAGATTCCATGAACCAGTGTGCTACTGTAATGAGATCACAAAGCTTTACTAGGAACTTTTATCTTTAAATACACAACTTTTTTCTAATAACAGCTTAGTAAAAACCATTACAATTATAATTGTTCATCAAAAGCCTAAAAATATTACAACAGCCTTCGGGCACTGGACTATGATGATAATTTATGTACAAAAGTATCTACCGGTAAAAGTAGATCCTAACAGAACTTAAGCCTGGGCCACCACTGGAGATAGAGGATATCTGCTTTGTTTCCTGCGGTGGCCGCTCAAATCAAGTAAACAAGACTTATGCTTTTAAATGAGCTGCACTGTTGGTGCCTTGCCTTTCGCTCCCTAAGACTCACTTGTGTGGTATACTCGTACGTAGGGTTTGACCTGCGTCATCTCTATCAGTGAAGAAATGAATGAGAACATTTAGCTTCCCTTCCATGCCTTTACAGAATGTGGCAGCCCAGAAATACTCCTTCTAGGACAGGGGTAGGCAACCTACGGCACTAGTGCCGTGCACGGCACTCAAGGTGTCTTTCCACGGCACTCAAGGCTGCTAGAGCCAAACAGGCTCTGGCCTATCAGGCGTCTCAGTGATACTTCAGATATCTGCTAATACGAAAAGGTGGTGAAGGAAAATCCTCAATTTATGCATTGCAGAACGTAGAGGAAGTGACCTCAGATCAGTTCCTCCCAGCACTTGTGAATGGGAATCCACACTGTAGTAGAGCAGCCTGCAGCTGCTGTTGCAGCTCCTGTCCTTGACCTGTACCTGGCCAGCCTGGTCTCCACTGGAACCCAGGGAAGCCACTCACACTGCTAGATATACACAGACCTGCAGAATAAGCCTCCCCTCATACAAATAATACAAACAGCCCACACACAAACATACACACAATCCCCACTAACGCAACACCACTAACAATCCACATACATGCACACAATCCACATGCAGCCTCTCACATGCAATACCCCAAACAGCCCCCACACACTACAAAAAACACTATGTGACATATCCATCCACACACAATTCCACAAGCAGCCCTCATACACATCCCACATTCATATGTATCATACACGATACCATAAACTACTAATGCACATACAGGGCTGCCATCAGAAATTTTGGGGCCCCTGACAAAGCACAAGGTCTGCCCCCCCCCCCGCCCCCCCCAGGCCCGCTCACAATGATGCAGGACTGAATGTGGTGTGTATAGTGGAAGTCAATTAGAATGTGTGTAATGGATGTAGTGTTTGTGTTTTTGCAGTGAATGCAGAGTGTGTATACTGAATGCAGAGTGTGTTTGAGTAGTGGATGTAGTGTGTGTACAGTGATGTAGTGTGTGTGTAGTGGATGTAGTGTTTGTACTAGATGAAATGTGTTTAGTGGATGCAGTGTCTGTAGTGGATGTAGTGTGTGTATTAGAGGCAGTGTTTGTGTATAGTGAATGCAGAGTGTTTCAATTTGTGGTGGATGTAGTGTGTGTACTGTGAATACAGGATGTTTGTGTAGTGGATGCTGTGTGTACAGTTAATGCAGGGGGTGTGTCAGTATAGTGAATCCAGAGTGTGTGCATAGTTTAGTGAATCCAGAGTGTGTGCATAGTTTAGTGAATGCAGAGTGTGTGTTAGTGTGTAATTAATGCAGAGTGTGTGTTAGTGTGTAGTGAATGCAGAGTGTGTCAGTGTAATGAATGTAGTGTGTGTGTTAGTGCAGTGAATGCAGAGTGTGTGTAAATGTGTAGTGAATGCAGTGTGTGTAAATGTGTAGTGAATGCAGAGTGTGTGTAATTGTGTAGTGAATGCAGAGTGTGTGTGTTAGTGTGTAGCGGATGCAGAGTGTGTGTTAGTGTGTAGCGGATGCAGAGTGTGTGTTAGTGTAGCAGATGCAGAGTGTTAATGTGTAGTGAATGCAGAGTGTTAATGTGTAGTGAATGCAGAGAATGCTTGAGTAGTGGATGTAGTGTGTGTACAGTGATGTGTGTGTTTGTGTAGTGGATGTAGTGTTTGTATTTACTAGATGAAATGTGTTTAGTGGATGCAGTGTCTGTAGTGGATGTAGTGTGTGTATTAGACACAGTGTCTGTGTATAGTGAATGCAGAGTGTTTCAATGTATGGTGGATGTAGTGTGTGTACTGTGAATACAGGATGTTTGTGTAGTGGATGCTGTATGTACAGTTAATGCAGAGTGTATGTTAGTGTAGTGAATGCAGAGTGTGTGTCAGTATAGTGAATCCAGAGTGTGTGCATAGTTTAGTGAATGCAGAGAGTGTGTTAGTGTGTAATAAATGCAGAGTGTGTGTTAGGGTGTAGTGAATGCAGAGTGTGTCACTGTAATGAATGTAGTGTGTGTGTTAGTGCAGTGAATGCAGAGTGTGTGTAAATGTGTAGTGAATGCAGTGTGTGTAAATGTGTAGTGAATGCAGAGTGTGTGTAATTGTGTAGTGAATGCAGAGTGTGTGTGTTAGTGTGTAGCGGATGCAGAGTGTGTGTTAGTGTGTAGCGGATGCAGAGTGTGTGTTAGTGTAGCAGATGCAGAGTGTTAATGTGTAGTGAATGCAGAGTGTTAATGTGTAGTGAATGCAGAGAATGCTTGAGTAGTGGATGTAGTGTGTGTACAGTGATGTGTGTGTTTGTGTAGTGGATGTAGTGTTTGTATTTACTAGATGAAATGTGTTTAGTGGATGCAGTGTCTGTAGTGGATGTAGTGTGTGTATTAGACACAGTGTCTGTGTATAGTGAATGCAGAGTGTTTCAATGTATGGTGGATGTAGTGTGTGTACTGTGAATACAGGATGTTTGTGTAGTGGATGCTGTATGTACAGTTAATGCAGAGTGTATGTTAGTGTAGTGAATGCAGAGTGTGTGTCAGTATAGTGAATCCAGAGTGTGTGCATAGTTTAGTGAATGCAGAGAGTGTGTTAGTGTGTAATAAATGCAGAGTGTGTGTTAGGGTGTAGTGAATGCAGAGTGTGTCACTGTAATGAATGTAGTGTGTGTGTAAATTTGTAGTGAATGCAGAGTGTGTGTTAATGTGTAGTGAATGCAGAGAGTGTGTTAGTGTAGTGAATGCAGAGTGTGTGTTAGTGTAGTGAATGCAGAGTGTGTGTTAATGTGTAGTGAATGCAGAGTGTGTTAATGTGTAGTGAATGCAGAGTGTTAATGTGTAGTGAATGCAGAGTGTTAATGTGTAGTGAATGCAGAGTGTTAATGTGTAGTGAATGCAGAGAGCGTGTTAGTGTGTAGCGGATGCAGAGTGTGTGTTAGTGTAGGGAATGCAGAGTGTGTGTCAGTATAGTGGATGCAGTGAGTGTGTTAGTGTGTAGTGTATGTTGTATTAGTGAATGCAGCGTGTGTGTGTGTGTGTGTGTGTTGTGTCAGTGTATGTAGTGTGTGTGTTGTGTCAGTGTATGTAGTGTGTGTTGTGTCAGTGTATGTAGTGTGTGTGTTGTCAGTGTATGTAGTGTGTGTGTGTTGTCAGTGTATGTAGTGTGAGTGTGTTGTCAGTGTATGTAGTGTGAGTGTGTTGTGTCAGTGTATGCAGTGTGTGTGTGTTGTGTTAGTGTATGTAGTGTGTGTGTGTGTTGTGTCAGTGTATGTAGTGTGTGTGTGTTGTGTCAGTGTATGTATGTGTGTTGTATCAGTGTATGTAGTGTGTGTGTGTGTAAATGTGCAATCTGGTGGGGAGGGGGAGGGGGAGAGGGAGGGGGAGGAAGAGGAAGAGGAAGGGGCATTTTTAACATAAATGTTTTCTTTTTCTTTTTTTAATTTAATTAAATGTTTCTCCCCCTCCCTGTTTACCTGGGTCCAGGGAGGGGGGAGATTCCAGCCCTGGTGGTCCGGTGGGGGAGCCCTGGCTCCCTGTTACCGCAGAGGGGGCCCAGGCAGCACACAGCTTTTTCTCTTCTCTCCTCTCTTCCAATAACTCTCGCGAGACCCACGGAGCGTTGCCCTGGCAACCGGGTCTCACGAGAGTTATTAGAAGAGAAGAGGCTGTGTGCTGCCTGGGCCCCCTCTGCGGTAACAGGGAGCCGGGGGCCCGCGGCTGCACACATAGATAGCGATATTCGCTATCTATGTGTGCAGAGAAAGAAAGTGGGGCCCAGGACTGCCAGAGCAGTCCGGGCCCCCCATGGCCCCGGGCCCGTGACAACCGTCATGGTTGTCACCCCCTGATGGCGGCCCTGTGCCCATATACAATATAATAGCTCATATACGCACAAATACAACGATACAAAGCAATTACAGTAAAAATAACACAAGCAGAATACAGCAGCATACACACCTCAATTTAAAAAAATAGGATCGGCACGCTACGGGACATCACAATCCTATATCGGCACAGTGCTGCTAAAAGGTTGCCTACCCCTGTTCTAGGATATAACAAATCAGCAGGTCAGCCAGCATGATTGAGAAGGTATATATAGCTTTATGACTGTAAAAGATTATATATTTTGCTCCTTGTCAACTAGATCATCATGGATATGCCTTAGTGATCATTACTATTTTTCAAGCAATTAATATCCGGAAATGTGAAAGGGAGTTTAAGAGCAGTGTCAATTTTGGCGGCAAATTTCAATTTAGTTTTAGTCGTATTTTAGTCCTATGAATTGTTACAGTTTTAGTCTGGTTTTAGTCGACTAAATCTTCAGAATATTTTAGTGGACACAACTAAAATCTAATGGGTTTAGTTGAAGCCTCTATCTGTCTCTTTTCCCCCTTCCCAAGCCCCCTCTGTGTCTCTTTGTGTCCCCCAAACCACTCTAGGTGTCTCTCTCCCAAGCCCTGGTCTGTTTATTTTACCCCTTCTACAGCCTCTCTGTGCAGTGTTAAGTTAGGTGGCAAATTTTAATTTAGTTTTAGTCATAGTCTTTTGACTAAAATGCCATTTTAGTTTTAGTCGTATTTTAGTCATCTGATTTGTTTTAGTTTTAGTCTAGTATTCGTCTAGTTTTAGTTGACTAACATTCAAAAATTTTAGTTGGCTAAAATCGGACTAGAATTGTTAGTTGACAAAATGAACACTGTTTGAGAGAGTTTGTAAAATATGATTAAAAAGCATGGTCATGAAGAGAGCTGTGGGAAACGGTGTGGGCACTGGCATTGTATGGCTTTCGGGGCTAAAGATGCCCAGATTAACTTTTTCAGCTTCTGCTTTTACCATCTTATACTATATGGCAGCTAATCAAAGCACCACAATACAGCTTCAGTGCATTCCTGACAGCCATACTATTAGAATAATGGGTAGTAGGGCTTAGCAAGAGATATACACGTTTTAAGTAGATGATGAGAGGACAGAAAGGGTTTTATAAGAAGTGGGAGAGGGACACAAGAGGGTGAAGGGAAAGAGTGAAATAAAGTTAAAGGACTGGAATAGGGAAATTGGACTGGAAAGATTAAAGCTTGGCATCATTTTGACATAGGGTACAGTACCAGGAGGTTTTAGAACTGGGTGGAAGACAAAAAAGTGCAAAATAGCTGGAAATGGGAAATGGGAAAAGGTTGGTGGGAGCTATTTAAAAAAAATACCAGGTCTGCATGTGAGGAAAAGTTTGGGAACATCTTGTTCCACTATTGACACAGATGACAACATTGTCCCATGAGCAGGTCACTAAAGGTAAAATAGAATTTAATGCAAATTAATTCTATAAAATATGTAAATATGATGTCTACTTTGCAATAATGTGTGATTTAAGGGGTTGACATTGCATCCTGTTGTACAGGTGGTTTGCAGAGTTGGGGGCTTTTTGAGGTGGCTGTTAGTACAAATATTGTTTGGCAATTAAGGATACACGTCAAGCCCCATAGCCACTGACACGTGTAATGGTTAGGGTTGAAAAGTCTACGGATGCATTTCCTCTGGATTTTGTCAAACCATTTTCAAATGGGTGGAGGGGGATTAAAATGTGGCAATCATTTCACATCCGTGTCATTTCACATGCACAGTTGTTAAGCATGTCAATATTTTACAGAATAAGCTGAATTTTTAAAGAACATTAAAACATTTCACTAGTGCAATCAATAAAGAGGATATGTTATGCTCTATTTAGGGCCAACATGTAATTTGCATGACCATTTCATGTTAATGCATTGTTATGCAGGCAGTCACGCTTTGCATGAGGATGTCCATCGCTTTGCGAATCCCCATAGGAAAGCAACTGGTTCAATGTTGGCGATCGGCACGCATTTGCATTAGGTTTCATCCATTGCTGATGTCAGAGGTGGTGTAGACAGAGCCAGCACCAAGGGACCTTGGCACTGGAAAGTGTACATTTTTAACCTTTTCAACTTTAGAACAGTTTTGTATTCCTAACGTTACAGTGTTACTTTAATGCTATCTTAAAATCCTATAATCTACAGGACGTAAAAATGTATTAACATAGATGCAGTTGACTATATAATCAGTGGAATGTGTGCTGTGGCACTGTCACCCAATCATGTAAATGTAAGAATAGAAGCTTGGGCAGTCAATACTGTGTATCAGTGGGAACTGACCTGTTTGCCAAATATTTTAGCAAAAAATGGATCAAAGCCAACTGGTAATGAAACCCAACAAAACATCTGTTGACACTTCATAATGGAAATCTAATTCAATATAATTCTTTAAACAACATCACCAATCCTCTAGGGAGAACATGCATGTTAAAATTCAATAGTAATGTTGGTTTCTGAAAAATAGTTTGTTTTAGCCCGACTTTGAGGGTATAACGTATAGGCATATAAGGACAAAGCTGATGTTTTTTCAACTTCTATCGTAATTTCATCTGGTTTTAATTTGGTAATGGAAATAATTTGCCTTAGCTAACGCTTGCTGATCTTGGACCCTGATACAGATTTGTAAAGGCTTGGCTGACATAAACTTGGACAGACGTTGCAAGTGTTGTAACATTTCCAGATCCTCACTCAAGATTAGGAACTTATTTTAACACTCTCTTACCGCTCTCGTCCAGCAAGAAATCGTCTTGGTAACGGAACTTCTCGGGTCCACAGGCAATAAAAATGTCATCGTCGCCAAAGAAATCCTGAAGGCACATCACCTGTAAAGAAAGGTCACATTTTACCATGAGCTCCCATTCTGTAAAAAATCAAACCCATTTCTTACACCACAAGCTGAATAAAACATCACACGTAATGAAATCAACAGTGGTTCCACTCGAGAGACCTGAAGGTAGGATTTTAACGAACCATCTGTTTCAAAATGTTAAAGAATAGAAAATGTGCAGGAAGGAAACATAGTATAATCCATTAGTACTTTAACGTGTCAGTCACATCAATATTTCTAAAGCCGATGGGTTGAAAATGACAAATCTAATTTTGGCAATTGGAGCTACGTAAGGTACCAGCTGCAGACTGAATTTGCATCCAGTAGATGAGGATTTTGCCAAGAATCAAAATTGTCACATTGTGCAGTATGCCCCTGGTATGGCGTATTGTTTACACTGATCACCCATGGTCAGAACATTTATAAGTAATCAGAAAATAGTCTTTCTCTCCAATGACAGGACAAATTAAATGTTTCTTAAAGGAACGCTTTGGGCACTGTAACAACTTAATTGAAATAAAGTTGTTATTGTGTCATGAGGACCCTGGCTCCAGGGCCACCATCAGGGGGTGACAACCATGACTGTTGTCACGGGCCCGGCAGTCCTGGGGGGCCCGAACTGCTTTGGCAGTCCTGGGCCCCACATACCCTCTCTGCACATATATAAAGCGATGATCGCTATATATATGTGCAACCGCGGGCCCCGGCTCCCTGTACTTGCAGAGTGGGCCCAGCAGACTGCAGCTGTACATTACAGCTCTTCCCTCTCTCTAACTCCCGCGAGACCCGCCGCCGTCAGAGCGTTGCCACGGGTTACCATGGAAACGCTCCGCGCGGCACGCACATCACGCTCACGAGAGTTAGAGAGAGGGAAGAGCTGTAACATACTGCTGCAGTCTGCTGGGCCCACTCTGCAAGTATAGGGAGCCGGGGGGCCCCACCATGCCACCGGACCACCAGGGATGGAATCTCCCCCCTCCCTGAACCAGGTAAGAAGCAGGGATGGGGGAATAACAGTTATTACATTTTATGTGGGGGGGAATGCTCAGTTTACACAACATGCATACACTAGTAAACACACACACACACACACACTGCATTCACTACACTAACACACTCTGCATTCACTACACTAACACACACTCTGCATTCACTACACTAATAGACTGCATCCACTACACTGACACACACTCTGCATTCACTACACTAACACACTGCATTCACTACACTAACACACACTCTGCATTCACTACACTAACACACACTCTGCATTTACTATACTAACACACACTGTGCATTCACTACACTAACACACTCTGCATCACTACACTAACACACTGCATTCACTACACTAACAGACTGCATTCACTACACTAACACACACTGCATTTACTACACTGACACACTCTGCATTCACTACACTGACACACTCTGCATTCACTACACTATCACACTGCATTCACTACACTAACACACACTGCATTCACTACACTAATACACTGCATCCACTACACTGACACACACTCTGCATTCACTACACTAACACACTCTGCATTCACTACACTAACACACTGCATTCACTACACTGACACAATGCATCCACTACACTGACATACACTCTGCATTAACTATACACACAACTATACACACAGCATCCACTACACAAACATCCTGTATTCACAGTACACTACAACCACCACACATTCAAACACTCTGCATTCACTATACAGAGACACTGCGTCTAATACACAAACTACTACATCCACTACAGACACTGCACCCACTAAACACATTGCATCTAGTACACACAAATACTACATCCACTACAGAAACACACACTACATCACTGTAGACACACTACATCCACTACTCAAACACACTCTGCGTTCACTATACACACTGCATCCGCTACACAAACACACACTCTGCATTCACTGCACAAACAGTATCTAATACACACAAACACTACATCCATTACACACATTCTAATTCACTTCCACTATACACACCACATTCAGTCGTGCATCATTGACAGCGGACTAGGTAAGAGTCCCGTGGGCGGACTCGTGGGCGGGCCCAGACATTGTGCTTTGTCAGCCCTGCCTGGCTCACCTTTATGGATTAAACTGTTAGACCCAAAGTCTGTTCTCCAGCGCCAGATCTCTCTGCCCCTCTGTCCTTCCACTTGGTGAAATTCTCGAAACAGGAAGGCTTTGGCAGCATTGGGCAGGGGCACAGCTGATTGTCTAAGAGCGATTAACTGATACTCTCAGCCAATTAGTGGCTCCCCATCCATATAACTGGCTTAAAAACAGACCCTGGCAACCATTCAGCCAGTGCCAGGGACCTCCTGGCACCATAACAACTTAATTTTGACAATGTTTTTTGGTGCCAAGCGTACTCCTTTAATTTGCATAAGGTAATTCACATTGAACTGGGATAAAAACTACAGAAAAAAACAAATACAATGATGATTTAATAGCTTTGACAGTTTATTCAGCCTTTTAAATAAAATAATTTCAGATATGGTCAGTATTTGTCCCACAGAGCTTACAGTCCAGACATATGGAGATCCCATTAGACTTTAATGATCTACAGTCACAGCCAAGTTATGCTAAGTCACACATAAAGTCCTATTATGTTAAAATTATGTACAAATTGCATTTTTCACCCATTAGTTAATCCTTAAAATAAGTATTGAGGTGTAGAAGGTTTATCTGTAAACATGTGGCATCCCTTATCTTGTAATATTTCAGACACAGCAGAAATATAATTTTTTTGTGATGCAAAAATTAAAATGGCCAAATGCTTATAGAGGTTTGCAAGCAGCACAGTTACATTTTTAGTTTTTAGCTTTCAGAAATAAAATGTTACAAGAATGTAAAACCAAAGTTTTAACATAGAGTAAGGGAAGTTACACCATAAATGTGTACAATAAATATCTTTGCAGACTGCCTTTACAGTCTGCAAAGAATCTCTGTAGTGTGCCTCAATCTTAGAAAAAGACAGGATTGGACCTAATGCTGAGTCCAGACCAAAAAGCTAACATCACTGCTACAAATAACACATCCCCCAACAACTTCTACTTGTTGTTACATCTTTGTCGATGTTTAAAGATTACATCTCTGAGAATGATATTCCTCCATCCCTTTTTTTTCCATGTGGTGTCTCTCTAGAAAATCATGAAATGTGATTAGTAGACTCTCAAATTACCATCCAAAAAGATCAATATGAGGGTCTAAGTATTTTGTTCTCACTTTAAATAGTTTAGCATGAAAGTAATAAAGCACATGTCCTCAGTCAGTTTGTTGCTTTAGTTGGACAAACAAGCAAACAGATCATGAGCGTCTCTGTTGTGCAGTGTGTATCAAAGAATCATAGAGAGCCACAGCAATAAAGTACATCATAATCTTTGTCTAAATCACTTTAAATGCATTTAGTTTGCATAAATACCTGGTTCTTCTTTTAAAATACTAATTTTTATAAATGCACATCAACACTCTATAATGTACCACCTAACCCGAACCTGACTCTGAATATGGAGGACATGATGTGCGTAAATTTGTCAAAAGAGGTTAAAGAGGAGTGTAGGTGAGAAAAGGTAAAGAGGAGCGTAGTGGAGAAAAGTTAAAGAGGAGTGTAGCTGAGAAAAGTTAAAGAGGAGTGTAGGTGAGAAAAGGTAAAGAGGAGCGTAGCTGAGAAAAGATAAAGAGGAGTGTAGGTGAGAAAAGGTAAAGAGGAGTGTAGCGGAGAAAAGGTAAAGAGGAGTGTAGCTGAGAAAAGATAAAGAGGAGTGTAGGTGAGAAAGGGTAAAGAGGAGTGTAGGTGAGAAAAGGTAAAGAGGAGTGTAGCGGAGAAAAGGTAAAGAGTAGTGTAGGCGAGAAAGGGTAAAGAGTAGTGTAGGTGAGAAAGGGTAAAGAGGAGTGTAGCGGAGAAAAGATAAAGAGGAGTGTAGCTGAGAAAAGATAAAGAGGAGTGTAGGTGAGAAAAGGTAAAGAGGAGTGTAGCTGAGAAAAGATAAAGAGGAGTGTAGGTGAGAAAAGGTAAAGAGGAGTGTAGCGGAGAAAAGGTAAAGAGGAGTGTAGCTGAGAAAAGATAAAGAGGAGTGTAGGTGAGAAAGGGTAAAGAGGAGTGTAGCTGAGAAAAGATAAAGAGGAGTGTAGGTGAGAAAATGTAAAGAGGAGTGTAGGTGAGAAAGGGTAAAGAGGAGTGTAGCGGAGAAAAGATAAAGAGGAGTGTAGCTGAGAAAAGATAAAGAGGAGTGTAGCTGAGAAAAATGCCACAAATGGGCATGTAGAGGGACCAAAAGACAAATACAATTCTAACAAAAGACGGAGTAAGCATGTTATGCTTGTAATGTTTACAATAGTAGGTCTTCATCCTGCAGTTCACATTCATTGAACATTCCCATTAATAGCATTCATGTATGTAACTAGCAACTAATGTGCTTCACAGACAGAAGAGTCTGTGGGTTGCCCTAGCAACAGAATGAATCCCTTTCATATATATATTCCTCTCTCTGTGACTAAGCTATGGATTAGTGGTTGGTATGCTCGGTCACAGGTACTCAAATGCCAAATATGTACTTCCCCCTTTTGGTACTTCCGGTGTTTCTCTGAAAGAGCTGCTTACAAAAGCATCTCCTATTTATCAATTCAGACAAACTCTGCAGAATTCATTCTTTTACGTAAGAAGCCGATCTCCATGGTAACTGTTGCATCACAGTGATGCTGTAAGTGCTTAAAGTGTGCCAATTGCACAGACAACACAATAATAACATTTTTTTTTCGTTCGTGCGACCACAGAAAATTAAATTAAAAAGTCTGAGATTCTTGAAAGAAGATAAACATCCTGTGATTTGGAGCACAATTATAGGAACACAGCTTGTGTCCAAAATGTGGTTCTATGTTATCTAACCGGAATGTAATATAACCAGATTATTTTTATTAAGTAAGGCATTGCTGTAAATCAACCTTTCAGAATGTATCCGTGAACGTATCGGTTGTCAGAATATTGATGGATTTCAAACTTTCTCTAAAATAACTGCATTTTAACGTTAATAATAGATACTTCTCCTGTATCAATCTAGGTTATTGGCTAACACAGCAGTTATTTTAATATTATTGTTTAAAGATCAAAATGCTTTTTTTCACAGTTTTGTCAACTTTGATCAGACAGACCTTTTTCTTGTCATATCTGTCAAAAGCTGCTTTTAGAACCAACAATCAATACAGCGTCTGCCAGGGCAAGACTGGGAAAAGAATTTAGCCTGGGGATTTTTCAATCACAGCGGCCCACTGAGAGGGGGCAGGGCCAGAGAGGGTGTGTTTTGTCATCACTAATGACAAGCACGCCCCCTCTCAAAGTGAGCATGTTGGTTCAATGCGCAGAGCCCCGCTGAAGAGCTCTAGCATGAGAAAAAGGACCTGTATTTGTTCTGCGCAATGCAAGCAAATTTAATAACATGTTTGCGCTGTGTTTGCTTTTACCTTGTCTCTGGTGTCTCCAAAAGTGGGATACCAGAGGACAAAAGGGCCAGTGTGAGGGGTGCTGTAGTGTATATATGTATATATATATATATATATATATATATACCGTATATACTCGAGTATAAGCCGAGTTTTTCAGCACATTTTTTGTGCTGAAAAAAACCAACTCGGCTTATACTCGAGTCACTGTCTGTATTATGGCAACTTACATTGCCATAATATAGACTGGGGGCTGTGGGGGCTGCAGAGCGTTTACTTACCTCTCCTGCAGCTCCTGTCAGCTCCCTCCTCCTCCGCGCCGGTCCGGTCAGCTCCCCTGTCAGCTCCCAGTGTAAGTCTCGCGAGAGCCGCGGGGTCATAGTGCGGCTCTTGCGAGACTTACAGTGTGAGCTGACAGGGGAGCTGACCGGACCGGCGCGGAGGAGAAGGGAGCTGACAGGAGCTGGTAAAATATAGGTAAAAATATTTACCTACAAAGGGTTATCAAAAGTGCTACAAATAAGCCTAATTAATAAAGCTGGTATATTAATATTTTAAGCACCTGTCTGGATAATCCAATGGTTATCCATTATCTATACTAGGTAGAGGAGTTGCCTTACACGGCTAGTATATTTCACTTGCACTGGAGATATATGTGGTTTGTGTATGTATTGGTGCATGCAGAGTGGACTGTGATCCCATTTATCTCAGGATACGGATTATATTTTTCCAGTTTTTACCTCGTCCACTTTATTGTGGTTTAGGTGAATCTTTCCTGTGTTGTTATTAGTAGGGTTAAGCCCTTTGGACACTACTGGAGTGCCTACACTGGTGTATAGGTCCCAAGAAGTAATCTCTTGGATATCTTATTCTTTTTACTAGCCGTATCAATAAAAAAATAAGACTGTTTATGAAATATTTTTTAATGATTGAAATATGCTATTTATAATTGTACATGATAAAAAAACACTTTTTATCTAAAACCCTAAAAAACAGAATGAAAGCAATCCTGGGTAGTATCATCTTTTTAAATAAGTCATTGTTTGCCAAACATAAAAGATACATTTGTGGTTGTTCACTAACTGGGAATTATCATATATTGACCATGAAATGTCCTATTCTAGGTCAAATTAGACAAATCGGAGGAATTTTCCAAGTCAGTTAAGTTTAAAAATTGACTTAAGATGTTCATTTAGCTTGAAATATCGACCAAGGCTCAGATAAAAGATGGTTAAAAGTCATGTGGCTCTGAAAATTTCTGTAGGGAGAATTATTTTATGCAGACATAACAGATGAGTAATCTGAAGATAATATGCAGGGACCTGTGCATCTTTATAACTATCAGCTCCATATACAGAATCAATAATGCATACCGCGAGTGAGTGATGAGATAATAAGAGACAGAGGAGCAGCTGAAAGAGGCATGTTCGAAGGAAAGCAATCAGACGGAAATTAAATTTAAAAAGACAGGGAAATACCTTATATGGCAATAGAGAGATTAATAAAACCAGTGGTTAAAGAGACAGAGACTGGTATCGGAGAAAAGTTAACCATGTGTCAGATATTCTAGAAAGGGGCAATGTGTCTGGATACGATGTAAATGCAAACACCAGAAAAGAAGTTGAGGTGGGAGGTGGAAAGGAACAAGACGGCAGAAAATAATGAGAAATAAATAAGGGAAATGTAATAACTGAGCTGTGAATGAAATCAGAGGAGTTTAAGTGAGGACAAGCGAGGTGTCAGTGTGAGCAAGTGTGTGGGCTGTTTGTTAATAAACACAGTTACAGAAACAAAACCCATATACATTTATAATAAAAAAAACTATATCAAAAGAGCATTTGTAATTCTATTCAACCAGTCTACTAGTTTTATAACATTTTAGCACTGGTGTATCTCTTTAACTATTTCTATATAGTTAGGGGGTATAGAAATAGTTAAGGGGGCTGACTCCCATTCCCGGACAGGCTGCCGGCCATCAATCAGCCAGCCCACTGAGGGCTGCAGAAGCAGAGTTCCTGCAGGGCCCTAGTGCCCTGAGTGTAGCGTAAGCACATCTAGTGATGTGATCACCCTACAATTTTTCAGACAATTCCCTAATATCCCGAAAAGCTGGACTGCCCTGCTGAAATCTGGATAGTTGGGAGACATGCTTTATTTTTACTTATAGCCTAACAGTGCTAAAGCATAAGAAAAATTGCTGCCAATTATCCTCACATCTAAAATTCACTTAAGAATTAATATATTGGGAAGAACCAATGCATCACAAAGTTAAACACAATAATAATGATAATGTGTGATCACTACATGTCTCTTTATATCCTTTTTTTTAATGCATTTCCTCCTGCCATCTAGTCAAAAAAAATAAAAATTGCAATTTGATTAAAAAGCCAGATAGTACAGGTAGGCTAAACCTGTAGGATTAATTACTAAGGGGTGAATTCAAAGTGAATTCTACAGTGAATACTGAGCTTAAGGCCAAATTAGACGAAGAGGAAGCATAACTGACTTTTTTCCAGTTCAGCAATTTGGGCCTTAAATTCGAAATTAAAGGGGCACTATAGTCACCAAAACAACTTTAGCTTAATAAGTCAGTTTTGGTGTATAGATCATGTCCCTGCAGTCTCACTGCTCAATTATCTGCCATTTAGGAGTTTAAAAAACAACTTTTGTTTATGCAGCCCTCGACACACCTCCCTGCATGTGACTTACACAGCCTTCCTAAACACTTCCTGTAAGAGTCATCTAATATTTACACTTCCCTTGCAAATTCTGTTTAATTTAAAATGTATAATCGTCTGCTCTGTTAATAGCTTGCTACACCCTGCAGGAGCCTCATGTAGGTTATTAAAGGTTAATTTACAGAGCCAGAGATAACAACTTTTAATGTAAGTTACATCTGATTGAAAATGAAACCATTTATTTTCATGCAGACTATTTCAGTCACAAAAAGTCAAACAAAAGTGATTTAACTCATTAATGGCAGAGAATTGAGCAGTGAGATGTCCGAGGTATGCCCTATACCAGGCATAGGCAACCTTCGGCACTCCAGATGTTTTGGACTACACCTCCCATTATGCTTTGCCAGCACTATGGGTGTCGGAGCATTATGGGGGATGTAGTCCAAAACATCTGGAGTGCCGAAGGTTGCCTATCCCTGCCCTATACACTAAAATTGCATCATTAAGCTAAAGTTGATTTGATGCCTACAGTATCCCTTTAGCTTTGAATTCTCACTATGGTGCATTTTGAAAACCCTGATAATATTTTTGGCTGATAATTATATATGTAATATTATTAATACTGCTTATAATATTTTGGTATTCTTATCCTGGTAGAGCAGGATACAGTAACCAACCAAGGCATTTGAGTCACAGAAGAATATGAACAGATATAGCTATTTATCCTCAAGCAAAATACAGTAAATACCACATTTAGAATTCAGTGTTGGGTTAGACTAATCAAACTACAATATAACTATTATGAAAAAGAAGATGTTTTAACCTTATTAATGCTAACATTTTTGCATTCTGAGTTGTCTCAGGACTGAACAACCTCAGTTATAACCAGAAGTCCCCCACGGCATAATTTAAAAACAGAAAATAGCTATAACTTGCCCCTTTGACTACAAATCCATGTTTTAACAAACAGAACAATATGTAAGAAACCAGCAAATCTAATTCACAAATAAATCTGGTGCAGATCTTGCAAATGCAGTATAAATAGGTCTATGTACTTACAACATAATAAACTAAATATGTAAATAAATATTATTGGTAAAATCCCTTTAATTATATTTTCTCTGTATTTACAAATGAGATAGTTGACATCGCAGAGCTTTCTGAAGTGCACATCTATATGACTGACTGAGAATTTTGGGATGTAAAATCACAGACAACTGCAGAAAAGATTAGCCATCAAAAAAAACGCACAATCTTTAGTGATCTACGATCCAACAGCATCATCTACTGGTCACAAAATGCCATTCTTTAATATTTATGTGTCTGGATATTGATTTGTATACCATGTATAATGTTATTTTAGGATTTGGTTAGCGATTTGGAAATATTGGATCAATGTTGCTAAATTATTGCCATCGTTATTATTATATAAAAGATTAATGGAAGGCAACACGTTAACTGCTGCTCACTTTGGAGGTGTATTTAGGGCACACTTGTATTGCTAGTTAGATTATTATTATTATTGTGTAATTCTTGTCTTATAATAATATGCTGAGTAAGCAACTATCCCCACTTACTTTTTACATTTTTAGTGTAAGATCTCTTAATGCCTGTACCTTAATTTATTCTGATTCTGAGTACTGCATATAGTCTCTGGATAGTTATTCATTCTGAAAGACTCACATTCTGACTCTGTTTTTAATGAGTCACTGTTTCTTTGCAGTTGTGGATTCATAAATATAGAACACTAAAAAGCACAACCTAAAAAGTACAAAGGGAGACCAAAAGTGCAGACTAAAAAATAAAAACATAAAATAAAAGAATAACTAAAATGCACTCACAAACAAAGGTATAAATGGGCACGGTATAGTCAGTCTTCTTAAAATGCTTCTTCTCTTCTCAGTGTAGAGATGGATGAAAATAACAGTAGTAAAAGGGCTCTTCAAATCAAACTCGATGTCTTCCACCAAAGAAAGATATAACCATCAGGATATAGAGACACGAGAGATGGAGAGATCCACAATAAAAAAATATAAATAATCAAAAGCTTGCCACCTATATGCGTTTCGTCTCAATGACTTCATCAGGGGCTTGTGGCAACAATATACGGTATATTGTTGCCACAAGCCCCTGATGAAGTCATTGAGACGAAACGCGTAGGGTGGCAAGCTTTTGATTATTTATATTTTTTTATTGTGGATCTCTCCATCTCTCGTGTCTCTATATCCTGATGGTTATATCTTTCTTTGGTGGAAGACATCGAGTTTGATTTGAAGAGCCCTTTTACTACTGTTATTTTCATCCATCTCTACACTGAGAAGAGAAGAAGCATTTTAAGAAGACTGACTATACCGTGCCCATTTATACCTTTGTTTGTGAGTGCATTTTAGTTATTCTTTTATTTTATGTTTTTATTTTTTAGTCTGCACTATTGGTCTCCCTTTGTACTTTTTAGGTTGTGCTTTTTAGTGTTCTATATTTATGATTGTGAAGACATTGAGGAGTCTTTGCACTTCCTAATTTGGGGTATTTATATTTTATATCTTTTCCCCATTTGATAGCCACAAGGGTTGTTTTGCATTTGTTTGCAAATCACTATATTTTGTCTGTGGATTCATAAAAGTTTGCCTAATGTTTAGTCATAAAAATGTAATCAAAAGTCAGTATGTATTGCAATCAATAGTAGTAGCAGTGAATTGGTGAATTTTACAACATATCGTCCAAAACAAACTCACAGATTTTGGTTAGCTGATGCGAGCAAGCATCACTGAAAAAAGTATGTATGTAATATTCTGATGAACTGACTCAATCTGCAAAGTAAGCTGTCTCAGGAGGGCAACTATGGCAGCCAAGAACAAAACACACACTACTGCATAGCTCCCACATTAAAGGGACACTCCACTGCCCATATTCAAAATAAACAAAAATAAATCATTGTTTAGTAGTAAATGAAAACTTGCATGTATTTAATTATACATAGTTTCATTAGGGATATATTTAAAAACAGCTTACTTAAACTGCAGTTCTCTTGCCTGCTGCATTTGCAAGCCCCTCCCCTTCTAACCTCACCCAGACTTTCTGTGGCTGACCAATCACAGACTTCCCAATGCAGCTCAATGAGAAGTCTTTGCAAAGCACATGTTCTGAATAATTGCTGTCCCTTGACTTTAGCTCCATTAAGCTATCCAAACCAGAAAGTAACAGGACATGTTGTCTACTTGACAGCCAGGGGGGGTGTAACCAGGTTAATTTATAAAAGTGCCACTTTGTATTGAAATGTGCACTTATTGTAAAATAAAAAAATAGGACACACTTTTCACACATAAAGCTTTACAGCAAGCTAAAATGATTTAGAGGCCTGAGGTGTCCCTTTAAGTGTATTATTTAGTGATTGTTTCTTGAACATAACACTACTTTTTTCAAAGTATAAATTTTATAACACTACTTTTTACAAAATGCACATACTTCCATTTTGTGATACAGTACATGAAAAGTCGGCAAGAAAAGCTTTAAAGTCCTGGCCCATAACCCATTAATAGTTTATGGAAATCCAGCAGTATGCTCCCCTGCCTAAAATAACAGTCCTTATTGAAGATGGCACTTAATAAAAACGTAAAGTACTTTTATATAGCTGCCTTGGGTACATTTTTAGTGTTCTGACAAAATACTCTTTCCTGCTTCTGCTTCTAAAGTGAAAATCAAAGAATGTTATCAGTGATCTTTGCTCTTTACTTAAAAATAAGTTATCAGTCTATTATAGGCTTAATCAGACTTTATCTGTAGCAGCATCATTCAGCTGATACAATGAGAGTGTAGCAAACTAAAAAAAAAAAATCTGACTTTCCTTTTCTTTCTACGACTCTGACTCCATTATGATGTTGTTCAGTTCTGATCCAATTCTTTTACTTTACAAGCTAAAATATATTTGTTTCTGACTTCCCTCTACTTTCTACAATTCTGACTCCAATATAATTTTGTTTAGTTTTGATCTAACACTTTACTTTGCCTGAAAAGTTTAATATGTTGCATCCATTTGAATCCTGGTAAAACTCACACTTACTACGGTTACAACGCTCCATCTGCTGCAAAGGGAAACAATAAGCAACAACTTTAACTGTATGAGTTTTGGTGTATTGCTCATGCCCCTACAGTTTCACTGCTCAATTCTCTCCATTTAGGAGTTAAATAACTTTTTTCTCTTTTTACGGCCCTAGCCACACCTCCCCTGCTATGACTCACACAGCCTAAATCAGTGTTTCCCAACCCAGTCCTCAAGGCACACCTACCAGTCCAGGATTTAACCCCTTAACGCCGTTACGGCGTTCTATGCCGTCGCGGCTTTAAGGGGCTTTAAAGCCGTTGCGGCGGCATAGAACGCCGTAACGGCTGAAGCCCCCAGGAGGTAAGCTATACTTACCTCCGCCGCGATCCTCTTCTGGGGGTCTGCCTGAGAGCCCAGGCAGCCCCCCTCCGGCAAATGACGCCCCCGGGGGCCATGTGATCGCTCTCAAAGAGCGATCACATGGCCCCCTATAGCTGGCTATGGATCTGCCAGCAGGGGGACTGTCTAAAATATTAGAGAGTCCCCCTGCTGGTAGGTAGTGTAAAAAAAAAATTAAATACACATGTTAAAATAAAATACAAGTATTTATATATATATAATATATGTATATATATTATATATGTAATATATATACATATTATATATATGTAACGTCATACGTAATGTATTTTAATATTTATATTAGTATTAAAATACACTTAGAATGACGTTACATATATAATATGTATATATATATTATATATATAATAGATCTACATATATATATTATATATATATATACGTATAATTACAATAATAAATAAATAAAATAATAAAATAAATAAATAAAATATTGAAACAAAATTTAAAATAAATTATATATTCATATGTAATTTCATTCTAACTGTATTTTGTTATTAATATATATATATTGGAAACAGAATACACTTAGAATGACATTCTATATATATCTATCTATATATAAAATACAAATAACCGCAAATATATATAGATAGATAAATACATATAATTACATGAAAGATTACATTAGTATACACGTAGAATTTAAATACCTATAAATGCATATATATTAAAATTCTACGTGTATATTTAAGTAATTTTTTAACATAATTATGTCATTTAATTAATTAAAATTTGATTGACATGCCTGACAACACAGGGAGAAAGTGCAGAGAATTTAATTCGCAAGCACTATATTTGACCCTGTAACTCTCCAAGACACCATAAAACCTGTATATAGGGGGTACTGTTTTACTCGGGAGACTTCGCTGAACTCAAATATTAGTGTTTCAAACTGGTAAATTGTATTACAACGATGATATTTTAAGTAAAAGTGACGTTTTTTGCATTTTTTTACAAACAAACTGCACTTTTATGGACTATATTATTGTTGTAATATGTTTTACTGTTTTAAAACACTAATATTTGTGTTTAGTGAAGTCTCCCAAGAATAACAGTACCCCCCATGTACAGGTTTTATGGTGTTTTGGAAATTTAGAGAGTCACATATAAGGCTTGCATTTCATTTTTTTGACATTGAAATTTGCCAGATTGGTTATGTTGCCTTTGAGACCGTATGGTAGCCCAGGAATAAGAATTACCCCCATGATGGCATACCATTTGCAAAAGTAGACAACCCAAGGTATTGCAAATGGGGTATGTCCAGTCATTTTTAGTAGCCACTTAGTCACAAACACTGGCCAAATATTAGTTTTTTGCTTTTTTCACATATGAACGCTAACTTTGGCCAGTGTTTGTGACTAAGTGGCTACTAAAAAAGACTAAACATACCCCACGTTCAATACCTTGGGTTGTCTACTTTTTCAAATGGTATGCCATTATGGGGGTAATTCTCATTCCTGGGCTACCACACCGTCTCAAAGGTAACATTACTAATCTGGCAAATTTCAATTTGAAAATGGAACGTTCTATATTTGACCCTGTAACTTTCCAAAACACCATAAAACCTGTTAATGGGGGGTACTGTTGTACTCGTGAGACATCGCTGATTACAAATATGTGCATTTTGTTGCAGTAAAACCTAACAGTATTATGACATTTACAGCTAAAATGTGAGGCGGAACTACAAATTAAAAAAAAAAATTCTAATTTCTTACAGTTTTTTTTTATTTTATTCATAATAAATTGTTTCATATATAAATATTTTATATGAAATGAAAGCCCTGTTTCTCCTGAACAAAATGATATATAATAAGTGTGGGTGCATTTAATATGAAAGAGGTGAATTACGGTTGAACAGACATATAGCGCAAATTCCAGTTTTTGTTTACGTTTTGTTTTGATCAGAACGTGCACTATTGACTCCGTCCTGAAGGGGTTAAGGATTACCCAGTTTTGTCTAAGGTGTTTTTAGAAAAAAAAAGAAAAAACACCTTAGACACAACTGGGTCACCCCTAAATCCTGGACTGGTAGGTGTGCCTTGAGGACTGGGTTGGGAAACACTGGCCTAAATGAATAAATGGTGTTATAAGTGCTTATCTCCTGCTCTGTTAATTGAAATTTAATCATATGCACAAGGCTCTTCAGAATCTAGCAGGCAATTAACAGAGAAGGAGACAAGGAAATCTAAATTAAAGAGTTACTCCAAGCTTTAAGACTACTTAAATTTCTGTAATGGTGCCTGGAGTCTGTATGTGCAGTGTTTTGCTATAGAATGCTACACATACACAGAATAACCCCTCTGCTGCTGGAGGAATAACTCCACATTCGGCAGCGTCATTGTTGAGTCATCAGCCAGTCTCACTAGAGGTCCAGGCTGGATAATGTTAATTCTGTGCAACTTTCTGAGCACCATGGAGCATCAGATCCCAGTAGGTACCCAATTAAATTGGAAAATCATTGCTAATTGTATTCTTATCGTCTATATATTACTATTGTTCTCCATTTTGAAAGAAACAATGTATTTTTTTATATGTATATTACCACCCAGCAGGGCACAGCCAGTCACAAATGTAACAGTTGTTGGTGATCTTTCTAAACTTACTCAGTTCTGTGTTCTTACTCTCTATTACAGTTTTTTTCAAAAGCAATTTTGTATTCTTTACATATACCAGTTAGTCTTCCTCACTACAGTTATGTTTTGTACTATGGGCATACAGGTATATATTGAAAATTATCTTGGGTAAGTGTGATATATTATGTCAGATTTTAATTATTATTTTAGGTCATCCTGTTTCTTATAAAGTCCTAAGATTAATTCATAACAACAGGGTGGGGGTTACTGCTGCTTACATTACCAATTCCTAGTTTCAATAAAATATATCCCTCTGTATCCCACTATAAGCTCTCTTTTGCAGGACTCTCTTCACTTTATATTTCTGTTAATTCTTGTCGTTCGTCTCATATATGCAGCCTATAGCCCACAGTAAACATGGAGTACTGGTGCAGAACATATGAATAATAATATTATATCACCAAATAGTTGGTGAGAAAGATTCAACTCAACAGAATGATTTTTTCTTGTTACCTGTACACATATATTTATGATATAAAAACCACCAGAAACAATAACTGTGTGTTCTGTTGGTGGTTCCACCTTCTAAACACTTGGTTGAAGTGCAGCGCTCTCGTGAAGATCGTATAATAAAAAATACACACTTACCCCTTAGTATAATTAGGGGCTACACGTGTGAAGAAAAGAAGAACAAAAAATAATGTGATATTGTATATAAATTTAAAGTGCAGTTAGTGCAGTGAGTGAAAACAAACTCACATTTTTTAGAGCCTTTTCTATGGGTATAGGCTCTAAACACTTTGGCTTCTGTGCCTTTAAGGTGGCAAACAAATAAGTCAAGACAAAAATCAAAAAATTATGTTTTATCTCAATACTGTCGCCCCCTTTGTGCTTAATGCAGATTTTGAACTGTGCCATGTTTTGTTAAAATACCCAATTTTTTTGAAATGTAATTTTTATTTTATTTTTAGCCTTATATTTATTAACATAAAGAGTTATAAATAAAGTATATTTTATGTGTATATATTAATACATATGGATTTGAGCATACAATATATCTTGCCACTGTGAGGAAGTATATTATTTGATATCTTGATCTATTTAACATAAGACAATACATAATAGATGAATATACATGTTTATTAGTGGTATTTATTATTTAAATGAACATCTCACTCATAAAGATCTTTATTTCCCATTTTTTTTCCTGTTTTTACTTTATGAGCTATATTATATGACTTGAATGAAACCAGAACGCATGGAAACAGCAGTTCGCCATGAGAATGGTGGGCGGAAGTGACGTGGGATCTGTCTAATGCCGAGCGCATCCTGGGTTTGGTAGTTTGTGGAAGATACCAGAATTGACGGAATACCCGATATCGAGGTACTTGTTCCCACCTCCAAATGAGTACATCATACGTGAGACACCTGGGAAAATACATAACAATTGGACGCAGCACAAAAGAGGCGGGAGATTCAAGCGTACTTCAGGGCGGACAGCAGGATATGGAGCATTACCGATTGAGAATGCCGACACGACGGGCAAAACGCGTCTTGGTATCAGAGAGGAAATTGAGGGCTTATATTAATTTATTCTTTGGTATTTTACTGTGTTTTATAATTTTAATCAATTTGGAAATAAATCCTATTAAAAAAACTAATTTATCCTTAGCTCTATGCTGCATCCTGGTTCCAGAGAAGTCTTGTCAGCCTTCAACTTGACACAATACCTGCACACTTAGAGCCAGTTACCAAAAGGTTCTAAGAAAGGTGAGCACTTACCTGATAAATATATTCCAGTAGTTGTTATATACTACACCCAGAGGTTTCCTGTATCTGCTTTTCTTTCCTTTATGATATATAGATATGCACAAGGAAAAAAGAACATATTAATAGAAGTAAAGGTTCCACCTGAAAGGCACGGAAGCCAAAGTGTTTAGAGCCTACACCCATAGAAAAGGCTCTATAAAATGTGAGTTTGTTTTCACTTACTGCACTAACTGCACATTAAATTTATATACAATGTCACACTATTTTTTGTTCTTCTCCTTTTCTTCACATATCTAACCCCCAATCAGGGCCGGACTGGGGAAAAAAAATTGGCGGTAACCGCGGCAACGCTCCCATCTCACCATAGGAGTCCAGTGGAACTGCAAGCCAGAGCTCCCTGGGTCCTCTCCTATCTCCCTCTCTCCCCAGCCTGCTGTTGCTTTTTACTGCATGTGGCCCGGTGAGGGAGATCTTTGATCTCCCCACCGGCCCATGAAGGCACATAGCACAGTCGGTGCTTGGATAGTGCTGGTTCTGCATGGACCGGCTAGGGAGATCCTGTGATCTCCCCTGCCGGCCTTGGCCCATGGCCATCACGGCCACCGGGCTTTTGCCCGATGGCCAGTCTGGGCCTGCCCCCAATTATACTAAGGGGTAAGTGTGTATTTTGTAATACGACATTCACGAGAGCTAAGTGTTTGGAAGGTGGAAACACCAAACAAACACACAGTTATTGTTTCTGGTGGTTTTTAAATCCTATAGTGGGAAGTTGGAGTACCCACAAAGTGTTTTCAGCAGCTTCCCAAAAATATATATTACAAAGAGAAGCGCCATTTTTCCACACTTATTATTTATTTTTATATATGTATGATATATCTATATACAAGAAACTCAAATTTAAGAGTGATTCACAAAGTTTAGAAATTCCATTATACAATTCAGAGCATGTTAGGTCCCAGAATAGTTATTGGGGCTTTCCTATATATTTTTTCTATGGCAGTCACCACAAACAAAAAAACAGAAATGCTTATTGAGATGAAATACAAAGACTTTAGGATACATATACTCATAATTCCTTGTGTACTTGTAAATTTGTTAAGAAAATCTTAGGACTAGCTGACTGTTAGCAAGGTCCTCATTAAGGTCAATCAATCAACAAAAATTTAGGGAATTAAAGCACAATCGCCAAATGGCCGGCCTGTGTTTTCATAATTTATGATGTCATCTGGAACTTTAATTAGTGTTTATGATTTAGATGTATATGTATATTAATTAAAAACTGGGAGAAACTGAAGAACTCTCAAGTACAGGGATACCACGTGGGTTAGAATATGACTGAATATAACTGCAAAGAGAATCACAACCTTTTCTCATTTGCTAGCGCAGCATATAAAAGCCTTAAAATGTTTACTCTGTCATACACAAGAGGTACAGTTTATTAAGTGTGTAATAGCACCAGAGAAAAGAATGAAAAAGTAAAAGTTCATCATATGAATATAATTGAAAAGCCCTGTACTGGCAAAGTGCCACAAAATGAAGCACCATAATTCTAGATACTTCTGTATTGCCTTATTTTTGTAACTGATTTTAAAAATGTTAGTGTGACAGTTCCCCTTTAATACTTGCTGGGTTTGCACATGTTGCTAATTGTCCTGGTTAAAACTGAATATTAGTCTGTGTGCTATAGAGTGTTGGAGGACACTATCCCAAGTACAACTTATAAAACAGAGGGAAACAGAATGTGGTCTACAATTTTCAGAAGGAAATTGGGTGGCATCCATCTTAAAGGTTATCAGTAAGTGCTATCATCATGTTGAGGCTGCCATGTTACTTACCTGATCAACACGCCACTCTAACTTTCCCAAGCGTACTGCAGGAAGTACCGCCTCCTGGTTGACTTCTGCCTTCCTGATCGGTGCTTACTTTTGACTTCTCAAATGCTCTTAGACTGTCTGATAGAGAGAGAGAAGCTGCATGCTTATGGCACCCCTCTACTTATACTGATATGATGCCTAATGTAATTTCCTGTTCTGGCAGTGCCATGTCATCACTGCAACCCCTTTCCCACACTTTTTGGGTTGTAGGGGTGACATGGACCAAACAGTGTCCACGTCAGTGTCTAAATAAAGCTTTATCCCCATAGTCATTGCCTTTTTGTGGTCTCCTCTTGGTTCCTCATATAGTGCATTATATGTTCCCTGTTTTTCTGGTTATTCGATTTTGGCTTGTTTACTGACTTTTCTGACTTCTGTAATCCTGACCTGGCTAGTTATATTGTATTTCTGTATTGCTCCTGATCCTGATCTTGGCTAGTTTGTAAATTAAACACAGCCTTTCTAAGGTCCGGTAATATGTCCTTTCTTTCTTCATATTCCTGACCTATGCCTGTAAGTTGAGTAGTGCAGTTGTGATAGTGGCCCATCATAAATGTTGTGACCTAGAGGCCTATCATTGGTATTAGATGCCCAGTAGGTTACATTAAATTAATGAGTCTATGCCTGTTAGAGATGTGGGACTGAAGAGGGCACCATGCTTCAAACTTGGGGGGTCGTGAACCACATTACAACCATTTTGGAGAGAGATGGCTCAGTTATTGACCTCTTTGTCCCCCCAACTTTCTCCAGTTGACCACTTTTGCTACATGCTGCTGATATTCCTTACAGCCTTCTTCCACTAATCCAAAGTATTAGTTTCACACATTATATTAGCTGCAAGACCATTTAGTAGCACTTAAATGGAAGCAACCCATTAGACCTTCCCTGCCCGGACTAATTGACAAAGTCAATCTAAACTTAACGTACAAAACAATGTGTATGGAATAGGCAACTCAAAGACTAAAACTAGACAGTGTTTTGCAGCCATGGGTCTAGACATTGGCCACCACACACAAAATCTAAAGCACTTGGTATGAAACGATGCACCTATGTCCATATAGTGTAATATCAGATATTTATGTTTTTGATTTTTGATTTTCATTTTTATTTCTGTTCAATGTATTAATCTTATTTTCATTAGCATTGATTACGGCAAAGTGTTTGTATACCTGTAATCATGCAAATTAAATAAACAACATGTTTAATAGAAACTGATTATTACAACATTACTTATTGCTCATTCTTGTCCTGTGGATAAGTATGTAAATATGGTTACAGAACGATATTAAGTTAAAACAGCAGTATTCTGGGTTGCCCCTAGGTGGCACTGTGAAACAGTAAAAGAAGCAGTTCTAGAGCTTGATTTAGATTTTTATTGTAGATGCAACATTTTACCTGTAGAGATTGGTGTGGAAATAAAAGTTACGGGGGTCCTAATCAGGGCCGGATTAACATAGGGGCTGATGGAGCTGCAGCTCCAGGCCCAGGCCCATGGAATAGGCCCATTTAAAAAAAAAAAAAAAATTTTTTTTTTTTACTTTTTTTTTTTTCTTACACACTACTCTTAGGTTTGCCACCTGGCTGGTATTTTAATGGCACAGTCGGTATTTGAGGCTGCCTGGCACAGCCGGTATTGCAGTAATACCGGCAATACAAATGCAGGTCATTTTCTTAGTATAAATGGACATTACTCTGCAATACCAGCACCGGCCAGTAGGGGTCACTGTGTGTGGAGAGAGGCAGGGATAGGAAGTTACAGCATATCCCTGCCTCTCTCTACTACTCACTGATCCGTGGGGGAGCAGCTACACAGCACAGAGAGTCCAGACAGCAGCTGTACAGCTCAGGTAAGTGAGGGATAGGGTGAAAGGCTGCAGGGAGACATGGGGACACTAAGACACTAGAGGACACATGGGGACACATACACTAGGGTACACTGGGAGACCTGGGGACACTGAGATACTTGGGGACACTGGAAAACATGGTGACACTGAGACACTAGGGGGCACTGTGAGACATGGGGACGCTGAGACACATGGGGACAATGAGACATAGGGACATTGGGAGAAGCTGAGACATTGGGACGCGGAGATTCTAGGGACACAGTGTCCCCATGTCCCCCAGCCAGTGTCCCCATGGCTCTCAGTTTCCCCTAGTCTCCCAGTCTCTGTGTCCCCATATCTCTGTGTCCCTATTGACTCAGAGTCCCTATGTCTCCCAGTGTCCCCATGTCTCCCAGCCAGTGTCCTCAGTGTCCCCATGTCTCCCAGTGTCCACAAGTCTCCCAGTGTCTGTGTCCACATGTCTTCCAGTGTCCCCATGTCTCCCATGTCTATGTCCACAAGTGTCCCCATGTCTCCTAGTGTCCCCAAGTGTCTGTCTCCCAGTCATAGTGTCCATAGTGTCCCAGTATCCCCTAGTCTCCCAGTGTCCCCTAGTCTCCCACTGTCTGTGTTCCCATGTCTCTCAGTGTCCCTAGTGTCTTAATTTCCCCAAATGTTTCAGTGTCCCCATGTCTCTGTGTCCCCATGTCTCTGCCCCCATGTCTGTATTCACATGTGCCCCCATGTGTCCCCAGGTCTCTGTGTCCCCAGGTGACTGTGTCCCCATGTCTCACTGTGTCCCCTAGTATCCTAGTGACACACTGAGACATGGGGACAATGGGAGAAATGGGGACACAGACACTGGGAGACTAGGGGACTGGGCTACATGGGGACACTGACACTGTGATACATAGGGACACTGAGACACTGGGTGACTTGCGAGACTGGGAGACAGGGAGACACTGGGAGCAATTCCTCTATACAGCAGAATCAAACTGTGAGTAGTTTGTTGGTGATTTTACAGAATTTTCTCTTATGTCACTCCTTGTGATTTACATCATGTGATGTCACGCATAACTAATTAATTATACAAATGATTAAGGCTGGTATTTTTTTTCCAAGAAAGGTGGAAACCCTAACTACTCTTCACATACTCTTGCTTAAAGGAACACTATAGGGTCAGGAACACAATCATGTATTTCTGACCCTATAATGTAAAAACCACCATCTAGCCCCCCTGGCCCCTTCTTGCCTCCCTAAATATAGTAAAATCTTACTTGTATTCTGTAGTCTGCAGCTGCTGGCTCTGCCTCTGAACTGACTCTGTCTGCTGACAACATCAGAAGTGGTGGTCTGAGCAAATTGCAATGCTTCCCTGTAGGATTGGCTGAGACTGTCAACTAGGCAGATCAGGGGCAGAGCCAGCACAAGTCAAACATAGCCCTGGCCAATCAGCATCTCCTCATAAAGATAAATTGAATCAATGCATCTCTATGAGGAAAGTTCAGTGTCTGAATGCAGAGGGTAGAGACACTGAATGGCAGTGCTGCACACTAGGCAGTACTGCCCCAGGAAGCACCTCTACCCGCCATCTAAGGAGTGGCCAGTGGAGTTATTTTCTCTGAAAAGACATTGTTTACTGCAAAAAGCCTAAAGGGAATGATTCTACTTACCAGAACAAATACAATAATCTGTAGTTGTTCTGGTGACTATAGTGTCCCTTTAAGTTTGTTTAAGAGGGATGTATGGCAACAAAACTTGTATGGACTGGCTGACAATAAAATTAGGTAATTAGGTAATGCAGACTTTGGTTTCTCTAGCACTGTGACATATCCTCTTTCTTCTACACTCACTACACTCACCTTTACTCTGTCCCAGACTATATACCAGGAACGTCTGCCTGCTAATAAGATGATAAGGAGACAATTGCACATGTGAGTGCTAGGGGACAGTCCATAGAAAGCGTGGGGTAGGCGCATCATTTGATGCATTTATGTCAAGCTCTGGGTGCTGCCTGCATAGTATGCCCTTAGTTGGACAGCATTCATGCCAGGCTGGCCTTCCAATTCTTTGGACAGACATGCCCCCTTTTTGGGCATGTTCACCCCTTTTGGCAGGTCTGGTCACGTGATTTGCGTCAGTGGCACACCCTTTTACCCTTCCCTTTGACTTCCTGCTTCACTGGACACTGCTGTTAGGGGTTCTGGATTTACTTGAAAGATGAAAGCATAAATTAGAGAGATATTGGCATAGAGTATGTGTTTTCATATAGCTGCATCCTTTGAGTTTCCCTCCAACGCCATCTCCATCAGATACATGACGCTTGGGAGGTATGTTTTAGTGTTTTTGGTCGATAAGATTCTGTAATTAGGCCCATCATAATTGTCAGCTCCAGGCCCTCTGGGCTCTTAATCTGGCCCTGGTCCTAATAAGTAATCATGTACTGTTTACATATATAAATTGTTAATATTGTGTTTATAGAGTGCTTTGCCTATTGGCGAGTGCTATTGGATAGTCTCTGGATGCTGAGCACTGCAATCATCAATCCTGTACCCAGAAAATTCCTTTTTAATTCCTTCCATGATGCTGGCAAAGCATTATACGAGTTGTAGTTCAGCAACAGCAGGCAATCTATGCCCTGACTACATTTGCTCTAAGCCTTAAGGTGAAAAAAGTATAAATGAATCACATTTAGGCAATATAAACGTGAAATGCTACAAACCAGTAAACCCAATGCACAAAACTAATTATCTATGTAGCCAGTGGGAGATAAGTAAAGCCATAATTGTAATGTCCATTTGCTACAGTCCATGCAAGTATGGCACAATTAGCATGCTCTAGCCCTCATAATTCAATATACTCCTCTAATGGTTTCAAACTACTGTCTACAACTTAAATATATTCATCATTCAACGACAACTATGAAAGTAGTCAAAAATGTGTTGCAATTTTACTGGAGGTAATTACTATATTATTATTAATGCAGGTTTTAGACTATTAGAATGTGGGTTGTATCAGAGATCACAGTTATCATTTATATTACAGTGAATAAATTAAACATTTAATGCAATATCAAATGTAATTACAGGATAGTCCACACAAGGACATTAAAATGTGTTAATATAGAACAATGTAAAGTTAGTTAATTATAGATAAGCTGAAATGTAATTATTGCATTAAGGTTTCATCCCAATGTGGTTTCTAATATCAGCCACAATCAGTAGTGTATTAAAGGGGTTGTGGACCCTGAGTGGCAGGTCGGATGGGGTGCACAGTTCCACTGCACTGTCATCCATTGTAGTGGGGATCATCGGAGAGAATCCTGTATAGCCATGCTACAGGATTGGTAGCCAAGGTTTTAACACAGAGCAGAAGCAGGTTTTTTTATTTTGGAGAGATAGATAGCAGTAGCCATAACACTTGGCGACCATCGTGGAAATAAGTCGGTAATACTGCATGGTAAATATTAAAAGTCTTGTCAGTTAGGGATTCCAACTCTCTAATGTTATATCTAGAAAAACGTGTGTAGAAGTGTCAATAAGTATCGAAGAGAAAATTAAGGCAACATATTATGGACAGATTAGATGAAAAGTAACGGACACCACCACAACAACTACAGCTCATTGGAGGTTGTGTTGCTCTGTGGGTGCCATCCCCAAACTTGTGTCAAATCATTTTAGAGTATCTGACGAAAACAAGGTTCTCTGGGCAAACATAGCTGATCCCCTGCTTGGATAATCAGAAAATAACTTGCACATTAACCAGTACAGCTTTGGACGTCACTACAGACAGTGAACTTGGGGCACTAAAACAATAAGTTGTAGTGATTATCATGCTTAAAATGGATAATATAGGCACCAAAACAACTTTAGCTTAAAGGGAGACTTCAGGCACCAAAACAACATCATCTAAATTAAGTTGTTATTGTGCCTGGAGGCCACTGTTCTCAAAAAGTTTAACCCTTAAGTTGCCTCTAGAGCCTGTCTCCACTACCCCTGGCAGTATCTGTCTTCAGAATTTTTACTTACAATAAGTGAAAGTTCTGAAGCCGGATGCCACCGGGGAGGGTTACTAAAACCAGCTCATGGGTAAAACTGTTTGAGAACGATTTAACCCATTGAAGTAAGAATGCCTCCAGAGGCCTCCTTGCAACATAACAACTTAATTTAGATTAAGTTGTTTTGGTGCCTGGCGTGCCCCTTTAATGTAGCAGTTATAGTGCATAAAACAAACCCCTCAAATCTCACTGCTCAATCCTCTGCCATTTAGGAATGAAATCACTATATTTAATCTGTTGATGCAGTCCTAGCCACACCTTCCCTAGCTGTGACTCATACAGCCAATAAAAAAAAAAATTTCAATCAGCATAGTGTGTTCACTTTAGCAGTTTTTATCTCCCACTCTATTAACTGAACTTTAATCTCACAAAGGAGGCTCCTTCAAGGTATAGAAATTTCTAAACAAAGCAGGAGATAAGAAATTCTAAATGAAACAGAATTGGCAATAAATGAAGTTTAAACATTAGATCTCTCTTTACAGGACATGTGTAAGGAAACTGTAAGTCACATGCAGGGAGGTGTGACTAGGGCTGCATTAGCAAAGCGATTTAACTCCTAAATGGCAGAGAATTGAGAAGTTAGATTGCAGGGGCATGATCTATACACCAAAACCATTCCATTAAAGGTTAAGTTGTTTTGGTGCTTTTAGTGTCCCTTTCAGGATTAATTATTAGGAAGGAGAAGAGCAGACTTGTACTTTGTTCACCAATTTTGTACCTTCTCAGGACTGCTAAGTTAGTTGAAAAATTCAGTTGCTTTACCCATGGTTAGTGATGGGTAAATATTTGTATTTTTATTTTAACACACATTGTGCCAGCCTACACCCACTTTCTTCATTTACCCTTACACTCAAGTAAAGTTCACAACTGTTGGTGCAAATGTGTTAATTTGCATTTCACCAGTGGAGGTGTGCAAAACAGCTTACTGGAAAAGATAGACATGTTTTCTAAGTTTTACTTTGTGAAATTTTAACTCTTCCTTGCCCATTAAAGCATCAATGTTAGCATTGGTGAGTGCAATGTAAAAGAGGGAGGAGAGCATCGAAAAGAGAGGACTAAGACATGGAAGAAATATGGTGAACAATGGGGAGAGGAGGGAAGACAAGTGTCATAAAAGAGGGAGGGAACAATAGAAAAGAGGAAGGCAAGAGCACATTCGATAGGATGTTAGCAAACGAAAAGAGTTAGTGAGAGCCAGGACAGACGCCGGGAGGCAGCAATGGAAAGAGGCAAAGACAAATAAGACGAGCAGTGGAAAGGAGGGAGAACAATAAGGGACTGGGAAGAGCATGAAAAAGAGTTGGGGACTGCATGGAAGGGAGGTGAGGTGCCCAATGGAAAAATATGGGAGACAACAATGACAGTTTAAAAAGAAAATAGTACTAAAATACAATATCAATAAAAAAAAGTCAACACATGCAAGTCAATAATACAGAAAAACAATTTCTAAAAGAATGGTAATACCTTGAAAAAGGCACATTACTGTTCATCATGCCAAGCCATGTAGTTAATTACAGCTTCCCGCACGCCTGATAGCCATGCCAGTCCAACAATGCTGGAATTCCCAGACTAGCTGGCACTAAGGACACCTTTCATTTTGTTGCCCATGCGGCGTTTACCTACTGCATTGAAAATCTGTGATACTTTGAGAATAACCCCAAGGTATTCAGCAGAGTAAACTATTACAGATATCTATCCTACTGAGAGTTAAATTGTAGTTAGCTGTGCACGTCCCGTTAATAAGAAGAGAACAGATGGCTGTAGGTGTAATGATTTTAACACACAGCATTGCTTATGGACATGGAATATATAGTGGGAGAGGAAGACATTGACTCCAAATACAGCCACCTACACTCCACATGGACAGATATGTATATAAACCCAGAAAAAAACACTCTCGCTCGTTCCAGTATGAAAATTCTGATTAACCCGTATCCTGCAGAACTGTTCTGATCGGAGTGATCTGTGCTTTAATACGGCTAACAGCTCCAGCAATAGAATGGTCTGATTACATTTTGTTTGATTGTAGATACAGAGAATCACATCCAAAGAGAAAGTCTTGCGACATAGCATATAAATGCACATAAGCTCTGTCTGGTCTGTGTCTCCACTCTTACAGTAATCGTGGGAGTGGGATACAGACGCAGCATCTCCCCAGTGTCCCCAAAGCTCCACAATACTATTTTTAAATAGAAACTATATATTTTATTGCCTTGATCACTGTATTTTACAGAGCAATTGAGTTCATGCGGCAGTAAAGATCATACGGGTCTGTCCTTTACCATTCTCTTTTTACAATCATGGGGAAAAGAAAACAGCATACACAGAATCACTTAAAGGCTAGTAAATGACCAACCTCGAGGGAAAGGATTGGGCTACAAATAAGATAATGTTGTTAAGAGGGAACTACAGAGGGTAAAATAAATAGAGGGAGTGGGGGTAGAAGAAAGAGAGTTGCTAGGATGGAAGTGGCTGGATTGGAGATGGAGTGTTGGACATAGATGAAGACAAAGACAGAGAGATGGATTGCAGACATGGGGAGAAAATTTCTGGCTACAAGATAGATACAAGAGTTTTCAATACTAGAGAAGCAATCTCTACACTAAACATTTCAAATTCCAGTGAAGAGGCATTATCCAAATGACCATCCATGTAACAAAGAAGGTGAGACCAGCTTGGCAGCTATAGTGTGTCTTTGTTCACTTTTTTGTCTCATTGCAGGCGCTATTTCATACCTCTTAAGTCGCCATGAAGGAATCTGGATGAAGTGGCCACACCACTAGTGACGCCCATAATGGGCAGACCCATCCTGAAAAGAGGTGGTGAGGTTGCGGGTAAGGTAGGCTTACCCTGCCTACTATCAGGCTGCCTGGCTCCTAGCTTTCAGGACCATCCAGAGAATGCTGCCCTAGTACTCCCTGTATGGTCCTAACACCCGCTGCACAGAGCCAGTACGTCTACTAATGCGCTTGTGCTTCCCAGGTACAATTCACTGGTGTCCCCAGATGCAGGACACCAGGGAACTAAAGCAGGATGGAGGAAATGGACCCCAGAAGCAGGACTGTTGCACTAAAAGTGGGACTATTTGGAGGCCTTGCATTGCAGAGAGCCTTAGAAGGGTTAATGCCCCAGGTGGATTAATCTCATAAGAGCAGGCCTTTAGATTGCTAGGATAGGACTTGCCAAAAATGGAGTACATTGTTGTTGTGGTAGGCTTATGCAATTAATGCCTAATGCCTTATTTATTTTACCTAAAACAGGTGTTTTATTATTATTATTATTATTATTTTATTACTTAAATAGTGCCAGCAAATTCCATAGCGCTCTACAATGATGGGTGGACTAACAGACAAGTAATTGTAACCAAAGAAATGGACGCACAGGAACAGAGGGGTTGAGAGCCCTGCTCAATGAGCTTACATGCTAGAGGGAGTGGGGTATAGTGACACAAAAGGTATAAGTAGGGGTAATGAAATAAGTTGCTAGAAAGGTTATCACTGAGAACTTAGTAGGTTATTTTTGACAGTTGCAGGAGAGGAGTCACAGTGGGATGGGGGGATGAAAGCCCGCTAACGGTTTAGATGATATGCTTTCCTGATGAAGTGTGTTTTCAAAGATTTTTTGAAGGAGTGGAGAGGATGAAAATCTAATTTTAGGCTCTAGACTGTCTTCTCTGTCCACAATTTCCATAATACACATATGTAGTGAATGATGTTTTTGTAATGGAGGCTAAATCAACGAAATTCCATTAAAGGAACACTACGGTCACCATAACAACTTTGTTGAAATTAAGTTGTTATGGAGCCAGGAGTCATCTAGGCGCTTTCTTATCTGAAGGGGTTAAACCATTCTCAAACTGTTTAACCCCAAAGGTTGCCTCCAATGTTCACTTTTTAGGCTCCTAAAAATATAGAAACCATTAATGACCTGTTTGTAAAAAATTATATTTTGTTCTTTGGAAACCTTTTGCGATTTTAAATCCAGAATACGTATTGTCCATTTGGATAACTACCCAAAAAGAAACTTAAACTAAATGTAATCCAAATGTCAAAATTACGCCTAAAACAGCAGTTCAGGAAAAATAAATCAACAACTCAACTATAGTCACGGCTTGGCTATCTTAGCCTAAATTGTGTCATTCACATTTAGTTTGGTTAAGTCCAGAGTTAAATGAATAGTTAGATAATGATTCTGGGACCGAAAGCTGAGGGCCTTGTGCCTTTAGTCTGGCAAAATGTGTTATATTCCTGCAATAACAGTTATCATTTATCTGTGGATGCTCCTGGATCTTGTGAAATCCAAGCTTACATAATATTATAGGGAGGATTTTATGAAACGATTTTCTGCGAAAAAGATTCATGTGGACAAGCTATAGGAAGTGTCAGGGGAAATGCTGTATATAACAGGAGCATGAATCAAAACAAATAATTGTATTCATGCCCATTATCTCCAGTGTAACAGAGAGGAACTAGATTTGACCCTGCACAGAACCACCACAAGTAAAGCATCAAATTAGAATGATGCTGATACCCGGACAGAGCAGGTTTATTTTCAGAATGTGTGATGTCAGAGGAAGTGGTAAGGTAAGTGATCTGGCCTCTGGTGTGGAGGGCCAGTCTGCTATTTAAATTGTATGTGAAGGAATTTTCTGTTGAGGTGAAAGCTCTCTTTGATGCACACTACTTTGAAACAAATGAATTAGTGTCCCTTTAAGGGAACACCACAAGCACCATAACCACTACAGAGCACTGTAGTAGATATGTTTCCAGGAGTGCCCTAGCACCCTCATGGTAAGTAGTCAAACCGTTTTTGAATGGTTTGGCTTTATACCTGGGGTCCACCGGGCACTGCTCCCCACCGCCGGAGAGCTGGAAGCTCATATAGAGCTGCTCACTTACAACCAATGAGATAATCCCTACACTGCAGGGTTTAGCTTAAACAGGGGGCTTGTGGTTCTTTCTCAGAAGTAGTGAGGAGCAGAAGCTACATCAAGTAATAAGTTAAGCTTTTGTAAAATGGTTTGGAAACTTACAATATGGGATCCACCTGTCACCATAACAACTGCAGCACATTTTACTAGTTATGGTACTTGGAAAGCTCCTATAAGAAACAGCAAAAAGCACTTCAAGTCTTTCACTAGTACATATGGATATTAGGGTAATGTTTATACTAACACAATATGTTTCATTGTATATTTGTTGGTCTTGCAAAATTACTTATTAAAAAGTCTATAAAACCATTTTCTAAGCTCAATTATGTCCCTTGGACTCAAAATGTCATTAGGCCCAGCTGACTATAGCATGCTCTCCCCACACCAATTTAATCCTGTGTGTTTAGCTTTATTAGGACATGTTTTTATATGAATACTAAGATTCTGCCTTACAATAAGAATACATTTTCCATTACCAGAATCTAACCAGACCTGCCAAGTTCCAATTCATTACATCAATCACATAATGAAGGAGGCAGGGATTAGTTTGACATACACTCAAGCTCAGATGTAAATCAAGCATATCATGACTGACTCTTGTTTTAAATTACAATGCACCAAGATATTCTGAGTCAGTCCTATGTTTTAAAGGGACACTATAGTCACCAGAACAACTACAGCTTAATGTATTTGTTCTGGTGAGTAGAATCATTACCTTCAGGCTTTTTGCAGTAAACACTGTCTTTTCAGAGAAAATGCAGTGTTTACTTTAGAGCCTAAGGATAACTCCACTGGCCACTCCTCAGATGGCTGCTAGAGGTCCTCCCTGGGCAGTGCTGCACAGTGAGCAGCACTGCCATTCAGGGTGTCTTCACTCTCTGCATGGAGACACTAAACTTTCCTCATAGAGATCCATTGATTCAATTCATCTCTATGAGGAGATGCTGATTGGCCAGGACTATGTTTGACTTATGCTGGCTCTGCCCCTGATCTGCCTCCTTGACAGTCTCAGCCAATCCTATGGGGAAGCATTGTGATTGGATCAGGCCACCACTTCGCATGATGTCAGTAGACAGCAGGCAGGTCGAGAGGCAGACAGGGGCAGAGGCAGCAGCTACAGACTTGAATACAAGTAAGATTTTACTGCATTTAGGGCGGCAAGGGGGGGGCAGGTGGGCTTGAATACATGTTTGTGTCCCTGACCCTGTAGTGTTTCTTTAAGACTATGATCACTATTATATCATAACCTAGTATTACATTACATATTGCATTGCATCACAGAAATCTACTGAAAGCCTTTAATAAATGGCATTGCAACAGAGTTATGCAAATTAGCATTTTTTTGCAACATTGCTGAGATGCCAATTAAAAATCCATATGCCGGTTATTATGTTATTATTATTATTGTTATTATTTATATAGCGCCAACAAATTCCGCAGCGCTTTACAGTGGGTGGACGAACAAACATGTAGTTGTAACCAGACAAGTTGGACACACAGAAAGTTGAGGGCCCTGCTTAATGAGCTTACATGCTAGAGGGAGTGGGGTAAAATGACACAAAAAGGTAAGGATAGTATTAGACTAATGACAGTTGCAAGAGAGGAATCAGCCAGGAGCTATTAACAGTTTAATTGATACGCTTTTATGAAGAAGTGGGTTTTTAACGATTTTTTGAAGGTGTGGAAACTGGGTGAGCATCTAACGGAGGAGGGAAGTGAGTTCCACAGGAACGGTGCAGCCCTTGAGAAGTCTTGAAGGTGAGCATCAGAGGTGGTGCTTGTTTCCATTAATGTAACTGTTTACATGAGAAAATGTAGTGGGTTGTCATGTAAACCATTATTTTGATGGATACAAAGTACTTGCTTAAGTGAGCTTACATTCTAAAGAAATGCCAGCCAAGAGTGAATATATGTTGAAAATATGTTGAAAGTTTACAATAAATTCTCTATGACTCAGGAAAAGAGCCACATTGATTTAGAAACTTGAATTACTATTTTGAAGGTGAACTATGGTGTTTTTAAATATGTAATTTAGAGTTTGGTGTCCTTTTTTTCTAGCAACCAAAGAATCATAAACATATCTACTTTAAATGCGAGCTTGAGATGTCTGAAAAGGGCAGACTAGATGGTCCGAATTGTTCTTATCTGCCGTCACATTCTATGTTTCTAAGGGCATGACAATGTTTTTGTAACTAGAAGAATGATCCAATATCTTCACAAAATGTCACAGTGTAGTGTTCTGTAATTCATAACAGGCATTGCAAAACGATATCACTGCAAGGCATCTGACCAATCACACGTGTCCAACCAATCAGCAGATAGTGTTTTTTCAAAATCACTGTGGCATCTGAAAAGGTTACCTTTCACCCTTTAAACGCCAGATGAGATGTTCACATAAAGAGTTACAAATACTTTTTACAGTCTCTTAACTGAGTTCTTTATCACCCAATAGCCTCGGTCTCACCAGCATAATGAACATTTTAAATATTACTATATAAGATAAAGAGTAATTTAGGAACTCATTTGGAGAAAAAAATTATATCCTCAACTCAAAAGTATTTGAATTCTGATCAGTTAACCGATTATTTCATATTTCCATTTTATTTGAAAGAGTGACGAGAAAAAGTTGAATGTTATGTATTAATTTCATGTCGTGTAATAATTCACATAATATTCATTTAATTCTTGCAGGCAACGCAGTACTTTCCATTGAACACATTGAATGCAAAGAAACCACCCCCCACAAATCTAGATGCTAGAGCTTTATAACCAAACATGAATGGAAAGTACATATCATCAGAAAATCAATTCTACAGGATGAGGATAGCAGAGGAACAGAATATGTTTTCAACAGAAAGCATTACATTTTTCTCCAAAAAAAACATTACATTTAGTCTGAATTGCAGAACGACAATGGGAATCAGATTTGGCCCAGTTACCATAAGATTTTTATAGAGACATATCCTTATATTCATCAACATAATGAGAGCCTGGACCTATATTGAGTATTTATAGATGTTAATATCTTCAGCTTGTGAGGGACAGATACATCCTTAAATTATTTAAATTTTAAATTAAATAACAATTATGTTTGCATACAAATCACATTTAAGTCCAACAAAGAGAAAAAACAACTTATATGAGAATAATGGGCTTTTAAAACTTTAAATGTTTTATCATTAAGTCTAGAAATATCAATACTTATATAGACAATAAGAGCTGAAGTGCCCATTATATATTTATAATGCACAAAAAGAACAAATAGAAAACCCTTGGAACAGAGATTGCAATGGCAAGAAAGGAACTTAACTCTTTAGATTTTACTAGGAATATTTAAACTTACAGGAACAAAAACATATCATGTTGGAGGTGTGTTAAGCCAGAAGGTAATTGGCCTTTTATTTCTGGCTCCTCTTCATGAGCAGGGAAGGGGAAAGAGGGTGCCCCCGTGTGTGCTATATTTGTATTCTACATGGGGAATGAAGTAGCAACACATTTAACGCACCAGAAGATATTGCTAATATTAGTGTTTTAGCCAGCAAACTTTGTAAATGACCCCCAAAAATGCAGCAATAATTGAGCCGGTTTATCTCATGGACTTATTATTATGTGTTTGATTTTTTGACTAGTCCCAATAGAGTACAGCCACAAATCTATGAATAAAAGGAAGAATATTAAGTGGAAATCTCTATCATACAAGGATCATAATACTAGACAATACTACATCCTATACTAAACCTAAACCCTAACGTGTTCTGCAAATTACATTACGACACAAAATCTTTGAATGGATTCAGAGTAATATATAAACCTGCATTCAGGGCCGGATTAACATAGGGGCTGATGGAGCTGGAGCTCCAGGCCCAGGCCCATGGAATAGGCCCATTTAAAAAAAAAAAATGTATTTTTAAAAAATTTTTTTTTTTTTTTTTTTTTACACACTACTCTTAGGTTTGCCACCTGACTGGTATTTTACTGGCACAGCTGGTATTTGAGGCTGCCTGGCCAGTGCCAGTATTACAGTTATACAGGAATACAAATGCAGGTATTTTTCTCAGTATAAACGGAAATTACTCTGCAATACCAGCACCGGCCAGTAGGAGTCACTGTGTGTGGATAGAGGCAGGGATAGGAAGTTACAGCATATCCCCCCCTGCCTTTCTCTACTACTCACTGATCCGTGGGGGAGCAGCTACACAGCACAGAGAGTCCAGAGAGGAGCTCTACAGCTCAGGTAAGTGAGGGATGGAGAGAGAGGCAGCAGGGAGACATGGGGCACTGAGACACTAGGGGACACCGAGAAACTACGGAACAAATGGGGACACAGACACTAGGGGATACTGGAAGACCTGGGCACACTGAGAAATTTCGGGACACTGGAAAACACGGGGACACTGAGAGAAATGGGGACACTGAGACTGTGAGGCATAGGGACATTGGGACACGGAGACACTAGGGACACAGTGTCCCCTAGTCTCCCAGTGTCTGTGTCCCCATGTCTCAGTGTCCCTAGTGTCTCAGTGTCCCCTAGTCTTCCAGTGTCTGTGCCCCCCGTGTCTCCCAGTGTCTCTAGTGGCTCAGTGTCTCCATGTCTCCCAGTGTCCCCTAGTGTCTCAGTGCCCCATGTCTCCCAGTGTCCCCAAGTGTCTCAGTGTCCCTGGGTCTCTCAGTGACATGGGGACACAGTGAGACATGGGGGCACTGGGAGAAATGGGAACACTGAGACACTGGTAGACTAGGGGACTGGGCGAAATGGGGACACTGACACTGTGATACATAGGGACACTGAGAGACTGGGTGACTTGTGAGACTGAGACACTGGGAGTAATCCATCTATACAGCAGAATCAAACTGTGAGTAGTTTGTTGGTGATTTTTCAGAATTTTCTCGTATGTCACTCCTTGTGATTTACATCATGTGATGTCACGGATAACTAATTAATTATTCAAATGTATAAGGCTGGTATTCTTTTTCAAGAAAGGTGGCAACCCTAACTACTCTTCACACACTCTTGCTTAAAGGAACACTAGAGGGTCAGGAACACAATCATGTATTTCTGACCTTATTATGTTAAAACCACAATTTAGCCCACCTGCCCCCCTCTTGCCTCCCTAAATATAGTAAACTCTTCCTTGTATTCAAGTCTGCGGCTGCTGGCTCTGTCCCTGTCTGCCTCTGAACTGACTCTGTCTGCTGACATCATCAGAAGTGGTGGTCTGCGCAAATTACAATGCTTCCCCATAGGATTGGCTGAGACTGTCAGCTAGGCAGATCAGGCGCAGAGCCAGCACAAGTCAAACATAGCCCTGGCCAATCAGCATCTCCTCATGAAGATAAACTGATTAAATGCATCTCCATGAGGAAAGTTCAGTGTCTGCATGCAGAGGATGGAGACACTGAATGGCGGTGCTGCACACTAGGCAGTACTGCCCCAGGAGGCACCTCTAGCAGCCATCTAAGGAGTGGCCATCAGAGTTATTTTCTCTGAAAAGATAGTGTTTACTGCAAAAAGCCTGGAGGGAATGATTCTACTTACCAGAACAAATACAATAAGCTGTAGTTGTTCTGGTGACTATAGTGTCCCTTTAAGTTTGGAAGCTTAAGAGGGATGCATGAGAACAAAACCTGTGTGGACTGGCTGACAATAAAATAAGTTTAGATAATGCAGACTTTGGTCTCTCTAACACTGTGGCATGTCCCCTTTCTTCTACACTCACTACATACACCTTTTCTCTGTCTCAGACTATATACCAGGAACTTCTGCCTGCTAGTAAGATGATAAGGAGACAAGTGGACATGTGAGTGCTAGTTGATAGTCCTTAGAAAGCGTGGAGTAGGCACATCATTTGATGCATTTATGTCAAGCTCAGGGTACTGCCTGCATAGTATGCCCTTTGTTGGACAGCCTGCATGATTGGCAGGCAGTCTGGCATGCATTCATGCCAGGGTGGCCTTTCAATTCTTTGGACAAACAATACCCCCTTTTTGGGCATTTTCACCCCTTTTGGCAGGTCTGGTCACGTGATTTGCGCCAGTGGCACACTCTTTTACCCTGCACATTGACTTCCTGCTTCACTGGACACTGCTGTTAGGGGATATGGATCTACTTGAAAGATGAAAGCATAAATTAGAGAGAGATTAGCATAGAGTATGTGTTTTCTTATAGCCGCATCCTTTGAGTTTCCCTCCAACACCATCTCCATCAGATACATGATGCTTGGGAGGTATGATTGTTTTAGTGTTTTTGGTCGATAAGATTCTGTAAATAGGCCCATCATAATTGACAGCACCAGGCCCACTGGGCTCTTAATCTGGCCCTGCCTGCATTCATATACTCCACACCTGATTTAATTCAAGCTATACTGTATTAACCCTACACCTAGTATTAACCCAACCTTGCAGCATTAAACCTGCATCCACAGCATTAAAACCTCTTACCCACATACCCTCATAATATGTTGTATAACTAACGCTAACTGTGAAGTATTAAAGTGACACCAACACACATGATGTAATTAGAGGCTCTTTTTTTTCGTAATATTTTAGGGAACTCAGGGCTAACAATGGGAGGCTGCCAAATCAGACTGAAACTTTTCAGTACCACACTTGGGGCTCTAGTTCAGATTAACCCTGCCAACCTGACATTAACATCCCTGTCTTAGTGGCCAGAAACCAAACCGTTACATTTTAGACATGTCTGTGTAATTATATGGGAAAAAGAAGAAAAACTACCACAGCAAGAGGACATAGTCTTAAATAAGGTTTAAAAATAATATCCGGAAGTATTACTTCACTGAGAGGGTAGTGGATGCATGGAATAGCCTTCCAGCTGAAGTGGTAGTGTTAACACAGTGAGGGAGTTTAAGCAAGTGTGGGATAGACATAAGGCTATCCTAGACTTAAGATAAGGCCAGGGACTAATGAAAGTATTTAGAAAAATGTGCAGACTAGTTGGGCCAAGCGGTTCTTATCTCCCGTCACATTGTATGTTTCTATGGAACTCCATTACCCAGATATCAGCTGCTTCAAATTTAGTCATAGATACTCTAACTAAACACAGGCCGTGATATATTTTTATTTTCAAACAAGAAGTGTTAAACATTTTGGTTTCTAAATGAGCAGGTTAAATTACAAAAATAAGAATGAAAAATGATAGATATAACTTGAAACACTGGACCACCAGGGTCATGAAATTCTTTTTCAATTGGCTTGTGTAAATGTGTACACTGTTAAAATATTCCCCACTGTACATAAATAAATCATTATCCAGACTTTATTTGTCTTTCCTGTCATTTCCATCATGGGTGATAACGCATGAAAAGGCAAATATGGAATGTCCCAGTAGGTGCTCCTCGAAATAGTTTTTTTTTTTTCAGATGGTAATTAACCCCTTAACGACCGCTGACGGTTCAGGACCGTCAGCGGTAAAACGTGCGTTTGGACCGCTGACGGTCCTGAACCGTCATAACGGTTTTGGGCTACTTACCTGATCGCCGTCGGTCCCACGGCGGCGATCAGTGCTCCAACCGGTCCAGGGGGGTTGCCTGTCTGCCCAGGCAGTCCCCCTTCGGCAGATCAGGACCCCACGGCCATGTGATCACTCGATCACATGACCGCAATAGGTGTCCATGTGTCTGCCTGCAGGGGGACTGTCTGTGCTGACAGGCAGTCTCCCTGCAAGTGAAAAATCCAAAATAAAGTGTAAAAAAAAAATCTGTGTAAAAAAAAAAAATAATATGTGTATATATATGCTATATATACATGTATTATATCTATATATACCTATATATAATATATGTATATATATCATATATATAATGTCACACTAAGTGTATTTTTATATTTATATATACGTATATAATTATAAAAATACACTTATATTTAAATTACACACGAATATATACAATATATATAATAACTATATATATGGTATATATATATTATTATAAAATACAAATAATATGTTAATAAAAATAAATAAAAAATAAAAATAATTTTTAATAATTAAAAAAAAATTATATATATATTCAGTTTTATTCTAACAGTATTTTGATATTGATATATATTTATATCAAAATATACTTAGAATGTAATGATATATATATCTATGTATAAATAAATAAATAAAAATAATACGAAATATACATATGTCCACATACATAATTACATAAATAATTTCATAAATATACACGTAGACGTCAAATATATAAATATGTATATATATTAAAATTCTACGTGCATATTTATGTAATATTTTTACCTAATTAAGTAATTTTAATGATTGCAATTTGAGGGACCTGCCTGCCAACCCAGGCCAAAAGTCCAGATAATTTAATTTGCTAGCACTGTGTTTAACCCTGTAACTTTCTATGACACCCTAAATCCTGTACATGGGGGTACTGTTTTACTCGGGAGACTTCGCTGAACACAAATATTAGTGTTTCAAAACAGTAAAACATATCACAGCGATGATATTGTCAGTGAAAGTGAAGTTTTTTGCATTTTTCACACACAAACAGCTCTTTCACTGAGGATATTATTGCTGTGATATATTTTACTGTTCTGATACACTAATATTTGTGTTCAGCGAAGTCTCCTGAGTATAACAGTACCCCACATGTAGAGGTTTTATAGTGTTTGTGAAAGTTACAGGGTCAAATATAAGGCTTGATTTTACTTTTTTTTTTTTTTATTGAAATTTGTCAGATTGGTTAGGTTGCCTTTGAGAGCGTATGGTAGCCAAGGAATGAGAATTAGCCCCATGATGGCATACCATTTGCGAAAGAAGACAACCCAAGGTATTGCAAATGGGGTATGTTCAGCTTTTTTTAGTAGCCACTTAGTCACAAACACCGGCCAAAGTTAGCGTTTTTTGCATTTTTAACACACAAACAAATATAAATGCTAACTTTGGCCAGTGTTTGTGACTAGGTGGCTACTAAAAAAAACTGGACATACCCCATTTTGAATACCCTGGGTTGTCTACTTTAAAAAATATGTACATGTTAGGTGTGTTTCGGGGATTTATGACAGATAACGGTGTAACAATGTCACTATTGATACATTTAAAATATATATATATTGAAACAGCAATTTCCTACTTGTATTTATAGGCCTATAACTTGCAAAAAAAAGCAATAAAGCATGTAAACACTGGGTGTTTTTAAACTCGGGACAAAATTTTGAATCTATTTAGCAGTTTTTTTCATTAGCTTTTGTAGATAAGTAAAAGATTTTTCAAGTAAAAGTCCAAAAACATGTTTTTTTTTTTATTTTTCACCATATTTTATTATTTTTTTTAAATACAATATATGACATAATATATATACTGGTATGTAAAGAAAGCCCTTCTTGTCGTGAAAAAAACAGTATATAACTTGTATGGGAACCGTAAATGAGAGAGCGGAAAATTACAGCTAAACACAAACACCACAAAAGTGTTAAAACTGCTCTGGTCCTTAACGTACAAACATCGCAAAAACAGGCCGGTCCTGAAGGGGTTAATTCCCCAGTTTCCTATATTTTGTCAAAATACAAAACAACGAGTATGTACAGTAAGCTTTATAGGTCACAATGTTTGAACCGTATTGTTTGCCCACCTAGAACACTCTGTTAGTGTTCACCGTGCCCATTCTAGCAATATTTTACTACAATGCCAGTTGTTTTCATATAGTACTAATAATGTCTGAATTCCTTCTTTTAACGACTATATGGTTACACACTAACTCGACCTACAACAATTAACTCAATATGAATTATATATTGATATTAATACAATGGACAATCTATTAAAAGCATGCCCCATAAAATTGTTCATATGAATAAACTACATGTGAGAGCAATTAGACAAGTAGAACCTTACTACATATTTTATAAGTATCTTGTTATTCAGTAACTCCTTCTATTTCTACTTGTTTCAGGTTACTCCTCATTCTACCCATGGAACCCAAGTTTATATCTCACCTATGTTTTTAGAAACCATTTTAATCACCTTACATTTACATTCTCTTTGTTCCTTAATCTCATCTCTTCCATCTTTATTTGTACTGTATCTTGAAGTTGAAGTCTCCCCTGCTGTGTTAGTCTGCAGTGCCCTGCTATATCAGGGCTTTATTTAAAGGGACACTATAGTCACCAGAACAACTACAGCTTATTGAATTTGTTCAGGGTTCAGTGAAGTAGGGACAGTAGCTAGGGAAGATTCCCTCCCCAACACCACTTTTAGTGCAAAATCTAAAGTGGTGTATTAGACAAAAATCCAACCTCTCAGCCACCACTACCTAAATCCCTTAGGTAGAATCTGATTAACCTACTCCTATCTCTAAGACATGGTGTGTACTCCTATCTTAAAGACAATTGAATAGTGTCCTCAAGTACCTCTCCATCTAATATTCTGATACTGGGCAGGTGGTGACCAATCCCCTGGTCCAGCAATGACCGACACTGTGGAGCATCAGTGTCCAATACCTGTGAGCTTTTATTAAAGAAGGAACATGTTCCCTACAAAAAACAATCCACAATCTTCTAGCCAGTTTTACTTAATGAAGTAGCTCTAAGCTAACTCTAAACATCACATGATACCATCTCATTCAGTACTATATATTGTGCCTGGCTGAATGTTCCAGCCAGTTACAATGGACATGAGTCCTTATTGACTGGTGTCCAGAGCAAAGAAGGCTACACGTCATTCTCTGGATTCTCATTATACTGATCATCCAGTAAATACTTCCTTACCTGTTTGATACTGTATTCTGCCAAATATCCCCTTGCTTAAAACTCAAAGCTCCTACTGTTTCCATTGGTTTGCATTTACTCAAATCGGTTTCCATCTACTGCAGAACCCATACAAGGAATTGATTGTCCTCCACATCTCCACCTCCTGCAGAGAACTCACCCTTGAGGAGAGCCATTGGTCACATATGATACCTTCATGATCAAAAACATCCCAGGATCAATGTTCTTTAAAATAATATCCTTTGCAACTAAAACACATTTATAAATAACCTTTAAATGTATTTTCATCAACTATTGAACTAAGGTAAACTGACACCTAATTGCAAACTTTGGACTATAACAGGTGAATTAGAGAATTTCCCAAGCTCTGCTATTTGGACCTACACTTTGCAACTTGGCTATTTGACTGTTTAGTGGGTAAATCCCTTGAAGACGGCATGTGTGAGATTATTCAACTGTAAGTATATTTCTCCTTCACTTTCACAATGTCACCTAAGCATGAAGTCCAGAAGATTATTAAATCCCTGTGCCATGAGATCTAATGAAAACTTTATCTACAAACAAACAGCTTTCGATAAAAGGAAAAAGATTGAAATGACACATTTCCAGCCGCTTGCAATTCACAGACGATATGGCCTGTAACGTAGTCACAAAGAGCTCTGCACCAATTGAAACTGTATTAAGTAATTCTGCGTGTTCAAAGTGACAATCAAAGTGGCTTATTTTTGAACGACTTATTTTTTGCATACAAATGTATGCATGTAATGGATAGCAAAACTGCCACGATCTATCAATTCTCAGGCCTATATTAAAAATGTTCTTTTTTTGTCGTAAACAAGCTTCTTCATGTACGTTGTCTGTAATAAACATGTTTTCTCTAAAATAATGTTACTATTATCATATTGTTATACACGATTTCGTTTAGGAGGAACTGTCTTGAATAAAGATATCACCCACACAGTTAGGTCTATAGATTGCAGTAAAATGCAAATGAATATGCAACTGACACAAAAACAATGAACATAACATTGTGTTTAATAGTTTTAAAATACGGGGTAGTGTCACGTACTGTAAGGATACAGGACATTTACAGAGAATTTTTCACCTACGCACTATTAGATGTATTCATCAAAAATGTGATTAGAATAGTTTGTGACATAGGCACACGTCATCAGCAGTGGAACTGATAAAACTTGACTAAGACATTGGGAAGTATGAAATATGAAGGGAAAGGAGAGTGAGACTTAAGCGTGTGGCATGCTGGTGACACACACAACCATAAACTTGCTTGATGACGGTTGCATACTTCTCTTTTTTGAAGCCAACCTTCTGGTGTCATCAGATTTTGGATTAATAGATTTGGTTTAATATTCTGTTAATTCAATACGTAAGGAGTTTTTGAAAAGTCATGGTGTAGATGGGAAAGAGAGATGTAACTGAGATCTAAGAGAGAAAGTGAGATGTAACTGATCTCCCTTCTTGGAACAACAATAGAATGTGACGGCAGATAAGAACCATTCGGCCCATCTAGTCTGCCCAGTTTTCTAAATACTTTCATTAGTCCCTGGCCTTATCTTATAGTTAGGATAGCCTTATGCCTATCCCACACATGCTTAAACTCCTTTACTGTGTTAACCTCTACCACTTCAGCTGGAAGGCTATTCCATGCATCCACTACCCTCTCAGTAAAGTAATACTTCCTGATATTATTTTTAAACCTTTGTCCCTCTAATTTAAGACTATGTCCTCTTGTTGTGGTAGTTTTTCTTCTTTTAAATATAGTCTCCTCCTTTACTGTGTTGATTCCCTTTATGTATTTAAATGTTTCTATCATATCCCCCCTGTCTCGTCTTTCCTCCATGCTATACATGTTAAGATCCTTTAACCTTTCCTGGTAAGTTTTATCCTGCAATCCATGAACCAGTTTAGTAGCCCTTCTTTGAACTCTCTCTAAGGTATCAATATCCTTCTGAAGATAGGGTCTCCAGTACTGTGTACAGTACTCCAAGTGAGGTCTCACCAGTGTTCTGTACAATGGCATGCACACTTCCCTCTTTCTACTGCTAATACCTCTCCCTATACAACCAAGCATTCTGCTAGCATTTCCTGCTGCTCTATTACATTGTCTGCCTACCTTTAAGTCATCAGAAATAATCACCCCTAAATCCCTTTCCTCAGATGTTGAGGTTAGGACTCTATCAAATATTCTGTACTCTGCCCTTGGGTTTTTACGTCCAAGATGCATTATCTTGCACTTATCCACATTAAATGTCAGTTGCCACAACTCTGACCATTTTTCTAGTTTACCTTAATCATTTTCCATTTGGCTTATCCCTCCTGGAACATCAACCCTGTTACATATCTTAGTATCATCCGCAAAAAGACACACCTTACCATCAAGACCTTCTGCAATATCACTAATAAAAATATTAAAGAGAATGGGTCCAAGTACAGATCCCTGAGGTACCCCACTGGTGACAAGCCCAAGCTTCGAATATACTCCATTGACTACAACCCTCTGTTGCCTGTCACTCAGCCACTGCCTTACCCATTCAACAATATTGGAATCCAAACTCAAAGATTGTAGTTTGTTGATAAGCCTTCTATGTGCAACAGTGTCAAAAGCCTTACTGAAATCGAGGTAAGCAATGTCTACTGCACCACCCTGATCTATAATTTTAGTTACCCAATCAAAAAAATCAATAAGATTAGTTTGGCATGATCTCCCTGAAGTAAACCCATGTTGTCTCTGATCTTGAAATCCATGTGTTTTTAGATGTTCAACAATCCTATCCTTTAACATGGTTTCCATCACTTTCCCCACTACTGAAGTTAGGCTTACTGGCCTATAGTTGCCCGACTCCTCCCTATTACCTTTCTTGTGAATGGGCACAACATTCGCTAACTTCCAATCTTCTGGGACTACTCCTGTTATCAATGATTGGTTAAATAAATCTGTTAATGGTTTTGCTAGTACACCACTAAGCTCTTTTAATAGCTTTGGGTGTATTCCATCAGGTCCCATTGACTTATTTGTCTTTACTTTTGACAGTTGAAATAGAACCTCTTCCTCTGTAAACTCACGTGTAATAAATGACTCATTTATCCTTTTTTTTAACTGAGGTCCCTTTCCTTCATTTTCATCTGTAAATACCGAACAAAAATATTCATTGAGGCAGTCAGCTAGACCTTTATCCTCATCTACATACCTTCCTTCTTTTGTTTTTAATCTAACTAATCCTTGTTTTACTTTTCTTTTCTCATTTATGTATCTAAAAAAGGTTTTGCCCCCCTTTTTTACTGACTGTGCTATTTTCTCTTCTGTGTGTGATTTGGAAGCTCTTATAACTTGCTTAGCCTCTTTCTGCCTAATCTTATAGGTCATTCTGTCTTCCTCACTCTGGGTTTTTTTATAATTACTAAATGCTAACTTTTTGTTTTTTACTATTTTGGCTACATCTGTGGAGTACCACAGTGGTTTCTTGAATTTTTTGCTTTTACTGACAAGCCTAATGCAATTTTCTGTTGCCTTCAGTAGTGCAACTTTTAAATAATCCCATTTCTTTTGGACTCCATTTAAATTGCTCCAGTCTGATAATGACTCCTTTACACATATTCTAATTTTGGAAAAGTCTGTTTTTCTAAAGTCTAAAACTTTTGTTTTTGTGTGGTGTGACTCAGTCACTGTTCTTATATTAAACCACACTGACTGATGATCACTGGATCCTAAACTTTCACCTACAGTAATATCTGATACCAAATCTCCATTTGTTAACACTAAATCTAGTATGGCCTCTTTACGAGTTGGCTCCTCAACGACTTGTTTTAGAGACAATCCCAGTAGGGAGTTTAGAATATGTGTGCTCCTGGCACAAGTAGCTATTTTTGTTTTCCAATTTATATCAGGAAGATTAAAGTCACCCATGATGATAACTTCCCCCTTCATTGTCATTTTAGCTATTTCTTCAACTAGTAGATTATCTAACTCTTCAATTTGTCCTGGGGGCCTATAAATCACACCTACACGAGTTACTGTGTGATTACCAAATTCTAACGTAACCCAAACTGACTCTATGTTCGCCTCACTAACCTTTATTAGGCTAGATTTTATGCTATTCTTTACATACAGGGCCACCCCTCCCCCTTTCTTGCCTTCCCTGTCTTTTCTATATAAAGAGTACCCTGGTATTGCTATGTCCCAGTCATTTTTCTCATTATACCATGTCTCAGTAGCGGCGACTAAATCTACACTATCAGTTGCCATTATTGCCACAAGTTCATGGATCTTATTCCCTAAACTGCGAGCATTTGTAGACATGACTCTAAGCTTATCATTTTTTAACACACTTGCTACTGGTTTAGGTTAATTTTCAGTTTCTGGTAGATGAAGCCACTAAGTGTAATGTTACTGGTGTAATCTCACACATAATTGGGTTTTTAGATGATCCTGTGATAATGTAGGATCCTCCAAAGATCCTGTGCATGCGCAATGATATGTCATGAGTGTCCAAGGTTCATTGCATGAGAAGATGTTTTTTCCACTTCCATTGCAAGCATATACATTGTCACTTTTTGTTTAGTGGAAGATTAAATGCTATCCACATGCTGTCTATATAAGTTTCTCAAAAAAGTCTACCTTGTATTAAAGTGAGTGAGCCACATGAATACAAAAAACACATTATATAGGTCAATTGTTGTGCAAAGCAAAACATTAAAATAGGAGTGACAATAATAAAATATGCTGTTAAAAAGAACTTCTCACATTTACACTCCTATAAATGTAGATAGTATGTCTGGAGAGGAAATTATTTGATTGGCTGGATGATAAAGGGATTGTGATTCTTCCACTTAACAATCTGGAATCCTTGTGCATTCAAGCCTTTTTTAATGTTACAGCATGCTCTCTCTCTACAGCTGGTCCTCGCTTTGCGACCTACCTCGTACTTACGACCAGCTATCTCGTGAGGTGGTAAGTGCGAGCCGTCGTGGGGGAATTAGAGGTATTCCCTGCTCTGCTGCATTCTTCTATATTCGGGGATATTTCCCTGAAAATAGACGAACGCATCAGAGCAGGGAATCCCTGTAATCTATGTTGAGGGAAATTTCCCAGAGCATTCTGGGACATATCGCCCTGCTAGGTATAAGAGAAGAGGTATGTTTAGCACCTTCAGAAGATAAGGCTGAATTCATAGAAAATAGCCCAAGGTTCAACATGAAAAAATAAATAAAAAAAGTGATACTTGTTGATTTATGTCATAACTGCCAAAATGTTGGCCTCCATGACGGTTTGTTTTTTAAGAATGCTTTTGAGTTTCCTATTCTACACTATACTATTCTGCATTATTTTTCCCATGCAGTCATCAACGCAAAGAAAGTGTCTCTCAACTTGAGCTCATGAGGCAAATTCTCAAAAATTCAGGTCTCATGTCATTCCTAGCAAAATGCTATATATATATCTTAAAAACTCCTAAAACTCCTTAGAAAAAACGTGTAATAATTGCATGTGCAAGAGCCCCATAGAACTTTCTCCCCATAGAACGAGCTTGTTAGGAAAATAATGATAGCTTCGTGTACCTGCAAGGGTTCTAAGTCCCTCTGTGAATGCACATGACCAGTTAGGTTGGTGATCACTGAATTACGAGCGACATTCTGACATATACCTCTGTATCTTTGTTTGGAGTTTGTCAATGTGAGCAGGTATGTTAATAGTGGATCAATTTGCAACAACATGGGAATATTTAAATAATTATTCTTTACTTCAAAGGACCATGGGACATGTACAACTTCTAGTAATCTGTATCATTTGAACAATATGGAATAGGTTGTTACCTTGAGACCAATATATGTTTCAAGGAATTTATACTTGACCTATCAGAAAAATCATTCATCATCAACATCAACCATTTGCCAATAACACAAACACCCACCCTCCACACTAAATCTCGTGGAACGTGAACCTATCTCATAGCCAGTCCTTCTGCATGATCACTTATTGATCACAGTACAATCAGTACTATTTCGTACTCGGATGATGCAATTTGTTTTCTTCATATAAAAGCAATACGTATATCATGCTGGTAGATACGAATCTCTAATGGTGTGTCTAGCTCTTTCTTTAACAATGCCTTGTCATCTGATACATATTTTGATCAATGTTCGATTTAAAGAAAAAAAAAAATAAATGTGTTGCAATACGTTGTGGAAACAAGCTTGCCCCCTTTGTGAATTTTGTTGATTGTCACCTGGTTCTGCTGACAAATGCTGTCCATTTTCTGACTTCCACGTTTTAATTAGAGACAATTACTCTCTGGGAATATCATATGTGAAAAGGTTAACCAGACTTATTACTAAACAGCTGTGTAAGTAAAGCCCACGTTTATTCACCAATTAAATAGTGAATTCACACATTTTGTTCAAAATAGCAAAATTTGGATAATTCTCCAAATCAGCAAAACTATTTTGCCTAAAAATTTGCAAATTCACGGTTTAATTCCTGGAAGATACAATTAAGTGAATGACACTGCACCATGTTCTTTCTCTATAACATTTTGTGCCATGTGTTTTCAGACAAAGGTCTCCAATTAATAATAATAATGCATTCAGATTATTACTCAGGTCTGTCTTTTATGTGCTTCAATGCGTGTATAATTTATGTTCTCTATGAAAACAGATAATGATGGATTGTTTGTTGAATAACTTGTTTACTATTTTGCCAGCTTAATATTTTACAGAGTTTTGGTTTAATTTTCTTTTTTTTTTAAATACCCGCTCCTCTTTAACATTTCCAATTGCCTTTATTTTATCTAAAATTACAAAACAATATGTACTGTTTTGGGCTTCATTGCAATTTTCCCTATTTGCCCTGTATTCCACATTCTATTCTGTAAAATCTTATGTGTATTTCCCGAAATAGAAAAGTCAAATACAATTACTGCTACAAATATTATTTTATAAAGATGCTGCATTGCAACCAAAATGAAATACTGTCAATTAAACCTGCAATAAAATAATGTTCCAAGTGGCAATTAATGGCATTAATTACAAGGTATAAGTCATTTGATTGTACATGTATTATGGGTTTAAATAACAATTGTAACAATGTGACAAATCTTGGATCTCGTCTAAACGTACCTCTGCAGCCCCCCACCTTTAGTGTTATAAATACCATTACTTCCAGTAAGCAATGGGCTCATGAAGATTTGAATCCAACAACTGATATAAGAAAAGTGGAGAGGAGGATGGGAGACAGCAGCCCAGCGCGTTCCCAGACTAAATCATTGACTGCGTGCATTCAGGATGGCATGTTGTAGACAGTTTGCTGTGAAATCATTTTTTAGATTTTGTGCATGTTTTTATTTTTGTGCAGAATTTTTAAATTAAAAAATGTAATAAACTCTTTTAAATGAGCACAGTGACACCTCCTCCAATTGCATTTTACATTGTCACACTACCAGCATTTCAATGAGAAGCGTTTCAATCCAGTCTCACAGAACTGGAACTATTGATCCGGTCAGCCATGAGATTGAGTCATAGAGCATGCACTTCCAATGCATTCCATTGCGGTACTTGGGCTCCTCTTTGGTTACCATCTATCTGCTATCTAATAACCCTATTTATGCACTGATATGGTGAGCACTGAGCTGTCACTTAAACGTGGATGTGGATTTGTTGATCTTGAGTTATGTCCCTTTGAAGGAAGGTGAAGATATACATGTTTGACTGATAGCATGGATAGACTGACTAAGGTCTAAAATAAGCAATTAATGCAACATTAACATGGAGGGAGTCAGATTTAAAACATTTTTTTAACAGTGCAAGTAATAGTAGTAGGGGGCGGTGCCTGACTAGCATGGAGGACAGACGTGTTTCAGCAGAGCTTCTCTGAAACCAGGACGTTTAATTGCCCCCTTTAGCCAGGCAAAGCCTACAACAACGACAAAGCTCGACCTACCTGACCCACAATTGGGCTGGGCACTGCTGCTGCAGTCTGTGAACCACCTGGAGTCTGTTAACCGCACTCCTCATGGCATGAAGCCTAGTGTGTGTCGACCGGGGAAGACGGCCGATCTCTAGGGCCGACGCCGCATGGTGATACAACTAAACAAGCAAAAGCCCCGCTACTCCCCCCCCCCCTAGACCGTTGGGGGTGATCGCGTTCCAACCCAAAGAGGCAAATTGGGATCGGAGAGAGCGCAAGGTGCAGACACTTCCATATATCGACAAACCAGCACGACACCCAACATGGCGGACGCCACGTGCCTACCCGATCCCACTGATCCCCACCATGATATCTTGCCGATTTCTGGCGCAAGATAGATGGCAGAACACAACCGCCAGCTTCGCAACAGCCAAGCTTTCATCTAACCAGGAGCCTGTCTCCAAGCTGGAGGAACGCTGCAAAGGCCTTACCTGCAGGACAGGCCCCTTCATGGCGGCGGACCACCAAGCACAAGAGGCCGAAACGCCGCGTGTGACAATACCGAGGTCTCAACCCACAGAGAAGAAGTGGGGCTCGACACACTCATTCGCCCCACGTGGCAGGTACTGGACCCAGAGACCTGCAACGTCCTGCTCCACTACTGCTCCGAACCCTACCAGCAAACCAACCCTTTTTGCCGGCGCTTGGGCACAGGTATTTGCACAACCCGGCCAAGAGGCAGAAATGCAGGACACCCAGAGCAAGCAACGACGGAAAGAAATACTCCAACAGCATGCTCCTGGCACTTTCCGATCCTGGGAATCGGCTGACTGGTGACTCTTTCATAACACTAGGTCTGCTGCCTACTATCTGAGCTTTTAAAGACTTAGATAACTGCCACCTCATCTGATATGCACCCCTACTGCTATTATACATGTGCCTGCTATGTTCATGGGTCTTAAATTGTATTTGTCAATAAGCAGGGAACGGTAGCAAAGTGGAGGGGACAGGTCACAAGATAAAATCACACAGAATAGCCTTAGGCGGAGACAAGAGGGGCCATCCGACTTAGACTGTTATTGCATGCGTACCAAGTACCACCGCTGGCGAGGCTAGTCAAACATATCTGCAGACACACTGCCTATTACCCCAAACAACCCCTTCCTCTGCCATGGCCAGCATAACACTAAATTGCCCTGCCACGTTTCACCTGTCAATGCGGTCCAGACGAGCTGTTTAAATTTCAAGTGCTCCTGTTATTGTTTGCATTTCTTTAGTCTGTCTAGCATGTTAAACTAATTTATCATAATGACAAAGTTTAAGCTATTTAGATTTTCATTCACATGCCTACCTCAAATGCCGAAAAGCAAAACCTCTTACAACTGACCATGCTACGTACCACTCTTATTAACTTGTTTATGGCCTTCTTAGCCATAGCTCTGAATGTCTTCACTTAAAGGAACACTATAGTCACCTAAATTACTTTAGCTAAACAAAGCAGTTTTAGTGTATTCACACACAATTCAAAAAGAGATGTCGAGGTTTGTGTGTGTGGGGGGCAAAACCAGAATATCAAGGCGGTTGTTGCAGGCCCCAATGAAACAGGGAGGCCTAGCCTTCCCAGACATCAAAGCATATTATCAAGCAATAGTACTAGCATCGATTCTGCCCCATCTCCTTAACACAGACCCACCACAATGGGTATTACTGTAAAGACAGGCTATGATGCTCCTTGACCTGCCCACCATATTATGGTTACCTAAGCAATTTAGACCACATATGCTGCTACGCCCAGATCAAATACAGCTGATGGTGAGGAACTGGGACACGACTAGCTTTAATTTGGTAAATTGTGCATATTATTTGTCATTATTTAACACCTACACAAATAAATCACACAGTGACATTTGTTTGAGATAATTAAAGGAACACTATAGTCACCTAAATTACTTTAGCTAAATAAAGCAGTTTTAGTGTATAGATCATTCCCCTGCAATTTCACTGCTCAATTCACTGTCATTTAGGAGTTAAATCACTTTGTTTCTGTTTATGCAGCCCTAGCCACACCTCCCCTGGCTATGATTGGCAGAGCCTGCATGAAAAAAAAACTGGTTTCACTTTCAAACAGATGTAATTTACCTTAAATAATTGTATCTCAATCTCTAAATTGAACTTTAATCACATACAGGAGGCTCTTGCAGGATCTAGCAAGCTATTAACATAGCAGGGGATAAGAAAATCTTAATTAAACAGAACTTGCAATAAAGAAAGCCTAAATAGGGCTCTCTTTACAGGAAGTGTTTATGGAAGGCTGTGCAAGTCACATGCAGGGAGGTGTGACTAGGGTTCATAAACAAAGGGATTTAACTCCTAAATGGCAGAGGATTGAGCAGTGAGGCTGCAAGGGCATGTTCTATACACCAAAACTGCTTCATTAAGCTAAAGTTGTTCAGGTGACTATAGTGTCCCTTTAATGTCAACTGAAGGTCTTGTGATATATACTGCTGTTTTTCACGTGTTTTATACTATAAAAATGTGCTGTTGTCATATGCCATGAAACTGATTATTATTGCAATGCTTGCTTCAGCGGTTGTGGCAAAGTAAACCTGTATGTTATCCTCAGCACAACAAAAGAAAGAATAAAAAAAAAAAAAGTATTAGTAGTAATTACTGACACACATACTTTTTAAGTGGCATTCAGAACTCTCAGTAACATTGTCAGGGTTTAAACCTTGTGTGTAGCTACAAGTGAGAACTTTTCTGTGTGTACGCTGTTCCTTAATCTATATTTTATATACATTTCCTCCATTACAGCTGCACCATTGCTGAAATATTCGTATTCCTTTTTTTTCTGATTTGGGACTTTGTCTTTACTTAAAACATATGCTGGCATGATTTGCAGTATCTGCTGACACAGGATCCCTTTTGCATCATTCTGAGTAGCATTATACCAAGTAGTATCTAATAGTCTCCAACCAAAACCTAATTGTAGACTTAAAGATTAATTTTGATCTGAATTTAGTGGTTTGGAAGTTGGGAGATTGTTCCAATTGTAGATTTCCCAACTACCATAAGCACTAATCAAGAAACAAACGACTCACGCAATAGACAAGCATGTTCATTTCGGAGATCTGCCTGTTGCACAAAAAAAACAGATGACTCGTAGGGAAATAAATGATGATTTATGGCTAGAGGACAGTCACTAAATGTTGGCTTTATATATTATCAATTTTATTCATCTAAGTGAGAATAAAGTAAATTTCAAATTTAAGGGCAAAATAGCTGAACTGGAAAAATTATCTAATTCAACTATGCTTCCAAGGCACGGAGGACTAAACAAACTTGTGAGGCGATTCTAAACCCAGGATGGCGGACACACCTGGGCATGAATCCCGGGACCTGCCACTGCACTATGCTGATCTTCCTGGTCACAGTGTGTCACGACAGTGACCCCTTCTCGCAGAGTGTAACCTAACTATAGAACGTATACCGGACCTTAGAATGGCCAGACTCACGTTAGAGTAGTCAAATGGGATAGCCAGAGGTCAAGGGATAACAGAAGACGGGATAACGATAAGCAAGCCAAAGTACAGGGAACCAAAGAGTAGAGTAGTCGAATAGAGAAGCCAAAAGTCAAATTCCAGGGTAGAATACAAATATCACAGAAAGTAGCACTAGGGGAACCAGCAAGAACCACACTAGGGTGTCTTACTGCTGTCAGGGCAGCCCTTTTATAGTGTGGTGTGTGTAGCCTTAAAACCACGCCCCCAAAAGGTCCGGAGGCGTGGCCGCGTCAGGACCTTGTCGGCTTCAAGCCGACGGCAGTGGCGCGCATGCGCTGAACCTAGAAATTCCAAGCTGAGTGAGCGGCCGGCGTCAGAAGTGCCGTGCCGCTCAGTGAAGGAGGACGCTGTGCTGCGTGGGTCCGAGGAGGTCAAGTAAGGTATCGTGACAGTACCCCCCCCCACAAGGACCGCCCCCAGGGCGGTTAGAACGCCTCCTTTCAAACAAACGAACCAGGCGAGGGGCGTGAACATCAGAAGCGTCCACCCACGAACGATCCTCAGGACCCAAACCCTTCCAGTCTAAAAGGTATTGAAGTTTACCCCTAGAAAAATGAGAACCCAAAATAGACCTCACTTCATATTCGTTTTGTCCCTCCACAACTTCAGGAAGAGGAGGAGGGGTACTACGAGTAAACCGATTACAGATTAATGGCTTGAGAAGTGAGACATGAAACGAATTCGGTATTTTCATATTAGAGGGTAAACGAAGACTGTAACAAACAGGGTTGATACGTTTGAGAACCTGAAACGGGCCAATGAATCTGGGAGCAAATTTCATAGACGGGACCTTAAGTTTAATGTTACGGGTGCTTAACCACACTTTATCCCCGACCATGAACGTGGGGGCAGGTCTCCGATGCCTGTCCACATTAGCTTTGTACACACTAGCCCTTTGAGTCAAGATTTGTTTAACCCCTAGCCAAGTCTCCCTCATATTCCGGACAGTGTCATCCACACTTGGCACTCCCGTAGAAGGGACTGAACTTGGTAGAGTAGTAGGGTTAAACCCATAATTGATAAAAAAAAGGGGCTGTGTAAAGTGGATTCATGGACATGATGGTTGTGAGCAAATTCTGCCCATGGTAACAACTCCGCCCAGTCATCTTGATGAACCGAAGTGAAACAGCGGATGTATTGTTCCAGGCATTGGTTCATCCTTTCCGTAACACCATTTGATTGGGGATGATAAGAAGAGGAAAGGTTAAGGTTGATACCCAACTGTCCACAAAACGCTTTCCAGAAACGAGAAATAAATTGACGGCCCCTATCAGAGACAATATCATGGGGTACCCCATGTAAGCGGACAACCTCCCTTACAAATATAGAAGCTAGTTCAGAAGAGGTAGGTCATTTATAAAGAGGGACCAAATGAGACATCTTGGAGAATCTGTCAATTATCGTTAATATGACAGTGTGGTTCTTAAAAGCAGGTAGGTCTACTACAAAATCCATGGCAATACTCGACCACGGAGTCTCCGGAATAGGCAAGGGCATGAGGAGGCCTAAAGGACGACCCTTAGGGGATTTAGTAGCAGAACAAATACCACAAGCAAGGACAAACTCACGCACATCCTTCTTGTAGGAAGGCCACCAGAACCGTTCCACCAGCAATGATGTGGTTTTATGTATCCCTTGATGCCCTGCCATTTTGGAATCATGTATGAGGGATAGTACTCTGTCCCGATAGGCCAATGGCACATATAGTTTTCCTTGTGGAACAGTCAAGGTAGTGCGATCTTGGAACGTAGAGAGTTCCTCTATTAATCCCGATGAGACTCTAGCATAGACAGTGGCGACAATACGATTCTTAGGGATTAAAGAGGACATAACTTCGTTGGAGGATGTAAAAGGTTCATATTGGCGGGATAGGGCATCAGCCTTAATATTTTTTGACCCCGGCCTATATGTAACAATATAATTGAAACGATTGAGACATAGAGACCAACGTACTTGTCTGTCAGACATTTTCTTGGCTTCACTGAAGTAAGAAAGGTTTTTATGGTCTGTAAAAATGGTAACAGGGATGGGTGACCCTTCAAGCAAGTATCGCCATTCTTTAAGGGCAGAAATAATTGCCAACAACTCTCTCTCCCCTATATCGTATCTTTTCTCAGTTTCCGTTAATTTCTTAGAGAAAAACCCACATGGGTGCAATGGTTGATCATCCGAAGGTCTTTGAGATAGTATCGCTCCTATCCCTGACTCGGATGCATCTACCTCCAGTATAAAAGGACGGGAAGGATCAGGATGCCGTAATACTGGCGCTGAAGAAAAGGCTTCTTTTAATGAATCAAAAGCTCTCTTAGCTTCTGGGCACCATTCCCTGTGATTCCTTCCCTTCTTAGTCATAGCAGTAATAGGGGCTGTTATTGAAGAAAATCCTTTAATGAATTTCCTATAGTAATTGGCAAACCCCAAGAAGCGTTGGATTGCTTTAAGTCCAACTGGTAAGGGCCATTGCTGAATGGCCTCTAACTTTTTCGGCTCCATTTGGAAACCCGTACTAGAAATGATGTATCCCAGGAAATGCACTTCTTCCTTGTGGAACAAACATTTCTCCAATTTACAATAGAGACCATTCTCTAATAACTTTGAAAGGACCAATCTGACATGTTCATAGTGTTCGTTCATGTTTTTAGAGTAAATCAGGATGTCATCTAAGTATACTATTACAAACATTTGTAAAAAGTCTCGTAACACATCGTTAATGAAGTCCTGGAAGACTGCTGGGGCCTTGCATAACCCGAAGGGCATAACTCGATACTCATAATGACCATAACGAGTATTAAACGCAGTCTTCCATTCATGCCCCTCTTTTATTCTGATTAAATTATATGCTCCCCGCAAATCCAGTTTAGAAAAGACAGTAGCTCCTTTCAACCTGTCAAATAGTTCAGTCACTAAGGGGATAGGATAAGCATTACGTATAGTAATCTTATTTAACCCTCTGTAATCAATACAGGGTCTTAAATCCCCCTCTTTCTTAGATACAAAGAAAAACCCAGCGCCCGCAGGCGATGAAGATTTAGTGATAAACCCCTTCTTTAAGTTCTCAGCAATGTATTCCTCCAATACTTTATTCTCGGCTATCGACAGGGGATAAACTGTACCTCGTGGAGGCATAGTGCCGGGCAACAATTCAATAGAACAATCATAGGGACGATGAGGAGGTAATCTTTCTGCCTCTTTAGGTTCAAAGACCGCTTTAAGATCAATATATTGGTTGGGTATTTGGGTGGTCAATGGTTCCATAGTAGGTATATTGATCAAACCCACTGGTTTGATCGGAGTAATGCATTTACTGTGACAAGATTCTCCCCATTTAAGAATCTCCCTCTTCTCCCAGTCAATCGAAGGATTATGCTGGGCTAACCAAGGAAACCCAAGTATTACAGGAAAAATAGGGGATGTTATCTGTTGCAGGGTGATAACCTCCCTATGAAGGAGACCTGTAGATAATACTAGGGGAATGGTTTCCTGGGTAATAAGAGGTATCGACAGTGGTCTACCATCTATGGCCTCAACGGCCAAGGGTGCAGATCTTTTTTGGAATGGGAGAGTATTTTTCTGCCCGAACAAGTGATCCACAAAATTCTCGGCAGGCCCAGAATCAATTAAGGCAAGGGTGGATACTTTCTTTCCCTCCCATTCTAGAGTAATAGGTAGAAGAAGCCGGAGATCTTTTTTATCATTGAAGGAGGACATACACATAACACCCAAGGCCTGTCCCCCCTGCGGACTTAGGTGCGAGAGTTTTCCGGCCGGCTAGGACAATTCACTCGTGTATGTCCCTTCCTGCCACAATATAAACATAAACCTTCCCTCCTACGGTATTGTCTCTCTGTCTCAGACAATCTTGTAGCCTCTACTTGCATGGGTTCTGGAGGGGTAACTGTTGGGGTTTCTGACGAGGGATAAGTCAGAGCAAGACGTTCCGGCACCCTCCTAGGTCTCTCTCTGGTATTCTGCCTATACCTAAGGCGTTCGTCAATATGAGCCAAATATGTTATCAATTCCTCTAGAGTGTCTGGTAAATCTCTTGTGGCCACTTCATCTAAGATTCTGTCAGACACTCCATTCAGGAACACATCCACTTCTGCAGCTAAAGTACGGAACTCCAAAGCATAGTCTACTAGAGAACAGGTACCTTGTCTTAAACGTAACAAGGATTTGGCAGCGTTAGTTTTTCTGCCTGGGGGATCAAAAGTTCTCCTGAAAGCTGCAACAAAGTTTATATAATTAAAGACAATTGGGTTGTCATTTTCCCACAAGGGATTAGCCCAGGTTAAGGCCCTATCTACTAACAGGGTGATAACATACCCAATCTTAGCCCTATCGGTAGGGTACGCTCTAGGATGGAGTTCAAAATAGATGCTTATTTGGTTCAAGAACCCCCTGCATCCCTTAGGATCACCCCCATACCGGAGAGGCGCTGTAGCCTGATTGGAAGTGCCTGTAGGTAGCACTTCCATGGGATGTTCCTGGGGTCTCTGACTAGGAGTCTGTTCCTCCGGCTGGAGATAAGCAGTACGGTTAATTAACGTCTGTACGGCGAGAGCGATCTGGTCCATACGATGGTCCAGTTCCTCATACCTATTGTCAGTACCAAGCCAAAGAGGGTTAACACCTGCAGGGCCCATGGCCCTAGTGTAATGTCACGACAGTGACCCCTTCTCGCAGAGTGTAACCTAACTATAGAACGTATACCGGACCTTAGAATGGCCGGACTCACGTTAGAGTAGTCAAATGGGATAGCCAGAGGTCAAGGGATAACAGAAGACGGGATAACGATAAGCAATGCAAAGTACAGGGAACCAGAGAGTAGAGTAGTCGAATAGAGAAGCCAAAAGTCAAATACCAGGGTAGAATACAAATATCACAGAAAGTAGCACTAGGGGAACCAGCAAGAACCACATTAGGGCGTCTTACTGCTGTCAGGGCAGCCCTTTTATAGTGTGGTGTGTGTAGCCTTAAAACCACGCCCCCAAAAGGTCCGGAGGCGTGGCCGCGTCAGGACCTTGTCGGCTTCAAGCCGACGGCAGTGGCGCGCATGCGCTGAACCTAGAAATTCCGAGCTGAGTGAGCGGCCGGCGTCAGAAGTGCCGTGCCGCTCAGTGAAGGAGGACGCTGTGCTGCGTGGGTCCGAGGAGGTCAGGTAAGGTATCGTGACACAGTGACTGTGATCTCGTTGGAGGCTATCTTCAATAAATTTTGGGCCATATATATGTTTATTGCTGCTTCTCTTCCTTTTCCTTCTATTGGTTACTTTTATTCACTTGATCTGTAAATCAAATGGCAGGAAAATGCGCCTGTAATTGTACTGTAAAATATACAAATAATATTTGTATTATGCATATACTTTGCAGTACATGGATTGGCCCATTTTCACACCCTTTTAGTTGTCAGATTAATTTATGTGAGGGGCGGAGCTTGACCGCCAAGCTGACCAGACGGGTGCATAGCGGGCTCTGGCACTACCAGCCACAATCTAAGTAATCCACCCAAGTAATCAGCTTGCAAACACTTTAACGTGACCCTACAATCCGGAGGGAATCTTGCTGAGTCAGAAGACACCTAAATCAGCCCACCTTTGCATCGGCAAACTGAGACCTACTGGCGACGGAGTTCAGGTGAGACGGCTGCTCTCCTGGCTCCTGAAATGAAGACACGAGTCTTCCGCACTCCTACCACCCACCTCTGGACTGGTGGGGGTTATCCCGGTCCCCGCTGGCCTACAACCCAGAGTCCTTCAAGGCACGGAGGACTAAACAAGCTTGTGAGGCGATTCTGCTAAATCCAGGATGGCGGACACACCTGGGCATGAATCCCGGAACCTGCCACTGCACCATGCTGATCTTCCTGGCCACTGTGACTGTGACCTCGTTGGAGGCTACCTTCGATAAATTTTGGGCCAAGTTGCAGAGTTTGAAAAGAAGAATCGAAGGACGGCGTGGGGAAAACCCCCTCTGGGCACCCTCATCTGGCACACTCCTGCATCACACATAGGATGCCAACAAGGGCTTGAACCCGAAACACAGACCATGCAGGCGGAGGACTGCCAAACCGAATCGGAACAAGACCATCAGGTCCTCATGCACTCCCCTTTATGGGAAGGACTGGGACTCACAGAGCCCCGAGTCCGTGGCCTAGAGGTGTCATTTTGTCATCCTCCGACCTGTCGTTCACTGTTCATTTAACCAGTATCCCCATGACCAGTACATACCTACTGACTGTTGTCTGTATTATCACATACATAAAAAAGGAGATTAGTGAACAACTTTATCGAAGAGCTAAATGTTCTGAAACATTGCAGAACACAAATCTCAAAGTTATTCTCTAAGATAGCGAAGGGTAGATAGCTTTCTACTTTTTAAACAGAAGATCTTACAATTTGGCCATAGGGATGAATGTGCACAGCTGAACATATAATGAAACTGGCTTTGAATTAATTCTAACAAATTGTGTTTTTTATACAATAAACTGTGAATTGTTGGAATTCAAAATTAATTTTAAATGTTAAGCTAACTAAAAACAGACTTGGGGAGAATATATCCAATTTGGCTGTTTTTGGTCTAAAATTTTAAATTCAAATTGAATTCCCAACAATTCACATTTTAGCAACTAACCCTCTAAGACTGCTATAAGCATCTTAATGATTGTCTTAATGCACGAGTATCCGGAGTGTAATTAAACATAGCTCAATAATTGATTATCACTATTATTACACATTTTTCGGTAACTGTTCAGACCTTTTGTTCTTTTCCTCCTAGCTGTAGCATGGTGGGAGAAGGCAAAGCCTTAAATACTGCAATGCAGCCTTCTCAGCACACAATTCATCATGAGAGAATCACCGGAGATCAATTAGCTTAGACTTAGACACGTTGAGGCAGCACAACAAGCCAGAATTCATATATATTGTAATCTGTCACAGTAACAGATAGCAATAGGATGGATACATGCCATTCACATTTTCCTATCCACAGAGACCTTTATCTATGTGTTTGTCCGTCTGCTTACAAATCTGCAGAGATTTCATTCTGTCTACCTATCTATAGAGGTTTAAATAATGCAAAATTTATAAATCCATATCAAAAAGGCAATTTATTATAAATGACACATTTAACTCTTATATAGGCTAAGCAGCGAGTAATGCATTTGTTAGTGGTATGTTCGTCACCCTTATGGCAAGCCAAGGGTAAAAAAAGATAGCAAAAAATCTAGTTTTATTTATTATTTATGCATTTAACTTTGACTCAGTGAGCTGGTATATTGAGCAAAGAAACTTCAAAGAACTTCACTAGAAAGACATATAGATCAAATAGATACTCCACTGACTAAATATGAAACAAATAAAATAAATTAATTAATCACTAGTTAGTAGATACACATTCAGTGAAATTATACATGCATTTAATTATGCATTTTTTCTATTAGTGATATGAATAAACACAGCTTGCTAAAGCTGCAGATTTTGTCTGCATCCTTTACAAGCCACCCCCTTCTTCCTCCGCCCAGACTTTCTGTGGCTGTCCAATCACAGACTTCCCAATGCAGCTCAATGAGAAGTATTTGCGAGGCAGGTGCTCTGGGTAATTTCCTGCCTCTTAAAGGGATTCTCTAGTGCCAGGAAAAGGTTAAACCTCCTTAAGTCGCTTACCTGAATCCAACGCCTCGGCGCTGGGTCAGGTCAGACGTCGGCGGGGAAGACCTAATGCGCATGCGCAGCCATGGCCGCGCTCTCGTTAGGATCTCCCCATAGGAAAGCATTAGTCAATCCTCAATTATTCAGGTCCTCATGCATAGTGTGAGAACGCCCAGCCTCGTTTAGACGACCAAAAGTCGTCCAAGAAGCCGGAAGTCCCTCTGGTGGCTGTCTGGTTGACAGCTACTAGAGGAGGACCTAACCCTGCAAGGTAATTAGTGCAGTTTATAAAAACGGCAATAATTACACTTGCAGGGTTAAGGATTATGGGAGTTGAGAGCCTACAGTGTCCCTTTAAGATTAGCTCCACTGGGTTAAACAAACAGGAAGTAACAGGAGTGTTTCTGATTGACAGCCGGGGGTTAATTTATGAAAGAGGCAATTTCTCTAGAAATCTGCACTTATTATAAAAATTCAAAAGTGGATGCAAAATGTGGAAGCAATTCACCATCTTTAGGTGTTTGTAGTGTCCCTTTACAACTGTACATGAAGAATTTATTCCACTGTGAAGGGCTATTCTCTCAAGTGAGAATTCAAAGTGAATTTTAAATTAAAGCCAAAATAGCCAAACCTGCAGAATTCTCCAAGTCTCTGAATTTTGAATTTTGAAATTCACTTTGAATCAGCGTGAGTTTTCACTTTAGTAAATAACATTTTGAGTAATGTTCTGCACCTAGCACATCTAGTCAGTCACATTAAAAAAACAGCATTCACCACCAGGATGCCTGTCTGAGTGATGTGGAAACCATAGTTTAATATCATATTTAGGAGCATATTTATTCCAACCTTAGAAAAAATGGTAGTATTATGGAAGGGATACTATAGTATAAGGAATACAAATCTGTACTCCTTACACCACGGGTGCCAAAAAGGTAGATCCCCAAATTTTGCAGAACTACAACTTCCATGATGCTTTGCATGTCTTTGCATGTCTTTAGAACTACAGAGCATCATCGAGGTTGTCATTTTATCTACCATTTGGACAACCATGTCTTACACTATAGCTCCCTCTGGTCCCTCCTTTCCCGCACCCCCCATCCCTCACCCGATTCCAGGGCCGATCTCCCTCGGTGCAAAGTTGGCACTCAGCCTCTTCAGAGCATGAGAACTGCCAGCATCAGTTAGGAGACCAAAAGTCACCTAGCAAGAAGGAAGTGCCTCTAGTGGCTGTCTGATTGACAGCCGCTAAAGGCTGTCTTAGTCCTGCAATGTAATCATTGCAAATTCTCTAAAACTGCAATGATTTGCACTGCAGAACTAAGGAGATCACTGAGCACTTCTCCTCAGTTCCAGAGGTACTGAAAATAAAATTAATATACATGAGGATGATTGTGGTAACATTGTTAACATCAAACACACAATACAAACATTCCATTTTTTCCCTTATGATGTTTTTTTTCTAAATACCATATTGTTGTGAATTCTCCAACTCAGCTTGAATAAATTCCTCAGTGACTGCTTAATATTTAGAAATTAGCCTCAGAACTGCTCTTCACACATATTGTCCATTGTCTTTCTTCAAAATATACTGCTGGAAGAAGAGTTCTATTTAATTTTAGAAACACTATTCATACTTGTCCTGGCAACGGTGTCATTTTTATGATAAACAACTTAAGCCCCTGGACATGTTTACTTACTGCTATGTCACAAACACTGTATTGCCAGCGACCATCATTTTCTTCTTCATTAAACCGCCACATGGGAACGATATAAAAAAATAAAATCGCATGCACTTCTCTCACGCAGACATCCAAAGTAATGGTTTTAATACATAATAACCATCATTAAAGTAAACCATAAAACATTGTTACTAATATATTATCTGAAATTATAATAATACTAATAATTCCAATTATTATCTTATACATGTATAAAATGGCAAAACAGAAATATGGATATTTTATATAAGATAGGTTATCCTAAAGGGACACTCCAGACCTCTAAAGCACTTTAGCTTGCTGAAAAGCTGTATGTGTGAAGAATGTATCCTCTTTTTTTCATTTTACAATAAGTGCACATTTCAATAGAAATTGTCACTGTTATGAACTAACCTGGTTACACCCCACTGGCTGTCAATCAGACAACGGTTGCTGTTACTTCCTGGTTTGGTTAGCTCAGTGGAGGTAGAAATTGTTCAGAGCACCCGCCTTGCAAAGACTTCTCATTGAGTTGTATTGGGAAGTCTGTGATTGGACAGTCACATAAAGTCTGGGCGGGGTTAGAAGGGGAAGGCTTGCAAAAGCTGTAGACACAAGTTCTGCAGTTTTTGCAAGCTGTTTTTATATATACCCCAATGAAATAATGTTTAATTTAATACATGCAAATTTCTATATGTGGCATATCTACTAAAGAGTGATCTTTATTTATTTTGTATTTGGACAGTGGAGTGTCCTTTTAAACATCAAGAACCTGAAGTAGTGAGAAAAGAATTTGGCAGTAATGCCAGGAAATCCAGTTATACGCAAACAGTTGTAGATGCATAGAATAGCCTTCCAGCAGAGGGGGGAACGTCCGAGGAAGCTTTAGATAGACACAAACTGCTCTTCTGCACATTTTACAAAATCATATTCTTTATAGAAAAATATTGGACAGATGTGTTAAATGGCTTTTTATCTGCTGTCAGATGGAAAGTTTCCTATTTCTGTTAACAGAAAAAACAATCCATAATACGCGTTTACACATCATATAAATATTTATGTGTTTCTACATTACAGCAAATACCATAGTCTTTCAAACTCTAGCGTGGATTAAAGCCAAGCTTTTATAGTGACCTATATTGAGAAAAACAGCTGGAACCAACTTGGAATTGTACTTTGGTTTAGCAATCATCAGTGACCCAGATATAGCCTGTAGCCGAACAACAGCAAAAAAAAAAAAGGCAGTAGGGACATTGAAATGGGGAGCTAGCAATACGCACTTGAAGAAAACAATATCCAACTATTTATTAAAACTGGTGAGCAATCTCAAGGAGTTAAAACTATATTGTGGATTTCAGTGTATTATCTATCTTCATTGTACTCATACCCAATATAGATGAGTTTATTCACTAAACCAAGAATTGCAATGGACTGGAAACAGAATGCCAAATTTAATGCAAAAATAAATGTGCTGTAAATATAGATAAATTTAAAAATGTTTTAACCTCAGCTCTATTGGCCTAATAGTTGCAATCCCCTTATCAATTATACACAATTCTCAAATTAGGTAAAGGGACACTACAGTCACCCAGAACACTTCATCTATATGAAGTGGTCTGGGTGCAGGGGACCTGGCTGTCACCTTAGCCCTGCAATGTAAAACAATTTTAGTGAAATTGCAATGTTTACACTGCAGGGTTAAGACTGCCTTTAATGACTGTCTACCAGAGTTTAAGTCTGTGAAACGACACTGGACGTTCTCACGCTTATCATGAAGACGCCCATCGTCTTGCAAATCCCCATAGGCAAGCATTGATTCAGTGCTTTTCTATGGGGAAGGACTAATGTGCGCAGTTAGAAACTAGTGGCTGTCCCACTTATAGCCACTAGAAGCGCATCTGCTGCACTAACGGATTAAAACTGATGCAGAAGCCCATATGAAAGCATTGAATACAATGCCTTCCTATGGGAACTTTAGTTCACTGTGCATGCGCACCAGTTCTCCAAAGCACCTATAAAGGTCATTAAATTGGACCCTTGTGAAAGGGGCCCTGCCTCCTCTGTGATGTTGCTGGAGGCAGAGAGGTGAGCAGCGCCTAGGGATCCTTGGCGCTAAAAAAAGGTAATTGAAACTTGTTTTTTTTTTTTAATAAAGGTTGAACCTATAAAAGTCTAGGGACAGGGACACTATGATGTTAGAAATACAGGTTTGTATTCCTAATACTATTGTGTTCCTTAATAATCTCATTTATTTCCAATTTTGTGCTGTTTCCTCTTTATAATGCCCGGATGCAATGTAGAAAAGGTTAACTTTCCAACACGAAGACCTCGCCAGATGGATTGCCACCACATTGATTTTATTCCATAGAGATTACAGTAGGCCAATGAGCTACCGCCAGACATTGTCTAGGAAAGTTAAGTGAATCAGTATTCAGTAAGGTCGACGGAAGTCACAGCTAAGAAAATAATGCAAAATAGGATTTATACTTTGAGTGTGAATTTTTTTGTTTGTTTACGTTATGTCATGCTAAGGAACATGAACCATCACAATCACAATTTAAATATCCTGTATGAATCAGGATACTAATCCGTTACTGTGAAGAATTGAGACATTTGCTAACTATGTTTCTAGATTATTCAGTTCTCCTACTATTCCCTTCTACCTTCTCCACAATATAAAGTTTACAGAATAAATCCCTTAGAAATCCGCAGCTTGGAAAAAACACACCACAATAATCACTACAGAACACACAAATGTCAATATCCTTCTAAGTGATTTTTTAATACATTAAATCAGAATGCATCTTACACCTAGCTTTGGATCGGCTTCTCATTATCCACCTTTTTAAATCTTTGTAGCTCACTTTATTTAATGCTGTATTAAGCAGTTTATTGAACTGTCAAAATGTACATTCCATTTAAATTTTGCATATCATACATGTTATCCTACATTGTTTTCTAAAACATAAATAAAAATATAAAGGACATAAAAATTAGATGTACGCCTATGAACGCACTGCTTATGTACCATATAACGTGCTATATATATTTTGGCTATAACCATGGATATACAATAAATGTGCACTTTTATGGCTTAGGTCAGGGGTCAGAAACCTATGGCATATTGGCCATGCATGGCACTCGAGATGCCTTAGCATGGCATGCAAGGCTGCCAGACCCAACAGGCTGGGGAGATCGGAGAATCTGGCCTCCCAGGAGTCCCGGTGCGGTTTCTGCAGATATCTGCTAATGTCAACCAAACATTCAGCACTAGCAGTGATTGCAGCCGGTGTTGAGGGGCAGTCTTCAATTTACTCATTGCAGTACTTGGAGGAAGTGATCTCAGATCACTTCTTCACAGCACTTTTTTCAAGGGGAATCCACACTGGAGGAGATCAGCCCACAAAAGCCACCACAGCACCTGCCACTGGTCTGTATCTGGTCAGACTGGTCCCCACGGACTCCAGGGTAGCCACCCACACTGCCAGACATACACACACATAGCTGCAGAAGAAGGCTCCGCCTCATGCACATAATACAAATAGACCACACATAAAAACACACAGTCCACACAAACACAACATCAATGACAACCTGCATATGCACAAACCACAAGCAGCCTCGCAAATGCAATACATCAAGCAGCCTCCACACATAGCACAAACACACAATAAAACATATCCTATCCTATTGTGTTTTATACCCCACCTCCTATAGACTGTAAGCTCGTTTGAGCAGGTTCCTCTCCAACCTATCGTTCCTGTAAGTTCTTTGTAATTGTCCTATTTATAATTAAATCCACCCTCTTATAATATTGTAAAGTGCTACGGAATCTGTTGGCGCTATATAGATGTCAATAATAATAATAATAATATCAACCATGCATATAATGCTTCAATCAACCCACCATTCACAGCCCATATTCACATACATGACATGATACACAGCCCACATGCATACACATATCTCACATACAATACCACAAACTGCTCATGTGCACACACAATATAAGGCAACCCACATATGCACAAACATATACAAATATTACATTTGAAAAACTGAAGTCGCTTGGCGTGCCAGTTCTAAGTCTTGGAACATTGTTGCTAAAAGTTTGCCTAGCCATGGTTTAGGTGATATTCTTTCTCCCCCCCCCCCCTTCCTTCCCACCATTGCAACAGTAGTGCCTTGTATTGTAAAGGTGGTTCTGGTAAATGTGCTTAGTGTATGTAGGCATTTTACATTCTAATGGCATTTTCACAATGCTGCATACAAACACCCATAAGCAGGCTATTAGATTATTTTATTAATTTGTCAAACCTTCTGTACAAGACAAAGTTATTTATCCCCATACTTCAAGTAATTTCCAAGGTAAGAGGTTTATATACTCATTGTAACTGAAAACATGATATTACTACTATTACAAATAGTTTCTATACAATAGTTCCGCTAGTATTTATATAATTTTAAGGCAAGGCAGGAGGCTCGTATTTTGCATTACTTTCTTTACTCAACCTCCATAACAGCAAAGTGAAATTGGTTAACTTTTCAAGTAGCAAACAGTAAATTGTAGAGAATTAAAAAGCAAATTGCAAAATGCCGACAAGAACAGATCATTTTTTTGGGGAAAAAGACTCCCCGAAGCTCAGCTATAGGCACAGTTTGTCTATTTTAACCTAAGCTTTCCAATCGGTTTTTATATCAGCATAATCACTGTTTAGTAGATAAATGCCGTATAAGTTACATGTATTCCTTTCTCCTTTGCAGGGTGTCACTGAGCAAACCCTTACCGGTGACCAAAGAGTGAGTGCCATCGGACTATTCGGTCAGTTTAGTTCCGAGAATGTCCACCCCATGGCACTCAACAAAATCAACCAACAATCCAGTCCTGTCTAAGCGACTCCTGTTGTTGTACTTTTCCTCTCCTCTCTTTAGCAATCTCTCGACCTCTCACGATTTGCCAGAAATGTATGCACCAGTGAACATATTAGCACATTTTATCTCTGCAACAATGTTGCTGGTCCCTTTGCAGCAGTTTTCATCAATAAAACATGGCGTTAGTTCAGCAGACATTCCAGGAACGGTAATGTCTGGGGCACAGTTATACACCTCCGGCCCTTACAGGACACACTGCTGCAGACACACGTACATTTAAAACTTAATGAGAGCTAAGTATAAAGGCGGCGCATGTGTTTTCCCAACTATGTTTATTCGATAAACATACATATGTATAAAATTGTTACTCAAACCTTTACATGGGCATCTTTATTTCCTTTCTATCTGGTATGTGCAAAGATGGTGTGAGAAGCTATCATCTTCTAACCTCAGAGCTCAATAACTCCAATGTTTCTTAAATTTCAAACTTCTGAATTTGTGACTATTTTTTTCCTGACAAATTATACTGTTGGGGAGAGTATAAATACATTTGCAAAGTCATATGGAAATAAACAAATTAGAAAATGTACAGAATCAAAATGTCGCTTGTCAGGACAAAAAAAAAAACTACTGTGAATCTTAGAATTAAATACAAAACATGACAGACAAAAGCAATAAGTTACAAAATAATATTTATTATGTGTCTGCAATGTGCCAAAACAAATGAATGAATTTAGTACCTGGACAAATATGTAAATGCTCTTGGTGTCCCCTTTAGTAGTAGCACCAATTTTTCACCAAAATTGCTCAATTATATTTAGCGTATTTTGATTTTACTATCCCCCATCTTAGTTACAAATACAGTTAAAGGAACACTATAGTCACCTAAATGACTTTAGCTAAATAAAGCAGTTTTAGTGTATAGATCATTCCCCTGCAATTTCACTGCTCAATTCACTGTCATTTAGGAGTTAAATCACTTTGTTTCTGTTTATGCAGCCCTAGCCACACCTCCCCTGGCTATGATTGACAGAGCCTGCATTGAAAAAAAAAATGGTTTCACTTTCAAACAGATGTAAATTACCTTAAATAATTGTATCTCAATCTCTAAATTGAACTTTAATCACATACAGGAGGCTCTTGCAGGGTCTAGCAAGCTATTAACATAGCAGGGGGATAAGAAAATCTTAATTAAACAGAACTTGCAATAAAGAAAGCCTAAATAGGGCTCTCTTTACAGGAAGTGTTTATGGAAGGCTGTGCAAGTCACATGCAGGGAGGTGTGACTAGGGTTCATAAACAAAGGGATTTAACTCCTAAATGGCAGAGGATTGAGCAATGAGGCTGCAGGGGCATGTTCTATACACCAAAACTGCTTCATTAAGCTAAAGTTGTTCAGGTGACTATAGTTTCCCTTTAAACATTTCTAATGAACATGTTGCCTTTAAGATTTAATAATTGGATCAGTTTTCAACAATTTTACATCTTATAGTTTTGAATAGACTCACCACAAGATATAATTACATATGTTTTTCTAACATACATATTTTGTTATGTTTCTATTCGAGAAGTGTAATGCTATATTGATTGGCATTATTGAATCTTAGCACTTAAAGGTTAAGCAAATCCGGAAAGGTTACTACTTTAATTAACTTTTACAAAAGGTACAGTCCCTCCTGCTATGAGTCTCTTTGGCTTACACGGTTGCCACTTTCTGATTTATATAAAGAATACATAAAAAAAGGATAAAAGGCAACAATGGTGCAATATCTCTTTTATCGGATTAGTGTTTTCTAATTGCTATTTTAATACTGCTGTTTAATACTATCCTCTACCAATGCCTAATAGGTAAAGCTCTTCCAAGCATGCATAACTCTTAGTATAACTAATACTCTAGGATTCTATCATTCTAACTACAAGGCTTCTATTTGTTCCCATATGGGTGAGACAGCTTCAGATTTAGAACCTGTCAGATTGTGCTTTACATGACTCATTCTACCTCAAACTTAAAGGACCACTCTAGGCACCCAGACCACTTCAGCTTAATGAAGTGATGTGGGTGCCAGGTCCCTCTAGGATTAACCCTTTTTTTTTATAAACATAGCAGTTTCAGAGAAACTGCTATGTTTATAATGAGGGTTAATCCAGCCTCCAAATCCTCTAGTGGCTGTCTCACTGACAGCCGCTAGAGGCGCTTGCGTGATTCTCGCTGTGAAAATCACAGTGAGAGCGCGCAAGCGTCCATAGGAAAGCATTGTAAATGCTTTCCTATGAGACCGGCTGAATGCGCGCGCAGCTCTTGCCGCGCATGCGCATTCAGCCGAAAGGGAGGATGGGAGGCGGAGAGGAGGAGGAGAGCTGCCCGCCCGGCGCTGGAATAAAGGTACGTTTTAACCCTTTACTCTCCCCAGAGCCTGGCGGGAGGGGGTCCCTAAGGGTGGGGGACCCTCAGGGCACTATAGTGCCAGGAAAATGAGTATGTTCTCCTGGCACTATAGTGGTCCTTTAACCCCTTAACGCCGTTACGGCGTTCTATGCCGTCGCGGCTTTAAAGGGCTTTAAAGCCGTTGCGGCGGCATAGAACGCCGTAACGGCTTGCAGCCCAGGAGGTCCGGCGGTACTCACCTCCGCCGCGATCCTCTTCTGGGGGGCTGCCTCAGAGCCCAGGCAGCCCCCCCACTGCAAATCAGGCCCCCGGGGGCCATGTGATCGCTCTCAAAGAGCGATCACATGGCCCCCTATAGCTGGCTGTGGATCTGCCAGCAGGGGGGCTGTCTGAAATATCAGACAGTCCCTCTGCTGGTGGGAAGAATTAAAAAAAATTATTAGACATGTGTAAAATTAAAATAAATGCATATTTATATATATAATATATGCATATATATTATATATATAATATATATACATATTATATATATGCAACGTCATGCGTAATGTATTTTAATAGTAATATTAGTATATATATTAGTATTAAAATACACTTAGAGTGACGTTACATATATATAATATGTATATATATTATATATATAATAGATATATACACATATATTATATATATATACGTATAATTACAATAATAAATAAATACAATTATTAAATAAATAAATAAAATATTGAAACAAAATTTAAAATAAATTATATATTCATATGTAGTTTTATTCTAACTGTATTTTGTTATTAATATATATATATATTGGTAACAAAATACACTTAGAATGACATTCTATATATATCTATCTATATATAAAATACAAATAACCGCAAATATATATAGAGAGATAAATACATATAATTACATAATAGATTACATTAGTATACACGTAGAATTTAAATACCTATAAATGCATATATATTAAAATTCTACGTGTATATTTAAGTAATCTTTTAACATAATTATGTCATTTGATTAATTAAAATTTGATTGACATGCCTGACAACACAGGGAGAAAGTACAGAGAATTTAATTTGCAAGCACTATATTTGACCCTGTAACTCTCCAAGACATCATAAAACCTGTACATAGGGGGTACTGTTTTACTCAGGAGACTTCGCTGAACTCAAATATTACTGTTTAAAACTGGTAAATTATATTACAACAATGATATTTTAAGTAAAAGTGAAGTTTTTTGCATTTTTTTTACAAACAAATGGCACTTTTATGGACTATATTATTGTTGTAATATGTTTTACTGTTTTAAAACACTAATATTTGTGTTTAGTGAAGTCTCCCGAGAATAACAGTACCCCCCATGTACAGGTTTTATGGTGTTTTGGAAAGTTAGAGAGTCACATATAAGGCTTGCATTTCATTTTTTTCACATTGAAATTTGCCAGATTAGTTATGTTGCCTTTGAGACCGTATGGTAGCCCAGGAATAAGAATTACCCCCATGATGGCATACCATTTGCAAAAGTAGACAACCCAAGGTATTGCAAATGGGGTATGTCCAGTCATTTTTAGTAGCCACTTAGTCACAAACACTGGCCAAATATTAGTTTTTTGCTTTTTTCACACAAAAACAAATATGAACGCTAACTTTGGCCAGTGTTTGTGACTAAGTGGCTACTAACAAAGACTAAACATACCCCACGTTCAATACCTTGGGTTGTCTACTTTTTCACATGGTATGCCATTATGGGGGTAATTCTCATTCCTGGGCTACCACACCGTCTCAAAGGTAACATTACTAATCTGGCAAATTTCAATTTAAAAATGGAACGTTCTATATTTGACCCTGTAACTTTCCAAAACACCATAAAACCTGTTAATGGGGGTACTGTTGTACTCGTGAGACATCGCTGATTACAAATATGTGCATTTTTTTGCAGTAAAACCTAACAGTATTATGACATTTACAGCTAAAATGTGAGGCGGAACTACAAATTTTTAAAAAAAAATTAACATTTCTCACAGTTTTTTTTAATTTTATTCATAATAAATTAGGTTTCATATATAAATATTTGATATGGAATGAAAGCCCTGTTTCTCCTGAACAAAATGATATATAATAAGTGTGGGTGCATTTAATATGAAAGAGGGGAACTACGGGTGAACAGACATATAGCGCAAATTCCAGTTTTTGTTTACGTTTTGTTTTGATCAGAACGTGCACTATTGACTCCGTCCTGAAGGGGTTAAGGAAATAGACTGGAAATGAACCTGGTCTAATTCTTCCTGGTTCTATGGTTAATGTACTCATTGATGAGTGTAAAATGAATGCCCTGTTTGGTGCCTACAGTAGTACATATAATGTATCATAGTCCTTTAATACTTTCATATGAACTATGGAAAAAGCCTGTGATTCCCTATTCCAATTTTCACTTTGTATTGGTGGTCTACAACCTAACCCACTGCTTAGCATGGTATGTCTGCATATTATTACAGAAAAATAATTATGTAAATAAAATAAAACAAAACATTTTTGAAACCAAACAGATCACTAAACTGACAGTCACTAGAGCAGGCATAGGCAAGCTTTGGCAATCCAGAAGTTGTGAACTACATCCCCCATAATGCTCTTACACCCATAATGTTGGCAAAGCTGGAGTGCCGAAGGTTGCCTATGCCTGCACTAGAGAGTACTTCTGCTGGCTCAATCGAGTTTGATTTAGACATGTGATGTTCAATGTCAAATGCCATCAAATACCTATCATAGAGAAGCATTGGAATCAATGCTTCTCTATGAGAATAATTGTATTGGACCAGAGTGGTGCTTGCTGTGCATGCACCTCGCATCCCCAATGCTTCTTTATGAGAAGTATAGGATTGGATAAGAAGACAAAGATGAGACAGCCTGCAGGACAACGTAACCAGTGGTGGAGCGGGCAGCTGCACTAAATGAGTCCTGTTCATGAAAACAACAGTGAGTAAAAACCTTTATTTAATTTTGTTTAGGGCACCATGAATCTAACTAAGGAGTAGAACACTATAATGTCAGGAATACAAGTTTCTATTTTTAACCCTAATCTTAACAGTAGTGGTGATGAACAATATTTGATGTCAAAATAATTACTAGAATAAGCTTGAACACCAATAATAATTAATGGAAACAAACATCTTTTGTTGAATTGATTTTCTGAAACCGGTTTAGGATACTGTTTAGAGCTACATTAAATATACACACATTGTTTCTCTTTGTATAACATTTTAGCATGTCACGAATTCACAATATCGTGTATTGTCTGATTACGACTCTCAGTTGATCAGTGACAACTGTATTTATTCAACTATACTAAATATATAATTCATCATAATTTTTTATTTAATTGCTTTTAAGCTATGAAGTAAATGCTGACATTATTTTTAATGATGGCACAACTTCCATCAAAACATCACTAAAGCAATACCCAGAGCCTGTTGTTTCCTGCCGTTGTGCTGGCCGGTTTGAGAATGTTTTCCAAAACAAGGCTCTACTCCCTTATGATGGCAACATGCTAGGCAATTTCCAATGCATTGGTTTCTGTTACTTCATTGTCAATGCTTGGGAAACATGTGCCAAAGGATTATCACAGCAACTACAGCAGATGAAGAGAAGGAAGACTACAGGTCTTCGCTCATAGAGCTTCTGGGTCTCCATGGTCAGTAGTGGGCTTGGTGAGGTGCACTCGGCAGACCACAGGTAAAAATTCAAAACATTCTAAAATGGTTTGACTCTTTAAATATAATAAATACAAATTATATTAACCTAAACTTGAACATTTTGTTTACCTATTAGGCAGAATTTTTTTTTTTTGGCATTACATTGAAGTACTTGATTTTGTACCTGTGACTTTTTTGACAAGTTTTCGTTATACATATAAGTCATATAGAAAACCATGCATACAGTAAATATATGAACATAATAAACAGACAGAATAGACAAGCATGTGTATTTTACATAAACATTGTAGGAATTGCATCACGTTAACACAAGTGTATATCAAACATTTCCATATTTTATCCAGGCCCATATCTGCTCATACAGAGATATAGCTCCAGCTAGTTTGTGGGATATTTCTTCATACGGTTTATCATGAGCTAAGCTCTCTAGAACCAGAGACTCAGATGGTGGCTATGCTTGTGGGCAAACAAGATTGAAAGTAGAAAGTATTGAGATAACATGTTTCCTGTAGATATTAGAGATACTTAATTTGATAATCTCTATAGTCTACACCTTAATCTGGATACCTCTTATTTTTCCTTTCCACTTTTGACCACTCAGGTTGTAACTCATACGGGAAAGGTGCCTCGGGCTGAGGTGTCAAGTCACCCATGAGGCCCTAGGTATGAAGGAGTGACATGCCCTCATCTGGTGTAACAAATGTTTTATGCACCGAATTCTTCCAAATTAAGAGTTTTGGGGAAAACCCAGTCTATACACACATTTCCTCAGGGTCTTTGTTATATTTATAAGTTCCCTTAATTTTGCCATAGTTATGGCAAATAAAGCCACATGTGTAAATACTACAGGCATAGTTAGAGATTTCCTGGCTGCCACCATAATGGCTTCTTGATAGTAATGAAGCCTTACCACAACGTCCCTCTGCACTTCTTTGGCAAAATGTTGTGGTTTTGGCACCTGATGTGCCCTGTCTATTAGCATGTCAGCTTCCAACACTGATGGTAATAACTATGTGAAGACCTCCTTGAGATATTGTGGCACTACCCTGTGTACAATCTTCTGGAACTCCATGTAAGTGGATATTGTTCTGTGTTGGATGGTTCTCCATGACCGCCAGTTTCCCCTTTAGAATTCACTCAACCGTCTTCATATTTTGGAGATTATCCACCAGTTTGTTGTGAACTATCCAAAATTCATCCTTTCTGGACTCCATGGCATTCATCCTTGTGCCCAACTCACGCAGATTCTTATGAATATCCTCCATGATAACTGAGAAGTCTTCTTTTAAAGTGGAGTGCAATGTTTTTAACATTTCTGAGAGCCTTCGCATGGATACTGAAAGGTCATCTCCAGCGGCTACTATAACCTTCACCTCTGAGCTTGCATCAGATTGGTGAGCAGGAGAGTTCGCCAGACCACAATCTTGACTAGGCCGTAGTTGATATTTCTTCCCCAAAAAATCAAGACTCTTGGGAGTCTCGGACGGAGCCATTATGCTAAAGAAGTGATGAGTACAGCAGGTATGTGAAAAAGACGTCATTGGAAATGCTGATTAGTTGTCACTTTATGCTACTGTCATCTGGGCTAACATGCCATGTATCTATTCTACACTACCGAAAATCCTGTCCCTCCTCCCTTTCCCCACTTCCCCACTACACCCTCTCCTCTCCCCATCCATGATCTTTTTAAATGATATGTGTTCAGGAAATATGGCAGTTCTGGCATTCCCAGTGGAAGGGTCACAAAGTCACTGCAGATGGTAGAGCAGGTCAAATTCAGAAGTCAATCTCGGATACAGAGTAACCGGCAGCAAACGCAAAGTAATACAATATTTTTGTTTTATGATTGAACACAAGACATTAATACCTCTTGTTCACATATATGTGTTTTTCTCCATTTTCGTGTTTTTTTTTTATTAAGTAGTGTAAAACAGGCTGTGACACTTCACAGAGAAAGAGATTTATCAAGGTGAAACAGGTCCTATTCTGGGGCAAAATTCTTAATGTTTTCATGCAGTCCATTGGTGGCACCTTAGTTATCACTCAGCCCAGCATAGCTCTTGTTTTTGTCTTGATGTCCTATTTTTAACAAAACGTCCTTCTCAACCCTGAGTTAGGACTCTGAATTAGGTCCCCATGCAAATTTTGCAGGTCTCCAATGGTTGGAATAGGTGCATAATTTGGTCAGGAATTGTTCACTATAAATTGTTATTGTAGCAACATTGAATTGGATAGTAAAAGTGTTTTGCAAAATCAATTGTGTTTTTACTTATGGTTGTGATCTAGAGTGAGAGGCTTATTTCTCATGCCTGCACAAATGCTACAGTTTTAGAATCTTGAAACATATTTTCTATTTTATTGTTTACTTTTTTTACACATTGTTAATGCATTATCTATATAAATCACTACAAATGGGCCCAACTGCAGCCTATAAGTGCCTAAAAGCTTTACAGAATCAAACAGTAATGGGAGGCATGAGGTGAGGTGATCACATCTTATTAACACAATGTTTCCAATCACCAGTTAAACCCATTATGTTTTGTGGCTTTTCTTGTAAAGTAATGGCAATCTAATGTCACATTGCTTCAGAGGGCTTAGAGATTTACACTAAGTGAGCTTAACGTCACATTAGAGCCATAAAACCCTGCAGTGAATACAAGCCGAACATGTTTCCAGGGAAAAACCTATTAGTGTAATTAGAGGGGGAAACCTAACAAAAATAAATAACCAACTATAAATCCTTTTAATTCCTGGTGAGATCAACTTAGCCTTTCATCCTTCCAAGGTCGATGCAATTAAATGAATGATTCAAGCACCATAACCACTTCAACATGCTGCAACGGCTATGGTGCCAAGTGTATGAGTGGTCAAACCATTTTAGAACATTTTGACTTCTTACCTGTGGTCCACCCATTCCGTTCCCCTCCTCCACTACTGAAGATGGAAAGCTGGAAGCACTCTACGCTAAACCTAAAAGTATAGGGCTGAGTTCATTGGCTAAGAGCGATTTATGTAATGGAAAGAAAACAACTACAACAGGTGCTTTTTCGTATTTTAGTAAAGAATCCAAGGACTCTGCACACTTTAATAACTCTTTGTTCAATGCACATAGAGTGGTGAAAGAGAAGGGAACACATTTCTGTTATCCACCTGGTTATTAGGTGAAATCTCTCACTTTGTGACAAGGCTTATTTTAATTATTTTTTTTCCAACAGTGAATTTAACACAGAATCAAGGCATTGATCTTGATTCAGCTATAATCACTTCTGTATTTCACAGAAACAATCAATAGTAGTATAACTCAGCAAGCATCTTTGATTCACTAAAGTGCAAGTTTTCTACTGAAGTGCAAGTTTTCCATTTAAAAGGCCAACTGGCGTATTCAGGTTATCAAATTTCCCAATTCTGTAATCAGATAATTGATTGATATATGTACACTCAGAGCTGGCAATATTCCCTCCAGGAACACATTTATGATAGAAAGTAGTATAAATATGCTGACATTCCTTCACTCATTATATTACTCCTGGCATTATAGATATTTTGTGGTGAACATATTTCCAATTATCTCGTCTTTTTCCCTAGCAAATTATTTTGTTAAACTTTATTTAAAAAAAAATATTTATAAAAAAAAACAAAAAAAAAACAACAACAATATTTCTCTCATTATTTTTCTCAACATCAGACTAAATACCTGCCCCATTTTTCTCACTCATGGGGATGAGTAAGAAGAAATAGAAGTTTGAAAGTTCTATAAGAGAAATCTGAGCAACTAAAAAGAGTTTGTAAAATCTCACAGTCTACGCAACTTCCATGATCCAATATGTAAGACAGTCCTACAGCATGGGTGGACATGCACATTATGAGGAAATCTGTTTTACTTGCATTTGGGAGGAAATTGCCTTTATGAGGATAATTGCTCAGAATAATAAATATTAATGGAAAAAGAAGCTATTTTGTGGTCACATAAGATGAAGGCAAATGTGGTTAGCAGTGCAATTTCCTCTGTGGCCACCTCATTTTATGCTCTCCAAATGTAATGAAGAAACACAGCGCAAACATAACAATCAGATATAGCAAGCTTAGCCCATAACTAGAACCCCAGCCCTAATTTCCATACCCCAAAGCCTAAAGCTATAATTATTTTATAACAAGTATCGGAGATAATAGATAACTTTTAACAAAACAAACAATGTGCCATTTTAATATTTTTGGATTGATAAAAACAAATTCAGGTCATGGGATTTGCAATGGAAAGATTATGTCCCTTTTCTGTGTAGAGTAGTATAATAGTTTATCTGCTCAGACGTTAGAAGTTCCTTATAAAATGGGGATTTGCCATTAAAAAAAAAAACAGACTCCATTCCAATATCGAATGTCCTATTTCAAAGCCATCAGCAATCCTATAGAGCCCTGCTGTTACTATGACATACTATAACATTTAATTATAAAGGCTTATGGACCAGACTGTTATAATGTCACTGGCAGTCCTTGGTTTACAAAGGGATGCACATTTCGTGAATTTGATCAAAATTAGCAGATAAATCACTCAGATTCTTATACTTCTGAGGTTGCTAAAATAAATACCATTGAGCTGGGTAATCACCACTACATTACCTAGAATTTGTGTTAAGAGTGTTTAATAAATAGACAGGGGACATATAGTCCCTTGTCTGTATGTATATGGAAGGAACAGAGGGGTCAATAGTCTCTCTCTCCGTCTCTTCCCAGGTTTGGTCTTTTGTGCAGCTTCCTGGCTGAGCTGCCAAAGTGCGAGATGAGCAGGTTACTTCGCATTCACCCAGATTGTATTCCCTATTTAGGTTTTCATCCAAATCGTTATTTTTATTTCGACAGGCCTATGCGTTCATAAGTTTCCTATTTTCCTATTTTGAACTTTTTTCTCCTCTTCCTCACTGGAGGTTATCAGACGCTACTGGTTAAATGTAATAGTTCATTATTAAGATTATTTCTTGTTTATCTGTAAAAGTAATTCTTCAGACTGTTTAAACCTGTTGATGTCCTTTAGGTTATTGGCTGAATCATGTGGTATCCCTTTAACAGAGGAGGAAACTGTATGCCCAACTAATTGTCTTCATTTTTATTGGCATTGAGATTGACAATAAGAATATGGAGTTTAGGCTTCCGATTAAAAAACCTGACAACATTAAAAAGATTGCTTAAGTAATATATTAAATAGTATTACCTTGAGTTATGCCCATGGGCAAAGTATTTTTTAGAAACATGACAAGAGCTAAAAAGGCAGCATTTCCATGTTAGGGTTTCAATGGAAATAAAAGAAGACCTGAAGATCTGAGATATTTTATTGGACACTTTCAATAGTTGCATTTTAAGGCAGGATGATTTCATGAACAATGAATTGATTGGTTTACATACTGAAGTTGCTGGTTCTGAAGGTTTGGGATTTTTCTGGCCAGTGGGTGAATGGCCCCCAAATTGGTCTGATGTAGATTTAAAAAAACAAAACACGATTCTGTCAGAACTCTTTCTTATTACATTAGTATTGGAGTTATGGGGCAATCAGCTAGCTAATAAAGGGCTGCTATTTAATTGTGATAACATGGCATAGCGTAGGTCATTAACACCTTGAAAGCGAAATCAGTACCTGTCGTAATTTTGCTGAGAATACTTCTTCTATATTTACTACATAAAATTTGGATTAACGCATGTCATATCCCCAGTAAACAAAATCAAATTGCTGATTGTTTCTCATGCTTTGATTTGTAATATTTTAAGATTCTAGCACCAAATGCCGAACCAAAAGGGGAACAACTACCACAAAGAAAATGTCATTTGGTTTCTCCCATGTGTTTGAACTTTTGGAGAACTCTCTCTTCCGCCTGTGCATCTGTTGTGGTCGTGACTTAAATATGAATATTAATCTCTTAACACATAATAATTAAGCAATACGGAACAACATTAATATTTTTATAGTTCATGGTATTATGGTCGAATATGTGGGTAGAAAATACACAAAACGTTGTAATATTAAATGTATATTTACTATAACTATAATAAATAAACAGATGCTAGCAGAATGTCAATTTACCACAATAGTTATACAATACAAAATTACTTACAAAAGGTTACTAAATGTTTTACAAAAGGCTATTACAATTGCTAAATGTTACAATGGATTTATATTACTTACAAGGCCCCAGCCCCTTGGCTGGGGTTGTCAGAGCTGGTACTACATCTTAGGTCCAGTCAGGTACAGGCAAAAAGAGAGAGAGTTTCTCCTACATCTGTTTTTTATTCAGTGTAAGTAGGCTGGCCTGTGATGTCACTGCCAGAAGCACATGTCTTCCTACACACTGCCCCTAGTGGTGCCTCCAAAGCATTACACTAAATATGCTTTCTTTATGATGTAAAGTCATTAATTAATAGATACCATTACAGCATCTTATTCAGCTGCTTGGATGGTATGGGTAGAATTTATGTCAGACCCTTATGGTAACTCCTTATAGGCTGCTGCTTTACAGTTCATTTTAGACCTAATGGCTAAATGAACTGAGATGGCCTTACTTCTGTGGCGTTTAACCCCTTAAGGACCAAACTTCTGGAATAAAAGGGACTCATGACATGTCACACATGTCGTGTGTCCTTAAGGGGTTAACAGGAATTGCATTCTTTTTAAACTAATTAGACATTACTCCACATTTTAAAAAGTTCCTAATTACACAGATAGAAGGATTATAAACGTATAATCAGATATATGGATTAGAGACGCCCTATTTTGTTTGACATTTTTTTTACAAATTGATTGTTTCATTACAAAAGGTCTGTTTCTTTAAGTATAAATGTCAGTTGTTTTCTACTGTATTTATTGACGTATTTTTTCAGTGCTTTAGAGTGGGTGAATTGATTTCTAATAGCGAACATGTCAAATCTGACCTCCCATTTGAAAAGTTACAACATTTTGTGCAAATTGTAATATCCTCTTCTAAAACGGACAGGTTGGCTAAAGGACGCTGGATTCGTTTGAACAGTGTGTCAATGCCCTTCACCCACCCACCCATCCACCTCCCCACCATTTTGCCCAGTTTCAGCAGTGAGATATTTTTCTGTGTCTTAGACCAATGGGTACAGCCCCCCTCTTGAATTATATGTGAAGTTCCCCGTTATCTAGATTTTGGTTTATAAGAGTTCTTAATAAGTGTTTGTCACTATTAGGTATGAGAGATGAAAAGTTTTCCTCTCACTCCTTCAGAATTGGTAGTGAGGTGGCTAAATTGGGTTTAGATTCCTCGGGAATTATGTGATTAGGCATATGGGAGTCAGATTGCTTTAAACACTACATTTGATCCAAATTCTTACCTTCCCTGGGTGGATTGTGTTTTTGCCATTTGGAATTAGAAGGTTGACATGAGGACCTTTATTGGACAGATGGGATTCATCTCTCTCATATAGGTTTAGACATCTTCAACAATAATCTCCAATCAATTATTGAGAGGGCCGTGGTTGTTATGCATAGGGCTTCACCCGGGTTGTGATCCGGGTGTGGCATTAGGAATGTTGATTTGCCTGTCTAGATAACTGGTGGGGTAAAAATGTTATATGGTATTATACGGGCTATTAAAAGGCCGCAATGTGGTACTTTCCCCGGTTGTTAAATGCCAACAATGTGTTACAAGTTTATGATTAATTATACAGTTGAGTCGTAAATAAAGTATTTAAAGTGAAACATTTTAAAATTCCTTTCAATAAAGAACATGGCCTTTCTCCGAACATTATTAAAAATGTTTTAAGTTTCCTTTCCATAACACATAAGCACTTAGCACTCTGAATTTCCATGGTAGAAAGGGCACCATATAAGTAGGGTTTTATAATTCTGTTGGCATACATTAAATGTCAAGCAACAACAAACTATAAAATAGTATAGTGTGAGCAAGTTTTCTTTAATATATTTTAAATTAACTTACGAATAAGACATTTACAGAAATGCTAATGTCACTTCAAAATGTGCGTAAAGTAGCCCGAGGCATCAGCTAGAAAATGTGCGAGGTATCTCTATGACATTCCTAAAATGTAATACATGCAAATTAGACAAAAAATTGTTAATTTAATTAAAATGATGGGAGGGGGAGGGAGAAATTGATGAGTAAGCCTATTTATATGAATCCCTGACGTATACTGCTTATTAATAAATATGAGTTTGTTCTCAATGTTTCTAGAGTGTGTAATCTGCAAATAATTCTACACCTTATGAATGCATCACCCATCTTTGCTTCTTAAAATACAGATCTACTTTTAACTAAAACGATTTGATGAGATTAAGCTCTAAGCAATGATTAATCAGACGACATGGCACTGACAACAGCCGGTGTAAACATCTGAAGCATGTCTTGTTTTTTTTTTTTTTACCTAAAGGGGCATTGTTACCAAGCAACACAACATTAAGTGATAGAGCTCATGGAGTGATGAATTGCAATAGAATCACTGGACAGAATGTTAGTGTGCTGCTCAATAGAGAAATAGGGTCTCGGCTCACTTAACCCTCCAAGCGCTGTGAATATAAACGGCAAGGAAATAAAATAACTCTGCATATGAAAAAAAAAAAAAAAAAACATTTATTAGATATTTCCAGGGCTATCATAAGGGAGGGTCTCCGGCAGCAGATGTGGATCCCTAGAGACTCAAATCTTTGCGTGCTCCTCAGAGAGTGCTCCTCAGAGAGTCTAGGAGTCGACACAGGGAATATGCTAGAATGTCATATTTCCCGAGCGTCTCTATCACTGTGCTGCTTCCACTCTCGGCTGATACTCACTGAGGAAGCCAGGTGCGGTTAGGGTATGCACAGAGCCTAGCAGCAGAAATCAGAGAAGACAGTGCAGTTTTTTAAAGCACAGGGCTGGTGAAAGGCTTCTGGCTGGCTGCTAGCCTTCTCCCCATTCCTGTAATTAAACAAGCAGCTACAAAGTACAGGGGTATCCTTTTTATGGTGTATATCTATATATGTGCAAGCATACCTGTTTGCAGGGCTGCCATCAGAAATTTTGGGGCCCCTGACAAAGCACAAGGTCTGGGCCCCCCCCCCCGACCCCTCCCTCCCGGGCCCGCCAACGCCCTACCTAGTCCGCTGACAATGATGCGGGACTGAATGTGGTGTGTATAGTGGAAGTGAATTAGAATGTGTGTAATGGATGTAGTGTTTGTGTGTATTAGATACTGTTTGTGCAGTGAATGCAGAGTGTGTTAGTGTAGCGGATGCAGTGTGTATAGTGAACGCAGAGTGTGTTTGTGTAGTGGATGTAGTGTTTGTATGTACTAGATGAAATGTGTTTAGTGGATGCAGTGTCTGTAGTTGATGTAGTGTGTGTATTAGACGCAGTGTCTGTGTATAGTGAATGCAGAGTGTTTCAATTTGTGGTGGATGTAGTGTGTGTACTGTGAATACAGGATGTTTGTGTAGTGGATGCTGTGTGTACAGTTAATGCAGAGTGTGTGTCAGTATAGTGAATCCAGAGTGTGTGCATAGTTTAGTGAATGCAGAGTGTGTGTTAGTGTGTAATGAATGCAGAGTGTGTCAGTGTTATGAATGTAGTGTGTGTGTTAGTGCAGTGAATGCAGAGTGTTTGTAAATGTGTAGTGAATGCAGAGTGTGTGTTAATGTGTAGTGAATGCAGAGGGTGTGTTAGTGTGTAGCGGATGCAGAGTGTGTGTTAGTGTAGTGAATGCAGAGAGTGTTTGAGTAGTGGATGTAGTGTGTGTACAGTGATGTAGTGTGTGTTTGTGTAGTGGATGTAGTGTTTGTATGTACTAGATGAAATGTGTTTAGTGGATGCAGTGTCTGTAGTGGATGTAGTGTGTGTATTAGACACAGTGTATGTGTATAGTGAATGCAGGATGTTTCAATTTGTGGTGGATGTAGTGTGTGTACTGTGAATACAGGATGTTTGTGTAGTGGATGCTGTGTGTACAGTTAATGCAGAGTGTGTGTCAGTATAGTGAATCCAGAGTGTGTGCATAGTTTAGTGAATGCAGAGTGTGTGTTAGTGTGTAATAAATGCAGAGTGTGTGTTAGGGTGTAGTGAATGCAGAGTGTGTCAGTGTAATGAATGTAGTGTGTGTAAATTTGTAGTGAATGCAGAGTGTGTGTTAATGTGTAGTGAATGCAGAGAGTGTGTTAGTGTAGTGAATGCAGAGAGTGTGTTAATGTGTAGTGAATGCAGAGAGTGTGTTAGTGTGTAGCGGATGCAGAGTCTGTGTTAGTGTAGTGAATGCAGAGAGTGTGTTAGTGTGTAGCGGATGCAGAGTGTGTGTTAGTGTAGTGAATGCAGACTGTGTTAGTGTGTAGCGGATGCAGAGTGTGTGTTAGTGTAGTGAATGCAGAGTGTGGTAATGTGTAGCGAATGCAGAGTGTGTGTCAGTATAGTGGATGCAGTGAGTGTGTTAGTGTGTAGTGTATGCAGAGTGCATGTTGTATTAGTGAATGCAGTGTGTGTATTGTATTAGTGTATGCACTGTGTGTGTTAGTGTATGCAGTGTGTGTTGTATTAGTGTATGCAGTGTGTGTGTTTGTGTATGCAGTGTGTGTTGTATTAGTGTATGCAGTGTGTGTTGTGTCAGTGTATGCAGAGTGTGTTGTGTTAGTGTATGCGGTGTGTGTGTTGTGTCAGTGTATGCAGAGTGTGTGTTGTGTCAGTGTATGCAGAGTGTGTGCTGTGTTAGTGTATGCAGAGTGTGTGCTGTGTTAGTGTATGCAGTGTGTGTTGTGTCAGTGTATGCATAGTGTGTTGTGTCAGTGTATGCAGAGTGTGTGTTGTGTTAGTGTATGCAGTGTGTGTTGTGTTGGTATATGCAGTGTGTGTTGTGTTAGTGTATGTAGTGTGTGTGTGTTGTGTCAGTGTATGTAGTGTGTGTGTGTTGTGTCAGTGTATGCAGTGTGTGTGTGTGTTGTGTCAGTGTATGCAGTGTATGTGTGTTGTGTCAGTGTATGTAGTGTGTGTTGTGTCAGTGTATGTAGTGTGTGTGTGTTGTGTCAGTGTATGCAGTGTGTGTGTGTGTTGTGTCAGTGTATGCAGTGTATGTGTGTTGTGTCAGTGTATGTAGTGTGTGTTGTGTCAGTGTATGTAGTGTGTGTGTGTTGTGTCAGTGTATGCAGTGTATGCAGTGTGTGTGTGTTGTGTCAGTGTATGTAGTGTGTGTGTGTGTGTGTGTGTGTTTTGTCAGTGTATGTAGTGTGTGTGTTTTGTCAGTGTATGTAGTGTGTGTGTTGTGTCAGTGTATGTAGTGTGTGTGTGTGTGTGTGTGTGTTGTGTCAGTGTATGTAGTGTGTGTGTAAATGTCCAATGAGGAGGGGGGGGGGGCATTTTAACATTATTTAAAAAAAACAAAAAAACTAATTAATTAAATTGTTTCTCCCCCCTCCCTGCTTACCTGTGTCTAGGGAGGGGGGAGATTCCATCCCTGGTGGTCCGGTGGCATGGTGGGGCCCCCCGGCTTCCTGTTACCGCAGAGGGGGCCCAGGCAGCACACAACTTTTCCTCTTCTATCCTCCAATAATTCTCGCGAGACCAGCGGAGCGTTGCCATGGCAACCGGGTCTCGCGAGCGTTATTAGCCGGGAGGAGAAGAGGAGAACAGGAAGTGTGCTGCCTGGGCCCCCTCTGCGGTAACAGGGAGCCGGGGGCCCGGGGCTGCACACATAGATAGCGATATTCGCTATCTATGTGTGCAGGGAGGGAAAGTGGGGCCCAGGACTGCCAGAGCAGTCCGGGCCCCCCAGGGCCGCCGGGCCTGTGACAACTGTCACGGTTGTCACCCCCTGATGGCGGCCCTGCCTGTTTGTGTCTGCATATGTGTGCTTGACTGTGTTTACCTGTCTGTGCCAGGCTGTTTTTGTGTGTACCTTTGTGTGCCTTTTTGTGTGTGCCTATCTGTGCCTGTGTATGCCAATTTGTGTACACCTGCGTGTGCTTGTGCATTTCTGTTTGTGTCTGCTGCTTGTTTCCGTGTGTGTGTCTGGGTATATGTGTGTGCCTGTAAGTAACTGTGAAGAGGCATATTAAGAGTTGGAGTTTTGCAAGTGGTGGAGCTTTAGGAAGGGGTCACCAAATTATTTTGGTTGTTTTTTTATCAATGCCACTGGATACCGCACACCTGCAAAAAAACATACATTTAATATTTTTTTGCATTTTATTTTGAGAGGGGGTATGTAAATACTAGCTTACATTACCTGCCAAACTATTTTCTGCAGGTCCTGTATACCTTATCATTTTTGTCTAGCACAGTCTTTTCCATCTGTGCTGGACATTGAGAATCTTGCGTACAAATTGTGTATGCATACATCTGACCAGCCATGTTCTTTTCAATCAACAGAATCTCAGCCAATACAGATACACCGCACTCAATCCATGAGAAAAAAATCCTTGTAGTGCAGATTTATTAAAAATAATGTTACCTGGCATATTCCAACAAAATATGTAACTGGGACATGATATTTTTACAAAAATCCCTGCTCGGAATAGAAGGGGAACCGGCGAAAAAAGTAAATCAAACTACAGAACACTGAACGCGTTTTGCATCTGCTCAGACACTTTATCAACCACTGGTCTGTGAATTGGAGGAACTAAGCCACCAGCACCAAGGACTTTTGAGGTATCCAGTCCAAAATGTGAGTGAGTAAATGTACTTTCTGCAACATTGTCATACTCCGTTAAGTCACCTTATGGTGGAGGCATATTTTGCAATTGTTGGTTTTACATTTCAATGAGCTGTATTACAGATGGTTGAGAAGTATATGAACGGCAAGGGGCAAGATGGGCACTGCCCCTTCACTTCCACTTTGAACTATATTCCAAAGCACATGAGGCAGGAAACCATCCTAACTGTTTGGCTTTTGCACACTGCACACACCTTTTTTATATCCATATTGTGGTGAAAGATTCATTATTGCCCTTTTTTTTAAAAAAAAAGGTAACATCATCATTACCATTTGTGGTTTCAAATCTATTGCCATATTATACAATGTTACCCTATGGCCCCTCTCTGTTCTTTTTTATGTGTTGCTGCTAAGAACAGCTGCTATAGTCAGAAATAAGCATTGACATATCCTAGTCTCCATCACTAGGTCTGCCAAGGATGAAATCACTTACTACTCTACTTGTGCTCAAGTAGCTGTTTCTTGGCAACCGAGAGACAATTAGGTTACCACGGAGATGTGATAAAATTTCCCGATTAAAAAAAAAGTATGGAATGGAATAAAATAAGTTCCATACCAACATTCTAAAGATTCCTAATTGGGTATTATTCCCCGGCTTGTCAAAGAAATGTGTCCTTACACAGCAGAGCTCTGTGTACACTTACTTGGCACCACTTCACAAAGCAAACGAAAGCTGCTAGAGGGTTTTTTATTCAGCGGGGTATAAAATAAATGTGTGCTCACCAATTGCAAATATATTCAACATGTACGCAAAGGAGAATGACAAAAAACTGTCCCTTTTCAATGACCCTTTGAGTGTTTGCCACTCAAACAGAAAATCAACTGCAGACATGGAAACACAAATGCGCGCTCCATTTTGTTTTGTTTTTTAGAAGTACTGTCAGATCGCTGCCTAGCTGTGTCGTTTCAAAAAGTAACCTATCGCAGCTTTAGAACATTAACTAGTTTTAGCAAATTGATTTAAAAAAAATAATCAAATCTGGTCTAGAGAAACAGAGTGTAAAGAAAAATCAATTAGAACAACTACATTGCCTTGTGCGCACTGTTTCCAGTCAGTGAGCGAGTGCTAAATGCATCGACTCAGCGGACATTGATATTATTTTTCTGCTTGTGTGCTGTGCAGAATCTGGAGCAGACATGATGTGAGTACTAATACACATTGTATGTCACACTTTCATTGCTGAATTGGAAGCTGAATGACTTTACTTTGTTTTATCTTCAAGTCTAAAGGAACTACCAAGGCAGACTTAGCATAGCATGAGTAAATTGTGTCTTAAGTACAATCAAAACTCTTCTTTTTTTAAAACTGTATTCTAAATGGCTAGTTAAAGAATCGCTTTGTTTCCCTTTGACAGAGTGATCATAGTACTGACTGAATATGTTGCATAACTGTAATAAAAGAATCACAGGGCCACTATCACATCCTATAATTTCCAATAGTATGTAGACTTATCCCCTATATTTAAAAATATGTAGTTATGAGGTGTGAAAACAGAAATTAGCAGGGTTATTCGCTAAAGTGAGATGTGAGAATCTTATTTAAAATAAGGAATTTGAAAAATCAGTTAAAGTCACTTTGGCCTTAAATTTGAAATTATGAAAGCTTTATCCTTTTCACCATGGCTAATTTTCTGTCCCAGCTGAAAGAATCTAACTCTTGGTGTCTAGATGCAGAATCTGTTTTTTTCAGATAGTAACCCTACTCCACTACCAGAACACGATAACATTAATTACAAATTTAGGACGTTAAGTAATCTATGTAAACAACAGATCAGAATTGGGTGGGAAATAACATCATTAAAAAACTATCTGGGTAAATCAATGATTCCAAGGGGTTTGAGGATACAAACCACACCCAATACACAAATGGATGATCCTGGCCTATTGAAAGCATGGGAGGATGCATCCAATATGTGCTCTAAAAAATACATGGAAATTCTAGTTAAGTTTGAATCCGAGAGATTAAAACAGATAGATGAAAAAGTTAATATGGCTGTAGAAGATATCCAAAAATGTACAACTGACCCTTCCTTTCAAACTCAAGAACAGAGACTACAAGATAATTTAAATAAATATCAGAATATCATCAAGTCTCGCAAACATAAGAAGTTTGTTAGAGACAATGATGACTATAGATCTGGAAAAATCTATAGACATTTTAAGGAAATTACAAGAGTAGACTCTGATTATTGCACAACATCTGAATATTAAACGTCAGATACGGATAGTGAACAAGCATCAGTGCCCCAAACCATGCAAAATACGCAGAGGGGTAAAGGAATCCTTAAAAAGGGAGTGTCTTTTTTACGACAACCCCCCCGAGAGGGGGAACAACAAATGCAGTACAGACAAACTCACAACAGGGGGAGAACCCGCAAACTTTACTAGAGAGCGACACCAGAATAATCAATATCTCAGATACTCCTCTCACTGGTATACAAAGACAAGTAATTATGAAGGGTTTATCCTTCGTCCCAAATCCACCATTCTGTAAATTTGAATGGATTAAAGATATCAATTTGTTTGGGAGGAAACTTGCCCTTCATAAATTCTTTAAAGTGAGAGACGAGAAAAAGGCCAAAGACCTAGGCTTTGACACAAAGGAATATCAATGCCTTCTTGATTTGGTGTCCCTTTTAGAGTCAAGTGACAATGTTTACCCCCCACCATACACAGATCTGTATCCGAAAAGTAAATTCACCCTCAACTTTCGTGAATTTAAAAATATTGATATGTTCGTTGAGTCTACTACCAATATGATTAAAAACCTTAATATGGATACACTTATGGTTAAACCCAGAGACAACCTTACAAGAAATGAATGGAAAGCACTAACTGAATTAAGGGACAACGAACATATTATTAAACCAGCAGATAAGGGGGGAAACATTGTCATTTTGAATAGACCCCATTACATTGAGATGGCTGAAACAATCCTCAATGATGAGAATACATATAAAGTACTCACGTCCAACCCTTCATCTAAATTCCTGTTTGAATTCAAAACTCTACTAGATAGGGCATTTGATCATGGCGTACTCACTAAGGAAGAACATGGGAGTATTTTTGTAAAAAACCCTGTAATTTCAACCTTTTACTGTCTCCCGACGATACATAAGGGATATGAGTCATTGACAGCTAGACCAATAGTGTCAGGAACCAATAATCTCACATGTAAAGGCAACATATATGTGGATCAAATTCTACGGCCATATGTAGAAAAATTACCTTCATATCTTAAAGACACAAAAGACACTTTAAGATGTGTTACGTCTACCGAAGTACCACAGGGGGCCATTCTATGAAGCCTCGATGTGGAGGCATTGTATTCCTCTATACCCCATTTGGAAGACATACAACACATAGGCTCATTCCTAGAAACAACGGGTCCAAATCACTCACGACATACCACCTTTGTTCTTGATCTTTTACAGTTCATTCTGACCCACAATTTCTTTCTTTTTAACAATAAATTTTACCACCAGGTGCAGGGGACAGCGATGGGGATGCCTTGTGCCCCCTCTTATGCGAACCTGCACCTGGGTTGGTGGGAGCAACATATTGTCTATTCAGAACGCTTGAAACACTATATGGACTACGTCCATCTTTGGAAACGTTACATAGACAATATTCTAGTAATATGGACAGGTACAAAATAACTTTTTATTGAATTTGTGGAAACCTTGAATCTAAATGATCTAAATTTGCGATTGACAATGGAGATAGGTACATCTACTTTGAATTTTCTTGATTGTACATTTACTATCACGGACAAACTTAAGATTCAGACCTCTTTATATCGCAAACCCACATCGACCAACAACATGCTCAACTGGCATAGTTATCATCCTAACCCACTACAGAGGGGTATCCCAGTGGGACAGTATTTGAGACTTAAAAGAAACTGTTCATCTGTTGATGACTTCATAGAGAAGGCGGCCTCACTAAAAGCCAGATTTAAAGCTAAAGGCTATCCGAACAGATGCCTAAAACAGGCATATCAAAGAGCACTTCGGAGTGAACATGAGGTCCTTCTAGATAATAGTCCCAAACCTTGCCCCCCCAAAATAATCAGGTGTGTGGCGAACTTTGACGCAGGGTGGGACACAGCCAAAAAGATCTTGGCAAGATTCTGGCCAATACCTATACAAGATCAACATCTAAAAGATGTGATCCCCCCACGTGTCTCAATAACAGCGAAAAGGGGCAAAAATCTTAAGGATTTGTTGGTACCAAGTAATTTCTTCAAACGCAATGTAAATAAGAAAAGTTAGCTTAATGTACAGGGTACCTTTGATTTTACATTGATAGAGATTCAAAGAAGTCCATAACTGATTATTCTGGTACACAAAAAATTCGAATCAAACAGTATTTTAATTGCAATTCAACGGGGTTAGTCTACCTTCTCACATGGAAATGCGGTAAAAAATATGTAGGGAAAACAATATGTCCCTTTAAGAGACGCATGATGGAACATATCCATTCAGTCTCATCTGAAAGAGACAGCCCCGTTGCTAGACATGCTAGATTACATCACAGTGACGCACCTAATTGCTTTAAGTTTACTGGGGTTGAAAAGGTCAATTTGGGGAAAAGAGGAGGTGATCTGGATCTGATCCTAAAAAGGAGAGAATGTTTTTGGATTCAGAAATTAGACACCCTATTCCCAAATGGCCTTAATGAAGGTTTTACCTTCACCCCCTCTATTGCATCTTAACAGCCCTTCTTATGTATATATATATTTTTTTATTTGTTATCAAGTACATTTACTGTATATATTATAATTAAAATTGTCATTATCATGAACTACCGAGGGAATAATAGCAGCATGAAGTTTATGCAGCCATTGAGCCAATCGGCTGTTACCTTGAGCTATATCAAAAACATCATATCGCTTTATAAAATTCTTTGTGATACAACTTTAAAATAGGAACGTTCTTCTTTTTTAGTTACTTTTTTGAAAACTGTTGCTTTATTTACTACCATTTTCCAGAATTATAATGCTATTTTTCTATTAATGTGCAGTATTTATTTATTTATTTATTATTGCTATTTATAAAGCGCACACAGATTCCGCAGCGCTGTACAATTAGTTGGGAAAAAATACAATATACACATACAAATACAAGGGGTAAGAGAGCCCTGCCCGTAAGCTGATATCTAGCCATTGGAACACTTTTATACAAAGTGCTTGGCTAGATGGCCCGTGAGCTTACAAAAGGAAACCATGGGGATTTGAGACAAGAGGTAGCAGGGGAAGTTCGGAGGTGATGGCTGAAAGAGTTAACAGAGAGAAGCTATTGGTAAGATGTTAGGGGAATGAAGAGGTAATTGGGTGAGAATCTCAAGCAGCTGGGGGAGCATGCTATATCTTTAAGGGGAGCCTGGGTGGGTGGGAAGTGGGGAGAAAAAATGCAGTCTTCACTGAGTTGATTGTGAAGTAAGGCCTGAGGAATAGGGATGGAACAGTCATATGAAGGTATTTACGACTGGGGAGGGGAAAAGGAGTGGGGGGAGGGGAAAAGGAGTGGGGGGGGGGAGGGGGCAGAGTAGGCATGTGTTATAGACTATTGAAAAGTTTAGCAACCAAATTCTATCACCCAAAATATTAATAACTGTCTACATGAAATATTGGTCGGAATCATTAAATGACAGTGGTACACACTGCATGCACATAACATTACAGTGGCAAACTACAGGTATAAATTGTAACAACTCTATAGTAACATATGAGAATATTGTAGCAATCCAGTAATACGGGGGGGTGGAGTATCTTCCAAGCTTCAGTCAGTACCTGAGAGTGATGGGTGTTTCTGCAGGATGGTAAATGCAGTCTTCACTGAGTTGATTGTGAAGTAAGGCCTGAGAGTGATGGGTGTTTCTGCAGGATGGTAAATGCAGTCTTCACTGAGTTGATTGTGAAGTAAGGCCTGAGAGTGATGGGTGTTTCTGCAGGATGGTAAATGCAGTCTTCACTGAGTTGATTGTGAAGTAAGGCCTGAGAGTGATGGGTGTTTCTGCAGGATGGTAAATGCAGTCTTCACTGAGTTGATTGTGAAGTAAGGCCTGAGAGTGATGGGTGTTTCTGCAGGATGGTAAATGCAGTCTTCACTGAGTTGATTGTGAAGTAAGGCCTGAGAGTGATGGGTGTTTCTGCAGGATGGTAAATGCAGTCTTCACTGAGTTGATTGTGAAGTAAGGCCTGAGAGTGATGGGTGTTTCTGCAGGATGGTAAATGCAGTCTTCACGTATATTGCCTTGACCTCTGTTGTGATGAAGCCTTATATATATATACAGATGATTTCAGTGCATATGATTATATACTCTAATCTCTGTGTGTATTAAGTTTAGCCGTCATTTTTTATATGTACAATGCTATTAGTGCACCCTCACAACAGGTTCATGATGTTTCTGGATGTACAGTGGTTCCCAATATTTACAATCATTATTATTATTTTATTGCGATTTGTTACTTAAGTTCGTTTTTCTGTAGGAGATGCGTGAGCTAATACCCATGGCAACGTATTATACAAGCGTTTCCGTGATCGGCACCTAGCTCCGCCCCACATTATCCTCCCCCTTTTCTGATTGGAGCAAGTCTATATGACTGACGGAAGGGGGGGGACCAATTGGATAGGCAGATGTGTAAATGGAACGCCGCCTATATTCTCCTCCGATTGGCTCACTAATACCGCTGAACATATTTAACACGAGCTCGAGTGTATTTCCTTGTTGATAGCCTTTGAGAAAGGCGCTTGTTTTAGCGCCGAAACGCGTTAGGCGAATTATGATTTTATCATCACAGCACTTTTTATTTTGACACTGTTTGGAGTGTGTATTTAGGGTAAGAGGAGTTGAAGCCTGTTTGGAGCGTAGTTTAGGGAGAGTGTTAGCCTGCTTTTATTAGATGGCTCTTATTCACCTAGGATACATCTGACAGCACTAGCCAGCGTGTGTTACTATGTAGCATAGAGTATCAGCTGCTCTAGTTAGTATCCTTAAGTGTAGCCATACTGGGGCTCGAGGGTATCTTTATCAGATTTTGCAATAGCTACTGCCCGTTTTTTTTTTTTTTTAGAGGCACATTTAGTTTATCTCTCTCTTTTTCTATTTTGGGCATTTATATTGCTATGAACTATAGATACCTCCCATTACTCCCTGTACAGGCTCCCCCCTTAGCTCCCTGAGCTTCCTATATCTCCTCTTTATCTATTGGAGTGTGTTTATTTTTATTTTTGTTTATTATTTTTTGTTCATGTTTATGATTAATAAATGTATATATTTTTAAAGTAACTCAGACCTATATCTCATTCGTGTATCTTAAACTTTGTGTCCAAGGATCACTTTATCCTCTTTCTGTAGTACATTATAAGGGTTATCCCCTTTCGAGGTATGGTCTGGACACACTGAAAAGTCCCTGTCCAAGGGATACTTTCTTTTCCTTTTCACCCCTGGTAGACAGTGTAGATAAAGCATACAGAGAAAAAGAGAAATTAAACAATATATCAGTTTTTACTCTTCAATGCATGGCCCGGCCCAACTGGATTGTGATGTCATTTGATTATTCTTTACAATCAATTTAAAAGAAATAGAGCATTCCATAAAAAAAAGGTTAACATAGGGTCAGGGCCGAGCTGCTGACCGGGTCGCAAGCCATCTTTCATAGGTCCTGTTTAGAGACTCAGGTAATCTTAGCCATACTGCCTTTTTACAATCCCATTTTAGAATGTTTGAGACCTGGAACACAACAGCAACCTTCAGTCTATTCCAGATATTACTCACTGGGCTTGAAGAACTTCACCTAAACTCGCACTGCGGCCTACCTATCTAAGTGCAGCCCTGACACCTCATGGCGGACAGTCATGTCTAATTTAGTTGGAGCCTTATCAGCTACTTGACATATGGGATGGGGGATTAAAGCCCTACCTCATTCCCCCTTTTTGGTAAGCTTTTGTTGGTGCTGACGCACTTGGATCCGTTCGACTCTTCAGTGTCCCACACACAGTGTCCCACACACACTTCTTTATCTGCTGCAGCTAGAGACCTCCGTGTGGCTTGAATCTGCTGCTTCACAGCTTGGTTCTGTAATTGTGCCCTTACAGCATCTTGAAGCTGGTCCTGAGCTGGCCTCGCATCCACGTTTGGAGGGGGCCTAGAGAATAATTGCCCTCTGTGCTGAGAGCCCTGATGTAGGAGTGGTCCTTTGTCCCCAGTCAACCAATAACTGCAGGGCTGGACAATGCCTGGATCGGCTGTGTGACCGGCATGTAAATAGGTGTGACAGGTACTCTTGAGACCTCAAGAGGGTTCTGCCTGTGCTGTGGAGCTTCCTGGACATTGGGCCACAGGATTTGAGGAAGACTGTGTGTTGCTTTGGTCAACTGGGCACCTGAAGCATGGCCGCACTGCCTTTTGTACCGATGATGTGCTGAATGTGGTGCACCCTGGTTTGTGTGCTCTTAATTATAAGTGTCAGGATTACTAGTTGATCCAGCACGTAGAACTGTGTCATACCTAGGACTAATAGGTAACGTCTTACCGGGCCTTAGAATGGCCAGACTTAACGTACCAGAGAATAGTCAGGAATAGCCGAGGTCGGGGACACAGAAAGAGACACAACAATGAGGGAAAGTCAAAAGTCAAGGATACCAGAATACAGGGAAGTCAAACGAAGCCAAAGTCAATAACCAGAAACAAACTATCAGGAATGCACTCTCAGACAACCACTAAGGGAAACCACGACAGGGCAATGACCTGAAGAAATAGATGAGTTTAAGTACCCCTCTTGTGGATCCGATTGGCCGTAACTGGCCTTTGACCCCAGAACATGCGTGTGCGTCCTTTGCGTGACGTCATGCACATGTCGACGTCATCCATGCCGTGGGCGGACGTGGGGCTACTAATTTGTGTAGATCCGCAGCGACCGGTGTTCATCAACATGCTGCAGAGGTCAGACATATTGACGAATGGCCACTAAACGGCACTACCGCACTTGTTGGCAAGGCAATCACTATCTATGTCGCAAGGTGAGGATGAATATGTTACAATAAGGATGTTTCATGGAGGTCTCTTGCCCTGATTGTATGTCAAGCCTGCTCTCACCTAATTTTTAATACTATATGGAACTCTATGTTAATGACCTAATCTAACTTAAGACAATTTGGCCCTCCTGTTGCCTGGGGGGTGGTTTTTTTTTTCCCTTTCTTTCAGGGAACCTCACCTTCTCCCTTCTATTTTTTTTTTTTTACATTCTTTATTTAGTTTTCTCACAGTTATAAGATATGGAAGCATTGGCTATGCAAGTTATAAACATAGAGGTTTAAGTGTGCCCTTTTTTCAAAGGTTTGTGTGGCTATAGCTGCGATACAATCATTGTGTAACAATACAACATTAACAACTTATTGATACTTGTTGATTACAAGTTAACTTGAGAACATAGAACGTTATGCATAGCAGTGTCTTGGGACATGTGCTTGAGCTGTCCGAGTGTGCCATCCAAAACGTCAGAGTCAGTGGCGTATGTGGGCTGCTTGTTGGCTAGAGAAAAGACACTATATTGCAAATAGGGTGGTTGTCGGGGCCTAATGCCCTTGATATCGATGTCGGCCGCAGTCTTGTTGCTTCAATAACCTTTGACTCTGGGCAGGGAGTTCTATGCGTCACTGTGTTATATTGTGGCGTTTCGTCAGGGCGTGCCACAAGTCTGCAAGTGGTTGGGTTTGCTAGCGCAGGGAGCTATGCCAGGTTGACGTGGGTGTCTTAAGGGGCCCATTGCGTGCCTATCGTGACTTATGTTAAGCTTGACACTACAGGTTTCTATATTCGTTTTCTTAGTCATCTTTTGTAGTAGTTGATCGTATTCCCAGGCGGGCATGTTGAGCAGGGGCTGTCACATAAAGTCCCCAAGTCACTCGCTTGAGTGTGCTGAGCCCTGGGTATGTGTGACGGTCGAGATCGTCTGCTCAGGCATGGGTTTTTCCGTTTCTCGGTTATGTGGCTATGCGTGTGTTTGTTCTATCATTCGTCTGCGTCCTGTTATCGGTTAACTGTGGGTGTCTGTGTTTGCTGTCACGGGTGATATGGTACGTTGTGGGGTAGCTGTTTTTGTTTGAGTAGGTTGATGGTTCTGGTGTTGGCAACACTCGTTGGATGGTATATTTGCCAGTTGTTTTGTGCATTGGTAACATGTATAGGACAGAAACAGGGGAGAGGGAGAAGAAAAGAGGAATAAAAAAAAAAAGGGAAAAAAAAGAAAGAAGGGGGCGTGGGGGGAGGAAGGGTAGTAGCGTGAGCAGACCTATGATGCAGGACCCTGCGTGCATCTATGGAAGCTCCATGGGGGTGCCCCTTCTCCTCCCCTCATTCCTTCTTGGACCCGTCTGTGTGGGTACCATGTCAAAGCACATTTATCCGAGCATCCCTGCAGGGACTCTGTCATCATTTCCATGTCGTGTATGTCCTCTACCCTCTCTACCCATTGTCGGAAAGTGGGAGCTTCCGTGCTCTTCCAGTGTGTGGGGATTAGTGTTTTTGCCGCTGTCAGGGCCGGTGCAAGGATTTTTGCCGCCCTAGGCAAAAAAAATGTTGCCGCCCCCCCATATGTCCTGCCCACCATGTGACATCACAATGCCCCGCCCATATGCTCTGCCATATGGGCCAACGCCAGTCTTCACAAAGTGTCTTTTATCTGAAAAGACAGTGTGTTTACATTAAAAAGCCTACAGGCACAGGCTATAGACACCAGAACCACTACATTATGCTGTAGTGCTTCTGGTGACTATAGTATCCATTTAATGTGAGGTAAATTAGAGATTAGTGCCACTAATAATATATTGGATTGCCTACTTACCACCAGATGAGGACAAGAGGCTGATGATGGGCTCAGTCTGGCTCCACAGGTCTGGTGTAGAAGAGGCTCTCTGGAGACTGTTTTTAACAGTGCTCACAACAATTAACGAACAGGAAGCAGCTCCATTTTTTAGGGCCCCTTACACAGCTCAAGGTCTGGGCCCCCAGGGGGCATACGCCTACAATGCCCACCCATAAATCCACCTACATGGCCCATCCATGAGTTGGGGATTTTTTATGTGTGCAATTTGTGTAAGTGATGTAGTGTGTTTATATGGGATGTAGTGTGTGTTTGCGTGTAAGGAATGCATTGTATGTTTCTGTTTGTGTGTGTGTGTGTGTGTGTAAGTGGTGCAAGGTTTGTTTCTGTGTATGTAATTGAATGCAGTGTGTGTCTGTAAGGGGTGCATTAATTATGTAAGAGAACGTAAGGGATGTATTGTGTGTGAGTAGGAATGCATTGTATGTTTCTGTGTGTGTGTCACTTAGTGCTCTCCCTTGGCCCCCTGTCCCTCTGCAGTCCCCCCTTGGTGGTCTTCTCACTCCCCTCCCCCCCCCTTAGTGGTCCTCCCTCTTCCAAACCTCCTAGTAGACCTTTCCCTACTCCCACCACCCCCTTAGTGGTAATCTCCACCCCCCCCCCCCCCTTAGTGGTCCTTACCCTCTTTCCCTCTCCTTAGTAGTCCTCCCTCCTTACCCCCCTTAGTGGTCCTCCCTCTCCCAAACACCTAGTGGACCTCCCCTCCTCCTCCCTCGGTGGTCCTTACCTTCCCACCCCCATTCCCCCTGTGTTCCTTCACCCCCCTCCCCCAGTCATCCTGACTCACACCTCCCCTAGTGGTCCTTACCCTCCCCTCCCCTAGTGGTCCTTACTTGCCCCTCCCCTCCCTTAGTGGTCCTTGCTCCCCCCTCCCCTCCCGGTCCTTACCTCCCCCTCATGGCCCTTACCCCCCCCCCCAGTGGTCCTTACCCCCCGGTCCTTACCCACCCCCAGTGGTCCTTACCCCCCCCTGGTCCTTACCCACTCCAGTGGTCATTATCCCCCCTCTCCCTCCCTCCCCTAGTGGTCCTTACCCACCCCCAGAGGTCCTTAACCCCCCCCAGTGGTCCGTTATCCCCCCCTCCCTCCCTCCCCTAGTGGTCCATTATCCCCCCTCCCTCCCTCCCCTAGTGGTCCGTTATTCCCCCCCCCTTCCCCTAGTGGTCCATTATCCCCCCCCTAGTGGTCCGTTATTCCCCCCCCCTCCCCTAGTGGTCCGTTATTCCCCCCTCCCCTAGTGGTCCGTTATTCCCCCCTCCCCTAGTGGTCCGTTATTCCCCCTCCCCTCCCCCCCTCCCCTAGTGGTCCGTTATTCCCCCCCTCCCCTAGTGGTCCGTTATCCCCCCACCCCCCTCCCCTCCCCTCCCATAGTGGTCCTTACCCTCCCCTCCTGCCCATGTAGCGTGGCCGGGCGGCGCGGAACCCGGGACAGGAACCTCTGTTTCCTGTACCCGGCCGCCGGCGGACTGACAGGAAGTGCTCACTCAGTGAGCGCTTCCCTTCAGTCCGCCGGCGGCCGGGTACAGGAAACAAAGGTTCCTGTCCCGGGTTCCGCGCCGCCCGGCCACTCTACATGGAGAGACCGGCAGGAGGAGGGAGCGCTCTGCGCTTCCCTCCTGCCGGTCACTGAAACCCGGCCTGCCCTCCATGCAGCAGTGCTGCGCCGCCTGGGGCTTGTTAAAGCGCTCAGGCGGCGCAGCATGAGGAGGCACAGCGGGGACAGGGATCCGGAGCCCCCTGATAAGTTGCCCCCCTGGCCGCTGTAAGTAAGTGTATGGTAAGGCCTCTTTTGTATGCCGTTATCGGTGTATGTGTGTGGTTTCAGAGCATGGTTAGGGGCTGAAGTGGAATGTTGGATGCCGTGATGTCACGGATTTGTTGGTTTATCATGCGCCAGTACGGCGCTATCCGGGGACATGTCCACCAGATGTGTAACCCTGTGCCTACATCCGCCCCGCATCTCCAACATTCGCCTGGTATTGATTCATGTACATGTCTGAGGACGTCTGGCATCCTGTACCAGTATGTTAGGATTTTGTAGTTGCTCTCTTGGTATTTCGTACAGATGGATCCTTTATGTGTCAGTGTGAAAATTTTGGTCCATTCCTGTTCCTTCAGGTTAACACCCGTTTCCCTTTCCCATCTTGCTGTGAAACCCAGCGGGGTATTGTTAGTTTCCGCCTGTAGGACCGAGTATAGGGCTGAAATTCCATGTGCGAGTTGCTGTCTTGAGTTGCATTGTTGTTCTAGAAACCCTAGGGGTCTGCAGAGGTGGTCCTTGCCTGACAGTTTGGTATAATATGTTTTGATCATGTGATAATGAAATACGTCCAGTGTGGTGGGTCTGCGGTCTGGCATCAGGTCTGTCAGTGATTTGAGTGCGTTGACTGTGCTCCATTGGCGCAAGTGCACCCAGTCGGAGGCCTGGAAGTTTGCAAGCGTGGCCGGGTGTAGACTCTCTGCGATTCTCGGGTTGTGCGTTATGGGAGTTAGTGGGCTTGGGGACGTGGTGAGCTTTTTGGTGAACCGTATTCCATACCATATCCTGAGGGTCGCGTCGATCATGGGGTTGTCAGTCCGTGCTTCCTTGAGCGTAGCGTCCCCTATCCAGAGCACGGCGGGTATGCTACCCCGGGCTTGGAGTTTTTCCATGTGTACCCAATGCTTGGAGGTTGGCTCAGTGTGCCAGTCAACCAGGCGTAATAGGTGGGTTACGTGGTAGTACGCGAGTATGGATGGTAAGCCAGCTCCTCCCTCAATCTTTGGCCTCTCCAGTATTGACCTGCGGATCCGGGCCGGTCGATTGTTCCAGACAAAAAAGCTTGCGGGATGGTAGTGGGTATTGTCTGGAAGAGATACAGCAGCCTCGGTAAGATGTTCATCTTGACCGCATTAATGCGGCCAAACCAGGTGATGTAGCTGGGTGTCCACCATCTCAGATCTCCCTGTGTAGCCTTAAGGAGGGGTGCAAAGTTAATTTGGTACATTTGTGCTAGGTCTGCTGGGAGCCATACCCCCAGGTATCGGAGTTTAGTAGCGCACAATCTGAACGGGAAGTGTGCACGGAGGTGAGATGCTGTGTCTGCCTGTCAGGGTACCTGAAGCCTCTACCTCCGAAAGAGGTAGAGACTTAGTAGTTTACTCCTCCTGCAGGTCGGCTTCCTCCATCCCTCGCGGCTCTCCTAGACACTCTCACGCCGGCCGCGAGGGATCCGTCTCATTTTATGACGTCACGCACGCTGCCCGACGTCATGACGTCAGTCCGGACCGATCTGTCACTCAAGTGACTGGAAGCCACTCAGGACTCGTCGGAGGCGGGTATACTCACTGTAACCAGGGTATTTAAACCTGTTTCTCCCATTCACTCATTGCCCTGTCGTGGTTCTAGCCTGTCTAGTCACACAGTGCTCTGGCGATTTCAGTTATTCCTTTGGTTCCGACCCGGCTAGTTTGACTTACTCTGTTTCCCTCTGGTATCCTTGACCCGGCTTGTTCCTCGCTCACCTGTCCTCTCGTTCCCTCGACCTCGGCTTGTTTCTGACCATTCTCTTTACTCTCCGTACGTTAGTCCGGCCATTCTAAGGTCCGGTATACGTACCCTGTCCTGTTTGTACTTTGCGTGTTGGATCCCTGTCCCGATCCTGACATTACGACAGGGCCAATGGATCCTGCAGGTACAAACAGTCAGGTTAGTCCCTCTGATTCCAGGTTTGACGCCATGGAACACAGAATGGACCAGATGGCACTAGCACTACAGGCGCTATTATCTCGTGCCAATAACCCACCTGAGGAGATCCGTACTACTTCCATCTCTCCTGTAAGTTCTGGTCTAGAGGTAGCCACTGTAGGTGCCTCTTCCCTTATTACCCCACCTGTACGTTATGGTGGTTCACCGGAGAAGTGTCGTGGTTTTTTGAACCAGATTAGTATCCACTTCGAACTACAACCTCGCTCCTATCCCACAGATAGGGCGAAAGTTGGATTTATTATCACCCTACTCATTGAGAAAGCTCTGAGATGGCCAACCCACTATGGGAGAATGATAACCCATTGGTATATAATTATAATGCCTTTGTAGCTGCATTTAGAAGAACTTTTGACCCTCCTGGTAGGAAGGTTAATGCAGCCAGATTACTGTTGCGCCTGAGACAGGAGAACCGAACACTTGTGGATTATGCACTAGAGTTCAGGTCTCTGGCGGCAGAAGTCAAGTGGAATGAGCAGGCTTATATAGATGTATTTTTGAACCGGCTATCAGATATTATCCTTGATGAGGTTGCTACTAGGGAGCTTCCTGAGAATTTAGAGGACTTAATTTCGTTCATTTCTCGTATTGATGAGCGTTTAAGAGAGAGACAGAATACTAGAGAGAGGAACTTCAGACCTGCCTTTAAATTAGCCCCTACATTTCAAAGTCCTGATTCCAATACCTCCCTGTATCCTGAACCTATGCAGATAGGCAATACTCGCCTCTCTGAAGAGGAGAGGCAGTACAGGAGAAGGGAGCGTTTATGTATGTATTGTGGAGCCAGAGGTCATTTTACCAAATCGTATCTGACAGAGGGACCCGATTTGTTTCCCGTTTTTGGAGATCCTTTTGTTCTCAACTAGGTATTAAATTAAATTTCTCTTCTGCCTATCATCCCCAGTCTAACGGAGCTGCTGAACGTACTAACCAAAAGATTGAGCAATATCTACGTTGTTTTGTTTCCGAACACCAGGACGATTGGGTCGGTTTGATTCCTTGGGCGGAGTTTGCGCACAACAATCTCGTTTGTGACTCTACTCATTCAAGCCCCTTCTTCATGAACTATGGCTTTCATCCATCTATTCTTCCCTCGGTTTCTCCTTCCCAAGGTGTACCGTCGGTTGATGTACATGTTGCCAATTTGAGGAAGTTGTGGGATCAGACTCGACAAATTCTTCTACACAATTCTATGCTGGTTAAGAAACACGCCGATAAACGTAGAAGGGCGGCTCCGATTTTCGTTCCAGGCGATAGAGTATGGTTAAGCACTAGGAATATTCGGCTTAAAGTTCCTTCCATGAAATTCGCTCCTCGATATATTGGCCCTTACAGGATCTTGACTCGAATTAACCCAGTGGCGTATCGTCTAGCTCTCCCAGCTGCCTTACGCATCCCTAATTCCTTTCACGTTTCATTGTTGAAACCCCTAGTTTGTAACAGATTCTCCTCCACGATCGCCCCTCCTCGCTCTGTTCAGGTGGAGGGTCAGGAGGAGTATGAGGTTAACTCCATCATTGATTCTCGTATCTCTCGGGGGAGAGTACAATATTTGGTCGACTGGAAGGGATATGGTCCTGAGGAGAGAAGTTGGGTACCACAAGAGGATGTTCATGCTCCTCGCCTTCGCAGGGCGTTTCACTCACGCTTTCCGTCTCGTCCCGGTTCCTTCCGCCCGGTGGGCGTATCTGAGAGGGGGGGTACTGTCAGGGTACCTGAAGCCTCTACCTCCGAAAGAGGTAGAGACTTAGTAGTTTACTCCTCCTGCAGGTCGGCTTCCTCCATCCCTCGCGGCTCTCCTAGACACTCTCACGCCGGCCGCGAGGGATCCGTCTCATTTTATGACGTCACGCACGCTGCCCGACGTCATGACGTCAGTCCGGACCGATCTGTCACTCAAGTGACTGGAAGCCACTCAGGACTCGTCGGAGGCGGGTATACTCACTGTAACCAGGGTATTTAAACCTGTTTCTCCCATTCACTCATTGCCCTGTCGTGGTTCTAGCCTGTCTAGTCACACAGTGCTCTGGCGATTTCAGTTATTCCTTTGGTTCCGACCCGGCTAGTTTGACTTACTCTGTTTCCCTCTGGTATCCTTGACCCGGCTTGTTCCTCGCTCACCTGTCCTCTCGTTCCCTCGACCTCGGCTTGTTTCTGACCATTCTCTTTACTCTCCGTACGTTAGTCCGGCCATTCTAAGGTCCGGTATATGTACCCTGTCCTGTTTGTACTTTGCGTGTTGGATCCCTGTCCCGATCCTGACACTGCCTTTGGGGAGATTGGCATGGCTTCGGATTTGTCCAAATTGAGCTTTAGATTCGATACTGCCCCGTATTGGTTGAATGCTTCTAGTAGATTAGGGAGTGAGATTCTGCGTTGTTCCAGGAAGAAGAGCATGTCATCGGCATACGCTGAAACCCGGTGCTCGCTCATGCCGTTGCGGGACCCCGTTATTCCCCCAGCCCATCTGACCGCCTCCAGGAAGGGCTCTAGAGAGAGGGCAAACAGGAGGGGGGACAGGGGGCAGCCCTGACGGGTGCCATTGTGGATGGTGAAAGACTCCGTTAGAGCGCCATTGATGAGTATTCGTGCCGTTGGTGTTGTGTATAGTGCAGCTACGCACGCATGGATATTTTGGCCGTAGCCATGTGCCGCAGTGTCTCCGACATGTACGTCCAATCTACCCGGTCAAAAGCCTTTTCGCCATCGGTGGACAGGAGTACCGTTTCCGTTTTTCTTTTTGTGGCTGAGTGGATGACATTCAGGGCACGGATGGTATTGTCCCTTGCTTCCCGTCCGGGTACAAACCCGACCTGGTCTGGGTGTATCAGGTCCGGCATTGTTGGAGATAGGCTGAGTACAATGGCCTTGGCGAAGAGCTTTAGGTCGGCATTGAGCAGAGAGATCGGACGGTAGCTGGAGCAGGCGGAGGGGTCCTTACCTTCTTTTGGTAGTATTGTAACCACTGCGCGTAAGGTATCTGTCTCGAAGTGCTCGCCGTGGCATATGGCGTTAAGCCCTGATAGGAGCTTCGGTAGCAATATGTCCCGGAATTTGTGCAAGTAGGTTAGTGGTAGTCCGTCTGGTCCAGGGGCTCGGTGTGATTTGGAAAGTTTTAGTGCGGTGGCCAGCTCTTCTATCGTCAAGGGGTGTTCCATCTCCGCTGCTACCTCCGGGGCTAGCTTGCGTGAGACGTGTCGTTCCAAGTATTCTGTGATGCGTCCCGCGGGGTTCTGTGATGCCGTATTTTGTCTGGATTGCGTTTGGTTATTCCATGATGCCTTCGGGGAGCCTGGTGGTGTCTCGGTTCTTGGTGTGAATCTTGTGGATGTGCTGACTCCGGCGTTTGTCTCTGAGCATTTTAGCCAGTAGTCTCCCACTCTTGTTAGAGTGTTCGTAAAAGTATCTGGACGATTTTCTCATGTTGTACAACAGCCCCTGGGAGAGTATATTGCGGAGCTCGCGTTGCTTTGCAGTAAGCTGCAGGCAAGTACCGTCATCCAGTGTGCTTTTGTGGTCTTGTTCAAGGTCAGCTATTTGTTTCGTTAGGGTGGTTATTCGATGTGTTCTGTCCCGTTTGCATTGGGTGCTCTCGCTAATGAAATGGCCACGGATGACGCATTTATGCACTTCCCATATGGTCAGCGGGGACACGTCCGGCGTTTCGTTGGTTTCAAAGTACCGGGACAGAGTTTGTTCTGTCTGGGTGGTGAGTGCTAGATCATCTAGAAGGCCTTCGTTCAGTTTCCATTGTCGTTCCTTTGGTTTAAACAACGGGGAGGCGGTGGCTATTGTAACAGGTGCATGGTCCGAGTCTATCGTAGATCCTATGTCGGCTCTTTGGAGCAGCGACAGGAATTCTTGTGCCATGAAGATATAGTCTATTCAACTGTAATGTGAATGGACAGCCGAGTAGTGTGTGTAGTCTCGGGCTTCTGGGTGTACCGTCCTCCAGCAATCGACCAGCCCCAGCTTACCCAGGGACCTCAGAGTGGAGCGCATGCAATGCGCGGGGATTGTGCTCGATCCCCTGGAGGTGTCTAGATGGGGGTCAAGTGGGACGTTAAAGTCCCCTGCAACCAGTAGTAGGCCCTCCTGGAAGGTTTCTAACTTGGACAGTGTTTTGGATAGGAAGGTGTGTTGCTTTTTGTTTGGGCAATATATGCATGCAAATGTGTAAGTGTGGTCTGCAATAGTGCCTTTGAGAAATAGATACCTCCCTCCTGGATCTGATAGTGTCGCTGTGCATTGGAACGGAGTCGTGTGAGCGAACAGTATCACCACCCCCGCTCATTTTGCCTCTGGATGGTTTGCATAATACCCTAGAGGGTACCGGTTGTTTTCCAATCTGGGTGCGTCGTTGGTTTTAAAATGCGTCTCCTGCAGGAACGCTACGGATGCCCTGCATGACCATAGCCACCTGAGCAGGTGTGCTCTCTTTTCGGGCACATTCAGTCCGTGAACATTATTGGACCAGTAGATTAGGCTTGCCGGTTTAAGGCTCATCTTAATTCTTGGTGAGGGGAGGAGGAGGGTGCGAGTTGGTCAGGGAGGGAGGGCTGGTTAGAGGTAGTAAGCTCAGTGGAGGAGAAGAGGAGAGAGAGAAGAAGAAAAAAAAAAAAAACACAACACAAAACAGCAACCCCTTCTGGGGTGAGTGTAACGTCTACCCGGTACCGGGTGTGAGTGTTCAGAGAGAGTAGGGACCAGCCCCTCTCTGTGAACTCCGGTAGTACTTACAGTTTGGGTATGTTACAGTGGGGTTCGTGGTATAAACCAGCGAGTGTGGGTCCATCCCTGTGGTGATAGGAAGTCGTCTCTGTCCTCCTCTGGCTCCCAACCCGTGTTTGAGGCTGTCGGTTATTTAGTGTCGTGGTGGAGTGCGGGGAGAGAGAGTGTGTTCAATGGTTGGTCCGGGGTCTTGTGATTATGTGTTGGTTATGTGTTACTTCATCATGGTCTTATGTCGCTTGGGCCTGCCGTATGCCTCCCGCCTTTCCCCTCCGTACATACATGTCCTGTCTAAGGCAAGGCCAGGGGCTTGTATGGTGAGCTGGGGTCTGCGTGCCGTGTCTCAGGGTGGTCTGCATGTGTACATATGTGTGTGTGTAGTGATGCGTAGCTAACAACTATATACATTATGTACATTTGAATCAGTCCCCCTTCCCGCACCTGCATCCTGCCCATGTACCACCCCCCACTCCACCCGTCCCGGTGCTGGAGATGAAACCGTGGACCCTGGCCTTGGGAGCCTTGCTGTCAGCAGTATTGGGTCTCGTTGTAGTGGCCTGGACTCACAATGACCGGGCTCAGACCACCCGGCCCCCATGGCGGCCCAAGCGCCCCACCTCGTGACCCTGCCCTCAGATGTGCAGGCCTCTAGACCTCCCCCTATACTTGTATCACTGGCTGGTTCGGTACTGGTCCATGGTTACATAGTCCTGGCTAGAACCCCTGTACCCCTCCCAACTAGGGGTGCCCGAGAGGACATACCCCATCCACAGTTACTATTGAGGCCAGGGCGTGTTTGGTGTTCCCTCAGCCCTACCTTATTCTTCCGGGCCTGAGGGGCCTCCTTTATTTGGCCTTTTTTGGGGTTGAAAAACGAAGATTTTAGAAGAAAGAAAACATCGAATGGTAAGTTGTTTTTTTCAATTTTTTTGACAGGTTTTTTGTTAAAGGTTTTAGGGTGAGGGGGGTAGGTAGGGGGATAAAAATGTTTTTTTGGGGGGAGGGGGTAACTAGGGTCCCCCCATTTGTATTTAGGGCCCCCACCGGCCGCGCAGGGGTGGGGGCCGGGGGGGGCAGTAGGTCCGCACCATTGTGATTTATGGCCCCCACCCACCGTGCAGGGGTGGGGGCCGGGGGGAGGACAGTAGGTCCCCCCTCATTATTTTTATGGCCCCCACCCACCACGCAGGGGTGGGGGCGGGGGTGGAGGACAGTAGGTCCCCCCCTCATTATTTTTATGGTCCCCACCCAACGCTCACGGGTGGGGGTAGGGGGGAGGACAGTAGGTCCCCCCCATTGGCATTTATGGCCCCCACCCACCGCGCAGGGGTGGGGGCCAGGGGGGAGGACAGTAGGTCTTATTGTTTTTTTGATGACAAATAGGGGGCGGATCGAACATCGCATGTGTTCGCCCGCGGTGGCGAATGCGAACATGCTTTGTTCGCCGGGAACTATTCGCTGGCGAATAGTTCGGGACATCACTAGTTCTCAACTAGGGTTCATATTTATGTCCAGCATAATATGTCTTATGCACTATACTTTATACTAACAATTTACCTACCACTGTTAGAACCTTCTGTACAGCTATAATGTTGCCAACTAACACATGTCTTTTAAGATTTCTGTAATTTTGTCTAAAATTTTAAAAATTACTTTGCAATAAACCTTCTTACATGATAAAAAAAAAGGTTAATATAAGTTATAAGTATTTTCAATGTTTATTCAGTGGTGGAATAGAGCGAATGTTTCTGTTAAATGTATATAATATATATGCCCCACAGGTTTATTTTCTTCTGTTAGAGATCATATTAAATATGGCCTATGCTTGTGTACAAATTATTTCCTCTACATATAAATAGGGACCTTCCGATTTGAAATATGGGAATATTTTAGTTGAGCAGACAAAATTAACTTGAACTTCTTTTTAAATAATGTAATATATTTGGCTTAATTTTCAGCTTATTTCTCTTTTAAAACATTCGATGTCATACACGTATTGTAAAAGAGCGCAGAAAGGGGTTTGGCTATAATGTTAACGTATCCTGTGATGTCTTGTGAAATCAGTGTCAGATTGCTCTCGGTTACTGTTACTGTTAAGTTTTCATGAATCCTCATAAAATATTTTATTTTGCCCTAGAACACAATCGTTTTTGTGGGGTGAGTAAATGGTTTATATAAACCTTTGCGGGACTAAGTGAGTAGGTTTGCCAAGACTCAACGTACACATATTGACATGAGCTTTTTTCCTGTAATCTACTCATAATAATGTAACATTATGACACATTTTAGTGATATTTGGATAAATTGAACATTCACAGATGAGTTCCCCTGGATCAATCAGAGTTCAATACAAAGCTGACATGATGCCTTCACCCTTGCTGGTTTTATGGAATCAATGTTAGTTTGCACAAGTAAAGAACCGGACGAGAGACGACTTAGCAGCTAACGTTTATTGCAGAATAACTTGATATTATTACGCACATTCCTCTAATAATGTGTGAATTGCTCAAGGTTATCTCGTGCAAGTGAAGGAGACTGCATAAGCATTGCAATAAGCTGTAAGAGTCATTGTGCTTGGAATGTTCTTTAACTTATGGTAAGTGCAGGGACAATGGCAAAAACCGAGACGTGTCAAGAGATTCGATGCCAAGCATTTATATAAAGAGCTTCCCCGGAAAAGTGTTTATTGTGGTGAATATGCACTAACTGGATATCTTCTCGTGGAGAATATTTAATAATACATGCATTTTCCATGGGTGTACAGGAAATTACTGGGCAAAGAGTATTACGTCAGGAACAATATTAGAAAATGAGCTCAGACTCCAGGAGCATGACCTCACCCTGTGTGAAAAATTTTTAATGACGTGTCGAATACCTCTTGGGATCATTGCCCATTCAACTCTGAAATATGCGATTCCTCTAAGCACAGCCAAGTACAAAGTTTTAATTGTAAATCTATTTCAATGTAAGTAAACGTTTTTGTGCTTACTCACTAACAAGCACATTTAATCGATTCACCTTTACAAATAAAAACTCAAATAAATAGCTAGCACTATATTTATTATTAATATAACGTGATACTACATTCAATGTCTTTTTTGTCCAGAGGTAACATTAGAGAAGAAATTAGTTTAGTTTGGGGGTTTATTTTGCTGGCTAACGAATCCATGTTACAGGTTAAATGGTTCCACATGTCACGGCCAAGTGATGTAATGGCCCATTTTAGAATAGAGCAATCAGAGACAAAGCAGACCAGTGCTTTGCTGTTTAAAAAGTTGACGTAATTTCCACTTTAACAACTTCATTATAAGGGTTATTCATATCTCTGTTGAGCGGTTGCTCTCCACATAGCGAGCTGGCAACTTTTGGCTTGCAAGGTAAAAACCTCCACATAATACATGCTCGTAGTATGGCATTGTGATCGACCTGAAATTCTGCATTCTCCTGGAATACATCCCAGTGGGCAAGTCCAGGCCAGATTTAATGCTTTCCTAAGGGAATTTTCAACATGATGGATGTCCTCATGCTAACCACTATACAGCCACAGTCACACCTCCCTGCATGTGATTTGCACAGACTTCCTAAACACTTCCTGTAAAGAGAGATCTAATGTTTAAACTTCCTTTATTGCGAATTCTGTTTAATTTAGAATTTCTTATCCCCTGCTCTGTTAATGGCTTTCTCGACCTTGCAGAAGCCTTCTGTTACGGAGCAGGAAATACATTTTAAAAAACTCAAGTTAACATCTGATTGAAAATATAAAAACACATTTTTCATGGAGGCTTTGTGAGTCACAGCCAGTGGAGGTGTGACTTTGCATGAACAAAAGTGATTTAACTTCTAAATGGCCAAAAAATTTAAGTCCTTTGCTTTGTAGATGTAACTATCCCGCTGGCTGCGTTATTAGCCAGCACAGAACGAGAGTGTTAATATTAAATCTGACAAAAGATAACCAATGGTGGCAAGCCCCGCACTTCCCGATCCCCAACACCTCCGAGCCGTCCAAGTCCTCTTCTCAGTGGGCCCTCTGGGATAATGGTTAGTCCAACCAAAGTGTTTTTTTTTTTTTTTTTTTAATATTGTTTTTGGTTGGAATAACCCTTTACTATTTAGGCAAGAAAAGATTCATTCATATTTGCCAATATTTAAGAAATATATTAAACATCTGTAACATAAAAATAATGAAGAATATACATTTCGCAATAAATGTATTTATAATGTATTATTTTTAGAATGGTAATACATCAAGTAAGCCATTTCAGATTGAATTAAAGGAAACAGATAAACAAACTCTGTTTATATACACAATACACAAGCCAATAAATATATACAATGCTTCCAGGACTGCTAGCTATATCAAAATGTAGATGCTCAAAAAGATAATATGTCAGAAAAAAAATAGAGGCATAAATCTCATGCTGATCCTTCTGCCAAGAGCAAGCAAGCAGATACTAAAAACACAAAATGTACTCTATAATCTTTTAATTGACATAAAATCAGCAAAGGATTTTTGTTTGAATCTAGAAAGCCCCCAAAATGTTAATCATCAAATGCAACAGAGTTTACACTTCAAAGTTCCATCAACAGAATTTTGGAACCGTGGACTATAGTTATATTGAATACAGCCATCTGGATGAATCTTTTTTGCTATTTATGAAGATAACTTAAACAAAGTGTTTAAAAAAAAAAAAAAATCAGTTAACCCTTTAAAACTGAAATGCCCAGGAAATACTTGAAAAAAAAGAGAAATTTTAATGTATCCTTCCTTTTAAAATGTTTTATAAATAATAAATAAATCTGACCATGAGAAATTGATATGATATCATATGTATGTTTATAAAATTTTCAAGGTTGGATTTGGGGAAAATAAAGACAAAAGACACGATCTATATTTTATAATGTACAGTCTTAAAGAATGCATTTAACAATGGCATAATATTTCCAGGCCTCCCTACCGACCCGATTTTGGAGGAACAGTCTGACATTTTGGGTCCTGCTCATCCATCCTGAATTAGTTCCCTGCTGTACCACTTTGGGGAACTGTCCACAACAAACACAGGGCAAGTGCATCATTAGACGTGTATGTGCTATGCTCAGGGCAGTAAGACCCTGCAGAGAGCACTGAAACGGTGCTATCTGCTGTTCTCAGTAGGCAGGACTTAGATGATAGTCAGGTAGCTTGGTGTGCATTCACCCCAGGCTGACATGACAATAATTCTGGTGGACCCACCCGCTTTCTGGGCAGGTCAACCCAATTTGAGGCAGAGCCAGTGACTTAATCACATCACAGGACTGTACCCTATCCCATCCCACCAACGTCCGCTTCTTAAGACACTGAAATGCAAGATCCATTGAGACACTTTATACAAACTATGAAGGTTAGTAGTGAATATACCACCATATACTACTAAGGCATTTTGGAATGCATCCTCGATCTTCTGCGTAATGTCAGGTAGTCCAAATTTCAGACCTACGTCTCATGGTATCACTTGCCTCCTCTAACACACGCAGGGTCCTTCTTGTTGGACAAAGCAATAAATTGAATTCTGATAAAATCCAGGCCTTTTAAATGCACCATTGCTGTGCACCTGCTCAACAATGTATGGACATACAAGCTGACAAGTCCCCAAAAAAGGCGACATCCTGCGCATCTTGGAACTCGGACACTAGACATTTAGTGTCATTAGCAGTATGTTTATTTATGCCTGTCCGCCATGTTCTGCAGACTGGTGTTTTGCTCTCTGATAGTGCAAACATTTAAAACAAAGCAAACTAGCAAAGCAATCTATAATGGACATATAATATCTAAATAATAATCTGTGTCATTACACATAATAGTTGTGGAGCCTTGTCTCATGCAAGACATATGCGAGTTATCAGAGAAATTGTAATCACATTATAAAAGACTAAAGTTTGATTATGCTTACTTTGATCCTTTTATTGTTCATGATAATTAGTTAATCTCGTTATAATGGAGGCTAAACTAAATAACCAAGACAGTCACTCTATGAATGAACAATAGGCTCAACTTCAATGTGCCCACTGTTCGGCTGTGCAGTACGCAGTAAGGCCAGCGAAATGTCCTTATCTGGTTATTCTCTCTGTTTTATGCATGTTAAGAGTATCAACAAATCAAAGACAAGGCAATCCCAGAAAATGTAAGCTGAATGTAGAAAGCAATTCATATAGACCAGTGATGGCGAACCTTTTTGAGCCCGAGTGCCCAAACCGCAATACATGCCAACTTTTTTTTCCTTAAAGTGCCAACACGGCAATTGCGTGTGTGTGGAGGGGGGGTGCGTGTGTGTGGGGGGGGGTGTGTTGTATGTGAGGGGTGCTGTGTGTGTGTATGAGGGGTGCTGTGTGTGTGTATGAGGGGTGCTGTGTGTGTGTATGAGGGGTGCTGTGTAAGTGTATGAGGGGTGCTGTGTAAGTGTATGAGGGGTGCTGTGTAAGTGTATGAGGGGTGCTGTGTAAGTGTATGAGGGGTGCTGTGTAAGTGTATGAGGGGTGCTGTGTAAGTGTATGAGGGGTGCTGTGTAAGTGTATGAGGGGTGCTGTGTAAGTGTATGAGGGGTGCTGTGTAAGTGTATGAGGGGTGCTGTGTAAGTGTATGAGGGGTGCTGTGTAAGTGTATGAGGGGTGCTGTGTAAGTGTGTGGGGGGTGCTGTGTAAGTGTGTGGGGGGTGCTGTGTAAGTGTGTGGGGGGTGCTGTGTAAGTGTGTGGGGGTGCTGTGTAAGTGTGTGGGGGGTGCTGTGTAAGTGTGTGGGGGGTGCTGTGTAAGTGTGTGGGGGGTGCTGTGTAAGTGTGTGGGGGGTGCTGTGTGTGTGGGGGGGTTGCTGTGTGTGTGGGGGGGTTGCTGTGTGTGTGTTTGGGGGGGTGCTGTGTGTGTGTTTGGGGGGGTGCTGTGTGTGTGTTTGGGGGGGTGCTGTGTGTGTGTTTGGGGGGGTGCTGTGTGTGTGTTTGGGGGGGTGCTGTGTGTGTGTTTGGGGGGGTGCTGTGTGTGTGTTTGGGGGGGTGCTGTGTGTGTGTTTGGGGGGGTGCTGTGTGTGTGTTTGGGGGGGTGCTGTGTGTGTGTTTGGGGGGTGCTGTGTGTGTGTTTGGGGGGGTGCTGTGTGTGTGTGTGTGAGGGGGTGCTGTGTGTGTGTGTGAGGGGGGAGCTGTGTGTGAGGGGGGTGCTGTGTGTGTGTGTGAGAGGGGTGCTGTGCGTGGGGTAGGGGTGCTGTATGTGTGTATAAGAGGGGTGCTGTGCTGTGTGGGGGGTAGGGGTACTGCTGGGGGGTAGGGGTACTGTGTGGGGGTAGGGATACTGCTGGCGGGGTATGGGTACTGCTGTGGGGGGTAGGGATACTGTGTGTGGGGGGTAGGGGTGCTGTGGGGGGGGTTGGGGTACTGCTGGGAAGTAGGGGTACTGCTGAGGGGTAGGGGTACTGTGTGGGGGGGTAGGGGTACTGCGTGGGGGGGTAGGGGTACTGCGTGGGGGGTAGGGGTACTGCGTGGGGGATAGGGGTACTGCGTGGGGGATAGGGGTACTGCGTGGGGGATAGGGGTACTGCGTGGGGGATAGGGGTACTGCGTGGGGGATAGGGGTACTGCGTGGGGGATAGGGGTACTGCGTGGGGGATAGGGGTACTGCGTGGGGGGATAGGGGTACTGCGTGGGGGGATAGGGGTACTGCTGAGGGGTAGGGGTACTGCGTGGGGGATAGGGGTACAGCGTGGGGGGTATAGGGGTACTGTGTGTGGGTAGGGGTACTGTGTGTGTGGGTAGGGGTACTGTGTGTGTGGGTAGGGGTACTGTGTGTGGGGGTAGGGGTGCTGCTGGGGTGGTAGGGGTACTTCTGGGGGGGTAGGGTGCTGCGGAGATAGGGGTGGTGCTGTGGGGGGTAAGGGTACTTCTGGGGGGGTAGGGTGCTGCTGGGGGGGGTGGGGTGGTGCTGTGGGGGGTAGGGGTGGTGCTGGGGAGATAGGGGTGGTGCTGTGGGGGGTAAGGGTACTTCTGGGGGGTAGGGTGCTGCTGGGGGGGTGCTGTGGGGGTAGGGGTAGTGCTGGGGAGATAGGGGTGGTGCTGTGGGGGTAAGGGTACTTCTGGGGGGGTAGGGTGCTGCTGGGGGGGGGGGGGTGGGGTGGTGCTGTGGGGGGTAGGGGTGGTGCTGGGGAGATAGGGGGGTGCTGTGGGGGGTAAGGGTACTTCTGGGGGGTAGGGTGCTGCTGGGGGGGGGTGCTGTGGGGGTAGGGGTAGTGCTGGGGAGATAGGGGTGGTGCTGTGGGGGTAAGGGTACTTCTGGGGGGGTAGGGTGCTGCTGGGGGGGGGTGGGGTGGTGCTGTGGGGGGTAGGGGTGGTGCTGGGGAGATAGGGGTGGTGCTGTGGGGGGTAAGGGTACTTCTGGGGGGTAGGGTGCTGCTGGGGGGGGTGCTGTGGGGGTAGGGGTAGTGCTGGGGAGATAGGGGTGGTGCTGTGGGGGTAAGGGTACTTCTGGGGGGGGTAGGGTGCTGCTGATGGTGGTAGGGGTACTGCTGATGGTGGTAGGGGTACTGCTGAGGGGGGGCAGGGGTACTGCTGAGGGGGGGTAGGGGTACTGCTGAGGGGGGGTAGGGGGGTACTGCTGGGATGGTAGGGGTACTGCTGGGATGGTAGCGGTACTGCTGGGGGGGTAGGGGTACTGCTGGGGGGGGTAGGGGTACTGCTGGGGGGGGTAGGGGTACTGCTGGGGGGGTAGGGGTGGTGCTGGGGGGTAAGGGTACTTCTGGGGCGGCGGGGTGGTGCTGTGGGGGCTAAGGGTACTTCTGGGGGGTGCTGTGGGGGCTAGGGGTGGTGCTGGGGAGATAGGGGTGGTGCTGGGGGGGGTAAGGGTACTTCTGGGGGGGTGGGGTGGTGCTGTGGGGGGTAAGGGTACTTCTGGGGGGGTGCTGTGGGGGCTAGGGGTGGTGCTGGGGAGATAGGGGTGGTGCTGGGGGGGGTAAGGGTACTTCTGGGGGGGTGGGGTGGTGCTGTGGGGGGTAAGGGTACTTCTGGGGGGGTGCTGTGGGGGCTAAGGGTACTTCTGGGGGGTGCTGTGGGGGCTAGGGGTGGTGCTGGGGAGATAGGGGTGGTGCTGGGGGGGTAAGGGTACTTCTGGGGGGGTGGGGTGGTGCTGTGGGGGGTAAGGGTACTTCTGGGGGGGTGCTGTGGGGGCTAGGGGTGGTGCTGGGGAGATAGGGGTGGTGCTGGGGGGGGTAAGGGTACTTCTGGGGGGGTGGGGTGGTGCTGTGGGGTGTAAGGGTACTTCTGGGGGGGTAGGGGTGCTGTGTGTCAGTATCCCCCCCTCCCTCCCTCCCTCCCTCCTTCCTTCCTTCCTTCTTACCTGTAATGAAGTGGGGGGGGGGGACAGCCATCCCTGGTGGTCCGGTGGCGGTACCGTCATCCCTGGTGGTCCGGTGGTGGCAGGCAGTGCTTCCGGTTCGGGAGGCAGGGGAGGGATCTGTGATGCTGATCCCCTGTCCTCCCGCGCGATGCTGTGTGGAGCGTTGCCATGGTAACGCTCGGCAACGCTCCACACAGCATCGCGCGGGAGGACAGGGGATCAGCATCACAGATCCCTCCCCCTGCCTCCCGAACCGGAAGCAGAGTAGGCGCCTGCCGTTTCGGGCAGGCAGGTGCCTACTCTGCAGTGATGGCGGACCTGTGGCCGCGTGCCCACAGAGAGGGCCCGGCGTGCCACCTGTGGCACGCGTGCCATAGGTTCGCCATCACTGATATAGACTCATTTAGAACTGAACTACATTCCCCATAATGCTAATATGCCTTTTGACTGGCCAAGCATCATGGGAAATGTAGTTTATAAACATAAGTGGCATTGCGGTTAATAAAAGCAAAAAAACATGCAGTGTTCCAATAGCATAACATAATAACATACTTTCTCAGTAGGGTGGTTTGATTTAAAAAATGGTTGAAACACACCATTAATGAACGGTTGCAAGTCTAACTCATCTTTAAAGTACAATGAAACAAGCATTTGGAACGTGTTCCATAAATAAATACTTAAAACCTCATCAACAATATAGTGCATGATCATTTGGAAAAAAAGCAAATTTTTATTGGGAAACTTAATGAAGGGCTTCAGCATACGCCAAGGACTAAGAACTGAAACAAATGAAAATCGCTGCCAGTTTAGTATTTTATAGCTAAATCTAATGAATACTTTTAAAATTGAGATATGAAACAAAACTGAAAGCTAGATTGGGAAAATAGCACTTTCCCTGATTTTCATAGCAATTTGCAATCTATAATTCTTGATAAATAATAATAGAACATTTTGGATGGCATTGACTAATACATAATAACTTGTCAAAAGCATTTGCATTCAAGTGCCTGAGTAATTTAAAGGGTTGCTCTAAACACCACAAGGCCAATCCTAGGTGGACGCACTCTGCCCTGGCGCTGGGGAGCTCAGGCAGAAAGGGGGTGCCGACAGAGGTGACTCTCTAATTAGGCGAGTTAAGTGGCCTACTAAGGCCTAGTGCTGACTGGGGCCTCGTTGCCACCTAGCTTTCCTTAGGGCTGCCTGACCATGAGGGGGCCTTGCAGCTTGCTCTGTATGCTGCTTTGTGCGGGGCCCCTCCACACAGTCTGCCCGAAGTATAAGGGGAGCCCATCACCTCCTGTCTGCAGCTCCACGCTCTGCAATCAAAGCGTTGCCATGGGTTACCAGGGCAACTCTCTAACACTTCAATTGGCAGAGTTTGTGAGACCTCAGTCACATAGTCCGCAGCTCTGCACCTGATGAAGCTACAGATGGGATGGGAAGCGAATTCCAAGGCAAATTCAAATTTAAAGTCAAAACAGCTGAATTGGAAAAACAATTATAAGTCAGCTATGCTTCCAGTTTGGCTACTCGGGCTTTAAATTTGAAATTCATTTTGAATTGACTTTGAATTTTCACTTTGGTAAATATCTATGTAAATAAAAAATACAAAATGTGCTGGCACTCAGTAACGTGAGGTGCAGGTATCCGAGGTTAACCCCAAAAAAACAACCTCCTAATCACAATCAAAAATAAATATGAATACCGCACTCAATAATCATTCAATTAATTAGTGGTTTTAATAATTGATATAATTTTAGATATACTTATAAAGATATGTGAAGTATTTTATTGTGGTAACAAACATTTCATCCTATATACACATGCTATTTACAACTATATACACAGAATCCTCCTTTGTATAGGGTAAAGTTCAAAATATATGCATATACAATGGTGATGATCCACAGAATCTCAGAAAGGGAAAAAATAGAAAAAATAAGAAAAATTGAATAAGTGGAAAAAATGGAAAAACAGAAAAAAACAAACAAAAAAAGGGAAAAAAGAATAATAATAATAATCAAAAATGATAGTATAGTCCTGATATATTGCAGTCCAATGTATAGTGCACTGTATAAATAACCGTCTCTGGGTGGATCTCACCAAATGTAGTAGTTTCTCCTGGTCTGTACAGAAGGAAGATGCTCTTCCTAGGAACCTTCTCATCCCTTTCAGCATTACCCACCAGATAACCACTACAAACTACAGCATCTTCCTTCTGTACAGACCAGGAGAAACTACTAAATTTGGTGAGATCCACCCAGAGACAGTTATTTATATAGTGCACTATACCTTGGACTGCAATATATCAGGACTATACTATCATTTTTGATTATTATTATTTTTATTTTTTTCCCTTTTTTTGTTTGTTTTTTTCTGTTTTTCCATTTTTTCACTTATTCAATTTTTCTTATTTTTTCTATTTTTCTATTTTTTCCCTTTCTGAGATTCTGTGGATCATCACCATTGTATATGCATATATTTTGAACTTTACCCTACACAAAGGAGGATTCTGTGTATATAGTTGTAAATAGCATGTGTATATAGGATGAAATGTTTGTTACCACAATGAAATACTTTACATATCTTTATAAGCATATCTAAAATTATATCAATTATTAAAAGCACTAATTAATTGCATGATTATTGAGTGCGGTATTCATATTTATTTTTGAATATCTATGTAAATGTCCAAACTGGCAAAAAACAACAAAAAAAACAACATTCTATTCCAGGATTCTAGAACTAATAAAGGAATGCCTAGTCTGGTAGGATAATATCTATCATGCTTCCACAGAGAGGTGGGTACCAGTTTAATCCCCCAGAATACAGCGCAGGAAAATAAGGTCAATTTATATCAGTAAGCTATACATAAATCTAAGAACTAAAAAAAATCTTAAGGGTGTCAACAGTCCTACCTCTCTCCGAGGTGTCAGAACAAAACTGGATTCAAATTGGAGGGGAGCAACAAGCATTGCTGTCTCTACATTCATTCCATTAATGACTACTCTTTATGTGGAACAGTGAAGAAAAAATTGATCTTTATATTTCATTTACTTCACAGAATTTCTAAAAACATCTCATTGCTTTTGTTATCAGCTATCTACAATTAAAATTGAGTTATCTTTACTATACCAAAACAACAAATATATATATATATATATATATATATATATATATATATATATATATATATATATATGTACTGGGCATAAAAAATAGTCTTTATTTAACAAAATATTAGAGGTTCTCGTTAACATTTTTCATAATGGTTGAGCAGTTGTTATGATATTTTAAAATAGTCACCCCTCTCATTCAACTATTCATGCTGTAGGTGTATGTATAATTTCAGGGGTCCTCAAAAGGTAGATCCCCAGATGTTGTAAAACTACAACTCACATGATGCTTTCCAATGCCTTTAGAGTGACAACAAAGCATCATAGAAGCTGTAGTTTAAAAACATATGGATATCTACCTTTTGGGTTCCCCTGTACCAATAATATATGCATCCCCTTAAAACCTTAAGAGAATAATGCACATCTGTTGACATGGTACCTTTATATATATATATTTTTTTAATATGGACACCCACAACACTGGTTCAGTGGTGTATTTTGTATTTGTGCTGCCCTAGGCACGACTAAATTCGGGCACCCCCAAAATCTAAATTTGCCCCCCCAATTCGTGTCAAGGCCATTTTTTTGACTGACAGACACATGCCCTCATTGATACATACACTGATATACACTCACTGACAGATACACAGTCATTGGCACACACATACAGTCATTGACACACACTGTTTAACCAACACACACTTTAACTGACAAAAACACACTGACACACCCACTCACTGACAGGCACACACTCTCAGATACACATAAAATGACACACACACACTGACACACACTGACACACACTCACAGGCACACCCATTCTCACTCACAGACACACAATGACACCTACACTCACTCACTCACTCACAGTAAGGTGGACAGCCCCAGAACACGAGGCAAACAAGGAATTTGTCTGGAGTGCCGTCCTAGGCAAATGCCTTGTTTGCCTTGTGGTAAATACATCCCTGCACAGGTTACTGGGCAGTAAAGCCCACAATGGGCTAGATGTCATAAGTCATGTTCTGAAAGGCAGTTGAGAAAATAAGGGGGGTTGTGAACTCCCCCTTTCTCTATTTCCTTATCATCCTTGTCAGTGTTAACACGCACCAGGCCGAGATACTAAAACAGGAACTAACGCTCTCTGGTTGGTGGGCAATCAATGTAAAGACTCTGCGTGGCTCACAGAGATTCTACATTTTTTGAAAGCCATAACTTAGCAACTGACATGTCTGCAGGGTCCCTCGAAGTGCGAGGCCTTGAGCCACTCCCAAAAATAGAGAAGAAGGCTCTGCCATTTTATAAGAAAGGCCTTCTGAATTATTTAAATTTCACTGTTGATTTGCAAGTGATTTCTGATTTGAGTTGTCCTGTTACTAACTATGACTTCAATTTAATATTGTTAGATATGTTTTTCAAACGATTTGATATTTTTTGAATAAACTTTTTAAATGATTTTTAAAAAGTATTAAACGATCAAAAAAAATACTTCATATCTACAAAATATATCAATATATCAACAAATATAAAGATATCAAGCTATAACAACATTAAAATGTTTTTATAATTGTAAAGTATTTTAAAAGTTTATCCAAAACTATATATATGATTAGAATTTCATTAAAAATTCTACAAATAAAGATATTGAAGAAAAATATTTAAATTGGTACATTTCTCTTCAGGTTTCTGCAAACAGTATTAAAATGTAAACAATAAATGAGAAGGATGAGGTCAGGTACATACTGGGAAGCACTAGAGACAAGTAATGTAGTTCAAAGTCTTTTGTTAAAAATACTACATGTAATAAACAACGAGAAAGGGCAACAAATAGTCAGTTGTAGGCATTATTTAATAAAGTCAATTTAAAAGATTAATAAAAGTAAAAAAAAAAATTATAATAATAAATCAGGTGAGCAAAATACAATGGTTTAATAACATACCTGTTTCCCATCCAGTGTATACAGTCGCTTCACCACTCCAGAATCAAGCTTAATGGCGTCAGTTATATCAGTAAGAACCTGATCGAAGGAGTGGGCTGTCTTCTTGTTTAGGAGTATGCGGACAGCCTTACGGGGCTTGACTCCACTCCTGATGATGGTGACAAGCTTTGGCCTAATGAAATCCTTGCCATCTCTACCCTCAGAGGTGCCAGGTTTGGGAGAGGCGAGTGGTTGCACTGAGCGAGGAGGAGGGGTTGTCTTCACGTTCACACCCCAGTTAGGATTAACATTCTTAGTGTATTCCAGTTTTTTAAAAGGCTCTATAGATCCACATACATAACTTTCACCTGAAACAATAAAACATTAATGTGTTAATTTATTAGTACATTGCTTTACATCACTGGGGTAAAATAGAAATAAGGATACAGAATGGGTTGGATATTGTAAACATAGCAAAAATATTTGATATGTAACACTTGATATGGCGTACCAAATAGTGAGGCAGATTTAGCCAATTAAAATGAACTTGAAGATTGTACAATAACAAACCTTCCAACATTTTCTAAATGTACAATGAAGGACACTTTAATTTTAGGGGTGTGAGTGGGAGTGTAGTCAGGGGACGAACTGTTCTATACTAAGAATATATGCAAACTAAAATGGAATTTAGAAGAAAAAAATGTTCCTTATTTACACAGTCTGATTTCTAAATAAATATATTGTAGTTTAAATACACATTACTGTAAGTATTATTGTGGTGGAGCTCTGTTATACACTTAGACATGCCAACATTCTAAAAAGAGGGACAGTAGGATAGAAAAGCGAAATGAGAGATTATGGGATTTAGGACGTTTTGGTACTGTCTCTCCTAATTAGGGACATTTGGGCGGTCTGCAAGAAATACTATAGAAATGTGCTTTCTGTGTTATTAAAGAGTAGAAGAAATCCACATTCCTTTCAAATGACATTCCAGGGTGCTAAAACCGAACCAGAGGCCGGCAAAACTTCAACATACAAGTAAATAGACAGAAATGATCCATACACTCAAGGTTGGATAACTGGCAGATTTAATGAAAATCACAGTATCACATCAACCCTTTGACCAACAAATGAGGTCTTTATCAAGCCTGATAAAGACCTTATTAGGAGATCAAAATGTTGCTGAGGTACATTGTTCTTCATTCATTCTGTCAGTTATTCAACCTTGAGTGCCTGGATTGTCTTTGTCTATTTTCTTGTTAAAGTCATGTATGAGATACATTATTTGTTACAACTGATTTCTGCTCCAAGCCTTAAATATTTATCCTTGTAGTATTCCACTACGTTTGATCAATTCCTGTTGGCCACATGTTAGCACAATAACCATACATTCAGACTTGTATGCATGAGTTTGCTGTATACAATGACAGCTTTAAACAATGAAATCATGTCGTTTTATCCTGAAGCAGAAGTTCACTTCTAGAATGTCTACATAGATGTGGCCTGTGAAGCCACAAAACGACAGCAGAAGGCTTGGTGTCTTCCCAGTGCTTTCTATAGTTTATGAAAATGAGATCAGACAACCAAAGCTAGTGTCAACTCAGAAGTAACCCAAGGGGCATTGAGGGGGGCACCATGACAAGTGCACTGTAGCTCCTTTACCCTACTACAGCCCTTAACCTCCTACTACAGCTTATATCTTCCCTACATCCCCCTAAATTTCTAAATACAGGCACTAACCCCCAACTACATCACCCCATCACCACTCACTACAGCCCTTCCCCCCCCCCTCACTTTAGCCCCTATCCCCCCATACAGACACTAGAGAAACATATACACCCACACTGCAGCCCTTATCACTCTATTAAATCCCACTACCAGTGCCCCTTAGCTTCTGGATCTGCCCCTTGGTGACCCTTCTGGTTTGGACAGGTGCCACTTCTTGGATAGGTGCTGCAAGATCCAAAAAATGGCAATCAATATATGTCTGGTGGTTTATCCCTATCTATCTGATAACCACAAAAAAAAAAACTCCTTGTTTTTTCAGTAGACATTTTAGTGTAATACAGTTTCTTTTCAGCACTGTCGATGTATAACCCACACCAACAATATCAGAAAAGCATGCTAAAAATAGATTGCAAATCTTACTTTTAGCTTTGATGTGCGGAATCCAGGACAGAACATTGCATAATGGGATATGCAGCCACTTTCCACAATATAAGAGGATTTTTCTTGCACTGTTGCTTTACAAATAATTCAAGAGCCTCAACTAAATGTGTATTAAAGTTTAGTAAGTAAATATGTTGATTGATCATCAGAACCCAAGATATTTTACTTAAAGGGACACTCCAGGCACCCAGACCACTTCTGCCCATTGGAGTGGTCTGGGTGCCAATTCCCACTACTCCTAACCCTGCAAGTGTAATTATTGCAGTTTTTTAAAAACTGCAATAATTACCTTGCAGGGTTAACTCCACCTCTAGTGGCTGTCTACTAGACAGCCACTAGAGGTCTCTTCCTGGTCCATAGCACAGGAAACCTGTGCTAGAGCGTCGCTGGACGTCCTCACGCTGTGTGAGGACCTCCAGTGTCGCTCAAATCCCCATAGGAAAGCATTGAAAATAGTTTTCAATGCTTTCCTATGGGGAGACCTAATGCGCATGCGCGGAATTGCCGCGCATGCGCATTAGGTCTCCTCGGCCGGTGGGCGGGATCAGTCTCACCCGCCGGCCGATGGAGCCAGAAGGAGGAGCGGCGTGGAGGAGGAGACAGCGGCGAGGGACATCGCCGCTGCCACAGGTAAGTGACTGAAGGGGTTTTCACCCCTTCAGTAACCGGGGATTGGTGGGTGGGAGGGAGAGGGACCCTCCAGTGCCAGGAAAACGGATCATTTTCCTGGCACTGGAGTTTCCCTTTAATTTTTTCCCTTTAATATAGCAGAATGTTTGATAAATGTAAGCAGACATCCTCTTTCTGGGGACTGGACCCCTCCAGATCACATAATCAAATGTATCTATCACCAGAAAGCCTCTGGATAAGGAGGTGCGTAACCGCCTCCAGGCTGAATGTCTCTCAGACAAAGTTGGCCAGAGTTTAACCTTACCATGTTCACCTATATGGCCTGCAGTCATAACGGTATAGAACATGGCCTAAGAGTGGTGCAAGATAAATTATTTGACATCTTAGGGCCATTGGCACAATTATTGTACTTAGTAGATGACGCCTTCAAATGAGGTTCAACCCTGGATGTGAATGATATCTGAGAATGAGTGCAGAGGTGCATTTGCTTCCATTTGCAATGTCATTGTAACACTAGCCACCAAACGGAGGAAAGCAGCTCTACAACGCATAGACTCCAAGCTAGCTGACTTGAGAGCAAAGACCCATTGCACATGGTATGCTGTTTGTGAACCCTTTTTCAAGGAGATGAATAAGCATGTGAATGTTTTCTCCTCTTTAAATAAGGCTCAACCCTCAATGAAAAGGGTCTGTCTGGTCGACAGAAGGGCCATGCCACCAGAAGCTTTTGGCCCAGAGGCCCAAGACCGTTCCACACTACTTTAATCTACACAGAGTTCTCCACAAGACTTCAATTTAACCCCTCTCGAAGTCCAGACAGAGAGCATGGATTCCATGCTTGTGGCAGTGCCAAGTATGCCTCAGGTGATTGTTTCATGCAACAATAGTTCTTCACACTGTTTATTTGTGGGTTGACTGTCTATTTTTTTACAGACTTGGTCCATGATTTCTACCAACGAATGGATTTTACAAGTGGTGCAGGGATCTCCTTATCTTTTTAGTGAAACATGCAAGACTAAGCTCTCAGGTGCACTACATGATACATCTGTTTGAAAATCTGGGGTTTGTAGGTAATCAAACAAATCCATACCAACCACAGCTCAACAGTTCTTGTACTTTGAGATAGACTTCTGTGTCTTGGACAAGATAACAAAAATCCAAAAAGTAATTCATAAAGTCCTCCAATTAGACACTCTTCCTCTTTACTTCTGGCTCGACTGATGGGTCTCCTCCATTCGTTGATACAAACGATATTCACAGGCCCTACATTACAGAGCGATGCTTAGTCTGAAGACTTGTTTCCTCAGATCATCAACATCATACAACGAGATGATTACACTGACGGAAGAAATACATTCCCAACTGCGCTGGTGACTGATGCATATGCACGCATGGAATGGGCATACTATATTCAGTACTACCACAGACTTTGTCCTGGAGTCCAACGCCAGTCTGTTGGGATGGGATGGGATGCTTCATGCGAGATTGGTTCAACGGGCAGTTGTTAAGAGAACACTTCTTTGCACATCAATTGCTTGGAGACGATTGCAGGCTCATTGGACATCCACAGTTTAGTTAAAAATATGTCACTTTGCTGCATTCTTATGTAAATGGACAATGAACAACTTCTCCACAATCCGATATATCAATCGCCTGGGCAGAGCTCGCTCTCACATCCTCTCGGAATTGACAAAAGATGTTTATCAATTTTGTCTCAACTGCAATTTCAAACTTCAGGTAGAATACCTTCCAGGAACATCAAATTTGACTGCAGTCTGGTTTTCCAGACATTGGATGTCAGTGATTGGAAATTGGACAGGTCGGTCTTCCAAGTCCTTGCATCCCTTCGAGGACCATTCTGTTTGGACTTCTTTACCTCAAGGACCAATCACTAGACTCCAGAATTTTTCAGCTGGCTTCCAGACCCGGAATTCCTAGCAGTCAATTGTTCCTACAAGAATGGCCATCGACAAGTACCTATGCATTCCCTTGTCTGCAATGTTGGCCCGAGTGATCAGCCACCTATGAATACATCAGATTGTCATGATGTTAATAGCCCCCTTTTGGCAGGGACAGCCATGTTTCCTGGATTTTTCAGGAAATGTCATACAGGGACCAACTTTTACTCCAATCATTACCCCTGCTCATGATGGACCCACTCGGGAATCCACACCCCATGGTTCTTCATGGAAACCTCCCTTTGGTGGTTTGGACAATTTCTGGGTTACATGGAACCTCTGGACTTATTGCATGCAACTCGGTCTCTCTTATGGGACTCTTAGGCTCTCAGTATCAGAAAATACTATCTTTCTACAAGGACTGCCTGATGTGGCTGGTGTCTGGAAAGGGATTGTGATTCCTTTATGGCCTTTGTGTCTGCCATACTGAATTATATCCCTGAGCTGTATACCAAGGACCGTTCCTACCGGCCCATTAATGTAGTTCATTCTACTTTATCAGCAGGCCATGTTCCAGTTATAGGGTTTCCTGTAGGTAAACAACCCCTTGTATGTCGATTGTTGCAAGGTATCCATCTTTCTAGACCACTGGGTCCGAAATATTCATCCCTTTGGAATGTGTTGCTAGTTTTGTTTCTTACTGAACTGGCCAGAGAATGATCATCTTACTCTTTGGCAACTTTTGGAAAAATTTACAGATTTACTTTATTTACTATCCTTCTGTCACATCTCAGACATCCACATGTTTGATATCAATGCTATTTCCTTTACACTGGATGGTGTTATTTTTAGTATCTCTCGCTGTACCAAATCCGATTGGTTGTCGTTTCTTTTTATCGCTTTTTTTTGTGAAGACCATTGGGTCTTACCATTAGGTGGTATGGTTACCATTAGGTTAGGTGGGTTCTCTACCTTGAGGGTATTGTATCTTCTTTTGGATCTCATTCCATTCAAGGTGCGTCTGTGTCCCACGCCTACGTGGAAGGGGCTTCTCTGGCTGATATTATGCAGTCACCTGACTGGACTTGGAAAACAACATTCCGTACATTCTATTTTTGCCAAACTTCATCTTTTTTCGCTGTTATCTTTGCGTTAAAATAGCAAAATATGACGCTTTCTGTTACGTGGTAAAATTGAAGATTACCGGTATCCTAATTTTAGTGCAGAGATAATCCTAATTTTAGTAATGATAGAAGGCAAATATTTTCCCACCTGAGCTCCCCTTGTCATTGTATTACATGTTGTTTTATTGTAAGTTTTTTTCTTATATAATATATAAATTGATTATTGTTTATTACATTGTATTTTATATATGTATATATGTATGTATATAATCCGCCTAGCTGTTTTGGGGGTAAGGATAACATAAAGCTGTACAATTCATGTTGTCTTTAATCTCTTTCTCTTGTAAGAATATATGAAAATGGACATAAGATGCAAGTAGTTTGTGGCATTAAGTAATTAGTAGCTCCTCTCCTCACATCAGAAAAGACTGGAAACAGAAGTCTAAAATTAGTATAAATAAGACTTCCATTCCCTGTTAGTCTGATTTATTACCCTTTTCTCCACAGCAGACAGGAGGGAGCCTATTTTAGCAGACCAATATTTAATTTTTGCACACAAGATCTCTTTTTGTAAAGGCCAAATCAGGGTTCAGTCTCTTTATCCTGAACACCCAGTAAAAAGCACATATGAAAAGGTGACTATTTGTCATAGGTATACCTAAGGTATGGCTGGTATGGCTGGTATGGCACGTGCCCGGGGTGCCACTTGAAGGGAGCACCACTGAGCAGTTTCTTTTAAAGTCAAGCAACCCATCCTCAGGAGAGATGCTGCCCGATGCTTATGACATATACTTCTGGGCGCTGGGGATACAGTTTGTTTCTGCCTTTAGCCTTTAGTGGACATAACAACTATGAAGTCAGGTCTCTCTATAGCTCTTCCATGGTGTAGCAGTAGTGTGGACAGAGGGTTGGAGATAGAATGTAATGTAATGACGAGACATGACAGACAACTTGCACCAGGCCTCAGTCCTTATCCCACTTAGCCATACTACCTGCCAGAGACACATGGTAGGAGAGTCAATATGGAGGTTAGGAGCAGGGACATTAATGGGGGTGAGTTAAGGGCAGGGACACAAATGGGGTTGAGTTAGGGACAGAGACACTAATACTGTTTGGACAGAGAAGCAATTTCAGTGCTTGCATTGACTCTATTTTCAGTAGTAGATTCATGTTTGCTGTCTGTCAAATTGTATTTTCTTAAACAGGTGAACAAATGTCAAAAGGTGTTGATTACAATATTATTTTAGATATTGATGTGTCATATCTATATAAATTGAATAATCCAAGGCACCAATTCAAGGAAACAAAGAAACCATTTAAAATATATATATTTTGGTTGTGCTGATAAATAAAAAAAACAACAAAAAACAAACAGCACTTTATTATAAAATGTATATTTACAATACGCAAGCTTTTGGAAACGTAATGAAGAAGAGGCTATATTCTGCATATAATTTATCTGGAGTCATGTAGCAAAGCTAAATGATTTTCCAGTTATTTAAACATAAACTACAGCTGCAAGCTAATTACGACTAGTTTAATTTAGCAAGATGATGCAAATGAAAACAGAACCATTCATTGCTTGCTGCTCATTGTCAGCGATGGGAGGTTTTATGATGCAAAAACTGGGTCTAAATGTCAAGGTCCAAAGATGCATTTAATTGCTGTTATGAGAATTAATTACACAAAAGTATGATCAAGTGTTTGAAACAGTTCTGATATATGTATTTAATTTTAAAATTCTGAATTAGAACACAGTGGAAGTTAATCCTAGGGCAAGTTAATATTGTTTTTTTCAATAGATAGTATTTATAAAGCATGATTTCTAATTATAAAAACTAATTAATTAATCCAGATAGCAGCAAACCGTTACCCAAGAGGTTCAGAGAGATTTTGAAGGTGCTCTTCTGGAAGTGAACATCAGATGATGGTCCAAACTGAACAAGGAGAACAAGTTGTGTGAGAGGTAGACTAGGCCACTACGTTACACAGTTATATAACCATGAGTTTATATATATGAGAATTTATTATTAGATGTATGTATATGTCACTCTATGTTCTTTCTGTTTTTTTTCATTCATGTTATGAGAAATATAGTTGGGCCAATGTGGTTCAGGTTATAAATAAGAATTAAGGTTTTAGTAGATATAGCAATGTTTACTCCTTTAGTGGGAACAAGTCAATCAAACTCGATTCTCGCTGCTAACCACCAATAGTAGTACTGCGCTACTACGTACGTGCTTTCTGTCCCATGAGTTTCATCTTGGCCTTACTGAACCCTACTCCCACACCTCACCTCTATATCAATCAATAAATTGGTTTCCTGTATCTAACAGAAACCTATTCAAACTGCCAACACTAACCTACAAAGCCCTCAATAACTTTACTCCTCAATGTATTTCCTCTTTACTCAAAAAATGCACCCTTTCTCATTTCCCTCACTCTGCAAGCGACATTCTCCTGACATCTGCTCGTTCCCACACTGCCAACTCTCATCTGCAAGATTAATCAAGGGTAGCCCCATTCCTATGGGATTCCCTTCCCAGAGCCATCAGACTTCCCCCTAGCCTCCAGTCCTTTCAGAGTTCATAAAAACACAAAGTTTGAAGGAAAGTTTACCATCTTCTTAGGTGACACTTCTCTCATTACAATTGCTCTCCTCAGTACCCTCACCTCCATAATCCAGTTTACTCTCTCTCTTTCTACTGTTTGATTTTTCCACGCACCACCATTATGTTACATCGAAACAGGCATCGTATCCATCAGTCCCTGCTCTCATATGACATGCTGTTATTTATCATGTGTGTCTTAAGCCCTTCAACTTTTCAAGGTCCGGATTTGCCATAAGGCCACCAAGGCCAAATCCTTTGGGCGGCAGGCAGGAGTGGGGTGGTATGGCCGGTGGGGAGATTAAAAATATATAGGGATATATATAGTGGGGGATGCATTGAAGAAACTGGCCTTGGGGCAGCAAGGATGATAAATCTAGCTCTGATTGTAAGCTTATTTGCACAGCACCTTCTGTTAATTTTTCATGACAACTACTTGTCAAATATCTCCATTTTGCTAGGTAATATGTTGGCACTATATATACATATATGTATGTATATATGCTTTAATAATAATAATATTAATAATAATAATAATTTTCCTCTATGAGTAGCATTGGACTGAATTTTTAGAAGAGTCGGCGTGATGTTGTGGAAGGCAGATCGGGCTTCTGCAGGGACTTGATCTCAGCACTGGGAAAAAAGGTCAAACCTTTTTTTTATTTTTATTTTGGTGAGGACAACACTATAGCATTAAAAATACAGGTTTGAATTCCTTATTCTATAATGTTCCCTTAACACTTATACATTTTGTGTTCTACTCAACAGTCTATTGATTTGCAAAACATTCTTATTAACTGACATGTTTAGATCTGTATACACTTTTGTTGTATGCCCTATAGCACAGATAATACCTAATAACATGATGGCTACTTACATTTCATTATCAACATAACGTTTTTCAACACTATTAAAATACTGACCTTCCACCAACTGATCCATTGACATAATCTTCCTGTTCCCATCTACTGTGTAAATTGTTCTCACTCCTTGGGGTAGATTCACATTATCAGACAGAGTCCTGGTCAAGTCAGCTAAGAGAGCCTCAAAAGATCTAAAACGGTCAGGGGAAATGGCGTAAACGATCCCTTTAAAATATCGGTCACCATTGCGATAAAATCGAACTTTCTTGGCTTTTTTTTCCGAGCTCAATGCTTGCAGCGTGCGGGTTCGGTAAAAACTGCAGTGGGCACTATGAGTAGGACTGGGAAGTCCATTTGCCCGAGATCCTTTGCTATACCTTTGAGCTTTGTCACGCTCATCGAAATGTTCAAGCTCCATATCTCTCCCGAAGGACATCTTAGAGATTCTGGGGGGGAAAAAAAGAAAATAAGTTATTCTCAATGAACATCCATTTACACTCTTACCCAAATTTTAAACCAAGTGGAATGTGATCTGACCTTAATCTTAGTCCTAAATATAGACAAAAATAATCTTCTTAAATATACAACACACATAAACAAGAATCATAAATAATAATAAATCATAATTATAACAATCCTGTTTTTTTTATTGAACACATGGACCCATAAATCACTTTGTTGGAAAAAGATTGGTGACTTCTATAATGATCAAAATAACAGATGTAACCCACTGAATACCGTGGGTAAGCAGAGAGTTATCCGCTAAACGTTTAACGTGGGTCTCAGAGTGACCATATAAAACTCTATAGTTAAAATAGCAACACATTAGCCCCCCCAAATTATTTATTTATAAAATTTATTTATTTATAAAATATTTCACCAGGAAAGATACATTGAGATTTCTCTCGTTTTCAAGTATGTCCTGGGTCAACAAATCATTGCATTGTTACAGTTAGGGTACAATAAAATACAAAAACAATATTAATACACAATAAATACAAAATTTTACATAGAATAGGTAGGAAATATATAATGTGTACAAAATGTAAGAGAGGGAAATATTAAATATACGTCAGTTTAAAAAAATTATGACACATGTTGAGGATTCTCACTGGGTGCATTATTGTGGTAGCTGTATTTTAATATACGACAATAATCCCCTTTATTAAAAGAACTACGTGTTTTTTCTTTTTACCACGAGTCTGTGATTTGCTGCTTATATGACCAAACTGAACTAATTCAAGCGGTAACGATAAAAAGTGTGTTTTTAGAAGGGTTTAAACTGACAAAGATCATGTAAGAGGGGTTGAATGGAATGGGAACATATACAGATGGAGGTAAAGGGAAGTAATATGAACAGAGGAGGTTACAGTGAGAGGGGCCATGTACAAGAGATTATTGCAATAGGAGGATAAAAAGAGGAAATTTATCAAAAATAAATTAAGAGTGATTTAATGTGAATGTTAATAAATGGGGGGTTAAGGATGCGACAGCATGGAAAGGGGATTCAATTGAGTTAAAATGTAAAGATTGAATTCAAAGGAAAGGAAGCATTTAAAGTATGTCTTAAAGGAGTGGAAGCACATACGGAAGTATTAAAAGGATTGTGAGTATACAGCATTTACACTACATACACCTGTGTTTAGAAAATGTAAATGCATAGGGATTTGGTTTTATACATGTCTACACATAAAGCTGATAGTAACACTTCCTAAAACTATTTTATACAATAGCCATATCTGACAAGCTAATGTCGGTTTATTGGGTGCTTGGCTGAGTAGTATCTTAAAATCCAGTGCTTAAAGGTTCGTCAGATGTATATGTATCTCTGTCTTCACTCATTAATCTATCATAAAGAGGTCTTCAGTAGGCTCCCTGTGGACCCATTTCAGCTTCCCACTGACCTCCCACCTACCTTCATAATGATTTGAGCTTGAAAGCTTGAAACTGTAGCTTCACAAAGTGACACTACATATTGTTAGCCACGCCAAGTACATTTTAAACATAATCCAGGTGTTCTGCCCTCCCCCTCTTTCCCTCCGTACACCAGATAAAAAATTGTGATTTCTTTACAGTTCTGTGTCGAAGTAGTGTTTAGACATTTTTTAATATGCGATTTGAGGTCATCAAAATACTGATTAGTTGAAACACACCGTGGTGTACCTTACTTCTGCAAGTAACCTCTGGGGCATAGATAACTCCCAATATTTCAAATGGACAAAGGGGGACTATAATGTTAGGCGTGTGAGTGGGTGTGTGGACAGAGGTGGGTCTTTTTCTGCGAAATTTTAGATTTCTTACTAACAACAATTAATTAAACTAAATCTAATTTATAACAAAAACAATGTAAGATACATTTACACAGACTGATTTCTAAACACACTTTTCGTAGTTGAAAGATACAGTGCTGTGAGTGTTATTGTTGTGGAGCTCCGTTATACACTCAGACACACCAACAATACTGAGTTCCTAGAAAAGAGAGGCATTTTGATAGAAAAGAGGGACAGGGGATTTGGGCACAAAATATGGACTATACCTCCTAAATAGGGACACTAAGGGTGTGTGGGCATATTTGCATATGGTCTTTTTTGCTTGCTCCTTTTAGATTTACCTGTTAAATGGATTTTTATATCTGCAGTTGGGGTAGGGTGTAGCAGATAACTATAGCAGATTGTTAATTGCTGTAACAGGACAGGTTCTTAAACATGGCAGTTCACGGCTATTATATAGGTATACTCAATCCCCAGATAGAGGCACACTTGCTAACTTGAGTGGGTCCTCTTTGTGTAGAAAATTACATCTACCTTATTAATCAGGCTTCAGGAGCCTCCCTCACTCTAATTTTTAGATTAACTTTCATTGGTGCAATGCAGACTCATTTGACACAGGGACTTCTATCGGGCACAGGGGTCATCTGCAGAGTTTTGTTATTCACAGTTAAATAAGGGATATTTGAAACAAGATAGTTTTAGAATTGGAAAACAAATCACCAAATGCCATGTACATAATTAGTGTTCTATCCAAAAAAAAGGCTGAGAAACTGGTCTAGAATCAATTCCATTGCCACCCTACATCAAAATGGCTTGTAAAAAGTAGGACTGTTCTCCAGGCAAGCCTTAAGTAAATAAGATTTACTTTCACAGTAATGTGATTTAAAAAGCTGTATTTGTGTGAAATCTTTTCATATAAACCTTGTAGCACAAATTGTGTTTGTTATTCTATAAAAAATTATCATAACCAGTGATAAATTCACATATCTTCAAGAGGAATGCTTTTATGAGATTTTTGAGTTATGAAGGAAGCAATTAAAGGACGATAAATGCCACCATCTTTATTATAGTTGCAAACTGCCGCCCCCTCGAGCGAGCAATGCTATAAATACACTGGGAGGCTTAACATTTGACAGCAAAATGAGTCAGTCTATTATAAGAGGTGGCTTCCGATGATTGGTTCCTTTTCCAGCTACATGCAGTCAGATCTGGGGAGTACGCCTATTTCAGCTGCACAAGTAGAATATTGCACGTTGACAAAGCTTGCATCACAAACACACATTGACAATGTCAAACCAAAATATCTTTTAGTGGAGGATTCATTGATGTTAGAGTGTGATCCTGCAGCCCTGGGCACAACAATCTGCACTTTCTGTGTATTAGGGGTCATCGCCAGTATTCATAACACACATTACATTATTAAACAAGTAGAAAACAAGACAAAACCAAAAAAAAAAAAAAAAGATATTTAAAAAATGCAATACTCTTACAAAGTACTAAAAAGATAATGATCTAAGATTACATATCGATATCTGCATTCCCCAGTCACAGCATTAAATGGTCCTTATTAGCAGATTTTTTTTTTTTCAGTTTGTTTAATAAAGGAAATAAAGTGTTTTATAACTATTTAGCAGTGCCTGACAGCCAGGAATAATCACTATAAAAACTGCAAAAAAAATATATGAATTAAAAGAGAAAAGGTGGGGGGGCGGGGCCTGACTGCCGAGCAGACTGGTCGCACCAAACCAGAGCTCCGTGCGAGAACCGGCAAACGAACATTGCAGACCGAAAATTATCACATCAAATCTACTAAAAATACACAGCAGAGAAGCGGTGTGATCCCCGAGGCTCACTTAGCCGGATTGCCGGACTCTGAGAGGCGATCAGAAGCGGAGATAGGGCTCCGGCCTACCAACGAGGGCAGGCGCGGGAGAGGCGGCCGATCTCCCCGCCGGCGGCTCGGCAGGAAAAGCTGCAACCCCCAAGACCCCGTTTACCCCCCCCTGGCCGGAGAGGGATATCCCGGCATAACCAAGCGTCTGATACAAGCAATACCTACCTGCCAAGCACACTGACACTGTGAGCGAGCTGTACCAACTACACATCGTGCAACCCTGCGCACCTGAGGCCTAGTCAAAATGGCCGCCCTGCAGGGCCCAAGAGACAAGAAAGAGGTCAGTCATACCCATTCCCATACCCTGGAAGCCCTAGACCTGCTGGGCCTGACCTTCTGCAAAACACTGCAGGACAGGGGGGTGACCTACCAGAGAGCAGCACAAATAGTGGCCTCGTGGATTAGGCCAATTACCCGCCGACGCTACTACGGGCACCCATCTCTGGCCTTTCAGGCGGCCGCGCGGACATCGACTACTGGCACGGCAAGCCAAGAGGCCACTCGACCTAGGCGATCACGCCCTCCTCCGCCCGCAACGGTACAAGACAACCAGGCGGATCGCCCTAAGACCCAGCACATATCTTCACACCAGCAAGACCCCGAGTACCACTCCAGGGCTGCAACGGCAAGCCACGTCGATACCCAGGCACTGTTTCCACAGAACTGGGACGGAGCTGGGTCGGGGCCCGGAAATCCACGCCACTCAGGCATAAGCAAAGGCCCCCACGCACACGATATCACCGGCGACCTACATGACGACCAGCACGTCAGCAACACCTTCCACGCATCTGGCATAGGGTGAATGACCTGGACTCGGCAGTGGGAACCGTGAGCCCCATGTTGTGCAGTATATGGGATCACGGGCCTCAATGCGAACTCTACTTAATATAAGCGTTAGCTAAAATAGTATAACGTGATATCCTATGCATCCATGATATAACGTTCTTTATTCTGTTTATTATTATTTGCTTTGATATCCTTTTCTATGTCGCCTATGTAGAACCCAGCAACCGTACTTGAACTGCCCTTAGGCGATAATAACATTGTCTAGGGTATTCACAACGACGGATAGTTGAATCCTGCGTAACTAAACCTACACGCGCCTTACGCCTAAGCGTTGTAGTACTCCCACCCAACCACGCTGTATCTTACCTTATTTTTCTTTTTAATATGTCACTATCTACTGTATGTCCAGAGGGCGCACCCGTGAGTAAATAGATACGATCTGCATAATCTGGACTGGTACTTAAAGCCTGCACACCAATCCTTTACTGTAATGCATACACACTGTATATGAAACCTTATTGTCTGATTATCGTTCAAAATTGTACAGTACTACCAAATTTTCAGTAATGCTACTTCACTAACTGACATACTACGAAGTTTCTTGCATGTTCATCACATTATTTACAACAACGTGTAATCAAAATTGGTTTATATAGCAATCAAAAAAAATGTGCATTATACTGCCACACCATGTCCTGTTAATTTGTTGTTCATTGTTAAAGCGTGAATCTATGCTCTTGGGGCATGACGAACGCATTTGTAACTGCTTTATCTATGTGCACTTCAAAAATAAAGAATTAAAAAAATAAATAAATAAATAAAATCACAGGATATGTACAATGAATGCCTTCCTCCTTAAGCCCGAAACAAATTATCCCGAAACAATGAGGTGGTATTGAAAAGTAATATATTTAGTTTAACCAAGAAAATTATTTTAAGAGCCAGGTCTGCTTCAAGCCTAAACATATTAAAACGTGTATATATCATTAAAATACAGTCTTGTAAAAAAAAAAAAGAGAAAAGGTAATTGAACGTTAACAGATTGCCAACTTGTTTTATTCATGTCTTTTCATGAATGTTATTGCTATATAGTGAGTAGTAGGTTATAGGGCACCGACAATTGGGGAGATTTATCATAGTGTTGCCAACACTTTTAAACCCTCCAGGCACCTAGACCACTTCATCTCAATGAAGCTGTGTGATTGCCCTGTCCCTGCAGAATGGTAATGTTTCCAATACCTTTAGTGGCTGTCACTTAGACAGCCACTAGAGACACTTCCACCGAAATAGCAGAGTAAACGTCTGATATTTATATCAGATGGTCTCAGAAAGACCATCTGATTGGAGCAGCGTGGTGTCATGCACACTAGCCTCCCAATGCTTTGCTATGGAAAAGCAATGGCTTGGCTGAGATCATCAATCTTGATGATCTTAGCCAGGGAGTGGATACCAGCGCTGTGAGGGAGAAAAACAGAGGAAATGTTCTTTTTTTTTTTTTTTTAACAGTCACCAAGGCATAATAGCGTTAGGAATAAACATTTGCATTCCTAATGCTATGGTGCTCCTTTAAATCTGTCTGGATTATCACCTATTGCTTTTTTTGTGCCTAAACCATTATTCTTTATTTGCAATATTCTTTCTGGCAAGATAAGGAATGTATCAATCTTTCTGCCACTTTTTGCAACAGAAAAATGTTTTACTTCTCTTTTTTTCCACCAATCTAGATTTGTCAGTCTAAATTGAACTTTTTTGCAAAAACTGGTATAATTTACAATGTAGAAAAACACAACACTTTTTGGATAACTTTTAAGAACACTTTAATAAGTACAATCAAAATAATGATGGGATACACATCGCTTTTCAAAAAAAAATTTTTTATAAAGCTCCTTCAATGTTCCTAGTAATAATTAATAAAATATTTTTTTCCGTCATAGAATTTTAAAAGAAAACTGATTCTTAACGTTCCCTTATTAAGGTAACTTGCTGAGGAAATAAGATCAATTTTAATAAAATTATATTTCTAAAAAAAAATGTTTAAGACACATGTCAAAATGAACACAGAGGTACATACTAATCATATATACTAGATATGATACACAGGCCTAAGTGCTCCTATTTGGTTTGACTTATTATCCAAACTTACCCTGAAACAGTACATTTGATTCGAAAATTTACATTATGGGTTTCTATACTTAATCAGGAAATGGCTAATTATGGGCATCTGGATTATAGTTTTTTTTTTGTAACAGCCACATATTCAACCATAATAAAAGCTCTAGTTAACTGCGTCAACTATATTTAACTATTTTGTTTTAAAACCTCTACATTCTAGGAAGGTTTAAAGTAAGAACTTTGAAAGTTACTTTGTAAAGACTAAAGGGTGGATTGAAACCTTCAGGAAAAGAACTAATGGTTATCCCTTTAACTGATCTCACGTACAAACAGAACCGAAAAGCAATTACTATAATCATAACGTTGTGCTATACAGTATATTGAACTAGAATGAACCGTAGCAAGATATTAAAGTAAATATGACATTATAGTTTTCCATCTGGTTCCAGGAGTTCAAACCTGCGCAGTATGGAAATACGATATGTAAGCAAAGATATTTTTCAGATTCACATATTGCACAGATTACAATTACATGTGAGATTCAAGAGTGAGATTCATCCATTATATTCACGATTATTCAGTTTGTCATATGCGGATTAAAGTTCAAGAATCACTTTGAATTTGTACAAAATTAAACCTGTATACACGTCTTTTTGTGTCAACATTTTTTCTATCTCCTGAAGTTTATTACAAATATTTTTGAAAAATACTTTATACATAAATTTTTCTTCGGGCAAATTTTGTTTTTTCACACAAATGATGATTGACACTAAGAATTGTTATTTTTATTTTATTCTTTTGTGTTTGAGATATTTTCTAAAGTGGTAGATTTCAGAGTTGGAGATAGCTGGAGAGATCTCTATCATTATTTTTAATCTTCTTATAGGGTGGTGAGCAGGTTTTGGAAAAACAGTTTGGAATTTTGAATTTAGGAATGCTGATATTGGGGACTCTGCCACCATTGCTCATAATTCAAACAAAACTTATCCAGATGGACTTTTCTAACAACTGCTGAGAAATGAATGTTACATACGTTGAGTTTAGTATAGGTCAACAACTTTACAAACTTTTTACAAGTAACATGAAGTACAAGCACTTTGTTGAAGAGAAGACATGGCTTCCTCATGTGACACATTTGAGGGAGGCTATGTGCTTAGAGCTGCTGTGATGTTTGCAACGTTTGCAGTTATAAGTAAACCAGAAATAGGTACAATAGACAGGTAGACAAGGGGGATTAAACTGGTTCTCCATAACCAATGCAAACAGTCTAAATGTTGGAACCATCACTTTGTGTCACACGCAGAGCTATGTAACGTATAAAAATACAGAAAATGAACAAGGACAACGTATACGGGCCTTAGAATGTCCGGACTTAACATAAAAGAGAATGGTCAAAACATAAGCCGAGGTTAGGGACACAGAAAGAGACAGATCAAGAAAACTAGCCAAAGGTCAAGTATACCAGAAATAGGGAAAGTCAAAATGCAAGCCAAAGTTTAATACCAAAATAAGATCAAGAACAAGAAGGCTCTCTCAGACAACCAACTAGTGGTGCCATCTTTGCTGTAGACCAAGGTAAGTTTTTTATTTAAACTGGAACCGCAGCGGAGCGGAACATGTTCCGGAGCGGAACCGCAGCGGAGCGGCCCAGGTAAGATTAATTCAACTATTTTGGCGTGGTCGCACTGAGCAAGTGTGGTCACGCTGACAGAAGAGCCGAGAGCCATGACACTTTGATCATCTGTATACACATATCTCGGTATGTTGTAGACCCTGATCTATTATTTAGACTTAAATGCAAATTCCTGAATACAGAAAGGTAGTACCACAATATAGGTTAATGTGATACTCAGTATAACTCAGAATATTATGCTACTATTCAATACACAAAAATTTTTACATTTCACCTTTCTTGTCTGATTAATAACCCTTTCTCTGAAAACCCCCACACTATCTGAGCATCAATCCCACTCCAATCTCCAGTTCCAGCACTTACTCAATACAATAATAACAATAATAACCATATAATAATAATAAAGCAGTTATGAGGACTGTCTCATAAAATGTCCTTAATGTGTGGGACAGTCTCTTCCAAAAACATGAACTATTCCGACAGTTTCAAATCTCTGAATATATATGCCTCTCTCTGTACTCCCATCAATTTATAATAACTATGTGTGTAATATGTAGTAAATATGTTTTACCCTGGCTTCCACATTTATGAATTCATGCACCCCAGGAAACACCAGAAAACAAAAGGAGTTAGAAAAACAGTTTCAGTGAGAATTCAAGGTGAATTCTAAATACATTTTATACTTATGGTCAAACTAGCTGAACTAGTACAATTTCCTAAGTCAGCTATTCTTTAAGTTCTGCAGCTCCGGCCTTCAATTTGAAATTTACTTTGAATTCTCACTTTATAGAATAACCCTGTGTATTAATTAATATGCTTTTGGCCTATATGATCTTAAAAGTAAAGGGATTGTTAGACATGAGATAGGTGTGAGTAACATGATACAGAGCGCACGTTATCATGGACTATCTATCCCTATACTTAGAAAGTACTCATTTTAATGGCTGTAAGGCGTCACAAGAGTGTTAACCATTAGTGCAAGAATACTATCTGTGTCTCTCTGCCACTCACATCCTTATTGTTCTGCTAAAATGATCTTACTAATACCAGCAAAATGTTTCCATGAGTTTATGCCGGTTTAACAGTATAACACTGTATTTATCTAGCATGGCTGATAAGATGTGTAACAATCATTAGAACAATGGATATCCATGAGAAACTCACAAGTGTTATCTCAAAATGACGGTGTGATAATAGCCCTCGAGGTCGCCCTGAAGGAGTGGGGGTATGGGGGGCAGAAGTGTTTCTGATTAGCTCTCATTGTTCCAGTAACAAAGGCAAAACAGTCATTGTGTCAACCAAAATCTAGAAAATATGTATGGATGTTTGTGTATATATAAATATGTACATTATTATGCTTGATAAAGGTCTTCTTTCTAAGAATAAACTTTAAATAAAATAACTTTTTTTTGCATATCTATAAAACATATTTGGAATGCAGAGATAGTGCATATATACTTAGATTATATTATTAGCAATTTTTTTCTACCGGTACATTGTTTCTGTAAATTTCAATCTGCAAAGTTAAAAAAAAACTAAAGACTAAAAAAAAAAAAAAAAAGATTTAGTAAAAAAAAAAACCACCATAATCGTGAAATAGTTGATTAGCATGGAATGTATCTCGTCTGTTGGAGATATAAATAATACTAACCTTCTTAAAATGTACAAGTAATGGGATGATGATCACACTCAGTATGTGGATACAGTTACACTTATTACTTAGTTAACATATTTTTAAGAGGACTGAGATTCAGGAAAGTCTAAAACCACATTATTTTTACTGGCAATTCAAATGTATGTTAACATTTTATATATTTTCTTAAATTACTCATGTTATATTTTAATGCAAACTGTATTTTAATTGTAATGCTAATGAAGTCGTGATTGTTTAAACACTCCAAAATTATTATTTTTTTTTAAATGATGTCACTTAAATGTTTAGGTCCACCCCCAAGTTTCCTTTTAACAATTAAAGAGTTGACATTATATATGACTCCAAAACAATGTTATCACATAAATCCAGAACTCACTAAGGTATTTTTTATTGAATGGTAAAGAAATTATTTTGCAGTTTGACCCTCAGGCCATCTGCTAATGTCACAATACCTCCTTCCTTCTCAATGCTTTCTGTGAATAGACATTGTCTTTATTAGACCTTCACTTAACATCTGTTCTTTACCATATGCCCCATTTAGGACTTTTATAGACATATGTCTTAATTCCTCGTGTCATTTCACCTGAACAGATTCTAGAATGACATATTTTTTACTAAGTGTCTGAATCAAGATGATTCACTAACATAATATTAATTCACATAAATGATTAATACAAAGAATTGCGTTTTTACCAATGACTACTACTCAAAACATATAAAAATGTACTTAATATAAAAGCAGCCATTGATAAGCGATTATATATAAAAAACAGATATCTGAAAAGCATTTGGTTCCAAATGGAATGGAGACGAAATTTGAATGTATGATTGCGTAAAATATTTTGTGATTCTGCAGGATTCTGTAAAAAACGATAGATTAAAAACCTACCTAGAAATAAGAATATTAAAATTCCATTATTGAAAAAGAATTGGCAGATAAAAATGGATTAAACTATTTCTGAATACAAGAGGCTCTCCGGTGATGTGACATTTAAGTTTAATTGGAATTTAAAATTACATTTAAGATGAGAACATGAAATAATATGCGAATATTAACTAATTCAATTTCTGTCGAATAAAACAAATCACAAGTTGAGTAAATGCAGATGCCATAAATCTTTCAGTCATTCGGATTCACCTAAAATACAATATATATGATCTATGCTTAGTTTGCAACACACCACTCTATCCCTACATAGAAATATTGGTGGACCTGCAAAATCTCATTAATACTCTTCCTGTGTGAGCAGAAAAAGTGGTCAGTGCAGAAGACATCATGCCAAGTAGGCTTTAGTGCATATTAGCTATTTCTCCTGTAATGAGAATTTGTGTTGGATTTTTTCGGTTGCTAACTATATTATTGCCTGCACGAGTTTGAACTCCAGAAATAACGATTAGGGCCATGGCTCTATAGTCCAACCCTTGGGTTTTAACCTGGACTACATAATCGCTGCACAAAATATATATATTATATTTATAGTAGTTTTCTATGTATTTTGGTGAGTTTGGTGGTCGCACTAAAAAAAACCAAAAACATGTTGGTCATTTAATAAATTATACCTTACATTAATATATTTTTTTTCTCCAACTTTTTAAATTAAGAAAATTGTTAAAGGTTTTCAACACTCAAAAATCGTAAACCGAGTGTAACTGCTCTTAGTAGGATATGTAGGATATTTATTTACAGCTATGCTATTCATTCATTAATACGCCTGTCTAGGCTTTTATGACTGATCTATAAATCTGTTGAAATGTTTATACCCTTCCTGGTGGGGTGGTTGCATTTATTATATCACTGTTGCCTGCTAAATGTATTGTAACGTATTATCTATTGGTGTGTGTTCAAGATCTTCCACACTGAGCCATTACATCTATGCCAAGACACAAAAGATTACAGCGGAGGTAGGAATGCCATGGAGAATTCACCATATGGACTATTACCATGTCTGAGGAAAATTGTGACTTAGAATCTGAATTCTAAATAGAGAGGCGAGATAGATTCAGACAACGCAGAATGTAAATGTGACCGCAGAAAAATGTAAGGCAGTATAATGTATTAATCAAGTGCATTATGTTCGGTGCTAATATACTCAGTGTATCATATTGATGACATAATTTCATAAGTGTTAAGGAAATATACAAATATAGATTTTGTGTATTGCAGTGTGAATCAGAGCTTGTAACACCAGCCTTTACATCAAGCACCTCAAAATCAAAAGCTATATTAGAGAGATTATGGTTCTAGGAAACTGTGGGTGCAGTTATTGTTTTTTTTTTTTGTCCAGATTCTAACCCTTAGACCCCAGAATGTGGAAATATAATTTTCTCATTATGCATCGAAGTGTTTGCTCATGCCGTGCGTGCATTGAGTGTCTTTGACATTGGCGTACAAGCTGATTTGACCAGGCTTGATTGATCCTGCTGTTTTGGTACCACAGACTCAATGCAGTCAATATGGTGACTTCAAAAAGGTATGTTGTGTATTTTTTCTCATTACATGATTGTTTAGGCTACGGCTGTCCTCGGGGCTACAGTCTGTGCATGGTAAAAGTTAGGATTCGGGTTAGGGTTCCTTTAATCTAAGGGAGGAACCAGGATACATATTTCCCAGTCTGCTGAGGTTTGTCAAGTTTTTCTGCTGAGGATTGTCAAGCTGAGTTACACTGCCAGGCAGGAGCTGCTATCCTTAATTATTTTTCCCAATGATATATTAGGAGCTGTGAAAGCAGAATTGTATATGTATACACCCCTGGACTGAGATTAGGGGCCCCATACTGCATAGTGTCAATAGCATTGTGTATTAAATAAAACATGAACTTCCTTTGACGTAACAGACAAACCATGCATTATCAATGTTAATTTTACCCAACCTGGATGGCATTGATTGGCTGAGAGTGCTTGGGCAAATGAATACCGTCCAGTGTGAACAACATTAACAAGGATAATGCTAAAGTGTTAATATCCAATTTTTAATGTGACTGAGGAGGGGGCGGTCACTGGACACCAGGATGAGCCCTGGCTTATATCATATGGATCCCAAAAAGTTTGATATTAAATCAGGAATTGGCGCCTCGATACTCTAGTAAACACAACCAGCCCAGTTTGCTGTAGTCGTTTAGGGCATCAATTTATAACCAGTCTCTGACTTCATATTGAGAGGTAATGAGATAATGGGTCAACTACGCAAGGCATCTATGATGGGTCTCGATTCTTTCCGCTGTACGGTGCTTGTTGCTAGGTCTTGTAATAATGGGAGTTCCTTGCCTTGATAAAGAATAGGGGAGAGACGAATTAGAGCCTCCTTGGTTTGAAAATAGTGAAACTGGATTCAGTAGGGGCTCCGGTGATAGTGTTTAGGAGAAGACCATCCCCTGTCCATTCAGGTAGTTCTCTAACTCATAGATTATCAAGCCTTGAGTGGTTGCTAAGGTCTTCTAGAGTGTTTTCTACCAGTTCTAAACCTTACACCAAGGTGTTCATTTGATCCATTGTCATGTTGTGAGCTTTGACCACATGTTCTATTCTATGCTCTATGCTCAGTGGCTGTTTGACTTCCCAGGGCCTGAATCTTCACCTTTACCTCTGTGGTATTTAATTCCACTTTGCTTGCAAGATATGATTTAACATCTTACAGTTTGGTTAGTATGTGTATATGTGTGTCATGCTTTTGGATAGAGAATCTGTATCATGTGTGGAGCGCTTTGATGAGGTGCATGGACTTATGTGGCCACCATCTTGTGGAGCCTGCCTTGCAGCTCTCAATGCCATACTGTGGATTTAAAATAAGATTGTTGTTATTTTTTTTTCTCATAGACTCCACATCTCCATTTGACTTTTTACAGCTGGTGAGGGTTGAGTTTTTGTGTTTTAGATGATTATTTGAGCTATTCTCTGTCCGGCAGTGGAGAAGCTTTGGTCTTACACAGCTATCTTGGACTCCAATCAGGCCATGCCCCCAAGTTGTTTTCAACATTAGAGCATTCCTTTAATTCTCTGAGGAAATTCCATGCCGTTCTTTCAGTAGTGGACTTTAACCCATTTAGGATGGCATGAAATGTCCTAACGTTTGAAACCCAGATATTAGACATGTGCAATTCATTTTGGTCTGAATTTAAATCTGGACGAATTTTGGCATTTCGGAAATTCGGATGCTTCCAAATGTCCGAATTTCTGAAGTGCCGAATTTCCGAAGTGCCAAACCAAATTGCCGAACTGCTGAATTTCGGAAGTGCCGAACCAAACTGAATTGCTGAAGTGCCGAATTTCAGAAGTGCCGAAGTGCTTTGGATTTCTGAAAAGTGGAGAGGGAGGGAAAATTAAGGGAATGATGACAGGAATATAACCCTAACCCTACTCTTAACCCTTTACCACAGGTCACTACCATTGATGTCACTAGAAGTATCCTTATTAACATTTCCTTTCTATATTGGAATTGTTTCCTTTCCATAACAGGGGTTTTCTATTTGGGCTGACACATTCACCCAATCTCTTGTTATCCCCTCCACTCTATTTTGGAGTGGAGCCTCTTTTCCTGATCATACACTAATGTGTTCGAACCTCATTCTGGAATTTTTGAATGCGTTCTGGCAAAGAACTTTGAGCCTTTCCGGCCACCGTTTCCTAACCCCTCCCCCTTAAGCCTCTTGTAACCAATGAGGTTTCGGAGTGGGCTATTTAAGACTTCTCAACCCGGGAAGTCTTTTCCCCTGACGAGCCTGAGACACTCAGGCGAAACGCGCGTCGGGCTAGACAATTGGGAGATCATATCCACTCTGTCGAGATCTTAACCGACCTAGGACTTACCTCGGGTGAGACCTTCACCCGCCCCACTGGACCGTACAGTTGGGCTTCTACTACCTAACACCTATATGGATTCCCCCTTTGGGACTTTCCGTCAGACGTTTATTGTACTTATCACCCGGACGGGTTACTGTTGTACTCAGCACTGTACCCTCGCCTAATCCTCCTTACATCTCTCTTTTCTATACCTGGTACCCACGAAGGCACCATTCCTTTTCACCCTCTACTTGGCTCGATTATATCAGCCGGGGTATTCAATTCTCTACATTCTAACAGGCATAGATTGGGGGTTATAGTATGCTGTAGTGTATTTTCTACATATCGTTTTCCCCTAGGAGGAGGGAACCCGGTCACTCTTAAACCTGCTTTATTTGTAAGGGTCAGTGTTAATTCTGGGTTAATTACCCTACCCATCCTGGGGACCTCTATCTCCAGCAGCACAGCCAAATATAACACGGGAACTTGTTTGCATCTTGGACAGTGCTTCGCACTGACTCCACTAGCAACACCTTCTCGTCATTGTAGCCGTGCACAAAGTATTTGTTTTGTTACAGACGGACCCCGTCACTTTCTGCAACAATTGGTATCGGCAGGCGTGTACTGTAACATTCTCTCCACTTTAGGCTCTCACAAGGGGGATATCTCTCTCCACGAGCATTGCTAATCTGTATACGGGAATCTGTTTGCATCTTAGGACAGTGACTAACATACTGATCCTACTAGCAACACCCCCGATATATATACTTTAGCCCAGAGATGATTACAGTACTCTGAAACCTGCTACACCTCATCAGGGGTCAGTATTAACTCAGTGACAATCGTTCTACCCATCGTGGGGATCTTTTTCTCCAGCAGCACAGCTAAACTTTACATGGGAACTTGTTTGCACCTTGGACAGTGCCCACTACGCACTGATTCCATTAGCAACACCTTCTCGTCATTATAGCTGTGCACTTAGCATTTGTCTTGTTACAGACGGACCCCGTTACTCTCTGCAACAATTGATATTGGCTAGCCGTGTAACAGTCTAACCACTTTAGGCTCTCACTAGGGGGATATATTTCTCCACGAGCATTGTTAATCTGTACACGGGAATCTGTTTGCATCCTTTGGACAGTAACTGACATACTGATCCTACTAGCAACACCACGGATATTTTAGCCTCAAGTTGATTACAGGACTGTGGGTCAGAGTACTACATATATCTCTGTACAGGCGGACTCTGTAACCATCTACTGACTCTGATAGGCGGTGGTTTCCGGGTTAATCTAGACCTGATGTGCTCTCATCTGTATTGCGACTATTAACTATTTCTCCATACAGGCGGCCACTGTCATTATTTAGAGTTAGCGTTAGTACAGATTAGTGTACTGTACATATACCTTTAGGGTTAGGTAGTGTTATTCTATTGTTATTATTTTTTTACTCAGGTGCCTAGCACCCCATTGTCTCCTATCTCCCCTTTCCCCCCCTTGTACATAAATCAGTTTATGTTACTTAATAAAGATATGACTTTTTAACTGTTTTTTCATGAACATATGGTGTATATTCCTACACACTACAGGACAGACTCCGTTCTCTTCTTGTTTTCTACTCTTAACCCTACCCCTACCTTAAACCCTACCCCTAACTCTAGCCCTATCCCTTACCCCAACCTTCCTCTAACCCTAACCCTACCCCTGGTTTTACTTTGCCAGCTAAGGCCATATTTTGTGGCCCCAGAAAGACAGTTGAGTTGTGTGCAGCGCTCAGAGTGAGTGTTGCATACAGCCTTTTAAATCTATTAAAATTTCTGCTATCCATGAGGAAATCCAGCATGTTGAAAAACCCTGGATGAAAGTATTAACTTAATTGTTTCCTATGGGAAAGGCCAAATGCGCGCAGCGCTCACTGTGCATTCGCATTTTGGTGACTGATACATGAATCTATTTTGAGGTTGTTGTTTTTTTGTTGCACATGATGTATAGAAATTATTATAAACATAAATAGTTGAAATTTTTCCAATTTTTAACACTTTATTTATATCTAATGTTATGTTAAATATACATATACGATATTAAAAGAAAGCCCTATCTTTCCTGTAAAAACAATAAATAATATGAATGGGTGAACTTAAATAAAACCCTTCAATTCCTGTGGAACAAACAAGCACAAATTCTAGATTTTGTTTTGGTTCTGACGTTGGACAATCGCCTCCATCCTAAGGGGATAAAGCTTACTTCATAGATTGTTTTACACTTTAAATCAAATTCTAATAATCGGAAGAATACTGTAATATTGAATCTAAAGAAGACAAAAAAACTTGCTACATTTATTCATTCCTGCAAAACTTTAAATACATCCATTGATTTAATACAATTATTTGATCTAAGGAAAAAATATTTTCAGTCATAATAATTTAATGCTATCAACTAATCCTAGAAGGATACAATATATACCTAGATTTTATGCTATTTATACAAACTGAGATTGTTCAATTATTGATCTAATTTTAGAGAGATCACCGACATCAAAAAGCCCCACTATCCACTCCTTTGGGGTTGCAAAGAAAACTCAATTCTGATTATGCCATTAAAAAGGTTACTGTATTGATGATAAGGGATATTTGCATCATGTGTCTCTCTGAGAGCCGTGAATAAAGGATGTATTAACTGGCATATATTGCTTCTTTTGAAAAAAAAAAAACATATGACGCTGAAATAGGATCAGAGAAAGGCAGCAAAAATAAAGATTTTTTCACACATGGGCAAAGGCTTCCTGAATAAGGTTTGTTTACTTTAGAAATAAGCAATTTACACAGGCTGGTATATGTGCAAATTCTGAAATCAACATGCCTGAACAGAATAAATCGGGGCATAAACCCTCCAAGCACCATAACCACTGCAGAACACTGTACCAGTGCCACCTCACTGGAAGTAGTCAAATCATTTGCTAACAGTTTGACAACTTACCTGGGGTCCATTGGTCACCAGTCACGTCATCCATTTAGAACTTCCATTACGTCTCTGTGCAGGGCCAGATTATTGTCTGAGAGCATCCTTGCACTGCTTAGCTCAATGCAGAGATCTTTCAGCTGTCATGGAGGAGGTGACCGGAACCTTGCACAGGTTAGTTGTCAAACTATTAGCAGTGTGGATGCTTACACTGAAAGCACTCCTGGCAATATAACCACTATAGCAGGATGCAGGGATTTTAACACTAGTCCAGTGTCAAACCAATATCTAGGATTTTGTAAAATTCTCTACAGTCTTGCTTTTGTAGAATACTATTATATATATATACATAGACACACACACACACAAACACAAAATATCAGTAACCTTTTTTTGTGCAAAATTGAAGAAATACTAGTTGTTCTCAAAGCGTAATTGTTAGACGTCGTATTGGTTTTGAATGTCTGTCTATACTGTGCTGGTTTTAAACTGTAATTAGTTTGTATCTCCAGTGCCTCTTACAGCTATAAACTAATTAGTTCAAAACCAAACTTTAATTAGATACAATAGCAAGTATATAAAAAAAAAATTCAGAGGGTAATTTACTGTGATTAACTCACATCTTTAATCAAGGGACATCGTCATTAGATGTTATCAATAACAAGCAAAACATCACTGGAGACAGTGATAGGCTGAGAGATGTGGGGTACACTGTCTCTTAGCCAATCACTACCATCTATGTTTGAAGGACTTGATACTGATAATGATGAGGGAGTGTAAACTCCACTTTATCAATTCTATTGCAAAGGTTCAGGCTATGGGTACAGGGGATAGCATAGGTTTTGTCAAACTAATTCCAAATGGTTGATCAAAGTAACATAGGACTGATACAGTAGACTCTTGACACCATAACCACTACACTGATCTATAATAGTTATGGTGCTTGCTGAAGTAATTTTTGGGCGAGGAGTATCATAATTTTTAACCTAATTTACAAAAGTTACAATTTCTATGGGAATTCAGCACTTTTCTAAATTTACTAGGGAACGCCGCCCTGGCTCTCAATCAAACAGCCCGTAGGGTTTGCAGCCTCCTTCGGTTAGCTACCCTGAGCTCTACATACATATACATTAAAAAAAATAACAGATGAAATGAGTATCTTGTAATACCTCTTTTCCTGGACTAACAGAATTTTGTTATGACAAGGTTTTGGGAGTACATCCCTTTCTCAAGTCTAAAGCATTCCTTTCAAGGGTTCTCCCGAAAGCTCGTCATTCCAAAATTCTATTAGTCCACTAAAAAAGGTATTACAAGGTACTAATTGAATCTGTTTTACGTCTGCATCACTGGACTAATATAATCTCTACAATAAATATATTATAAGACTTATTTGTCTTTCCGTTTAGGTTATTTTATTTATTTTAAATATTTCTATAACAACTAAAAAAAAATAAAAAAATGTTTATCTTAAGCAGTTCGAAACAATTACATGGTTTTACCACACTATTGTAGACACTATAATGTATTCATTAAAAATGAATTGTAATGAACTGCTTACCAGATGGGATATATTTTCCAAATTGTCTATTTTGGCTTATTTTTCAAATTTTATTTCTTTAAAATTCAGTACAAATCAGTATTTTGTGAACAAACATGATAATCTCCTGAAAATGTATATTAAATCATGATCTCCCATGTTTCTAACAACCATAACACCCAGCCATAACACGGATAGCATGTTTTCAAGATTATATTTGCAAGGATTAGTGAACTGATGTTCAGAGTGGTCGGAAGTAGGTGCCTATTAACTGCTTGCAGATATCTTGACTAAGATAATTGTGAGCTCATTATATTGATGTATGTGAAAATGTAAAAACCACAATGAATGTTCACTGTTACTGTCAGCACGAAATTGCTAATCATATTATTTCCAAAAGGAAGAGCAACACAGGTTGACTTTTAAAATGTCATGAATTGCGGTTTCAATATTTCACCGTATAAGGAAAATAAATCCGTTTTTTTGTATGAAGAGGCGCAGTCAGGGGAATAGAGCAAAAAATTGAAATAGCTATAAAAGGCAAGATACAAGAAAAAGATTAAATCTGTGTATTTATTGTATACATCAATTATTTTTGCTAATAGTTCGTATTTATAAATGGAAATAAAGTGTGTTTTTTGCCTTTGCCCACCCAAGCCCTCCAATTGTATTCTCTTTTCTTACTCACTTCCCCTCTTCACATTCAACTTAAGATCCATTCAGACCTGGAGTGAGACAAAAATTAGTTCCGGGCACTTTGATCTCCCCTGATGGCCCATGGCCAATGGCCACTGGGCTTTTGATCGCCCATCTAGGCCTGGCTGCACTTCCTCCCATCTGCATTTCTGATCGCTTTTTATTTAAACCCCCAAATTTTTACATTGTAATATAGGCTGAAATGGGACATCTGAAAATCAGCTTCAACCTTTCACACATCTGATTATCTGGTATTTTTTCTGTGGTTTTACAAGATGAAAAAAAATTCTAATTGTACAACAAAAACAAGGACTCTAGTGTGACAGTAAGATTGATATGCATATCAACAAGTTGTTAATAATGCTTGTACTCATTAAATTGCCGTGAATACCTTGTTTTGAAAAAAAATCCAGCCTTTTTTTTTTTAAAGATAATTTTTCAGTATTTGATAAAATAACCTTTCTATGCAGGTAGCCTCATATCTTTATCATTCTTATTGTTCTTATTTCCCTTGCTGTAGGTGAAATCTCCTATCCTCAAGTCTCAATCACTGGCATATTGTCCTTTGTACAGTTCTGTTAATGAAAAGGCCATCAGAAATCTGTTCACACTGCTCTTGTATGCATTTGTATAGTACTATATCTCTCTTAGATCCCTTTTTAGAGGTGTCCATTACTGTAATATTTCTTGACTCTTTTCATAACTAAAATATTTTATACCTCATATTTCATTTTACAGTCCAAATCGAATCTCCTGTTCTACAAACCATTCTCTTGATCCATAATAAAATGTTAACCATTTTACATATGTTCCTAACACAGCTGACACATTAGTTGCACCCACAATATGTATTTAAAGACCTGTATTGTTCTGTATTGGCCTGAACACAAGAATCACCGATATTGTAACATTAAAACAATATACCCCTGTTTTGAAAGAAAATTACATTCAAAGTCATGTAAATCTGAAAAGCAGAAGTTGAGCAAGAAAAAAAACAATTCACTTAAATACAACAACCCTGAATACCTCTTCTTATAACACAAGATCCAAACATTAACATAATGGAAATTAAGGGAAATAATGCATTGTATACTCTGATAGAAACGTCTTTGTTATTGTGAATAATTGCTGGAAGTTATAAATATAGACGCATCACACAAATAATGTGCATTTTATTCTATGTAAAGTCCTTTTTCCTAGAATGATATTGTTGGAGAATAGAAATGAGTCAACAACATAGATAGCAATATCTAATATATTCAAACCTTTGAATTCTCTGCAATTTACTGTACACCGTTGGAGAAACTGAAAAGGTTGGAGAGCGAAACAAAGGAAGCATAGGAAAAATTACAATTGCGTTTTCACGTAGATACTGTGCCATATTGCTATTGGATTTTTAATGCAATTATATACAAACTAAAGGCATGATAAAGAGAATAAAAAGAACTGGGATCAAAATGAAAAGAACTGCTGAAGGTTTTAGGCAAATGCAAGAAGATACCGAACACTGTCTAGAACTTCGTGTCACCAGTCCAGGAAAATACACACTAGGCACAGGTTAACTGATGGAGGCCTTGGGGCATGGAGCAGGGTACCAGTCTGTGCAATATTTAGGAAATATATTGTGGATAGAACGCATTGCATCAACGTTGAGAGATGTACTGCGGGCTCAGTGGACTGGGACTCCATATGACTTTGGACCAGGTCCTGCACAAAAGCTTGGAGTGCAAAAAGAATGTAAGCATGTTAGGTGACCGAGTGTTTCACCACAAGTATAGGATTGTTAAGCGGCTAAGGATACAAGACTAGGTCAATATAGGGGGGATTAAAAATAGGTATAAACAGCTTCTCGATCTTCTAGGCTGAAACAATAGGCATCTGGAGTAGACGGATAGTGCTTCCATCTTAAGAAGCTTTTTTGAAATATATGGTAAGGCTATCATTATATCATTATACAAGTTGTTAAGTAAGGTCTGTATATTTGTTAATACCACTGTCTATGCCTATTCATCAAATGTGAACAGAAAACCCATGTACGGCCATATTGCGAGCAGGTAAGATTGGTGAAAACTGAAATACAAACAAATTATGTTTTGGAGATCTTTGTGAGAGTCACTCTTCCCTGAGGACATGGGTTCAGATAGATACTTTTCCAGTAGAATAAATTATACAGTTTAATGATAGCTGATAACAAGCTACCCATTATAATTTGGAATGACTAACTGGGACGCTCTGCATGCTTTATGGTGTCTCTTTAATTACCCATATTTTTCAGTTGCTGGCACAATGAAGCGACCCAACCAAAAACCATCATTTCTGCCCTTTAATTTTCATGACTTTAACAATTTGGGGAACTTTCAGTGCATTTTCCCTAAATCCAGCCAGTGCTGTGTTTGTGCAAATCCCATGTAATACTGACAGTCCATACATTTCATTTGGTGACGGTCCTGACCTGCTGTTTCTCCTGAACAGGGCCGTCTTTAACGTGGGGCAAACGGGGCAGCTGCCCCGGGCCCAGTTACTCCTGGGGGGCCCAAAACAGCTGCCCCGTGGCCCCGCCGCCCATAGCCTGCATAAGAAAAATTTCCTTCCCCACCCATGGGGCTGTGTCCAAACAGTGAATGTCTTGCTCTGGGTGTCTTTGTTATGTATCTGTGTCCCCCTGGCTGGAAGAAGGATGTCTGCTGCTGGGCTGCTCAGTCTAGGCTGCAGCTGCTTGCCTTCTGCTGCTATTGCAGATATTTGCATTAGCCCGGCCCTCATTGAAATGCAGCTCTCCTCCTCACACCAGCAAGCATAGCCCCTGTCACCAGGAGAGACAGCCCACCCTCTCCCACTATCAGCTGGCTCCAGCATCACATATGTGCTGGTGAATGCAAGTCAGCCTCTACATGGGTATGGGTACATGGGAATGCAAGTCAGCCTCTACATTGTATTGCGGCTGCACCAGGGCCCATACTCTAATGGGGCTCACCGGGTGGCCAATACACTTAGGGCCACCCGGTGAGCACTTTTCAGCAGGGGCCCAGTCAGATGCTGTGGCCCTTTAACAGCACGACCGGGCCTCCGGCTTTACAGCAGCCTGGGAGGAAGTGACATCCACGAGTCACTTCCTCCCTCAGAGATGATGAGCCGCGCGGGAGGGAGGCTGAGCCAGGAGGCAGCGAGGAGGGGGACTGAGCAAAGAGAGCCTGTTTTTGTGTGTGTGTGTGTGTCAGTCAGTCTGTGTGTGTCAGTCTGTGTGTGTGTGTCAGTCTGTGTGTGTGTGTGTCTGTCTGTCACTAGGTCTGTGTTTGTGTCTGTCAGTAGGTCTGTGTGTGTGTGTGTGTGTGTGTTACTAGGTCTGTGTTTGTGTCTGTCAATAGGTCTGTGTGTGTGTGTCAGTAGGTATGTGTATGTGTGTCAGTTTGTCTGTGTGCCTGTCAGTAGGTCTGTGTGTGTGTCTGTCAGTAGGTCTGTCTGTGTGTGTGCCAGTATGTCTGTGTGTTAGTGTGCCAGTATGTCTGCCTGGGTATCAGTATGTCTGTGTGTGTGTGTGCCACTATGTCTGTCTGTGTGTGTGTCAGTATGTGTCTGTGTGTGCCAGTATGTCTGTGTGTCTGTCAGTAGGTCTGTGTGTGTGTGTCTGTGAATGTATGTCAGTATGTCTCAGTATGTGTCTGTCAGCATGTCTGTGTCGGTGTCCATATGTCAGTATGTATGTATGTGTCAGTTTGTCTGTCTATATGTGTCTGTATATCTGTGTGTCTGTATGTGTATCAGTGTGTATCTGTATGCTGTCTTTGTGTGTTTCGGTGTATCTGTGTGTGTCTGTGTATCTGCATGTGTGTATATGTGTCTGTATATCTACATGTGTGCCAGTGTGTATATCTGTGTGTCTGCATGTGTTTCAGTGTGTGTGTGTGTATATATATCTATGTGTGTGTATATGTGCATTCATCTCAGCATTCACACACTAACACTACATACAAATACACCCATGCATTCAAACTCCAACACTACGTACAAACACACGTCTGTGTTACACACCAAAATTATATGTAAACACACCCCTGCATTCAAAAACCAACACTACACATAAATACATGCATGCACGTACGCCAACACCACATACAAGCATATTACATACAAAAACCTGTTTACATTCAAACACATAAAAACAGCTTAGTGCTAAATACAAACCTTCAAACATGGGTAAATGGTAGAGCCCCAGCTGTCAATGCAATCCTTGAGTTGCACGACAGATGGGGAACTACCTTTTAATCACCCATGCGATTGGGAGGCTCAAAAAAATTCTTGCACCTCTCTACTAGGTCTACCACTGCGTTGGGATGGAGGACGTGATTGCACACCTGGGGAGAGGGTACCAGGGGGCCCAAGCAAATGCTTTGCCCAGGGTCCAATCAATATTAAAGACGGCCCTGCTCCTGAAGGGTCATTATTGTGACAGTCCTGACATATGGAAAGGCTAAGCCTGTGGGCAGAGCCTGTAGTTGTGGGAGAGTATATTCTGGCTTATAAATACACAGGCAGCCCCTTCCTCTGGCATTAGACTGTCTGGTTCAACCCACCCACCACTCCGTTTATCAAGCCATTTAAATTGGTGATCCCTCTTTTTACAGGCCTACCCCAACGTCGGTTTCGGCACACCACAACCGACTTGTGCACCACAAACATAACTTGGCTTATTGACCTTATCTGCACACAGGGTTCAGTGAAGTATTTACTGAACCAAGCCATAGCAAATGGATCCTTTGGTAAAGCAGTACCTCAAGTCTCCCCTGATTGTGGACCAACATTATTTTGAATTGATTTTCATTGAATTTGATTTTCAGGTTCTACCCTAGACATTTGAGTCCCATTACAGTTCATAATGGGAAACTCCACTGCCCAGGTACAAAATTAAATAAGTCACTGTTTAGTAAATATACCCCCAAAGAAAACATGCATGCATTTAATTATACATTTTTGGTCATTTGGGATACATCTAAAAACAGCTTACAAAAACTGTAGATCTCTTGTCTGCTCCCTTTGCAAGCCCTCCCCTTCTAACCCTGCCCAGACTTTCTGTGGCTGTCCAATCACATACATCCCAGTGTAGCTCAATGAGAAGTCTTTGCAAAGCAGGTGCTCTGGGCAATTGCCTGCCTCTTCAACCAGGAAACAATAGAACTGTCTGTGTGATTGACAGCTAGGTGGGTAAAACAAGGTTAGTTTCTAAAAGTGTTAATGTCTTTTCAAATCTGCACGTTTTGTAAAATGGGAAAGGAGGTTGTAGTGCTCTATGACTCTGGAGTATCCCTTTAAGGAACACCAGGTCTAGGTTTTTTTTTTTGTCTCATATAGAATACAATTTGGATGTCCCTAAGTTCTGGACATTTGGTATACCTTGAGGTGGGAAACAATCTGGTTTTTTTTTAACATTGTTTTATATCACAATGCATTTTATATTGTGACTTTGTTGTGATGGAATGAAATATGCAAAAGAGAAATGCTTGTATTCTTACTATTGGCAGCAATATGGGGCCATGCGAATATGACCACATGTCAGTTAACTGCTAATTATTAAATAATAATAATAATTATTATTATTATTATTTTAATAAGAAGTACTTACATGGTGTCTTGGTTTGTTCTAAAACAGGATTTTTAAAGTGACATCTTTGTAAGAGCTTCATTAGTCTATTTGAATTATTCCAGAAAAATGCATTCTAGTCATGTTGAGTAACCAGAATCAACCTTGGGGGGAGGGTAGAGAAATTGCTAACACTACTTGTATGTTATTCTTCCCAAGAGGCATACCATGCATTTTCATATAATATCTTTCCAATTCTATAATAGCAACAATGTAATGGTGTATGAACAAATACATATACAGATAATGAACATATTGGATCTGTGTATAATCAAGGCCAGATTTGCAGATCGGCCTATCCTAAGCATGGTCATTCTTGGAAAACGTCCAACAGCTTTGAAAATCAACGATGAACCAAAAATTAAAAGTAACAAAGTAATAACATTTTGGAACTACAGGGTAGATAGAAATTGTGACTTTAACTGCTGTGTGAGCTTGTCCACATAACAGAATTAAAATATTATTATTTAAAAAGTGCATTGTATGCCCTGCGGTAGACAATATATATTAGTAATGATATATGTAGTTAAATGGGATCAGGAAATGTCTATGGCCCTGTTCAAATACATTTACATTAGGAGTAAGTGGGAGAATAATTATAATATAAGAATGCCAGGTTAACAGACCATATTTAAGAATATATGGTAGCAGTAGGTCATGTTTGCCTGGGACTGTTGGAAGTCAGTTTGCCCACTAACGTTAAGTCAGTGACTGGCGGGCAGTTCTAGTCCAATGGCTGCAAGGAGGAAAGCTTTGTAGGCCCAAGTAGCCGCAAAATAGCTGAATTTAGTTTTTTTCCAGTGTGGATATTCTGGCTCTACATGTGCTATATTTTTTTAAAATTCTTCACAATTTCCAGTTCAATGATTGAATACAATAGGCTGCAGAAAATGAATGTCCCACTATATGTTTATCAGCAAAGTGGAATGATTATAAAGTGTGGGACATCACAGTGTTTTTTTTTTGTTTTTTTTCAGCTAGACTGTAGTGATTGTCAATCCTCAAAGGTCCAGTTTTGCAGAATAATATTTTACACATTGCTCACAACCTTAATTGCTAGTTTCTTGCTAGTCCGAATTATCCTCAACTTTGCTAGATGATGACTTGAAGCATGTCTGTCTGACACCTCTGATTCATTCCTGGGAAATATGTGCACGTGGTCTAACCTTCCCCAAATGTTAGATTTTAAATATGACCACTTTTCTAGCTCATAATACAGAGGAAAATAACATATCAGAGTCTTAAGAATATGTCATTTATTGATGCAAATAAATGATCATTTCGGTTACCTTATGCCCAACATACAGAATGGCCCCTCATAGTAATTAAACATCTCACATACATATTCCATAAAATGGTCTAACTTATATTATTCAATACTTCCTACCGCTTCATTGGAAAGCCTGACCTCCAACCTTCTAACAAATTTCCAATTAGAACACTAATTGTGAATATTCTCAGTATAATTAATTAAACAAAGAGAAAAAAAATAAAAAAGCAAATCAATAAAAATTATAATGGTCTAACGTCATCTAAATTGTATAAACGTGGGCATGTTGTAACACAAGAGGGGCCGCCTCTTGCTTATAAAATGGGACATTAAACATCAACTGCAATACTTTATAGGAAGCTTGCAGTAAATACTAACTAAAGAAACGCTGTAAGCCTTAAGGTGAGGGTACAGTGCATACTCCTATAAAAATAAAATCTATGGTTTAATCTTGTAGAATAACCAGGCATAAAACAAGTAAGGTAATCAAGTTTCAAGTTCTACTTTCAAACTCCAGCACAACAGCCTAAGTGGACTACAATTCTCAGCATTCTGAGCATGATGGGAGTTGGAATCTTCAAGAACCCCCTGCTAAACCTTGCAATCTATCATCATTTGAGGATGCACTATGCAGCTGCACCTGTCTGCATGAATTCATTTTCAGAGAATGGTGCTGACATCTGCAGCAGCCGAGAAGTCAGACAAGTAGAAGCACAATGCATATTTTCACACCCCTGCAGTGTCCCTTTTTCCAGACAGGCCAGCCTCTGCTATATAATACATACATCCCAGCTCTCTGGGTTTGCACCAATTCTAGATGTTTGTGCAGGAAAATGATCAGAATGAAAGCAAGGACAACTCCCTTTTTTTTGCCAAGACTCCAGGTACAGTACAGCTCCTTTGAAGCTGAGCAAATGAAAAGAAGTCCAGCGATGCACAGTGCAGATATCCACTGGCACTTGGCATCAATATGCAACAATAGTGTACAGATCAATAAACAGCATATTACAGAGAGATATCTGCCATACTGCAAATGGCATGCATTAATGCACACAGGCTGGAGAGCAGTAAAATGGTGATCTCATACATCTCCAAGAGGCTGATTTAAAGCCACTTAAAACATTTTAGGGGAAGGGATCATTATATTTCATTCCATTCTTTGTCTAATTGTTTTCTTATGCAAACTAACCCACCACTTAAAACAGCAACAAAAAGTTTGACTGCAGCATAGATGGAGCACAATAGGACTTGTGTGTTAACCCTTTAAGGAACAAATCTATCGCTTGTCAAGCAGACATGCAGATGGTTACATTGAATACATCACATCGTGCAGGGTAAGGCAGTTCTAGATACATTGTTCTTGGGTCACTTTCACTGACAATATTTTTTTTTATTTTTTTTTACAGGCAGACTATGATAAATGTGCTTCAAACCGGCACATCATGCTGGCAGTCTGAACAATTGTCTGTCTTGCTAACACAGACACAAAAACACACACAAAACACAAAACAACTCTCTCTCTCTCTCTCTCTCTCTCCCTCTCTCCTCCCATCGGGAATATAGATCCAGAGGGGGATTGGAGACAATCTGCATTCAGGATGCACTGATGCACTGTCACTGTGATGGGAGACATACAGACACCATGAAATAAACCCAAATCCATATGGCAGGGCAGCAAATAATAAAAAAAACCCTATCATTGAGGGTAAGGCACTAGGCATGTACTTCCACGTGAATATGTCATTTAATAGCAAAATAGATATTTTATTGCCATATCATTTATTTAAAGAATAGAGATGTTAAGCAATGAACACAGAGTGATTCATGGATCAGTCTCAATGCATGAATGTGTATATAATAAAACAGAACCAATATTACATTTTTATTTTTTAATGTCAATATATGGATATGTGTAGGCTGGTGGGCACTGTGGCCCTGATCTGTGCTGCAGTACAATGATCCCAGAAATGCAGCAATTCTGTGAGATTGTAAATGTGATAGAGGCTGGAACGTGACTGCATTAATCAGCCAGCTCAGTGCCCACCTCCCCTGACTTCATTTACACAGGCTGCCTGGAGGGGACCCTACAGCAGGGCCACATCAGCATGTTTTTATTATAGTGTCATAAACCCTTCTAGTGCCAGTGGGGGGATGTTGGCAGACATCAGGAATCCTCTGCCCCGCCAGGTGCATCACACCACCACTACCATCAATCCCAGCCAGCCACTGACCGACTATGCATGATGGGTATCACAGTTCTCTAGCAATTAGAGAATGCCCCAAATTCCCTGGGTGTTGCTCTCTCCCTGGGAGGGTCTAAGCCCCCTTTGTACCATGCATTCTAGGAATATTGGATCACATCAATCAATCCAGCCATTGCATTCCCATTCAATTATCAAATGGACTTACCTACTAGCTGTATTATAGGTAGATATATTGGACTGCAGATGTCCTCCTGTGTCTGTGTTGTTGGTGCTGTGGCTGTGTCCAAACAGTGAATGTCTTGCTCTGGGTGTCTTTGTTATGTATCTGTGTCCCCCTGGCTGGAAGAAGGATGTCTGCTGCTGGGCTGCTCAGTCTAGGCTGCAGCTGCTTGCCTTCTGCTGCTATTGCAGATATTTGCATTAGCCCGGCCCTCATTGAAATGCAGCTCTCCTCCTCACACCAGCAAGCATAGCCCCTGTCACCAGGAGAGACAGCCCACCCTCTCCCACTATCAGCTGGCTCCAGCATCACATATGTGCTGGTGAATGCAAGTCAGCCTCTACATGTACCTGTCTATGGGGATTTGGTACAGAGACCCATTATTCCATTTTTTTTTATTATTATTCTTTATTTTTGGAGTGCAGAGTTAATTACACACAAGACAAAATGACAAGATATGCTGCACTGTTTTTGTTTTGTAATCAAAAATGTAACAAGAGTGATTAACATTGTCTAGGCAAACATATATCAGGACATTCGATTTAAACTGATGATAGGTACTATCAGATATGCATATGTAATAATAGCAAAGAATTGAATAGCTACACATGCGAGTTATATCACGAAACAATCAGAAAGCAAGTTATATGCTAATTAAAGGGTGAGACAACATTTGTAATATTACTATATGACTTGCTGGGTTAGTATTCGAAAGAGCAGACCACTGGTGAGGAGATTGGACAGTATGGTCCTGCATCTCAGTGTGTAATGAAATTATAAGGAACAGAAATAAAAACAATAATAACGGTTTGCAAAAACTATAAGAGAAGGAAGTGATGTGGCATCAGCCTGTGTAGGTGACTACATTAATAGAAACATAGAAACATAGAATGTGACGGCAGATAAGAACCATTCGGCCCATCTAGTCTGCCCAGTTTTCTAAATACTTTCATTAGTCCCTGGCATTATCTTATAGTTAGGATAGCCTTATGCCTATCCCACGCATGCTTAAACTCCTTTACTGTGTTAACCTCTACCACTTCAGCTGGAAGGCTATTCCATGCATCCACTACCCTCTCAGTAAAGTAATACTTCCTGATATTATTTTTAAACCTTTGTCCCTCTAATTTTAGACTATGTCCTCTTGTTGTGGTAGTTTTTCTTCTTTTAAATATAGTCTCCTCCTTTACTGTGTTGATTCCCTTTATGTATTTAAATGTTTCTATCATATCCCCCCTGTCTCGTCTTTCCACCAAGCTATACATGTTAAGATCCTTTAACCTTTCCTGGTAAGTTTTATCCTGCAATCCATGAACTAGTTTAGTAGCCCTTCTTTGAACTCTCTCTAAGGTATCAATATCCTTCTGAAGATATGGTCTCCAGTACTGTGTACAGTACTCCAAGTGAGGTCTCACCAGTGTTCTGTACAATGGCATGAGCACTTCCCTCTTTATGCTGCTAATACCTCTCCCTATACAACCAAGCATTCTGCTAGCATTTCCTGCTGCTCTATTACATTGTCTGCCTACTTTAAGTCATCAGAAATAATCACCCCTAAATCCCTTTCCTCAGATGTTGAGGTTAGGACTCTATCAAATATTCTGTACTCTGCCCTTGGGTTTTTTACGTCCAGGATGCATTATCTTGCACTTATCCACATTAAATGTCAGTTGCCAACACTCTGACCATTTTTCTAGTTTACCTAAATCATTTTCCATTTGGCTTATCCCTCCTGGAACATCAACCCTGTTACATATCTTAGTATCATCCGCAAAAAGACACACCTTACCATCAAGACCTTCTGCAATATCACTAATAAAAATATTAAAGAGAATAGGTCCAAGTACAGATCCCTGAGGTACCCCACTAGTGACAAGCCCATGCTTCGAATATACTCCATTGACTACAACCCTCTGTTGCCTGTCACTCAGCCACTGCCTTACCCATTCAACAATATTGGAATCCAAACTCAAAGATTGCAGTTTATTGATAAGCCTTCTATGTGCAACAGTGTCAAAAGCCTTACTGAAATCTAGGTAAGCAATGTCTACTGCACCACCCTGATCTATAATTTTAGTTACCCAATCAAAAAAATCAATAAGATTAGTTTGGCATGATCTCCCTGAAGTAAACCCATGTTGTCTCTGATCTAGAAATCCATGTGTTTTTAGATGTTCAACAATCCTATCCTTTAACATGGTTTCCATCACTTTCCCCACTACTGAAGTAAGGCTTACTGGCCTATAGTTGCCCGACTCCTCCCTATTACCTTTCTTGTGAATGGGCACAACATTCGCTAACTTCCAATCTTCTGGGACTACTCATGTTAACAATGATTGGTTAAATAAATCTGTTAATGGTTTTGCTAGTACACCACTAAGCTCTTTTAATAGCTTTGGGTGTATTCCATCAGGTCCCATTGACTTATTTGTCTTTACTTTTGACAGTTGAAATAGAACCTCTTCCTCTGTAAACTCACGTGTAATAAATGACTTATTTATCCTTTTTTTAAACAGAGGTCCATTTCCTTCATTTTCAGCTGTAAATACCGAACAAAAATATTCATTGAGGCAGTCAGCTAGACCTTTATCCTCATCTACATACCTTCCTTCTTTTGTTTTAATCTAACTAATCCTTGTTTTACTTTTCTTTTCTCATTTATGTATCTAAAAAAAGTTTTGTCCCCCTTTTTTACTGACTGTGCTATTTTCTCTTCTGTGTGTGATTTGGAAGCTCTTATAACTTGCTTAGCCTCTTTCTGCCTAATCTTATAGGTCATTCTGTCTTCCTCACTCTGGGTTTTTTTATAATTACTAAATGCTAACTTTTTGTTTTTTACTATTTTGGCCACATCTGCGGAGTACCACAGTGGTTTCTTGAATTTTTTGCCTTTACTGACAAGCCTAATGCAATTTTCTGTTGCCTTCAGTAGTGCAGTTTTTAAATAATCCCATTTCTTTTGGACTCCATTTAAGTTGTTCCAGTCTGTTAATGACTCCTTTACACATATTCTAATTTTAGAAAAGTCTGTTTTTCTAAAGTCTAAAACTTTTGTTTTTGTGTGGTGTGACTCAGTCACTGTTTTTATATTAAACCACACTGACTGATGATCACTGGATCCTAAACTTTCACCTACAGTAATATCTGATACCAAATCTCCATTTGTTAACACTAAATCTAGTATGGCCTCTTTACGAGTTGGCTCCTCAACGACTTGTTTTAGAGACAATCCCAGTAGGGAGTTTAGAATATGTGTGCTTCTGGCACAAGTAGCTGTTTTTGTTTTCCAATTCACATCAGGAAGATTAAAGTCACCCATGGTGATAACTTCCCCCTTCATTGTCATTTTAGCTATTTCTTCAACTAGTAGATTATCTAACTCTTCAATTTGTCCTGGGGGCCTATAAATCACACCTACACGAATTACTGTGTGATTACCAAATTCTAACGTAACCCAAATGGACTCTATGTTCGTCTCACTAACCTTTATTAGGCTAGATTTTATGCTATCCTTCACATACAGGGCCACCCCTCCCCCTTTCTTGCCTTCCCTGTCTTTTCTATATAAAGAGTACCCTGGTATTGCTATGTCCCAGTCATTTTTTTCATTATACCATGTCTCAGTAGCAGCGACTAAATCTACACTATCAGTTGCCATTATTGCCACAAGTTCATGGATCTTATTCCCTAAACTGCGAGCATTTGTAGACATGACTCTAAGTTTATCATTTTTTAACACACTTGCTACAGGCACCTTCTGTCCTTGTTTTGGGGGACAATTGGATTGATGTTTTATCACCCTTTTGCCCCCCCCTCCTAGTTTAAATACATCTTAGCAAAACCTCTGAACTGCTCACTGAGAACATTTGTTCCCTTTTGAGAAAGATGCAAACCATCTTTTTTGTACAGTTTATTTCCATTCCAAACAGAGCTACCATGAGCAATAAAGCCAAATCCTTGCTCCCGACACCATTCACCAAGCCACAAGTTAAAGTCCCTAATACGCATCCGCCTGTCATTCTGAGTGTTATGCACAGGCAGAACTTCAGAGAATGACAGTGTGGAAGCAACCTGCCGTATATCATTGGCAAAAACACTAAAAACTTCCTTAACCTCTGAAACCTCATTGCAAGCCAAGTCATTTGTCCCTAAATGGACAAGTACATCCAATTCCCCTTCCTGCTTTGCTTGCTTAACAATATTACAGATACGTCTCCTGTCTCTGTGAGCAGTAGCTCCGGGAAGACACCTCACAAGACCATCATTGTCCATCTCCACACCTCTTATGATGGAATCCCCCAACAACAACTGCTTTCTATTAGGCCTCACCATAGTCTTCAAGCCTCTCTGCACAACACCACTAGCCTCGGTGCCTCTCTGCACAACACCACTGGCCTCAATGCCTCTCTCCACAACAGCACTAGCCTCAGTGCCTCTCTCCACAACACCTCTAGCCTCAGGGCCTCTCTCCACAACACCTCTAGCCTCAGTGCCTCTCTCCACAACACCTCTAACCTCAGTGCCTCTCTGCACAACACCACTAGCCTCAGTGCCTCTCTGCACAACACCACTAGCCTCAGTGCCTCTCTGCACAACACCACTAGCCTCAGTGCCTCTCTGCACAACACAACTAGCCTCAGTGCCTCTCTGCACAACACCACTAGCCTCAGTGCCTCTCTGCACAACACCACTAGCCTCAGTGCCTCTCTGCACAACACCACTAGCCTCAGTGCCTGTCTCCATGACACCATTACACTCTGAAAGTGCAGAAAATGAATTATGTAGAACAACAGACTGTGCAATATGCCTTTTATCCACAACTCTAAGTCTACCAGATCCTACAGTGATCCATCTGCCATTCCTAGTATGTCTCTGCGGCAGTGGCTTTGCAGCAGTTCCAGCCTGAGTTTGTTTACCAGATAATTTACAAATCTCAGACTTCAAAAATACAATCTCCTGCCGCAAGATAGAGAACTGTCTACAGATTAGACAACAACTAAACCTCCAAAAAGTGGAACGCGAAACAAATGCATAGCAACTATTACACTGAACTAAGTCTGCCATTCCAATGAGATCAATTATTTAAATCAAACGAATCTTAACTTTTTATTTATCCTCCTGAAAACCTCAGATTACCTCCAGTTTATCTCCAGAATATCTCCAACCACAGACACTTAGAAGCAACACTCTCCAGAATATCTCCAACCACAGACACTTAGAAGCAACACTCTCCAGAATATCTCCAACCACAGACACTTAGAAGCAACACTCTCCAGAATATCTCCAACCACAGACACTTAGAAGCAACACTCTCCAGAATATCTCCAACCACAGACACTTAGAAGCAACACTTAGATGAAGCAACCAAGCTCTATTAGCCAAGCTAATGACAACAGCCCTTATATACTCCTAAAATCACCTCCCACTAGGAATGTTTAACACCTGGGTAGGCCTCTGCTTATTAGCAAACAATAGCTAATTTACACAGCAATCAATAGCAAGTAGCTAACTAATCTAATCAAATGCCTTATAATTACCAACAGGAAATCAAACCTTGTGCAATCAGTAACCTTTTCCTACAGATGAATCTTACCTGTAACAGTAAAAAAGAAAACTCTTAGCACAACTCTTAGACAGTTGAAGCTTCTGTAAAACTCTCCAGAATATCTCCAACCACAGACACTTAGAAGCAACACTTAGATGAAGCAACCAAGCTCTATTAGCCAAGCTAATGACAACAGCCCTTATATACTCCTAAAATCACCTCCCACTAGGAATGTTTAACACCTGGGTAGGCCTCTGCTTATTAGCAAACAATAGCTAATTTACACAGCAATCAATAGCAAGTAGCTAACTAATCTAATCAAATGCCTTATAATTACCAACAGGAAATCAAACCTTGTGCAATCAGTAACCTTTTCCTACAGATGAATCTTACCTGTAACAGTAAAAAAGAAAACTCTTAGCACAACTCTTAGACAGTTGAAGCTTCTGTAAAACTCTCCAGAATATCTCCAACCACAGACACTTAGAAGCAACACTTAGATGAAGCAACCAAGCTCTATTAGCCAAGCTAATGACAACAGCCCTTATATACTCCTAAAATCACCTCGCACTAGGAATGTTTAACACCTGGGTAGGCCTCTGCTTATTAGCAAACAATAGCTAATTTACACAGCAATCAATAGCAAGTAGCTAACTAATCTAATCAAATGCCTTATAATTACCAACAGGAAATCAAACCTTGTGCAATCAGTAACCTTTTCCTACAGATGAATCTTACCTGTAACAGTAAAAAAGAAAACTCTTAGCACAACTCTTAGACAGTTGAAGCTTCTGTAAAACTCTCCAGACTATCTCCAACCACAGACACTTAGAAGCAACACTTAGATGAAGCAACCAAGCTCTATACATTGTGTATGCGATGAGCCTAACGCCAAGTTCAACCTATGCCCCAGGGTATCAAGAGCGGAGTGCCGCTCGGTAAGTCTCTATACTTGTCTGCAGGTATGATCCACCGTTGTGCCCCTCTCCAGCTCCAGACCCTCACCGGGACTGAACTCGGGACTTGAGGGCTCTCTGTGGAGGATGTCTTCACCCGCTGGGGGCGGCATGAGGGACCAGGATTTGGTCGTCGTTTTGTGCTGTGGCCCCTTATCCGGGAGCGCTGCGAGGGTTGCGGTCCTCCCGACTTCTGCACCAAGGTGCTGTTACTTCGGCGCTTGTGTGCCAGCTGCTTGCGTCTCCGTGCTGCTGCGTGGGGAATATGCTGGGCTGTGTCTGTAGATTTGATCCGAGGTATCACAGTTTGGGCCATGTGAGTAGTGGCATGGGCCTGGTCTTTGAGTTTCTGCCAGAATTGATCACATATTCTGTCGAATGCCTGTAGGAGCGGGTCCACAGTAGTGGATGACTGTGGGTAGGCGTGAATCGCTGTAGGTCCTGGTGGTGCCGCCATTTTAGGTAGCAGGCTGTCTTCCTTCAGAGTTGTAGCTTGTCAGGGTTTTGCAGGGTGAGCCACACGATTACACCAATGGGGACCGGGATAACCCCCACCGGTCCAAGGGGGGGGAGAACAGGGCTTTCGGGTCTGTTCTGAGGACGCTAGTAGGTCCAGAACAGAACAGCCGATGTCAGTGCTGTACTCTCGCGCATGCACGTGATCCTCCATAGACAATGCCTTTTTTCCAGTTGAGGGCTTGACAGCAGTTAATTTGCGCTTTTGTCAAACTTGCTAAGCATAGGAAAAATACATAAGACAAAGTAGTCTAAGTGAAAGCCAACACAGTCTTTATAAACATTTTATAAAGATTTTCATGGGTGACACAGCTGCTTTAACTCAGTTGGGAAATCCATCATCCTGGGCAAGAAGTGATCCTGGGGTCACTGACACCTGGGTGCAATAATATTTTTGGTGCTCCCAGGTGGATGTGGAAACCACTCCACCTCTTTGGGCCCCCAACTTCACCAGGTAACATGTCACCCACTTCCTACAGTGCCAGCTTTACCCCCAAAAAGCTAATCAGGTGCATCTTTGTACTCAGCTTCCCAGTACAGTCCCCATACATCTATCCAGTGCCAACTGTGTCTCATAGTTTATTAATGCCATCTTCGTTCCCAAATTGCTTATCAGTGCAAGGGGCAGATCCAGAACCTAATCTTGGGATGGGCACTGGTAGTGGGCTGTAGTGGGGTGATAGGGGCTGTAATTTAAGGATGTTACTATTATCATGACGGAAAGTCATGATTTTATTAAAGACACGGAGACGAGTATTATGCTGCACTCTTTCTTTAATTCCCTCAGCAGCAAAGAAAAAACAATTGAAAAAACAGGTATAAACATCATAATGACAATGTCCGCCTAGAACATGACCATCCAATCAGTGACATCCTTCTCCTATAGTAGGCGGAGCATTGATGACTATTTCCATCCCGAAGAATAACTCAAACTCGGAACAGGAAAACCGAATAAACCAAATGAGCCGGAACAAGGCATGTGATCCAAAGTGGTCTGTCAACCAAATCACGCTAAAAGAAACAAGAAAATATGGTAATGTCTTGAAATCATGGGTTGCCAGCATACATAGAGGTCTAGACACCTGACTAAACAGTGACAATAACTCATAAATGTAGTAAGAAGAAACTACCAATCTGAGGATAACATTGACAAATAAGGTCCCATAATAAAATAACGCCCTAAAGCAATGTAGGTATGTGATGGCATCAATACCACCAAATTGAACATACCATGGAGAGGTCTGTAACTTACCTCGTCCCACATTCGAGCCGTCCAAGGGCGGGGGGGTGGGATAATACTCGCCTCCGTGTCTTTAATAAAATCATGACTTTCCGTCATGATAATAGTAAAATCCTTGAATTTTATTAAAGGACCACTATAGTGCCAGGAAAACATACTCGTTTTCCTGGCACTATAGTGCCCTGAGGGTGCCCCCACTCTCAGGGCCACCCTCCTGCCGGGCTCTATGGGGTGGAAGGGGTTAAACTTACCTCTTACTCCAGCCCGGGTGGGGAACTCTCCTCCTCCTCTCCTCCCTCTTCTTCTGTCAACGGCTGAATGCTCACGCGCGGCAAGAGCCGCGCGCACATTCAGCCAGTCCATAGGAAAGCATTATCAATGCTTTCCTATGGATGCTGGTGTCTTCTCACTGTGAAAATCACAGTGAGAAGCGCGGAAGCCCTCTAGCGGCTGTCAATGAGACAGCCACTAGAGGCTGGATTAACCTATAGGTAAACATAGCAGTTTCTCTGAAACTGCTATGTTTACAGAAAAAAAGGTTAATCCTAGCTGGACCTGGCAACCAGACCACTTCATTGAGCTGAAGTGGTCTGGGTGCCTATAGTGGTCCTTTAAAGATCCGGAGGCTCCTATTATGCTATTTTAAAACTGTGATATCACGGCGCTATGGTGAGAGGAAACTGCCGCGCTTGGGGCAAGGTGGACGCGACTAAGTCCGCATTCTGAATGTTATCCGACCGTGGACAAAGCAGCCGGACTGCAAGATGGCCGCCGCATTTGCGCAGGCACGGTCCCAATAGCCGTGAAAGCGGCAGTGCTTGCAGGGAAACCTCCCCAGGACTTGCAGAGTCCTAGGGACAGTATTTAAGTTTAGAGAACATTAGGATAGAGCCAAAAGGATCTCAATCACATTAGTGAAGAGGTTAAAAACCTTAAAGATACAAAACCACAATACAGAAGTGTAAAATCTTAAAGGTATAAAGCAGGTGTCACACAGTCAGGTATAATGATAGAAATGTAACATAGAATTAAACAGAAATACAATTAGCATAATATATCAAATAAATATAAGAGGATCCCATAGTCAGAAAACTGTGAGAGGTCTACTTATCTGAGGGAGCAGCAAAGAAAGAGGAAATGGTCATCGATGCTCCACCTACATTAGGAGAAGGATGTCACTGATTGGATGGTCATGTTACTAGGCAGACATTGTCATTATGATGTTTATACCTGTTTTCTCAATAGTTTTTTCTTTGCTGCTGAGGAAATTAAAGAAACAGTGCAGCATAATAGGAGCCTCCGGGTCGTTAATAAAATTGAGGAGTTAGATGCTGTAGTAGGTGCACAAGTGCTTTGAGGGGGGACATGGGCTGTAGTGTAGTAATAGGGGCTGTTGCGGGGGGGTAGACAGAGCCGGCAGGTCTATAAGGCAGCACAGGTGGCCACCTTAGGGCAAACTGGCCCGGGGAGCGCAAGATACAAGTAACCCAGCAGGTCACTGAGAGAGACTATATACAAGAAAAGACAATCACTTCACACCTAAATGTAATAGGAAAGTGAAAAAGACCACTTATCTGAATGGATAGTGATGACAGCTTCCTCCAGGATTATCCCAGCAATTATCCCTTTAAATACCATATGCATACAAACAAAGGACTATACAGCTGCAGATCTACAATATGAATAGAAAACAAATAATAGTGTAACACTGTTAAATGAGTGTAAATGTGCTATGTAGAATATCACTCACTAGAAGGATGAATGAAAATCGCACAAGGGTGCCTCCCCTGATGTAGATGGGGGGTAAAACCACTCCTGTAGTTCTGAAGATGATGGAGTCAGACTCAAGATTGTAGAGTAAAAAAAAATTTCTTTATTAAAATAAGTATAAAAATAAATATGAAAGAATAAGCTTTTATAGTACCAGCAGGTCACTGAGAGAGCATACCCTCTCAGTCCAGCCGGGTACAGGAATCAGAAAAACAGAGGAAGTTAGGGGTAGTGCCACAATATGGAGAAATATAGAATAAGCAAATAAATAGAAACAATTAGGAAGCTATAATATAGTACACACATGTATATATATATATATTATTAAGTCCCAAGAGGAGCAAAAAGAAAGTCCAATATATAAAAGTCCAAAGTTATAGTATGGAAACACACTTGCTAATAGTGCTTGTCCAACAGAATGTCTGCGTGATTCCTCAATGGGAGTATGTTCAGCAGTGGAATCCATATGAAACAACAGAGAGAAAAAAAAAGGAATAATAGGGTAGTATGTTCTATCTGAGAACAGCTAAAAAGGAATAAGATATGGTCCAGTGGCGTACACATGACCCACGGGGCACCGGTGCGAAAATTGATCCGTGGGGTCCCCCCCTCACGCTTACTCTGCGCGGGCCGGGGCAGCAACACATAGTGGCGGGCATCTGGTTGCAGGGCTGCGACCGCGGTATGTACGCCAGTGCATGCAGATGCACACACACTTAAAGGACCACTACAGACACCCAGATCACAACCGCTCAATGAAGTGGTCTGGGTGTCAGGTCCCTCTAGTTTTAACCCTGCAGCTCAAAGCATAGCAGTTTCAGAGAAACTGTTATGTTTCACTGAGGGTTAATCCAGCCTCTAGTGGCTGTCTCACAAAAGGGTTGGGGAGAAAATAGAAACACAAAAGGGCTGTGGGGACAAAGAGGCACACAATATGGCTGGGGGAACAAAGAGGCACACAGAAGGGCTGAGAGGAGGAGACACACAGAAGGGGAAGGGGAAGAAGAGAAACAGATAACAACTGATAAAAGGAATGGAGTATTTTAGTTATGAAGAAAGGTTGACAAATTTAAATCTCTTTAGTTTGGAAAAATGGCTCCTCAGAGGGGATATGATAGCATTATACAAATATATTTGGGTCAATACAAACCATTGTCTGGAAATCTGTTCATAAACAGCACTATACATAAAACTCATAGTAACGTATTTAGATTAGAGGAAAGGATATTTAGTCTTCAGCAAAGAAAAGGTTTTTTTTACATTAAGATCATTAAGGATGTGAAATTCTCTTCATGATGAGGTGGTTTTTATCAGAGTCTATACTGATGTTAAAACAGCAATTGGATATATACCTGAAAAAACATAATATTCAGGGATATCATTTTTAATTAGTAGGGTAATAGCTTCTTGATCCCATGGGATATCTGACTGCCATACTGGGGTCAAGAAGGATTTTTTTTCCTAATTTGTTGCAAAATTGGAAGCGTTTCAAACTGTTTTTTTGCCATCTTTTGGATCAACAGCATGTCTCTTTTCAGCTATAAAATTGTTATCTCTTCAGTACAACTAAAATTACAGTTATCTTGTAATTTTCTGGGGGCTGGTATAAATTTAACTACTTAAAAGTTATCAGAAAATGAAACGGGAAAAAATTGGTTTATAAATATTTAAGATGGGTGATAAGAGTCTAAATGATATATAAAACAGAATATTTTATCAAACAGTGAAAAGTGAACAGATGGGTAAATTGTAAAATAGAAAACTGATAGCCACAGAAAACATGACATAGGTTTTAAACGATATTGATAAAGAATAAGCATAGAATGGAAATGTTGGTCTCTTGGCAGCCAAAATATGGTTGGTGGTTAGTAATAGCTGCAGATAATACACCAGGAATGGTACCAACTTTAAAGCGTATGTTACAAAACTTAGGGTTGATGGTTCATAAAGCCCAGAAACATAACACAATGGCAGCATATTTTTTAAGTGTGTTTTACAAAAACGTAACAGAAAATATATTGTTGGCTGTCTTTGTAATGTTCAATAAAATAATGTTAAAGAAGATAACAAAAACAAAAAAATTGCCTAATTATTGTTATAAGTTAATTATTTTAAGAATTAAAGAATTAAGTAAGATACATATTACTTTTTAATATAGAATAATCCTTATTTAAGGCCTAGAGCGTATTAGAGTTTAGTACTCTGTAAGATTTAAGCAAAAGATGCTATAAGGTATATCTATTAAGGTTTAATGGTTTAATGTATAAAATAGAATATATGCGTTACAATAGTTTATAATATTGTTTTATGGAGGCATAATATTCTTTCTGTCTCTATTTTTTTGTGCGTGCCTCTCTGTTATATGCTATAGACAAGCATTATCTTACAATTAAAGCTAATTACTAAAAAAGGAAAGGGAGAGAAGGAAGGAAGGGGAAAAAAAAGGGGAAAAATTAAAGAAAATAGATAAGATACAGATTAGCTTTTCAAAATAGAATAATTTTTATTTAGGATATGGGCGTATTAGAGATCATTACTCTATATCCTATCATTATTCTATAGGATTTATTCAATAAGATACGTTAAAGCAATCAATTAACTAATTACATAATTTAGAAATAGTAATTAAAAATAGCCGCATTAATATTAAAAGCTTATTATTTTAAAAAGAAAAGGAACTAAGTAAGACACGTACATATGTACTTATCAATACAGAATAATCCTTATTTAAGGTTTAGAGCGTACTAACGATTGGTATTAAATAAGATCAATGCAAAAAATTCTATAAGGTAAAAATATTAAGGTCTAGGATAAGCTAGAACATATGTGTAATAATAGGTTATAATATTGTCTTAAGTAAAGCATAATAATTCTTCTGTCTCGGCTTTAGGTGCTTATCTCTCTAATATGTGCTACAATAGCTTATTATATAGTCTTATGGAAAGCATCTTTTTTTCTCTTTTCTCCTTTTTTTTTTTTTTTTTTCTCCCCCCTCTTTATTTTATGGTTTTATCTCATGGTTTTATTTTAGGTCTTTATCTTGTGCGCTTTTTATTAAGATACTTCCAATGTGAATTTGGCGATTTAATTAGGCCCGGGACTGCTTACGGCAATACCGGATCCGTTTATATTTTCCCCCAACGAAGAAGTGCCAATAATAGGGCACATATCAGTATAGTTGACCAACTGGGTCATTTGTTAGTTTTTTTTTTTTTGTTTTTTTTTTGTTCCCCCCCCCCCCCTTTTTTTTTTTTTTTTTTTTTTTTTTTTTTTTCCTTTTGGCTAGCACACTTAAATAATTTTGATTGTATGCGGCAAACATCTGCATAATGAAGTTTTATACGCACAATATCAGAGGTTTAAATATACCTCATAAGCGATATACCCTATTGAAAGAATTACGAAGCATACAGGCGGATATAATATGTCTCCAAGAGACACATTTTAAACATAGATCCAATCCTACAATAAATGCGAAAAATTTTCCGCATCAATATCATGCCACATCTTCAACTAAAAGCAAAGGAGTGTCAATATTAGTGAGCCAAGCATTGGCTTTTGATCAAATATCTGTTCAATTAGATGAGCAAGGCAGATTTATTATCCTTGTCTGTATACTAAATAAAACCACCTACACAATAGTGAATTGCTATTTCCCAAACAAAAACCAGGCAAGGTATATGGCAACTCTCCTGGAAAAAATTGAGAAAGTACAAACAGGAATTTTGATAATATGTGGGGACTTTAATCATATAATGGAACCGAGCGCAGATTCAACTGCCCTACATTCACACAAAAGGAAAAAATCCTTGCAAAAGCAATGTACATCCCTTAACAAAACAATAGCTTCATACGGTTTATACGATATATGGAGAACGATTCATCCGGAAGATCGGGAATATACACACCACTCACAAGTATACAACACCTACTCACGAATAGATGGATATCTTATGCTTAGCACACATTTGGAATTGGTTAAAGGCTGTGAGATAGGAGTTACAGTACAATCAGATCACAACCCAGTGACATTAACCCTGTTAGACTCATACCAATACAAAGACAAAAGCCCATGGAGATTAAATGAACAACTGCTAAATGATCCCACATTTAACGACAAACTACGGAATGAAATACAGCAATACTTTGAGCACAACGACAATGAAGGCACAAACCCGATGACACTTTGGTTGGCGCATAAGGCCGTAATTCGGGGCATACTAGTGAGTAGAGCATCGTATATAAAGAAAACAAACTATAAAACATTAATTAATTCATTAAGGAAACTGCAAGATATTCATAGAATTAATCAAATAAGCCCCACCCAAGTTCTACAACAACAATTAAAGGCTGTCCAACAAGACATTAAAACAATCCAACTCAAGAAAGCTAGTTTAGCATTGAAAAAACTTCGAGCAACGTCATACTCATTAGGAAATAAGGCTACAAAAGTGCTAGCGCAAAGAATACGAAATAAGCAGGCCCAGACACGAATTCCTTTTATCAATACACATCTGGGTCATAAAGTTATGCAACCCGTACAAATATGCAATGCTTTTGCTCATTACTATAAATCACTTTATAATTTAAAAGATCAAAACTCACAGCTAACACCTACGTCAACATCTATTCGTTCTTATTTGTCTAAGATTATTTTCCCAAAAATAGAGGTAACTCAATCAGATATGCTTTGTTCACCTATCACTACAGAAGAAGTCCTCCAGCAAATAGACAAGATGCCGAAGGAAAAAGCCCCAGGGCCGGATGGCTTCACCAACATATATTATAATATATTCAAGAAAGAACTAGCTCCAGCTCTTACTAGCTTTTACAATAGCGTTCAAAAGAAGGGCACCTTCCCGCCTGAGGTCCTGTCTGGCCATGTCATTACTATTCCTAAACCAGGGAAGTCCACATCATCCTGCCAGAATTTCAGACCTATATCTTTATTAAATACAGATGCAAAACTCTATGCCAAGATCTTGGCAGAACGATTAAAGGACATTATACCAACACTAATACATTCGGATCAGGTAGGATTTGTGGCCGGTAGACAAGGACAAGATAATACGAGAAAGGTGTTAAATTTATATAAAATATTACAGATTACTAAGCAGGAAAGCATTATGCTATCATTAGATGCCGAAAAGGCATTCGATAGGTTAAACTGGAATTTTTTACATGAAACACTATTGGCCTATGGATTCCCACCCGGATTTATTTCAGCAGTAGAAGCACTCTATAATACACCAACGGCAGCAGTACTCTACTCAGGATTCAAGTCAAAGACTTTTAGCATTACTAACGGGACCCGCCAGGGGTGCCCACTGTCACCTTTTCTTTACGTACTGGCCCTAGAACCTCTGGCTATATCTATAAGAAACAATGAGAATATACATGGGATATTAGTTGGTCATAAGGAATATAAACTTAGTTTATTTGCTGATGACATTCTTTTAACAATTACCCAACCATTTATATCTCTTCCCTCATTGCATAAAGAACTGCAGCATTACAGTCAACAATCATATTATAAATTAAATATGACAAAAACTCAAGCAATGGGCTTTAATACAACCAAATTAACAGATGAAAGATTGAAAATAAGTTTCTCTTATGATTGGAGGGAAGACCATTTAATATTCTTAGGAATCAGAATCACCAAAAAAGAAAAAGATCTCCTACCAGTTAACTACACGAAGCTATTGAAGGAAATTGATAGTCAGTTAAAATCCTGGAAGAATTTGTTCTTATCTTGGGTGGGGAAAATATCAGCACTTAAAATGTCAATATTACCTAAGATACTATATTACTTCAGATCGCTGAATTTAATACTCCCACAAAAATATATAACAGCTATGCAAGCTGCTATGGTTCGCTTTAGCTGGGGTAATAAACATCCGCGAATGCCTAAAACATTACTGATGAGAAACCTGGAGAAGGGAGGAATGGGGATACCAAATATAAAAGCATATTATTACTCTTCAATACTTATGAACGTTATCAGTGTTCATTCAACCAACTATACTCCTCAATGGGTGGCAATAGAAAATAACTATTGTGGCTCACAAGATCTTTCGACACTTTTATGGAAGCCTCAACAACTACGTCAAATGAATCCTAATATGCTGCCCTCCACTAAACATCTATTGAAAACCTGGGATACTTACAGAGATAAACTGTGCACAGCTAACCCATGGGCCTTAGCGACTCCAATCCAAACCTTATATTTTTGTAATGGAACGTTTCCATACCAGAAATGGGAAAAGGCAGGAATTACACATCTGTTCCATTTATGTACCACAGAAGGTTTAAAATCATTTTCGACTCTACAAAAAGAGTTTTCTTTACCAGCAAGCTATACATTCGCATATCTCCAAAGTAAAGCGATTCTAGATACAGAAAAGGTTCAAGTAAGAACAGATATGTTGCAATCTTCTATATCAAAGTTTGAAGAGAAATGCTTATCATTAAGCCCTCCGAAAAAATCATTGTCTTTATGCTATCAAACATTAGCCAATCCAGCGGATAAAGCAGACTGGAAATTTATGAAATATTGGCAAGAAGATCTCGAACAGAATATTCCAATAAAGGAATGGGAACATATTTTTAACGCACATTCTGGATTAACTACTAGCACTGCGCATCTAGAAGTAACAAGGAAGATAATGTACAGGTGGTACATGGTTCCAGCTCGCCTGCACACTATCTTCCCGGACTCAACAGACAGGTGTTGGCGCTGCGACACAGACAGAGGCACCATGTTGCATGTCTGGTGGACATGTAAAGAGGTGAATATATTCTGGAAGAAGATTGGAAAAATAGTAAAACAAACCACAAATCAGCAAATACCTCACGACCCAAAAACAATACTGCTGCGATCACTCCCAATAAACACCACTAAAATAATCAAGAAAATGATATTTCTTTTACTGGGCACAGGGTCTATATTAATAGCTAGATATTGGAAGTCAAAAGATCTACCTTCACTACAAGAAATTGAGGAAGCAATGTCGACAACAGTAGAATTTGAATTACTAATGTGGAACCAAAGAAAAATAGGGAAACTGAGCCCACAAATAGCTCAAATGTGGCAAACCTACCTGGAATCTAATAATAAGAACTAGTATACGGAGAGAAACGAGACTTACTGGTTTCGGATAAGGCTTTATTTAGTTCCTATTTTTTTTTTTTTTTTTTTTTTTTTTTAATTTCTAACTCGACAATCTTATTCACTATCAATAGGGAAAGGAAGCAGGGAAACGATATCTGTGCAAAATAAAAAAAATAGAATAATAGCGGGTAACATAGCAAATGGATGTAAATAGAAACATTTAAAAAGATAAGAAAGGAAAAACAACAATATAATTGCCAAAATGTGTTTGTTTATTTTATTTATTTATTTATCTCCCCCCCCCTTTTTTTTTTTTTTTTTTCCTCCTATAATAGAAGTAGAGCTATTAAACCAAGGCTGTAATAGATACTTAAGCAGAAGCAGAGACAGAAGATCAGGAATCTCTTTTCCAAATGTTAAACATGTCAATATTAAATAAGCTAATTTTAGTAGAAGTATAACACAAGACTATACTTTACGATATGCACTATGATAATATTGTCTCTCTGATAACAGAATTCTTTGGGATCTGAATTATGATAACAGGGTTAATATTTCTATGTACCCTCCCTTTTTGCTTTTTGTATCCCTTTTTATTTACGTAATTTTTTTTATTTTTTTATTTTTGTTTTTTTTTATTTTTTTTATTATTTTTTTTTCCTTTTGTTTTGTTTTTGTTGTTTTGTTTTTTATGTGGTAAAAGAATAAAGAGTAAATTGCAAAAAAAAAAGAAGATAAGCCCCCTAGGCATGATTGGTTCCTGTCAAGTAATATAGAGATCATTAAATACAATTTTATAGAATTGTGATCTACTTGGATTTTACAAAAGAGCTGAATCTTCTTCCACAGAGAAAGTTATAGTTCAAATTCAAAGCGGAAACAGTCTGTGCTTTAATTTAACTTAAATATAGAACACACACAGTGTGGATTGTAATTGAAGATTCCCACATTAGACAAAATATTAGACAAAAGTGGAAATTGGAAAACTTCTGGATTCTATTCTGGGTCTTCTTTTTGTTTATGATATGTTTGATATGATCTGTTTGCACATAACATTAAAGTAGGTGATGCAATATGTTATCCACATAGGATTTGAAAAACTTAAAGACTAGGCAAGAAAGGGGAAGATGAGGTTCAAAACAGATATATTCTAGGGTTTGCCCTGTTTTGAACCTCCTTCCCAGACTGAAGATTTTAGTCATGTAGAAAAACTAGAAATGTTACATGTCTTTACATTATCAAAAAGGATATCTTAGTGACAATATAACATACAAACATACAGTACTAATGCAAATAGTTCCCTGTTGATCAATTCATTAACATGACTATACAAAAGAAAATAGGTATTCAACTGAGACATGCTGAAAGGAGATTTCATCTACAGCAAAGAAAAAGTTTATTACAATGATGGCACCTAATTCTCGGTTTAGCACACAAATGAACCAGATGAATGCACATGGCTTGGATTTACTTTGCAAGTGCCACTGGTATCACTATTGTGACCATTCACATGCATCTTGGTTGTAATATAATTGGGACCTCTGTATTGCCAGTCATATTCCCTATCAGTCTTGTACTAGGAAATCACATGATGCATGCTATATTTTTTCAGTAATCAGCAGCCCATGGATTATTCTTAATTGTTTGCCTCTTGTTCAACTTAACTGGAATCTGTGAGCTTGATTCTGGTCTAGCGTACTACTGCCTGTGTTTGCCCTTAGTTAAAAAGAAGAATCAATGCTGCCAACAGCTGTCTAATTAATTGAAGGATGACTTGCCAGAGTTGATGTGTCTGATGTTCCAGAGCTGGTACTATCCATCAGGACAGATTTTTCAAAAACATCAATTACTTTATTATGTACATTATAACCCTTACCTGTGACCTCCACTCTATATTTAGTACTTTTAGAAAACCTGTAATTTAGGTTAAAGGGTTGCAAGTCATCATCAGAGGTAAAGGGGAGGAGAACTTGTAAAATAATCATAGTAAAGATGGCCACTCTATTAACTGCTTTCAAAAACATCTTCTTGGCCTAAAATATGTTCCACGTTATATGTTATACAGGCATTACATTTGGCTGTCCAAATGCTTTTCCATCTCTACCTGTTACATAGTAATATAGACTGAAATTTCACCATCAGTCTTTCTCACATCTGTTTCTGCTGTTGATTCAAAAGAAGGAAAAAAAACTAAACAAACTTAAGTTTAAAGTGCTTTCCAACTTTGCAACAAAAACAAATCTTCTTGACCCCAGAATGGCAGATCTATCCTTTCATCAAGAAACGGTTAGCCCACATGTTATATATCATATTACTGAATATTACTCTTTGGCAAGTATTCATTTAGTTAGTGTTTAAAAGTCTGTACAGACACTGATAAAATCACCTCTTCAGGAACTCTACACTCTAATTGTTCTTACAGTAAGGAACCTTTTCCTTTGCTTTAGACTAATTCTCCTTTCTTTCAGTCTAAATAGGTGATCTTGTGTCCTATGTATAGTCCTCTGTATGAATAGATCTCCAGACAATCCAAAAGAAGGGCAAAATTTGCATATAATAAAATAATGTTATTTTTGGACATTGTTGTCTTGTTTGCCTAAATATAACGATTTCCAAATCCTTCTCATGTGTTGTTTTCCCTCACTCAATACCATTTAGGAAAAAATAAGACAGGGGGATATGATAGAAACACTTAAACACATAAAGGGAATCCATACAGTAAACGAGAAGACTGTATTTAAATGAAGAAAAACTACCACAACAAAAGGACATAGGCTTAAATCTGAGGGGCAAATATTTTAAAAATAATATTAGGAAGTACTACTTTACTGAGAAGATAGTGGATGCATGAATTAGCCTTCCTGCTGATGTGATAGAGGTTAACATATAAGGCATAATGCTATTAAGCATTTGTATGGGGAAAATTTTCGGTTCAGTTCGGCATTCCAACATTTGGGACTTTTGTAATTCGGGACTTCAGCAATTTGGCACTTCAACACTTCGGAACTTCGGCAACTTCAGAACTTCGGCACTTCAGCACTTCGGAACTTCAGCACTTCGGAACTTCGGCACTTCGACAATTCGGAAATTTGGCAACTTCGGCACTTCAGTACTTCGGGACTTCGGCACCTCGGGACCTCTGAGCGGCGGGTGACTAGGGGTCCCCAAACCACTAGTCACCCCCTCCCCCCCCAAAAAATGAACCCCCTACCTACCCCCCTCACCCTAAAAATTATGAGGGGGGGACCTTTAACTAAGTACCTGTAAAAAAAATAAAACTTACCATTCGATGTTTTCTTTCTTCTAAAATCTTCTTTTTTTCAGCCCCAAAAAAGCCCAAATAAAAATCCATAATAACCGACGCAATAAAATTGTTTTTTAAAAAAAAAGGGCAAAAAATAATCCATCTTCACCCGGCGAGGGCTCCGCGCAGACTGAGCTCTGCAGGGCAGGGGAAGGCTTATAAAGCTTTGCCCCGCCCTGCAATTAGGCTCAGAGCACTCTGATTGGTGGGTTTAAGCCATCCAATCAGAGTGCTCTGACAGGTAAATAAAGAGACTGACAGGTAAGTCTCTACATTTACCTGTCACAGCACTCTGATTGGTTGGTTTGAAATCCACCAATCAGAGTGCTCTGTGTCATTTTACACAGCGTGGGAAAGTTCTTTGGAATTTTCCCACTCTGTGTAATTTGACTCATAACTCTCTGAGTGGTTACTTAATCCACCAAGTAACCGAATGTCCGAATTGCCCGCAATTCGTCCAAATTCATATTTGGACCGAAACAAATTGCACATGTATAAAGGCTATCCTATATGTAAAATAAGGCCAGGGACTAAGGAAAGTATTTAGAAAATTCGGCAGATTAGATGGGCCAAATGGTTCTTATCTGCTGTCACATTCTATGTGTCTCATTCTTCCCCTCAGCTCCTTCATGTGTCTCATTCCTCCACCAGCACCTCCATGTGTCTTGTTCCATCCCCCAGCCCCTCCATGTGTCTCATTCTATCCCCCAGCCCCTCCACGTGTCTCATTTCCTTTGTCTACCCGATTATGTGTCTCCTTACCTCCCCCCAGTTAATCTATTGATTTTTCCAAAACGTTTCTTTATGGTATCTATTTTTGATACCTTTTCCTTTTTTTATAGCTTATTGTGTTGCATAATATCTGACTTTAGCTTATTGTTGACAAACATAGATCTCCCCCTTCCCAATTTTTTCTATCCTTAAACAATGTGTAACCATTAAAGTCAACTGCCTAGATGTGTGTTTCATCTAGTTGAGACGACCAAAACGGCAGATTACTGTATCTAATCTCTTAGTAATAGTCCCTTACCACCACAATCGGTCTAGTCTTCTTTACATTCTTGATCCCATACTAGAGGGACTGTTTCCCCCTGGCTATTGTAAGGAAAAGCTTCCAGTAGTGCAGGAACTCTTGAGCTGATGCTCCCAACATCTTCACTCAAACAAGGAAATCTGCTAGACTGCACTCAATCAGGATTAGCTAAACTATTTGCTTGTGTAACTGTCAGCTAACTACCAGCCTGTTCTCCAGCTTCTTTATCTCCTCGTACTTAAATAGATGCCCCCACTAAACCTTTCCCAGTGAGCAGCAGACCCCTTTAAAGACTGTCAGTCTGCCTCATAGGCGTTCACAGCCTATTGTATAAGGGTATGCACCCTAAAGCACGAACACACACGCTGCGTGTATATATTCAGTGGGTTGTCCAAATTCCGTAACTGCGAAGTGCCTTATGGACATATAAGACTTGAGTAATGGACAAGCATGTTTGTTTGCTTTGTGATTAGGAGTCCTGCCGTCAGCATCAAAAAAAGATATGAAATAAAATAAGGAAAGAGTAAAAAAAGATATGATTGATGGGAAAAAAGATAACTGATAGCTAGGGGACAGCCGCTAAATATTGATTACATTCACAGATTAAGGCTCGATTTAATAAGCTTTTTTAAATGATTCAATACTGTTAGAAACATTTCCAAATAAATTATCTACTAGGCATGTGCATGGGGAAAAAATTCGGTTCGGTTCGGCATTCCGAAATTCGGGATTTTCACAAGTCGGGACTTCGGCAATTCGGCACTTCAGCACTTCAGAACTTCGGCACTTCGGAACTTCGACACTTCAGAACTTCGGCAACTTCGGCACTTCGGCACTTCGGCACTTCGACACTTCGGAACTTCGGCATTTCAGAATTTCGGGACTTCGGCACCTCGGTACTTCTCTTGCAGCCGCTTGGTAGATAACTCCCTAATTCCCACGATATCAGGGCCCTAAAAAACTAATAAGGGGGGACCTAATGTCCTCCCCCTTGGCCCCCACCCCTGAGCGGCGGGTGTGGGCCCTAAAAACTAATAAGGGGGGATCTAATGTCCTCCCCCCTGGCCCCCACCCCTGAGCGATGGGTGTGGGCCCTAAACTAGAATAATGACTCATAACTCTATGATTGGTTACTTAATCCACCAATCAGAGAGTTATGAGTCAAATTACACAGCGTGGGAAAATTCCAAAGAACTTTCCCACGCTGTGTAAAATTACACAGAGCACTCTGATTGGTGGATTTCAAACCAACCAATCAGAGTGCTGTGACAGGTAAATGTAGAGACTTACCTGTCAGTCTCTTCATTTACCTGTCAGAGCACTCTGATTGGATGGCTTAAACCCACCAATCAGAGTGCTCTGAGCCTAATTGCAGGGCGGGGCAAGGCTTTATAAGCCTTCCCCTGCCCTGCAGAGCTCAGTCTGCGCGGAGCCCTCCATGGGTGAAGATGGATTTTTTTTTTTGCGCTCGCTTTTTTTTTTTTTTTTTTATAATTGCGGCGGTTATTATGGATTTTTATTTGGCCTTTTTTGGGGCTGAAAAAAATAAGATTTTAGAAGAAAGAAAACATCGAATGGTAAGTTTTTTTTTTTACAGGTTCTTAGTTAAAGGTCCTCCCCCTAATTATTTTTAGGGTGAAGGGGGTAGGTAGGGGGATAATTTTTATTGGGAGGGAGGGGGTGACTAGGGGTTTGGGGAGTCACCTGGGGGGGAGGGGACATTTTTTCGGGCCCCCACCCGATGCTCAAGGTTAGGGGCCAGGGGGAGGACCTTAGGTCCCCCTCCTTATTAGTATTTAGGACCCCCACCCGCCACTGAGGGGTGGGGGCCAGGGGGGAGGACACTAGGTCCCCCCATTCCAATTTAGGGCCCCCACCCGCCGTTCAGGGGTGGGGGCCAGGGGGAGGACATTAGGTCCCCCCTTATTCCAATTTAGGGCCCCCACCCGCCGTTCAGGGGTGGGGGCCAGTGGGGAGGACATTAGGTCCCCCCCCAGTGGCGGATCCAGGGGGGGGGCAACGGGGCAATTGCCCCCCCCGAGATTCTCCCCTGCCGGCTAATGCAGGGCTGACATTGCCCAAGTGCCAGCCCTGCATTGTGCCTGCAAACCGGGGAGGGAGATCAGTGATCTCCCTCCCCGGTCCGCAGGCACATTACTGACAGCCGACCGGAAGGGGAGGGAGAGAGGACCCGGGAGCTGTTACCAGCAGCTCCTCCGGGTCCTCCTCTCGCGAGATTTAGAGCGTTGCCGCGGTTACCACGGCAACGCTCCAAATCTCGCGAGAGTGAACTCTAGCCCTGGAGCGCGGGCTAGAGTTCACTCCTACCACTGGGACCACCAATGAACCCCACTGGACCACCAGGGAACGAAAGATGTCCCCCCTCCTCCCAGTAAAGGTAAGAAGGGAGGGGGGACATAAAGTATATATTAATTTTTAATTAAATGTAAAAAAAAAAAACACACACATTAAAAAAAAAGCCCCCCTCCCCCCATCCTTCTTCTACACACACATTGCCCCTGCCCCCCATACACACACACACACACACACATTGCCCCTGCCCCCCATACACACACACACACACACATTGCCCCTGCCCCCCATACACACACACACACATTGCCCCTGCCCCCCATACACACACACACACACACACACACATTGCCCCTGTCCCCCATACACACACACATTGCCCCTGTCCCCCATACACACACACATTGCCCCTGCCCCCCCATACACACACACACAGCCCCTGCCCCCCATACACACACACACACATTGCCCCTGCCCCCCATACACACACACACACACATTGCCCCTGCCCCCATACACACACACATTTCCCCTGCCCCCCATACACACACACACATTGCCCCTGCCCCCCATACACACACCCACATTGCCCCTGCCCCCCATACACACACACACATTGCCCCTGCCCCCCATACACACACACACACACACACACATTGCCCCTGCCCCCCATACACACACACATTGCCCCTGCCCCCATACACACACACATTGCCCCTGCCCCCCATACACACACACACATTGCCCCTGCCCCCCATAAACACACTGCCCCCCATACACACACTGCCCCCCATAAACACACTGCCCCCACACACATACATTGTCACACACACACACTGCACCCCTGACATATACTGCCGCCCTCACTTACACACTGCAACCTTCACACACACACACTGCTAATACACTGTCCCCCACACACACACACACTGCACCACTCACACATTGCACCACTCACACATACCACTGCTCCTCTGCCCTACTACAGCCCCATTTCCCAGAGGACCTCAGGTAAGTTGTCAAACAGTTCTTAAACAGTTTGACTACTTACTCTGGGAGGGGGTCTTGGCATTATTGGCACTATAACCACTACACTGAGCTGTAGTGGTTATTGTGTCTGCATTATTTATTTAAATAATCTACAAGTGCCCCTCCCGAGATCAGGCTCTGGATCCGCCACTGTCCCCCCCCTTATTCTGATTTAGGGAACTCACCCACCGCTCAGGGGTGGGGGCCAGGGGGAGGACATTAGGTCCCCCCCTTATTATAGTTTAGGGCCCCCACCCACCGCTCAGGGGTAGGGGCCAGGGGGAAGGACATTAGGTCCCCCCCTTATTATAATTTAGGGCCCCCATCCACCGCTCAGGGGTGGGGGCCAGGGGGGAGGACATTAGGTCCCCCCCCTTATTCTGATTTAGGGAACCCACCCACCGCTCAGGGGTGGGGGCCAGGGGAGAGGACATTAGGTCCCCCCCTTATTCTGATTTAGGGCCCCCACCCACCGCTCAGGGGTGGGGGCCAGGGGGGAGGACATTAGGTACCCCTTATTCTGATTTAGGGCCCCCACCCACCACTCAGGGGTGGGGGCCCGGGGGGAGGACAATAGGTCCCCCCCATTATTTTACATTAGGGCCCCCACCCGCCGCTCAGGGGTGGGGGGGGGGCTTATTTGTTTTGGGTTACAGTGAGCAGCCACAGGCTGCTCACTGTTTAATAGACATGCCCCTACTCGCGCTATAGCGAGTAGGGCATAATTTACTAATACTAAGTAATCTTTACTTAGTATTAGTAAATTTGGCTGAAAGACCAATTTAGGTATTTCAGCCTTTTAGTAGATAGCTCCCTAATACCGTGGGAATTAGGGAGTTATCTACTTATTCATTCCTGTCATTAAACTGACTGGCCAATTAACTTACATTTTATATGAATGTATGTTACTTGATTGTTGTAAGTGTTGCAAATGCTTACAGGTGAATCCTGGCTATGTTTGTATACTTTTTATTTAAAATTGTATACAATGTAACATTCTTCTTCTTTCACTGGGTAAGTATATTAGTACGTAGGCAATACTGTGCTTCGGCACTTCGGCACTTTGACACTTCGGAACTACGGCAACTTCGGAACTTCGGCACTTCAGCACTTCGGAACTTCGGCACTTCTGTAATTTCGGAACTTTGGGACATCGGCAATTCGGCACTTCGGCACTTTGGCACTTCTGCACTTCGGACATTCGGAAGTACCCAAATGTCCGAATTGTCCGAAATTCGTCCGAATTCCTATTCGGACCGAAACTAATTGCACATGTCTATTATCTACAACATTCCCATAGACTGTAATAGTGACTTCTGTAGATAAGCCACTTGGAAACTTTTCTAACAATATTAAATTATTAAAAATGCTTATTAAATCTGGGCCTAAGTGAGAAGTGACCAACCGAGAAGAAAAACGAGGAACAGCAAAAAAAAACTACAAAAAACAATTATTTAAGAAAAAAGAAATAAAAATAATATATATATATATATATATATATATATATATTATAATTATGGACTTTTTTTTTTACTGATTCTCCTCTTTTTTCCTCTATTGGTTACGTTTTCTCACTTGATCTGTGAACTAAATAGTAGGAAATCAGTGTACTGCAAAATATATACATCATTTGTTAGATTTTGACTTTTATTGGAACAAATATATACAAATATAGACACTTAAAAAAGGTTGAACTTGACAGAATTTGTGTCTTTGTTCAGCTAAATGTGAATCAGTTGCGCTACTTAACATAAACATTAATGTTTATTATTATACATATTTCCAAGCTATATTTTACTTTTAGATTTAATTTGTATAAAGATCTGTCTTCTATGGCTGCCAAGCCATCTGTAAAGGCAGGCAGGGAATGACTCATTGGATTGGCCATATCCATAGCAAGTCATCAATGACTTGCATAGTTTGAAGCATAATGCCAATGTGCGTTTATTCAAAATATTCAAATAGTGCCCCACATAATTTACAACTGTCCTCACTAGGCAGAATAACTTGCTTTGTTGAAGTTAGAAACATACTTCCTCTAATTTACATGGTGCCTCACTGTTTTCTCAGTTACCAATGTTTTCATAAAAAAATATTCTAATGACTTATATACAGCCTTGAAGCATTACATGCACCATAACCACTACAGTATGGGGTGGTGGATAGGGTACCATGTGCCTCCTGGTGTCATCTGTTGGCTCTCTACAGGGATTCTTTGATTTCAGCTATGCCAATCGAATATTGGCATTGAATATAGATCTGTATAAAAGAGCCTGAGAAAGTCTAGTTCAATAATGGCCAAAACTTGGCAAGACAGAGAAGGACAGCTTATACATTTCTGACTGTAAGGAGCAAACAGCTGCGAGAGCTGTAAACTCTCTGATACTGGATTGTCATGTGAAAACATGGTGATGCTAGCAGGCGATGATAAGGGGTTCCTTATCAGTTCTCTGCTAATTGTCATAATGACCATTGAGAATGTTGGTGTAGAAACTGAAGGGTACATTTTTTAACACTTTTGCTTACACGTACCATACAGTTGTAATCAAAATTATTGAACCCTCATTTAAAATCAAGTTTATTGTCAAAATTGACAGACTTCCAGCTGTTTAAAATAGCTTAACACAATGAATGCTTCAAGTGGTTTCCCTCAAATTCAAGTGAAAATGCAACTTATAATGACTTCTCCAGTCCAAAATTATTCATCCCCCTGAATAGAATCCCTCACAATAGCACAAATATTCACTGTAAATGTTGTCTCAATCACACCTGGTGCAACTAATCGAGTGCTTCATTAGTTACACCAGATGTATTTGAGCTGAAAGACTTGAAAAACCTGAACTGGCTAGGAGTTTGTTGAGTGTCATGTTTGACTGCATGATAAAAACATGACTAAGTCAAAAGAATGGTCCAGAAAGTTAAGAGAAGAGATCATTGCCCTTCACAAACAAGGAACAGAATACAAAATAAAGCAAAAGCGCTGAATGTTCCCAGAGACACCAATGGAAGCATATAGTTCACAAGTTCAAAGTTGAAGGAACAGTGGTTACACTACCTGGACGGGGCACAAAAAGTAAGCTATCAATAGCTGCAACCAGATTTCTGAGAAGGCAGCTTGTGAAAAACCCTCAAGGTACTGCAAAAGACCTGCAGCAAGACTTGGTGGCAACAGGCACTGATGTTTAAGTGAGCACAGTAAGGAGTGTACTAAACGTAGAAGATTTCCATGCCATAACTCCATAACACTACTACTGACCCAGAAGCACAAAAGTCTGCTCCAATATGCTCAAAATCATAAATAGAAAGCGCTGCTCTCGCATTAGGACTTCACAATTATACAATGCTTTCCTATGGGGTTTTGGGTGACGCTGGATGTAACACAATCCATCTCTATATGGATTAAGGAACAGCACACACAAAAAAAATACAGTTTTACATTTTACAAGCCTACTTAAAGGGAAACTATAGTGCTAGGAAAACAAAGTGGCCTATTGTGCCCCCTCGCTCCACCCCTTATGTTGCTGAAGGGGTTAAAAAAAACCTTTATCACTTACCTGATTCCAACGACAATGTCCCTTGGTGGTGGATCAGGCTCCGTCCCCACTCATCCTCGGCCAACGGCAGCCGGTTAGGTGGACCTAATGCACATGCGTAGTGAGTGGTGAGCTCGCATTAGGACTTCCCCCATAGTAAAGCATTTCATAATGCTTTCCTATGGAGTTTTGGGCAACGCTGCATGGCCTCATGCATGGCGTGAAGACATTCAGTGTCAGTTAGGCAACCAAAAGTCCCCTAACCACCCGGAAGTCCCTCTAGTGGCTGTCTGGTAGACAGCCACTGGAGGTGGAGTTAACCCTCCAAGGCAATTATTGCAGGTTATCAAAAACTGTAATAATTACCATTGCAGGGTTAAGGGACCTGGGACTTATGTTGCTGAAGGGGTTAAAAAACCCTTTATCACTTACCTGATTCCAACGACAATGTCCCTTGGTGGTGGATCAGGCTCCGTCCCCACTCATCCTCCGCCAACGCCAGCCGGTTAGGTGGACCTAAAGCACATGCGTAGTGAGTGGCGAGCTCGCATTAGGACTTCCCCCCTAGTAAAGCATTTCATAATGCTTTCCTATGGAGTTTTGGGCGACGCTGCATGTCCTCATGCATGGCGTGAAGACATTCAGTGTCAGTTAGGCAACCAAAAGTCCCCTAACCACCCGGAAGTCCCTCTAGTGGCTGTCTGGTAGACAGCCACTGGAGGTGGAGTTAACCCTCCAAGGCAATTATTGCAGGTGATCAAAAACTGTAATAATTACCATTGCAGGGTTAAGGGACCTGGGACACTGCACCCAGACCACTTCAATGAGTGGTCTGGGTGCTTATAGCATCCCTTTAAAGATGAGATAAATGATAACAAGATAAGCTATGAATAGTGGAGATCACATAAAATTATATTTATTCACAAAAACACTGATATTATGGGAATAAACGTCACATATGACAAATAATATATAGTTAAATTATTGAAATATTCTTGAAACATAGGCAGCAAACAAAGACTGAAATATAAATATTCATTTATGTTTAAAGGTCAGTAAACTGTAAATCGATTTGCGGATCAGAAAAAAAAACGGTTTTATATTGTTTGTTTTATAATCAAGATGCATAAAATAAGTAGAACGTTATCTATCACGTTCAGTAATGCATATTATTTATTTTGTTTATTTTATTCCAATTTGATTATAGCCTATCTTGCTCAGACTCGGTTGTAAATTGAATTTTTTATGAATCTAATAAAGTGAAGGATTTAATCTCTTATTAAACTGAGTAAAAGTATCTTTCGAATGAGAAAATCCCGTGCACGCAATTGTTTTGTGAGTAAATGAATGACAACCTAAATGAACATCAGAATATAAAAGTCCTGTGGTCAGTAGCAGTAGGTTAGGAATCATCGTTACAGAAGACAGCTCAATTAGCATGTGACAAGTGAGAGATACATTATGATTAATTGAGAAAATAGAACAAATGTTTTTGCGCACCAATGTTATTAACTGTTTCTGAATCTTATTACCAGGATTTTGTGTTGGTTGCTGCAACTTTCAAAATCCCATTTATAGATTAAATTTAGTATTTCGTTATAAATCTTCTGCGTCATTTTATTTTGCACAGATACAGACCGACCAGACAGTGGCAGAGGAGGCACTTACTCTACCATGTGCCACTAGGCAGGTACCCTCTCTGAAGGGACCACCGCTCAGATCCCCACCTCTTTTAGTACTTTTCGTCTCGCTCCCATCCTAGTTTTATGACCAATAGAAGATTGAATGGGTGACGATAAAATAGTGTGAGAAGGAATGTATATGAAGGCAAATCCCAGGCAAGCTTCTTAAACCCTTAAAGTTAAACTATAGTCCGTGGTGCCATAAGTCACCTTAAAGTATGCCGTAGACACATTGAGCTCAGGGCTTTCATTGGTTGAAGGTAGTCACATATAATATGTAATACTGTATCGTTTTTAACAAGTATCAGCATTAAAAACTGTGATTCCCTTCTGGAAAGAATACTTAACTCTCTAGAGACCTATGTGACTTTCATAAACTGCTGATGCAGTTAACACAAAAAATGAAGCAGGTGTGCTTTGGAAATGTGACTCTTAATGAAGATTGGCATGGCCTAAAGAATGTTGGGAACCACTGCGCTATGCAATATAACCACTATGTCCATAACCACGATTGTGTGGTTATGTTGCCTAAAGTGCCTGATTCCAAACTGTTTAAGACTTGTTTAATATAAACCTGGGCCCTTTTGGATGCCCTGAGATCGACCCTCTATCAGCAGCATTGATAATTAGGAGTAAGCACCAGGGACAGCACCAGATTACCATAGTCTAGTTAATATAACCATAGAGTTTGATAGAGTGGTTGTGTTGCTTAGTCCTTTTATATGAAGGGTTACTATTCCAGTGTAATTAAAACATTTTAACTTTCAATCTTTTTATATTTCAATAAAACAGTATGCACCACTATAATAAAAAACTCTTACAGACGATACATTTAAAATCTAAATTGTGCTTCTAGTATGAAAAAGATTTGCTAAAACCATGAAGACATTAAATAATGTATAGCTGGATAGCTGCAGTGCTTTGCATTAAGTATTCATAGAGTCTTCTTAATCATGAAACCGGCTGTTCACGTTTACATCATGTCTGTTCAAAAACAGGCATTGCCTCAATCATGCATGGCTGTCATCAGAATCATTGCATGATGATGAACACGGAGATCATGGAAACATGGTTTGACATGATGCTTTCTTTTTAAACATCAGCAAGCTATTGACCAACATTTAAATGTCCCTGCTAGGCTAAAATATGTCAATTCTTGTTAATGTTGTTGTTCTTCGTACAGACGTTCAGCATTTTGAACAAAAGATATGAGACAGCAAATGTCCAGAGCTTGCCCTCATTGAGAATCACATTCAGATTGTTTATGCTTCAAAGAAACCAACAAGTGAATGCAGAATATTTTGTGCTATGTTTTCTTTATAAAATCCCAATTATCACACTAGTAATGGGACATTGTCATATTCCCTTTTACCATATACAATGTATAATAGCATCTGATGCAAAAGATCGGTGGTATGATTGATTCTGTCTCTTAACATTCTAAGGTTGATAATTTGAGTACCATTTATTCTGGTAATATCACTAGGATATACATGGAAACCAATGAAAAGCAAAATACACCCACTCATGCAGAATCATTTTCTTATCCAGCTCCTACTAAAATACAATTTGGAACTCACTGCTGTGCTATTCACAACTCCTATTGTTAATGCACGTAGTGGAATGGTTAATATTATAAGACTCATAGGGACGGGGTCATAGCAGTACATGTACTGCTCAAGTAATATCTAATCACTTGTTAAGCAATTCACGGCACTCTCTCTAGAGACATAGTGATGGAGGATGTGGCAAGAACACTCTCCAAGTTCCTGATCTGGCTGTCAGAGTTATAGACGCATGCTGGCTGTTAAAGACCATACATTTAAATCCAATTTGTAGGAGAAGAGATGCTGTGAACTTATAGTAACTAATGTAGAGGTCTCTTCTAGGCTAGTCCTGAAACTAGTGTTCTTAACCATATGGTTGGGTCTATGGACTTTGTGTCTAGGAGTACCAGATCGGTAAAACAAAAAGAAGCAATTAATTCACTTAACCCCTAAAGGACACTACCTGGAAAAGGCCTACTATAAAAAAAACATGTATTTTAGTCCATTCGAAAAAAAGCCATGTTGTCATGATATCGCTAGACTCACTTCTCACTTCTAATACAAATATTTAAAACAAAAAATAAAAGAGTTGTGTGAAAGAACCTGAGAGGTACATCCACCTCTAAGAGTGAATTATGTACATGAATAAGGATTCTATAGGTGGAGTGTTGTCATAGTTTGGTCAGTTATCTCTACATCAATGTAAAGTGGGAGTATATGTCTAGAATTTCTTATATTCCTTCTGGAATAATATATACAGCTACAACACCAGAGCTGTATATTATTGATGTAACAAAAGAGCTGCTTATGTTCTGAATCCAAGTAGCAAGCAGTTGAAAATGTAGGAAGTAATATTCTCCTTAGATGCCCACACTAATGGAATCAGACTCATAACGAGATGGCTTTCCAGCATCTTCATAAATAATATATGCAGAAAGGACTTGCTAGTGAAGTTTGCGGACAACGATGAGAGTTTACTTTAACAGTAAACATCATTTGAAAAGGTGTGTGTCGGCGGCAATCTGGGAGAGGTTTGACAATGATACGGAGAGGCTTTCAATGAAACAAAGAATAAATTGCTGACTCTACTTTAAAATGATCTAGCATACTTAAATGTCTTAGTCAGTAAGAACTGCTGCCAAAATGGAGACGTCAGGTTTTGGCTCCATCCAATATGCCTTTTAATTGAGGTTTGACAGGGTTCATTAGTTAAAGGACATTAAAAAAAAAGTGTATTACGCCAAACCACTTCATCTATCCTAAACTGAGCCACCACATCCTAGGCTTTACCACATACCATCAATACATTTATCACAGCCAATAGATGTCAGTAATGAATAATTTTATGTTAGTTATATTATTCTTACTGGCTCACATATCAATAATCCTTACATGGACCAATACTGTTAGCTTATACACTGCTCAAAAAAATAAAGGGAACACTTAAACAACACAATGTAACTCCAAGTCAATCGCACTTCTGTGAAATCAAACTGTCCACTTAGGAAGCAACACTGAGTGACAATCAATTTCACATGCTGTTGTGCAAATGGGATAGACAACAGGTGGAAATTATAGGCAATTAGCAAGACACCCCCAATAAAGGAGTGGTTCTGCAGGTGGTGACCACAGACCACTTCTCAGTTCCTATGCTTCCTGGCTGATGTTTTGGTCACTTTTGAATGCTGGCAGTGCTTTCACTCTAGTGGTAGCATGAGACGGAGTCTACAACCCAGACAAGTGGCTCAGGTAGTGCATCTCATCCAGGATGGCACATCAATGCGAGCTGTGGCAAGAAGGTTTGCTGTGTCTGTCAGCGTAGTGTCCAGAGCATGGAGGCGCTATACCAGGAGACAGGCCAGTACATCAGGAGACGTGGAGGAGGCCGTAGGAGGGCAACAACCCAGCAGCAGGACCGCTACCTCTGCCTTTGTGCAAGGAGGAACAGGGGAGCACTGCAAGAGCCCTGCAAAATGACCTCCAGCAGGCCACAAATGTGCATGTGTCTGCTCAAACGGTCAGAAACAGACTCCATGAGGGTGGTATGAGGGCCCGACGTCCACAGGTGGGGGTTGTGCTTACAGCCCAACACTGAGCAGGACGTTTGGCATTTGCCAGAGAACACCAAGATTGGCAAATTCGCCACTGGCGCCCTGTGCTCTTCACAGATGAAAGCAGGTTCACACTGAGCACATGTGACAGACGTGACAGAGTCTGGAGACGCCGTGGAGAACGTTCTGCTGCCTGCAACATCCTCCAGCATGACCGGTTTGGCAGTGGGTCAGTAATTATGTGGGGTGGCATTTCTTTGGGGGACCGCACAGCCCTCCATGTGCTCACCAGAGGTAGCCTGACTGCCATTAGGTACCGAGATGAGATCCTCAGACCCCTTGTGAGACCATATGCTGGTGCGGTTGGCCCTGGGTTCCTCCTAATGCAAGACAATGCATTGGGAGTGGCTGGAGTGTGTCAGCAGTTCCTGCAAGAAGAAGGCATTGTTGCTATGGACTGGCCCGCACGTTCCCCAGACCTGAATCCAATTGAGTGCATCTGGGATATCATGTCTCGCTCCATCCACCAATGTCACATTGCACCACAGAATGTCCAGGAGTTGGCAGATGCTTTAGTCCAGGTCTGGGAGGAGATCCCTCAGGAGACCATCCACCACCTCATCAGGAGCATGCACAAGAGTTCACAGGCACGTGGCGGCCACACACACTACACACTGCCTCATTTTGACTTGTTTTAAGCACATTACATCAAAGTTGGATCAGCCTGTAGTGTGTTTTTCCACTTTAATTTTGAGTGTGACTCCAAATCCAGACCTCCATGGGTTGAAAATTTAGATTTCCATTTTTTAAATTTTTGTGTGATTTTGTTGTCAGCACATTCTACTATGTAAAGAACAAAGTATGTCAGAAGAATATTTAATTCATTCAGATCAAGGATGTGTTATTTTTGTGTTCCCTTTATTTTTTTGAGCAGTGTACTTACTCCTGGATATCAGCATTCACCCCAGTAATTGCATGGCAAGGCAGACTGTAAAATATTTTCCCCTCGCAAACATTCCAGTTTTGATTAGTTAAAGACTAACATTCTTTAGGACTCACGTCCATTGATTGACAAGATTTACAGGAGCTCAGAATGTTTGTTGTGCACACAAAATAAAATGCAAAGTACCGATTACATCAGTGTTCCCCAGTGTTTCCCCGTTTTATTTCAATGGGAATACTGACAAAACCTGGACTGTTGGTGGTTCATGAGGACTAGTTTGGGGAACACTGGATTACATCACTAGTTCTTAGCCTTGTCTTTTGATGGGGTCCCAGGTTATGTACAAAGTTTTATTCAACAAACGATTGTTTAACTGAACATCAGTGTCATATTCTTGAATTGTGATATGTAATAAGACAAATCTTGCAAAACCTCTTCAATAGGCTATTGCCAGTACCAAACCGGTCTCGGTTAGACTGGGAAAAGCATTGGCTTCCATCGATGGCATGTTATTCTCTGCTAGACTTCCAGTTTGACACTCATGTTTTGTTTGGTGTTTTTTTATTTGCATTGCATTTTTATATAGCTATTTTTTTATTTTATTTTTTATAATCCTTTATTTTTCAGTGCAAAGCATGAACCATAGTTCAATCAATAGTAGTTAGGTAGAGGGGTAACAAGGCATGGGGTGTGGAACATTGGTAATCTGCACAATTTTTATATATGTAAATAACATGTAAACTGTCACAGGTGGCGGTACGGAGACTAGGACCCCTGTGTGCCTGATGATGATCGGAGTAAACCTCGTGGAAGTGAACAATCAGGGCCTGATGCAGCGTAACCACACGCCCCCCGCTGTTGAGCACCAGGATTTGTGCGGCCCTGATGCAGCTTCGGCGGATCCCAGGAACTAGGGGAAAATATTCAGACCTCCCAGGATGTGGATAGCGAGGCTCTGCAGCAGATATGTATCCAGTACTAGAAACAAGGCAAGACTAGAATAGGCACCAAACAAGAAAACAAGACAAAACTAGGAGAACGCAGAACCGGAGCAGGACAGAAAGCAGAACCCAGAACATGCACACAAGACATGAGGGAAACATGAACAGGGCAGGACAGGATTGTACATGAACTGGGAATACAAGACAAAATAAAACAAGAGAAGAAATACAAGGCAAAATAAGAGGAGACATAACTAAGTACTATATATGTAAAACATTGGAGATTTAGACATACATAAATGGCCAAAATGTATGCAGCCCACCACTGCGCCAAAGTACTCCAATTACGGCGGGTCCTAGACTGCCTAGATATGCATGACTAAATAAACAATAATCCAGAAGCCAGAGACAGAAATGATCCGCAGCAGGAACAGGATGTGACATAAACATAGGCCTAGGTGCATCTGTAGCTTACATAGCTTGTGGTGGTTGTTTGGGTAGGTAGTGTGCTCACAGGGATCCTAGGGGCTGATCCTAGGGGCTTGAGTGTCCAGTCGCACCTCAGGCCCTGTTTGCTCGAGTGGTTGAGTGAAGTTAGTGAAGCGCGGGGTTTCCGGTTTAGGTGGTATGGACCTCTGTAGCATGGCCCTGATGTCCCTGCCGTCTGCTGCGGTATGCGGTTTCTGTGAATGGCAGCCCATAGCTAGAATGTGGGCTGATGGCATGGTCGTTGTGGGGATAGGTTCGTCTCCAAGTCTCTTAGCCGCGGTGCCGCCAAAAAGTGCCTCCAGGCCAGGGAGTGTCAGCATGGGGTAGGCCCCAGTTTTTTTACCTCCGTTAAGTCTGGTTGGGTGCCAGAAAGAATCACATATATCACCTCCATGAGTCTTGAGAAGTCCAGTTGGCAACTTTGGAGGGCTAGATGGGCTGTCTGTAGCGAGATATTCGGTGGCTTTTATAGTTTTGTTGAAGAGCTCCTAGGAATGGCGTCCGTTCAGGTTGATGGTCAAGCTCCGCCCCCACTATTTTTAATCCTTTTTATGGAGTGCTTTTGGTTATAAAAACAGAATTTACTATAGCTAGCTGTTCAGGAATATGTAAAAACACAAACATATATATATGAATAGGTACATTTTTTAATTTATTTAAATATATTTGTTCAGGTCATTGGTTCTGCTGCTTTTTTTGTATGCTTTTTGGTAGGTACCAACTAATGCAAACATATAATTAAGAGCACAGGTAGGAAGGTAGGCAATTCATTTTGGGTGCATTCATTTCTAGAGAAAGAGGGTGTTCACCCCCACCCAGATATTTTAATAGGGGTTATGAGTTATGTGGCAAACCTAGCCACTTCTGGACTGCAATATAGAAGGTTGTCTGTAGGCTGTATTGTGTGCTGTGTATGTTATGCTGTATGTATACTGTATTATGGTGGTTCGCATGCTGGCAGCCGTAAGCTACCAGCATGCAGAACACTTCGTTCGACGAACAGCGACTATCCGGGCTGTTCGGCAAACGAATCCGGGCTCCCCTGATAGACCACACCCTTAGAAGCGTGTGGCACTTGTTAACCGATTGCAACAATGTTGCAATCGGTAATTAGAGGCTCTCCTAGGTGGCCGTCGTTCGACTACCGACCATGCGGCGGTCGGCCATCTTGGATTCGCCATTCTTCAGCGGTGTTTTGTCGTCGAGCGCCTGGAACTGAAAACGGCTACTTGACGACACGAACACCGCTGCCCTTCCAGGCCGTTCGGGAGTCCGGCGTTCGGTAGGAACGTTCCCCTAAATACAATCGACAGATTGAGGGGAACTTCCATATATAACTTTATTTGGTGCGGCGTTCGGTTGTTTCAGCTGGGAGCTGAGCGGTATTCTCTCAAAAGATGCGCTCAGATCCCAGCTATCTAACGAACGTTCGGCCCGGTCAAAATACTGAATAAAACGTAAAAACTGTATTTTAATGTAGATTGTCGGTTTTGCTGCACGAGGGGATAATCTACTTAATCATCCATTTTAGTGGGAGTATCCCTCTCGTGCAGCAGGGTCTGCTGGGAGAATTATACTGCATGCTGGGATAAAACCCCTGGAACCTCTGTAAGAAAACCCCTTGCATGGGGAACTGTATAAATATGCAGCTGGTGAATAAAGCCAGTTAGTTGACTCCCAAACTGTGTTTCGTCCGGTTATTGGGAGGATTGGGAATATTGCCTTACTTTCTAACCTGACTGTGGATTACCTGTGATACCAGTGGATATCGTGGACTATACTACTGCATTCCGTTACAAGTTATTTCTTCTTAGAGGGGTTTGTATCCTACTGGCCAACTCTGTATGTTTGAAATTATCTGTTTATATTAAAGTTTATGCTTAAAAGCATTTCTATCACTTTGCAGATTTTGCTCTTAATTCTTTTTGTTGCTCTATTTCTCTTTGGTTTTATTTTTTTCAATTCACCTCTGTGTTTTAATTATACATGAGAAGATGTAGGAACTACGTTTTCTCATGAGGAGTGTGATCTTTGCTTAATCTCCGATCATTGCCAAAAATTGCCAAGGTCTACTTTAGCTGATTTACTCACAACCCATTAGTCAATAGTAATGGGGAAGTGCACTCTTTAAAAGTTTACTTCAATCCTTATTAAAAATATATATATTTCCAATTAAAGTGCCCTATTGAGAATTACTCATTACCCCCCCAAAAAAAAAACAATGCAGCCTGAAATCCAGCGCCAAGCAATGCACCTGGTGCTTCTCCCCGCCACTTGTCTGGCATTAAAGGCTCAAAGAGAAGCATTTGATTAATTGATTCTCACTGGCTCTAAGCACATGCGCAAAAAAATAAAAAAAATAAAAAAAATCTACAAAACAGAGGGAGGCGGGGAGGGAAAGCAAGTTTTCCCTTTAGGAGTTCAGCCTGCAAGGGGAAAATCTGACAATGTCTGTCGCCAGACAGGCATATTCTTTTTGCACAGACTAAGCATAAGTCACATATGCTGGGAGTGTAACTAGCACCCGGCACGCAAGTGTAAATAGTTCTGAATGCGCGCTCCAATGGGTTGACATGGAAAGAGCGCAATTCAAAGACATGTCCTTAATTGATTACCTATGGACACCTAAGAAATTCAGAATCAAACGCGCTGACCTATTCCCAACCACACATATCACAATATCTCTATGGGACACCTTCATGGATGCAATAGGCCACAAACACACAGTACATGCCAAATCACCAATCACAGTCCTTAGAGCAATTGTACCAGAAATTCCCCTCAAAGATTGGACTGAGGCAGGGATAACAACAATATCAAAATTCCTGTTCTTAGTATAGAGCCTGTCACGAATCCTATTATCTATATCAATTAGGTAGTCAAAAAGGTCCTCTAATGCTATAGGAAGCTCCTTAGCTGCTACCTCATCCAATATAGTGTCTGATAAACCTTCCATGAAGGCAGTCGTTAACCCATTGTTGGTCCAATCTACCTGTGAAGCAAGGGTACGAAACTGAATAGCATAGTCAGCCACAGACCTAGAACCCTGTTTAATTCTCATTAATGCTCTTGCAGCATTTTTTTACCTTTTCGTTGTGTCAAAAGTTCTACGAAAAGCCGTAAGAAAACTGTTGAAATCATCAGTAAGAGACAGCGTAAACTAGGACTAGCCGGAGTCTGGTACACAGTAAACAGCAAGCCGGCCAACCACACATATCACAATATCTCTATGGGACACTTTCATGGATGCAATAGGCCACAAACACACAGTACATGCCAAATCACCAATCACAGTCCTTAAAGCAATTGTAACAGAAATTCCCCTCAAAGATTGGACTGAGGCAGGGATAACAACAATATCACAATTACTAGACACCAAAGGTATAATCCCATTCCCAGTCTTGCAATCGCAATGGCAAGTCTCAAACCGAGCAATTTTCTCCTACTTACAAATAAAAAGTGCTCTACAGGCACACGCGTCTCCACCACAAAAATCTAAAGACCCAGCTAGAACCGCCTCATACTTAATTTTAGATAGATGCTGGGCATCACTGTAACAAGATTATACCCCAACACGCAGGATCCAGCTAAAAGAAGACAACAGAAGACACACAGAGGGAAGATACGTCTACCGGTCCTTAGAGTGGCCGGACTCGACGTATATAGGAGAAGTACAGAGTCAGGAACAATCCGAGGTCAAGGGCACTAAGAGACTAGGACTAGCCGGGGTCTGGTATGACAGGGACCAATGGGAGACCTTTTCTAATTAGGCTCCCACTGTCCCTTTAAGAGCGCGCCCGAGACTCTTCTCGGTCACTGCCCGCCCTCCATTTCTAGCGGTCGGATGAGCCGCGCGCGGCTCGTGCAGCAGCTGAGCCACGCGCGGCTTGAATAGAGGACCCCGGCCAGCACCCGGAAGGGAAGATACGTCTACCGGTCCTTAGAGTGGCTGGACTCGACGTATATAGGAGAAGTACAGAGTCAGGAACGATCCGAGGTCAAGGGCACTAAGAGACTAGGACTAGCCGGGGTCTGGTACACAGTAAACAGCAAGCCGGCAAACAGAACAGATAAGGATAAAGAGTAAACAAAGTCAGAATACAAAGCCAAGGTAAAAACGGAGAAACACAACTGAACACCACAAGCGCTAAAGGGAACTGTAGCAGGGTAAGGAACAAAGGGAAAGAGGTAAGTATAAATAGCCAAACATCTATTATGATTGGTCCCTGTCATATCCACACCCCCAAAAGGTAATTGTATGGGGAGTGTGGCATGACAGGGACCAATGGGAGACCTTTTCTAATTAGGCTCCCACTGTTCCTTTAAGAGCGCGCCCGAGACTCGTGGCGCGCTCTTAGTGTCAGGCGGGACACGTGACCGCTTCTCGCGGTCACTGCCCGCTCTCCATTTCTAGCCGTCAGCTGAGCCGCGCGCGGCTTGAATAGAGGACCCCGGCCGGCACCCGGAAGGGTAAGTACCGCTACAGTACCCCCCCCTGAGGACACGCCCTCAGGGCGGGGAGGGCCAGGCCTGGCAGGAAAACGAGAATGGAAGGAACGCACCAGGCGAGGAGCGTGAACAGCATCAGCGGAAATCCAACTTTGCTCCTCAGGCCCATAGCCCTTCCAATGTACAAGGTATTGAAGTCGACCCCTAAGGAAACGAGAGTCAAGAACGGCGGATACTTCAAATTCCTCATGACCCTCCACAGAGACAGGAGGGGGAGGAGGAGTATGCCGTGTATAGCGGTTGCGTATGTAAGGCTTCAACAGGGAAGTATGAAAGACATTAGGAATACGCAGATTCTTAGGAAGACTCAAGGCATACGAGACAGGATTAACCTTATGCAAAATATGATAAGGGCCAATAAAGCGGGGAGACAATTTCATTGTAGGCACCCGGAGACGAATATTTCGCGTGGAAAGCAAAACCCTGTCCCCCACGACATAAGAAGGAGCCGCCCTGCGATGCTTGTCAGCCTGCAACTTCTGGCGAGCAGCGGAATCCACCAAAGAACACTGAACCTGCTCCCAAGTATTACGTAAACCAGCTAAATGCTCATCCAGAACTGGCATCCCCTGTGAGGAGAAAGCAGCCGGAAGAACAACGGGATGCTGGCCATAAACAACGTAAAAAGGACTTTTGCCGGAAGAATCATGAGTAGCGTTACTACGAGCAAATTCAGCCCAAGGAAGGAGGTCAGACCAATTATTCTGATGGTGGGACACGAAACAACGAAGGTATTGCTCCAGAGATTGATTGGCACGTTCAGCAGCTCCATTAGATTGGGGGTGGTATGCGGAAGAAAATGAGAGTGTAATACCCATTTCTGAACAAAAGGCTTTCCAAAACCTGGAAATAAACTGGCTACCCCTATCAGACACAATAGATATGGGAATGACATGCAACCGAAATACCTCTCTAGCAAAGATAAGTGCCAGTTCCCTAGACGTGGGCAGTTTGCGAAGAGACACAAAGTGGGCCATCTTGGAAAACCGATCAACAATCATTAGGATAACAGTGTTACCATTCGAAGGAGGTAATTCCACAATAAAATCCATGGACAGGTTAGACCAAGGCCTCTCGGGAACAGGTAACGGATGCAACAGCCCACAAGAAACCCTACGAGAAGATTTCATACAGGCACAAGTGGTACAGGCACCTATATAGTCGGTGACATCCTTGCGCAAGGAATCCCACCAGAAATACCGAGAAATAGCCAACACCGTTTTGGAAATACCAGGATGTCCAGCAGTCTTAGAATCATGATATAACGACAGAATATCCCGTCTCTCGGGAACATCCATGAATAGTTTATCAGTAAGCCTCTCGCTAGGAGCCATGCTTTGTTTCGCTTGTATGGCCTGCAAGAGGGACGAGGAAATAGACAAAATAGTACTAGCTATTGTCCTTTCTGGGGGAATGACGGGAGTAACATCAATCTCCTGTTTGTCAGTAGTTTCGAACTGTCTGGACAGAGCGTCCGCTTTAGTGTTGCGATCACCCGGCCTATAGGTGATAATATAATTGAAGTGGGACAAAAACAGTGACCACCTAGCCTGCCTAGAAGACAATCTTTTAGCCTCACTAAGGTAGGATAGGTTCTTGTGATCCATAAATATGAGAATAGGATCCTTGGTTCCTTCTAGCAAATGCCTCCATTCTTTAAGTGCTAAAATCATAGCAAGGAGTTCGCGATTACCCACATCATAATTCTTTTCCGCTTTGGACATTTGTTTGGAAAAGAAGCCACAAGGATGCAATGGCTTTTCAGGCGACTCTCTTTGGGATAAGACAGCACCTACCCCGATATCGGAAGCATCAACCTCAAGAATATAGGGCAGTGAGGGGACAGGATGCTGTAAGATAGGTGCAGAGGCAAACGTAGTTTTCAGAAATTCAAAAGCCTGAAGTGCCTTGGAAGACCAGACACGAGTATTGCCTTCCTTTTTTGTCATACGGGTAATATGTGCTACAATAGACGAAAAACTTTTGATAAAACGTCTATAATAATTAGAGAAACCAAGAAAACGCTGAATGGCTTTCAGACCTTGTGGTAGAGGCCATTCTATGACAGCAGCAAGCTTCTGGGGATCCATACGAAAACCTTTAGCAGAAATCAAATACCCCCAAAACTGGACTTCGGATTGGTCAAATAGACATTTTTCCAGTTTACAATAAAGACCATTAGCAAGAAGGGTCTTCAGAACTGTCGTAACATGTCTGTGATGTGTGTGTAAGTCTGTAGAATATATTAATATGTAATCCAAGTACACAATTACAAATGTGTGAATAAAGTCTCTTAAGACGTCATTAATAAATTCTTGAAATACTGCTGGGGCATTGCAAAGCCCAAATGGCATAACAGTATACTCATAATGGCCTGATCTAGTGTTGAATGTTGTCTTCCATTCGTGTTCTTTCTTGATACGTATTAAATTATATGCACCTCTAAGATCCAGTTTGGTGAATACCGTAGCATGTTTGAGCCTGTCAAACAATTCCGTGATTAATGGTATAGGGTATGCATTTTTGATGGTGATTTTATTTAGACCTCTATAATCGATACACGGTCTTAAATCACCTTCTTTCTTCGATACAAAGAAGAACCCCGCTCCAGACGGAGAAGAGGATCTCCTAATAAATCCCTTGTCTAGTGATTCCTTAATATATTCCTCCATGACACGGTTTTCTTGAACCGATAAAGGGTACACCCTGCCCTTTGGAGGTATAGTGCCAGGCAATAAGTCAATAGCACAATCATAGGGTCTGTGAGGCGGTAATTTGTCAACCTCCCTTTTATCGAAGACAGTCTTTAGAAATAAGTACTGAGAGGGTATAGCCGTAGACAAAGGAGGAGTGGTAGGAACCTTAATGGAATCCAAAGGTGTGACTTTAATAGTACAAGAATCGTGGCAGGCTTCACTCCATGATTTTATTTGCCCTGTTTCCCAGTCAAAAATGGGATTGTGAGCACGTAACCATGGGTACCCTAACACTAAGTGTGAAGAGGGAGAGGTGATGACCTGGAACCGAATGGTTTCATAGTGTAAAACCCCTGTGTACATGTGTAACGGTACAGTCTCATGAGTAACAACTGGAGAACTTAATGGTCTACCATCTATGGCCTCAACGGCCAAGGGTATCTCCTTCTCTCTGATGGGAATGTTGTTTTTCTTCACAAAACCAGTCTATAAAGTCTGAAAAGAGTCTATAGAGTCTATAAAATTTTCAGCTGCCCCGGAGTCATCCAGAGCGTATATGTGTTCAGCTATACAAATCTCTCCCATATGTAAAGAAACAGGGAGAAGCAAATGGTTAGGAGGCAATTTAGGATACTTAGATATCACACCCAAGGCCAGTCCCCTATAAGGTCTTAGGTGCGAGAGTTTCCGGAAGCAAAGGACATTCCTTTACCATATGGTCTCTCCTACCACAGTATAGGCAGAGTCCGTCCCTTCTCCTATGTAATTTCTCAGTATCAGAGAGTTTGGCAACCCCTAATTGCATAGGTTCCTCATCAGATACTTTAACACTCTCCGGTATATTAACTCTGGGGTTAATAGGTGTAACAAAACATCTATTCCTGTTCTTAGTATAGAGCCTGTCACGAATCCTATTATCTATATCAATTAGGTAGTCAAAAAGGTCCTCTAATGCAATAGGAAGCTCCTTAGCTGCTACCTCATCCAATATAGTGTCTGATAAACCTTCCATGAAGGCAGTCGTTAACCCATTGTTGGTCCAATCTACCTGTGAAGCAAGGGTACGAAACTGAATAGCATAGTCAGCCACAGACCTAGAACCCTGTTTAATTCTCATTAATGCTCTTGCAGCATTTTTTTACCTTTTCGTTGTGTCAAAAGTTCTAAGAAAACTGTTGAAATCATCACTAAGAGACAGCGTAAACTAGGACTAGCCGGGGTCTGGTACACAGTAAACAGCAAGCCGGCCAACCACACATATCACAATATCTCTATGGGACACTTTCATGGATGCAATAGGCCACAAACACACAGTACATGCCGAATCACCAATCACAGTCCTTAAAGCAATTGTAACAGAAATTCCCCTCAAAGATTGGACTGAGGCAGGGATAACAACAATATCACAATTACTAGACACCAAAGGTATAATCCCATTCCCAGTCTTGCAATCGCAATGGCAAGTCTCAAACCGAGCAATTTTCTCCTACTTACAAATAAAAAGTGCTCTACAGGCACACGCGTCTCCACCACAAAAATCTAAAGACCCAGCTAGAACCGCCTCATACTTAATTTTAGATAGATGCTGGGCATCACTGTAACGAGATTATACCCCAACACGCAGGATCCAGCTAAAAGAAGACAACAGAAGACAACACAGAGGAAAGATACGTCTACCGGTCCTTAGAGTGCCCGGACTCGACGTATATAGGAGAAGTACAGAGTCAGGAACAATCCGAGGTCAAGGGCACTAAGAGACTAGGACTAGCCGGGGTCTGGTATGACAGGGACCAATGGGAGACCTTTTCTAATTAGGCTCCCAATGTCCCTTTAAGAGCGCGCCCGAGACCCGCGGCTTCTCGCGGTCACTGCCCGCCCTCCATTTCTAGCGGTCGGATGAGCCACGCGCGGCTCGTGCAGCAGCTGAGCCACGCGCGGCTTGAATAGAGGACCCCGGCCAGCACCCGGAAGGGTAAGTACCGCTACAATCACCCAACAAACCCAAATCACTCACATCATGCTATAAGGCATGGCAAGAACTCTCAGCATCTAAGACACACACATATAAAACTCAGTGGGAGACAGACTGCGAAGTGACACTAACAGACGACAACTGGTTACGGGCTCTCAACGGCCTGTCCAAATGGACGAAATGTTACATGCACATCGAAGCCCACAAAAAGCTCCTATACCGCTGGTACATGACCCCACAGAGACTCCACCGCATATATCCCAATACGCCCCAAACTTGCTGGAGGTGTAACACATCTACGGGTACGCTGGAACACCTGTGGTGGTCATGCAACAACATCCAACCCCTTTGGCCAGCGGTAACCGAAACACTGGAGCAATTGGGAATACCCACATTCCCACTAACAAAAACCACATGCCTCTTGTTGCTACTCCCAGATTGCCTAACCTTCGGGCAAAATAGCAGCAAATAGCAGCCCTTACTATATTAGCTGCGAGAAACATGATAGCTCTGCTTTGGAAATCTCAGACCTGCCCTTCCCTAGCTCAACTCCAAACCAAACTCACACAGTACAAAATATACGAAAGAATGGCGATTCTATCTCCACAAAAGAAACTCGAATTTGAAATGAGCTGGGGGGACTGGGAGGGAGAGGTGGACGAGATAACAGGTCAGACTTGATTAACTAATGTACTGATGACAAAAGGACAGGCATAAGAAACCACCCCGTTACGAATATACCGAAGACCCAGGTTCAGACACTAGCAAACCCCACAAGTAAAACTGGCACACTCCACCCCCCCTCTTGCCCTACTCCCCCCTTCCCCATTCCATACCAAGTTAAATCCGTATATGGGGAACCACCCAACAACTCGCCCACTTGGTCCCCGAGACTGAGACAAACCAATGTACACCACTAACTCACATACTCAGGGGTAAACTACTCTGAGAATAATAACAAGGTGATGCACTACATTAATAAGTGGCGGCCAATAACGCACTACCACCACGCCAGAAAACCACTTATGGTAAACAAGAGTACATCTCACTTCAGCATTTACCTAGCCGTTCATAGCACGAGACAAAAAGCAATCGCACAACCGTGCTCAAAAGAATATATGCTGTACAGACGTGTAAATATTGCTATACCAAGCGAATACATGTAACAAAATGTCCTTTGTTCTACCAACTGTTAACCATTGTGAACAATACAGACTGATGTGTACCCCCATTAACCTCCCCTTTTTCCTTCTGTATCCCCTTCTTACATTGGAAAACCATAAAATACGAATAAAAAAAAAAATAATAATAATATCAGGAAGTATTACTTTACTAAGCGGGCAGTGGATGCATGGAATAGTCTTCAAGCTGAAGTGGTTGAGGTTAACACAGTGAAGAAGTTTAAGTATGGGTGGGATAGGCATAGGGCTATCCTAACTATAAGATAAGGCCAGGGACTAATGAAAGTATTTAGAAAATTGGGCAGACTAGATGGGCCGAATGGTTCTTATCTGCCGTCACATTCTATGTTTCTATGTTCACCTGGCATAGCAAACCGTAAACCAAAATAGCTAAACATTACCTAACTATTTTGACCTTAGATATGCAACCCCCACGGTGAATTCTTGAAAAGTCAAGGTTTACAGTTGTATTTACTTTATGATTAAGTCTAATTTCAAACTTCATGCCAGAATAATCAAACTGAGAAAAAGAAAGCTGATTTGGATAAATTCCACATCAGCTATTTTGGTCCAAAGTTTGAATCGGGACCATAGAAAACTACATGTGGGCTTTTATAAATATATCGGTATTGACGTGTTTTTATATTTTAGAGTACTGCACAAATATGGTTTACTGTTATGTATTTCCAGTGTTTAGGGGTACGGATTAATTTTCAGCAAGAGGCATTTTTTACTTTACTGAAGTTGTCATATCAGACTCTGCACAAATTATAAACATCTGGATGCTTTTCTGGAAAACTAAAATATTCAAGGGTATAATAGTTGATATGTGTGGCAACAGCTGGTTGATGCAAGGAGAAATCTTTCTGCCATTTAGATTTTTCCCCATTTTGTGGCACAACTGGGATTACTTTATTTTACAGCTTTTTGGTCTTCTTTTGCACCAGCAACAGTGACAGAGATAAGTTGGGTTTTTCCCAACATATATTACTGTGTAATATATGTTCCTGTAGTGTCTGTGCTGCCCTCTTTTTACATGCCATTGGCTGCATAGTTTGCCAGTCACAAATAGAATTAAACAAAACATGGAAGTGATTTTGCCAACAGGTTTAATAAATGGAAATATGCTTTGAAGTCAGAAGAAGGGCTCTTTGAACATAGAAGACACCATTTGATTTCCCCCAGTTGATTGGCTATTTGTATAGCTGGCTAATGACAATGCAACCACCAGGAGGAGGCTGCAGAAGCATATGAATGTATCTGGCAAATGCCCAATTTATTTTCACGTCAGTCAAGGGTTTTGTACATTATTTTGTTTGTGGTTACTTTATTTGTTTTTAAGATGTGTGGCGTATATACATTTATTTTATAAGCTTTGGTGACTGTGCTGGATTTACTAAGGCTTTATTACTTTTAAAGAATAATGGAATAATTCCCAACCTTCCCTAATACATATTTCTTACGAATAAAGTGGTAAGCCAATTAGTACTTTTTTTTTTACATATTACAGGTGACAGACAAGACAGTAGCAGTGACAGTACTGTTAGTGGCCCAGGTCTTGTGGACATTGTTATTTGGTATTTGTATCAGTCTCCACAATACTCAACTATTTGAGCTAATATTTCTGGATGGAGAACCCACTTCTTTGGGTCAAACTACTGAGGAAGTACACTCTTGGAAAGTAAATCATAAAAAGGATCTTCGAAATCTTCTTCATAAAAGTAGAGGTGTCTCTTGAATGGATGTGAGCATGATAGACCTGTCGGAGAATTGGAGAAGCCTGGAAAATAGATCAGATAGATTGTTCTAAACTTTAGGACACCAAGTCACTTTAAACCTATAGAGAACCTTTCTGTACCCTGAAAAGCTGAAAAACACGCCTCGTGAGGGGGTCAGAAGTTTTGAATGTATTTGTTATTTTTCCTCCTGGTGGAATGGACGTGACTTCAAGCATCCATGGTTCTTGTGGACTTTCACAATCACATGAAAGAAAGTTATTCGCATCCTCATCGGGATAACACTGTCATTCGTAATGAACTTTGCTACTTGAGTTACTCTCATTGACTTCAAAGTACTTCAAAACCTCTTGGGCCTATTTTTTGTTTTTACTCATGAGCCCGCTGTTGTTTTTTTAAAAAAAAACCTTAGCACAGGCTATTTTGGATACACTTCATCGCTTTATGTGGAGTGGTGTGATCACTAGCTTTATTAAAATATTGCTTTTTCCCCTCTGCTTCATCTTTCATTTTTATATTATATTGTGTTTTGGATTAACTGTCACATGTGTAATAGGGTGATTGGCCATGGGTCTGGATGTCTGCTGAGAAACACCTGTTATGTCAACTTTATTACTAAAGAAGCAGTTTATTCATTCTCATTTTCTTTACTATCTCGCTATTCGTATTCTTCTTTAGAAATGCAGTTCTCAGTTTAAAAAAAAAAGAGGCTCTTCACTACTGTATCAAGCATATTGTCATAATCTTGAGCAGGTCAGATAGGAGACTTATGCCATGGTTGACTTCAGGTACTTTATTGGTGATTTTAGACATATTATGAAACTTGAGGGAAAACAGAATTTAGGTAATATGCTACAAAACAGGATACTTGCCACAGAACAGGTTACTTGCAAATAATAACGAATATCTGTAATTTCCAGGTAGGCTGGTAACAGTGGAAGGCTGGTATGAAGTATACGTAAGGGTGGAGCAGGTTATTGTTAGGAGCAAGTTTGAAGGTAAGTCTGGAGCAAGTTGGTATAGAGCAGGTTTAAAGGTAAGTCTGAAGCAGGTTCACGGGAGCCAGGATATGAAGTGATTCAGGTAAATCACCAACCTTAATGTAAAGGCCCTGAGGATAGTTGGGTGTAGCCTTTTGTAGCTGAAGTAATTAGTCCTAGGCAGGGGAGGACTGAGGTGACTAGTGGTTAGGGAGGCCACTAGTGGTGGAGAGCTGTAACTTCTTTAAAAGGAACATAAATAAATGAAGATAAAACATAGTTGTCAGGATACGATCCTGACACATATGTCAAAAGTTTAAATGTTGTAGGAAGGGTTAGTACATATAATTGTTTAAAAAAAATAAGTCAGCCTCCTAACATCCATCACTCATAATCCTGAAATAGCAGATGGACTTGCGTCTGGAAGATATGTTTGGGCTAGGCAGAACAAATTGGACTTATCTGAGTTACAGTCACAGGTAAGCACATCATTTGAGAGGCTATGTCCCTCTAGAGAACGTCTTCAAAGGGGGATAACGATTCTATACTCCCTGCTACTTACGTCTACGTAACGCACACAACTAAAATATATGGCTCGATGGGAACAGACCGTTGGCCGCACATTACCTGACCCACAATGGGAAAAAAATACACATTTTGGCGCACTAAAGCATGATCAGCACGGAAGTGCAAGAGCTCAACTATAAACTGATTGTTAGCTGGTATAGGACACCAGCCTGTCTTCACTGTATGACTAGTGATCTTCCTGATACTTGCTGGAGTTGCGAGACCGAGGTAGGGACGGACCTACACATCTGGTGGATATGCACCAAAATTGTGCCTTTCTGGCAACAAATACACGCCAAGATTATTGAAATAGATCAAAAAGTATAAAACCTATATCAATAAAAAGTGACCGTTGTGTATTAATAAGGCTCGATTGACAGATGAAGTCAGCACAATAGAGAAACATATAGGCCAAATATGTCTAAACCAATATATATATATATATATATATATATTGTGACAAACTTACTTCCCTGTGTGTGTTTGTGCAGGATCTTTTGGCAACTACACAGCCCTCTAGGGTAAGGAAGCCAGGCTAAGACAAAGTCTAGTTTCAAAGGCCTCTGGCCTGTTTATTTTCTGTTGGTAAGAAGTAACAGGATACAACAGGATACACCAAGCAGCAAAACCTTCTTTCTCCTCAAAACACTTTCCTCACTCCACCCTGCTTTAACTGCAGTTATATAACTGCTCACAGCCCCTACAGGTGAGGCTAATGACCTCATTAGGCAGTGAGCCAGAACGCCTTAGAAAACCTGGGCTGGACTCATGCACAGCCACTCTGACAGTGGGTGGAGAATCGGCCCACCCTGCTCTTCCAAATACTCCACCCCAGGGACCCAAATAACAACAGAGAAAAAAAAAACTACATTTAACCTTACCTTTCCATAGGGCTGCATGTGCTTAACCACATGTCAGGATAGTGGCTGCGCAAAAGTCTGGGTGCCAGATATACACCCTTGACCACCATCCCCAACACTCTGTCACAATATATATATATATATATATATATATAATGAAAAAATAATTTAAAATGTGTAAATGGGAACAAGTCATCATAAGAAAATCATCATATAAAACAATCTGTAAAAGCTAAAATATCTAAATCTGTGTTGAGACCAGAGGGCACAGAGGATTTCATATTTATATATCCATTCTGTCTCCTTCATGGCCAACATTTATTCCATATCACCACTTCTCCAGTGTAGGGTAATTATATCTATTCCAATGCACATGAAATTATTCAAATTAAAATCTTTACACAAAATGCAATGTCTAGGGACACTATGTTTCAAACTTTTTTATTGATACCATTAAAATGTTCAAGTATCCCCACGTGTAACTTTCTAATTGTCCGTCCCACGTACCGTATACCACATTTGCATTGTAATAAATAAACTACATATTTGCTTTGGCAAGTAATAAAATTCTTTATCTTAAAAACTTCTTCTGTGATAGAACTTTTAAATTCTGTAGTTTTATTAGCTTGGAACTTGCATGAGCTACATCTCCTACACTTAAAAACCCTTTTGGTTTCTCTGCTAATAAAATTAAGAGGTTCGCTAGGATTTTTTCTTTTCTCTGGTAAAACACTAGGGGCTAAAATACTTTTTCAATTTCTGGTTTTCTTGTAAATTACTTTTGGTTTAGGAGGTAAAACCTTCTATAAATATGTGTCCTGCATTAGGATGGGCCACTTCTTTTTGATTGTTTTTTCTATTAGATTAGCTTTGTTGTTAAAGTTTGTTAAAAATGCAAACTTTTAATCATTAGACACAACCCTTTTACTCTTCTTATTTAAAAGCTCTTGCCTTTTAAAACTTTCCACACTCCTTCGTGTGTTAGTTAAAAGTTCTTTAGGATAATGTCTAATGTCAATCAGTAAATGTGTTATTCAAAATCTGCAGTTGTTCTTTAAAACCTCTTTCATCTGTACAATTTTTCAAATCCTCATATGCTGCCCCTTTGGAATATTTCTCAACCAGTTATGATGGTGGCAGCTTGAGTACTCAATAAACAATTTCCATCTGTTGGCTTAAAACATGTTTCACTAGGAATTTTCTCTTGATTGATAAAAAGAGTAAGATCTAAAAAAATTAATATTCGCTTCTTGAATCTCTACCTTAAAATTAAGACTATATACTTCAAAAATTCTTCTAAGAGACTTCTTTGACCCTCCCAAATGATCAAGACGTCATCAACATATCTTTTCCATAGCACCAGGTTCGCACCAAAGGGGTTATTTTGCCAGCTGTTCTTGGCTTACAGCTATGAAAATATTGGCATAGCTTGGTGCGAACCTGGTGCCCATTGCAATTCCACATGTTTGAAGATAGTACGTTCCCTCAAACCAGAAGAAGTTGTGGAACAGGATAAATCTGATGACGTCCAGAATAAAATTCATTTGGTATGGATGCATCTCTTGATCGTTCATTAAAACTTCTTTGACAGCCTGTATACCCTTCTCATGGTCAATTACAGTATACAGAGATGTTACATCTACCTTTGCCCATAAAAACTCTTTCTTCCAATTTAAACCTTCAACTTCTCTGATTATCTGGGCAGAATCTTTTGTATAAGACTGAGTTTGTGTTACATATTTTTGAAGATAAAAAAGTCTATATATTGGGAAATGTTGCTAGTTAGAGAACCTATCCCACCGATGATAGGTCTTCCAGGCGGATTATCCAATCTCTTGTGGATTTTTGGTAAATAGTAAAATACCGGCATTTTGGGTGATTTGACAAGGTAATCAAATCAGCTTGTCTAATCACAATATCTCTATTGTCTTTAAGTTGTTTGAGTGCAAATTTCTCTTTTTTAGTCAAATTTTCTGTTCCCTCATTTTTAGACATTTTTTTAAATTCATTTAGAATCATTTTGCTGAAAACGAGGATGTAGTCTTCTTTTTCCCATGTAGGAAAAAACTTTAATCGATTCTTAAGATTGGAATGAATGAAACCTTTGAAAATAGGGATGAATTAGCAGGGAGGTGGAAAGCTGGGCAGGGTGGGTGAGGAGAATATGTGGGTAGAGGTCCGCCCCCAGATCTGCAAGATGCACCACGCGAATGGGTCAACCAGGCCCTCTGTGACACCTGCTCCGCGGGTCTGCGGGCCATGTATTCGATCCAGGGAGAGCATAGTCGCATGCAATTTTCTGCAGTGCCCCGCAGGTCCACCGTAAGGATCTCCATGCTGTAGATCTCTTCCACTTTCTCTATCCAGTTTGTTATGGTCGGGACGGTTTGTGACTTCCACCTGGCTGGGATCAGGCTTTTGGCGGCGTTTAGGAACGCGTGTGGGACCTCTCGTACACCCCAATCGGCATCTTAGTGAAATGGAGCTACATTGGGAGAGGTTGCAATGGTATGTCCAAATCCAAAATGTCTATCAGCTTTCTATGTATTTGTTGCCAAAAGACAGCTATTTGTGGGCACGACCACCAAATGTGTAGATTCGTACCCTCAGCCGCACCGCATCTCCCGCATAGGGCTGTCGGTTTTATGTCCATGCGGAACAGCTGTGCAGGTGTCCTGTACCAGCACGTCAGGAGTTTATAGTTAAGTTCCTTTATTTTGGAGCTGATTGTCCCCTGGTGTGTTTGGATGTGGATTTTCTCCCATTGTGGGTTCGATATAGTGGACCCCGTGGCTAGTTCCCGGCGGGCTCCCACCATTTTTTAACCTCCTTTTCTGCTAAACGTTCTAACCTTTGAAAGGCAAAATTTGTATTTAGAGTTTGAGTAGTTTCTTTCCTCTGAAATAAAATCTCAACTCTTTTATACCGTGCATCTCTCATGCTTGTTGTCATAAGCCTACAATAGGCCATCGTTTTTTTTTTCTTCTCTCTTCCTTCTCTCTCCTCTACCCTCCCCCTCCCCGCAATTTCCCGTTTCACTCCTTTCTCTCTCTTAGTCTTAAAACTTATGGGACTTCCTGGGACTTGGGAGGGGCCGCTAGTGTGCGAGGAGATCAAATGGAGGCAGAGGGCCATGATGTCTCTGCCTTATTTTCTAACGAGACCATCATAACAAGACCTAGTAATAACGGCAAACAGCATTTTCAAGCATGATAGCCATGTCACACTTCTGTTAGACCAAATGTACATTAATAGTTAAAAATATAATAGATATTATCAGCTCATCCACTGTGCAGAAAACATTTGGACTTTTTTTTTTTATCAAAAAGATAATCATTAATTAAGTAACCAGGTACATAAATAATTTTTATTAAACACCAACTCTGTATTATACTTTCTTGTTAATATACTTATATATTGCACTTACAATTATAAAAATGAATTCAACAAATAATGTGGATGTTATAACAATTGCAATATTGTTTTATAAATAAAATTGATTAAAAAAAACAACAACAAAAACATATACACATAGGACTTTGTCTACATCAATTTTATACAAATAACAGCATACGGGCAGCAGTGGCCCTCAGAATCATTCTCTAAAACAGGAAATTAGGAGAATTGACAATTACAAATTTTAGGCCAAAATAGTTCAACAAAGTGTAAACATACCCCAATGTATCTATTTGTAGGTAAAAGTTTTGTTGTTAATATTCCACAATTCCTGGGAATAGGTTTCTGGTGACCTGTTAGGAATTGTAGCCTTTACCTTGTATGTCTCTCTGCACCCCTCAATCCCCTAGTGTTAATGTTTTTATATTATTGGCTCACACATTTCACCATTAAAGATGAACTGGCACGTTTTCAGAATTTCTTCTTTATATTGTTTATGAAATACTGATCAAGATTTCATTAGAATTTCCATGAAATACTACTTTGCCTTATAGACAAGTCTTTGGTTGACAAAAGTGGAGCTTCCCCTTTCAACTTTGTTTCAATCCCAGCAGTAATCACAAGTGATCACTGTAGGATTGAGGCAGTCTATGGAGGCTTCCGTGGTCTTGCGGAAGTCTCCATACTGATTCGGCTCTGAGCAACGAAAGCACTAGGAGCTGAAAAGGACCTACAGAACGAAAATTGGGTGGCTGCGAGGAACTGTTTGAGGTAAGTAAAACTTCCTTTGCACCGTGAAGCCACCAGACCCACACTGGAACTGTCACTTTAGGGGGTCTTTGCAAAATATGTAAATTCCCCTGAAAGTGACAGATTTACTTTTAAAAAGGTTAAAAATCAATCAAACTCACCTTTATCTCAGTAGCATGAGAGTCTCCTCTCTGCAGCTTTGATCTTCCTTCCGTGTAGACAATACTGATCACCTGTGTCCAATCAAATGCTTATCAGATAAGCATTAGAACATGGTGCAGGCACAGCAGGGTCTGTACTTGAAACCAAACCTATATGAGAAGCATTCCCTTCTTCTCTAAACTATAGTTCAACGTGAGTGAGACAGGAAACAGTCCTGGCTGTTTGCTTGTGATTCGGGAGGTGTTTTATAAACGTGAGAGAAAAGTTTTAACATACACATGCAAAAGAGAAATAAGTTTGAATGTGGATATTCAGTGGATAAATAATAAACATTGTTTAAATATTCACTTGTCCAAAAATGAAGTACAAAGAAAGTTTTATTTATTAAATCTAAAGTTCTTAGCTTTTCTCTGACTTAAAGGGACTCTATAGTCACCATATAAAAGCAAGAAAGACAGGTCCCCCAGCCTTCCTTCTTGCTTTTATATGAACTTTCATTCATTAAAAAAAAAAAAATCGGTGTTTTTATATTAAAAACTTACCTCCGTTCCAGCGCCGAGCTCCCCGCTAGGCCGCGCCCCCTTTTTCGTCAAAATGACGAAATCGCGGGGCCCAATGGGACGGCTTCGCGCTGGACCAATCGCGTTCTTCATAGAGCGGCATTGAATGCCGCCCTATGAAGAACCTGAGCGCTTTACCGCGCATGTGCGCGGAATGCGCGTTCGCGAGCTGAGCTGTCTGACTGACAGCTCAGCTCGCTTTCTAAAATTATCAATAATAATTTAGGGCCCCCACCCGCCCTGTGCGGCGGGTGGGGGCCCTAAAATTATCAATGAGGGGGGGGACCTACTGTCCCCCCCCCGGCCCCCACCCCTGTGCGGCGGGTGGGGGCCCTAAAATTATCAATGAGGGGGGGACCTACTGTCCCCCCCCGGCCCCCACCCCTGTGCGGCGGGTGGGGGCCCTAAAATTATAAATGAGGGGTCCCCCCCCCCGGCCCCCACCCCTGTGCGGCGGGTGGGGGCCCTAAAATTATCAATGAGGGGGGGACCTACTGTCCCCCCCCGGCCCCCACCCCTGAGCGGCGGGTGGGGGCCCTACAATTATCAATAAGGGGGGGGACCTACTGTCCCCCCCCGGCCCCCACCCCTGTGCGGCGGGTGGGGGCCCTAAAATTATCAATGAGGGGGGGGACCTACTGCCCCCCCCCCGGCCCCCACCCCTGAGCGGCGGGTGGGGGCCCTAAAATGATCAGTAAGGGGGGGGACCTACTGTCCCCCCCGGCCCCCACCCCTGTGCGGTGGGTGGGGGCCCTAAAATGATCAATAAGGGGGGGGGACCTACTGTCCCCCCCCCCGGCCCCCACCCCTGTGCGGCGGGTGGGGGCCCTAAAATGATCAATAAGGGGGGGGACCTACTGTCCCCCCCCCCCCCGGCCCCCACCCCTGAGCGGCGGGTGGGGGCCCTAAAATTATCAATAAGGGGGGGGACCTATTGTCCCCCCCCGGCCCCCACCCCTGAGCGGTGGGTGGGGGCCCTAAATACAAAGGGGGGGGGACCCTAGTTAACCCTCCCCCCCCAAAAAAAAATATCTCCCTACCTACCCCCCTCACCCTAAAAATAATGAGGGGGGACCATTAACTAAAAACCTGTAAAAAAATGAGATAAAATCAACTTACCATTCGATGTTTTCTTCTAAAATCTTCTTTCTTCAGCCCCAAAAAAGGCCAAATAAAAATCCATAATAACCGACGCAATTAAAAAAAAAAAAAAAAAAAAACCGAGCGCAAAAAAAAATAATCCATCTTCACCCATGGAGGGCTCCGCGCAGACTGAGCTCCGCAGGGCGGGGGAGGCTTATAAAGCCTTGCCCCGCCCTGTAATTAGGCTAAGAACACTCTGATTGGTGGGTTTAAGCCAATCAGAGTGCTCTTTGTCATTTTACAAGCGTGGGAAAGTTCTTTGGAATTTTCCCACGCTTGTAAAATGACACAGAGCACTGTGATTGGATGGATTTCAAGCCATCCAATCACAGTGCTCTGTGTCATTTTACAAGCGTGGGAAAGTTCTTTGGAATTTTCCCACGCTTGTAAAATGACAAAGAGCACTGTGATTGGATGGATTTCAAGCCATCCAATCACAGTGCTCTGTGTCATTTTACAAGCGTGGGAAAGTTCTTTGGAATTTTCCCACGCTTGTAAAATGACAAAGAGCACTGTGATTGGATGGATTTCAAGCCATCCAATCACAGTGCTCTTTGTCATTTTACAAGCGTGGGAAAGTTCTTTGGAATTTTCCCACGCTTGTAAAATGACACAGAGCAATGTGATTGGATGGCTTGAAATCCATCCAATCACAGTGCTCTGTGTCATTTTACAAGCGTGGGAAAATTCCAAAGAACTTTCCCACGCTTGTAAAATGACAAAGAGCACTCTGATTGGCTTAAACCCACCAATCAGAGTGTTCTTAGCCTAATTGCAGGGCGGGGCAAGGCTTTATAAGCCTTCCCCCGCCCTGCGGAGCTCAGTCTGCGCGGAGCCCTCCATGGGTGAAGATGGATTATTTTTTTTGCGCTCGGGTTTTTTTTTTTTTTTTTATTGCGTCGGTTATTATGGATTTTTATTTGGCCTTTTTTGGGGCTGAAGAAAGAAGATTTTAGAAGAAAGAAAACATCGAATGGTAAGTTGTTTTTATCTTATTTTTTTTTTCTTTACAGGTTTTTAGTTAAAGGGTCCCCCCTCATTATTTTTAGGGTGAGGGGGGTAGGTAGGGAGATAAGTTTTTTTTTTGGGGGGGGGGGGGGGGAGAGGGTTAACTAGGGTCCCCACCCCCTTTGTATTTAGGGCCCCCACCCACCGCTCAGGGGTGGGGGCCGGGGGGGGGACAATAGGTCCCCCCCTATTGATAATTTTAGGGCCCCCACCCACCGCTCAGGGGTGGGGGCCGGGGGGGGGCAGTAGGTCCCCCCCCTTATTGTGAATTTTAGGGCCCCCACCCGCCGCACAGGGGTGGGGGCCGGGGGGGGACAGTAGGTCCCCCCCCTATTGTGAATTTTAGGGCCCCCACCCACCGCTCAGGGGTGGGGGCCGGGGGGGGGGGCAGTAGGCCCCCCCCCTTATTGTGAATTTTAGGGCCCCCACCCGCCGCACAGGGGTGGGGGCCGGCAGTATGTCCCCCCCTTATTTTTTATTTTAAGGCCCCCACCCACCGCACAGGGGTGGGGGCCGGGGGGGGACAATAGGTCCCCCCTTATTGATAATTTTAGTGCCCCCACCCGCCGCACAGGGGTGGGGGCCGGGGGGGCAGTATGTGCCACCCTTATTTTTAGGGCCCCCACTCACCGCTCAGGGGTGGGGGCCGGGGGGGGGGGGGGGGGGAGGAGAGTAGGTCCGTCCCCCCCCCCCCCCCTTCAACCACTATTGTGGCCAGACAGCATCCCTGTGGGTTCGGGCTTCAGCTGTCAGCTGAAGCCACGCCCACAGCAGTGCTGACAGGCTGTCAGCACACAAAGCGCGTTCACAGTGCTTTGTGTGCTGATAGCCCGTCTGATGCATTCACCCAGAATGCATCGGACGAGAGGCCTTTTTAGGGCCTCTGAACTCGGAAGTCCCTCTGGTGGCCGTCTGATTGACTGCAACAAGAGGTGTTCCAAGCTTCCAATGTAAACACTGCATTTTCTCAGAAAATACAGTGCTTACAAGAAAAAGGCTCCAGGTAGCTGTAGCACTCACCTAAACAACCTCATTAAGCTGAAGTTGTTCAGGTGACTATAGTGTCCCTTTAAAGATTCTGTCTCAAGAGTGCCCTTACTTAATAGGCATATTGTTGGTGGCCAAAAAGTGGGGGGATCCTAAAGAAAGTTTTTGTGTTAGTTGAGTACTGTACTATTTGAAGACACTTAGGGAGATTGGTTACAAGTAATTACTACTGTGAGTAGTCACTCCAATGTGTGGAGTCGGTAAAGACAGGAGATGTATCCTGTCTTGCCTAAATTCAAACACTGATGTTAGTAACTGCAACTTATGAGTAAACGTTTGAATATTCTACACTTTAATATAAGTAGGCATTTAAGAATACAATACTGCAGGAGATCTCTAGCGCTAAAATTATGTGTATTTCGTCCTGCCTTATTTCAAACATTGAGGCTAGTAATTGCGACTTATGAGTAAGAATTTGAATATTCTACACTTTACCATATAGTGGCACTTGAGAATCTAATATTGCAGAAGATTTCTAGCACTAAAATCATGTGTACTTTGTCCTGCCTTTTTCAAACATTGAGGTTAGTAACTGCAACTTATGAGTTAATGCTTGAATAAATTGGCTTAAAAGGTGACTTTTTACCGACTCCACACATTGGAGTGACTACTCACAGTAGTAATAACTTGTAACCAATCTCCCTAAGTTTCTTCAAATAGTACAGTACTCTGGACTATCAACTAACACAAAGACTTTCTTTAGGATCCCCCCACTTTTTGGCCACCACCAATAAAGCCTATTAGTTAGGGGGAACCCTTGAATCAGTATCTTTTAGTGAGTGAAAAGCCAAGCGCTTTAGATTTAATAAATATGAATATTGAATATTTAAACAATGTTTATTATTTATCCAGTGAATATCCACATTCAAAATTATTTCTCCTTTGCATGTGTATATTATAACTTTTCGCTTGCTTTATTTGTACACAGGGGTTAAGCCCTAGACACCACTGGAGTGTCCTTCTGGTGATCATATTCAGGGTAGGAGGTCCTGCACAAGCAGACCACCCTGGACTGAATATCTTCTCTTGAAATGGGCACTTTTGTAAAATAATACTGCTGGGACATGAAGCTAAAGTGCTTTAGATGTCTGTATCGAGTGTTACACGAATCTCAATGTTTTGTTTTTGAAGCTTGATTGATTTTCGAGGTCTTCTTTACCGGCTCTTTCTTTTGAACTGTTTTCTGCTTTGCTAAAGACTGTTGTCCTGCTCTGCAAAGACAGAAATTAAAAACATTATTTTACTACTTGGATAAAGATATTTATATATAATGTAATATAAAGGGCTTTACACAATTACTGTTACTGAACTTATCAGCATTTATTAGACCTGGTGCCCAATACGGACTGTCACATTGCTTTCATTGTAAGTGCTAAATATTTTTATATGAGTATATAGTATAACTCTTACCTATCAAATGAAAGTCCTACAGCTTGCAGCAGACCTGTACTGGGATTTAACTCCACAAGTAGCGGTAGAATTTGTTTTAAAAACTGCAGATGGCCATTAAAAATGTCTCCCATAAAAGAGGAAGGGAGAAGAAGAGGAATGTTGTCTTTAATAACTGTCTGTTAACCGCCAACTTAGAGGAAAACTATAGCATCAGTTATACAAATCTGTATTCCTAATATTATAGCGCCCTAGTTGTGGTTTAGTGGTAAATCCTACCTTCCTCATATGGAGTATATAACGAAAAGAAAGCTTTCTACTTACTTTATCTCTAGCGCCGAGACTACCTTGGTGCTGCAGGCCATGCATTGCCTTCCACTGGGACATCCAGCTCTTGATGTCCAATCAAATGCTCCTCACAGAGGACAGATGTGCATGCATGGCGAGTTCAGCACACATTCAAGTGCTTCTCATAGGACAGCATTGAATTAAATGCTTTTCTATGAGCTGCAGCATCACGTGACTAAGTTTTACTCAGTCAGTGCAGTGGAAATGCCTCTAGTAGCTGTCTGCAATGTTTCTCCAAAACCACGTTTTACATTGCTGGGTGAAATGACAGGACCACTGCATTGAGACTTTTGTGGTTCTTCTAACAATCAGTAAAACTAAAATAGATCTTAAAAAAAAACAACAAAAAACAAAACATATTTTAAGAAATTTAGACATCCCCTAAAAATTGGGTTGCAATCCTGTAATATGATTTTATTGTTTTTTTTGTGCTGTTTTTTTCTGATGGGGTAAACATATCTGTGCTAGGCTCACCAGGCTTTCTGTCAATCTCAAAATATCTTACTCAGCAATGCAGGTTTACGTGAACTTTAGTATCACTAGAATAATTCTAAAGAAGAACTCACAAGAACAAAGTTCATCCAGAGATTATTCCTAAATCAAGTTAATGGAATGTGTGTCACTCTTAATTTCTCACCCAACAGCATCCCCTTCCTTGCTAATTTCAGCAGTTCCTGTCTCTTTAATCTGTTTAGCAATATACCAGCTATCACTCTCAGTAGAAAGTGATATAAACAGCTAAATTAAAGAAAGGATGTCGTTTGTTCGGCATAGCAGAAAATTACATTTAAATGAAAAAAAATAGCAGATTTCACATCTAAAGCTTTAGAGTATAGAACAAAACATTTAATAAACAAGACGATCATAAAACGGTCCGGTCAACCACATAATCTGTTTATGATAAGGTCTTATATTAGAAGGTGATATAATGTAATGTATCCATTGTGCTAGCAAATTTGCCATTGCCTGAACCCTTCGTACTTATGTTCTTAAAGAAAAAAATAAATAAATAAAAGAAAGAAATACTAGAACTTGGGCATTTTATAAGGTAACATTTAATATTTATTTTAATACATCATTCACAGCAGTGCCTTGCAAAGCTTTAGACTAGATGAATCTGTAATCAGGTTTGAATGAGATCATTTGCATAACTGCAGATTCTGAAAAGGCTGAACTGTCACAGGAACCTTGCTGCTGTGTGAACATGCAAAAGTCCAGTGCTGAGTCTCCCTCGGCGCTGCTCCTCACATAATATCATCTTGCAGGCATGCTTTCAAAATGGCAATCCAATCCAAAGCTCTTAAAAGAGGAGCACTGGGGACCATATCTGCCATTGGTTCTGTCATGCAATGCATGCAATCATTATCTATGGCAAGCCGTGATGGCACTGCACATGTGCGCATGACATCACGGCATGCCTGGGTATAAGAGCAGGGAAGTTATCCAGAGGGCTTAGAGATGTGACTTGAAGCAACCCTTCCAAGCTTTTTAATAATTCTAATTAGATGTTTGAGGGGCTATATATATATATATATATATATATATATATATATATATATATATATATATAGAGAGAGAGAGAGAGAGAGAGAGAGAGAGAGAGAGAGAGAGAGAGAGAGAGAAATGATGAAATAGAGCACTCCAGAGGACTTGTTGATTAAAGTTTTTATCAGTGTTTGAAGAAAATCGACGTTTCGACCTGCAGGTCTTTATCAAGATGATCTTGATAAAGACCTGCGGGTCGAAACGTCGATTTTCTTCCAACACTGATAAAAACTTTAATCAACAAGTCCTCTGGAGTGCTCTATTTCATCATTTCTCTGTGTATCCACGCCCTGCAGCACCGAGGCGTTTTTTTGATGGACAATAATTTTAAGGTAGAGTGCCAGATTCTGGATATAATTATATATATATATATATATATATATATATATATATATATATATATATATATACACACACACACACACATTATTACATAATAAAATGATGGATCTTTTGCAAATTAATTTATTTAACAATGTGTGTGTATATTGCAATAAAAAAATAAATAAAATAAAAAAGACAATGTGATTGATATAATTTGGATATGATTATATTTGGGCTTTAATGCATGATAGTACATTACAAGTGCATTGTGAGCAGAGGTAATAATGTACTTGCACTACACTTTCCCCTAATCGTCCCGACTCTGGAGTACAGAAGTTGATTCAAAAAGCATGTGTCACATGGCAGTACCGTTTGACTTGACTGTGTATTCCACCTTCAAGAACTACAACTCTTAATATGCGCAGCCAGTTCTGTAAGTTGTGTTCACAGTGCTGGAGTGACACATATTGCCTACTCAGCTTGGAATGTAAAATGCTGTGAAGACTTTATAGAAGGTGAAATTACAGTTCTGTCATTCCACTACTTCCTGAGAATGTGTGAAAGCTTATGCGTAAAATAATGAAATAAATTAGTCTTACTTAATCTTTTGTTTTTCCCTTGCGATGTGTGCTGGATCATTTTGCTGTTTCTTTGGAGCTTCGTGAGTGATTGAGGTCTGTAATTAGAATTAAACAGAGAAGATTACTGTAAGCTCCACAGAGACATGCTCTGCCCACTCTTCATATTTTCTTAAAAATGAGATATAATGTAAAAACAGAAGTAGATTCCTACAATGACATTTGTATAATGTTTTATATATGTGAGGTTTATTCACCTAAATTACTGGACAGTACAATCAAATATGGTTTGACGAACGCATGCACGCACAAACATACATACATGCACACACACACACTCTCTCTCTCTCTCTCTCAGAAAACATTTTCTTTTGTTGTCAACACTGGAAAGGAAGAAGATTTATCAGTGAAAATCTTGTTTTCTTTGCTAAAATGGTGATAGCACATGAAGCGATTCTTAACTATTGGGATATCTATACTCAAGCACAAGGACACAGTATGCCACAATGGTTGACTTGCATTGCTTAAAATAAGAAACTTCAAAACAACAGAACTTGGCAAAAGTTTGCACAGACGTGGCAGCCTTCTTGAGAGATCGCATGGAAGCCTCACAGCACAGAGGTAGCCACGACACTGATAGAATGGACTGTCAAATGTATGTGTGCAGGACCGGTCCCCAACCAAAAGCATTCAGCAGGATCATATATCGCCATCAAAATGTGTTTGCCTCGACGCCTTCTCGCATGTTCTTGGTCTTCCAAAGTGCATTCTTGTCCACCTGCTGGTGCTCATCAATAACTGGCTATTTACATGCTATATCACTGTGTTTTACTCAGCTATAATGTAAATGGCTCGGCCAGGGAATAAGCTCTATTTCTGGTCATAGAACAGTTTAGCTGAAAAACAAGAACAACTCTTCCAAGGTAGTAAACAGTTTAATTTGTCTCTTGTATGGTAAGAGGCAATTACATCAGTGGGAAGCTTGTGATTTACAGCTCCTCTCATAGCAGGAGACCCATTTTAGAACGATGAAGGGAGCGGGTGTTTGTGGAACATCGAAGGAAAGTGCTGATGTAGTAAATTAGTAAACAACAAAACAACACATAATTTGCTTTCTTATTGTACACCAATGTTTAGAGGTTTAATCACCACTTAGAGATTACTAGATAACACTAAAGATATCATTTAATCAGTATTTTACCAGCAATTTCTGATCTACAAATATTACACTTCAAAGAAACACTCCAAGCACTATAATGACTGCAGCACACTGTAGTGGTTATGGTACCAGCAGTGCCTTGCTGACCCTCAAACGTTTTATATGTAATGTGATCAAACTTTGCAGGGGTCACTTGAAGTTATCAGGCGTCTATGAAAATTTAAAAGTAGCGCCGCTACAATTCTCTTAAAATCCAGTAAAGGCTAAAAAAATATTAAAAAAACAAACAAACAAAACAATGTATCGAATGCTCTGGGAAGAAAAAAAATGATTCATAAATCATGTTGTGCTCCAATGAAACAGACATTGTACCAGTTATCCTGCTTTTTCAATTTAAAGAGAACTGTAACTTATTATTTATTGAAGAAAAAAAATAGACACTGAAAATCACAGTTTATCTATGTTTCAAGCGATGTTCTATCTAATTTTAAATTTATAGTAAAGACTTAGCAAATTAAATCCCAATCTAGTTAAACTCCAGACACGACACAGGAGCCAAGGCACACATTGCAAATGCAACATGGTTTGATTTCTCCTCTTCTACGCATGCTTTCTCCTTTCAGTTTCAGCATGTTGTTAATGAAACTGTGTGGTGTTATTCACATCTCACAAATACATAGTTGTTAAACATAGGGGATAAGCAGAAATTCTATTAAAAACCCTGAGAAGTGACAGTTCCCATTTAATAGTACATTTGCTCCTTACCATGGAAGTTAAAGGGACACTATAGACACCTGAATAACTTTAGCTTAATGAAGCAGTTTTGGTGTATAGAACATGCCCCTGCAGCCTCACTGCTCAATCCTCTGCCATCTAGGAGTTAAATCCCTTTGTTTATGAACCCTAGTCACACCTCCCTGCATGTGACTTGCACAGCCTTCCATAAACACTTCCTGTAAAGAGAGCCCTATTTAGGCTTTCTTTATTGCAAGTTCTGTTTAATTAAGATTTTCTTATCCAATGCTATGTTAATAGCTTGCTAGACCCTTTAAGAGCCTCCTGTATGTGATTGAAGTTCAATTTAGAGATTGAGATACAATTATTTAAGGTAAATTACATCTGTTTGAAAGTGAAACCAGTTATTTTTTTCATGCAGGCTCTGTCAATCATAGCCAGGGGAGGTGTGGCTAGGGCTGCATAAACAGAAACAAAGTGATTTAACTCCTAAATGACAGTGAATTGAGCAGTGAAATTGCAGGGGAATGATCTATACATTAAAACTGCTTTTCTTTAGCTAAAGTAATTTAAGTGACTAGTGTTCCTTTAATTTATGGCTCAACTGATTGCTGTTGACAAGTGTGGGAATTATAGGATTTGAGAATGAATCTCAGCTATTACCAAGAGAGCTGATGCTATTCTTGATATGATATGGAGGTATAAAGTACGCAAGATGATTTGTAGCTATGTGCTCTTGTCATGTTTTATAAAATATAGATTTTTGAGCTGGCAAATTAAATGCATAATTGTCTAAAATGTAATCAAATTTAGAATTTCAAAACTTGTCCATCCAACAGATATCGGCAAGTAATAGTCTCATCTGTAAAGTACCCCAAAAAAATCCATTCAGGTATTGACTCTCATACAACTCAGAAGAAAGAATGTGTGACTTCGAGGCAAAACCAACAGAACCAGTTTAACGAGAGTTTGCCATCTGGTGTAACAATGTCAAGATCGTCTGCTCATTTTGTGTCCCATTTAAAATACAAAAGAGAGTTAAACACATCTTCCCTTTCTTAGATTCTGGAACAATAGCAGATTGGATATGCCTTATGTCACGTAGTCAAGCCGAACAATAATAATTATACAAGAACAAAATAATGGACTGCAAAAATCACTTAATGTAGAAGACCTATCAATCTTGTGAGCAATTTGTTTCTACTCAACTATCTGGACTAAATTTAAACAAATTTTCCAAATACGTTTCTAAGATTTCACTTTATGGCATATTAAAGGACACCATTCACCATAACAACTTATGCTCATTACAAAGGCCGTGTTTGTAAGGAGGTCCTCTATCGCAGTCTCCTTGCACATAGCTGCTTGTAATTGCAGAGAATTGCAAAATAAATAAACTGATGCATGCTTTAGGCATGATCTTTATCCATAGTATTTAAAAAGTATTTGAACAAGTCATGCACACGGTTCGAATTCCTACCTCCACTCAGCGGCTGTGATTAACAGCCAGAGCCATGGTTGTGAACATGCATGGTTTTTGTACACACCCCGACAGAAAATACTGTGAGCCTAGCAGTTAAATTACAGTCGCCACAGAATGGCTGTAATCAGTTTTATTAGCAGTGCCACTCAATTGAATGAAAATGTTGCCAGGATTGATTGAGGCAATCCTGACATGGATCTACTGTAAATGGATTTGTAGGTTCCTTTCTCAACCTGAATGTTCCCTCCCCCCACATTTGTAGAACACTAATAGGGGTAATCGAGTGGTTAAATTCTAAATCTAAATTGCCAAATCGAGGTCCATTTTTCTAATGGCATATTTAATATAACATTATATTGTAGTGTTCACAGTTTTAATGACATACCTGTGAAAGCTCAGACATATACATTCTTCTTTCATCATTGACTTTATAGTATGCCTAAAAAAGGAAAATGAGAAAATTATACTACAAAAACATTTGTTACAATTTCTTTATATGCTTACTCTTTCAAATTTGACCTAACTAGCTCATAGTCTATGCAGAGGTCACTCTAAGCATAAAAGGTTTTAAGAAAAAAATAAAAATAAATGGTGTGGCATTGCCATTAGGCTCTTGGCAACATTAATACTATCATATAATTTTTATTTGCACTTTGAAGTGTGCTTAAAGCAATAAACATAGTACATTTATAATAATTATGTAATGTGACTGTAGATTACATTAAAACTTACAATATTTGGGTGCGTATTGCTTATCGTATATATATATATATATATATATATATATATATATATATATATATATATATATATATATATATATATATTGATCATCGCTTTCTAAAGCTATTTAGTTTTAAAAAAAAAAGCACGGTATCCTATGATTTTGCAATATTCTGGACACACCATTCAGAGCTCCTGAATATTCCAAACAAAGTGCAGGTGTCTTGTCACATGACTCAGACTCGCTCCAGGGTGGGCTGATGTCTTGTAATATTTACACCCGGTTCCAAATTATTATGCAAATGATATTTTTCTAATATACCTAAATAATTAATGTAAATAACAGTCAGCATAATTCTCATGTTATCAACTATTAAGAACATAAAAAACTTACAATGCACTGTTCCAAATTATTACGCACAGTAAGTTTCAAAACACTTTATAGGTTGTATAGAACAGAAAATTGTCATTTGTTGTGTTTGCAGCATATTTACTGAAATCAAAAGCTATTTCAATCAAACTTATAACCAGTGGCGTACACACATCCCATGGGGCCCGGTGCGAAAACTGATCCATGCCCCCCCCCGCGCTTACTCTGCGCGGGCCAGAACACAGGCTGCGACCCCTGCGACCGCGGTATGTACGCCAGTGCATGCAGATACACATACACTTAAAGGACCACTACAGACACCCAGATCACATCAGCTCAATGAAGTGGTCTGGGTGCCAGGTCCCTCTAGTTTTAACCCTGTAGCTGAAAACAGCAGTTTTATAGAAACTGCTATGTTTCACTGAGGGTTAATCCAGCCTCTAGTGGCTGTCTCATTGACAGCCGCTAGAGGAGCTTCCGTGAAAATCACAGTGAGAAGACGCTGAACGTCCATAGGAAAGCATTGCGCATTCGGAGCTGAGAGGCGGATCGGGGCGGAGGGATCCCCAGCGCCAAGGGAGTCCAGCACTGGAGAAAGGTAAGTGCTGAAGACACACACACATTCTCACGAACAGACGCATACACACTAGCTAACAGACACACACACACACTCTCACGAACAGACGCATACACACTAGCTTACAGACACACACATACTCAGTGACAGACATACATACACACACACACTCACTGACAGACACATAAACACTCACTTACAAAACACACACTCACTAACAGACACCATTAGACTCACTAACAGATGCACACAAACTAACACACTCAGTAACACACTCACTGACACAAAAACTAACACTAACACACACACACTTTTTAAAAAATGTAATCCCCCAACTTTTTGGGAGTACTGAGGGGATTCCCTGGGGTCCAGTGGTGTTGCTGGGCGGCCGGTCACCAGGCTGGCTGGTGGGCGCGCAAGGGAGCACTCTCCCCTGAGTGCTTCCTGTTCAGCTCCCTCGCGCGCCGCGTACTGATGCCGGAGCCGGAATATGACGCCATATTCCGGCTCCGGCATCAGTGCGGTGCGCGAGGGAGCTGAAGAGGGAGCACTCAGGGGAGAGTGCTCCCTCACGCGCCCGGCAGCCCGTCAGCCCGGTGACATCAGGGCCAGCCTAGGGGGGCACTTAACTAGACACTTAACTAGAATTTGCATAATAATTTGGAACAGGGTGTAAGTATCTGTACTCCTGCATGTATAAAATGCACATGCCACTTGAATAAACTAGTTAGGTTAGCTCCTTTGTGTATGATTAGAATAGCTGTTTTTTTTTTGTTTTTTTTTAAGTTTTGTCAGAAGCCTCATCCACAATTGGATGCATTGCATGGAAACGTTCCAGATCAATCTGAGAATCCTAGCAAAGGCTGCTACTGGGCTTCCCAGCCGTGATGGTGTTAGCTGGGATGCAGTTCTACAATAGATTAATCAGTGATTTATTACTTTATTCATGAAAAATTCTTGTAATTAAAAAAATGATACTATATTATCCTTCATAAGTTGTAATTATAAATTTACTGTTTTGTTCTTAATTAAGTGACTTTTGAGATTTAACCCACTCAATTGGTGTCATATCCTACATCCTTGAACCTTATGAAATAAAAGCAAAACAGTGTGTACCATGAAGGGCACTCTTTAATATCACAATCCACTTTAAAATAATGTACAGTAAATAGGTGTATGGGTATATTTACACCAGACGAGTACGAACGTTTATGAAAATGAAAAATGATAGTGCGGAATCTGTTTTAATAGAACGTAATCCTTTGTTTTACAGCTCTGCTTGGTAAAAATATTATTAAGATGATGTTGCAACGGCTAACTTTAATGTGAGTGTTTCACCAAAATAAATAAACACATTTTTATTTCACTTAAAGCTGCACTGTTTTTTATTCACTGTCATTTTTTAATACAAAGGGAAATTTAAGTTTTTCTTAGGGGGGGTGTGATCTTTGGAAGAGCAAGGTTCTGTTGAAGTGTAACCACAATCCATCATTCAAAATAATCTCAGGGATAGATATACTGCAGACATCATGGACCAAGGAGAACAGAATGCATCAAGTGCAAGGAACAAGAGAAAATTAATACAAATAAAGTTAAATGGCAAGTGAGGGGAGTATAATCTGGAGTTTAGAAGAATCTTCATTACCCTTCGTGGGTCCAGTGTGGCTCTAGTTAGATCTTCTGCATGAAATGCAATCTAGAGCTACCAAAGAACCTCAAAGGAAACTCCACCTAGTTTGCTTCTTCCACCATGCAGAAGTACTGTTGTGGTCAGCATGGATTTTCACTTATTTCAGTGTGCACAATGGTTCTCTCAGGGCAGTGATAAGTACCACTGGCCCAAGGTAGGTTGATGTGCAAAAGGATGCTTAAGCCTAATTCAATCAAGTATCAGTCTTCAGAATGGGAGACTGTACATTCCAGGTAGGAGAGAATTGCTGATTAGCAAAACAGCTCTTAGCATACATTTACAAACGCACATATTTACAAAAAGACACCAGAAAAGTGTGTGATGGTTTCCCGGTATATCACCAATAAGACTCTGTTGATTAAATTGCATAGCAACGGCCAGATTTGCCATTGTAAAAGGAAGACATCAAAGTTGGAGGAGCCTAAGGTCCATGTGTCTGCAATGCATGGCAGTAAAGACTTTCCTTTAATATTGGTTTTTATTTTTAGCAATACAACAGGCGGAGAAAAAGCCCAACAACAAACATATTAATGTCTTGATGCCACGTCCCTTCACAGGTGGGAATGTGAATTGCATCACTGGAAAGTATGACTATATCTATAAAACCGAAATGTTATTAGAAAGCAACTAGGTCTCTTTAAGAACATTCCTACCCAAGCACAGATTTGTCAATAAGAGGACCATTAATTTAGAGTACAGTATACCCTTAAATGTTGGCATGTGACTGTTCATTGGGATTAGCAATGACACCCACATTTTAAAAGATCACAAATTGCTTCTGTGACATAGCAGGGATTCAGTTTTCCATTGATGGGATGTTAAAACAATGTGAAAATATTCAGAGAGTAGTTACAAGGTCTAGTGGTTTTAATATATGATTTGTTAACATCACGATTTATAGGTGGACTCCATCAGTGGAAAATCAAGGTAGAGAAGATCCACACTATGGAGTCATTCATAGCAGCAATCTGTGATGGCTCTGCCCAATGTGCATGTTTAAACCTCACGGCTTTTCTTAAACATCCCACATTGTTCTGGGTCCTTTCTATCCTTCTCCTTGCTCTGTTGTGTCCAGTCTGCAGCCCTCTTTCTTATCCTTAGCATGGTAGGCATTCCTGCTATGTTGTTGCTCTTCAGTGACTACTGTGTGATTTTACTCTACATTATTTTGTTGTATTTCCCATGTTGATCCTCTAATGCAGGGGTAGGAAACCTTCGGCACTCCAGATGTTTTGGACTACATCTCCCATGATGCTTTGCCAGCATTATGGGTGTAAGAGCATTATGGGGGATGTAGTCCACAACATCTGGAGTGCCGAAAAGTTGCCTACCCCTGCGTCTAATCTATCCATAAAAAAGATTTTCGAAGGAAAGATACATATGATAATGGTACCTTTGTTTCTTGTTCAAGTCGAAGTTGAAAGTCTTTGATTTGGTTCTCCAGTAGAGCTTTTTCTTCATCTAAATGTTTAAGGTGTTTGTTTAAGGCCGCCTGAAAGTATGTTAGATAGAAACATATGAGAAGCTTGTTCTGATGAATAATACACCCATAGCATAAAATGGTGCTATAGAATCAATTATTCAAATATTAGGAATCCATTTAAAACAAGTTAGTTTAACATTAAGAAAAAAAAAAATCAAGAATAAGCATTAAAATCTATCTGTAACCACCAGGAAACCTTCTTCCAGCCAATAGGCTTTCTATGGACAGATGTTGTAGGATGTGCCCCCATGGACCCATTAAACTCTGGATAAAAGCTCATTAGAAGCCATAGTCAACTAGAAGGAGATAAGAACAAAAATAACTTTCGCAGAGGGGAAAAAAACAAAACAAACAAGATAGAACACATGCACACACAAAAAAAGCATTCGGATGTTGTAGTTTTTAGGAGATAATGCAGATACAAGTCACATGATTAGTTATAAGATAACTAGAAAAACAGATCTAATATAATAATTATAAACCATACACTGCATAATAACTAAAAACATAATACAAAACATCAGTTCCACAATGGGGTCCCTTTAACTTGTTCAAAATAAAATGTGTATATATTTTATCGCTACCATCAACTTGCAGCAGATGTAAAAATGGTCATTATTTTAGTATAAGTTAGAAAAAAAACAAAAAAACAAAAAACAAAAAAAACAGGAGGGAGCAGAAAATAATCAGGCTCTTAAATCAGACAGAGTTATTATGAGAAGACCTTTACTGCAGTGAAGCCATCCTCTGTATCACTAAAAAAAAAACATTGCTTGGTACTTCTCACTAAAAACATTTTATTAAATACAAATATTATTGGAGGAGAATCTTATTAATTCATTATTATTGGAGGAGAATCTTATTAATTCATTTTAGTTTATGCTGAAATAGTAGGAAAACAAAACATATGTAAAAAATACAACTGTTTATGTCTGTTCAAAGTAGGAATGAATACATTTAGAAACAAATTAAAGATATAAAGACAAAATATGTAAAATATTCCATCACATCTATCTAGTTTTGCAGTATAGTGAAAATAAAGTTATGGTCGCCTCCTGGTGGTAAATAGAGGAAAGTGTTTGTGTTTCTTCAAGTTACAGAGCAATTTAGCAAGGACTCTCATATATTTCATCTTTTACTTTATATCACATATCTAAAGAGAGATACAAGGCATGGGTATGAGAATAGAAATCGAAAGTCCATTGAATATCTTTTTTTTTTTTTTATCTCCAATATAAAAGTTATTTGAATCCTTTGAGTGCACTTGTAACGGAGCTCCCTGTACCCCTGGCTGGGTACCCCCCAGGGCCGGACTGGGAATTAAAAGCAGCCCTGGAAAAAAATTATTTACCAGCCCCATAATGCGTCGCGCCAGCATAGTGTGCAGATACAGAGTTAGAAAAGATAACTTAAAATTAAAATTATTACTCCAACGTGAAAAAAAGCACATATAGGCTTAAAAAAAAGAGTGCAGATTTATTTTAAGCAGACGTGCCTTTGCATATAACCAATGTTTCAGTCCAACTACCATGACATATTAAGGAAAGCTTGGTAATGGGACTGAAATGGTGAATGTATGTAGGGCACAACTGTAAAAAATTACGTTATCTTGTTTATTTTGAGGTCCTGTGGGTGCACTCTTCACTTTAAATATGTTATTGTGCTGGATTATGCACCTAGCAACAAGACTGGGCCAATATCTGCTTATTACATATTGTACATATCAATGACATTTCTTAGTGTATTATGCATATATAAATGTACATTAATATATGTGTAAATATAATAGGCATAATTATATATATATATATATATATATATATATATAGATAATATAAATCAGTGGCGGATCCAGAGCCTGATCTCAGGAGGGGCACCTATAGATTATTTAAAGAAATAATCCATGCACAATAACCACTACTGCTCTGTGTAGTGGGTATGGTGCCAGGAGTGCCGGGACCCGCTCCCAGAGTAAGTAGTCAAACCGTTTAAGTACATTTTGACAACTTACCTGGGGTCTGCTGGGATATGGGGCTGTAGTAGGGTATAGGAGCAGTGGTGCAATGTGTGAGGGGTGCAATGTGTGTGTGAAAGGTTCAGTGTGTAGTGTGCGTGGGGCAATGTGTGTATGGGTGGCTGTGTGTGTAGGGGAGTCTGTGTGTGTGTATGGGGGGGCAGTGTGTGAATGTGTATGGTGTGTGTGGGCAGTGTTTGTATGGGGCTAGAGTTCACTCTCACCACTTGGACCACCAGGAATCCCTGGTGGTCGCAGTGGTGAGAGTGAACTCTAGCCCGTAGCTCCAGGGCTAGAGTTTCCCTGTGGCACTCTCCCTCCCCCTCTGTCTCTCTCTATTCGCCCCTCTCTCCCCCCTTGTGTCTCACTCTCCCCCCTCTGTCTCTCTCTCTATTCACCCCCCTCTGTCTCTCTCTCTTCACCCCCCCTCTGTCTCTCTCTCTTCACCCCCCCTCTGTCTCTCTCTCTCTCTCTTCACCCCCCCTCTGTCTCTCTCTCTCTTCACCCCCTGTCTCTCTCTCTCTCCACCCCCTGTCTCTCTCTCTCTTCACCCCCCATGTCTCTCTCTCTCCACCCCCTGTCTCTCTCTCTCTTCACCCCCCCTCTGTCTCTCTCTCTCCACCCCCCCTCTGTCTCTCTCTCTACCCCCCTTCACCCCCTCTGTCTCTCTCTTCACCCCCCCCTCTGTCTCTCTCTTCACCCCCCCCTCTGTCTCTCTCTTCATCCCCCCCGTCTCTCTCTTCATCCCCCCTCTGTCTCTCTCTTCATCCCCCCTCTGTCTCTCTCTTCATCCCCCCCTCTGTCTCTCTCTTCACCCCCCTCTGTCTCTCTCTTCACCCCCCTCTCTCTCTCTCTTCACCCCCCTCTGTCTCTCTCTTCATCCCCCCCACCTCTGTCTCTCTTCATCCCCCCACCTCTGTCTCTCTTCATCCCCCCCACCTCTGTCTCTCTCTTCATCCCCCCTCCACCTCTGTCTCTCTCTTCATCCCCCCCACCTCTGTCTCTCTCTTCATCCCCCCACCTCTGTCTCTCTCTTCATCCCCCCCACCTCTGTCTCTCTCTTCATCCCCCCCCACCTCTGTCTCTCTCTTCATCCCCTACCTCTGTCTCTCTCTTCATCCCCTACCTCTGTCTCTCTCTCTCTCTCTTCATCCCCCCACCCACCTGAGAGGAGTCAGGGGCCGGCCGCATTGCACGCTGCAGCCTCGCCGGTCCGGCAGCACTGTTAATGCTGAGGGCTGAAGGGGGAGGGAGGAGCATGTCTTTCTACCATGCTCCCTCGCGGTTCCCACAATCCCCAGCATGGATGCTGCTGGGTATTGTGGGAACCGCGAGGGAGCATGGTAGAGAGACATACTCCTCCCTCAGCCCTCAGCGTTAGGTGTGCCGCCGGACCGGCGAGGCTGCAGCCCCCTCAAAGTGTGTGCCACCGGACCGGCCACCCGGTGGCACATATATTGCCAGAGCAGCCCCCAGGTGCCGCGGCCCACCGGGAAATTTCCCGGTGGGCCAGTCCGGCCCTGGTACCCCCGCCAAGGACCGCTTCCTAGCTGGGAAAGGGGAAAAACCGCAGCACTTCTGCCCACAGTCGCTGTGGCTTGACTGGGGTCCTGGAACCGCTCCCTCCTGGAGCTGCATGGGGAACTCGCTCTATCCACCCCCAGGCACTGGATGACACGCAGTCGTGGGAGCTCTACAAGGACTTACAAGGACTTTCCCCATTGAATCCTCCACACTGAAACAGTAATTAGTCATTTTCCCTCCCTGTAACCAGATGACACATAGTTCTGGGAGTACAAGCTGGAATACCTTTAAACTGGCCAGATGGCCTGCTTTTATACATTTCTGAACTCAGACATGCACGCCCATGACACTCCCACAGAAAACAGGATAATCCCTCCCCTATGCCTGGGAGATTATGGAGTCAAAAAACACATATTTCACAAGCACCCCAAAAGTAGCTTAAAAATACATTTAAAAAAAACCTAAAAGTTACTTCCCCTGATAGCCCCGATCTGGATGACAACATATCCAAAAATCACCTAGATCGGTTTAGGGTTTCAGGAATTTATTGGAAGTCCTAATTTGACCGACCGCACACAAGGCTCCTGCCCAAAACAGTTCCATAAGATCAGGGCTAGCAGTCGGTCTAGTTCGGTAGTTTAAAACCGAACAAAGTCAATATGATCACCCTGAAGCTTGTTTCCCTTGTTCGTGGGAACATTTCCACCGAACAGTGTCTTCCTAAGTGTTGTAGAACCGAACGCAGGTGATGCTTTAAGTTCCATGAACTCAACGACCAAACACCGCTGCCTGCGTTCGTGCAAACAAGATCGCTGCCACCTCGTGGTGGTCCATAGGAAATGTGGCCACCCAGACGAACACTGCAGTACAAATTTCTACAAAGTAGCAATTAGACTTAACAAGCTCCTGGGTGGTCTCCGGTTTGTGCGGCTGTTTGGTTCCCGAACCATATAGTCTAAATACACGAACTGAGACTTTTACATTGCATATTACAGGGTCCATCATATGTGGGCAGGAGGCTGGCAAGCAGGCTCCTCCAGGAGCTCGTGGAAAACTCATGTGAGAAGGGGAGTTTGTCATAGCACTCTATTGAAGTAATTTATATAAGTGCCGGAGTTTGCAACGAGGCAAGGACAAGGTCAGGAGCTGTGAGTGCAGGGCGCAAAGTATTTTATTTATATATATTTATTTTCTATCCATTACACCCACCTCTGTATGTACGTATTAATATGAATGCATGCTGGCTAGTGGTACCATAGGAAAAGGATGTAATTGGACAACGCTTCATAATATGTGAATCCCAGAATGCCTTAGGGATGCCTTTTTTATTAGAGTGATTTATAGCACTCTTTATTGTTTTTTGATGCTGCAGACAAAAATATAGTATAGTCTTGGCTAGCACAGGCTGTTCAGAAAAGAGAAATAATTATCCGTGTCTGCAGTGGTGGCGTGAATCCAGTAATCCTTGTAGGTCAATGACAAAAAGATCCCAGAGGGACTGGGCAAATTACTTCACTTACATTTTTATGTAAAAGAAATGTACCACTAGTTGCTAGATTCAGTGCTGGTAAGTATAAGCAGTTATTTTCATGTCAGTGTGCATAAGTAGCACATTTTTAGACAAAAGAATATGTAGGTGATTCTGGTCTACCACATAGCACACAAAATGTCTCAAATGAGTTTCAGAATAATAGAGTTAAAGGCCAAAGTACAATATTTGTTTAATTTATTTGTAAGTTATTGAAATTATGAGAAACATGCATACAGGTCATGGTGCCTGGAGTCTGTACGTGCAGTGTTTCGCGATGAAATTATTGCACATCCAGAGTTTAATGTTCTCCCCCCCCCCTGCTGCCAGAGGTGTAACTCCACCTTCAGCAGCATCACTGGGGTGTCTTCTACTAGCCCAGAATCTAGAGTTCATGGCTGGCTAATATAAACTCTTTTGTGCAATCATTGGCAATGGCCGCAGGTTTGGTGTTCTTTGGCGCTGCGGAACCCAAAAGCACGTCACTGGATTACAAGGGAGTACTGGAGCCTGTCGGGAACCCAGGTACAGTAAGTGGGCAAACTGTTGATGAATGGTTCTTCCCATTACCAGGGAACCAGCCCAGGGTGCTAATCACATCATTACCATTAAACAGGGCTGTAATGGTTATTATGATTTGAGTAATCCTTTACTGTTAGATAGTTCCTGCCGCTCATTAGATTTAGTTTTTTTAAAATTGATATACACAAAAAAAAAACACTCTTTAAAAACTTACCTGTAATCTAGTGCTGGCACAGTTTCTCACAGCAGCTGCTCCATCTCATGTGAGGTCATTATGATTGATGATCTCGGTCCAAACCAATGTTTCTTAAAGATAAACATTAGGGACATAGGCAGTGGCGTACCTACCACGGTTGCAGGGGTCGCCACTGCAATCAGGCCCCTCACACCAGGGGGCCCGGCTGTACTCATGACCATAGTTCCCGGGTGTCTGACAGGAGAGGAGCGCTATGAGACACATGGAGGAGTTGGGGGGAGGGAATGAGACACATGGGAGGAGGGGCCCACGGGCAAGTTTCGCACCGGGGCCCAGTGGTTTCTAGTTACACCTCTGGACATAGGGCACATGTATGACAATCGTTGCGCTCTGTCAATCGGATGCCCCTCGTATGAGAACCATTAGCTTTAGTTACATTTTGTCATAAATTTGGCAATTTAGGTTTTCAGTTTATCACAAATCCCTGTTTAATGAATAAACCTTTTGTACTATTATTTTGTTTTAAATCGTTTTTATTTTATATGCAAAATGGTAGCAATTATGGAGCAAATTAAAAAAATCATTGCATGGATGCCTGCGCAGAGGCGTAGTAAGTCAGGGTAAGTCACATACGGTATTTGGTCCCCTGCGCAGAGGCTTAAAAGGTTGAATATGCAGGCATCATTGAGTCTGTGACAGTTAACAAGTGTTAGCATAGGTTATTGTGCTGAAATGAGTTCGTCTGGTTACAACATTTTACTAACATAGAACGGCAACGCTAATAACAACCTATATGTTTACAGCAGCGTATATGGGAGCGTTGAACGCAGGTTAAACTGTATTCTGCACTACCATATATCAGTATAGCATAAGTATCATGCTGTGAGACATTCAGCCCAGGCTCTACTCCCTCATTCAGTATTGGTAGTCAGCGCAGGTCATGGACTGCCTGACCTGCACTCGGCCATGCGGCATATTAATGTGGTATTATGTCAATAAGTAAAGCCTATAATAGCAATAAGGAACTAAGATTTAACTGGTCACTGTGTAGTCAAGTGCTAAGCTGTCAGTAATTCCTTGCAAAATTTATAATAACGTAGAGAGCATTTGATCATCTTCACTGAGGCATACACATGACATCATGCAGATAGAATAGGCGCATAATGCGAGGCGATCGTGTGTGTGTGTTCTGCAGGCTGACAGGCTAGTTGTCGGGAGAAAGTAAAGCACGATTCTACGCGCCTGGGTGTGCTTATGTACCTATTTTTTTTCGTGTACTCCGGGTAGGCCTGATGCGCTTAATGCGTTCCAGATATGTATTATATGTGTGGCGTCCAGTGGCCTGGGCGTGCCCATTAAAATAATAGAACCGCTGTCTGTGGCTATGTGCTATAGTACCTGGTGACAATGCGTGAGAAAAGTGCCAGCCCTGATTGTGTATTTTGGTAGGCGTCCACTGACTTATATAGGTCGCTGCTCGCGGGGAGAGGGCTTTAACTGTTTAAATCAGCCTGTGTGTAGCGCGTTGTGTAATAACAGTTAACTAGGGCCTCTGAGGGCAACGTAAAGCAAATAAAAATTTTTTTTAAAAAAAAACAACTTTTTTGTGCATATTAAATCAACAGTAGTGAATTCTCAGCGTGTATAAACTCAGTCCACAAGCATTGGGGGGGCCACGGATACGAGCCTTCCGAGCGGGGGAACCGGCCGCTGATGCATCCGCGGCTGATCCCAGGGGCACCGGTCCTCCGCAGCATCCCCCCAGGCTGCGCCAAGCCTCCATCCGGGAGATCCACAGCACAGCGGGCACTCGGGGACCCACCAGTCCACAGGACCCCCCACCTAAAGTCCGTGTGCCTGCCAGTCATCCCCTGCACCCCCACCGCGCCACTGGGGCCCCAGATGGTCGGGGTGAAGGTCGCCCTGTGTCTCACCCTTCTCCGGCCACTCGGGGCAAGCGCCAGCCTCCTCCCAGCCACCGGTCCGCCGGGGGCTGCCGCGCTCCACCCTACGAGGGCTCACAGCGTCGGGGACAGCTACCTCCAGGCCCTCCTCAAAACCTGAGGGTGACGGCACTTCAGTCCCCGCATGGCACAGTCCAAGGATCGCGGCATCTGGCCAGCGGGTCCCAGGAACATCGCAGCAACATCCCGCCTGGCCCCCCCGCCCACGTGCATCGCCTCCAGGGCCCGCTTCACCCGCAGCTGTAGAATCCACGGGACAGCTTCTGAGGGTAAGACAAGGCTGTTGTGGGCCGTTAAGTCCAGGGTGTGTGTTGATCCTGTAGCACAGGCAATAATCGTCCCTTGACTTCGGGTCTAGATAGCAGGCGGCCGCGGTTAGGCAGTCATTGCCTGTACAGGAGGCCAGCGTGTACCCCGGGCGGTTGGGTCCGTCCTAGGGCTTGCATCCTCCATGAGGCCGGGATTACCCCCACCGGCCGGGGGGGGGGGCGGAGCGGGGCGGCTGCTCTCACCCGTGTAAATCTCCACCAGCGTCCACATAGCTGGTGTGCTTTTTCTTCCGGTCAGGCAATCAGGCATGTGTTCTCGGTCTGCAGCTGCCCTCAAGCAGGCTTATGCAGGTGTGTAGGCCGGGTTCATCAGTTTCGGTGCTCCCCGTGAATTTTTGGCCGTAATCTGGTATCATATGGGTGCTCGGGTAGTGCCCCATTGTATTGCAGCATGTAATCCGGTCCTGGGGCAGGTTTTTAGCAAGTTTTATGCCGTTTTTTAGGGCTTAAGCTCGGAGCCTCCGTGTTCTGCTGCCATGCTGCTTGGCGGCCCGGCCCCGCCCCCCTGTACTATTATTTTGAATAACCACACTCAGAAGTGGGGTATACAATTAATTATTACAAGATATGTACTAGTGTTGGGGCTGGCTAATACACAGACCCCAAACTGTTGTGGAAATACAATTCTCATGATATTTAGCCAGCAATGTAGTTATTTAGCTGAGGGCTTACCTTTTTGCTACCCATGTACGAATCTATTATTAATGAGCTTAGCCTAAAAAAAAAAAAAAAAAATCACACTTTTACCATTTCTGTGTTCCCAATCACAAAAGACAGATTTAGATTGGACAGGCTGCCAAGAACAGATTTGTTCCTTAAGTGCTGTCAGATCCTTTAATAGCTCATAGCTCACAGAAGACCAGATCATTCCTTCTGTTGACTTCCTTCTTTCAAATATATCCACTAGAGCTAAAACAATTATTAAAATCATTTGAACAATCAATGAATCAAATTCTTTCTTATACAGATTAAGAAACACGTATAAGTCAATATTGCCGTATATACACTGCTCAAAAAAATACACAAAAACACACACAAAAATAACATCCTAAATCTGAATGAATTAAATATTCTTCTGAAATGCTTTGTTTTTTACATAGTTGAATGTGTTGACAACAAAATCACACAAAAATTAAAAAATGGAAATCACATTTTTCAACCCATGGAGGTCTGGATTTGGAGTCACACTCAAAATGAAAGTGGAAAAACACACTACAGGCTGATCCAACTTTGATGTAATGTATTTAAAACAAGTCAAAATGAGGCTCAGTAGTGTGTGTGGCCTCCACGTGCCTGTATGACCTCCCAACAACGCCTGTGCATGCTCCTGATGAGGTGGTGGATGGTCTCCTGAGGGATCTCCTCCCGGACCTGGACTAAAGCATCTGCCACAGTCTGTGGTGCAACATGACGTTGGTGGATGGAGCGAGACATGATGTCCCAGATGTGCTCAATTGGATTCAGGTCTGGGGAACGGGCGGACCAGTCCATAGCATCAATGCCTTCATCTTGCAGGAACTGCTGACACACTCCAGCCACATGAGGTATAGCATTGACTTGCATTAGGAGGAACCCAGGGCCAACCACACCAGCATATGGTCTCACAAGGGGTCTGAGGATCTCATCTCGGTACCTAATGGCAGTCAGGCTACCTCTGACGAGCACATGGAGGGCTGTGAGGCCCCCCAAAGAAATGTCACCCCACACCATTACTGACCCACTGCCAAACCAGTCATGCTGGAGGATGTTGCAGGCAGCAGAACATTCTCCACAAGCTCTCTAGGCTCTGTCACATGTGCTCAGTGTGAACCTGCTTTCATCTGTGAAGAGCACAGGGCTGTAAGCACAACCCCCACCTGTGGACGTCGGACCCTCATACCACCCTCATGGAGTCTGTTTCTGATCATTTGAGCAGACACATGCACATTTGTGGCCTGCTGGAGGTCATTTTGCAGGGCTCTGGCAGTGCTCCACCTGTTCCTCCTTGCACAAAGGCAGAGGTATCGGTCCTGCTGCTGGGCTGTTGCCCTCCTACGGCTTCCTCCACATCTCCTGATATACTGGCCTGTCTCCTGGTAGCGCCTTCATGCTCTGGACACTACGTTGACAGACACAGCAAACCTTCTTTCCACAGCTCGCATTGATGTGCCATCCTGGATGAGCTGCACTACCTGAGCCACTTGTGTGGGTTGTAGACTCCGTCTCATGCTACCACTAGAGTGAAAGCACCGCCAGCATTCAAAAGTGACCAAAAGATCAGCCAGGAAGCATAGGAACTGAGAAGAGGTCTGTGGTCACCACCTGCAGAACCACTCCTTTATTGGGGAATCTTGCTAATTACATATAATTTCCACCTGTTGTCTATCCCATTTGCACAACAGCATGTGAAATTGATTGTCACTCAGTGTTGCTTCCTAAGTGGACAGTTTGATTTCACAGAAGTGTGATTGACTTGGAGTTACATTGTGTTGTTTAAGTGCTCCCTTTATTTTTTTGAGCAGTGTATATATAATGTGCAGCGTCACTGCCATGCATAATGACATTAGATGGTTAATCAATTCTGCTGAATCAATATTAGAATATAAATGTTCAAAAATGCCACCATAATATCAACGCAATAAGCCCACCTGTTTTTAAAACAATAAAGCAACACTAACAGAATCTTCATGAAAACATAAAATGCGTTGGAATTTTACTGAAATATAAATGTTCAAAAATGCCACCATAATATCAACCATTATTGCAATAAGTCCACCGATGTCTCAAAAACAATAAAGCAACATGAACAGAATATTCATGAAAATATGAAATGCGTTGCAATTTACTGAATTAATCAAACTACAGTGAGCCCAGGGCAAGCAGGGACGATCACCTTGGGCCATGACGTTAAGCAGCATCTCGAGTGGATCACAGGCATCAGGGAGGAAAAGAGGGCCGCAACACTTCTTCCACTATATAGGAAAATGTGGCCAAGCAACAGTAAACTGGTTGACTTAACCCCAATGTCCCCTAATCACAATGGTTAGACCACACTTGAATATGGTGTGCAATTTTTGGCATTGGTTCTAAAGAAGTAAATTATGGCAAAAGTGCAGAGGGGGACTACAAAATGTATAAGGGGAATAGAAGATTTTAGTTATAAAAAAAACTAACAAATTTAAAGGAACACTATAGGGCCAGGAACGCAAACATGTATTCCTAACCCTATAGTGTTAAAACACCATCTAGCCCCCCTGCCACCACTCCCTCCTAAATATAGTAAAATCTTCCTTTTAATTCCAGTCTGCTCCTTCGGCTCTGCCCCTAATCTGCCTCCTTGCCTGACATAATTAGAACTGTTCATCTCAGCAAATCACAACATTTTCCCATAGGAAAGCATTGGATTGGCTGAGAATGTCAATGAGGCAGATCGGGGGCAGAGCCAGAACAAGCCAAACAAAGCCCTGGCCAATCAGCATCTCCTTATAGAGATGCATTTAAATGCCTTCTTTGGATTAACAGCAGAAACAGATGTAAGAAAGGCTGAGCTTGATGGACACAAGTCTTTTTTCAGCATATGTAACTATGTAAACCTAAACACCCCAAAAGTAACATAAACAGTATTTCTATGATTGCAGGAATATTTTTTCTTTGTTACAGCAATGTTGGTAATTTAAACTCACCAATTTACCAGCAACCAATGAATGTCTATGTTTTCAGGCACCGCTGCGTGTGTGATATTCTAAGACACTCAGTTGCAGTTTCCATAGACATAGATACAAAAGGGAATGAGATGCAGCTGTACAAAATCTAGAATAGGAACAGAAAAAGAAACATAGTGTGATACAGCAAAGTGAGAGATAATGCGCTCATACAATATTGCACTCACGAGATCAAAGTGAATAAATCGCCAGAACAGATGCCTGCCCAGATTGACTTGGGCGGCTATACGTCTCCACTCTTTTTTGCTTTTATTTTATTTAATCCGGCTACAAGTTTATAGCCTTTTTATTACAATAAATTTGCATATTGATTATACCTACCTCTATTGAAGTCTCATTCCAATTTTGGTCCGCTTGGAGTTCCAGTGGAGAGTGGAGACGTATAGCCGCCCAAGTCAATCTGGGCAGGCATCTGTTCTGGCGATTTATTCACTTTGATCTCGTGAGTGCAATATTGTATGAGCGCATTATCTCTCACTTTGCTGTATCACACTAGGTTTCTTTTTCTGTTCCTATTCTAGATTTTGTACAGCCGCATCTCATTCCCTTTTGTATCTATGTATATGTTGTAAAAGGTCGGGAACTGGGCCACGACCTTGAGAGGCTGTTTTCACTACATGAGATAAGTATAAGTATATTTAGATACTATTGTTACTAATTTGGAGGTATCATATACATATATACTGTTTGTATTTTTGTGCAGTTTCCATAGAGTTTGAGAACATGTAAGGGATTGCAGTCGTTCTTACCTATTGCCCTATTGCACTGTTTTTGTTTCGTTTCTTTTTTTACTGTTCTTTTTTTCCTCAGTTTACAATTCTACAATGCAAAAACTACAGAGAAGTGGGCTTCAAAAGAATGTCTAAAAAAAACCCATAGAAAATCCTCCAGTCGGTCCTTGCTCTGATTTATTTTCTATATCTATAACCTCTCATTCCATATATATTTTCTGTTTTCTTTCTTCCCTCTTTCCTTCAATTTTCTATTATGTTTTTGCAAGTATTTATCCAATTGCTGTCCAAACATCTGTATGGACTCTGATGAAACCACCTCTTCAGAGAATTCGACATCCTTATAGTTCTTACTGTAAAAAAACCTTTCCTTTGCCTTAGACTAAATCTCATATTTTCCTGTCACAGGAGTCGCTGGCCCCTGAAGGGTAAATATAATCTTTATACATGCTACACTTCCAGTCTCAATACGTGACCTCTAGTCCTATGTATTGTCCTATTTATGAATAGATTTCCAAACAATGGTTTGTAATGCCCCCGAATACAATGCATCTAATACATAATATATTTTGGCTTAATTTCTCCTTACAAGGAGTAGATATAGGTGATAAACATGAAATGAAGCTACTAATAAAATGAACAGATCTAGATTGAGAATCAAAGGAGAGCGAATATGTTGGTGAGGGAATTATTTATGGTAAAGATAATATGCATGTCTGTTCACTAAACCCCCAGGGATAACTACAAGCTAAAGTGACAAAACAGAGCTACATATAGCTTGAATGTGATTGTAAGAATTAAACAAATAGCTCAATGCCAATTTTTGCCAGGACAGTCCCATGTTTTGGGCTCCTGTCCCAGCAAAAACGGGTTCCGGGACCTGTGCCGGATTATGTTCATCAAGAGAGTTGTTCCCCTGCATAGCTGTTGGACTGAAATTATTACATTTCACTTCCTCCTGGCTCTCAAACAGCAGCAGGGAATCAAGAGAGAGAGGAGGCAGGAACATTATGCCAGTGGCTGGCACCAGGGACCTGCAGATAGGAGAGAGGAGGCAGGGCTGGAGAGGAAGTGGGCTGCTTTGTTTTGAAGCTGAAGACAATAAAAACTGTAAGTATGCCCGTGGAATAGAGGGCTTGGAATTCAGCCCAACATACTAAACTATGAAAAGAAGCCAGGAGCAGTAAACCACATAAATTGTGAGTGTGGAGTAGTGTGTGTAAAAATGCAGAAAGATAAGTCCTGCGCTCACTCCCATCACTGGGCGGCTGCAAATGACTACAGTACACATCAGCCCCAATATATAGTAAAAACCAAAGAAAAACAAGTTACCTGCGCTCTCTCCTTAATCCCTATGTATTTTTAAACAAATGGAGTTTTTTTTAGTTACCTCCAATGGCCATGAGAGGATGAGCCCACCTGCCCGCACCAAGGCAGACCCCCCTAGGGGTGATGTGTACGGTAGTCATTTGCAGCCGCCCAGTGATGGGAGTGAGCTCAGGACTTATCTTTCTGCATTTGTATCCATTTTTTTGTATTACTCAGCCTTGTTACAATGCAGCCGCCCATCCCATGTGTTCCCTATTAAGGGTTAATAATGTATAGGGGTTTATATAAAAAATACCCCTTTCTGTCTCAGTAGAGATTTTTGCCAGAGGCTCAAGGAAGCAAGGTGAATGGTTAGAGTTAGGACCCACCTAGGGGGGTCTGCCTTGACGTTGGCAGGTGGGCTCATCCTCTCATGGCCATTGGAGGTAACTAAAAAACCTCCATTTGTTTAGATATACATAGGGATTAAGGAGAGAGCGCAGGTAACTTGTTTTTCTTTGGAGTAGTGTGTGTGTGAATATATGACTGTGTATTTGTTTAACAGTATGTGGATGTGTATGTGTGTATATTCATTAGACTGTGCCTTTGTGTAAAAGTGTGCAGATTTGTAGCAGTGTTTGTGTATATTTCTAACAATGTATGTGTGTAATAATGTGTATGAGTATGTATATGTGTAACAGTGTGTGGGTGTGTATCAATGAGTGTGTGTATATGTGTAACAGCGCGTGAGTAATTCAGAGTGTGTGTGTCAGTGTATGCCAGTTGGCACTTTACTTTTAAACAGGAAGAGCAGTTTGCAAAAGCAATATATAATAATAATAATCATTTCAGATGTTTCTGTCACATGTGAGGACCTCCAGCGTCGCTCATTTCCCCATAGGAAAGCATTTACATTTTTTTTCAATGCTTTCCTATGGGGAGCGCTAATGCGCATGCGCGGCATCGCCGTGCATGCGCATTAGGTCTCCTCGGCCGGTGGGCGGGATCAGTCTCGCCCACCGGCCGACGCAATGCAGAAGAGGAGCGGCGCGGAGGAGGAGACAGCGACGAGGGACATCGTCGCTGCCTCAGGTAAGTTACTGAAGGGGTTTTCACCCCTTCAGTAACCGGGGATTGGTGGGTGGGAGGGAGAGGGACCCTCCTGTGCCAGGAAAACTGGTTGTTTTCCTGGCACTGGAGATTCCCTTTAAGTTGGAATCCAATATTGTTAAAAGGGTAAGGCAGTAGCTGAGTGACAGGCAAGCATGGTCTTGTCACCAGTGGGGTACCTCGTGGATCTGTACTAGGACTGATTCTCTTATGTATGTATTTTTGCTGATGATACTAAGATATGTAACAGGGTTGATGTTCCAGGAAGGATAAGCCAAATGGAAAATTATTTAGGTAAACTAGAAAAATGGCCAGAGTTGTGGCAGCTGACATTTAATGTGGATAAGTGCAAGATAATGCATCTTGGACGTAAAAACCCAAGGGCAGAGTACAGAATATTTGAGAGTCTTAACCTCAACATCTGAGGAAAGGGATTTAGGGGTAATTATTTCTGATGACTTAAAGGTAAGCAGACAATGTGATAGAGCAGCAGGAAATGCTAGCAGAATGCTTGGTTGTATAGGGAAAGGTATTAGCAGTAGAAAGAGGGAAGTGCTCATGCCATTGTACAGAACACTGGGGAGACCACACTTGGAGTATTGCACGCAGTACTGGAGACCGTATCTCCAGAAGGATATTGATACTTTAGAGAGAGTTCAGAGAAGGGCTACTAAACTGGTTCATGGATTGACGGCTAAAAGTTACAAGGAAAGGTTAAAGGAACTTAGGAACTTAACATGTATAGCTTGGAGAAAAGACAAGACAGGGGATATGATAGAAACATTTACATACATAGTAAAGGAGGAGACTATATTTAAAAGAAGAAAAACTACCACAACAAGAGGACATAGTCTTAAATTAGAGGGGCAAAGGTTTAAAAATATCAGGAAGAATTACTTTACTGAGAGGGTAGTGGTTGCACGGAATAGCCTTCCAGCTGAAGTGGTAGAGGTTAACACAGTAAAGGAGTTTAAGCATGCATGGGATAAGCATACGGCTATCCTAGCTATAAGATAAGGCCAGGGACTAATGAAAGTATTTAGAAAATTGGGCAGACTAGATGGGCCGAATGGTTCTTATCTGCCGCCACATTCAATGTTTACTCTATTATACAAGCTGAGGCAAAAACTAAGATACTTACAGTTGGCATCTGATCATAGGAACGAATGGAGGAAAGTCTATCTAAAAGAAGAACAAAAAATAGTTAATTTATCAATAACCTTCTAAATGTAAAAATTACTAATAGTATCGCCATGCTCAGTCACAACTAACAACCAGGATCTCCTGCACCCTCTTTTCTTACAGGGGCAACACTGATATGCGTAAAACTTGCACCCCATAATGTCTCACCTGCAGGGCTGCCCCGGATTTGCTCAGATTTCTGTTGAATAAGAAGAATCTGCCTTTCTATCTGTTTATTTAGCTCAGTTTGTGTTTCATACCTTGTTTTCCATTCATTACCTGTAAAAAAAAAAAAAAGAGAATGTGTTCACTCATCAGCAATGTCAAATGGCTTACAACATGTCATAAGAATTAACAATACATACATGTTTACGTGTGTATGTTTAAAAGGCATATTTTTTTTATTATTTTTTTTTTACATATACAATATATTTACACAGACAATCCTTGAAAACTTCATGCACCACCCTCAACATTTTATTTGAGCCATTTAGCCTGTTCTTGTATCATGATAATGGTGATTATTCAAATATCTTTATATTTTTTACTGTGATTAATAAATGGAATCTTTTTGGCACCTGCATTGAGTCCTGCTGATCAATATCAAAGCAGTGACTTGTCTTTGAAGAAAGGAATATTTGGTTTATACCCCCCAGAATTCAAAGGGGAGGCACCCTAAAGCAAAGTATTCATCACATATCTTAATTTCAGCTGCACCACCACCACTACCAGCTATATATTGTATTTTAGTTTTGTTAGAGAGGGATATTGTCTGGGACATGTCTTTGGGAAGCTGTATCCATATTTAAAACAGTTATGTGTGTTTTCAGGTTTGGTAAGGTTGTGGGATATTGTTATATGTTTGTAAAAGAGAGCAAGAATCGGTCATAGATTTAAGAAAAAAAAACATGTGGGGGTGCACTAAAATCAGAATAGAGTTTATTACAGAACAGCTTCAAGTTTCTTATACAAAATATTTGCTACTTTTGTCACTTAAAGGGACCCTTCAAACACCTAAAGCACTTTAGTTTGTGTTAAATTGTGTGAAAACTGTGTCTTCTTTCTTCAATAGAAATTGGCACTTTTGTAAGTTACCTTGTTACATCTACATGGCTGTCAATCAGACAACTGGTCCTTTTGCTTCCTGGTTTGTTGAGTTCAGTGTAGTTAAACTCAAGAGGCAGACAATTGCCCAGAGCATCTGTCTTGCAAAGACTTCTCATTGAGTGGCATTGGAAAGTCTGTGATTGGACAGCCACAGAAAGTCTGGGCGGGGTAAGAAAGGGAGGGCTTGCAAAGGCAACATACAAGATAACTTCAATGAAAATATACATAATACAATTTGTGCATGTTTTCATTGGGAGCATATTTACTAAACAGTGATTTTTATCTTTTTGTATTTGGGCAGTGGAGTGCCCCTTTAATGTAAAGTAATAATGACAATGTTTGTTCTTCTTACCTTCTTCTTCCACACTGTCCAGTCTCTTTTCCAGTCCTTTGGCGGTGTTTTTTAATTCAAATATTGACACTTGTAACATTTCTCTAAGCAATACCAAGGAAAACAAAAACAAAAAGCAATTCACATAATTGACTTTACGCAAATAAAAAGTTTTTGCATTTATGAAAACGTAAGCTTATTCAATTTCCACAGTTTTTAGATTAGCGGGGTCAGCTCACCAAACACCAAATTTTAATGAATGGAAAACTGAAATGTGAAAGTTCTATCACTTTAGCGGGACTTGAGAATTTTACCAATCAGATATTTTTAATACATTTTTGGAATTCTGGTTTCAATTTTCTACAATCTATTTTTTGTGAATAAACCAATATTGATAATGAGACACAAAAACCTTTACTGTGTCTTCGGATTTGCATTACATGTGACCATCTGCATCATTTCAGTACAATTTTAAGATTGGGAACAAAAACATAAAACCTCTTTTTCTTTTCATATTTACTGACATTTTAAGCCCACACTCAGGGTATTCCTAAATGACCTATAAAATCAAATAATTGTGATAACACAGCTTATACACATAACATTTTGTTAATTTTCAGTTTCTTTTATTTCAAAATGATTAGTGAGAGACTCAGGGGATGTTAAATGCATTTCCATCAGAAATAGATTTTCCAGTAATCGGAAGAGTGCTCTATTCAGTTTAAGAAGCTTTAATCAGATACTTTTAGCCAGTCATGATGAAAACATGTGTCTCTCAGATCAACATCTCTTACTCTGCATTATGTGTTGCATACGAAAACCGTCAACTTAAAATGAGGGAGGATCTCATTACCAAGGAATGCAGTATTACAGAAACTAGCACACACATGCTATCCCAGCAATGCACAAAGAATAGGAGCAGTCAAAAACATGTGTCATGGTAAATTAAGTATTTAGGTCCCTGACCCTCCTTCTTTACTTTAAAAATGAGATTTTACTCACCCCTTTACCAGCGCCGCACCAGTTATGCCATTGCTGGCCACACCTCCATGGCTAAGATTCTCAAATTTGACGATTTCAGACAAACTAATGCTTCTCCATAGGGAGGCTATTGTGCATGCATAACGCTGTGTTGTACCAAAGATGCATTGAATCAATGTGACTCTATGGGGAGCATTCAGAGTTTCCATGCAGAGTGTGGAGATGCTGAACGCCAGTGCTGCACAATCTGCAGCACTGATCCAGGAAGCACCTCTAGTAACGTTCTGCGTTACTGCCATTAGAGGTGTTTCTAGGGAGTAATAGCAGTGTTTACTTTAAAAAAGCTTGCAGATACCAGAATAACTACATTAAGCTGTAGTTGTTCTTGTGACTATAGTGTCCCTTTAAGGCTATAGTAAAAACACAGAGAGAACTCAAATTAGAGAGTTCTGAGCTGCAAAAGTCACTTGTGCTGGATGTGCAACTAGTGCCCAGCACACAATTGATGTCCATGCATTGCGTGAGGACCTCCAGGGTCAGTTAGGAAAAAAATAAGTTGCCTAGTTACCCGGAAGTCCCTCTAGTGGCTGTATGCCAGTGCACTCAGACCACTTCAGTGCCCTTTAACTCTGCACGTGCATTGTGTTGCTAAAATGACACAACCCAGCAACATAACCATTGCAACACCCAGCACCATAACCACTGCAACACCCAGCACCATAACCACTGCAACACCCAGCAACATAACCACTGCAACACCCAGCAACATAACCACTGCAACACCCAGCAACATAACCACTGCAACACCCAGCAACATAACCACTGCAACACCCAGCACCAGAACCATTGCAACACCTAGCACCATAACCACTGCAACACCCAGCACCATAACCACTGCAACACCCAGCACCATAACCACTGCAACACCTAGCACCATAACCACTGCACCACTCAGCACCATAACCACTGCACCACTCAGCACCATAACCACTGCAGCACCATAACCACTGCAGCCCGCTGTATTGTTAATTCCTGTGTCAATAGTAAGGTGGATAAGGACGGACAGACAGACAGCTCACTTCATCTTCCTCTCCAGTTGCACATCTTCGGCGACCCGCTGACTGTCAGCCATGGCCGGATTCCTCTCCACCAGCTCCTGTCCGCCGCAGGCTCTCTGCGATCATTGTCAACAAATGGTGACACTGCGTCGCCATGGAGACAGTAACCCAAGCACGTGACTCGCGAAGAGCGTAGAGTCCTAAACAGAAGAGCGCCAGCGCGTCTTCAAGAAAATCGCCCGAATGAAGGAGAGCTGTTCTATCAGGTATGGTAATCGGATAGAACAGCGGCTGGAACTGGCACGAAGCGAGTCTCCAGTTCAATGGCCGCAGCGACACGGACGTCTTACTACTCAGCATTTAGAACTCTGTGCGGAATGATAAAGTGTGACTGTGTTAGCGCTGCTTGGCGGAGGAAGGGGACCCTGGTGACGTCACGCGTTGCTTGGCGGAGGAAGGGGACCCTGGTGACGTCACGCGCTGTTTGGCGGTCGGTCTGAAATGGACGCCGACCTGAATGCGGATAATCTGCGGGTTTACAGCGGGATGGCGGCCGCCCTGGGTAATACACCGCGAGGCTGCATGATGGACCGTTCATTGCCCAGTACCCAGCCTTTAACCCCTTGCTGACATGTTATCATATAACATTTAATGATTAACCCATTACTGACATGTAATCATAGCTACAATGATTAACCCCTTACTGACATGTTATCATAGCTACAATGATTAACCCCTTACTGACATGTTATCATAGCGGCAATGATTAACCCCTTACTGACATGTTATCATAGCTACAATGATTAACCCCTTACTGACATGTTATCATAGCTACAATGATTAACCCCTTACTGACATGTCATCATAGCTACAATGATTAACCCCTTACTGACATGTTATCATAGCTACAATGATTAACCCCTTACTGACATGTTATCATAGCGGCAATGATTAACCCCTTACTGACATGTTATCATAGCGGCAATGATTAACCCCTTACTGACATGTTATCATAGCTACAATGATTAACCCCTTACTGACATGTTATCATAGCTACAATGATTAACCCCTTACTGACATGTTATCATAGCTACAATGATTAACCCCTTACTGACATGTGATCATAGCTACAATGATTAACCCCTTACTGACATGTTATCATAGCTACAATGATTAACCCCTTACTGACATGTTATCATAGCTACACTGATTAACCCCTTACTGACGTGTAATCATAGCGGCAATGATTAACCCCTTACTGACGTGTAATCATAGCGGCAATGATTAACCCCTTACTGACATGTTATCATAGCTACACTGATTAACCCCTTACTGACATGTTATCATAGCTACAATGATTAACCCCTTACTGGCATGAAATCATAGCTGCAATGATTAACCCCTTACTGGCATGAAATCATAGCTGCAATGATTAACCCCTTACTGACGTGTAATCATAGCGGCAATGATTAACCCCTTACTGACGTGTAATCATAGCGGCAATGATTAACCCCTTACTGACGTGTAATCATAGCGGCAATGATTAACCCCTTACTGACGTGTAATCATAGCGGCAATGATTAACCCCTTACTGACGTGTAATCATAGCGGCAATGATTAACCCCTTACTGACGTGTAATCATAGCGGCAATGATTAACCCCTTACTGACGTGTAATCATAGCGGCAATGATTAACCCCTTACTGACGTGTAATCATAGCGGCAATGATTAACCCCTTACTGACGTGTAATCATAGCGGCAATGATTAACCCCTTACTGACGTGTAATCATAGCGGCAATGATTAACCCCTTACTGACGTGTAATCATAGCGGCAATGATTAACCCCTTACTGACGTGTAATCATAGCGGCAATGATTAACCCCTTACTGACGTGTAATCATAGCGGCAATGATTAACCCCTTACTGACGTGTAATCATAGCGGCAATGATTAACCCCTTACTGACGTGTAATCATAGCGGCAATGATTAACCCCTTACTGACGTGTAATCATAGCGGCAATGATTAACCCCTTACTGACGTGTAATCATAGCGGCAATGATTAACCCCTTACTGACGTGTAATCATAGCGGCAATGATTAACCCCTTACTGACGTGTAATCATAGCGGCAATGATTAACCCCTTACTGACGTGTAATCATAGCGGCAATGATTAACCCCTTATTGACATTTAATACCATGATAAACCCCTTACTGACATGTAATATAACATGTAATGACAAACCCCTTACTGACATACAATACCATGAGAAACCCCTTACTGACATACATGTAATCCTATATACAATGTGCCACAATGTTACAAAGAGGATAAAGAAGCGGGTTAATGACAAACATAATAATAATGGCAAAAACCAAAAGGTGAAGGGGTCCATGCTCAAAGGAGCTTACATTCTGGATGCCTTTATTATGATTTGGTTAATTATGTAGAAATAATTTAGGTTGATGTACTTAAAGTGCAACTGTCACTTCTCTTTTATAGGTAATATGCTTTTTGTACTGTTTTATTCAATGGTGTAAATTCCAGAGAAGTGACCGTTCCCCTTTAATTTGTAACCTAGGCATTGGTTATTTTAGGGAGTGATGGTGGATTATGTTCAGGATGGCCTGGGATTGGTTGGAGACGTGTCACTGATTCACTCGAAGTGGGTGTATGAACTCTATGCACATTCATGTCAAGATGGTAGGCTGCCATATACTACTGAGGCACTTGCATATGGACTGATCTGGCCTGTATTCATCCCAAGTGTAAGTTGAACATTTTTATTTAAACGTCATCCTCTGATGTTCTGCATTCAATTGGAGGAGCGAGGCTCTCGTTGACACTTCTCGCCCCTAATGCTTCTTTATGAGAAGCATTGGATTGGATGAGAAGAGGAGTCACCGTGACATCATGGGAGGCGAGTCAGGTTGCTGCAACTGTGGTGTTCTTATGCTTTACACATCTTGTGTGTTACATTACAAAATTGTGTAATATGATGCGTTTGCGCCAGAGATTTCATTTAAGCTTCGAGATTAGTAAAGCATTTTAAGGAACACTCTAAAGTTAAAAGTAAATATTTTTTACATTAGGTGTGTATACTTTTTTTTTTTTACTTTAAATAAAAAAAAAGTAAAGTTGCAGAAAACAACTTAACTAACCTAAAATCCAGACTCCTTAATGCAGATCAAATTAATGCTTGAATAGAAGCATTAGGCCCTCCCCACAGGAATGCATTGGTTCAATTCTTTCCTATGGGGCTTTTACTGACACTGGATGTCCTCATGCAGAGCATCAAAGTTGGTTAGCTGACAAGAAGTGACAGTATGATTGACAGCCACTAGAGGCAGTCTTAGTCATGCAATGTAATTATTGCAGTTTCACATTGCAGGGCTAAGTGGGACTGGAACACTGCACCCAGACCACTTCAATCACATGAAGTGGTGGGTGACTGTAGTGTCCCTTTAAGTCCTGCATTACTTGCCAGACCTAAAAGTTGTTTAGGATCACAAAGCTCCTCTTGTGTGATTGCTGGGAATAGATAGGACCTTTGCTGATGTTTAGTGGAATGCTAACTCTAGCATGGGCTATTTATTTAACAGTTTCTGAGGGGAAAAAAAAGAAATAAGGCCCACATTAATATTATGTTTGATGTTTGTGAATTTTCAAGCAGTAGTCTTTCACAGCTCCCACGCACAATTACTCCCTGGAATTTGAAAAGGTTGAAGCCTTCGGTGTCCAGCGTTTTGGCTTCTCTGGGCTACATTGAGCACAGAGGAATTGTCTTGGGCCGGACATAAAAGCTATAATATAATTAGTTTATATAATAAAACTTCAAAAGCCCTTTTCCTTAACTTGTTTATTAGATAACTTCCTTATTTTTTATCCTTATGTGGGATTGCCATATTTAAGGATTGCAACTTAGGGTGCTACTTAGGGTGCTATCTATTAAACACATACACCTGTATATACATATGCACACATAACCACACACAAAACCTATACACACAGTCACAGATTTACACATATGATCACTGACTTGCGCGCACACACAATCACAGACATACACACACACTCTCACTGACCAAACACATACACAAAAATCACATATACACATTTAGTACTAAAGAGGTCCACCCAGCCTCCCTACCGTGCTATGGGAGAGCTGGAATGGATCCCCTCTCCCTGGTGGCTAGCAGTTGTTGCTGGGCTGGGACCTCTGTGCTCTTCCTGCACAGGTTCCTTGCGCTCCCTGCAGTAATGCCAATGCTGGGATGATGTCATATCCCGGCGGCTGGCTCTCTGCAGGGCACATCATGAGGAGGACAGAATGTAAAGTGCTGCTCCCTGCCTCCCTCGTTACCCGACAGCTCGGACGACAACCAGGCTGTGCTTCTAGCGGTCCCGTGCCGCATTCAGGCCGCAGGTTGTAAACCCCTGGTTTAAGCAGTGGTCCTTAACTAGTTTTGATGGTAACAGAATTTGGTCCTGGGGTATCTCTGCGGCGTTAAATGAATCATGGAGCAGGTCCCACTAAGCATAAAAAGATCTTGCAGACATGCTACATAGGTATTCATCATTCCAGTTCTGGTTTAGTGACTTCATGAATTGAGAGTTACCGGTTATCATGGGCATAACTCCAAAACTTTAATTTTTGATTCTGGCATCTTGTGCTTAACAAATATTGAGTCTGGACTCCACTTGCAACCAGGCTTTCCTAGCAACTACCTCCACACGTAGGCTGAGGCATGAATACATTTACTAAGCATTGGGTATAAGGAGTCACAGCGCATCGGTTATGGGTTACATTAATTCCATCCTGCCTGTTGGCTATGGGACAGAGGACTTGTGTGCAATTGGCATGAGGCAGAGATAGACCCATTGTATGTCTGATACAGATTCTACCATACTGTGCCAAAGCTACGTTTGGCATTTCATGTCCTATTACCCATGTTGTTGAGCCAGTCCAGGTAGGATACCTGTGTCTTTCTAGCCACATGCTATGAATATAAAACTGAGCTCTTCAGAGCAGCAGCAGACCATATTACAATCACAGGCAGGCAGCTTGTGCCTATTCCATTGTGTGGGCTTGGAACTTCAGCAATGTTAATCTAGCCCTGCACCATCCTACAACCAATGAAAACAAATGGATGGACATAATTCACTGCCAATTCTCTGTTTATTAACTGCCACAGATGTTGTGAGCGACTAGCAGGGATATTTTCTTAACCAGTTGCCTACTGGCAGCTTAAATAATGTGTAGCCAATAGTAAATATTACAGATTTTTGCTGTTTGGTAAGCAAGAACATCCTAATGTGTAACATAAAGTGTTAGTTTGATGCATTTTCAGCTTTTTCTATTATTATTATTATTATTTTCCTGAATAGTTTAGTTTTATTTTAACAATTCTAGGAACCCAATAAGAATTGCAATATCTTTTCGTCCCCCCTTACAGAGAAGCTAACCAGTGAAGCAACTGTTTTGGCTGAACATCACAAGAAAATGAAAGAGTACAATGTCTCCTTAAAACAATTAAACTCAAACTTTAATCAGGTACAGTATTATTGAAATATCTAATTATAATTTTTTTTTAACGGTTTCTGGAACATCATTAACGTTTTATACAGATCCTAAATCCTCTTTCCTAACAGGTGTTTTCATCCTCTTACACTGCCCACCCTCCCCCAATTTATGCACTGCCCTCTCCCTTCCACCACTCTAATACACAGCCCCACTCCCTCCCCCAATTTAATACACTGCTCCCCAATTTAATACACTGGCACTCTCCCTAATCCAGATTAATACAGTGTACAGTGTCCCCTCCCTTCCTCAAATTAATACAGTGCCCACTCCCTCCCCTAATTTAATACACTAGCTCCCTCAAATGAATACACTGCTCCCCAATTTAATACACTAGCTCCCTCCCTAATCCAGATTAATACAGTGTACACTGTCCCCTCCCTCCCTCAAATTAATGCAGTGCCCACTCCCTCCCCCAATTTAATGAATGTACTACAGAGGAAGGTCTTCCCAAATGAATGTACTACAGAGGAAGGTCCCCCAAGCCCCTTTTCCCCTACCTTAAGATGAGCCGCCTGTCCTCCAGTTCCAGCCCGGCTTTTCTCTGCAAGCAGGTCAGAAACTCCTCTGGCACTGCGAGCAGGAGGGAAGAGGGGGTGGCTGCCCTGCTCTGCCAACAGATAGTCACTGTACCCTCTAGTGGCTGTGGGAGTTGCAGCCACAGCACAAAGCGGCCCGCAAATATATTCATTATGGGCCGCAAGTTGGCATGCTTGCTCCACAGTATTATACTAGGAGTGTTTCTATATGTCTCCTTACACATTAATTTTATCACCGATAATATGTTAACTTTTACAATCTAATTGCATAGCATCACTCTCTCATGGTTATTTGCAGATCGGGGGGTTGTCTAGAAAAAAATAAGGAACTTAAAGTTTTAGGTCAGAATAGCTGAATTTGTGAAAACAACTAACTTTGCTTATTTTAACCTAATATTTTCCCTATCCTGTTACCTGTGTAGTGTCCATACATTGTAAGGAATAAGTATTTCAGAACTTAAGTTAAACATTTTGGCTTTTTGTTACAGGATAACATAAAATGTGGGTTGTTGGTATTCATGGATAAACTATGGTGCATTTTATGTATAATTTTATGCTGTACTTTCTTTTTTAGGTCCAGTCAAGGCTTGAACGTGTTGCAGCTATTAAACCAGGATTCAGCAAAGTCAATTTATGAGGAGATGTCCTGTGCACAGTTTATTTGTAAATATTTTCCTTTCATCGTATGATTTTTATAAACCTCAAAAACAAATTTGCCATAAGTGGGTTTTTTTTTGTTTGTTTTTTTTAAGAATATCATCTATATTGCAAGGTTTGTTTGTAATTAAACTATTCCCTTAAAATTGAATTAAAAAAAAAAAAAAAGTTAAAATATCCAAGCTCTGGGTGAATTTGAGAATATTTCCAACTTTGTTATTGCATCTTACATTTCACGATTTATTTTTCAGTATTTACTAAACCACTGTTTTGTATGTATGTGTAAAAATAAATTTAAAAATAAGTAATTTAAGGAACAACCCAATATAGGTTTGACTTTATATCTGGAGTCTGCCAGGCACCACTCCCCACCTCCACTGTCAATGACAGAGCCAAGTCATGCAGGGCTGGCTCATTAGTGGATGTCTCTCAGCCAATGGGCTATGTCCTGCACGACCAGTTTTACCACTTACAATGGAGGGGGTGCCACCACACACTCTAATGTGTTGTAGTGGTTATGGTGCTTTTAGTGTTCCTTTAGTATGAATAGTTGGCATAACATATAAAATACCTAGAGGACAACTTCTCCGTATTAGTTGTACCACATTTTTCTACACAAGATGTAGTTTTAAGCAAAGCTTTTGGAAAAAGCTTATACATAAAATTATGACATGAGTCAGACATCTGGATAAATAAACCACTATTCTCAAAGGGGCTCAAGTCATTTTGGAAGAAAAGGTTTGCTGGCTGTTCCCTTCTCCCCTAACTGCGAGTCATCATAATCAAACTTTATTTTACTAAAATAAGGAAATATATGAACAAAAATAAAGCAATAAGGGCTGTCAAAGGCCAATTGAAAAGAAATTCCATTAGAAACATTTGTTTAAAAAACAGACTGAACATTTTTAAATAATGATGGCAAGTTTAACACAGGTTGTATTTAGAAATATAGTAAATTGCATCAAATACATTGGAAGCTAAACTTTTCACATCTTTAAAAAAGTGCTGAATTGAATTATTCTGCTAATGTAAGATAGTACTGCTAAATCTAAGGCACACAGCAAAGATTTAGTGTTTTGTTTTTCCACAAAGTGCCAGGTTATAACATTTGCAAATTGTGTAGCATGTTTTGTGCCATGCATGTGGATATTGGAACATGAGAGCACTCTTAAAGGTAAAGTCTTACATTAGGTTTTACTTGGCTGTCATGCCTTGCCATGGCTGCCGTTTATTACTGATTATCTCAGCCAATCCAATGCTTGTCCAAAAAGAGGCATTGAGGGGCCTACTGCAAATGTGCAGCAAATGTCTCTGCATCAATTAGCATCTCGTCATAAAGATGCATTACATGAGTGCATGGGGAGCATTCAGCCTCTTCATGCGGAGTGTAAGAATGCTGAAGGGCAATAGTGCAGGGCCATAATAATAAGCACCTTTAGTGGCTGACTGATAGTTACTTGGTGTTCTTAGGGACAAATGTAAACACTGCCTTCTTAGAGAAATGGCAGTGCTTATAGAGCAGCTTGTACAGGGTCAGGCTCTTTGTACCAAAAGCACTACATTAAGCTCTAGTGGTGTGGTTTATTACAGTTTCCCTTTAATACATATATACACTGTCCATCTTTCCACGGACAGCAAATATATTCAGTGAACAGGTGGTGTCAGCAGAAGCAATTTGTCAAAATGCTCTTCAGAACACAAATCCATGAACAGTGCAATACAATCATAATTCACTTTCCTGATCCCAGGAGTTAAAGGGGAATGCTAAAGCACCGTAACTGCCGCTCACTACAGCAGTAATGTTATCAGCACACCCATCGGCCATTCTCTGGTTATGGGAAACTGTTTTCAAATTGTTTGGCACAAAGTGTTCCCCGGCCCGACCCCTTGCGATGAAGTTGGCTAATGAAGAAATGCCACTTTCATATTGGCAATATGATTTTGATATTAGCTGACCTGCTAAGCCAATGAATGCCATTGAGATGTGGACATAATTTATATTTCTAATGTGTAAGTGCAAAGCCCATGCTTTGGACATCTGAGAAGATCCTCGGTGCCAGACATTTAAAACGTTTGACACGTAACCAGGGGATAGAGCCAGGAGATGACTGGCACCAGTTATGATGCCCTTTAATCTTTTACAATGCTAATCAGTAAAACCAATAGTTTTTATTGCACACAAGTAGATATTGTTTTAGTAGCACTTACTATACCCAGGGTAATCTAGAGGAGCTAGATTAGAGTTTAAATTTCCCTTCATTGGTTTGATGCACACAGTTTGCTTGTTGATAAATGGGTACTAAAACACGCATATAGGAAATTTCACATATCGGACACAACTGTGTAAACTTTGAAAAAGGAATGCTTTATTGGATTTCAGTTCTCCTGTTCAACCTTTAAAAATAAATAAAAAATATAATACATAAAGCTGTCAGATAAGCTATAGATTTGGGGTCATCAGTAATTGCATACTTCAGAACAGTTAATCACGTCAATCCAAACCACACCGCTTATTAAATATACTCCAATAAGCTACACTTTAAATGAGGGGAATATCTTTTTTTATTATTCACCTTGTACCTACCCTTAACCTTATAATTATAGAATGATTATTCTATAAAATCCATTGTAGATGTAATGACTAGAATGTCAGTGAAACTGAATTAAGGGATCTTTGCCTGGAAAAAGTTTTAAAAAATATTTTAACTTTTCATAAATATGTTCCGATTACTTTTGTTTGTAATAAGTAATACATATTTTCTGGTTTAAAACATACAATATAATTATTTTTCATAAAATATTATATAAGGTTTTTTTTTACAATGTGTGTTACAATTATTATCTGGAGCTAAGTCTCTAAAAAAAATGTTTGCGCCATGTTAAACAACTAATGAGAACAATATGCATAGTACTGCACAGGCTATAGGGAGCCAGTGGCGGCTAACCAATTATAAGATACCAGCACGTGTAGAGATGCAGTGAGGAGGCAGGTACAGTAAACCATCTTTGCTGACCGTACAGCAAGTCGTTTTAGCAAACTGTAGTGTATAAATTTAAGATGTTAATAAAACACCATGGTCATTTTAAAATTAGCAACCGTTATCTACAAACTTAGTTTGTTTTAAGATAGAATGGTGTTCAATGCTCAGTGTGTTATTTTAGGTTTCATTAGATGTTTTGCAATAAATATGGTGAGATTTAAGAAATACTTGTAAAAAGAAAAAAAAAAACTGACCTTTTACTCTATACCAGGTGTGTCCAAAAGGTAGATCCCCAGATGTTTGAAAACGACAGCTTCCATGATGCTTTGCCACTCAAAGCATCATGGGAGTTGTAGTTTTAAAACATCTGGGCATCTTCCTTTCTGGCACCCCTGCTCTATACTTTAGGCAATTCTAAAAGGCACAGGTTCACGGTCAGTCTTTAGGACACACAGCTATAGACGCTCCATTCCTAAATCTGTACTGCTTAAGAAAACATCCTGAGAACTAAATTAAATTATTTTTTGTGTGTTTGTGTGCGCACGCATGTGCAGACTGGAATGACACACCAGCTCTATCTAGAGTTCAAACCAGATACCAATGTAAAGCTCCACACCATCGGCTATAACAGTAAAGGCTTTGACTGTGCTAGAAGCAAAAGCTTGTCAAGAGGGGAACCAAAACTTATCGCCTGAATGTCCACACAGAGTAAGTCAATTCACACATTAAGGCAAGGTTAAATGATTAGAAGGATCAGTGTGGTGGCCCCTCTTTTTTGTCTTCCTTCTCAATTATTTTGTACTCGTTGAGGATTACGTGACTGGTTTCCTTCGCAGTTTTCTTCACAATTGCTTTGATTCCAAGATGATCAATATTAAATGCTGTTACTCCAACATTGATGGCAGAATTCATAGCATTGTCTGTGGCGTGGCCAGCGTCTTTGCCAAACCTGCATTAGAAATCAAATGCATTTCAGAATCATCTAATTTTAAATTAAAAACTTAATGATCAAGTTTGGCCTGGAAATCGTCAAAATCACCAAACCTCAATCAATCATGCCAGTTACAGTAACAAACTATTGGTTCACTTTTTAAAATGGGGTAGATTTATCAATGTACACAAACCAACAGCACATGGAGAGACAAAAATTGTATTAAATTGCCAGGTGCAAACCATATAAACACTCCCTCAAATGTTTCAAATACCTATAGAATGCACACTATAACAATGTCAAAAATCTTAGCTTTATTATGTACAAAAAGTACCAAAGCAAAAACATACAAGAAAAATAAACACAATGACAGAAGCACCAAGGGTACCCTTGATAAAGGCAGCCCGTTGGTGCCGAAATGTTGGGGGGGTTTGGTGACTCGTGTTTCTGTCTTGAGGCTTGTAAGAATCTTTTTGGTATTTTACCATTACATTATTGTATTTGCCCTTGCTTCTGTCATTGTGTTTATTTTTCTTGTATGTTTTCGCTTTGGTACGTTTTGTACATAATAAAGCCAAGTTTTTTGACATTGTTATAGTGTGCATTCTATATTCTATAGATATTTAGATTTATCAATGTAGCTCTGGTGTAAGGATATTTAAATCCTACCAGAGATTATGCACCTTGAAAGTATTGTTTTTACTCATCTGATGAGTACCCTGCCTTACTGGCTATATAGAATACAAAATGAATCCTGCAGATTATTTGACATTATCTTTGTATATATGTGTGCTGGCATCACATTGATAGATCTCCCCCAATATATAGTATTGAAAATCATTTTGAATGATAAAAAAATTTTTAAAATTTTTTTTTTTTTTAAATCAAGTAAAATACAATCATGAATATTAAGCAATTGTATCATTTAAGATTAGAATTTAAGTTACAGTTTCTTAGATGCATTTGCATAATGACAATTGGTGTTTTGAGATAAATGCTGGGCTTCTGGAGGACTTACCTCTCCTTCATGTGAAAAGGTGGAAGACCGCTTGAAAGAATAATGTGCGGGTTTCCTATATACCATGGGACCTTTTATTTTTCCCTGGCTACACCATACTAACCTGTAGCCCACCTAATAAACAGCCCCGTGCCACTTACTTGGTCCTCTAAATCACTGCCATTCAGTTCCTAAAGGTTATCCCCAAACATACCTACCCAATCTTTAGTACTGTGAACACTTCCATTTACCCCCAAACTCTCCCACTCTGTTCATATCTTTTTTTTTTTTTTTTTTTTTTTAAAGGGTAACTTCATAACTGCTCAGTTTTCAATCTAACTTGTTTAAGGACCAAACTTCTGGAATAAAAGGGAATCATGACATGTCACATGTCATGTGACCTTAAGGGGTTAAATAAAACCTTTTTTTTTTCTCTCTTACCTGGAATCCAGCACCAGGCAAAGCACTGCATGGAGGCAGGAGGGAGTGCCCACATAGAGGAGAAAGCTAGATTTTTATGTCTGTTGCCAGCGTGCAGTGCGTTCTGATGACAGACTTACAATATACACGATTGACGTAGAAAGCAAGAAACAGAGGTCTCGGCTGCCAGTGTCACGTGTGCTGGAGGTGCAACTAGCCCCTTGCACACAATTACAAATCTCTGTATGTGTAGTGTTTCAAGCAGAAACCCTCTGCATACATATTCCTACCACCACGACCACTTCAAATCACTAAAGTAAATCACTAGAGTAACCCTTTAAATAGGTTAGTAGTAACACAGTTTAACTCCATTAGCCCACCCACTGTGTAGCAGGTAGAGCAAGCCTAAATTACTTTCTGGTGTGGCAGGTATCCACTGAAATAAGGAACTTCACACAGGAGTACATTTTTATTTTTTAATTCATGGTTTTTGCATATTTTAACATAAGTGAATAAGAAAGCTACGCTGTTACTGATACACCAATTTCCCCAGGTTTGACTAATAAAAAAAAATAATAATATATATATATATATATATATATATATAAAAAAATAACAAGGTTCTATATATTCTGAAGGTTGGAGTTCGCACCCAGGCGTTTACAAGACCGGGAGCAGTGAGTGAGTGGGGGACACGTGGAAAATATATATATATATATATATTTTAAATGAATAATGGAGTATTGGGAATTATTCCTTTAGGCACCCCTCTTCCAAACATTAAAAATAAGTTATAAAATAAGTTTTTACTTACCTGGAATCCAGCACGGCTTTCCATGCACCCTCCTGACTTCACCATGTCCTATCAAACAGCTTCTCATAGGGAAGCCTTTGATTGGATGTTTTAGCCGGCACAGAGCCAGTGTCAGGAGGGATTCTTGAAAAATAAAAAAACGGAGCTGAGGGGATAGGGAGGCGGGAGGGCTGCGTGACAAGACAAGAGTGGAAAGTCTGCAGAGCTTGCAAAGGAATCATCAAATTAAGTCTTTGCCAACATGCAGTGCGCACTGATGACCGGTGTAAAATATGCACAGAATTTACATTTGGCAGTCCAGACAGAGTTTCAGGCTCCCAAAGTTACTTGTGCCAGCGGTGTAACACCCTCCCAACACACAAATTGAAATAACTGAAACATCCAGATTCCTTCCTCCGTAACCACTTTCAAAAGCAGACGTGGTCATGGACATTGGAGTAACCCTTTAACACTATGTTGCTGCAATGCATCAAGAAACCAATATAGAGAAAATCAATAAACTGAATTATACCACATCTATTGGATTTGGAGTCATTTAAAAGTGAATCATTTTAAATTAATTCATACCATCATTCGTATATTAACTGTATTTAACACAACATTAAGTATAGTACAGCTGCATTTACTACACACGTTAAACCCTTCATCCTTTAAGAAACAAATCAATGTTTAAAAACCAGATCCAACAGTATAGAGCGAGCTGAAGACTAAATTTGGTGTTTGGTATTCGTTAGGAATGCACAGAGATTGAGTAATTGATCAATTAAACAGGTACAAACATATACCAAGTATTTACATGTATTATCTTCAATGCAGGTTCCCCCATATCTAGATAAAAAGAAATAATTTGGTTATAATGTAGGGATACTGCAAATTGAAATTGGCTCGACATAGGACCATTTTTAATGGTTTATTGAATTGCGTTCTCATATGGTCAGGACAGATACAGATAAGACCATTAGATCTATTATTTAACATTCCTTTAAATTTCTCATGTATTTCTTACAATTCACGAATAGCAGTGAAGGCTAACCTTTTCATTATATTTCTCATTCTGTAGTGTATTGCACATAAACAATTATCTTAACGAGACAGTTTAAATCAATTCTGTCTACCTAGTGTTTAGAACAGCTTGCTAGTAATCAATACGGAAATGCTTTAGAATAGTTGTAATCGTAAGAAAAGAAGCAAAAAGGGGAAAACATTTTTTAATGTTTCGTACTTTCATCCATTTACTGGAATGCAATTCAATCTCGGACAATTTTTCCTCCCAAAGACTGACCACTGTATCATTGCAGGGACTGTCAAAACACAGCTTACATGTACACTAACTATTGGCACGAATATAAACTTTTTAAAACAAAGTTATGACAATAGCGGCAACTCTAAGACCGTAAATAAAATAAAAACAAATGCTTCTGCAAGCAAGTTCAGTTTTTATAAAAGAGTAATAACAGATATATGTATTAGGCAGGTTTCTATTGTCTTATATATACTTCCAGGAAGAGTGCATTTTTGGAAGGCTGCATGGTAACACTTTCTTTAAGCTCAAACAATACTTGAATGTTATTCTAATTTGCTGGTTAGTGGTTTTTTTTTTTTATGGTCAATCATAACACAACTCAAATGTTAAATAACATGGCTTGTGTTTATAATGGCCATTTAGCTAGTCCGCCTGACTAGCAGGGTCTGGATTCCAGTTCCAGGCCTTAAAAGAACAAAAAATCATCTCAGGTCTGCATAGTTTAATTTAACACTAACACCTCTTTAATAAAAATGTATTAAAACTGCTAAACAGAGCTACACTAGTGTCTTCGAGATCCAAGAACTCAAATGCAGAATCGTTGCAGTGAGCAAACCATTTTCTAAGATAAAGGTGTATGTACAAGATATCTGCAGGGCATTTAAAGGTGAGTAAGCAATAGAGCCAGCTGACAGACAAAATAGTTAATTGTTTACTTAACTAAATATTGTGATTATGATTTGGTGTTGTTTCATTTACTTTTATTGTACTATACTTCCAGGGTTTGAAAGTCGAAAAGAATAGTATATTTGAGCGCTTATTTAGTGTTAATCTATTTTTGCACATATATTTTTTTATCTCTAAGCTGCTACCACACTGGACTATTTTGAGAGAACTTAAAGGACCACTCTAGGCACCCAGACCACTTCAGCTTAATGAGGTGGTCTGGGTGCCAGGTCCTTCTAGGGTTAACCCATTTTTTCATAAACATAGCAGTTTCAGAGAAACTGCTATGTTTATGAATGGGTTAAGCCTTCCCCCTATGTCCTCTAGTGGCTGTCTCATTGACAGCCGCTAGAGGCGCTTGCGTGCTTCTCACTGTGATAGCACGCCAGCGTCCATAGGAAAGCATTATGAATGCTTTCCTATGTGACCGGCTGAATGCGCGCGCAGCTCTTGCCGCGCGTGCGCATTCAGCCGACGGGGAGGAGAAGAGGCGGATCGGAGGAGGAGAGCAGGAGGAGATCTCTCCGCCCAGCGCTGGAAAAAGGTAAGATTTAACCCCTTTCCCCTTTCCAGAGCCGGGCAGGAGGGGGTCCCTGAGGGTGGGGGCACCCTCAGGGCACTCTAGTGCCAGGAAAACGAGTATGCTTTCCTGGCACTAGAGTGGTCCTTTAAAGTGAATGGTATATAAAGACGATTGTTCTGTTTGCACTAGGTGTTGAAGTTATCTTTTCTCACTATTTAAGCACTCCACTGTATTTAGTAAAAATATTCCAGTGTTTGAAAACGTACAATTAAACAGGCGCGTTATTGCATTAAGAACTTACACTTTGCATTTTCTTTGCACCCAAGGAGATGCATGTACAACACAAAATGGTAACAGAAAACATGATATTTACATTAAAAAGTAGCAATTTAAACACTGCAATGCTTTAAATTAATTCTAACAACTCCCCACTATCTTGTTTCTATTGCTCCCTTAAGATTTAACCCCCAACACAAATATCAGGCAGCAAAATAGATATGTTGCACAGAAATTATGAAATGGAAGATTTCTAACCACTGTCTGACCCAATTGAGGGAACTGTCACGTTTCTTCACATAAAGCGGCACTGTCACAGTCTGGGGACTTTGCCGAATTCGCAAAGACCACTGAAGATGAGATCTCCACAGGGGGTCTGGTGTTGGGGGGCAGGCTAAGATGAGATTTACTTACCCGAACCTGCCGCTTGCAGGCACCGTCATCTTCCTCGGTGTGCTCCTCTTCAGCTGCTGGTGCTTCAGTGCCAGTAGCCAACATCACTGCAACGATCCCTGGAATCCTCCATAGACAGATCCCTGCAGCAGTCACGGAGTCTAAGAAAGTCAGGCGGTGGTGAAATACAGGGACACAGTAGTTGTCTCTGTGTATATCTCTTGCCTGGGTTGGTCAAATTAGTATTTATAAAATACTATTTTTTCGTGGGGGGGTTGGAGGGGTGGGGGGGTAAATGAGTGACAGTGCCTCTTTAAAGGATGACAGTCACCTCAAAAAAAATATTTTTTTGTAACATGTTGTATTGTATAGCAATACAAAAATGAAACATGAATATTATCAGTAGAGCCAGAGTATCAAAAGGATGCTAGAAAAGCAAGCCCCAACAACGGTATGTCTCAAACACTGGAGAGAACTAGAAGTTTAGGAAGTTTTTTTTGAAGAGAGATAGCAGGAAAGAGAAAAAAACAAAAAACAAACTGAGCCCTACCTCAAAACTATGCTCTAATGTAATAATCCTTTATATAAATAAACTTCTATGTAAATAGATTGGGCGTGACAGGTCTTTTGTAATCATTTAATAGGAAAACATTTTAGAGGAGGGGCTTTGTTGTAAAACAAAAAAACTACACACACACACACACACACACACACTATAAACAGCTTAATGAACATGTTTCAAGAGAAAAAGTAAAACGTACTTGTACTTTACAGTATGAACAGTCTCTGTTGCAACACTTTTTGCAACATTCTTGCCAGCATACTCCAGACCTTGCCACACTGTTGCGAATCCTAAAAAACAGAGTATATTAGGCTGGAAAGGAAAAGGACACAAGGTAGTAATGGTCATATGGTTCATTCATTACCTTGTAATCCACTGGCTGCGACAACCATAGCTCCATCCAGCGGGGACTTTCCATCCTTGTCTTTCTTCAGAGACTCTGGGAGAAGCTTGCTGCCATGTTTTTTCACATGTGGAGCCAGCTCTTTTCCAACACAGCTGGCAATGGCACAAACACCATCCACTAAATTAAAGACAGAACGGGAGACCATTGAACTTTATGAATCGACTGTATGCATTGCCTCCTCCCCTCCTTTCTTATTCAATACAGAGTGGAGCGGCCATCAGCAAATCAAGTGTCCTTCTGTGCGTGTCACATACAGGCTAGCCAAACAGCGCACGTTTTGTAGCGATGATTCGCAAAGTACCACTAATGGTTAAAGAAACCTCACTTATTCCTTGGGGGAACTCGTCTCTAAGTATTCAAAATTCAGTCTTGCTCTTCCTATTTATTTGTTGTAGTATACCATATACGGCACTGTCCAATATATGACTGTTATCTACAGGGCCATGGGCCTCTTTACAGAACAATATTTGGGGATTTGGAAATGCCTCGGACAATGTAGGACGCAGAGATGATTCTTGTGTGCTGAATGTTATTTGGACACCATAGATCATTATTTCAAAACAACAAATATTTTTAGTGCCAGGGTTCATGAATGCTAGACTGGTAAGCACTGGATGTGCCATATGGGTGATGGGTTTTTTTTATTTTGCCAATGTGTTGCTGTGATGAGATGTGTGTCATGAGTGATGCATGCTGTATGTAAGAATTGTGGAGTTTATTTTATGTATAGTTTATGATGCACAAATGGAAATCCATTTCTCTCTTGAGGCATTGTGATATCTCCAGATCCACAAACTAACAAACTTCAGATTAAATGCCATCTTACCTAGGAACTGGCTGACTTTAACTGCTCCACCTGTGGCTTGTTTGGCCACATTAAGTCCTTTGGCGACAGTTGGATTAACCTCTAGTGGCTGTTCGTCAGGCTGGATGTGGGATCTTAGTTTCGTTGCACCTTTGTGAATGGCCTTTTCTGTTAATTCTGCACCTTTCACAAAACCCCAATTGAGCCAGGAGGCACCTTGGTGGCAAACCACATTTAAAATTAATCAAAACCAAAGCAAAATAAAGCAATATTTAAAAAAAAAAAATAACATACATGTATTACAGAATTAAATTATAAAATACGTCCGCATTTCATAGATAAATATAATCTATACATTTAAAAAGTTAAACAAGATTTTGTAATTCATAACCTTTGTTATGATGTGGTTTGCATACTGTAAAAGAAAAAATTCTAAGTTCACTTACAAAACCCATCTAAAGTTACATTAACATTTTAGTAGGATGTTCATGTTTGGAGCTGTGACCTAGCCACAAGGACCACTATTAACTTGTAATTCAAATTCTCACCTGAGAGGATTCCTTGGGCAACTCTTGCACTCCATTCTGGAGCCTCCTTCTCTTTCGGTGCAGGAACAACGACACGTACGACTTGGCTCAAATCAATGACTTCATCTGATGCTTCTGAAGGCTTAAAAGAGGACACCATATCAAAGCCCTGTTATACTATTGCTTTGTTACTGTGAAGGCAGCCACAGGTTTTCAAAATATAATGACAAAAGAAAATGTGTGTATCAGCCACCCAACTACTAATATTCTGTTGGATTTGCCCCCAGAAAACTGACCTACAAATGATTAATTTGGACTTCCTCCTTCGCTGCCATAATCAGCACAACTGGTATTTGTAGCGTGATCAAGGCAGGGGTGCCCGTTATCCACTCTCTAGCTCTTGCAGACCACGCAAGTTGTGGTGGAGTATAAAAGCATGGTCTGTGGTTCAAAATATTGCATTCGCAAAACCGAACAGGACTGCCATTAAACAGATAGGAACTGTGGTATGGCTTCTACTAGATTATTCAGCTGTACCACGAGGAGTGAGAAAGTGGCTCAGAGCTGAACTACATATCCCATAATCTCTGCTAGACAGGGGTTTGTGGAATAAGTGTAGAGTACATATAGAAGAATAGGTGTATCCTGGTATGGAATGGAGCAGTCTACTTCAGGAACATTAAAAGTGAATTTCCTTTTCCTTTAAAAAGTATTTAACTATTTAACAGATTCACAATTCATTCAGAAAATAGAGGTCATGTCAAGGCCTGAGAGTGCTTTTAAAGGAAGATTTATTTTGCTGGATGAAATGTTTAAATTGGACATATTCTCCTTCTTTGTGTCTTGTCATGTGGCTGTTGCACAATAAGCATAAGCAGTCAACAAGTAACAGACAAGCGTCTCATGGCTGTGCCAGGCTGACCTTCATCCAGTGATAGGCTGTTTATTGTTTACCAAGTGTCTACATTTAATTACGATATCCGTCTTGGATGACATCCAAAGCTTGAGAGTCAGAGTGTCTTCAGAAGCTAAACAGAGGGTAATGTTTCTGCTTGTGTTTACTGTAGGTAAGAGTACATATGCACAAAAGAGTATGACTCATTTTTAGTACCACTTTCATCTGAGCATTTTCTGGTTACTGAACTGGATTTTAAACTCAGCTGTTTTTATTATTATTATTATTACTAATTGGAATATAAATAAAAATGATTAAAAAAAAAAAAAATACATAAATAAATCCACGAATATTTCAAATAAATCCACAAATATTTCAAATAAATCCAGAATATTTATTAACATCAGACAGCCTTGTCTACACATTTTTTGCTCCCAAAGGCTAACAGGAACAAGGATTTTATCAAGCTATGCACAATAGTTGCCTATAGCATCCTATAGATCCTGAAAGATCTTCCACAGACTGCAGTATTGTACCTATAAACAGGGCACATGTGGGAAGGTTCACAAGAGACAGGTCTACATTTATAATTACAATATCTGTCTTGAATGCCTTACACAACTTAAGAGACAGTAATGCTTCAACTTATGTAGTATATAAAACATAGTATAGGTGTAAAGATACATACGTTTGGAAGAATTTCAGAGTATGACTTTTTAATTTTTTAGTTCCACTTATTTGCATCTGAGCATTTTCTAGTTACTTAACTGGATATTAAACCCAGCTGTTTTTGACTGGATAAAAACATGAATTTAAAAAATCCACCAAGCAGCCAAATCCCCTCTCTAGTTCTTGGAGTCTAGGAGACGGCACACATCGAGGTAGGGGCAAATGCACAGTCTGTTAGTTGAAACATTGCATTCACAAAACTGAGCAAGACATGCATTAAACCAATAGGGACCGTAGCATGGCTTCTACCAGCTTATTCAACTCTTCCACTCAAGTAATCTGTAGAGTGAAAATGTGGCTCAGAGCTTAACTACATATCCCATTATACTCTGCTGGAGTGGGGTTTGTGGAATAAATGTAGACTCCAAACAAAAGAATGATTGGCTCCTAGTCTGGGAGGGAGCAGTCTTCATTGGGATATTTAGATGAGGTGAAATTCATTTTTATTTTAATAAAAAACCTGTTAATTCATGATGAAAAAACTAAATAAATAAAAGTTAAAAAAAATAAAATAAATAATAATAATATGCGCTTAACTGTGGCTGGTAGAAAAAAAAATAAATCAAATACTTCATATATTAAGAAAAATAAAAAAATATCGTATAATTTCTAAACAGTCTATATCTTTTACCTGTATCCTTAAATCTGACATCTGCTTCATTAGGTCCTCAAAAAGCTCCTGGTCAGCTACAGGTAGCTCAGCCGACAATACGACTCCCACATAGGATCCTGTGACCTGAGACATCAGATCAGGAAACATGTACACTCCGCTGTTTGATCGTAGCACAGGTGATTGGTTGCACATAAGTGGATACAGCCAATCACAGACCTGTGGGAGACAATAGGTTTGCATTCTAAGCACAAGTTAAATAATGGAGTGGAATTAAAAACCTCCATTTATATAATAATGCACAGGGATTTGGAATAGTGCGCAAGTAACTTATTCATCTAGTTTTTATTGTATGTATTGGGCTGATTTTTACTATGGTCATCGCTTCCGCCTAGGAGTAATAGGAGTTTGAGCGCAGGACTTATTTTTGTGTACACGTTAAATAATAATATAATAATAACAAACCCAAAGCAAAAAGTATTTAACCACTATCAATGCAAAATGAACAGCGTGCCCTAAAATCTGTGCCCTCTTTACACCAAACAATAAGAAAACAAAATAAAAATACAAAATAAAAATATGTGTATTTTGTTTCCCTTTTAGATAGAGATATATTCATTATATTGTTTTTAAGGTGGTGTTACCTCCTTTAAACATGAGAATAATTCTCTTACCCCCATACCCCACTTATTGGTTGTTTTAATAATAATACATTCTTTAACCAGGAATGGTGCAATCAGATTACTCTGGTTTCCAAGTACATCCTGACACATCTGTATTTTGTGTTGTCCTAGGAAATATATATCACTAGTTTAAAGGACCACTATAGGCACCCAGACCACTTCAGCTCAATGAAGTGGTCTGGGTGCCAGGTCCAGCTAGGGTTAATCCATTTTTTTTTATAAACATAGCAGTTTCAGAGAAACGGCTATGTTTACACTGAGGGTTAATCCAGCCTCTAGTGGCCGTCTACCTGACAGCCACTAGAGGCACTTCCGCGATTCTCAGTGTGAAAAATCAAAGTGAGAAGACGCTGGACGTCCATAGGAAAGCATTGAGTAATGCTTTCCTATGGGCGGTTTGAATGCGCACACGGCAAATTCAGCATGGGCTTCATTTGAAGGTGAGAAAGGGATCATAAAAGGAGTCTAACCCCATGTTTAGAGACCTTTATTTTCTAGTCGATTTGAGCTGCAAATAGTCATGGGTGCCCTATTAATGCAAACTAAAATGCCAGATACACAGATCATCTGTAAAATAAATCCATCACTGATACTGGTTGAGCTAAATTGTGATCCTTATTTGGCAAAATGTCACATTAGTGCAATGTTTACAAGCAGTAATGTAACAAACATGTTACATAACATGATCTTTGCTCCCATTAAGCAATTCCATTTTCTACCCATTGAACTAACCTTTAAGTATTTCTCTGCCAGGGGACCGAAAGACAGACAGAACAGTCCTTATCGAATCTTCCAACTTTCACAGATGAAAAATCTTGATTTTCTAGAACTTGCATTTTACATTTTTTTTTTCTCTCTTTAACTAATCAGCAGTTTATTTACAACATACAAATATTTTATCCTACCTACTTTGGAATATACTAGGGGAATTTACATCACAATAAATATATCATATCCAAGGTAACCTACTATTGATCCATATACATGTTCAATTATGGTAGACTTTATCTCTATCGGATTCCGCACGCATGCTTTTTTTCTTTCGTGTCATTTTAATGCAGTGTTCCTAGTTTCAAATGCTTTATTGCCCTGTGAGATCACACAGTGTAATATGGGGAAACACATTTGTAGTGACTAGACACTGAATTGTAGGATCAATAGGCAGTAACATATATAATCAGGGCAGTATGTCATTTGATACATATCACAGCTGTTTAAAGGTAATGGATGTCAACCACACGTTACACGTGAGCATTAGACTGGGTCTTAGCATGCGAGTGTTGCAATATAAAGTAGTTGGAGGTGTTAATAGTGTATCTTTGGTGCTCCAGCGGTTTTGGAGACAAAGATAAAATAAAAGTTTGAAATTAAATCTAAACTTTTTCTAAATATAAATAATACATTTTTTATTTATAAAACAGCTAAACCTTGAACCATGTTTTATGGGTGAAACATTTTCCTGATTATTATATCATACATATTACATTATGCTGAAAGTTCTGGAGGCATTAAAACAAACCATAACGTTGAGTGATTTGCCCCAATGAATCCATTCATACTCATACTGTAAAGCTTACCTGAAGGAAAGCAGGTGGACGGCCCTGGGCTGCTTCACTACTGGTGTCCATAAATTTTATAATGCGGAGATAGCCTGGATATGAAGGAGCACTGACCAAGCCATCAGGGTTCACAAAAAATATCTGCACCCCTCGTGGAATGAGGATCATTTCCTCTGCGTCCACCCCAAGGCTTTGTACTGGTGGGGGCTGAGGAGCAAGGGAGTAAAAGTCATCTCCCACTGTAGAAAGCTCTCCAGCCTCTGTCCCATAGGAGACGGTGTAATGGCCATCCGTAGCCTGGGGAGTATAAGCTGGGGGAGCGGCTGCTCCTCCGGTAAAGGGATTCGTTGCAGGAACCAGTTCACTGCTAGGTACAACGCAAGCACCATTACTTGCAGGACATTGCTCCCCAGGAAAAACATTCAGATTTGGAGCAGATGGTCTGGAAGGCCTTTCTTTTGGTGGCAAGGATGGATACACATTGGATGGTTGGGCTGGTGGATTCACTGGAGCGAAGGGATTCACCGGAACAAATGGATTCACTGGAGCAGAAGGAATGCCTTGTTGCAGGATACTCAGTCGAGTATTTACATTCTGCAGGGTCTCATGCATTTTGACTTGCATTTGTCTGGCAGAGTCCCAGGCAGCACCTACGCATTCAGGCCCCTGTAAGGAAACACTTAATCCTCTCAGCAAGTGTTCCTGTCCTTGCATGTAATAGTTGCGAGCTTGCTCTTTGTAACCCGCTTCATCTGTGTTCAAACCTTTGTTAATGAAAAGAAATGCTTTTCTGTATTCTTCCTCGATGCTTCGAATCAAAACGTTCTCTTCCACATGTGGCGGTCCTTGTTTTTCCATTACTAAGAAGAATGGAAACATAGTAGAATTAAAAAAAGGGTACATTGATACACAAAGACATACAATATGTACATACCGCATTAGAAACAGACACATCACAAAGCATTGAGAAACCAGTTAGGCTGTATGCTTGGTCAATGTTTGCCATAATCATTCTTCAGCTGGGCAGTGGGCGGTGAAGAACACTTGCTATAGGTTTCCTTGTGACATGGTATATACCAATGACAGCAAACCTATGGCTCGTGTCCCCAACCTCGCTCAGAAGTAATCACCTATCCGTGTTTGAGACCCCATTAAATGTTATAAGCTAAGGCACTTGATGTGCCAGGTTATCTGGAGAATAGTAAAGGATAAGCATAAATAGGAGAAAGGGGATTGAAAAGAATTGAAGGAAAAGGTAAGTGAAATGAGGAAAGAGAAGAAAGGATCATTGATGGACTTTCTGTGGAAGATTGGGCACTCTGCCATCACTGGAGAAAACTCAGACATTCAAAGATAGCCTTATCAGCAAAGTGGGACATACAGTAGAGGTTGTAAAATTTTAAATCGGAGCTTCAATTTAGTGACTATTCACCTATGTAACTGTGCAATGAGCTTCTTACTACCTATTCCCCACAGGCAATGCAAACATCCAGATGTTTTAGAAGCATCAGGCAAGGATGGATCTTTCCAAACTGTTTGTCAGAATATAAATATTTTCACCTTTATGAATAGCACTCTTTTTCAAATTGTATAATCATGCCTGAAAATTAAATAATGTCACATGAATCCACATGAGGAGGACCTAAAGTCAGGAATAGGAAGCTCTTTCATTTAAATAATTGAATTATCTAGTTTTATAGATTGGCCATCGGCTATACCATCAGTGTGACTCACAGAGAGAAAGAACTGTGGAAACTGTGTCCAACGTCAAAATATATATTATCTTTATTAGATTATTTAAAAGAGATTAAAAAGAAGCTCTTCCAAGCTCCAAATAATTTTTACTTGGAAGCCCTTAGAGTGTGTCAGCAGATAAAAGCAATCAGATTACACAGTCAGCCCATTTTAAAACCTTCTACTATATGATAGGTTAATGTGAGTTCGGAGCATTGTTAAAACCAAGTAGAATTAATTTTCAAAGAAATATAATTACAGAAAGACATGGAACAGCTCTTTCGAAACATGGGACACAGATCAAGGGACCACAGCTAGTAGCACAGCAGTTACAATGGTCCTCTCTAAAAGAGAGCCTCCTGGTAATATCACGGTTAGCACTTCATTGTAAGGTGGATGCCTAGGTTCAAAGGATTCTAATATTAGCCAGGCTTTTAAATATACATCAGCCATAGCAACTCCAGACTTCAAATTAATAAGAAGTATTAAAAACAAAAACACACAAGTGTAGAGGTGCAATGGTCCATTTATGCACTTGTATGGTTTCCCTTTATTAAACCGGTACCAAGGTTAAAGAGCTTCGTTAAAATAAATATTTTTCTTCATTTCTTGGATTTTGGGTAGATGAGCAGAGTGCGGTTTTAATGCTTTATTTTTTTATATCTACTTAAAAAAAATATATAATACAAGGATTTCTAATGCTGTGTATTGTATATACAATCACACTCAAAATTTCAAATTCTACATTATTACACAGACTTAAAGGACTCTCACCAATGGAAGCTCCTCCTACTGCAAGATCTCAGGGAATGGACAGGGTAGGATTTCCAGCGGATCTTGCTGGAGAACGGTGGTAGCTTCACAGAGTTCTGCAAGGACACGCTCATTGGCTCAGATTGTCTGCTTAGTATGCTCAGCCAATGAGCACAGCCCTGTATCAAATCTGCTTTGCTCACAGGGAATCCACCATTTGCGTCAAATATCTCCTAAACAGTTTGATACTAAACAGGGGGAGGGGAAATGCCAACAGTTATATAGCACCGTAACACTTTTACAATGGGCAGTAGTGCTTCACAAAAAGTACAAGTGACTCTTGATTTTAAATGTATGCTTACTAATGCAAGGAGCCTAAATAACAAAATGGGGGAACTAGAGGCATTAGCATACACTAAACAATATGATATAATAGGCATAACAGAAACATGGTGGGATGAGACACATGACTGGGCAGTTAACTTAAATGGGTACACGTTATTTAGGAAGGATAGGAAAAACAAGAAGGGTGGTGGGGTATGTTTGTATGTCAACCATGATTTAAAGCCAAATCTAAAGCAAATGGAATGCGATGAGGAAAATGTGGAGGCTTTATGGGTAAATATCTGCTTGGGGGAAAAGAAGGGAAAACAACTATTGGTTGGGATATGTTATAAACCACCTAATGTTAATATTGACGAAGAACAACAGCTGTTTGAGCAAATTGAGAAAGCTGCAAATCTGGGTAACACTTTAATTATTGGAGATTCTAATTACCCGGACATAAATTGGGACAGAGGGACTAGTAGCCCAGCAAAGGGAATTAGGTTTCTAAACTTGTTAAATGACACCTTCATGTCACAACTTGTACAAGCACCAACTAGAATGGACGCTTGTCTGGACCTGGTTTTAACAAACAACGTTGATCTTTTGACCAACATTCAAGTAGGTGAGCACTTGGGAAATAGTGATCACAATATAGTGTCCTTTGAAATAAACTCAAAAAAACAAAAGCACATGGGGTATACTAAAACATAATTTTAAAAAGGCCAATTTCAATAAGTTAAGGGCAGCTTTACAATATATTGACTGGCATAAACTCTTTAGTGAAAAGAACACTGAGAATAAATGGATCATCTTCCAACAAATATTAGAAAGGTAAATTTCTCAGTATGTACCATTGGGAAATAAATATAAAAAAAAAACAAGTCAAAACCAATGTAGCTTAGTAGAGAAGTAAAACAAGATATTAAAAATAAGAAAAGGGCATTTAAAGCGGACAAATCAGATGCATCTTATAAAAGATATAAGGAAGCAAATAATACGTGCAAAAAGGCAATTAGATTTGCTAAACTTCAAAATGAAAAAATGATAGCTAAAGAGAGCAAAACCAACCCCAAAGCATTTTTTAAATACATAAATTCTAAAAAAAAAAAAAAAAAATGAAAGTGTAGGTACACTAAAAACTGAAACGGGTGTGTTAGTTAATGAAGACCAGGAAAAGGCAGGAATTTTAAATAACTATTTCTCCTCCGTATATATTAAGGAAGAAACCATGGCAATAGATGTGCAAATGATTGCTACTAAAAACTTGCAGAATAATTGTAATTGGTTACCTCAAGACAAGGTGCTGCAGCAACTAAAGAAAGTTAATATAAACAAAGCTCCAGGGCCTGACAGTATCCATCCACGAGTACTTAAGGAACTAAGTGCAGAAATAAGTGAACCTCTGTTTTTAATCTTTTAAGATTCTTTTCTTTCAGGAAGTGTTCGAGGATTGGAGGAAGGCAGATGTGGTTCCTATATTCAAAAAGGGTTCAAAATCCTTGCCTGGAAATTATAGACCTGTGAGCTTAACTTCTGTGGCTGGGAAAATATTTGAAAGGTTATTAGGGATAATATTCAAGAATTCCTTGAGAAGAACATGGTTATCAGCAAAAATCAGCACGGTTTTATGAAGCACAGGTCATGTCAAACTAACTTGATTGCGTTCTACGAAGAAGTAAGTAGAAGTATAGATCAGGGTGTTGCAGTGGATGTGATCTAGTTGGATTTTGCCAAGGCATTTGATACAGTTCCACACAATAGATTAGTGTTTTAAACTCAAGGAAATCGGTCTAGATGAAAATGCTTGTTCTTGGGTAGAACATTGGCTTAAAACAGAGTACAAAGAGTTGTCATTAATGGTACATTTTCAAGCTGGACAGAGGTGGCAAGTGGTGTCCCTCAGGGGTCTGTTCTGGGACCCCTTCTATTTAACATGTTTATAAATGATCTTGAAGACAGCATTGAAAGTCATGTTTCAGTGTTTGCAGATGACACAAAACTCTGTAAAACAATACAATGTGAGCAAGATATTACTTTGCTGCAGAGGGATTTAGATAGACTGGGGGACTGGGCACTCAAATGGCAGATGACATTTAATGTTGAAAAATGCAAAGTTATGCACTTCGGCGTAAAGAATACACAAGCAACGTTTACCCTTAATGGAAGCAAATTAGGGATAACAACACACGAAAAGGACTTGGGAATTGTTATAGACAACAAACTATGCAACAATGTGCAATGTCAATCAGCAGAGGCCAAGGCCAGTAAGGTATTGTCATGCATGAAAAAGGGCATTCATTCTTGGGACGAGAATATCATTTTGCCTCTTTATAAATCACTGGTAAGACCATATATTAAATATGCTGTGCAATTTTGGGCACCTGTTCTAAAGAAGGATATTATGGCACTAGAAAAAGTGCAGAGGCGGGCTACAAAATTAATAAAAGGAATGGAACATATCAGCTATGAAGAAAGGTTAACAAATTTAAACCTATTTAGTTTAGAAAAACGTCGCCTGAGAGGGGATATGATAACATTAGACAAATATATTCGGGCCAATACAAACCATTGTGTGGAAATCTATTCACAAACCAGACTTTACATAAGACACGAGGTCATGCGTTTAGACTGGAAGAAAGAAGATTTCGTCTAAGGTAAAGGAAAGGTTTTTTTACTGTAAGAACAATAAGGATGTGGAATTCTCTGCCTGAAGAAGTGGTTTTATCAGAGTCCGTACAGATGTTCAAACAGCTACTAGATGCATACTTGCAAAAACAAAATATTCAAGGATATAATCTTTCAATGTAGGGTAATAACTGCTTGATCAAAGGATAAATCTGACTGCTATTTTGGGGTCAAGAAGGATTTTTTTCCTAGTTTGTTGCAAAATTGGAAGTGCTTCAGACTGGGTTATTTGCCTTTTTTTTTTTTTTTTCGTGCACAGAATAACAGTACGCTTGTTCGGCCACAATAGCTGTTGCAAGCTGAGTATCGATCACATATATTATAAGTTGGTACAGCATATCAGTAGGCGGCATATTAGTTTACAAAAAAAAAAAAAAGGATGAATTAACGGTGTGAGTAACATTTAACCTGTTCCACCATAATAGGAGTTGCAAGTAGCAGAATTTGTGTAGACAAGTTAAGTTTGGCGTGGCATGTGAATAGGCGGCACATTTTTTATTTAATATTGAAATAAAGTATAAGAAAATTAAGTAATAACGTCTTGACAGTGGAGAGGCAAAGCCTTGTGTAAGATGCAGGCTTTTCTGACTGTCTATAGTATGTACGACAGTGTTGCGTACTATTGATAAGGTCGCTGTTGTTTTGTGGAGGCAGGTGTATACCCGCTTTCACGTGGTTCGGCTTAGGTCTCGTGTTGATGGTGCACTACACTTTCCTGTACTTGTAGTCATGTTCTGTAGCTTAATGGTGTGTGTGTCAGTGCGTGCGTTTTAGTGATTTGGTCTGGTCTGTGTGTTCGGGAGTCGGTGTGTGTGGTAGGACTAAGGAGGCCTGTGTGGCTGTGTAGGTTGCCTTATCGTTTCAGCCCCTCTGTCGGTACTTGCGGCTTCCCGCAGTACGTTGCAAGCTAAACTTAAGATATATAGTCTAGTAAATAATACCAACAGTAATTAAAATCTAAACAAGATAGTACAGTGAAAAATCACAAGTGAAAACTAGGAACTTAGCGGTAGTATGATCGGGCAGTCTTTTTAGCTTATTCTTCCCTGTCCCCCCCCTGGTCTCAGGTGTCCGTTGTGGGCCGGCCGGCCCTCTGCGCTCTAAATGCGGTGAAGGACGAAGTAGGGGCCCCGGCTGGCTTGAACGATTGCACTTTGGCCATGTCCCAGGTGTGAGGAGGCTGCTGGTTCGGGGCTTGGATGGTGTTCACCGGGTTTGTCGGCAATCCCAGCGCGGTCATCACTGAGTCCATTTCCGCTGCGTCTGTCAGACGGGTTGTCGCGCCCCCATGGGTTATGATCAGGCTCCTGGGGAATGCCCAGCGATATGGGATGGAGTGTTGGCGGAGCGTGGCTGTAAGTGGCTTGAGCCGGCTTCTCCATAGCACTGTGGGCCTAGACAGGTCCTGATAGAAGGATAGGGTGGCATTTTCAAATGGGTGGTCGGCTTTGCTTCTTACTGCTGACATGAGGGTCCGTTGTGCTGTCCGAGTTCTCAGCTGCAGTATGACATCCCGTGGGGTATCCACTGGAGCTTTGGTGGCTCTTGGGATGCGGTACGCTCCGTCTATCTCTGCCTGGCGTGCTTGTTGTGGTGTGAGCAGAGAGGTAAGTAGTCTCCCGATGTAGTGTGTTAGGTCGCTCGAGACCACTGTCTCCGGGATGCCCCGGATTTTTACGTTACTGCTTCTGTGTCGGTCTTCGAGTGCGTCTAGGCGAGCGGTGACCTGAGACTGGCTGCGCTGGAGCTCCGTATTTTGGGCTTCCAGTTGTACACATCGGGCCGCCAGGTCTTTTGTGTCCCCTTCTGTTGATTTAACACGCCCTTCCACTGCTTGTATTTCTCCACGCAGTGTGGCTACATCTGCGGCAAACAGCATGCGGAGGTTGCGGAGCAGGGCTTTGATATCTCCCTTTGTGGAGGGCAGCTCACTGTCCTCGTCGGAGGATGGGAGGTGTAGTCCCCCTGCGCTAGGGAACTCATCCAGCTCGTCCATTACTTGGTCCTCGGAGGAGGCAGAGGCCGCGTCGCCATGTTTTTTTTTTGGCGCGGTGTAGTTTGAGGCCTGTGTGGGCCGGAGGAGAAGGTCACCGATGTCGCGTGCCCCTGTCGGTTTTGAAGTGCCTTGGTGTTTGGACCTTTTCCCCATCTCGTTAGGACCTGGTGTGGGCTAAAGTCGGCGTGTTATAGGTAAGTATATTGCTTATTTCAGGCTCTTTTCAGCGGAGCTCTGCTGAAACACGTCTGCTAAGGTTGGCTGCTCATTTGCCTTCTTTTTGATCAACAGCAAAAAACAAATGTGAGGAAGGCTAAACTTGATGGACGCAAGTCTCTTTTCAGCTATGTAACTATGCTTTTGGTACCTAGAGTGAACCTTTAATAATTTTCTGAAACAATGACTCACTATTAAATAAACGTTTTATAAAATAACGGACACTCCAAGCACCTCAAACTTTTTACATATATTATGGTGCAAATAAGTACACCTGCCCAGTCTCCTTGAGTAGAAGCTTATTTCAAATGTATAATACGTATTTATTAATTAATGTATTGTGCTATATGAAATTACTGGGTAACTAGTGAGAAAAATCGCTGTATAGCAAAAACACATTCTGATAATCTCCGTGAGTCAGTGAATATTGAGCAATGTATGTTTCTTTTTGGCATTTACTACTTTAATTAGTGGGATCTGTTAAAGTGTCAACAATACAGGTTGTAAAAGATGATACATGGTGATCACAATCTCAGTGATTCCCGAAGGTTATAGGGATAACAGAAGAAAAGAACAATGTCATTGAAAGTTGGGTATTAATTTGGGTAGTAGGAAAGAACAAAGGACATATATTTTATATATCTATCTATAGTGTAAGTCAGTACTAAGCAAGCATGCCTTCTGACCAAGGAGGAACATCTTGCACCAGGAGAGAGGATTCCAAAGCCTCTCTGTTACTATATTAAAAAACCTCTTTACCAACAAAGAAGGAGGTAATCGACCAATATTTTCCAGAGCCAGCACCAATTATCGGTCACCTTTTGGGTCAATTGCCGACAACCAGTGCAGATATTATGTGGATGGTAGAAGAGCTGGTGTATAGGAGTGTGTGTGTGTGTGGGGGGGTGGGGGGGGCGCATCTTGATCAGCTGGACAGCATTTCCTGCAGAAGCTGTAAAGCATAGGTATTCACAGCAAATGCAGGAACTTGAGGGGAGTATTTGTTTTATTTTGGAATGCATTATCAACATAGTACATAGCACCTCCAGCCTGTAGTGTCCCTTCAAGTTTAGCTATTCAAATAGGTCTTTAATTTTGAAATGACATTTAAGGCTTTAAGACGATATAACATTATAGAGATTGATTCCTAGTTTGAAAATGTTGTGTACAGCTAATCCAAACATGATTATCTTTTTCCTGGCTTTAGATTTTGAGAGTTAACATCTACAGGAGGCGTTTATAAAAAAAAAAAAAAAAAAAAAAAAGAGAAATGTACCCAGGCTACAGTTGGGTATGGGAACATATAACCGATGTTGCATAATTTATCCAACTGAACATCAAATTACACAGAGATAACCTAAAACAAGGAATTAGACGTAAGCTTTGAAACTAACTCTTGCAGAATTAAGGGTACGATTATCCAACAAGATCTGGGGGCAAAAGTTAGATCCCCTAGCCAAAAAAAAAAAAAAAGTTTCAGTAAAGCAGTATGTAAAGGGTAATGTATAATGGGCATGTTTCTGTCAAAGAGATAGAAATGGGGCAATCTGCAAGAAAATACATTGATTTATCAAGTGATTGTCCAACTATTAAAACCTTCAATCAGGAGCTGTTCTACATGTATAACATCTGCTACATTTTGTTATTTGAAAAAAACATTTTTATTTTATAAATATTTGCATGTAATACAGAGTTTATAATTGCATATCTGGATTTGAACATTAAAAATATTTTGAGCTTATTTTGCATCTGTATGTGTATCCATCTAAGTAGGAGCAACCTACAATTATGCATTTGTAAACTGTGATTATAATAAAAATTCAATCCAAACAATGAGCAAGGTGTTTAGATCTCTCAGAGAGTATAGAACCAAATCAGCTGCAGACACAAACACATGTGAAGAACAAAAAAAAAAAAAAAAACCAAGTAAAGTTATGCACTAAATGTAATAATAAATCGCGCCTTCAAGTGCTGCCTTTGTTCATGTCTGAAGATGGCCGTCGCCACGTGTTTGTCTATACAAACGGCAACCACCCAGCCGACCGCTTAGAACGTTCGTGAGATTGCGGTTTATGGAGGTATGAACAGTGTTAATGAGCGGCACACTCCATATCTGGGTGGTCTACCGTTCGGTAGTTTGCTTGGTTGTCGAACAAAACCGTGGGAAGCACTATAGGGAATTAATTTATCCGAACGGCCAGGTAAAACAGGGAAAAGCTTAGAGTTCAAAGTAAGGGGAGTATGTTTTGCACAGGTATTGTAATTCCCAAACATAGGGGACAATGAGGAGGGGGAAATAGGGGTACGGACAGCCCGGAGCCGGTATACGAATATGGTAGCAGGGTCCATTCTGCTACAATATATATATATATATATATATATACACAAATTGCCATTTTGCCTGTTTGACATACAATATTCCTTGTTTATTTCTCTCCTCTTAAACCTTGGTCCCCTCTGTTCCCTTAATTGGTAGTTAGCTACATAAAACCTTAACATTTTTAATAAAGTGAGAAAAGCCGTGAGAGTGAAGGGAAAAAATATATATAAATCAAATATATATTTGAAGGCTTGGCCTGTAGTTGTGGGAGGGGCTTGTATTCCCTTTAAAAGGGCTGCCAATCCACTCCCACCTTACCGTTACTGGTCTGGCGAGTCACCCTACCCACCACTCCCTCTATTTATAAACACCCTCTAAGGTAGGCCCACTGCTTTGTCGGTTCCGGCACACCACAACCGACTGGTTCCAACTCATTGATGTTATGGTTATTATACGCTAGATTTCTGTATACGGCTATATTGCCCCGACCACAAATATATATTATATACCGTATATGAAAAAGGGAAAGAAGAGAAATGGGTAAGAGAAAGGAAGAGGGGGAAAAAATGAATACCAATAGGAAAAGAACAAAAAAAAAAAAAAAAAAAAAAGAGGTGGAAGAAGGAGTACGTTTTAACTGCTTTTGGAAATTTGCAGGATACAAAGCAAACAACCTGTACATGGTGTACAGCCTGGTTGCTGTTTTTCTCTCATCTCAAATTTAACGCTATAAAATGGCAGTTAGAAAAACCTCAAGAAAATAAGAACACGAAAAAGAAAATGGGGAACAAAAATTAACCATTGGAGAAACGTTTATCTTTTATTTCACCCCAACCCCAGAAAACAGGGGATCAAAGTAACTCTTTGGATGAAACAATTAAGAGTGGGGAACGAGAGAGCAGAACAAGTTGAGACAGCAACTGAGCTTCAAAGGGTGATGGTAGATCTGCTTAACTGTGCTCTGGAAATACAATTTATAAAGATCAAAAACGACTTTCAACGCTCTCCAGAAGAGTTTAAAAAGGATTTATTTAACATCAATGGCAAAGAAAATGAATTCTGAAAAAAATTAAACAAGGTTCGATACAGAACCAGAGTGATAATAAATTAAAAAGAAAAATTGCTCAAATGGAACAAAAGCATGCAGACTTAGAAGACAGGTCACGTCGCAACAACTTAAAAGTAAGGAATATTCCAAAAGCAGTTACCACAGAAAAACTTGAAGAATTTTGAATTTTTTTTTCCAGCTTAAATATAAAAAAACGAGACACATGGTCCTTTAATGGAACGATGGCATAGGATACCCAAACCTAAGCATCTGTCTACAAATATCCCCAGAGACGTCATGATCTATTGTTCATCCTTCCGAATGAAACTAGCCATAACAAACTCATTTAGAGAAGGAAAAATTCATGCTCCTTATGAATAAATCATAGTTTACTCAGATTTATCGATATAAACAAGAACCAAAAGAAGATCCTAAGCAAAATATACAGAAATTCTAAAACAATGTAAAAACCAGAAAGGAATTGTATTTAAGAACACTATGAAGCAAAAGGGAATCAATACACAAATATTAAGATAATATAATATGAAAATACATAAAACAGGCATTAAAAAAAAAAAAAAAATATTAAAACACGTCATATATTGAACGGCTGAAGAAGAAAAAAAAAATATTGACACGGCTTCCTTACATGTAGATGAGTAAATAAAAACTATTAAAAATTATTAAGAATTTACTTTAGAATATAAATAACTATATGGTCTGTCTTGCCTATCTAAATATTTACACCATCTTACATAAATCTCTATGTATATTGATAATAATTCCCAACTCCTTCTATAGGTTCAACCTTATCTTGTTATGTGGAGGAACAAAGTGGATTTCCATTAATAAGTACTGGACTACAATTGCGATCGCCCTCAGTATCCTCACTACATCCCCATGTCAACATGGCGACATTAGGCTCAATGGAAGTGACATGCACATCCAGTGGTGCTACGTCACTTCCAGGTTGTATACTAGGCACCCACCCATAGAGAAGGAGGATTCAGCTTCGGAAGTGACGCTGTATGTTTCAGTACGTCACTTTCGCTACGGACTAAATGGAAGAACAGGAATCAGCTGAGAAGGAGAACACACCCTCATACTACCAAAGCTGATTGGCTACAAACCACGGAGAGCCACCAATGAAGAGATAGATTGCCATGTTTAAAATGGACAAACCCAGGAAGCTGACCATACTGATTGATAAAACCCTTTGAAAAGGGTGAAACGCGTCTCGGAACAAGGAACCCACGGTTGACACATTTTTTTTCATCTTTTATTTTTATCTTGTTTTAAAAGTGTTTGATTTTACTTTAATAATTTTGATTCAGCTTCAAGTTCGATTTGGGTCCTCTTAAATCTGCTTCAAGGAAGGGTGGTGTCCTCTATATAGACACCTAAGCTATTTTACTCAGAGCCAGGTCTATAGGCTCTGTAAAATGTGAGCAAGCATTTGGGCTTTTTTCCACTTTTTTCTTCTGTTATTGGTGGGTGAGTGGGATTCCCACTAGAGTGTTGTAGCGGATTTCAATTGATAATCACAAATATTTGAAGCACCTTTATCACACAGATTATTGTATATATTTTATAAATCATTTAAAAAAAAAAAAAAGAAAAAAAAGAAAAGGAGCCTTAATTACAGATTACCTTTAATGAGCAGAAAAAGGAAGTCTTCCGGAAGATCGCTTAAGAGGGAACATCTATCTTAAAGCAAGAGAAAAATCCTTATGATGTTAAGAGCTACAGACCTATTTATCTTTTAAATGAAGATCTAAAATTGTACGCTAAATCTGTTATAACTAAATTAATACATATAGACCAGGTGGGATTTTTCCCAGGACTATCATCAACAAGCCATATACGAACATTATCAAATATCTTTGAGATCGACAAGCGTAGAAGGGTCCCGATGCTGGCCCTGTCATTGGATGCTGAAAAAGCATTTGACAGGGTCAGCTGGGATTTCCTTTCAAATAACTTAAAAGCTTTTGGCTTTATGGGTAGGTTCCACCAAGCCATAATGGCTCTATATTCGAACCCTACAGAAAAAAAAGGCCAAGATATTGCCTCCAACTCATTTAAATTGAATAATGATACTAGACAAGGCTGTCCGCTTTCTCCTCTTCTTTATGTCATGACCATTGAGGTATTGGCATCTGAGAGAAGTAATAACAAAATAAAAGTTTTTAAAGATCAAGTGGAAATTAAAATAAAGTTGTGTGCTGATGATGTACACATTGTGTTGGAAGATCCAGTAAATTCAATCAATGAACTAATGGAGGTGATACAAAGATAGTCAATTTTCGAATTACAAACTAAACACTTCTAAAACAACTGCGCTCTTTTTTTTTTTTTTTTTTTTTTTAAACACCTCAGGTGAAAGCAGGGAGCATGTATAAGTTTGATTTTCTCTGGGCAAGGGAGCATTTTTCTTATTTAGAGTTAAAAATGTCAACAAACCAGCAAAAATGGATGGAGATTAACTTGCTCCCCCTGATAAGGGAAATGAATATTAAGTTAAATACCTGAGCAGAAAGAGAAATATCATCGTGGGGCAAGATTAATACTATTTCTGTATAATACGTAACATTGTTCAAATGTTGTTCATACATTCTTCGCTGGGACCTGCGCGTCCATTATATTATGTTTGCTTGTTAAGTCTAAAATTACATGCTATTGTACATCGATCAGGGCAAGCCCTGAAATGTTTCTGTATGAATAAAGCCATTTTGAAACATCAAGATTAATACGATAAAATCATATGTCTTACCTAAAGTAGCATATATCTTGAGCTTAATCCCAAGCAATATTCATTTGTCTTCTGTCACTAAATTTATATGGTCAAAAAAAAAAAAAAAAAGACCTAGAATTAGCGCCAAACTATTGTCAAAGAAATTAGAAGATGGAGGATTAGGGATTTCAACCCTGACAAGGCTGGTAGAGGCTACTCTTTTAACCCATGATATACAAATCTTTCAGGAGCCATCTCAAGAGGAAAGCTGGCACAAACTTGAAGCCAAGAGAATTGGCCCTTTTAAATATATTTCTTACATTTTCTGGTTATCTAATCAAGAAATTAGAAAATTTAACTTTTGGGGGGAAAGTTTTGCTTTAAATCATATACTGAAAAATTGTTTTGTAATAAAATAGAAGTTAGACACGGGAGAGAACTTTTTCCATCTTTTAAAATTTAATTACTAAATTATATATTACCTGATATTAATCTGCTCTAATGGTCGGAAAAAGGTATTAAAACCGTTGAAGATGTAATTATATCAGGAAAGTTTAGAACTTTCAGTGACCTTAAAATTACTTCAAGTTTTATGAAAAAAGATTTTTTTTGATTACATGAAAGTAAGATCATATATGATGAAAAAAGACTAAAACTACCTTACTAAGAAACTTTAAATTATTTTGAGCAAATTATCAATTCAAAGGACACTAAAAAAAAATAATTTCTAAAACTAATCTTTTGCTATATAAAATGGAAAATAAATACTTTCCAACAGCAATATCGAAATGGAGTAAAGACCTTGGTTTGCAAATCTCCCATAAAGAGTAGTGGAGCTCAATTCAGGTCGTAAATAAAAATCTTTATTGTTTGAATCTGAATGAGCTACACTTTAAGATCTTAAACAGATGGCATTTAATTCCAAAAAAGATTAATAAAATATTTCCTAATTAGTTTTCTGAATGTTGGCGATGTGGGGTAAAGGAGGCAGATTTTTTTTACATATATGGTGGGAGTGTTCGATTATTGAAGAACTATAGCAGGATGACGGAAGAAAGATAAACAAAATATTAAATAGTACCATATCCCTAAGACCAGATCTGATGCTTCTATATATTAATATACCCAATCTATGACAATATAAGTTTACGCTGCCACATTCCATCAGACATCATCTCACATGATGTGCACCCTGCTGCGTTGTAGTGCTTACCAAGATTATGATATATCCCACAATCTTGTTGTAGTACAATAGTGATTGATGAAAGCACCTGCCAGGTGATGTCCTATAGTTCAAGAAAATGGCGCTGTGGAGGGAGAACTCCTTAACTGCTCCCCCCAGGCCTCCTCCAATTGGACATGCAACCATTTGCGGTCTGAAATGCAAAGACCCCAATAAGGTGGCAGTTCCATATCAGAGTAATCATGTCTGTAGATTAGCAAAAAAACAAACAAAAAATATATTTTTTCCATGCACAATGCCATGGGCAGTGTATCTGAATGGACTAACACTGCATCAGCTTCAACAATAGTCTATGTGACAGTGATAGAGAGACATTTTGGTATCTAGACAAATTTACTAGAATAATCCAGTAATCTATAGAGCCATTATGGACAAGATGTAGTAAATTGATTTGACATTATATTGTGGATATAAGAAGACTTTACACATTAACACACATCTATTGATATGATCGCTTTTCAAACGACTGTAAAGTTATGTTTATAAGTACTAACAAATTATAGGAGTACATGAGGCAAGTTCCCAAAAAAGCGGCAAATTCAAATTAGCTCACAGTTTAGTTTTAATGGTTATTACCCAGAGATTGCTGCTTTCGGTATACATTTCACAATAACGGCATTATTTTGCTGCGCTGTCATAGAGACACCATACCAAAGGCAATGCTATCAGCCGTTTCATTTACACAGTTTGTAGGGTGAAAGGTTGCTACATGAAACCCTGCAGTTATACACAACACAGCATATTTTCCAATTGCAATGTTTTCAATCTTCAACTTTCACTTCTATGTAATACGTTCACTGTATAGTATTTCTGGACGGCAATCCAAATTAACAATGCCTTAAAGAGACATCTCAGTTTAAAGATAATCTCCACTCCTTCATCCAATTTTATTGCGTTATATAGATGACGGAAAACAATCCACACAAATATAAATAAATTAAAGAAACACTATAGGGTCAGAAATACAAATGTGTATTCCTAACCCTACAGTAATAAAATCCAATTTTAGGCTCCCGCCCTCCCTTTACCCCCTTAAAGGGACACTCCAGGCACCCAGACCACTTTGGCTCATTGGAGTGGTCTGGGTGCCAACTCCCACTACCCTTAACCCTGCAAGTGTAATTATTGCAGTTTTTTTTAAACTGCAATAATTACCTTGCAGGGTTAAGTCCTCCCCTAGTGGCTGTCTATTAGACAGCCACTAGAGGACACTTCCTGCTTCATAGCACAGGTTTTCTGTGCTAGAGCGTCGCTGGACGTCCTCACGCTGTGTGAGGACCTCCAGCGTCGCTCTATTCCCCATAGGGAAGCATTGAAATTCATTTTCAATGCTTTCCTATGGGGTGCGCTAATGCGCATGCGTGGCATTGCCGCGCATGCGCATTAGGTCTCCTCGGCTGGCCGACGTATGCAGAAGGAGGAGCGGCGGGGGAGGAGGAAGCAGCGACGTGGGACCTGTCGCTGCCCCTGGTAAGTCACTGAAGGGGTTTTCACCCCTTCAGCAACTGGGGATTGGGGGGTGGGAGGGAGAGGGACCCTCCAGTGCCAGGAAAACGGATCGTTTTCCTGGCACTGGAGTTTCCCTTTAAAATAATGAAAACGTAGATTTAGTCCAGCGCAGTGCAGCTCTGCCAGTGCTCGGTTCGCCTGCTCGTGGTCCCCTTGGCTGAGATCTTTAAAACTGATGATCCCAGCCAAGATCTATCCAATTCTTTCCCATAGGAAAGCATTGGAAGGCTAATGCGCACGCACATCAAAACAGGCTCTGCACTAATTAACATCTCCCCATAGAGATCCATTGACTGAATGCATCTGTATGGGTAAAGTTCAGCATCTCCATGCAGAGCGTGAAGAGGCTGAACGTCAGTGCTGCACAACACAGGAAGCACCTCTAGTGGCCGTCTGAGTGGCTGCCACTGGAGGTGTCCATAGGTAATAATGTAAACACTGCCGTTTCTGTGAAAAGGCAGTGTTTACAGCAAAAAGCCTGCAGGGACATGCTATGCTCACCAGAACAACTACGTTAAGCTGTAGTGTTCTGGTGACTATAGTGTCCCTTTAATTAATTAAACCATAATTCATGGTTTCATGTACCTATGTTTAAGCAAATCCTTTGGATTTTCCATTTCTGCTGTGAGCATTTACCAGCCCAGGGGATTATACAAATTAGAATCCAACTATCAGATATTGTAGTAGAGTTTGCAGTAGAACCAGCTGTACAGTAACAGTAGAACAACTGCAAATTAAGCTATCTGCTCAAGGTAATAAAAATTGTTGTACATCTACTATCTTACATCTTATCTTCATTCCGATACCTCAGCCCCACTTTTAATTTTCTTTCAATTACCCATCTCCAGTCATTCATGCACAACACTCGTACTAGTGATCATAAAAATGTATAAAGCAGGTTATCATAGCAGCTTAGTGTAATAATGCTGCAGCAAGACATTATTTTAGAAACAAAAAAAAGAAAAAAAATAACACATGCATACATTATATACTACTATATTACAGTGCATTATAATAAGTCTTGCACTACAACCTTCCTTTATTAATGGGTTGAGCCCGGTACTCATCAACACATAAAATAGAAATACTTTGAAAAGCCAACACTCCGGGTCTTGTAAACAAAGTTATTCTTTATTCCAGTATCAATCCAACATTTCAACGTTAACGTTTCCGTTCAGGTCTGAACTTTCCTCAGGACATGTGGAGAGTTCAGATCCTGAACTGAAACTTCGACTATGTTGGATTAATACTGGAATAAAGAAGAATTGTCTTTACAAGACCCGGAGTGTTGGCTTTTCAAAACAAAAAACACACACACACACACACAAATAATTTAAGAGATAATCAAGAGTACATTGGCATAAATTACACAAGTCTGGCAATGGAGTGTTCCTTTACATCCTAGAATCAATAATACCATAAACATATCAGTTTCCAAAACAGCCCCTCCTGCCCTAATTTGCACTTGACAGTAAGGTTGTTATTATATCACTAGACTCCAGGACAGGATAAATAAAAGACAAGCGCCCACCTAAATACAATTAAATCTGACAATAATAAAAGTCTAAACATTAATAAAAATACGCATCACTTGATTTCATTACAATTTAGAAATATTCAGTTCAATAAGGTAAAGATTAATTTTATGTAGTGATCGTTTGTTAGACCTGGAATTGTGGAGAACTGACAAAGAAGTTGCCAATTTTAGCCCAGAATACCAAAGATGGGGAAAAAAAACAGCTTTGTAATTCATTTCTAATAATTATTATTGGTATTGGACTATTATGTACCAAAATGTGCAATTGTTTATTTATCTACATACATCCCATATACAATTTGTTTTGGGAAATGTACAGTAAGCTTCCCCTTACAGAATTAAACTATCCTCTGTATACAAGCCTATCATATCCATACATTTATAATCTTTACAAAACATAGAGGTGTAATAAACTCTACAAGTGACAGGAGCAGAACAGGAAAAGTAATGGCAGAATTATAGAATAAGCCCCAACCCCATGCCTTTTCCTATGCCAGTCAGATGTCCCCATGATTTAGCTCTGTTAAATAATCCCACACATAAATCCCCTGATTCTTTCCTGATTATTTAACGCAGGCTGCCCCAGATAGAAGATCAGAAGGCTATACTCACTGTCTGAGCTTGGAATCCTATGCACTGTAATATGGAAGATCCAGGCAGGAAGAGTTACAATGTAACACTAGTACAATCACCTGCATCTGCTGATCTCTTATAGGTCCAACCCACACTCCCAGCATGCTCTTTGGCAGGATTAAAGGGGTCACGACGTGCTGTTTAAATGGATGCTGCGTGTTACACTAAACTCTAAATGTAGGACTCCCAGCATGCTCAGCCAGTGTGTCACCAGCTCTGACATCATGGAAGTCGAGTTTTACTGCGGCTGAATTTACAGAGCTGTGAATGTCTGCTGTTTAGTCCTGGATTTTGCTGACAGACAGGTCTATATTACACCATATAGAATAACTTTATATAATAAATATCAACGGAACCCCATCCTGGAAGGGGCAGTTAGTTATACACTAAGAAAGAGGGTCTCCCAGGATATAGTGTGCCAGTGCTCCCAGAAATGTCACAGCTGGCAGAGTTGCTTTACAGTGACACTGCTGCTGGGCTGTCACATGACATAGTGTCACATGGCTGTGCTGTAATGCAACTGAGACTATTAACCCCAATCATTACCTGGGCTGGAATAAGGCTGTCATTGTCTTGTCTTCCTTCATCGGTATTTTCCCTCTTATTCATCAGAGCACAAACACATATTACGGTATTCACTTTTTTTTTTTATTTTTTTTTTTAAAGGATGATTTCTTTTTTACATTTTATAAATAAAACCTCCCATTTTTGCCTATTATAATTTGTAGACTGCTAGTGCAACTGAAGAAAATGTTATTTGACAATAGAGTGATCAATGTATACAGATTTTGGGAATACTTAATATTCCTATATTTTAACATACTTTTCAGTTACATGTCATATACCGACAGAAGTACACTCCCGCTTCCAGCTAAATATGTGTATTTACATTTTTTTCAATAGATCACATTTATTGAGAATTTTCAGTAGTACATAAGTACAAACAATATTAGTGATATAATAACCACTGCAATGATAAAACAATTCAACATATATGCACACGGTATATTCAAAATCAAGCGTACAGTCTGCGAGGGAATGTAAGGTTAGGCTGAAACAGGATTTGGTGTGGTGAGGCAAAGAAGGAGAGGAGAGAAAGGTAGGGATCAAGTGGTACCCACAGGAAGGGGTGAGACAGAAGGCTGAAGGCGAGCTCGGTACTGGTTCCAAGTTTTCCATACATTCTGAAATTTGTGCAAGGAGTCTCTGTGCTTACATTTACCTATCTGGGGACAAAGCATGTCTAAGTTATTCAATACAATGTGAATTTTGGAATTGCACATGTTAACATGGACAACATTTGAAAAATAGCCTGGGAGTGCTTTATGTGTGTGGAGTGTTTCTTTAAGGCAAACTGGTAATTCAAGAAAGAACGTAAAGTCTGCCTGTTACTACATTCCCATCCACTCACTCGAATGAGAATAAAGACCAAGATAGACTTTACCTCCTTGCTGCCATTAGGACGGTGTCATTACATCCTGAATGGCATAGGCTTTAACTACGTTAGAAACATAGAAACATAGAATGTGACAGCAGATAAGAACCATTCGGCCCATCTAGTCTGCCCCATTTTCTAAATACTTTCATTAGTCTCTGGCCTTCTCTTATATTTAGGATAGCCTTATGTCTATCCCACGCATGCTTAAACTCCTTTACTGTTTTAACCTCTACCACTTCAGCTGGAAGGCTATTCCATGCATCCACTACCCTCTCAGTAAAGTAATACTTCCTGATATTATTTTTAAACCTTTGTCCCTTACGTTGGTGTGTAATGACACATTCTAACGTCGATGCTTGTGAACCCCCCACCGCCATCCGAATCACCCTGAATTATATTATATTATTTCCCTGGATCTGATCAGGGGAACTGTTTGCCAATCCAAGCACTTCCCTAGCAGCCAATTGGTTACGATCTGAGTCACATGATCACGGATACTGTCACCGCGAACACTGGTACAATGTCACAGCCAATGATTTGTATCGTGGGCTGTGACATTGTATTCTGCCTCTCTCTTCTCTTACTTTGATCCGAGGCAAGAGAGGCATAAAGATCATTGTTGTCAGTGTTCCAGAATGTTAGTGTATTTAAAAAATAATTAAAAAAAAAAAAAAAATTTAATTTAACCCTTTTGCTGCTGCTGTGATAAAAATGGTCAGCACACGGGGGGAGCGGAGCCTGACTGCCAAGCAGAGCAGTCGCACACTACATGAGCTCCTGCTACAACTCGACGATAAAGCAATAAAAAAGCCTAAATACAGGGCTCAGCTATCAATGTATGGAAGCACTGGCATCCAGGGGACTCCGGGCAAGCGAATTCAAATGCACTACAAGCATCGCTACCGACAATAACCCGAGAGCCCTGCTGCGGCCTACTGGCACCTGGGGCGGGGGAGAGGCGGCCGACCTCCCGACGCTCCGGCTCGACCGGCGAACCCGCAGCACTCTGACCCCCCCCCCCCGGACCGGTGGGGGATATCCCGGTCCACTCAAGGTAGAGGGATGAGCACCCCAGGGGAACCGGAGGATGAGGGCACTGCCCGACAGGGAACCCATGGCGCGACCAAGATGGCCGCCACGTGGAACACCAAGCCCGACGAACAGAACACTCCCTGGGAAGATCTCTTTGAGGCCAGGTTTAATGCCATCTGCCATAACTTCTGGCTCCGCATTGCCCAACGAGCAGCAGCTACAACCTACCTGAACACTGGGCGGAAGCCTCCCCCTAAGAAGCACCCCCGCGAACAGCACAAACGGAGTAGGAGACGACATGAGAACGGGCCACACCAAGGCACCGCATGTGGAGCTGCCACTGCTGTCCGCCCTCAGGGCCTACCTGGGAAGATGGGCAACCGGAGACTATCTCCAAAGCACCAACCACAACGCCCGAAGCCCGACCGCCGCTGGCGGCGGCAGAACATCCGGGCTTCCAGAGGCACCCGACAAAGGGGAGACACGGCCCCAAGAGGTAACCAGGTCTGTGGAACGCTGGTGCAGGCCTCTCCAGCGCCCGGGGACCGGAGAGAGGCTTCTCCGCAGGGGTACTATAATGCACGCAGGGGGTGGCCCACACCACGAGGTTCCTACGCACTCCGAAGCATCAGGCCTACGAAGGACCGCATAGCCGACCAGCAGGGGACCTGGCCCACGACGCATCCGAACCGCGGACCACTAGAGGGCACCGACAAAGGCGTTGGTTAAAAGAGACACTGACACAAGCTCACTGAGCCATCATGGCTCCAGTGGTGAACAGCCGTTGCAGCAGAGCTGTCTGGCAGGACGAAACCTATACAGACTTAAGCGTATATTAACCTATTTCTTCACTGCTCCAGCAAGTTGTTTATGTCACTGTTTATATGTTATTGGTTTATCGCTGCCATATCTAACTTAAAGTTATAATGCAGCCTGTTTCTTTGCATGGTAGACACGCATAGGCAAACTAATTCGATACCTACATAAAGCAACCTACCAAACTGCCCAGCACAACCAGGCAATGCATGTCCTACTATACCATCTGCTTTTCACTAGATGTGCTCAGTGGCTTTCATAGTACGAGAACGCACTTCTAACCGCAACACCGAGCCTTAAACGTAATCCTCATGCATGTCAATCTACAGGTTCTCAGCGCTGTACACAGCCTGCCTGTTCAATCCCTACTACTTTGCCTTACACAGCTATTCGGATAAAGCGACTTACTTCAACATACAATAAAGCAGCCCCGCATGGGAGAAAACGTAATATTACTGTATTCGCTCTAACTACTCTAGCATGTTATGTTCCGTAAGCAATGATTACTAGCATGTTCTTTTCATAATAATGACTTCTCTCTGAATCATATACTAACTAGCTACTACTACTTTGTAAGACATGTTGGTACATTAAGACTACATCGATGTAGCTGATCTAGCACTGTTAAGCAACAATTACTTTTATTATTATTTTATTTTTATTTTATTAACTAAGCTTGTATCAATCTGTTTACATGACGTTTTAAAAAACAAAAAATATGGCAGTCTTTCTTAGAGGTGTATTGCTCACCATCTTGTTATCATCAACTCATGTTACCCCACAATGCCTCCTCTTTCTATTCTGTACCCCATAACGCATATGCCATAATAAAAGAAAGATTTACAAAAAAAAAAAATGGTCAGCACACTAGCATGTAATTCCATTTTTTTTCCTGACTCTTTACCCTTTACAGTTGCTTACCCCATTTTAGTTTAAACATAAATAAATAAAATACTAAACCTTTTAGTGCTGATCAAGTGTTTTATTCTGCAATCGGTCATTCATTTTTCTTTTTGAGTTTTGGATGTAGGCTTCTGTGGGTAGAAGTGGGAATTGGGGGTGGATTGAGGGAGTGTATGTTAGGCAGGTAGGGAAAAATTACCATGGGGGCGGGGCCTCAGCATCAGTTGGACAGGCTCCTACAAGCTCCCAGCCTAACGCCTAAAACACAGCCGATTACTGGACTACCAGTACGGCAAATTGACTTAAAAGATCACTATAGTCACCCAGACCACTTCAGATCAATGAAGTGGTCTGGGTGCCAGGTCCCCCAGGTTTTAACCCTACAGCTGTAAACATAGCAGTTTCAGAGAAATTGCTATGTTTCACTAAGGGTTAATCTAGTAACTTCTGTAACGCTCAATGCGAAAATCACATTGAGCACGGAGAACGTTTATAGGAAAGCATTGAGGAATGCTTTCCTATGGGCGGTTTAAACGCACGCACGTCTCTGGCCGTGCACGCTCATTCGGCTCCCCTCGGGAGCTGACATTGGAGGGGGAGGAGAGGTCTGGAAGGCCGACCTCCTGGAGGTGCAAATGGAGATAGGAGTCCCAAGACAAAAAAATAGAGGCAGTTTAAGTTAAACAGAGTGCCCGGGAGAGCAAGTTGCAGAACATCCAAACTCATGTAGACAGCCTGTCCCAGCAGTGCAAATACCAGATCTGTCCCATCACGTGAAACAAGGCACAGAAGACGGAATATAGAGGTGTCTCAAAGAATGTTGGAGGAGATGCCCTGCTTCCCTTTACTCAGAGGCTTCTAGCTTCCATAGGTATTAAAGGGGGCACAGACTGAGCTACAATAACAACAACCGCTTTTAGAGTATGCAAAGCTGCTGCTGCACCACATGGAGTTCCAAGAGGCACCATAGCGTTAACAACAGACATTACGGTTCAAACCGCTATTATGAACCGCTCCTGAGATCTCGGAAATATACAATTTGAGGGCTGCACAGTTGCGATCTATGGAGATCTACCATTTACCGTATTAACGGAACTAAGACAACTGGGTCCAATAGCAAAGCAATTACGGACCGCCGCAATCAAGTATTGCTTGGGAGCGGATGGTTCACTAATAGTGACTCAAGGAGATACATCACTTACCCTATCCTCCACAGGGGACTCGAACGCCTTCATGCAGAGGCTGAAACTGTCCGAGGCAGAACAAGATAAGGCTCACACTCCAGGCGCTCCCTGACTTGACGCACTAGCGTCGACCACTGAATATAGCCCCAACAATTGGGCTCTTATACAGTTTTACTGTTTCAATGTGAATTGTTTAAATGTGCAGAGTTTATATAATTGCAGAATAGCGCAAGATACTGCCTTTGCATACCTGACTCTTTAGATGAGGATGTAGAAATGACATATGCCATAAAGGAATAATTCTAAAGTTAGTTTCTTTCACTCAAAGTGTATTCTCATTTTCTTTTTTTTTTTCTTTTTCTGATGTACATTCTACTACCTATAAAAGCAATTGTATACTTAGAGGCTGGGATATCCATCCAATGGTGCGATGTTCCACACTTGTCGCTACCCACATATACTTTCATGTATGTCTTTTGATATTTATAAAGCGCCAACAGATTCCGCAGCGCTGTACAATTAGTGGAGAACATACAATAGACACAGACAAATACAAAAGATATTTGTTATTATACCTTTATAATGCGACACAGATGCTTTTGGAAATAGGAAATCCAATAAAATACAAATTTAAAAAACAAACATATACATGGGGGGCATCATTATACTTGTGCAACATTACAGCATACAAATAGGTGTGTTTAATGCAGTAAAATCTACCAGTATTATGACATTCACTGATAAAATGCCACACAGAACTTGAAAATAACAATATTTCTTAATTTCTCAAACTTCTTTTTAGATTTTATTCATATTAAATTGTATTCCAAATATAAATATTGCCCAGTTTCCCTTGATCACAATGATATAGTAATAAGTGTAGGTGCACTTAATATGAAATAAATAAATTATGGTTGAAGAGACATACAGCTCAAATTCTCTGTATTCTTTTGGTTCAGAACTTGGACAACTGCCTCCGTCCTTAAAGGGTTAAAGGGGAGTTTAAGAAACAAACAAACAAAAAAAAACTGCTGTTCCGATGACCACAGAGTACAAGAAGAGGATACCCCACACTGTTGATTTAGATTTATGGAGCCTTAGGGTTAAGGAATGTTTAAATTAAGGAAGCAAAAAAAAAAGAGAAAAAAAAAAAAAAGACAGGTGTACCCTAAATAGCAAATCTCTGATAATCCTAAAATCATCTTCACATGAAAAACGTCAACTTTAAGACCCCATACACCTAACCATAGGTGTGCGCGAATGGTGCCAGGTGTGCCCACGCAAATCCTGACAGAGTGCCAATATGTCTTCTCTCTTCTCTGGCCCCTGTTTAGGTCTCTGTGAACACTTTTGCAAGAAATTAGGTTAATGACAATCTCTGTATATACTTAGCTATCACTAGAGAACAAGGTGTATTTTGTACCTTATTTCTTATTAGTATTTTTTTTTATTGAAAGTTTAGATTGATAATTTTCTCTGGGTGAACACCCGAATGCAATGTTTTATGTACTCCTATGCGCATAACCAATCCTAACTATTTTATGCTTTGGTCAAATAACAGAGACCTGCAGAATAAACCTCCCCTCATACAAAATAATATGAACAGCCTACACACAAACATAGACACAATCCCCACAAACGCAACACCACTAACAATCCACATACACGCGCACACAATCCCACATGCAGCCTCTCACATGCAATACCCCAAACAGCCCCCACACACTACCAAACACACAATGTGACATATCCATCCACACACAAAGCAATTACAGTAAATATAACACAAGCAGAATACGGCAGCATACACACCTCAATTTACAAAAATAGGATCGGCACGCTACGGGACATCACAATCCTATATCGGCACAGTGCTGCTAAAAGGTTGCCTACCCCTGACCTAGATCATGTTGTTTTATTTATTTATATCTATTCATATTTTTTCCTTTTATATGTATTCCATGTTAGTTCTGTATTTTTACCTTGACTACACATCTATATCGATTTTAGTATTTATACTGTTTTCATTAAACTATACTACATCCATACCTTGACTGTTTTGGGTTGGATGTTTCAATTTGATTTGATTTAATGTGATTTTAGTTCAGTACTTTATGTTATTTTTTATGCAACACCGATGTCTTGAATGAATGTTTCTACGGAATGCCTAATTAGAAGGCACTCAACGGAAGGTACTCGGTTGGAGTACGGGGAGTTCCGTTACATTGGTGGCAAGCGGTGGGATGGTTTCCCTAGTGCGAGGAGTATTGGTACAGTCACATACGGTTTGACACTTTACTGAAGGGGCTGTTGGCTTTCTATGGACCCAACCCAACGGAGCAACGTATACAGAAACTGAGGAGAGTTGTGGCCGAGGAGATGCGGAAGGAAACAGAATGGCGGACAGAGGTGGCAAAGTATTCTGTACCTGCGCCCCAACAACAGTGTATCCTTCAGGGAGAGGAGACAACCTGTCTCTCTCCCCAGCAGCGGTGTGTTCTGCAAGGAGAGGAGCCAGTAACCCCCTCTCCCCAGCGGCTGAAAGTGCGCAAGTGAGAGGAACTTGGTACCCTCTCTCCCCAGCGGCAGTCTAAGGTTCAGGGAGAGGAGCTTGTTACCCCCTCTCCCCAGCGGCAGCCTAGCCCACCAAGGGGAGATGATAAGCCCTACACCGGAGCAGATGGGACCGTGGTCTTTGCGCCCAAGCTACAGGGAGTATGGACAGTCGGTCCTACTCCCCAGCGGCAGAGTATTCTATTGGGAGTGGAGACCATCGGTTCACCTCCCCAGTGGCAGCCTAGCCCACAAAGGGGAGATGCTAAGCCCCACACCAATGCAGATGGGACCGTGGTCTCTGCACATGCATCACAGGGGGTAGGGACGGTCGGTCCTGTCCCCCAGCAGCAGGGTTGTTCATCCAAAGGGGAGACAGCCTGGCTTCCCCTCCAGCAGCAGCCCCAAGTCCGGAGTGAGGAGCCTACTACGCCGTTCCCTCTCCTGTGGTAGTGCTGACAACAGGGCAGAGTACCGCTGGTCTCTGCCCACTCAGCAACCCACCGATCCAGAGTGCTAGTACCCCCCAGAGCTGAGGTGGAGCTCCTGGACATGGACAAGCGACCCACTACCCCAGGTGTAGTAACAAATCTTTGTGGGTGGGTTATACTGCGGATTCTTTTTTGTGGGTGGGTTGCAGGACTAACCAGGGCACTGACCGGCAAGAGGTCAGATACCCTGTTAGTCTGGTTGGTAAAGGGGAGAAATGTGGCGGAACAGCCACGTGTTCTTGGATGGGGCTGCTTGCCCGCCTCCTACCTTCTGACTATGGCCCTGGGATATATGGCATTTGAAAACACTATTTGTGCCCTGTGACAAAACTGGAGATTGTGCACAAATATGACTATCAGGGCCGCCATCAGGGGGTGACAACCATAACGGTTGTCACGGGCCCAGCGGCCCTGGGGTGACCGGCCGCCCGGGCCCCACGTGTATCGGCAGAACTGCCGCCGGTGCATTTGCACGGGGGGCCGCACGCTGATGGTGCCTATTGGGTGGCCCACTCACTTAGGGCCACCCGATGGGCCTGTATCTTCATCGGCCCGGTCAGCGCTGCGGCCGTGCAATAGCGCGACCGGCCCCTTTAAAAAAATCTCAGCCGCAAAGTACTGCTGGGAGGAAGTGGCCGTCACTTCCTCCCAGCTCCCTGCCCTCCGCGCCCCGCAGGAGGGAAGAAAGCCAGGCCGCGGCAGCCACGCCGATTCCCACCTCCAAAAAAAGGTAAGAAAAATTAGCTGTATTTGTGTATGTCAGAATGTATGTCTGTATGTATGTCAGTATGTATGTCAGTATGTCTCTGTGTATGTATGTCAGTATGTCTGTGTGTATGTCAGTATGTCTGTGTGTATGTCAGTATGTCTGTGTGTATGTCAGTATGTCTGTGTGTATGTCAGTAGGTCTGTATGTATGTCTGTATGTCTGTATGTATGTCTGTATGTCTGTGTGTATGTCTGTATGTATGTCAGTATGTCTGTATGTATGTCAGAATGTCTTTATGTATGTATGTCAGTATGTGTGTGTCAGTATGTATGTGTGTATGTATGTATGTGTGTGTCTGTATGTGTGTCTGTGTGTATGGATGTCAGTATATATGAAGGTATGTATGTATGTCTGTCAGTATGTCTGTATATATACGTGTATGCCAGTATGAATGTATGTGTGTATGGATGTCAGTGTCTGTATGAATGTATGTGTGTCTGTATGTATGTATGTATGTATGAATGAATGTATGTCTGTGTGTATGTATGCCGGTGTATGTCTGTGTGTACGTATGTCGGTGTATGTATGTGTAAGTCCTCATGCATGTGTGTCTGTATGTATGTTAGTATGTGTCTGTCACTATGTATGCCTGTGTGTCTGTATATGTGTGTATGTCTCAGTATGTGTGTGTCAGTACGTATGCCTATATGCGTGTATGTCTGTTTCAGTATGTGTGTCTGTTAGTATGTATGTGTCCTTGTCTGTGTGTGTATTCATGTGGGCGGGATTTGGAGGTGGACTCTGTGGGCTGGACTGGAGGCGGGCCCCAGGGGGCCCAGACCCTGAGCTGAGTTAGGGGCCCCCAAAATTTCTGGTGGCGGCCCTGATGACTATTGTCCATATTTTTTATGATTCCCTTCGTTTGTTGCACTGTTCCCCATGTGTTTCATCTGTTGGTTTGGCTGGATAGACTACCAGACAAACTGTGGAGTTACTGGGCGGCCACCATTTCATGTATCAGAGGCACATGGTGAGAACAATGGACGAAGCACATGGTGAGAACAACGGATGGCGGCCATTTTAACTCACAGACACTGTTTTGACTTTTTACACGGTGCCATCTCGCCAGTATTTGGTGCACAAAGACATCGTTCAGTAGTTTTAAACTACAGAACAGGGGACACATTTAACAGTAATTATTATTTTTCATATAGCCTGTATATGTTCTGCAGAATCTGCATTAAAAATTGAATGAATTTTGGATATGTGGTTCACCCAGATCCCCCGGTTCCGAGGATATATGTTTTTATGGGGTTATTGCATGTTTTGGGGTCCCTGTGATATGTTTTATAATACTGTATTTTCCTGCCTGTGATAATTGAGTTAGTCTATTGTGTTGAGATAATTGTATCACAGGCAGAGGGAAGGATTTCTGATGTAATGAATGGGAGTGTTAGCTGTGTTGTAATGTGTTGATTGGTTGTTCTTCAAAACCCTGTGGGCAGTACTATGTTTGTAGAATGTGAATAAAAGAGGCTGTATGTGCCAGTACAGACAGTTCTTTTTGACCCTCAACACATAGTCTTGTCTCGTGATTGGAGGGGACAGCTATACTCACACTGGGGATTGCTATGCTCTGCATACTCCCTTGAGCTTTAATCACTTAGCTCTTTTAAGAGCTTGTTCCTGATACGCTCTCCTAGAGGAGAGGTCTTCCCCACACGGTCCAGGAGGACAGAAGCTGATCCAGGGTGGACAGAAGACAGCGAGATCCAGTTAAGCTACGGCGGTTGTGGAGTCTGCGGTGGTTGTGGTGTCCAGTGCGTTGCTTGTGGTCCTCAGCACAGGCTAGGAAGTGTCCATCAACATAAGGTACTCGGTCGGAGTACGGGGAGTTCCATTACAGTATTCAAGCCAGAAACTGTAACTCTGCATGCTGTTAGACAAACAGTCTGCTGACATCATCAGAAGTGGTAGCCTGATCCAATCACAATGCTTCCGCATAGGATTGGCTGAGTGACAAAGAGGCAGATCAGGGGCAGAGCCAGCATGATTCAAACACAGCCCTGTCCAATCAGCATCTCCTCATAGAGATGAATTGAATCAATGAATCTCTATGAGGAAAGTTCAGTGTCTGCATGTAGAGGGAAGAGACACTAAATGTTTGGATGCAATTTAGGCAGCCATGACCCAGGAAGGATCTCTAACAGCCATCCGAGTAGTGGCCAGTGAAGTTATCACTAGGCTGTAATGTAAACACTGCATTTTCTCTGAAAAGACAGTGTTTACAGCAAAAAGCCTGAAGGGAATGATTCTACTCACCAGAACAAATTCAATAAGCTGTAGTTGTTCTGGTGACTATAGTGTCTCTTTAAGGGATTTCATTCCTGCAGTGCCTGGAACTAGGACTACTGCATTTCTACATATATGCTTGTTATTCTGGAGATCCTATTCCAAGACATCATTCCAATATGGTCAGGTATTGTATATTACTGAAAGAGACTTTATACCTATTCTGCACTGTGCTATATAGGTTATAGTATATCAGCCTAAAATTATCCAGATCCTGCTATTTAGTATTTTAGAGATCTGATACATTTTTGTTACTAGACTGTCATTTTCACTGCTACAGACTTTCACTATACAGACTGACATTTATCACTCGTTTATACATTTATTTCTGGATATCAACTATTAGAGAAAATTAATGCCAAACTTACCGTAATTTTCTTTTCCTGGCTATTTCTCATGGCAGCATCACTTATGGGTAGCTCCTCCCTTAGCAGTCACAGGACAGGAATTAATTAGATTAATTAATTAGACTGATAGGTATAAAGAGTCCCTCCTCCCCTTACACCACAGTCCAATTATAAAGCTGAAAATAAAAAATGGGCGGGAACCCTGATGCTGCCATGAGAAATAGCCAGGAAAAGAAAATTACGGTAAGTTTGGCATTAATTTTCTCTATTCCTGGCTAATCATGGCAGCATCACTTATGGGTAATACCCAAGCCCACAAAATTAGGGTGGGAATAAAATTATGATAAAAACACACAGAACAAATTATTATGCTATGACTGAATTTAATATCAACGGGACAAAGAAACCGTAGACAAGACACTCTTCCCAAATGAGGTGGAAGGAGCATCCACATCAAGTTTGTAGTGTTTCATGAACGTCATCGGGGAAGACCAGGTGGCCGCCTTGCAAATGTCATCGTATGGAACCTCTGCCCAATTAGCCCATGAAGTTGACAATGCTCTGGTTGAATGAGCCTTTATCTTCAGTGGAGGAGAGCGATCTTTATTGAGATAAGCCTTTCTGATTACAAGAGCAATCCAACGCTTAAAAGTAGATAGAGAAGCTGCCTCACCTCTCCTGGCCCCTGAAGGCAAAACGAAAAGCTGGTGAGTTTTCCTGTAAGGAGCAGAACGTTCAAGGTACATAGACAGGCAGTTCATGACATCCAAACGTTGCCACTTGATCTCCTCTGGTGAAGAAGGATTGGGGTAGAAGGATGGCAGGACCACCTCTTGAGATAGATGGAAACGAGAGACCACTTTAGGCAGAAATGCTGGATTAGGTTTCAGGCACACCCTATTGTGGTAGAATTGGAGACAAGAAGGCAGGGTGGAGAAGGCCTTGATCTCTGAAATTCTCCTAGCGGAAGTTTTGTAAGTTAGGAGGACAGCATCCAAATTCTCAAGAGGAACGAATAGATCCTCAGTCAGGTAGTCGAGAACAAGCGGAAGGTCCCAAGGAGGGGTAGTGGATCTCGAAGGTGGTCTCAACTTGAAAGCTGCCTTGAAGAACCTGGAGATCAATGGATCTGATGACCAAGAGGTGTTGCACAAAGCTGACAGGGCCGAAGACTGAACTTTAAGAGTGCTGATGCTAAGACCCTTATCCAGACCTTCTTGCAGGAACTCCAAGATTTCAGTGTTGCGAGGGCGTATGAAGTCAACTCGCTTGGCCGAAGCCCATTCCTGAAACACATCCCAGATTCTATGGTAGCATGAAGACGTAGAAGCCTTCCTTGAGTGTAAGAGAGTATTGACCACTGCTTCTGAAAGGCCTAATTGTTGAAGTCTTTCTTTTTCAAGACCCACACCCCCAATTTGAGGCGTTCCGGATGAGGATGGGATATTGGACCCTGCGTTAGCAGATCCTTCAATATAGGCAGGGGCCGAGGCTGTTCCTGGCTCAGCGTTGACAGTAGGGGAAACCACGGCCTTCGAGGCCAAATCGGGATTACGGCAATAACGGTTTTCCCTTCTGCCCAAACTTTTCTCAGGAACCTGGGTATCATGGGTAGGGGAGGGAACGCATACCCCAGATCGAACGACCAAGGAAGAGATAGAGCATCCTGGCCCAGTGCCTGACTCTCTGGGTGGAGGGAGTAGTAATTCTCCACCTGGCGATTCCTGAACGAGGCCATCAGGTCGATCTGGGGCATGCCCCACCGACGGGTGATCCAAGCAAAAACTGACTGGTGAAGTTTCCATTCTCCCGGGAGAATTTCTGATCTGCTGAGAAAATCCGCCGCTACGTTCTCCGAGCCTGGGAGATAGATAGCCTTCAGTCCCTGGAGATAGGTCATGGCCATCACCATTAGAGGAGCTAGCTCTTTTAAGAGCCGCTTGCTCCTTGTGCCTCCCTGGTTGTTTATATAAGAGGCCACCGCTCGGTTGTCCGTCTTGATCAACACCCAGGAATTCCTGATCTTTGGAAGGAACACCTGAATGGCCTTGGAAACAGCTTGCAGTTCTCTTAGGTTCGAGTGGAGCCGACTTTCTTCTCGAGTCCACCACCCCTGAGTCCATGAGGAATCGAGGTGGGCACCCCAACCAGAAGAACTGGCATCCGTCGTAATGACGGTCCACGGAGGTTCTTCCAAGGGAAAACTCTTTGCTAGGTTCTTCCCGTTCCTCCACCAGTCCAACTCTCTTCTTACTGGCAGGGGCAGAGAAATTTCCTGATCCCAATCCGTTTTTTCTCTGTCGAACTGGAGAAGAAAACAACTCTGTACAGGGCGAAACTTCCATTGGGCCCACTTCACCAAACCTATCGTAGACGTCAAAGAACCCAGGAGACTCATGACTTCCCTTGCCGAGGCCTTTTTGAGAACCTGGAGTTTCTTGACTTTGTCTTGTAACTTCATGACCCTCTCTGGAGACAAAAACACATGAGCAGAAATGGTATTTATCACCGCTCCGAGGAACACGATGGTCTGAGATGGAATCAGGGAGCTTTTTTCTATGTTGAGAAGCCACCCGTGATCTTGCAGGATGTTCATTGCCATTAATGTATGATGCTCCACTATTCCTTGCGAAGGCCCTACGATGAGTATGTCGTCCAGGTAATGGAATATCTCGATACCTCTCATCCTTATGACGGCAATCAGAGAGACAAGGACCTTCGAGAAAGTCCTTGGCGCTAAGCTGAGACCAAACGGAAGCCCTCGGAACTGGAAATGTCTTCCTAAAGCCCAGAACCGAAGGAACTGCATGTGATTGCTGTTTACAGGGATTTGGTAGTAGGCGTCTTTTAAGTCTATGGAGGTCATCCAATCTCCTGGTTTTACGCACTTTAGGATAGTCTGTAAGGATTCCATTTTGAATGTCCTTACGTCTAGAAAGGCGTTCACTCCTTTTAGGTTCAGGATGAGACGCCACTTTCCCTGGGGCTTTGGGGCCAAAAACACAGTGGAATACATCCCCTGGAATCTTTCGTGAGAAGGGACTTCCTCCAACACCTTCTGTCCCAACAGCGTGGAAATGCAAGTCCTCATGGCCCTTCGTTTGACACCTTCTGACACTTTTGATTTTCTGAAATGGGCAGCACGTGGACGAGAGGAAAATTCTATCCTGTAGCCTTCTTTTATGATTGAGGTGACCCACTCGTCTGTGACATTTGCGGCCCACACCGGGTAAAAGAACTGCAGTCTTCCACCCACCGTACCCGGATGGGCCCGAGGACCTTCAGAAGGTCTTCCCGGAGGTCCTGGCACCTCTACCTCTGGAAGCCTTATTGGAAGAGGAGTGAGAGAAGGACTTCCACGAAGAGTTCCTGGAATACTCCCTTCCAGGCTTGTAGCTTCTACTGTCCCGAAAGGACCGATCCTTAAATCGCCTGGTTTTCCAGGAGGAGGAAAAACCCTTTCTGCTGACTTGTGGAAGAAACGCTTTTTTCCCATCAGCCGCTTTCTGAATGGCATCCTCCAGGATCTTACCAAACAGGAGGTCCCCTTGGAACGGTAGACCACACAAGGACGCTTTGGAGGCATAGTCCGCCCCCCAGGAATGAAGCCATAAAGCCCTTCTGGAGGCCACCGATAGGGCCATACTTTTGGCAATCATGCGAGTGATGTCCAGGGAGGCTTCAGAGCAAAATTCAGTAGCAAGGCACAAATCCTTGAGACTTCCCAGGAGATGTTCTCTACGGACACCTTGATCAATATCTTCCTCCAAATTAGCGAGCCAAACTCGTAAGGCCCTGGAGAGAGTGGTCAGCGCCACTGCCGGATGAAGGGCGGAGCCTAGCGCCAGATAGGCTTTAATTAGGTCACCATCCATACGCTTTTCCATAGGTTCTCTTAAGTATGCCATGGAGTCTATAGGAAGCGTGGTCTTTTTAGCCATATGGATCACTGCGGCATCAACCTTGGGAACCGAATTCCAAAGGCAGCAGTCCATGGTAGAATAAGGATAAGTCCTTGCGAACTTGTTTTTCAAGGTGGACTTCCTCTCCGGCTTATTCCACCCCTGAAGGATCATGTCCTTTATAGAGGAATGCACTGGGAACGTTGGTCTATTAGGTTTCAAATCCTCAAAGAACCTGTCAGCCTCTCTCAATTCAGACTTCTCTTCCGTGAGGCTAAGAGTGTCTCTGAGGAGGGTAATAAGCCGATCCACAGATTTAGAGTCCAGAGACCTGGAGGCATAGTCAGCCTCCTCCTCCCCCTCATCAGAGACCTCCCACAGGTCCGGATCCTCCTCAGAGCTGGAAGACTGAGGTTCCGCTCTGCGTCTCTTAGGAGGGCCGCCACATCCCGTGGTAGACTTAAAGCCCTCAGCAATTGCACGGGAAATCCAAAGCTTAAGGTCGTCCTGCGGTGAAGTCTTACTGGGGACATTAGCCGCTTCCGACAAGCATTCCCTGCAGAGGTTCCTTCCAGGTGGAGCAGGTGATGAACAATTGATGCATCTGTTGGTCTTTTCTCTGGATTTTCTCGCTGGAGAATCCAACTGTTTGCTGGGGCTGAAACAAAGCCATATATAACATATATTACAGGCTCAGCATGGCACTCTTTTAACAACCCCCCCCTGAACAAAATAAATGGCTCACCTATGTTTTCTAGAGAGGGATCTAGCAGAGGCAGAGGGAGAATCCATACTATAAAAGGAACAAAGGCAAAATCAGAAACACATTCCTAATAAGTCCAAAAGTGCAACTGGAAAGCAAACCCAAAGCCCCCAGCAAAAACCATGGAAACAGGCAATCCTACCTCATAACGGCAGAAAACACACTCCAGGCAGCCAGGAGACAGCAAGAAGGAGAACTGGCGAAATTCAGACCGAAAATCAGAAGTTCCGAACAGCTGACAGGCAAGTGTCAGTATTCCCCTGTTTAAATACCTCTGCGCCCGGTCCGCGCATGCGCAGAGCGCTGGAACGCACGCCATGCGTTCCAAGCCTCGCGGCCGGCGCGAGGCACTTCCGGGTTCGGCAATTCCGCGGCTGGAACGCACACCTCGGCAAAACAGCAACGCTGGCCGAGGAAGAGCTGAACACAGCCCCTACAAGGACAGCAACTCCCAGAAAGCCCTCAGGGGCAACCCAGGGCGTGCAGGCAAGAAAACACAACTCAATAGAACACAACAGCACCCTTCATTAGGCTGACAGCAGTATGGATCCCCAAAGCACTGCCAGCAAGGTAAGGGGGGGGATTTCAACCCCAATTACTAGGGGCACTTCCAGACCAAGGGGAAATTTTTAAGGATAACCAACCCCAGGAAGCTTAGAACAGTGTCTCCCTCAAACACTAGATATACATCCCACGCAGCAGTTCAGTACTTACTCTGAACCTGACCCAGTTAGTCCTGCGCATGCAGGCTGTTTACTGGGTCCTTCAAATGAAGAGAGGCTGAACTTCATTTGGAACAAACCCACGACAAACGCAGGAAGGTGGCCATAAAATAAAAACCAAAAAGTCCTGTAGAACTTGCTAAGGACAGGAAAAAAGACTGTGGTGTAAGGGGAGGAGGGACTCTTTATACCTATCAGTCTAATTAATTAATCTAATTAATTCCTGTCCTGTGACTGCTAAGGGAGGAGCTACCCATAAGTGATGCTGCCATGATTAGCCAGGAATGTACCAATATTATTTGCTTGTGGATTTTAGTTTATACCTTGATTTTAATTTCTCATTTTTATAGTTTTCCTTTATTTTTTATTGCGTTCACTAGTTATTTTCCCTATCTGGGCAGCACCTTTCCTGCAATTGCCTTTAACAGTATACATTTATCTTGTTTTTTTGAGCTGTTGTCTCATCATTTATTTCCTTGTACGTTCAGGATCTAGTATCCTTACCATACACAATTTATTTTCAGCCTTGATGGGGGCGATTTTGATTTACCAGTAGAGATTTATGTGAGTTCCAGCTTATCCAATTTCCAGATTCTATCTGCCAGAGTACTCCAAGTTCATTCCCAATTTTTCCCACTCTATTTGGACAAACTAACCCCTGTCCTAATCACCGCCAAAAATAACATGTTCTGCAAAGAAATAAGTAAAAAATACATACTGTACATCACATGATACACAGCAATTACATCAGCACCGTAAGACATGTGATTTGTGGTGTATCATGTCCAAAGTACACCTTGAATCAGCATGATGTTATTAACACACCTTATCAGGTGCAGTGTGAGTCAGACTTCAATTCTGTATAGTGACTTCAAATTATGTAAGAGGTTTTGCATTTCCTTAATTTAAAAAAAGGGCCTATTTTGTATATTGTGGTGATGTGTACTCATATAGTTCCTTTATATAGTTCTGTGATAGTACTTACAGTATGGTAAATAATACAAGGTGTATTTACTAATCTCCAGCAGCTGATTTATAGCTGCCTGTGGCTCAGCTCTCTCTAGTGAGGAGAAAGAGACTTTCTCGGGAAGCCACACACCTATATTGGCCTAAATGAGCGCTTCCTCGTTGGCTGTGTGTCTTAATTAGGAGGCTTCAATTATTTTAATAAATTATTTCGGTTATAAGCCACTCTCGGAACATTATCAGGCATTTGTCATATTTTCTTTGGTTAGCATATTTAAATTAGGAGTTAAAAAAACCCACTGGTGTGATTAAGTTATGGAATTATGGTTGCAGCATAGGATGTCAGGGTAATATTGTGATTGGGTGATAAATACTATGAATGGATTCTCGAAACTTACTTTAGGAGATAATATGGCTGGTGGTATGTGTGTGTAAAGAATTTTTTAATTAAAATAATTGTTGATCTCGTTTGCAGTTTAGCACAGAATAGCTGTATAATAACTAAAAACTGCCCAATAATATTGATGCATTTAAATAATTAATACGCAAATAAAAAAAAATAAGAGACTGTTTCCAGGAAGCTCAGTTCATTCTACAAAAACTCAGGGTTAATTACTGAAGTGAGAATTGTCAGCCATTCAAGGTGAATTTTGTATTTAAAGGAAACCTATAGCATTAGGAATGCAAATATGTATTTCTAACGCTGTAGTGTCTGAGTCACTGTTTAGGTGACTGGGCCAGTGCTGCAAGGGTTAAAAGAGGTTTCTCCCCTGCTGCCTCAGTGACCTTGCTCAAGCTCCTTCCAGAGATTGATTATCAAAATGCCATGCTGTGCCAATCAGATTGTCTGATTTAGTCTGCTATTTTACAGAAGGGCCGCCATCAGGTGGGTACAGATAGTACAGCTGTATGGTTCCGAGGGGGCCTGGCGTGCCCTGGCCCTATACCCATAATGTGCATACATATAGCGAGTACACACACACACACACACAAACAGTGGTGTATCCTGGTTTTGTGCTGCCCAAGGCATGACAAAACCCAGGCACCCCCTCCTCCCCCCCGCCCTGCCTTTTAAATACACATACACACTCACTGACAGACACACATACACTCAGTGTCAGACACACACTTTCACTGACAGACACACATACACTAGCTAACAGACATACACACACAATCACTAACAGACATACATACACACTCACTTACAGACATGCATACTAACACACTCACTAACAGAGACAGACACGCATAGACTCTCACTAACAGACATGCATTCACACTCACTAACGGACACACACAAACTCACTAACAGACACATACTAACAGACACACACACACTAACAGACACAGACACACACACTAACAGACTCACACACTAACAGAATTATTTTTTTTTGAAAATTCAATCCCCCCAGCATCCCTACCTTTGGGAATGCTGGGGTGGTTTATCACTTTCCCTGGGGTCGAGTGGGGCTGCTGGGCGGGCGGCCGGCCGGTTGCTGCAGTCGGCATGCAGTGATGCCAGGGCCGGAGTGACATCATATTCCAGCTCCGGCATCACTGCGCGGCACGCGAGGGAGCTGAACAGGAGGATCAGTGCTCCCTCGCCGCACGCCCGGAAAGCTCCGTCGCTGCCAGCCTGGGGGGCCCTTGAGTTGTGTAAAATTTCTGATTGCAGCCCTGAGTGGCTGTCATATTGACAGACATTTTTGGCAGGCTAACTCTGCAAAGAATACATTGTCGTTCCGGCAGAGGATGAACTGGGTGCCTAGAGTGCTCCTTTATAGCCAAAGTTGCCAAACTGGAAAAATTCCCCATGACCCATGTCAACTGCTCACACCTGCCAGAGGTATGGACATAGAAACATAGAATGTAATGGCAGATAAGAACAATTCGGCCATCTAGTCTGCCCAATTTTCTAATCACTTTTAATAAGTCCCTGGCATTATCTTAAGTCTAGGATAGCCTTATACCTATCCCACGCATGCTCACTGTGTTAACCTCTACCACCTTTGCTGGAAGGCTATTCCATGCATCCACTACTCTCTCTGTAAAGTAATACTGTCAGGAATAGCTGATGCCCAACACACAGAACTTAAGTAGATACATAGAAAAATTCCCAAGACGTATTACAAGGCCTTAGAATGGCTGGATTTAACGTATAAAGGAAAAGACCACAAGACAAGATAAAGACAAGACGTAGAAATAACAGAAACGATGAACAAGCTACTAGTCAAGGAATGGAGATATCAGAATAGTCAGGAGCCAAGCCAAAGGTCAAGGAATACAGAAATCGGATAGTCAGAAGGGAAGCCAAGGCCTTAGGCGCCCTGTGCGAAAAATCTTCACAGCGACGTCCCCTCCCCCGTCATCCATGTATAGTGTGTGTATAGGAATGTAGTGATTGTATAGGGGATTTATTAAATTAATAATGATTTAAAAACAAATATTAATTCCTTCTTTCCTGTTGTTACCTAGTTGGGAGGAGGCATGATGATCTGAATCTGGTCTGCCCCTCCAGTGGGTACAGACCATGTGTAACTGTCTCGCAAGTTCAGGGGCTTGCAGTGGTAATCTGCGTCAATCCTGTGGTAATCTGTAGCAGCGCTCTGATTGGCCCGAGCTAGGAAGACAGTTACTTATGGTCTGCAGCCAACAGAAGTGCAGGCCAGAAGTGCCAGACTGCCTCCCCTACATTACAGAGGAGCAGACTAAGTATGTCACATAATACTGTGAGTGGTTTTGCTTTGGAGCTCTGGATTATACTTATTTACCTTGATCTCTTTGGAATACAAATTTATCACTGAGCTCTACAGAAACAAAAAGCCCTCACAGTAGTGTGGTGTATGCCAGTTTATCACAGAGCTCCACAACAATAAAACTCACGGTAATGTGGAACGCTGTGACAAGCTCAAACACTCCACAACAATACAACTCTAAGTAATGTGCCTATTAGTGTATCACCAAGCTCCCTAACTATAAAACACAGACTAACGTGCATTTTATATACCAGAGCTCCACTGTAATACATATCACTATAATATGATGTAATGTTTGTGTTGTCTGTGTATGTGATAGGTGTGATAACTGGGTTGTGATATGTATGCTATGTGTTGGCTATGTGTGATATTTGTAGAGGGTGGATTAACTGTGTGTGATATGCGTGTGTTGGTTAAGGTGATATTTTTGCTGGGTTTATTGGCTGTGTGTGATGGGTATTTAAATCAGCTAAAAATACGCATTTAGGCCTATGTGTGAGTCCCACAGTCAGATGCACACAGTTATACATATACACTGTCAAATACAGCCACATTCACACAGTTGCAGACAGTCACACACATACACAGTTACAAGCAGATAAATACAACTACACACAATTACAGGTAGACAGTCACACAGAGGTACAGATTGAGAGTCACGTACATTCTTACACACACACACTTACATGCAGTCACACACACACAGGCAGATATCCACACACACACACAGGCAGGCAGGCAGACATATATACACACACACACACACAGGCAGACATCCACACACAAACAGAGACAGACAGCCACACACACACAAAGGCAGGCAGGCAGACATCCACACACAGGCAGACAGCCACACACACACACACACACAGCCAGTCACACACACTGACACACACACAGGCAGACATTGCCACACACACACACACACACACACACACAGGCAGACAGTCAACACACACAGGCAGACAGACACACACAGGAAGACACACACACACACACACACACACACACAGGCAGACAGTCACACACACAGGCAGACAGTCACACACACAGGCAGACAGTCACACACACAGGCAGGCAGACAGTCACGCACACAGGCAGACAGTCACACACACAGGCAGACACACACACACACAGGCAGACACACACACACAGGCAGACAGTCACGCATACACACACACACACACACACACACATGGGCAGACAGTCACACACACGGGCAGACAGTCACACAGACAGGCAGACACACACACAGGCAGTCACACACAGGCAGACACACACACAGGCAGACAGTCACACACACATTCAGACACACACACAGTCAGACACACAGACACACACAAGCAGACAGTCACACATAGTTACCTCTGTTCCTTATGGAGGCAGACAGGCAGTGCAGCTCCTGGAGACTGGTTGTTGGGGAAGCAGGAACTCCTTACTGTTTCCCATGCTGCAGTTACCAGGCACATTTAGCTCTGCCCTGCCATCATTTTAGCTCCGCCTCTGCCGCACAGTAAGCTCCGCCCTGTATAAGTAAGCTCCGCCCCAGCCGCATAGGTGGGCGATTAAAAAAATAAATTATAATCCAGGCCAGCCATGTGTGCAGCCGCACAGCTCGCACACCCCTAAGGCCGGCCCTAAGGCCGGGGGGGGGGGGGGGAGCAGGGTTAGATATATTAAATGTTTTTGTTTTTTTTAATTAAAAAGAAGCCAAACATTAAATACCCCCCCTCCTTTCTTACCTTTTGACTGGGAGGGGGACTGTCCTGCAGTCCCTGGTGGTCCTAATGGTGAGTGAACTCTAACCTGCGGGGCTGTGGTAACAGCGGCAACGCTACGACCTCGCGAGAGGAACCCGGGCGGAGCTGCAGGTTTTTCTTATTGAAGTCTGGAAAAAAAACTAAAAAGTCCAAAAAATATTGGGAACGACTGATCTAAACAACAAAATTGTTATTTGAGGCATTCACACAGTGTTTGCTGGGTGCTCCCAGACACACCTTAAAATAGCTATAGTGCTTGCTTAAAGGGACACTGTAGGCACTGTATCTGCTACATCTCATTAAACTAGTTATAGTGTCTGGAATCCCCTGGTGCTAAAAATGAATTCAGCATTAAACAGTTTTTAATATTTTTTGTTGCGGTCACCGGCCCGCCGAGCCTCACGGCCGTGCCCGACCGGCACGACCGCGCCGACAACACGAGCTTACCTGCTCGTCGGCGAGCCGGGAACCGCTCACTCCGTTCTTCCGGGCATCACGCCCGAATCCAACATGGCGCCGACCACGTGGTCGCGTCTATGGATAGCCCCGCCCCCGAGAGTTATACCAACGTGTGCGTGATGTCACGACGTCAACGCACACGCACGTTTTGGGGTCAGAGGTCGCCCTCTGACCAATCATAGCATAGAGAGGGGTATTTAAACCCCTAATTCACCCCAGTACTTTGCCCTGTCGTGGTTTCCGTTTCCTGGTTTCCTGAGAGTGCTATTTTCGTGTTTCTGATTTCCTGGTATCCTGATCTTGGCTTTTCCCTGGTTATTCCGATTTTCTGGTTTCCTTGACTTGGCTTGTTTAAATTGAGTATTTTCTGGCTTCCTTGACCTCGGCTTTCCCTTTGACCATTCTCTGTCTCTAGCGTATTAGTCCGGACATTCTAAGGTCCGGTTTACGCTCTGTCCTTTCATTTCTCTTTCCTTTCTTATGTATATGGTTACATAGTTTCTGCGTGCTGGACCACACTAGTAGTCGTGACATTACGACAGGGCCATGGATCCTGCAGAACTATGCAAACATATGATTGCCTGTGAGAGTAGGGTGGAGGATATGGACCACAGGTTAGACCAATTTGCCCAGGCATTTCAGACCTTGCTCCAAAGGACTGCCTATTTAGAGGTCCCTCCTGTACCACCTGTGGTTCCGCCACCTGTAGTGGTTCCCGTACCACATAAACCACCGTCCATAACCCTTTCACCTCCCCCTCGTTATGGAGGTGATTCTAAAGAATTCAGAGGTTTTTTAAACCAAATTGAATACCACTTTGAGGCTTCTCCAGGTTCATTCCCTACAGATAGATCAAAAATAGGCTATCTGATGAACCATTTAACTGGAAAAGCCTTAACTTGGGCTAACCCCTTATGGAAAAGTGGAGACGCAGTAGCCCGTGATTACAGTGCCTTTCTCACAGCTTTTAAGGCAACGTTTGAACCTAAAGGCAGGGAGAAGAACGCTGCCAAAGCCCTTATGAGAATTAAACAAGGCAGTCGCTCTGTAGCTGATTACGCCATAGAGTTCAGAACACTGGCGTCCGAAGTTGATTGGACCAATAGTGGTCTGGTGGCTGCTTTCTCTGAAGGTCTAGCTGAGAGTATACAAGATGAGACCGCAGCTAGAGACCTTCTGGTTAATCTTAATGAGTTTATTGCCTACATGATAGACATTGATAACCGGCTCAGAGAAAGAGAGAAAAACAAACAACGTAATAGACGTCCTAATTTGTCCATAGCTCCTCGTTTCTCTAACCCAGTGGTGAGTAGCCAAGCTCCTCCTCCAGTGCCTGAACCCATGCAATTGGGTAGCGCTAAACTCACTGAGGCAGAGAGACAACACAGACGTAACGAGGGGCTATGTATGTATTGTGGCAAGAAGGGGCATCAAAGATTGTCATGCCCGGTTCGGTCGGAAAACTTGCACACCTAAGGCACGTACGGGGACCGACCTTAGGTGTGATGTATATGTCCCCTAAATTGACTAACAACCGTTTCCTTGTCAAAGTTACCTTGTCCTTTAAGAAGACCACTGTTCAGTGAGAGGCTATGATTGACTCTGGGGCAGCGGGGAATTTCCTAGACAAAGAGTTCTCTGCAAAATATCTCCTGCCCTTAAGACAGAAAGAGAAACCTATAGCAGTCGAGGCCATTGATGGAAGGCCTCTTACCCAGCCTTTCATCACACACGAAACTCTGCCAATCACTCCACTCTGAGGAGATGACCTTTCAAATCATATCTTCACCTACATGTCCGATAATACTCGGTTTCCCTTGGCTCCTGAAACACAATCCACGTTTAGATTGGGTTGAAGGAGAGATTGTGAGTTGGGGTGAGAGATGCAAAGGTGTTTGCTTTAAGCAGATACCACAACCAATTGGTACCATTAATGTTCCTATTGCACCTCCTTTGACCACACAGATACCACCGCAGTATATGGATTTAAAAGAGGTATTTAACAAGGCCCAGTCAGAGGGGTTACCTCCACATAGATCTTATGACTGTACCATAAATTTATTACCAGGGACTATGCCTCCCAAGGGAGGAGTATATGCTTTGTCCCCCCAGGAAAATCTTTGTTTGGAAGAATATATAAAGGATGCTCTCAGAAAGGGTCATATCCGTAGATCCTCCTCACCTGCCGGGGCTGGGTTCTTCTTTGTCTCTAAAAAAGAGGGAGATCTACAGCCCTGTATCGATTATAGGGGTTTGAATAGGATTACTATAAAAAATGCCTACCCTATTCCCCTTATATCAGAGCTGTTTGACAGATTGAAGGGAGCTCGAGTCTTCACTAAGCTCGATCTCCGAAGTGCGTACAATCTAGTCAGGATTAAGGACGGTCACGAATGGATGACCGCATTTAACACAAGAATGGGACATTACGAATACCTGGTTATGCCGTTTGGATTATGTAACGCTCCAGCGGTATTCCAGGACTTTATTAACGATGTCCTAAGAGAGTACCTTCACATGTTCGTTCTAGTGTACCTGGACGACATTCTCATCTATTCCCCAGACCTAGAGACACATCACAAACATGTGAGAGTTGTACTTAAAACCCTGTTACAGAACGGTCTTTACTGTAAACTGGAGAAATGCCAGTTTGACCAAACAGAGATACAATTCCTGGGATACGTTATATCTCCGTCTGGTTTCCAGATGGATCCCCGCAAGCTGGAGGCAGTCTAACAGTGGCCGTTGCCCAAGGGCCTTAAAGCTACTCAACGCTTTATAGGTTTTGCAAATTACTACCGCAAATTCATAAAGGGGTTTTCTTCCGTAATTTCTCCTATAACCAATTTAACCAAAAAAGGAGCAAATTGTATATCTTGGCCCAAAGAAGCAAGAGAGGCATTTGAACAATTAAAATCTTTATTTTCCTCAGCACCTGTCCTGACCCATCCTGATCCAACCAAACCGTTTATCCTAGAAGTGAATGCGTCAGAGACAGGAGTTGGAGCCATTCTGTCTCAGAGAGAAAGTCCTGATACGCCTTTACATCCCTGTGGATTTTACTCTCGCAAACTCACACCTGCAGAGAAGAATTATGACATAGGGAATAGGGAACTTTTGGCCATTGTACTTGCCCTTAAGGAATGGAGGCATCTCTTGGAAGGTTCCAAAGAGCCACTTTTGATCTTTACTGATCATAAGAATTTGGCTTATATTGGGGACGCTAAGAGACTGTCCTCTCGTCAGGCTAGATGGTCATTGTTCCTCTCCCGATTCAATTTCGTAATTACTTATAGGCCTGGAACTAAAAACACCAAGGCAGATGCACTTTCTAGGCAGTTTGAGACAGAAGAGGTTCCTGAACAAGAGATATATCCTATTATACCTCCAGAATGCCTCATTGCCACCACAGTTTCCGAAGTGTCTTCTCCACTCTTTTGTGCCATAATAGCAGATCAAACTCAGGCACCCGTGGGAAAACCTCCGGACAAACTGTATGTGTCACCTCCGTTCAGAAAAAAGGTACTAGATTTATTCCATGACAACCTCACAGCGGGTCATCCTGGAGTCCATAAAACCCTCTCTGCTATCTCCAGGAGGTTTTGGTGGCCTGCTCTTAGGAACGATATCAAAGATTATGTTGGGGCATGTCAAATATGCGCCGTTTCTAAAGTTCCTCCTAGATCACCCCCTGGCCTGCTACAACCACTGCCCATACCTAATACTCCATGGACCCATTTGGCCATGGATTTCATTGTGGATCTACCCTGTTCAAACTGGTTTTATACAGTCCTTATGTTTATCGATAGATTCTCGAAGATGGCACATTTTATCCCACTTAAAAAATTACCATCTGCTCAAGATCTAGTTCAAATATTCTTGAGAGAGATCTTTCGGTTGCACGGTGTACCCAAAAGCATAGTATCTGACAGAGGTACCCAGTTTATTTCTAGGTTTTGGCGTTCCTTTTGTAAACAATTGGGCATCGAACTCTCCTTTTCGTCAGCGTATCACCCTCAAACAAATGGAGCAGCAGAGAGGGCGCATCAGTCTTTAGAAGCCTATTTACGCTGCTTTATCAATGCCAATCAGTCTAACTGGTATGAGCTCTTACCCATGGCTGAGTTCGCCAGGAACAACGTGACTCATGAATCTTCTAATCATAGTCCATTCTTTGTAAATCAGGGTTATCACCCCACTGTCTTCCCTTCTGAATTCTCAGACACGGACATCCCTGCTTTGAACACCCGTTTGGAAACAATTCATGATACTTGGGATTCCGTCCATTCAGCTCTGCAAAAGGCTTCGTTACGTGCAAAGGTCCAAGCTGACAAGAAACGGGGTGCTAATCCTGTCTGTCTTCCAGGGAACAAGGTGTGGCTCTCCACAAGACATATCAAACTTAAGGTTCCGTCCATGAAATTTGCCCCTCGATACATAGGTCCTTTTCGAGTCATCCGACGTATCAATCCAGTTACCTATTCCTTGGCACTTCCGGCTCATATGAGGATTGTGAATACTTTTCATGCATCTCTACTCAAGCCCCTTATGTGCAATCGATACACCAGGTTATCCACACCTCCTCCACCCTTGGTAGTGGGTGACCAAGAGGAATACGAAGTTCATTCTATCATGGACTCCAAAATGTCCAGAGGTGTCTTGTCCTATCTTGTTGACTGGAAGGGCTATGGTCCCGAGGAACGTTGTTGGGTTCCTTCTGACCGGGTTTATGCGCCCCGTCTTGTCCGACCGCGCTGACAACACGAGCTTACCTGCTCGTCGGCGAGCCGGGAACCGCTCACTCCGTTCTTCCGGGCATCACGCCCGAATCCAACATGGCGCCGACCACGTGGTCGCGTCTATGGATAGCCCCGCCCCCGAGAGTTATACCAACGTGTGCGTGACGTCACGACGTCAGCGCACACGCACGTTTTGGGGTCAAAGGTCGCCCTTTTGGGGTCAAAGGTTGACCAATCATAGCATAGAGAGGGGTATTTAAACCCCTAATTCACCCCAGTACTTTGCCCTGTCGTGGTTTCCGTTTCCTGGTTTCCTGAGAGTGCTATTTTCGTGTTTCTGATTTCCTGGTATCCTGATCTTGGCTTTTCCCTGGTTATTCCGATTTTCTGGTTTCCTTGACTTGGCTTGTTTAAACGGTATTGAGTATTTTCTGGCTTCCTTGACCTCGGCTTTCCCTTTGACCATTCTCTGTCTCTAGCGTATTAGTCCGGCCATTCTAAGGTCCGGTTTATGCTCTGTCCTTTCATTTCTCTTTCCTTTCTTATGTATATGGTTACATAGCTTCTGCGTGCTGGACCACACTAGTAGTCGTGACAATTTTTATGTTTTAATGCTAAACAAGAGACCCTAGCAGCCCCTCCCCTCAGTGTTGCTTTGGCTAATGAGGAAGTATTAGCCTGTACAGCAATGGGCAGCTGTGATTGGCTGAGAGTGTCAGCTGACTGCTTTTAGCCTATCAGAGCTCCAACTGATGGTTTAAAGGGTATGACTACAATGAAGTTTGTAATCTCTGCCTTAGCCACACCTCCAGAAGGGGCCAGACTGTGGCTAAGTGGTTTAACACTGAATGGAGGGGATGTGCATTGGGACTCCAAGCACTAGAACCAAGTCAAAGAGATGAAATGGTTATAGTGACTACAGTGTCCCTACAAAGGGATCTTTCGACTATCCCCTCGCCTTTCAGTGCCTCAAAGGAATTCATGGTCTGCTTCCCGGGTGGTTACAGATCACTTTAAATGCTCCTTCGCAGTACCAGACCAGAGGGAGCATTAACAGTGATACTGGGAGTGCAAACCACAAGCAGATCTCCTGCCATTTCAGATATACAAAGGACACTTACATTTAGGGGCTATTCTGGGACATTTTATGTGACTTACTAGTAACAATTTATGGAACTAAAATATAATTTAGAATAAGATATGATTTACAGAGACTGATTTCTAAATATATTTATTGTAGTTTAAAGGCACATTACTGAGAGTATTGTTTTTTTGGAGCTCAGTTATACACTCAGACACGCCAACAATATGGAGCTTGAAGAAATGAGGGACAGTAGGATTTGGGGCCAAAATAGGGATGGTTTCTACTAAATTGGAACACTTGGGAGCTATGCACAGGGTCCTCCCACATGACCACGAAGGAGCCAAACACTAATCCCACTGGGCCACCAGGGAATAAATAATATAGGCCCTATCCGAAAGTAAGCATGGCAAGGGATGGGGGTAAAACAGTATATTTCTAACATTTATTGTAATTAAACAAACACAGCCTCCTCACTGACCACACATAATTTACAGGTACCCGCACATCACTCACAGCTACCTACGGCACTCGGAGTTACCCACAGACATCCCTACATGTTACCCCCCATATAGCAACACACACCTAAACAACACACAGTTTCCCCAGACACACAGACAGACTTTTAATAAATATTCACCTTATATAACATTAAAAAACAACATTAGGAAAGAATTCCTGGTGCGCATCCCAATGAAGTTAGCAGAGCTCACCTTTTGCCTATGATATGCTCTGTTATAGGATCTCTCTGCTTGACTTAGACTCCTTGTGACTAGTGTTTACAGACAGTCCCTCCACCCATATACTGCATCACCTGGGGGTAACTGGACAGTAAATCCCTTAGGGCAGTGGTCCCCAACCCCCTAACCGTCCAGGATTTAGGGATTACCCAGTTGTGTTTAAGGTGTTTTAAAAAAGAAATGGAAAGGAATGGAAATATTTCAGGGTACGTGTTGTAGGCTAGAAAAGTGTCTTCATGTCCTTTCAGGGGTTGAATTTGGAAAATGTCTGCTGGATCCATCAGGATTGTGCTCGCAAGAGGGACACATTAGACCCCTAAAGTATTTCAGATTGCTAGACCGCTTTATGAGTGAAGAGAGCGCCTTTTTTCTTCTTTTTTTCATTTTACAAAAAGTGAAGATTTCAATATAAATTTGACACTTTTATAAATTGACCTTGTTGCACCCCATGGCTGTCAATCAGTCATGTTATTTCCTGGTTATTTAACTTCTGGACACCAAACTCCCCAAATTAAAAATGCATAATTAAGTACATCCATGTTTTAGATTGGGGTTATATCTAATATATATATATAAAACCAAGAGGACTGCACTCACCTGAACATGTCTACTTGTAAGGGTGCTGCTGGACCCAATTCATAAGATCAAGTGCACTCACTAATTTACTAAACGGTGTATGTGTGTGTATATATATATATATTTATTAGTATTTGGATAGGTAAACGGTTACTCCAACATCCAAACAAAACAGTGTTTGATTTTGGTTTTAGTAACCCATTCTATACTGCTCTGAAATAAATAAAATAAAAAAGCTAAAACAAAACTCTTTTTCCCTCAGCTGATCCTCCTTGCCTGATGTCACTGTCCTTTGCTGGAGGGAGAGCAAGGTCAAGGAGGACCAGCTAAGGGGAGGACATGGTTGGCAGGAAAAGGAAGTGTGTTGCCATTGTCTGTCTAGCACCCTGGCGTTAAATACCAATTGTGCACAGAATTGACGTTAGCCAGCCAATAACTTTTGAGATGACTAATGATGCTGCTGGAGATGGAGTTGCAACTCCAGCAACAAAGGGGTTAATCGCTATATGTTCAGTGTTTTCAAAGCGAAAAGCTGCACATACAGACTTCAGGCAAATCAATGAAGTGGTTATGGTGGTTATGGTGCGAGGAGTAACCTTTTACGTATTTAGCAAAAGGTATAATGTATCAGATTACTGTCCCTTCAACATTGCCATTTTCGAGAAGCTCTGTGCGGAGGGGAGATCAAAGATCTCTCTCACCAGCCTGCACACTCATGCACAGCGCAGGCCCTGTGCACATGGTCTACACCGGTCAAGGGGTGTAAACCAGATGTTTCTTCCACTGGACCATCACGGAAAATAATTCCTCCCCAGCATCCTCTCCTGCCAAGGATCAAGGTAAGGAAGAGTGATGGGGGGAGTATGTAAGTTTTTTTTTTGCCCTGTGTCCTCCTTCCTCACTCAGCAGTCCCTGCCCATCCCTCTTTTACACCCTGCAGTCCGTGCTCCCCTCTCACCCAGAAACTCCATGTCCCCCTCTCACCCTGCAGTCTCTGCCCCCCCTCTCACCCTGCAGCCCCTGCCCCCCTCTTACCGTGCAGCCCCTACCCCACTATTATCCTGCAGCAACATGTCCCCTCTCATACTCTGCAGCCCCTGTCTCACCCTCTCACCCAGCAATACCTGTCTTCCCCTCTCATATCCTGCATCCCTTGTCTCCCCCTCCCAACCAGCAGCCCCTGTCCCCTCACCCAGCACCACTGTCTTCTCATCTCAGCCTGCAGCCCCATGTCGCCTCTTATACCCTGCATCCCCTGTCTCCCCCTCTCATACCCTGCTCCTCTTTTCTCCCCTCTAACCCAGAAGCTTCTGTCCCCCCTCCCAGCACTCCCACCAGGACCCCCTCTTCACCTCTCAGCCCCTGCCCCTCTCTCACATTGCAAACCCATATCCCAATACACTGCAGCCCCTGTCTCCCCTTCTCACCCAGCAGTCCCATGTCCAATGCCCTTCCTCTCACCTAGCAGCCCCTCTCGTATCCTGTCTCCACCTCTCACCCAGCAGCCCGTGCTCCCCCACCCACAGCCACTATCCCCACCTCTCACCCAGCAGACACTGTCCCCACCTCTCACCTATCAGCCCTTACCCCACCACTCACCCAGCAGCCCCTGTCCCCCTCTCACCCAGCAGCCGCTTCCCCCTCTCACACAGCAGCCCCATGTCCCCTTCCCACACCCAGCAGCCCCATGTCCCCTTCCCACACCCTGCAGCCTCATATCCCCTTCTCACACCCTGTAGCCCCATGTCCCCTTCCCACACCCAGCAGCCCCATGTCCCCTTCCCACACCCTGAAGCCTCATATCCCCTTCTCACACCCTGTAGCCCCATTTCCCCTCTCACACCATGCAGCCCCATGTCCCTTCTCAACACCGTGCAGCCCCATGTCCATTCTCACACCCTGCAGCAGCACCATATCCATTCTCACACTCTAGATCTCTTATTGCACCCTCACATAACATCCCCTATTGTCTCCCCCTCACACACACATAATCTATTACATCTATAACTCCCCTAAGGGGTATTAACCAAATGTGCTCACTTTGGAGAGGCATGAATGTCATTGGTGATGACACAACATGCACCCTCTTGGGCCACACCCCTCCAAGGGCTGCTCTGCCTTTAAATGCCCGGGCTGAATTTTTGTCCCAGTCCAGCCCCGAGAGGCCCTTCTACTGCAAGGACTGAGTAAAACTTGGACAGGTGACCTTGTAGCTCACAGAAAAGCATGGACATCAGTCCCCAATGCTGCTCTATGAGGAACCTTGGATTGGACCCGTGATGTCTCATTGATGACATTACAGGCAGTGGCGTCGCTAGGGAGGGGCCAGAGGGGGCCATGGCCCCCCCTACACAGGGCCGGCGCATCCATAAGGCGGCACAGGCGGCCGCCTGAGGGCGCACCGGCTCTGGGGGTGCAAAATTCCAGTGACCGGCAGGAGGGAAGTGCTCCCTCCTGCCTCGTCACCTCCTGGATCCCCGAAGCGGCGCGGCGTGCGGCTGAACTGAATTAGGAGGCAGTGAGGGAGCTCTGATCTCTCTGACCGGCTCCCTCGCGCGCCTTTTGCTGATGCCGCGGGAGCCGGAATATGACGTCATATTCCGGCTCCGCGGCATCAGAAAACAGCCTGCGAGAGAGCCGGTCAGAGAGATCAGAGCTCCCTCGCCGCCTCCTAATTCAGTTCAGCCGCACGCCTCCCAGCAGCCCCACTGGACCACCAATGAGAGACCCACGCCAGCTCTCCAGGTAGGGAGGCTGGGTGGGACATTTAAATTTAATTTAGATTATTAATTACTGTGTGTGTATGTGTGTGTGCATGTGAGTGTGAGTTTGTGTGTGAGTGTGTATGTGTATGTCCGTGTGTATGTGTGTCTGTGAGTTTGTGTGTGTCTGTCAGTGTGTGTGTGCATGTGAGTATGTGTGTCTGTCAGTGTGTGTGTAAGTGTGTCTATGAGTTTGTGTGTGAGTGAGTGTGTCTGTCGGTGTGTGTGTGAGTGTGTATGTCAGTGTGTGTGTGTGCGCATGTGAGTATGTGTGTCTGTCAGTGTGTGTGTGTTCGAGTATGTGTCTGTGAGTTTGTGTGTGTGTGTGTGTGTGAGTATGTATTTTTCTGTATGCCTGTCTGTATGTATGTATGTATCTGTAGGACGGTATGCCTCTGTATGTATGTATGTGTCCGTATGCCTGTATGTCTTGTACGTATGTTTCTGTATGTCTCTGTATGCATGTATGTAACTGGATGTATGTTTGTCTCTGAATGTCTGTATATATGTCTCTGTATGCATGTATGTAACTGTATGCCTGTATGTACGTATGTGTGTGTCTGTGTGTCTCTGTATGCCTGTATGTCTTTGTATGCATGTTTCTGTATGTATGTATGTGTCTGTATGACGGTATGCCTCTGTATGTATGTATGTGTCTGTATGACGGTATGCCTCTGTATGTATGTATGTGTCTGTATGACGTTATGTCTCGGTATGCATGCATGTATCTGTATGTGTGTATGTCTTTGTATGCCTGTATGTATGTATGTATGTATGTGTCTGCATGCCTGTATGTCTTTGTATGTATGTTTCTGTATGCCTGTCTGTATGTATGTGTCTGTATGACGGTATGCCTCTGTATGCATGTATGTCTTTATATGCCTGCATGTCTCTGTATGCATGTATATCTCTGCTTGTATGTCTCTGACTGTATGTGACTGTATGTCTCTGTATGATTATTGCTGTCTTTGTATGACAGTGTACCTGTATGACTTTGACTGTGTGACTGAAAAATGATGCCTGTGTGCCTGTGGCTTGGGAGGAAAGACACACAGGTGAAGATGCATTTTTTTTTTTTAATGAGGGTTGGGGGCGCCAAAATGCATCTTCGCCTGTGTAACTAAAAATCCTAGCACCGGCCCTGCCCCTACATCATGCTGTGCCCCCCCTTGGGCCCCCCCCAAATGCCAGCAACCTACTGGCTATGTGTTTAAATTATATTCCCTCGGGCTGTAACAGTCTGTGACAGGCAGCCAGAGGGAATGCAGGACAGAGCAGCTGGAGCGCTGGGTCAGGTGTTGTCTGGGGCCGGAGGGAGCACTGACAGGCTCCCCGGCAAGGCCCCGCCCCCAAATGAAGCCACGCCTCCCGCACACAAGCCCCGCCCCCGCCGTTAAGCAGCAGCCCATGGCTGACCTCCAGCAACAGCCTCCAGTGACAGGTAGGCTTAATGTGTGTGTGTGTGTGTGTGTGTGTCTGCTAGTGAGGAAGTTTGTGTGTCTGTATGTATGGTGTGTTTGTGTGTGTATGGACTCGGCAGTCTGTGTGTATATGTGTGTGTATGGACTCAGCAGTCTGTCTGTGTGTGTGTGTGTGTGTGTGTGTATGGACTCAGCAGTCTGTGTGTTTGTGTGTGTGTGTGTATGGACTCAGCAGTATGTGTGTGTGTATGGACTCAGCAGTCTGTGTGTGTGTGTATGGATTCAGCAGTCTGTGTTTGTGTGTATGTGTGTGTGTATGGACTCAGCACTCTGTGTGTGTGTGTGTGTGTGTATATATGGACTCAGCAGTCTGTGTGTGTGTATGGACTCAGCCCACTGTGTGTGTGTATGGACTCAGCAGTCTGTGTGTTTGTGTGTGTATGGACTCGGCAGTCTGTGTGTATATGTGTGTGTATGGACTCAGCAGTCTGTCTGTGTGTGTGTGTGTGTGTATGGACTCAGCAGTCTGTGTGTTTGTGTGTGTGTGTGTGTATGGACTCAGCAGTCTGTGTGTGTGTGTGTGTATATGGACTCAGCAGTCTGTGTGTGTGTGTGTGTGGGTGGACTCAGCAGTCTGTGTGTGTGTGTGTGTGTGTGTATGACCTCAGCAGTCTGTGTGTGTGTGTGTGTATGGGCTCAGCAGTCTGTCTGTGTGTGTGGACTCAGCAGTAAATGTGTGTGTGGACTCAGTAGTAAATGTGTGTGTATGGACTCAGAAGTCTGTGTGTGTGTATGGACTCAGCAGTCTGTGTGTCTGTGTGTGTATGGACTCAGCAGTCTGTGTGTCTGTGTGTGTGTATGGACTTAGCAGTCTGTGTATGTGTGTGTGTATGGACTTAGCAGTCTGTGTATCTGTGTGTGTGTATGGACTCAGCAGTGTGTGTGTGTGTGTATGGACTCATCAGTCTGTGTGTGTGTCTGTGTGTATGGACTCAGCAGTCTGTATGTGTGTATGGACTCAGCAATCTGTATGTGTGTATGGACTCAGCAGTCTGTGTATGTGTGTGTGTATGGACTTAGCAGTCTGTGTATCTGTGTGTGTATGGACTCAGCAGTGTGTGTGTGTGTGTGTGTGTGTATGGACTCATCAGTCTGTGTGTGTGTCTGTGTGTATGGACTCAGCAGTCTGTATATGTGTATGGACTCAGCAGTCTGTATGTGTGTATGGACTCAGCAGTCTGTATGTGTGTATGGACTCAGCAATCTGTATGTGTGTATGGACTCGGCAGTCTGTGTGTGTGTGTGTATGGACTCAGCAGTCTGTGTGTGTCTGTATCTAGGACTCAGCAATCTGTGTGTGTATGGACTCAGCACTCTGTGTGTGTGTGTGTGGACTCAGCAGTCTGTGTGTCTGTGTGTATATGGACTCAGCAGTCTGTGTGTGTATGGACTCAGCAGTCTGTATGTCTGTGTTTGTGTGTATGGACTCAGCTGTGTGTGTGTGTTGGATTCAGCAGTCTGTGTGTAAGTGTAAAAATCAGCCTGTGTGCATTCAGCAACGTCTGTGTGCATTCAGCAACGTCTGTGTGTGTGTATTCAGAAGTTTCTCGGTGTTCGTATTTGTGTACTGTGTGTATGTACTCAGCAGTCTATCAATAATTACAATTTTTATTCCTGTGAGTTGTTGTGTAGGAAGGGCCCCAGTGCACTGCTTTGCCCGGGGGCCCCTAACACTGTTAAGATGGTACTGCTTGTGTGTGTCAGTGAGCTTCTATTTATTGAGCATGTGTGTGTCCCTGAACTTCTTTGTAGTGAGCCTTGTGTTTATACAAGTGAGTTTGTCTGTAGTAAGCCTGTGTGCGAGTCAGAGAGTTTTTTGTCTGTCAGTGAGCCTATTTGCGCATGTCAGTGAGCTTGTGTGCTCACTGTACTATATATATATATAAATATATATTTGTATATATATATATATATATATATTGACCTGTAGGAATGGCATCCATTTTTTTTCCAGGGCTGCTTTCCAGTATGGCTTTGCCATCGAGTGCGCTTTACCGCTGAATCATCTGTGTGAGCTGCCGCATACTTTAGCCCTGTTACACGCATCTGGGAGCTGCTGTTGACAGGTACTTGTAGTCTAGAGATTGGGACATGGGGTATATGCTCAGCTATCTGTATAATACTATAGTGCTGTTCTCTGTATAATACAGGTCTGTGTCTGTATAATATCCTGGGACAATCAGTGTTCCCTGTATAGTGCTGCTCTCTGTCTTGGGATATTATACACAAACAGATCTGTATTTACAGAGAGCAGCACTATACAGGGAGCACTGACTCTCCCAGGATATTATACACACAGCCATGTATTATACAGAGAGCAACACTATACAGGGAGCACTGACTGTCCCAGGATATTATACACACAGCCATGTATTATACAGAGAGCAACACTATACAGGGTGCACTTCCTGTTCCAGGATATTATACACACAGCCATGTATTATACAGAGAGCAACACTATACAGGGTGCACTGACTGTCCCAGGATATTATACACACAGCCATGTATTATACAGAGAGCAGCACTGTACAGGGAGCGCTGAATGTCCCAATTTCTCAAATGTTGGCAACTATGGCACTATATCAAGAGAAATATTTGTTTTTTTAATAATCCCTGGTGGAAAATAATGAATCCTCCACCAGGGATTATTAAAAAAATAAAAAACACATTGTGTCGGGGGCGGGGCTTAACATGCGGCAGGGTCGGGGTCAAACTGCGGCGAGGGTGGGGTTAAATGTGCCCCCCTACTTTTGTCCCTGGCCCACCATGTGCCCCCCCTAAAAATGAATCCTAGAGACGCCACTGATTACAGGACATGGAGAGGTCAGCAGGGCCGAGGGAGTCTCAGTGCTGCTAAAAGGTGAGTAAAATATTTTTTTGTATAATTTTATTGCAAATTAGTAACTAAGCACTAGGGCACTATAACATTAGGAATGCAGTTATTCCAACACAATAGTGTGTTCATGTTGGGCTCATTAAAATGTCAATAATATTGTAAATGACCTCTAAATTTGTACTTGCAATAAGCAACAATTCCAGCAGATGGCAGTGTTGCTTTATTAAAATCACAGCTAACACAATGTTCCTGAAAATCAAGAAAATAATTTTCCAGCCTGAATTCGAGCTATTTTATCTATATTAGCTAAGCCGTGGCAGTCAAAGATTTAATTTCCTTTTTTCTCTATGACTTGGTGCACATGCTAATGAAATACTTTTATGAGTGATAACGGAAAATGTTCTGTTTATTTATTTATTTAGTATGTGTCACATTTCCATAAATCTACTCTTTGTATTTTATTTATTGTGTTATAATAAAGCCTTGTCTTCCTAGCACAAGCTATATGAATTATGATTGATATCAGTGTCATATAGCTGTGCTTGATCAATTCTGTTGCCTTGCCTCGATGCTCAGCTACAGTAAAGCAGACAGCCCAGTCTTACCCTCCAGGTGTTGATTATTATTATTATTATTTTATTATTTATATAGCGCCATCACATTCCGTAGCGCTGTACATTGGGTGGACTAACAGATATGTAATTTTAACCAGACAATTGGACGCACAGGAACATTGATGGCCTACAACTCCCAGAATTCTTTGAATTCAATAGATGCATACCTCTCAAGTGATTTAATCATTTTGGATACATTTTTAAATAATGTAATATTATGAAAATATTTTAATTTTGTAATATATTGATAGGTTTTGACAAATTTTTTAATTTTATATTTTTTTATTTTATATATTTGATAGTTTAATAGTTTACATTTTTTATTAAGTCCTATTAAATCATTTGGAAAGCTTTTTATCAAGGCCTATGTTGGATGTCCCTCTTCTACTGCTTCCCAATTCATTCCCCACTCCTCTGCATCATTCAGTTAATACCAATGCCAACCCACACTTACTATTTCCTCTAACTAATGAACTAGAAAGGATCCTGATGTAAGAATTTTGTTTGAGTCCCCCCCCACCCCCCCACCCCCCATCGCAGGGGTAGCCAAAAGGTAGATCCCCATCTGTTGGACAACTATTAGGGGGATCTATGAGCCACAGGACTAATCATTCCTTATAATTGGAGCTGCAATATTAAAGGGTTACTCCAGATTTTGCAGGGGTGGGTATTGTGTAATAGGCTGTAGTAAGTATTGGGAGAAATATGGGCTGCATTGGGTGTAGCGGGGTAGGGGCTGTATAGCGGGTAATAGGCGCCTAGTGGGTGGAGTAATAGGCGCTTTAGTTGGTAAATTGGGATGCGAGAGAGGGGATGTATAAATATGATTTATAACATAATAATAAAAAAAATAATAGAAAAAAATATTATTCCCCCCGCTTGTCTGTACCCCGGATCTCCACCTTCTCTGTGACACACGCTGCCAGTGCCCACCCCCTCTGTGCTCCCTCCATCCATCCCTCCTGTAAGCACTGGATGTATTGTAAGGTCCTAAGTCTGCCTCCACCCAGCCACAATATCACATCATAACACCCCACGCCCACATGGAGTACCACACTATACATCCAGGTACCGAATCCGATAGAACACTGGTGATTGAGATCTATGATCTCTCCACCGGCCATGAAGATCAGCAGGGAGCACATGGTGGGACAAGGCATAATCCACAATTGCCCCCTGTAGCAATGCCTAAGCCAGGCAGCATGACCACTTCAGTGATTTGAAGTGATGATGGTGCCTGTAATATGTATGTGCAGGGTTTTACTGTGAAATGCTGCACGTACAGAAAATAACCAAGTCTCAATCTACCTCCAGCAGCATCATTGGGACGTAGTTACTGTCCATTCATTGTGAATTTCGATGCTCCGATTCTAATTTATTGACTGAGAGTGGTCAGCTGATGCTCTCATCCAAGCAAAGAGCATCAGGATCAGCATCTGGCTTTTTCTGCTCTGCAGAAGCCAGGATGTTGTAAATCTGCCTTACAAGAAGAGCTGGAGCCTGGTGGGACCTTGAGAAGCGGGCCAAATGTTACAAAATGGTTTGCCCCATTACCAGGGAATAGGGCCACAGTACTCCAACCATCTTAACCACTAGAACAGGCTGTAGTGGTCATGATGGCTGAAGTAACCCTTTAATGTGTGTTTTCAAAGCTTGCAGAAAAAAAAAAAACGACAGTCTGTTTTTGTTTTTGTTTGCTTTACTCTGGCATGGGACATTATTATTCGGTCCAATTGCCCCTCCCCCGCAGGGACTGATTTCCAGTAAGCTGCAATATTCTCTTTTCCTCGCTATGTTGATGAAATTATTTTCTGTTTTTCTCTGTCTTGCTAGCGTGAAAAAGTCAATCACGGTTGTCAAATAGTGCTCTTTCAAACTAATCATATATTTGTAAATCTCTTTATTTGTTGGTTGTAGGATAAGATAACAAGTCGGCTCGCAGGCCGTCATGAAAAACAATTGACATACAAATGTGGTATCGGACAGTTTGAATCATAAATCATCATTCCAAGTAGCAGAGCTCCATTATTTTGTTGCGATTTGTTTCATTTTCCCTCTTTTTTTTTTTTTTTTTTTGGAATAATACAACTAAGGAAAATATAACAGGAGGGTTAGGCTCGCAGGCCTTTGGTAATGACAAACGTCGTTTCAAGACATGTAAGGGGAGTAGAACGGGGAGGTTAGGCTCGCAGGCCTTCAGTAGTAACAAACATAATTTCAGGACATGTTTACGCCTTATGGCCCTCTGTAAGCATATTAGCAGTGTTGTGGGTCAACTTTTATTTTGCTGTATATTTTCTAGGAATTTGTAAATGAATCAACTCACTTTACCTTGCATTTCAATCTATTTCTTTCCCTGCAAACCAGAGGTGTTGTTAAGGGAGGGTTTGGGGGCAGTAGTCTCAGAAGTGGGTTTCTAAAGCACCACATGTTACTTTGATTGTGTAATATTTCTTAATCCCAGATCTCTACGCAGCAGAAGGGATTCAGGGCTTAGCTGTAATAAAAGCTTGTAGCCAAAGGCCAGTTGTGGAATTCGGAGGCTCTCTCCAACTGGCTTTGGTTTATCTTTCCTCATTCCTGCTGCAATAAAAAAAATATATATATATCAACAAAAATAACGTGCGCCGGGTTACCAGCACTATGGTGTGCAGACCAAAATTGTGAAGGTTGAGTTGTGAAGTGAGTTGTGAAGGTTGAGGAGATGTTTATACTGTTGACCTCCTGCTCAATGGGCAATGGCTGAAAGTATTGGGTAGAGCGTGGGAGTAACTTCCCTCTTAATACTTTCCTTTTATCCGAGTGTGCACCTTTTGTGTGTATATCTGTTACTGTGAGTATGCAGCTGTATGTATATAAAGGAATATTTATGTGTATCAGATACTGTGTGCCTGTGGGAATATAGATCTGTATCTATGTACCTGCCGCGTGGTCTGACTGCTCCACGTGACCGCACGGCACACAGAGAGACCTACCTCCCTGTGGCATTACTTATCTCTGCCCCTTTTCTTACACTGCCCATCCTCTCAATCTGTCTTCTGTTTATTTAATCTACCCCTCTATTTGCTTTTCCTTACTCTCATTGCTTTTTTTTATGACTCTGATTGTTTACCCATCCCCCAATTACATGCTGGTTGTCATCATTTCCATAGTGTCCCTCCATTCTATTGTTCAAATTTCATCACCATTTGGTTGGAGCTCAAAAACCAGCAACACTCCTAGTTAAAAACGCCAATATAATCATGTACATTCCTGTAAACTTGAGCTGTAAAATAATACTTTTGAGTTTCCAAATATAGCTTGTGCTCAATTCTATTGGAATCCTTAAAAGAGCACCATAACATTAGGAATACAAATCTGTATTTATAACATTATAGCAGGAGTAGGCAACTTTTGGCACTCCAGATGTTGTGGACTTCATCTCCCATAATACTCTTACAGCCATAATGCTGGCAAAACATCACGGGAGACGTAGTCCACAACATATAGAGTCCAATCAATATTCTATGCCTGATATCAGGGCTGCCAGAACAGTTCTGGAGGGTGTAAAACTCAGCTCCTCCAGTGTGGGTCTGGGGTCTGGACAGGAAATGGAAGGATGACTTCCCATTTGTCCACTAATATCCTCTCACACACGAAATGCCTTGCAAGAGAAACAAAGAGCAGCACTGAATGATGCACACTGTGTAACTGTGGCATTACTTACCTCCGCCGAGTCACTCAGACCCCCTCCTGCCGCACGGTCTGACTGCTCCTTGTGACCGCACGGCACACTGAGAGAGACCTACCTCCCTGTGGCATTACTTACCTCTGCCGAGCTGTGCAGACCCCCTCCTGCTGCGCAGTCTGACCGCTCCACGATCTGACTAAACCTTGCAGCAGGACGTCTATATATAGATGTGGACATGACGTCACGCTCACTCTTAAAGTAACCACATCATTGTGATCCTAATCTGTTTTGGATTGCAGTGATGACGTGGCCCTATCAGAACATAGGTAAGCCTATTGAAAGCTTGTTTTAGCCCCCATTTATTGCCCTATCGTGGTTTCTGTTAGATCCTCATTTAGTGCTCCAAAAGATTCCGTTGTGATTTCCTGTGTTTGACCTTGGCTTCGTAAATGACTCGTGATTTCTGGTATCCTGACCCCGGCTTCATAAATGACTTGTGATTTCTGGTATCCTGACCCCGGCTTCGTATTTGACTCGTGATTTCTGTTACCCTGACCCCGGCTTCGTATTTGACTCGTGATTTCTGTTATCCTGACCCCAGCTTTGTATTTGACTCGTTATTTTGTGTGTCCTGACCCCGGCTTCGTATTTGACTCGTGATTTCTGGTATCCTGACCCCAGCTTCGTATTTGACTCATGATTTCTGGTATTCTGACCCCGGCTTCGTATTTGACGCGTGATTTCTGGTATCCTGACCCTTGCTTCGTATTTGACTCATGATTTCTGTTATCCTGACCCGGCTTTGTATGAGTATTCCTGTTATACCTCTCCTTGATTTATTATTGACCCTGTTGTATAGTTACGTTAAGTCCTGCCATTCTAAGGCTCGGTAATATGTCCTTCGTATCCACCTTTTGTGGTTTCCTGCTTTCTGTGTGTTGGGTTACGACTTCTGTGACAGTAACAACTCCTGCAACTCTGCAACCTATTAATCATAGGAGGCTGACTGGACTACAGACGGTATGGGCACTCCACATGCCCTAAACACGCCTTTTCCCTTGTCCTAAATTTAAAGAGACACTATAGGCACCCAGACCACTACATCTTATTGAAAAAATTACATTGCAGTTTTAGTGAAAGAAAGGTTGTTTTTTTAACCCTATGATAATCCTTTAATAGAACACTATTAGTTGTTTACTATTACATAGTGTTTTCTTAGCCCTTCCCAAAACATAAACAGACTGTTTTTTTCTTAGTCGCACATTTAAGTACACAAAGTCTAGATCTGAAAAAAAAACCTTTACCTTAATCCTAGGTTTATCCTCTTAAACGCTAAACACCCTAATACCCCAGTACTAAAGTTAATCCAACTCAATAATTCTAGACAACCTTTGCCCTACTCCTAACATTTTAACGTGGCAAGCATTAACACAGCTGTACACTCAGTATACACACAGATAAAAACACAATACATTACAACATTACAAGTATATATATGTATATGTATATATATATATATATGCAATGTCCAGTTATTTAAGTCAGCCATGGGGGGGGGGGGGAGGGTGTCCATGAATCACGGGTATGTAAATGGTATGCATGTTCTTGCACATAGAATTAAGCCCTACACTCAGACTCCCACTACCCTTAAACAGCAGCAATGGCTATTATTCATCAGCCCAATTACATAGAAAAAAAAACTCATAAAAAAATGAAAAGGTACTTGCTCACTTTCCCAAATCCCTACGCACATTTAAATAACAAGAGGTTTTTAGTAATGCTCCAATGGCCCTTACAGTGTAACGCTTTCCTGCTGTGTCAAGGCAAACCACTTAGGTGAGTCCGACACTAACAATTCACCGTGCTTCTTCCAGCAAAAAGGCACAAACGCTAATGACCCAGAAAGGGGGATTTCTATGAATCTCTACACACTTACTGAGCCTTTCCTAAGTCAGTAAAAATTTAAAATATATTTTATTTATTTCTTTGGCTTCAAACGCTCATTTAAGGCTGTGCATATTATATGAATAGGTCCAAAAATCATGAAAAAAAATACATCAACTGGAATTACAAGATCATTTGAAAACAAACAACAACATGAAACAACAAAACAACATCAAATGATACACATAGTCAACCAAAATACCTTATATCACAAACGAGAAGAATTACACAAATGGGTCCCTGGAGATTTTAATTTTCCATTTCAGCTCTCTCCTAACAATTATGTATGCCTAATAATAGATTTTAGCTTTGAGTCATCATACCCCTACGTAACAGGTACAAATTAGACTTTAATGATGATGCTGAGGTTTATTAAGATGAGATGCACTCGAAAAAAAAATCAGAAGTTGTGCCTACGACATAAGACAATTAAATAAAATGAGCACATTAACATTGCCATTTGAGTTGCCTTTTGAAAGCATAATTGCAATAAATAAAATAGAGTGAAAAATGAGCATGAAAAATGGTTTTAGTGAAACAATCTGTATGCCAATTAGTAATTTTGTTCATCATTCTCCTGTGTTTTATACATTTCAATGTTTATATTATTGTACTACAGATTATATGGGAACTCATTTAGGATGATTAATGCACCTGACTACTCCAAGATTCATTTTATTTTCTATTGGAATTTTACGCCATAAGAATGATTACGGTAGTTTATTAAATCGAACCCTAGTATATCTATAATGTAGATATACTGTATAGAAATCTAAACATAAATTGTCATAGAGTATACATTTTATTTACCATTTCAGGGTGAGAAACTAAAAGCTGACAGCGAGGAGGACACACTGAACGTAGGTGATGCACACACTTGAAATTAGTGCTGCCAAAGGATGTTAAGGGGACACTATAGTCACCAAAACAATGTTAGCTTAATGAAGCAGTTTTGGTGTAGAGATCATACCACTGCAGTCTCACTGTTCATTTCTCTGCCATTTAGGAGTTAAATCACTTTTGTTTCTGCTTATGCAGCCCTAGCTACACCTCCACTGACTGTGACTGACACAGCCGGCATTAAATAGTTTCATTTTCAATCAGATATAACTTACTTTAAATGTTTTTATCTACTGCTCTGTAAATTGAACTTTATTTCCACTACTGTAGGGTCCAGCAAGCTATTAACAGAGCAAGAGATAAGACATTCTAAACTAAACAGAATGTGCAATAAAGGAAGTGTAAACATTAGATTACTCTTTACAGGAAGTGTTTAGGAGGGCTGCGTAAGTCACATACAGAGAGGAGTGACTAGGGCCTACATGGCAGATAATTGACCATTAAGACTGCAGGGGCATGATCTTTACACAAAAACTGCTTCATTATGCTTAAGTGGTTTTAGTGACTATAGTGTCCCTTTAAATTTAATATGTAAGCGTTGTGGATATTTTCATACTTCTGATTTTTGTATTAGAGTTAATTTGCTCTCCAACAAGTTTTACTATAGCCTGCTCCATAGCAGATCAAATAGAATGCAATGAACTTACAGTAATGTGCCTTCAAACAGTGAAGCATGACAGCCAAACAGCTGACAATAGCCGAGCCAGACTAACTGTTCATGATGCCAAAGAGTAAAGCGAGCGAATCATGATCTCAAATGAAGCAAAGCATTTTAGTCATGAGTTCAGGCTTGGAAGAGCTGGATAGTAATGTTTCCTGAATAAGCAAATACATCTATGCCATTACACATTGCCAACAAGGGCTATCAGAGAGCATGAAAACTCTCTACACAAATATAAAGTATGTTAACACACAAAATAATAATAATTTTAAAACTAACAAATTATCCAGCCATGAGATTTCATTCTTAAGTGTATCCTGGGGTATAGATCTTATTATCAAAATCAGCATTGGAGTTTCATTGACAGTAGAAGAATAGTGATGTACCGAAGTGTCCGCCGGCGAACAGTTCCTGGCGAACTTAGCGTGTTCGCGTTCGCCGCCGCGGGCGAACACATGGGCGGTTCGATCCGCCCCCTATTCGTCATCATTGGGCAAACTTTGACCCTGTGCCTCTCGGTCAGCAGACACATTCCAGCCAATCAGCAGCACTCCCTCCCTTCCACGCCCTCCAACCTTCCTCCCAGCATCCATTTTCGATTCATTCTGAAGCTGCATGCTTAGTGAGAGGAGGGAAAGTTTAGCTGCTGCTGATTAGATAGGGAAATTGATAGCTAGGCTAGGGTATTCAGTGTCCACTACAATCCTGAAGGACTCATCTGATCTCTGCTGTAAGGACAGCACCCCAAAAAGCCCTTTTTAGGGCTAGAACATCAGGCTGCTTTTTTTTTTTTTCTGTGTAATGTAATTGCAGGTGCCTGCCTGCCAGCTTCTGTGTGAGGTTCACAGTGGATACTGTGTCCTCTTGCCCAGTGCCACCACTCATATCTGTTTTTACAATAGCTTAAGCTTTAGATTTAAAATAAAGAATTTTTTTTCACTGTAATAGAAGAGCAGTTGCCTGCCTGCCATCTTCTGTGTCAGGCTGGATGCCTTGCCCATTTGCACAGTCAGTGCCACCACTCATATCTGCTGTGACAATAACTTAAGCTTTAGATTAAAAAGAAATAAATTTTTTTCACTGTAATAGAAGAGCAGTTGCCTGCCTGCCAGCTTCTGTGTCAGGCTGGATGCCTTGCCCATTTGCACAGTCAGTGCCACCACTCATATCTGTTTTTACAATAGCTTAAGCTTTAGATTTAAAATAAATAAAAAAAAATCACTGTAATAGAAGAGCAGTTGCCTGCCTGCCAGCTTCTGTGTGAGGTTCACATTGGATACTGTGCCCACTTGCCCAGTGCCACCACTCATATCTGTTTTTACAATAGGTTAAGCTTTAGATTTAAAAGAAATATTTTTTTTTCACTGTAATAGAAGAGCAGTTGCCTGCCTGCCAGCTTCTGTGTCAGGTTGGATGCCTTGCCCATTTGCACAGTCAGTGCCACCACTCATATCTGTTTTTACAATAGGTTAAGCTTTAGATTTAAAAGAAATAATTTTTTTCACTGTAATAGAAGAGCAGTTAGTTGTCTGCAAGCGTCTGGGTGTCAGGCCTACTTCAGCGTGTGCTCTGCAGACCTGTGCCAGCGTGCTTTGACAGTTGCCAATCATATCTGGTGTCTCTTTAGCGTGCTTTTACAAAGAAAAAAGGTTTCCAGTGTAAGCTAATAGCAGCCAGTCAGTGTCCTTCAAGCGGCTCTGTCAGGCCTTCTTTCAGCGTGTGCCCTGCACAACCCTGCCAGCGTACTTTGACAGTTGCCACTCATATCTGGTGTCTCTATAGCGTGCTTTTAAAACCAAAATTTTTTTTTTCACTGTTATAGATTGAATAGCAGTTACTTGTCTTCAAGCGGGTGTGTCAGGCCTACAGTGTGTGCTCTGCAGAACTGTTCAAGTGCACATTGCCAATCATATCTGGTGTCTCTATAGCGTGCTTTTACAAAGAAAAAAGGTTTCCAGTGTAAGCTAATAGCAGCCAGTCAGTGTCCTTCAAGCGGCTCTGTCAGTCCTTCCTTCAGCGTGTGCTCTCCAGAACTGTTCCAGTGCACATTGCCAATCATATCTGGTGTCTCTATAGCGTGCTTTTAAAACCAAAATTTGTTTTTCACTGTTATAGATTGAATAGCAGTTACTTGTCTTCAAGCGGGTGTGTCAGGCCTACAGTGTGTGCTCTGCAGAACTGTTCAAGTGCACCTTGCCAATCATATCTGGTGTCTCTATAGCGTGCTTTTACAAAGAAAAAAGGTTTCCAGTGTAAGCTAATAGCAGCCAGTCAGTGTCCTTCAAGCGGCTCTGTCAGTCCTTCCTTCAGCGTGTGCTCTCCAGAACTGTTCCAGTGCACATTGCCAATCATATCTGGTGTCTCTATAGCGTGCTTTTAAAAACAAATTTTTTTTTCACTGTTATAGATTGAGTAGCAGTTACTTGTCTTCAAGCGGGTGTGTCAGGCCTACAGTGTGTGCTCTGCAGAACTGTTCAAGTGCACATTGCCAATCATATCTGGTGTCTCTATAGCGTGCTTTTACAAAGAAAAAAAGGTTTCTAGTGTAAGCTAATAGCAGCCAGTCAGTGTCCTTCAAGCGGCTCTGTCAATCCTTCCTTCAGCGTGTGCTCTCCAGAACTGTTCCAGTGCACATTGCCAATCATATCTGGTGTCTCTATAGCGTGCTTTTAAAAACAACATTTTTTTTTCACTGTTATAGATTGAGTAGCAGTTACTTGTCTTCAAGTGGGTGTGTCAGGCCTACAGTGTGTGCTCTGCAGAACTGTTCAAGTGCACATTGCCAATCATATCTGGTGTCTCTATAGTGTGCTTTTAAAACCAACATTTTTTTTTCACTGTTATAGATTGAATAGCAGTGTTGTTGATGGAGGACATGCGGACCTTTTTAAGTCCTATGCATCGCCACAGCCCTTCGGGATCCACCCTCAGAGAGCGACTCGACCGACAGGTAGCAGACTACCTCGCCTTAACTGCAGATATCGACACTCTGAGGAGCGATGAACCCCTTGACTACTGGGTGTGCAGGCTTGACCTGTGGCCTGAGCTATCACAATTTGCGATAGAACTTCTGGCCTGCCCCGCTTCAAGTGTCCTGTCAGAAAGGACCTTCAGTGCAGCAGGAGGTATTGTCACTGAGAAGAGAAGTCGCCTAGGTCAAAAAAGTCTAGATTACCTCACCTTTATTAAGATGAATGAGGGATGGATCCCGAAGGGACTGACACTGGGCGATACATTTGATTAAAAAAGGCCTGATGAGATGAGCTGCCTTGGGCTAAAAATGGTCCACACGCTGCTGTATTTTTTTTTTTTTTAATTCTTTATTTTTGCGGTGCTTTGCATGAGAGTAAAACAGTACATTGCAAGTCATAATTTCCAGTATATAGCATCAACATATTTATCTTGCATCTTGTGAGACTGCACCAATTATATAATTTTATAAAATACAAGCAATAACCGGGTCATTAACCGCTTAACCTATGTTATTTTTGTGTTTGAGTCGTATATTCGGTGCTGGTATCCGCGTTCCGTGTGTGAAGTAGTTATGGAGTATGTGGTGCCTCCATGGTTATGACACTTGGGTGTGCCTGTATGTGTCGGTATGGTGTCCCGTGGGCATATTGATGGGTGTGTACTAGTGAGTGACTTCTGAAGCGTGTGGGCTGTCCAGTGCAGCCTCCTGCCGTGAGTGTGGTCTCTGCCTCACGTGATCGAAACTCCTAACCTAGGGAGTCGCGCGGGGGGGGGGGTCGTGGTAAGAGTGTAGCAGTCACTCCATTAAGCGTTTGTGGTATGTCCCCGTCTTAGGTGTACCAGTCGTGCGAGAGTGGGTCCCGTTGAGCCTGTGGTGTCAGTCAAGTACAGTCCATGTCAGGGTTAGGCCTGTCGATTGTTGTACGTGTGTCAGTCTTCTAGTAGGGATCGCAACAACATAAACAATAAACCGTTTAAACGTCCTTTTGTAACTCAGGTATGGTGTGAAGTTAGATAGGTTTCTCCTGACCTATGCTTTTCTATGCAATTCTTGACTCGTTTTAGACTTCACAAACCCTCGAGCTTAAAGCTCTACACCCACTAAGAGTGCAGGACAAACCCTAATCTTTGCAGAATAATGTACGTTGCCATATGGACACTTTGACGGTAGGTAATGGGTCGTATACAACCTGTACCTTTACTATGCTGCCCTCTTAAAGGCCGGCTACTGTTCAGTATTCTAGATTAGTCATCTATATAAGGTCAGCATTTAATGGGCTTTAGCAATATATACATTTTGTCAGACCATTTAATCTTGTTTTTGTAGCTTGAAAGTAGTGAGGTGTGTTTATTAAATTTTAGTGCCCCTATTTAGCCTTAGGAGGGTAATGTCCCCTAGTCATGGGACACTGAGCTTGGCTTTAACCTCTATAAGATGTTTGGAGACCTTACAAACTGACAGCCACCGGCTCAAAAACAGGGTTCAGGAGAAAGAACAAGGTAATAAACAATTGTGATTTTCGCATTGAGTGTACGAACTGTAGGAATTATGGTAACGTTTCCAAAACGGCACTTGGTTACCAAAATTGGGCTCACAAAAAAAAAAAAAATATATATATATATATTGCTGCCCCCAAGAACAATGGGGTACTATAAGAAATGTTAAACGTTCAATGAAAATAACTTTGCAGTCTTTAGACCTGAGGTAAAGGTGAGCGCTGGGAAGGTGTCCCTACTGTGCCTCATTGTCAGCCAGTCCCTTGAGGCTGTCTTGGGTCCGAGGACCGAGGGCTTCTGTTCCGCGGTACAAACGTTGCGGTGCGCTCTGGGTCCCAATTGGTAGTAGAGGGTCTTGAGGGTGAGTTGGCGGTCGGTGGGTCCAGTCCCAAGGCCTGTATTATTGTGGGTGCCTCTTCCATGGAGGCAAGTGTGAGTTGGGATCCGTTCTGTGGTATCACCAGGGATCCGTGTGCCCCCCATCGATAGGTGATGTCTGCTGCCCTCAGTCTGTTGATGAGGGAGCTGAAGGTTTTGCGCCACATGAGGGTAGACTTTGTAAGATCCTGGAAAAAGGTTAGGCTAGCGCCCTCAAATATCATGGGTGTTTTACCTTTTAATGCAGACATGACCTGAATCTTGTCGTGTACATTTGGGCACCTGAGTATCACATCTCTGGGTGTGTTTGAGCGTACCTTTGAGGACGTAGGCAGGCGGTAGATCTCCTCAGTGACCATCTTCTTGACCGTGGTGTGAGGCAGAATAGTGGCCAGAAGGCGCCTTGTGTAGTGCGGTAGTTCATTTGGCAAGATGGCTGCCGGGATGCCTCTAATTTTTATATTAATGCGCCGATGGCGTTCCTCCATGGTTGTCTGCTCTTTGTTGCACCTGAAGGTGGTGCATTGATTCTTGCAGCTCAGCTTGGTGAGTTTGCATATCTGTAATGTGTTTTTCATTAGTGTGTACCCTGTTTATAACCAGTACCGGACTGGGGAAAAAATTCAGCCCGGGCATTTTTGTTTCACAGCGGCCCACTGAAAAGGGGGCGGGGCCAGATAGGGTGTGTTTTGTCATCCCCAATGACAAGCACGCCCCATCTCAGTGAGCATGTTGGTCCAATGCTCTTCCAGGGCATGAGAAAAGGGCCCTGTATTTTTTCTGCACAGTGCAAGCAAATTTAATAACATGCTTGCGTTGTGTTTGCTTGAAACTTGTATCAGTGGTTTCCATAATTGGGATACTCACTGTATTCCATTTATGGAGACACTATGTGTTTGCTTAAATAGAATCTAGTTTGTGCATGGGGATCCAGAGTGTGTATGTCAGAAATGTAGTGTGTGTAGGTGGTGCAGCGTCTGTGTGTAGGAGATCTAGTGTGTGTTTGAAGGACTCAGGAGCGTGTATAGGAGATCTAGTGAGTGTGTGTGTGTGTGCGTGTGTAGAGGATTCAGAGTGTATATAGAGATCTAGTGTGTGTATATCTGTAGAGTTGGGTAGGAATCTAGTGTTTGTCTGGAATTTAATGTGTTTAGGGGTGCAGTATGTGTGTGAGGGGTTCTGTAGTATATATACATATATGTTTGGTGTGTAGTCAGGGGCGGACTGACCGGTCGGGCACTTCGGACATGGTCCGAGGGCCCGGCCGGGAGGGGGGCCCGCCATCAGGGGGCCCGGCCGCCCCTTTAAATGCTGCAGCCGCCTGAGCACTCTCTTAGCGCTCAGGCGGCTGCAGCTTCTCACCTCCCCTCCCCGTAGCGTGGCCGAGCTGCTCTGCGTCCGCGGTGCCGGCCGGAGTTATAGGAAGGTGCACACACACTGAGTGTGCACCTTCCTGTCAGTCCGGCCGGGTACAGGAAACAGAAACTCCTGTTCCGCGCGGAACAGGAGTTTCTGTTTCCTGTACCCGGCCGGACTGACAGGAAGGTGCACACTCAGTGTGTGTGCACCTTCCTATCAATCCGGTCGGCACCGCGGAGGCAGAGCCTCTCGGCCACGCTACGGGGAGGGGGTAAAAAGAGAGGGGGAGGGAGGGGGAGGGAGGGGGGGGTAGTTAAAAGAGAGAGGGGGGGAGTTAAAAGAGAGAGGGAGGGGGGGTTAAAAGAGAGAGGGGGGGTTAAAAGAGAGAGGGAGGGGGGGGTTAAAAGAGAGAGGGAGGGGGGGGGTTAAAAGAGAGAGGGAGGGGGGGGTTAAAAGAGAGAGGGAGGGGGGGTTAAAAGAGAGAGGGAGGGGGGGTTAAAAGAGAGAGGGAGGGGGGGGTTAAAAGAGAGAGGGGGGTTAAAAGAGAGAGGGGGGGTTAAAAGAGAGAGGGAGGGGGGGTTAAAAGAGAGAGGGAGGGGGGGTAAAAAGAGAGAGGGAGGGGGTTAAAAGAGAGAGGGAGAGGGGTTAAAAGAGAGAGGGAGGGGGGGTTAAAAGAGAGAGGGGGGGGTTAAAAGAGAGAGGGAGGGGGGGTTAAAAGAGGGAGGGGGTTAAAAGAGAGAGGGAGGGGGGGTTAAAAGAGAGAGGGAGGGGGGGTAAAAAGAGAGAGGGAGGGGGGGTAAAAAGAGAGAGGGAGGGGGGGTTAAAAGAGAGAGGGAGGGGGGTTAAAAGAGAGAGGGAGGGGGGGTTAAAAGAGAGAGGGAGGGGGTAAAAAGAGAGAGGGAGGGGGGGTTAAGAGAGGGGGGGTTGTTAAAAGAGAGAGGGAGGGGGGGTTAAAAGAGGGGGGGGGGGGTTAAAAGAGAGAGGAGGGGTTAAAAGAGAGAGGGAGGGGAGGTTAAAAGAGAGAGGGGAGGTTAAAAGAGAGAGGGGGGTTAAGAGAGAGAGGGAGGGGGGTTAAGAGAGAGAGGGAGGGGGGTAAAAAGAGAGAGGGAGGGGGGTAAGAAGAGAGAGGGAGGGGGGTAAAAAGAGAGAGGGAGGGGGGTAAGAAGAGGGAGGGGGTAAGAAGAGGGAGGGGGGTAAGAAGAGGGAGGGGGGTAAGAAGAGGGAGGGGGGTAAGAAGAGGGAGGGGGTAAGAAGAGGGAGGGGGTAAGAAGAGAGAGAGGGGGTAAGAAGGGAGGGGGGAGTAAGAAGAGGGGGAGGGGGAGTAAAAGAGGAAGGGGGGAGTAAGAAGAGGGGGAGGGGAGAGTAAGAAGAGGGGGGAGGGAGTAAGAAGAGGGGAGATTAAGAAGAGAGGGGGGGAGTAAAGGGGGTAAGAAGAGGGGGGAGTAAGAAGAGGAAGGGGGAGTAAGAAGAGGGGGTAAGAAGAGGGGGGAGTAAGAAGAGGGAGGAGTAAGAAGAGGTGGGAGTAAGAAGAGGGGGAGGGGGAGTAAGAAGATGGGGGAGTAAGGAGAGGGGGAGGGGGGAGTAAGAAGAGGGGAGAGTAAGAATGGGGGTAAGAAGGGGGTAAGAAGAGGGGGAGGGGGGTAAGAAGAGGGGGAGGGGGGAGTAAGAGGAGGGCAATTGCCCCCTCCCCTGTCCGCAGGCACCGTGCGGGCAGCCGGCAGGGGAGGGAGGAAGAGAGGACCCGGGAGCTCAGCCTGCAGCTCCTCTGGGTCCTTCTTGCGCGAGCACAGATCGTTGCCGCGGTTACCACGGCAACGTTACGGCTCTTGCAAGAGTAAACTCTAGCCCTGGAGCTACGGGCTAGAGTTCACTCTCAACACTGTGACCACCAGGTATTCCTGGTGGTCGAAGTGGTGAGAGTGAACTTTAGCCCCATAAACACACTGCCCCCACACCATACACATTCACACACTGCCCCCCATACACACACACTGCCCCCACACACACCATACACACACACTGCCCCCACACACACCATACACATTTACACACATTGCCTCACACACACACACATACACTGCCCACCCATACACACACAGCCCCCCATACTAACATTGCCACACACATACACAGCCCCCTCGTACACACATTGCCCCACACACCCTACACATTCACACACTACACCCCCTCACACACTGAACCTTTCACACAGACTGCACCCCTTACACATTGCACCACTGCTCCTATACCCTACTACAGCCTCATATCCCAGCAGACCCCAGGTAAGTTGTCAAACTGTTCTTAAACGGTTTGACTACTTACTCTGGGAGGGGGGCCCGGCCCTCCTGGCACCATAACGACTACACAGAGTAGTAGTGGTTATTGTGCATGGATTATTTCTTTAAATAATCTACGAGTGCCCCAGTAGCCAGCAAGCCAGCCAACCCACAGGCCAGCCAGCCCAGAGGCTGGCCAGTAGACAGCCAGCCAGCCTACAGGCCACCAGTTAGGCTTAAAGCCAGCAACCCCACAGCCTGCCAACCGCAGCCAGCAAGCCACAGCCTGCCAGCCAGCAAGCCACAGCCTGCCAGCAAGCCCACAGCCTGTCAGCCGCAGCCAGCAAGCCCACAGCCTGCCGGCAGTAGCCAGCAAGCCCACAGCCTGCCAGCCACAGCCAGTAAGCCCACAGCCTTCCAGCAAGCCCACAGCCTGCCAGCCGCAGCCAGCAAGCCCACAGCCTGCCGGCAGTAGCCAGCAAGCCCACAGCCTGCCAGCAAGCCCACAGCCTGCCAGCCGCAGCCAGTAAGCCCACAGCCTTCCAGCAAGCCCACAGACTGCCAGCCAGCAACAGTAATTAAGGTAAGAGGAGCCAACTTGGCCTAGGTATCAGCTATGTTGTGTTGCTATATTGTGAATAGGAACCAGAGTGTTGGAGAGACCCCCCTCCAGGCCCCATTAGACTCCATTGTAGTCTCTAATGGGACCTGGAGGAAATTCTTTCTAACACACTCTCTAAAGGACACTGAGATAGCCTCTGCTAGAATGCTCCCCCCCTCCATGGCCCATTAGCCCTCAATTGTAGTATCTACTGGGGCCTGGAGGCGACTGTTTCCAGCAGGGACACTGAGATGGCCTCTGTTAGAAAGACCCCCTTCCAAGCCTGTTAGACTCCATTGTAGTCTCTAATAGGGCCTGGAGGGGATTCTTTCTAACACACTCTCTAAAGGACACTGAGATAGCCTCTGCTAGAAAGACCCCCCTCCATGGCCCATTAGCCCTCAATTGTAGTCTCTACTGGGGCCTTGAAGGGATTATTGCACTTTTGTTCCTTGTGTCTAAAGATTGTGTAGGGTGTGGCTGGAGGCGGTGCATGAAGGCGGGACATGGGTGGCGCTTGCTGCGGAGTATGGGTGGGGCCTGTAAGGGGGCCCTTGATTTATTTTGCCCGGGGGCCCTGAGGGTTCTCAGTCCGCCCCTGTGTGTAGTATTGTGTGTGTGTGTGCGTGGTTCAGCGTGTTTGGGGGCTGCTTTGTGTGTGTGCTTGGTGCAGCATGTTTGGGACTGCTTTGGGTGTGTGAGGTGTGTGCTGTGTGTGTTAGGATGCTGTGTGAGGGTGATGTGTGTGTGTGTGTTTTAGGGTGCTGTGTTAGGGTGCTGTGTGTTAGGGCGCTGTGTGTGTTAGGGTGATGTGTTAGGGCACTGTGTGTGTTAGGGTGATGTGTGTTAGGGTGCTGTATGAGGGTGATGTGTGTTAGGGTGCTGCATGAGGATGATGTGTGTTAGGGTGCTGTATGAGGGTGATGTGTGTTAGGGTGCTGTATGAGGGTGATGTGTGTTAGGGTGCTGCATGAGGATGATGTGTGTTAGGGTGCTGTATGAGGGTGATGTGTGTTAGGGTGCTGTATGAGGGTGATGTGTGTTAGGGTGCTATATAAGGGTGATGTGTGTTAGGGTGCTGTATGAGGGTGATGTGTGTTAGGGTGCTGTATGAGGGTGATGTGTGTTAGGGTGCTGTATGAGGGTGATGTGTGTTAGGGTGCTGTATGAGGGTGATGTGTATGAGGGTGATGTGTGTTAGGGTGCTGTATGAGGGTGATGTGTGTTAGGGTGCTGTATGAGGGTGATGTGTGTTAGGGTGCTGTATGAGGGTGATGTGTGTTAGGGTACTGTATGAGGGTGATGTGTGTTAGGGTGCTGTATGAGGGTGATGTGTGTTAGGGTGCTGTATGAGGGTGTTGTGTGTTAGGGTGCTGTATGAGGGTGAGGTGTGTTAGGGTGCTGTATGAGGGTGATGTGTGTTAGGGTGCTGTATGAGGGTGTTGTGTGTTAGGGTGCTGTATGAGGGTGAGGTGTGTTAGGGTGCTGTATGAGGGTGATGTGTGTTAGGGTGCTGTATGAGGGTGATGTGTGTTAGGGTGCTGTATGAGGGTGAGGTGTGTTAGGGTGCTGTATGAGGGTGATGTGTGTTAGGGTGCTGTATGAGGGTGATGTGTGTTAGGGTGCTGTATGAGGGTGATGTGTGTTAGGGTGCTGTATGAGGGTGATGTGTGTTAGGGTGCTGGGGGGAGGCAGGTAAATGCCAATATTGATGTCTTTTTTTTTTCAAAGTTTTATTATAAAAATAAATTGATTATACCCCCCCTCTCTCCCCCCCCTTCCCTTCTTACCCGTAGCCTGGAAGGGGGGGGGGGGCTGCTGACATCCATCCCTGGTGGTCCTCGTGGTAACACTCTGGCGAGACCCGGCCGGTTGCCATGGCAACGGCCCGGATCTCGCGAGAGAAACCCGGCGGAGCTGCAAGTTAGAGCTCCGCCGGGTCCTTTCTCCAGACTGGCTGGCTCCCTCCCTCTCTCCCCGCCGGCGGCCGCATTTGACAGCATGTGGGCCGGTGAGGGAGATCCTTGATCTCCCCACCGGCCCTTCATGGAACACAGCGGGGCCGGCGCTCGGATAGCGCCGGCCCTGCATAGACCAGGTAGATCTCCCTGGCCTCGGCCCGTGGCCATCGCGGCCCACCGGGCATTTGCCCGGTTTGCCCGATGGCCAGTCAGGGCCTGGTGGCAGTGATGTCCTTTTTGATGGGGGCCAGTTCTGCCGCAAGGATTTTATGGAAGTCCGAAAATAGGATTTTTAAATCATGCCTGGATGTTGGGGTCATGTCTGCTGGAGGGTCTAGTTGGTGTTGTGGCCCTATGTGGGCTTCTGAGGTTGTTTCTGCCTCCGGTTGATCCGTGTGTTGGTAGTGGGGCGCCGTACGCGGCGTGTCCGCGGGAGTAGTTTTAGCCGGAGCAGGCCTTTGAAGCATGGTCCCTATGTCTCGGTTTTGTTCTATGGCTTGTGGGCGCTGTGAGCGGCGGCCCATGGCTGGTGTGTGTGCCGGATGGTCTGACCTTTGGAGGGAGGCTTCGTCCCGCGCTTGTCGCGCTCCGTAGCCGCCGAATAGTTTCTCCAGGTCTGGGATTGTGAGCGTGGGGTAGGCCCCAACCTTCCGTCTCCGCTTCTGCTGGGTGGAAGCCGCAAAGAAGGGCATCGATCGGCTCGGGAGTAGGTAGGGAGTCCAGCTGGGGGCTGGAGGAGGTTGGATCGGCTGAGGGTGTTGGGATTTTTAATGGATTGTGCCCGTTTACTGGGGAGCTTGTCGAGATGGCGTCCGTTTAGCTCGCTGGCTAAGCTCCGCCCCCCACGCTGCTGTATTTTAGCTCTGAATGACGTTTGACTTGCGTGACTTATCCGCCACCAACTAGGGTTCAAACCGCCATGTTTTAGGGCACTTTCTGCCTGTGAAACAAACATCAATTTTTCTGGCCGCTGCTACAGCAGCGGCTGCAACATTACCAAATTTTTCAGACATGTGTACATGCCTAATTTTTAGGCCCACTGGTGCAGCACTGTGGCTTCAAAAACCAAACCAAAAAAAAATCCTCCAAGATGGCACCAATATACCAGTGGTCTAGGCATCTTCCCACCTTGGCCTAAAAAGGGGAGGTGATTCCACAATTAAAAATCGCTGCCATTTACACGTCCACTGATAGGAGACGCGGAAGGTATTAAACTGATCAGAACAATACTAAACTCACCACTCCTATCTGGTGGCACATTAGCTTGCCCGCGCAGTGCCCCAAATTTCAAGTAAGAGGACCGACCAAGCATCTTCTTCCATCTTCCTGTTACATAAATCAATGCCATATCCATAGAAATTGTACATAATATCCAGGAGAGTTTTACAGGGCCAAATCTTGTCGCCTGTTGAAGAGGTGACCTTGCTCGGGTCCCAGGTGTGCGGTTCCTAAAATGGCTGCCATATACACGTCCACTGATAGGAGACGCGGAAGGTATTAAACTGATATGAACATTTACTAAACTCACCACTCCGAGTGCTGTTATTTATTAAATTTTTTGTGGTGAGGCTTTACAGGACAGAGTGCTTCTCCACGGGACATGTTAACTCACGGGCAGCTGGCTCATCAAGGAACCAGAGCAGCTTGAACGAGGTGAACTTGCTCGGGTCCCAGGTGTGCGGTTCCTAAAATGGCTGCCATATACACGTCCACTGATAGGAGACGCGGAAGGTATTAAACTGATATGAACATTTACTAAACTCACCACTCCGAGTGCTGTTATTTATTTAATTTTTTTGTGGTGAGGCTTTACAGGACAGAGTGCTTCTCCACGGGACATGTTAACTCACGGGCAGCTGGCTCATCAAGGAACCAGAGCAGCTTGAACGAGGTGACCTTGCTCGGGTCCCAGGTGTGCGGTTCCTAAAATGGCTGCCATATACACGTCCACTGATAGGAGACGCGGAAGGTATTAAACTGATATGAACAATACTCCACTCCTATCAGTAGGTCCGTCCCATTGTGATTTATGCCCCCACCCACCGCGCAGGGATGGGGGCCGGGGGGGAGGAAAGTAGGCCCCCCATTGTGATTTATGGCCCCCACCCACCGCGCAGGGGTGGGGGCCGAGGGGGGGAGGACAGTAGGTCCCCCCATTGTGATTTATGGCCCCCACCCACCGCGCAGGGGTTGGGGAGGACAGTAGCTCCACCCAGTGTGTATCATGGGCTTTGAGGACAGGTGCCAATCCATACCTGCCAAGTGACCCTATGTAGGGGGAACAGTCCCTATTCTGCTCTGTGTCAGTGTGTATCATGGTCTCTGTGGACAGGGAACAGTCTCTATTCTGCTCTGTGTCAGTGTGTAACAGGGGTTTTGAGGACAGGTGTCAATCCATATCTGCCAAGTGACCCTATGTAGGAGGAACAGTCCCTATTCTGCTCTGTGTCAGTGTGTATCAGGGATTTGACTATCTTTATTCAGATTCAAAAATTACAATTCCAGGAAAAATTTAACAAACATTTACAAGAACATGTTATGCACATCATAGAAACAACGTGAACCTCTTTAAAGCCACAAACTTAAGACAAAAAATACGTACACACAATGTGTAAGGGTTTGAAAGAATATTCTGAATCCTTACATGTTTACTTTATCGTTTGTTTGATTTTTGTGAACCATATATAAACTACAAGCAGCGTGAAAACTATAAAAACTCAAGTGGCCATGCTGATCAAATTAAATAGTATGCTTTACACAGCGTATAAGGGTGATGTCACAGCGCAACGGGAATCTAACAGGGGAAGAGGTGAAAGTCATCCTCCCCCTCCCACGACCCCGCCATATCTGCCAAGTGACCCTATGTAGGGGTAACAGTCTCTATTCTGCTCTGTGTCAGTGTGTATCATGGTCTCTGAGGACGGGGAACAGTCTCTATTCTGCTCTGTGTCAGTGTGTATCAGGGGCTTTGAGGACAGGTGTCAATGTTAGGTGATTTCTGCCCTTTATGGATTAAAAGCAGACTCTGCATCAACTGTGTAATTTTCCATGGGAGTTTTGCCATGGATCCCCCTCCGGCATGCCACAGTCCAGGTGTTAGTCCCCTTGAAACAACTTTTCCATCACTTTTGTGGCCAGAAAGAGTCCCTGTTGGTTTTATCCGCCACCAACTAGGGTTCAAACCGCCATGTTTTAGGGCACTTTCTGCCTGTGAAACAAACATCAATTTTTCTGGCCGCTGCTACAGCAGCGGCTGCAACATTACCAAATTTTTCAGACATGTGTACATGCCTAATTTTTAGGCCCACTGGTGCAGCACTGTGGCTTCAAAAACCAAACCAAAAAAAAATCCTCCAAGATGGCACCAATATACCAGTGGTCTAGGCATCTTCCCACCTTGCCTAAAAAGGGGAGGTGATTCCACAATTAAAAATCGCTGCCATTTACACGTCCACTGATAGGAGACGCGGAAGGTATTAAACTGATCAGAACAATACTAAACTCACCACTCCTATCTGGTGGCACATTAGCTTGCCCGCGCAGTGCCCCAAATTTCAAGTAAGAGGACCGACCAAGCATCTTCTTCCATCTTCCTGTTACATAAATCAATGCCATATCCATAGAAATTGTACATAATATCCAGGAGAGTTTTACAGGGCCAAATCTTGTCGCCTGTTGAAGAGGTGACCTTGCTCGGGTCCCAGGTGTGCGGTTCCTAAAATGGCTGCCATATACACGTCCACTGATAGGAGACGCGGAAGGTATTAAACTGATATGAACATTTACTAAACTCACCACTCCGAGTGCTGTTATTTATTAAATTTTTTTGTGGTGAGGCTTTACAGGACAGAGTGCTTCTCCACGGGACATGTTAACTCACGGGCAGCTGGCTCATCAAGGAACCAGAGCAGCTTGAACGAGGTGAACTTGCTCGGGTCCCAGGTGTGCGGTTCCTAAAATGGCTGCCATATACACGTCCACTGATAGGAGACGCGGAAGGTATTAAACTGATATGAACATTTACTAAACTCACCACTCCGAGTGCTGTTATTTATTTAATTTTTTTGTGGTGAGGCTTTACAGGACAGAGTGCTTCTCCACGGGACATGTTAACTCACGGGCAGCTGGCTCATCAAGGAACCAGAGCAGCTTGAACGAGGTGACCTTGCTCGGGTCCCAGGTGTGCGGTTCCTAAAATGGCTGCCATATACACGTCCACTGATAGGAGACGCGGAAGGTATTAAACTGATATGAACAATACTCCACTCCTATCAGTAGGTCCGTCCCATTGTGATTTATGCCCCCCACCCACCGCGCAGGGATGGGGGCCGGGGGGGAGGAAAGTAGGCCCCCCCATTGTGATTTATGGCCCCCACCCACCGCGCAGGGGTGGGGGCCGAGGGGGGAGGACAGTAGGTCCCCCCATTGTGATTTATGGCCCCCACCCACCGCGCAGGGGTTGGGGAGGACAGTAGCTCCACCCAGTGTGTATCATGGGCTTTGAGGACAGGTGCCAATCCATACCTGCCAAGTGACCCTATGTAGGGGGAACAGTCCCTATTCTGCTCTGTGTCAGTGTGTATCATGGTCTCTGTGGACAGGGAACAGTCTCTATTCTGCTCTGTGTCAGTGTGTAACAGGGGTTTTGAGGACAGGTGTCAATCCATATCTGCCAAGTGACCCTATGTAGGAGGAACAGTCCCTATTCTGCTCTGTGTCAGTGTGTATCAGGGATTTGACTATCTTTATTCAGATTCAAAAATTACAATTCCAGGAAAAATTTAACAAACATTTACAAGAACATGTTATGCACATCATAGAAACAACGTGAACCTCTTTAAAGCCACAAACTTAAGACAAAAAATACGTACACACAATGTGTAAGGGTTTGAAAGAATATTCTGAATCCTTACATGTTTACTTTATCGTTTGTTTGATTTTTGTGAACCATATATAAACTACAAGCAGCGTGAAAACTATAAAAACTCAAGTGGCCATGCTGATCAAATTAAATAGTATGCTTTACACAGCGTATAAGGGTGATGTCACAGCGCAACGGGAATCTAACAGGGGAAGAGGTGAAAGTCATCCTCCCCCTCCCACGACCCCGCCATATCTGCCAAGTGACCCTATGTAGGGGTAACAGTCTCTATTCTGCTCTGTGTCAGTGTGTATCATGGTCTCTGAGGACGGGGAACAGTCTCTATTCTGCTCTGTGTCAGTGTGTATCAGGGGCTTTGAGGACAGGTGTCAATGTTAGGTGATTTCTGCCCTTTATGGATTAAAAGCAGACTCTGCATCAACTGTGTAATTTTCCATGGGAGTTTTGCCATGGATCCCCCTCCGGCATGCCACAGTCCAGGTGTTAGTCCCCTTGAAACAACTTTTCCATCACTTTTGTGGCCAGAAAGAGTCCCTGTTGGTTTTATCCGCCACCAACTAGGGTTCAAACCGCCATGTTTTAGGGCACTTTCTGCCTGTGAAACAAACATCAATTTTTCTGGCCGCTGCTACAGCAGCGGCTGCAACATTACCAAATTTTTCAGACATGTGTACATGCCTAATTTTTAGGCCCACTGGTGCAGCACTGTGGCTTCAAAAACCAAACCAAAAAAAAATCCTCCAAGATGGCACCAATATACCAGTGGTCTAGGCATCTTCCCACCTTGCCTAAAAAGGGGAGGTGATTCCACAATTAAAAATCGCTGCCATTTACACGTCCACTGATAGGAGACGCGGAAGGTATTAAACTGATCAGAACAATACTAAACTCACCACTCCTATCTGGTGGCACATTAGCTTGCCCGCGCAGTGCCCCAAATTTCAAGTAAGAGGACCGACCAAGCATCTTCTTCCATCTTCCTGTTACATAAATCAATGCCATATCCATAGAAATTGTACATAATATCCAGGAGAGTTTTACAGGGCCAAATCTTGTCGCCTGTTGAAGAGGTGACCTTGCTCGGGTCCCAGGTGTGCGGTTCCTAAAATGGCTGCCATATACACGTCCACTGATAGGAGACGCGGAAGGTATTAAACTGATATGAACATTTACTAAACTCACCACTCCGAGTGCTGTTATTTATTAAATTTTTTTGTGGTGAGGCTTTACAGGACAGAGTGCTTCTCCACGGGACATGTTAACTCACGGGCAGCTGGCTCATCAAGGAACCAGAGCAGCTTGAACGAGGTGAACTTGCTCGGGTCCCAGGTGTGCGGTTCCTAAAATGGCTGCCATATACACGTCCACTGATAGGAGACGCGGAAGGTATTAAACTGATATGAACATTTACTAAACTCACCACTCCGAGTGCTGTTATTTATTTAATTTTTTTGTGGTGAGGCTTTACAGGACAGAGTGCTTCTCCACGGGACATGTTAACTCACGGGCAGCTGGCTCATCAAGGAACCAGAGCAGCTTGAACGAGGTGACCTTGCTCGGGTCCCAGGTGTGCGGTTCCTAAAATGGCTGCCATATACACGTCCACTGATAGGAGACGCGGAAGGTATTAAACTGATATGAACAATACTCCACTCCTATCAGTAGGTCCGTCCCATTGTGATTTATGCCCCCCACCCACCGCGCAGGGATGGGGGCCGGGGGGGAGGAAAGTAGGCCCCCCCATTGTGATTTATGGCCCCCACCCACCGCGCAGGGGTGGGGGCCGAGGGGGGAGGACAGTAGGTCCCCCCATTGTGATTTATGGCCCCCACCCACCGCGCAGGGGTTGGGGAGGACAGTAGCTCCACCCAGTGTGTATCATGGGCTTTGAGGACAGGTGCCAATCCATACCTGCCAAGTGACCCTATGTAGGGGGAACAGTCCCTATTCTGCTCTGTGTCAGTGTGTATCATGGTCTCTGTGGACAGGGAACAGTCTCTATTCTGCTCTGTGTCAGTGTGTAACAGGGGTTTTGAGGACAGGTGTCAATCCATATCTGCCAAGTGACCCTATGTAGGAGGAACAGTCCCTATTCTGCTCTGTGTCAGTGTGTATCAGGGATTTGACTATCTTTATTCAGATTCAAAAATTACAATTCCAGGAAAAATTTAACAAACATTTACAAGAACATGTTATGCACATCATAGAAACAACGTGAACCTCTTTAAAGCCACAAACTTAAGACAAAAAATACGTACACACAATGTGTAAGGGTTTGAAAGAATATTCTGAATCCTTACATGTTTACTTTATCGTTTGTTTGATTTTTGTGAACCATATATAAACTACAAGCAGCGTGAAAACTATAAAAACTCAAGTGGCCATGCTGATCAAATTAAATAGTATGCTTTACACAGCGTATAAGGGTGATGTCACAGCGCAACGGGAATCTAACAGGGGAAGAGGTGAAAGTCATCCTCCCCCTCCCACGACCCCGCCATATCTGCCAAGTGACCCTATGTAGGGGTAACAGTCTCTATTCTGCTCTGTGTCAGTGTGTATCATGGTCTCTGAGGACGGGGAACAGTCTCTATTCTGCTCTGTGTCAGTGTGTATCAGGGGCTTTGAGGACAGGTGTCAATGTTAGGTGATTTCTGCCCTTTATGGATTAAAAGCAGACTCTGCATCAACTGTGTAATTTTCCATGGGAGTTTTGCCATGGATCCCCCTCCGGCATGCCACAGTCCAGGTGTTAGTCCCCTTGAAACAACTTTTCCATCACTTTTGTGGCCAGAAAGAGACCCTGTTGGTTTTATCCGCCACCAACTAGGGTTCAAACCGCCATGTTTTAGGGCACTTTCTGCCTGTGAAACAAACATCAATTTTTCTGGCCGCTGCTACAGCAGCGGCTGCAACATTACCAAATTTTTCAGACATGTGTACATGCCTAATTTTTAGGCCCACTGGTGCAGCACTGTGGCTTCAAAAACCAAACCAAAAAAAAATCCTCCAAGATGGCACCAATATACCAGTGGTCTAGGCATCTTCCCACCTTGCCTAAAAAGGGGAGGTGATTCCACAATTAAAAATCGCTGCCATTTACACGTCCACTGATAGGAGACGCGGAAGGTATTAAACTGATCAGAACAATACTAAACTCACCACTCCTATCTGGTGGCACATTAGCTTGCCCGCGCAGTGCCCCAAATTTCAAGTAAGAGGACCGACCAAGCATCTTCTTCCATCTTCCTGTTACATAAATCAATGCCATATCCATAGAAATTGTACATAATATCCAGGAGAGTTTTACAGGGCCAAATCTTGTCGCCTGTTGAAGAGGTGACCTTGCTCGGGTCCCAGGTGTGCGGTTCCTAAAATGGCTGCCATATACACGTCCACTGATAGGAGACGCGGAAGGTATTAAACTGATATGAGCATTTACTAAACTCACCACTCCGAGTGCTGTTATTTATTAAATTTTTTTGTGGTGAGGCTTTACAGGACAGAGTGCTTCTCCACGGGGCATGTTAACTCACGGGCAGCTGGCTCATCAAGGAACCAGAGCAGCTTGAACGAGGTGAACTTGCTCGGGTCCCAGGTGTGCGGTTCCTAAAATGGCTGCCATATACACGTCCACTGATAGGAGACGCGGAAGGTATTAAACTGATATGAACATTTACTAAACTCACCACTCCGAGTGCTGTTATTTATTTAATTTTTTTGTGGTGAGGCTTTACAGGACAGAGTGCTTCTCCACGGGACATGTTAACTCACGGGCAGCTGGCTCATCAAGGAACCAGAGCAGCTTGAACGAGGTGACCTTGCTCGGGTCCCAGGTGTGCGGTTCCTAAAATGGCTGCCATATACACGTCCACTGATAGGAGACGCGGAAGGTATTAAACTGATATGAACAATACTCCACTCCTATCAGTAGGTCCGTCCCATTGTGATTTATGCCCCCCACCCACCGCGCAGGGATGGGGGCCGGGGGGGAGGAAAGTAGGCCCCCCCATTGTGATTTATGGCCCCCACCCACCGCGCAGGGGTGGGGGCCGAGGGGGGAGGACAGTAGGTCCCCCCATTGTGATTTATGGCCCCCACCCACCGCGCAGGGGTTGGGGAGGACAGTAGCTCCACCCAGTGTGTATCATGGGCTTTGAGGACAGGTGCCAATCCATACCTGCCAAGTGACCCTATGTAGGGGGAACAGTCCCTATTCTGCTCTGTGTCAGTGTGTATCATGGTCTCTGTGGACAGGGAACAGTCTCTATTCTGCTCTGTGTCAGTGTGTAACAGGGGTTTTGAGGACAGGTGTCAATCCATATCTGCCAAGTGACCCTATGTAGAAGGAACAGTCCCTATTCTGCTCTGTGTCAGTGTGTATCAGGGATTTGACTATCTTTATTCAGATTCAAAAATTACAATTCCAGGAAAAATTTAACAAACATTTACAAGAACATGTTATGCACATCATAGAAACAACGTGAACCTCTTTAAAGCCACAAACTTAAGACAAAAAATACGTACACACAATGTGTAAGGGTTTGAAAGAATATTCTGAATCCTTACATGTTTACTTTATCGTTTGTTTGATTTTTGTGAACCATATATAAACTACAAGCAGCGTGAAAACTATAAAAACTCAAGTGGCCATGCTGATCAAATTAAATAGTATGCTTTACACAGCGTATAAGGGTGATGTCACAGCGCAACGGGAATCTAACAGGGGAAGAGGTGAAAGTCATCCTCCCCCTCCCACGACCCCGCCATATCTGCCAAGTGACCCTATGTAGGGGTAACAGTCTCTATTCTGCTCTGTGTCAGTGTGTATCATGGTCTCTGAGGACGGGGAACAGTCTCTATTCTGCTCTGTGTCAGTGTGTATCAGGGGCTTTGAGGACAGGTGTCAATGTTAGGTGATTTCTGCCCTTTATGGATTAAAAGCAGACTCTGCATCAACTGTGTAATTTTCCATGGGAGTTTTGCCATGGATCCCCCTCCGGCATGCCACAGTCCAGGTGTTAGTCCCCTTGAAACAACTTTTCCATCACTTTTGTGGCCAGAAAGAGTCCCTGTTGGTTTTAAAATTCGCCTGCCCATTGAAGTCAATGGCGGTTCGCCGGTTCGCGAACATTTGAGGAAGTTCGCGTTCGCCGTTCGCGAACCGAAAATTTCGGGTTCGCGACAACACTATAGAAGAATGAATATGTAAACTGACTCTACTGGGAATCAAATCTGCAACTCTCAACCCGTAAAAACAGGTAGCACAATAACTGCAGCTGGACAACAACATGCTTACAAACAAATTCATAGACATAGTATGTATATATACATGACGTACAGGTACAAGAATAAATCACAAATGAGTTGGGAAGAGAGGGTTGTGTATAGTGAGCTGCAAGGCAGAGTACCGTAAGTAATATTTTGAAAGTGTTTTCTGCTCTCCTGACACCCCGTCCACTGTTCCACGTTATTGTGAATCAACGTTGTTTGCAGTAAGGTTACCTTAAGACATGCCTGAGTTCTGCCCTAAGGGCTCCGTGCTTGGAATCTGATTGGTGGGCATTGAGAGGTAATGCTTATGTCACTTGCTCTGTAAAGTTTAGTCAATTCTGGCATAACATTTCATTGCTACAGCAAAGGGCTCCATATACTTCAACTAGGTCTCTCTCCACAGTCATCCGCCTCTTTATCTGTGAGAGTTCTACCTCTGTGTATCTTTAAGAATGTGTGTTCTGTGTTTGAGAGTGCCCCATTTCTCTTACTACAGTTGTGACATGGGTCGTGATTTAAAATGACCAAATATCTAGAATGTAAGCTTGTTTGAGCAGTGTCCAAGTTGTCTTGTTGCAAACACTTGTCTGTTAGTCCACCTAATGTTCAGCTCTGCGGAATTTGTTGGTGCTCTATAAATTATATATACAGGGTGGCCCACAAGTAGGTATACTGTATATGTTACTTTGCATTATAAGTTCTAAATTCTTTTATCCTTTCTCCACTATTCTTTCCAATACCACACATATATTTTAATACCTTTGTTGTGTGTCAGTGTGTATATGTACCCATATAAGCTGTTGTGATGAATTTCATTGATTCAACTGTATACCTACTTTTGGGCCACCGTGTGTGTTTGTGTGTGTATATATATGTATGTATGTATGTACTAATTAACACAACAGATGTGATTTTTATTAATCAGGAATGGTGCTATTTAATTTCTTGAAATATCTACACTACATTTATACTGTAATGTTAAAATTAAATTCTATCTAGTTCTAAGTCTCTGCTTGTGTTAGTAATTCATACTACAAATAGAACAACTATTTTGATCTTAACATGTAACTTTCACCTATTCCGAACACCTCGTGGGCCTTTAATAGATTTGTACCCAAATATAAATAAATGTCATGTGATTAATTAATTTAAGAGAACTGTGAAGATCATGCTGTTACCCAGTAATTGAAATTGTGAAGATGTCATTTTCTGTACTTGGGAAAATGAAAATAGTTTAGGTGACAGAGTGACATAAGGTATGATTGTGAAATTGTCAGAACGTCATTTTATTCATTTGACTAAATTAGAACAAAGTTAGCATAGCAAGTTTTGTATTGCACACCACAGACAGGATGCCTCCTGGTAGGGTACATTATTGGTCATGTGGATAACTCTTGAGATATCTTCTTTATTGCAAATCTGGGTTCTTAAAGGAACACTGTAAGCGCTAGAACAACTTCATCTAACTTGAGTTGTTATAGTATCTTCAGGCCAACCACCTTCCTAACACACAAAATATAATATTTTAATAGATTATTATTATTATTATTATTATTATCGCCATTTATGTAGCGCCAACACATTCCGTAGCTCTTTACAATATTATTAGAGGGGGGATTTACAGGGAAACTTACAGGAACGATAGGTTGAAGAGGGCCCTGCTCAAACGAGCTTACAGTCTATAGGAGGTGGGGGTATAAAACACATTAGGACAGGAAAAAGCAATTAAATAAGGTGGGAGTGAAGCAGAGCTGGAGGAGAGAGTAGAGTGGTGCCCTTTAGGAGCGAGCAAGAGACAGGTATGTGAGGTAGTGGCTACTCTGGGATGCCATAAGCTTTCCTAAAGAGGTGGGTTTTAAGGCACTTCTTAAATGATTGAAGACTAGAGGAGAGTCTGATGGCGGTAGACAGGCTATTCCATAGGAAGGGAGCCGCCCTCGAGAAGTCCTGCAAGCGTGTGGTGGACGTACGAGTGCGAGCAGCGGACAGGAGAAGTTCATGGGCAGAGCGGAAAGACCGATCTGTGAAGAGATATGAGGGGCTAGAATTGTTCAGTTCTTTATAGGTATGGGTTAGAACTCCTATAGGACACAGGAAGCCAATGTAAGGACTGACAGAGGGATGAGGTGTGAGAGGACCGACTAGAGAGGAAAATCAGTCTGGCGGCAGCATTCATTACAGACTGTAGAGAGGCAATACGGCTTTTGGGAAGACCAATCAGGAGAAGGTTACAATAATCCATGCGGGAAATTACTAGAGCATGGACAAGCTCCTTGTTAGCTGGGGCGGATGTGGGCTATGGTTTTTAAGATGGAATCTACAGGATATGGCAACATACTGGATGTGAGGCTCAAAGGTAAGGCCAGAATCAAGTATGACACCATGACAGAGCGCTTGCAAAGATGGACTTAAGTGGATACCACTAACTTGAAGGGAGAGCAAAAGAGGAGGATCAGTATTCGGAGGAGGAAAGACAAGGAGCTCAATTTTTGAGAGATTGAGTTTCAGAAAGCGGAAGGACATCCAGTTAGAGATGGAAGATAGGCAAGCAGTGACACATTGCAGGACGTCAGGGGAGAGGTCCTGGGAGGAAATATATATCTATGTGTCATCAGCGTACAGGTGGTAGTGGAATCCAAGTTTGCCAAGAGAGGCAGTATAGAGAAAAAATAGAAAGGGACCAAGGACAGAACCTTGGGGGACTCCAGCCGAGGCAGGACGAGGGGAGGAGGTGTCATTAGAAAAGGAGACACTGAATGAGTGTTGGGAGAGATAAGAGGAAAACCACAAGAGGACAGAATCACAGAGAGCGAGTGATTGAAGAAGGAGAGGATGATCAACATTGTCAAAGGCAGCAAGAAGAATTAGTATGAGTAGTGGCCCTTGGATTTAGCTGCAATTAGATCATTAGTAACTTTGATAAGAGCAGTCTCAGTAGAGTGGAGAGGGTGGAAACCAAATTGAAGAGGTTCAAGGAGAGAGTTGGAATTGAGAAAGTGAGACACATGAGCAAAGACAAGTCTTTCCAGAAGCTTTGATGAAAAAGGGAGCAATGATATGGGACGATAGTTAGAGGGGGAGGATGGGTCAAGAGATGTTTTTTTCAGGATAAGTACTTCAGTCAGTGGCGTACATACCGGGGTCACAGGGGTCGCAGCTGACGTCATATTCCGGCTCCGGCATCAGTACGCGGAGCGCGAGGGAGCTGAACAGGGAGCACTTAGGGGCGAGTGCTCCCTCGCGCACCCGCCAGCCAGCCAGCCTGCCCGGTGACCGGCTGCCCAGCAACACCACTGGACCCCCTGGGAATCCCCTCAGCACTCCAAAAGGTAGGGAGGCTGGGGGATTACATTTTTAAAAAACATGTGTGTGTGTGTGTTAGTGTTAGAGTGTGTGTGTGTTAGTGTTAGTTTTTGTGTCAGTGTGTGTGTTAGTTTTGTTTCAGCTGCAGGGTTAAAACTAGAGGGACCTGGCACCCAGACCACTTCATTGAGCTGATGTGATCTGGGTGTCTGTAGTGGTCCTTTAAGTGTATGTGTATCTGCATGCACTGGCGTACATACCATGGTCGCAGGGGTCGCAGCCATGCGACCCCTGCGACCAGGTGCCTGCCGCCAGGTGTTGTGGCCCCAGCCCACACAGAGTAAGCACGGGGGGGGGGGCACGGATCAGTTTTCTTACCGGGGCCCCATGGGTTGTGTGTACACCACTGACTACAGTGGCATGTTTAGGTCAGCAGAAGAGAGAGCAGTTAAAGATGTGTGGTAAGGAAGGCGCAAGACATGGGGAGAGAGATCTTATAAGGTGAGATGGGACAGGATCGAGCAGGCAAGTGGAGGGGTGAGAGAAAAGGTAAAGTGCAGCCACCTTTTGTTCAGTAGCCGGGGAGAAAGTCTGAAGGGTAGTAAAGGCATGATCTACGTGTGGTTGGGAAAGAGAATGGCAAGGTGTGAAGAATTCTTTCCGTAGCTGTTCAACCTTGTCTGTAAAGTTTGAGGGTGGCCACAGCAGCGCGAAGAAGAGAGTTAAAGTTGTCAAAGAGACACCTGGGATTGTGGGAGCATGAACTAATGAGAGAGAAAAAGTATGACTGTTTGGCGAGGGCAAGGGCTGCACTGTATGAACACAATATGAATCTGTAATGGAGAAATTCTGACTGGGTACGAGACTTCCTCCAGGAGTGTTCAGCACAACGGGAGCAACTTTGCAGGTAGCATGTTGATTTAGTATGCCACGGTTGGGGGCGTGTCCTCCTTGAGGTGCATGTTTCAAGCCTTGCCTCCAAGCCCTCTTGTAGGAGAGCCAGGACCAGGGCCGGATTAACATAGGGGCTGATGGAGCTGCAGCTCCAGGCCCAGGCCCATGGAATAGGCCCATTGATTTAAAAAAAAAAAAATTTTTTTTTTTTTTACATTTTTTTTTTTTTTTACACACTACGCTTAGGGTTGCCAGGTATTTCTCATGTATTTCTTAGGGTTGCCAGGTATTTCTCAGAAGTATTTCTCAGGTATTTGAGGCTTCCTAGCCGGTGCCGGTATTGCAGTAATACCGGCAATACAAATGTCTGTCTCAGTATAAACAGAGATTATTCTGCAGTACCAGCGCCGGCCAGTAGGGGCCGCTGTTTGTGTGGATAGAGGCAGTGATAAGAAGTTACGGCATCTCCCTCCCTGCCTCTCTCTACTCACTGATCCGCGGGGGAGCAGCTCTGCACAGAGAGTCCAGACAGCAGCTCCAAGACATGGGGATGCTGAGACATTGGGACACTGGGGAACATGGAGACCCTGAGACACTAGGGACACAGTGGCCCCATGTCTCGCAGTGGCCACTAGTCTGTGTCCCCATGTCTCCCAGCCACTGTCCCTAGTGTCTCAGTGGCCCCATGTCTCCCAGTGTTACCATGTGTCCCCATGTCTCTAAGTGTCCCCTAGTGTCCTAGTGACATTGGGACATTGGGAGACATGGGGACACAGACTCTAAGGGACACTGGAAGACATGGGGATACAAACATTAGGGAACACTGGGTGACATGGGGACACTGAGACACTAGGGGACAATGAGAGACATGGAAACACTGGGGGACACAGGGAGACATGGGGACACTGGGCGACTTTGAGACCTAGGAGACATGGGGCACTCCCAGTGTCCCCACATCTCCCAGCCAGTGTCCCTAGTATCTCAGTATCCCCATGTGTCCCTGGTGTCTGTAGTGTACCAGTGTCCCTAGTGTTTCCTAGTCTCCCAATGTCCCCTAGTCCCCCAATGTCCCCATGTCTCCTAGTGTCTCAGTGTCCCCTAGTATAAAAGAAAAAATCTCAGGCACTCACTGTAATAGATTTAGGCAGGTTTATTGGACACCGCAACGTTTCGACCTTTACCCAGGTCTTTATCAAGTCTCTAATGTCCCCTAGGTATCAGTGTCCCCTATGTATCAGAGTGTCTCAGTGCCCCATGTCTCTCAGTGCCCCATGTCTCTCAGTGCCCGTAGTGTCTGTGTCCCCTAGTATAAAATAAAAAAATCTCAGGCACTCACTGTGATAGCTTTAGGCAGGTTTATTGGACACTGCAACATTTTGACCCGTACCCAGGTCTTTATCAAGTCTCCAGTGCCCCCTACATATATCACAGTGTCTCAGTGCCCCATGTCTCCCAGTGTCCCCTCGTGTCCTAGTGACATGGGGACACTGGGAGACATGGGGACACAGACACTAAGGGACTGGGAGACATTGGGACACAGACATGCACCCTTTTTGTGTATGTTCGCCCTTTCGGACGTTCTGGTTATGTGATTTGTGGCAGTGGCCCACCCTTTTACCGCATCCATAGACTTCCTGCTTTACTGGACACTGCTGTTAGGGGGTATGGGTTTACTTGAAAGATGAAAGCGTGAGATTAGCAAAGGGTTTGTGTTTTCTCATAGTTGCATCCTATGAGTTTCCCTCCAGCACCATCTCCATCAGATACATGACGCTTAGGAGGTAGGACTGTTTTAGTGTTTTTGGTCAATAAGATTTTGTAATTAGGCCCATCATAATTATCAGCACCAGGCCCACTGGGCTCTTAATCCGGCCCTGGCCAGGACCACTACTTCCCAGCTCTCATACACAGGCATACCATGTTCAATGTGCATGCGCAGTGCCCTCACTGTCAGTCACAATGAATCATTGCGTTCAATGATTCTCTATGGCCGAAACATAGGTGCATCGCGCCACACAAGCGCCTATGGCTCCCAATATAAGGAAGAATGACATCATGTGAGGAGGAGCCTGCGGCAGCGCCAAAAGAGACTCGACACTGGAGGAAAGGTGCGTAAAATAATTTATTTTACATTTTAAAGCACTCACTAAGTGGGGACTGAAACCAGCTAGGGACATTATGTGAATAGCTTTAAGAATACAGATAAACACTATAGTGTCGCATTAACTGCTGGGATATATATACTGTTAGAAGACTAGACAGAGTAGAAACTGATGTCCATGTTTACCAGAAATTAGAAATAAGGTAACAAAGACATTGTAGGATAAAAGTTGCATAGAAAAGCTTTAGCTTACAGACTATTCATCTTCAGAAGAAGAATTAAGGCCACCGAGTGTGTCACATCAAGGACGTATTCAAAATACTCAAATAACGTCATTCCATTCTGGTAATACAGGACTGTGTTTTGAAAGAATAGAAATTAGACAAAGAACATAACACTGCCTATGTCATGTTGTGAATCAATATGGTACAGAATAGAAAAAATATTTAATATTTTGTCAAAGGCAGCAACCTGAACTTAACAACTATTCAGCTTTATCCAACCATCCAGATTTTTACCTACACAAATCCAAACAACCTCTCTGCTCTATACCTGCCTCATAACACCATTCTGGACTCTGCCTCAAAATAACTACATGGTGTTATTTCCCTGTTTAAGCAAACCTTATTCCTAAAGGGGGATTATTAACTTTTCCTGCAACCTTATTATTCTGTCTTATTTGTCCTTCTATATAACCTATACTTTTATATCTATTGGTTTTCTTATTTTATTTACTTCCATTTCTGATTGTTATCTATTTGGGGATGTTGCCTAACTCCTGTTTTCTGTATACCTTCAACATACTTGCCTATAATTTCTCTTATCAGTTATTCTTAATTCTCCAACCTATAACTTCATTTATAGGTTTACCTGTTATCCTATTTCCACTTTGACCTTTTTGTCTTAACCCTTTATTTTCATAACCTAGTTATCCTTGTGACAAAGTGCCCTTCGCTACTTTGTCCTGGAGAGGCCTGCTTGCCTGCCTCCTCCCCTGCGACTATGACCCTGGAAGATTGGGCCCTTTAAAAACAGTATTGGCCATACCAGAGTGTATGTCACTCATTCTGGCCCTTTAAATACAGTGGGGTCATTCGGTACTTGCCCTGTGTGAGCGGTGATACCCCAGATAGCTATGCCATGGAGCCCATTCATATAATGAAAGACTATGGGAAAGACTTTAGCTCCATTGCAATTGAACTGTGTGAATAGGATCTGAGCACTGTTCGGTAGCTTTGTGTGCTCAGATCCCAGCTATCTGGGGATATGTGAAATGTCTGTGTGTTATGTGTAAAAGGGGACTTTATGTATTTTAAAGTGTTTTATGTCTTTTTGCAACCATGTGCTCAATGGAGTCTGTCTTTGTCCTGGGAGGTAATTGGATTACTTCTCCAGGAGAGAGGGCTCTGTAAAACCGGTCTGAGCCGGAGAGCCATGCTTCATTTAGTCACAAAGGACTTTCCCTTAACTTTTGAACCCCTGGTCTGATTCGTGCCATTTTTTAATATGTTGTTCCCCTGAATGGGTTGATTATAAAAATGTCAGTTTTATTCATGTACTATGTAAAATCATAAAGTTATAAAAACGTATAAAAATGTGTAAGTTTTAGCTTGGAGATAATTGAGTAGATATACCGTATATCCTCGAGTATAAGACGAGTTTTTTAGCACGTTTTTTGTGCTAAAAAACCCCAACTCGGCTTATACTCGAGTCAATAGTCTGTATTATGGCAATTTGCATTGCCATAATACAGACTGGGGGAGAGGGGGGCTGGCAGAGAGTTTACTTACCTCTCCTGCAGCTCCTGTCAGCTCTCTCCTCCTCCGCGCCGTCCGTTCAGCATCTCGGTCAGCTCCCAGTGTAAATCTCGCGAGAGCCGCGGCTCTCGCGAGACTTACACTGGGAGCTGACAGAGGGAGCTGCACGGACGGCGCAGAGGAGGAGAGAGCTGACAGGAGCTGCAGGAGAGGTAAGTAAACTCTCTGACAGCCCCCCTCTCCCCCCACTGAACTGCCAATGCTGGACCACCAGGGAAGGAGAGCCCCCTCCCTGCCATGTATCAAGAAGGGAGGGGGGACGAAAAAAAAATATAACAATAATAAAATAATAATAATTAAATAATAATACAAAAATAATAATTAAATTAAATAAATACAAATAATAAATAATAATAATACAAAAAAATAATAAAAAAAAATTAAAATAAAAAACTGCCCACCCCCACCAAGGCTCTGACACACACACACACACACACACACCTCATACACACACACTGCACTCATACACACACACACTGCACTCATACACACACACACTGCATTCATACACTCACACTGCATTCATATACTCACACTGCATTCATACACACACACACTGCATTCATACACACACACACACTGCATTCATACACACGCTGCACTCATACACACGCTGCACTCATACACACGCTGCACTCATACACTCACACTGCATTCATACACTCACACTGCATTCATTATATACACACACTGTAAATAAATATTCAATTAATATATTTTTTTTAGGATCTAATTTTATTTAGAAATTTACCAGTAGCTGCTGCATTTCTCACCCTAGTCTTATACTCGAGTCAATAAGTTTTCCCAGTTTTTTGGGGTAAAATTAGGGGCCTCGGCTTATATTCGGGTCGGCTTATACTCGAGTATATACGGTAGTAGGAAACTCAATTATCTCCCAAGCAGAGGGGAGGGAAACTGTGGGCTGTACTATTATGTTATTGGTTGTTTTATACCTCCCCCTGGGTGTGTTCTGTTTGCACCTTTTTGTAATAAAAAGCAGGCTGGGTGTTCCAGTCCTCAGTTCTACTTGACCCTTCAAAACGTAGCCTCGTCTCGTTCTTGGAGGGAACTGCTATATCACATTGGGGGATTGCTATGTGCTACATACTCCCTTGCGCTTTAACTACTGACTTCTTGTTCCTGATACGCTCTCCTGGAGGAGAGGTCTTCTCCACACGGTCCTAAACATGAGTTGCACAACTTAAACCGTGTGGCAGGAATTGTGATGTCTGTCCTATTGGATCGCAGGTGGGGCGTGCAACATGTCTATGGAATGGGAAAACAATAACAAATTCATAGAGGCAATTATTATTTCTGTGGCAGGTACAGTAGAGGAGATAAAACCAAAAAGTTTATATTTGGCTTGCTGTTTCTGGAACAAAGGAGGTGGTCACTTGGAATCACTATAGGTACGCCCCTGGGTGTGATAATTCCACAGGGTATATCTCCTGTGATCCTGAAGGGTGGTGTGTACTTGCTTGGGGCCAAGATCTAATTTTGAGTGAGTCACCATCATCCTTCCTTGCCAGAGACCCCCTGGACAGAAGTTGTACTTTGAAAACCTAAGTGAGTAATTAGGACTTCTGCTATTTTATCCTTTTTGTTTTTAAATGCTGTTGGTGTAAATAATTTGTTTATTATATATTGTTATATGCACTGTGACTATTTTTGCTCATAATAAACATTCATTTATTAAGTTCTACCTTTGTCTGGTTAATAATCACGTTACCTGAAGAGACTAGTTAGTATTTTTGTAATTACATAGATATTGTGCTAAGTAATATTTGGTGGGTTTTATTGTTGTTTTACCTGGGGGACCAAGGCACCCCATTTATAAATTGTCTTGGTGTTGGCAGCGTTAAGATAGTGGTAGTTATATTATTATGTTTAAGTGTGGGTGGTGTTAAAAGGGGGATTTTGTCATTATTTCCGATCTAGTGCAGACAAATAGTGTACTTTAACCCTTTCACCACCACAACTACGTCACGCACACTCTTGGAGTAGGGTGCGTTCATGACATAGGTCTTTCAGCCTTTTGGTAGATAACTCCCTAATACCGTGGTGCCGAATTGCCGAGGTCCCGAAGTTCAGAAATTTCCAAAGTTCCGAAGTTCCGAAGTTCCGAAGTTCCGAAGTGTCGAAGTTCCGAAGTGTCGAAGTTCCGAAGTGTCGAAGTTCCGAAGTGTCGAAGTTCCGAAGTGTCGAAGTTCCGAAGTGTCGAAGTCCGGAATTGCCGAAGTCCGGAATTGCCGAAGTCCGGAATTGCCGAAGTCCGGAATTGCCGAAGTCCGGAATTGCCGAACCGAAACTTTTTCCTATGCACATGCCTATTGTATTCTTCATTTCTAGGAGTGCAGTTTATCATTGAACCATTCTCTGTCTGCAGTTTAGATTGGTGTGCAATGCTAACCCAGTGTATGATGTTGCTTTTTTATTTCAACAATTCAAAAAGACATGATGGGTACCTAGACCACTTCATCTCAATGTAAATAATTGCCATTTAGTAGATATGGCTATGATCCGCAAATGCATAGAGAGCAGTTGATTGGAGGAGACCAGCACTGCCGCACAAATGCATCAAACATATATTTAAAAAAAATATATTTTTTACATATCCTAAGCAATAATCTCAACAAAAAAATGTTTTCCCCAAAATTTTCAATACTAGCTATGTTTCAAAGAGATGTAATGTTAACTTTTGCACCAATGACCCAACCATCAAACATTAATTCTGGCGGGGAAGAACAACTGCTATCTCAAATTAATAAGGCTACATATCTGGGTAAGTTGGTAATCGTTGAAGATTTTCATTATCTGGAATTTGATTGGGCCAGAGGGGCTAGTACTACAGTTAAGGGAAACAGTTTTTTAAATTTGATAAAATACACTTTTATGTCTAAATTAGTAGTAGAATAGATTGACAGGATATTGTAATAACTAATAATGTTGATTCATTGTCAAACATTGACATTAGGGAGCACTTGGGAAATAGTAACCATAATATAGTATCAATTGAGATCAACTAAAACAAATTTATGTGGGCTTTATGAAAATGTTAGATTTTTAAAAAGCCTAATTGCATTAGGATAAGGGCATTTTTACAATAAATTGACTACAAATTCTACAAAAATGAGCAGATGGACTAAACTAAAAAATGAAAAGCTTGTTGCCAAAAGAGATCAAAAATCTTTTAAGTATATTAATGGCAAAAAGGTTAACAATGAAAGTGCTGATCCATCAGAATCTGATATTGGTGTGTTAATCAAGGAGGATCAGGACACAGCAGAAATTCCCCCCCCAAATGTTTTTCTTAAAGTATAACTGTCATACATACTTGTTCCTGGGCTCCCCGACCCAGCGGTGGGTCAGGCACTGCGAGCTCTGCTTGTGTGTCTGTTTGTGCGAAGTCGCACTGACGTCATAATGGCATGACTTGAAGTGACGAACCTATCGGTTCACACAAACAGAAGCTCCCAAATTCATAGTTCGCCGAATTTGGGTCTTTAGGCGCTCTGCTATGATGCAGACAAATGGTATTGGTTCCCTGCCTTTATAAGCCAGGGCTTTTCAATAACAAGTTGCCCTGCTGTAGTTCTTGTATACCAAAGAGTGCACTTTATATATTTTTGGATTTCTTGTTACTGACTTGTTTATCGTTTCTCCACTTTCTGTGCTCCTGACCTTGGCTTGTCTTGCCGTTTATGCTGTACTCTCCTACTCTCTTTATGTTAAATCAGGCCATTCTAAGGACCGGTAATTCATTATACCTATCCTTTAGCAGATTAGGGTCTGTGTGTTTTGGGTTCTCCTACTCTAGCCATGACAATTACAAAGACATTCTATGGCTGTAGATTTGCATATCCCTTATAGAAACTGGCAACTGTTTAACACAGGATAAAGGGCTACTAATGTTAATGTAAACTAAAGTTAATGTAAACAAACCCTAGGACCTGATGGTACTTACCCACAAGTGCTTAGGGAGGTTAGTGTAGAAATATTAATATGACTGTTTTTAATATTTCAGGATTCTTTTCTTTCAGAAATCATACTAGAGGACAGGAGAAAAGCAGATGGGGTGCCTATATTTAAAAATGCCTCAAACGCTCAACACAGAAACTACAGACCTGTGAGAGTAACAGCAATGTCTGGGAAATTAATTGAAGGCATGTTGATGGATAATATTCAAGAATAAATTCTGAACAACAATATAATTAGCTGGAGTCAAACATGGCTTTACGGTTCCACACAAAAGGTTACTATTAAAACTGAAATCAGTTGGTTTAGATGAAAAATAATGTTCTCGTTTAGAACATTGGCTTAAAGATCGTGTGCAGAGAGTAGCTGAAAATGGAAAATTTTCAAATTGGACAAAGGTGGTAAGTTGAGTGCCTCAGAGTTCTGTCCTGGTTCACTTCTCTTGAATATGTTTATAAATGATCTTGAAGTATGCATTGAAAGTCATGTTTTGGTATTTGCAGATGACACAAAATTAGGTAAGATAATACAGATAGAGTGTAATATAACTTTTCTACAGAGGGGCACATTAGATGCAATACAAACATAGACAGGGCTTGGAAATAATTAGATGTAACAAACTACGCAGCAATATGCAATCCTGCCATTCTGCCAGTCTGCCATTGCAAAATCCGAGTAAGTTGCTGTCATGTATAACAAGGTGTATTGATTCACGTGATCAAAATACCCCAAGACCCCGCTTGCATATGTAGTGCAAGTTCTCACACCAGTTTTAGAGAAGGATATTGCAGAACTTGAAAAAGAGTTGCAAAATTAATAAGGGGAATGGAAAAAATGCATTTATTTTCTTTAGAAAAAGGGGATATGATAGCACTATACAAATATATACAGGTTAAGAACAAACCACTATGTACCAACCTGTTAATAAGAAGGATTACAAGAGGTCACCTATTGAGGTTGGAAGAAATGCATTTTCTCTTTCACCAAAGAAAAGGGTTCTTTAAAGTAAGAACTATAAAGATGTGACATGCTCTTATCAGATTCTATTGATTTTTTTTTATTGATTTTTTTAAAGCTTTTTATTTTTGTAGTGCGTTGAATAACAAAGCATGGTAACATAGATATTTCTCCAATGACAGAAACAATAGTAAGAAGTATCATAAAATGTCAGAGTTGCTGCACTTTTTTTGTAATTGAGTAGAAATATTTCAGTGTCATAATTCTATGTAAGTAAAGCAGAGTGACAGAAAGAGACATGTTTAGGTATAGAACTATAGTTAAACTTCAGAATATATAAAGCGCACTGGGCCCAAGGACACAACAATAGCCGATGCTCATATGAAAGAGGCTAACATAAAAAGACGAACAACAAAACAGTGCATGGGATTGGAGGTTGTTTAGCGTGGTCAGGAACGAGCCAGCCAAGTTGGCAGCATGGTGTGATGATTAGTCAGCCGATTCCCAATGGTGCCTCGGCCACTGTCAGCCACAATGATGGAATCCTTCCACTGTGCCCAAGTAGTGGTACTTACCAAAAGCTTCCCCCACCTGCAGGCATCAACTCCTCCGGTAGGAGCTTGTGATCGATGGTCACAAGGCCAGTGTAGCTGGGTACGTGAGTGACAGGCCACTGAGCTTTGTGGGACACTTCGGGAGTTAGTGAATTTGCTTGCCTGGTTTTGAGGCGTTGGGACATTGTAGCCTCCTGCATCTTTACTGTAGGCTACCCTGTAGCCTCCTGCATCTTTACATCTGGGTCACCCATCTGGGAACCCGTGGCCAGGCAGCTGATGGGCAGTGGGGGCCAGGATAACCCCTGTGAGATGAATCAAGCAGATAGTGCTGGTAGGGTCATCTAAGACACCTCGCTGGGTTAAGGCTTCAGGTAATTCCCAGGCTTTTAGGTAAGTTATTACACCAGATAGATAACCTGTCAAGATTTGATTAGTAGCTGAGGAGCACTCTCGGGACGCATGCAGCTGCCATGAAGCCCAGGCCCCGCCCCTGTGAGCAGGTTATTGATCCAAGTAGAAATCTGATTGCCATTATGAAGTCAAGAAAGGGGATTGTTGCCCCTTTTTGTGGCTTAATTGGAAATGGCTACAATTGGGGTTTGTTTGCCTTCTTTTGGATCAAAAGCATAAAGAAACAAGTTGTTATTTTTTCAACCCTAATTACTGTGTAACTGTACAACTTGGTAGTGAAGTGGCTATAGAGACAATGTCTAGTAGTTACCTTATCATTTCAGTTTAAAACAATTAAAATATTCATGTCAACATCTAAACAATTTTTTTCAATATAAGCTACTTTATCAGATAATACAGAATTTTGGTAACATTCATAGACATAACATTCTTGACAATTAACTAAAACAATATCTTGGTTGAATTTTTTTTTTTAATTTACAAAAGCAAAGATATATTTATTGCAGAGTTCTTGTTTTAGAATCCACAGTATAAAAGCATCTGCCAAATACGCACAACTCTTCCTCTTTAAAACCCTCCCCCCCAAAGAGAGCTGATCAAAACCATCTAATTAAATGGCTAGAAAATAGATGCAATGCAAATTTAAAATGGAAAATAAAATTAACTGTTCAAGCAATCTGCCATTTAATACATGGTGTGAAATCACAATTCTGATTGCTTACTTCAAATGGTTGATTAGATATGCAAAATAGTTTGTAGGTGCCACACTCCATTAAATAATATATATATATGTCCGCACACAGCCAAATATTTTCATTTCATGTTGCTAGATGACAAGGAAATATAAATTTTAATCTATTAATTCTAAATTAATATCAGTCCCTTTAATGCACCAAGTCCAGATATTCATTTAGCCAGGTGTTTGCCAACTGATGTTTGTCTTCCAAAACCCATCGTACTGTAATAAAATGTTTAATATATTTATCTATTAGTTTGTATACAGTGCTCTTATCCAGTGAACAAAGTTGTAACAATTAAATGTACTATAACCACTTCATTTTATTTCATATGGTGCCAGGTACCATAACCATTTCATCTGATTGAAGTGGTTAGATGCCTTGAGCCCTCTGGTTCTTGCCAAAGTTCAGTGTTAGTTAAGTCTGAACCCTCTGTGCTGGTCAGGCCAATGCGTTACTGCAAGCAGCAATGGGCTGCAGTGATTGGCTAAGAACATCAACTGACTGCTCTCATCCTATCACAGCTGTCCATTAACAGCATGAATTGGTATGGTTAAAGCAAAGTGTAACTGAAAACATCTAAAACATATACCATGTGCACCTTTTTATGTAAAAAAAGATTTTAAATTACTTTTTAAATCTGAGAAAAGTAAAGGGTTAAATTTGGTTGTAGTAATATATTTTAATTTAGCTAATAACGGGACTTACATGATTGTACACAATTGTAAGCGCAAACAAATACTAATTAAACATTTTTGCATAGGTTTTCCACAGAAGTCCGAACCTGCAATTTACAGGACCACTGTTGTGGAAATCGTGATGAAAGTCAACAAATCAAATGTCCCAACCCAACGGTGGTGGAATCTATCGAACCCTGACCTAGGCACAAGCGGCTCCACCATGGAGAAAACAAACAAACATTTTATCAAGTTTTATTCAAACATGAACAAATAAAATACACATAGCCGACAGACAATCAGAAAGGTAAAAGGAAAGGGAGAAGGGGTCACCAATTTAATTTTGCAACATTCTAAAAAGCCTGTTTAGACTCTTATCGTCCATTATATCTTAGTCTTTAGATTTACTTAATAAATAATAATAAATGAATAATATATTGACAAAAGAAGGAGCATCTATTTCAACAAACATGTTAATTAAAGGAGCACTATAGCGTCAGGAACACAAACACATATTTCTGACCTTATAGTGTTAAAACCGCCATCTAACCCTGCTGGCCCTCTCTTGCCTCCCTAAATATAGTAAAACCTTACTTGTGTTCAAGCCTGAAGCTGGTGGCTCTGTCCCTGTCTGCCTCAGAATAGCAAGCTGTCTGCTGACATAATCAGAAGTGTTGTTCTGAGCCAATCAAAATGCTTCCCCATAGGATTGGCTGAGACTGTGAAGGAGGCAGATCAGGGACAGAGTAAGCGCAAGTCAAACACATCCCTGGCCAATCAGCATCTCTTCATAGAGATAAATTTAATCAATGAATCTCTATGAGGAAAGTTCAGTTTCTGCATGCAGAGGGAGGAGATACTGATATGTTGTGATGCACACTAGGCAAGACTGAGATAGGAAGCAGCTCTAGCAGCCATCTGAGGAGTGGCCAGTGAAGTTATCACTAGGCTGTAATGTAAACACTGATTTTTCTCTGAAAATACAGTGCTTACAGCAAAAAGCCTGAAGGTAATGATTCTACTCACCAGGACAAATGCAATAAGCTGCAGTTGTTCTGGTGACTATAGTGTCCCTTTTAAAGTGCTGTTGAAATGATCAATGTTTATACCAGAGAGTGATCAGTACACACCATCTGTAACAAGCTATTGATCTATCAAGACTTAATACATGAGATGAGTTATATTCTGCAGACGTACAGATAGGAAGAACCAAAATAAAGCCAGGTATATTTGTAATCTCATAGGGCCTACAGCAGCATACCCATGTTCTAATTACAGGCGGTGCATTGCGAGTCTCATTTATCCCTGATGATAGTTGTAAACTGAACCTGTGTGTCTGCTCATTTTTCTGCATTAGTAATTTCAAGATAGCCTCTAGCTGGGTTTACTGAATGGATCAGAGTGTAGCTGGGTTTACTCAATGAACCACTAGCCATCCCTAGTTCCAATTGAAATATGTAGTTTTTCCCCATTCTTTTTGTTGTTTTTTTTACTATTGGTCCTGCCAGCTTAGAGAATCTTAGGCGGGTGTAAGGTAGATCCTCAGATGTTTTAAAACTACAGCTTGCATGATGCTTTGTCATTCTAAAAGCACTTGAAATGCATGCAAAGCATCATAAGAACTTGAAGTTCTACAACATCTGGGCACCTACCTTTTGAACAACCCTGATGTAAAGCACCTTCATATGGTATTCTTGGTTCTCTGTGACTCTCCATGCTTTATACTTTACAGGCAGTGACTGAAGAATTAGGCAGCTGGAGCAGTCCTTAATGATCTAATGTTCGCATGCACCTTTTCGAGCTTCAAGGGGCCCCAGATAACCATAATGAAGCAGATTTCCCTGACCACCATGTTTATAACACTTTGGATCATATTTTGGTAGTGAACATAAAGCACACTAAGTAGGTCTACATCACCCAGGGCAGTATTCTATGACATGTACATTAGTGCCTGCTCACTTTGAACTTGTTGCCATTCTACATCTACACTCCGCTCACCGGCTCTTATCCCTTTTAGCCATATACTCACAAACTAATGAATCCTGCCCTGAGATCCTATGAACTAGATATAAAGTACACACACACACACATGTTAAGGTTTAAAGCCATCTCTGTTTTTAAAATGAGAAAAATTAGGTGCTTCATAACAGGCTTAACACACATGTCTAGGTCAAACTGGTATTGAATGCTTATAAAGGAACAAAAATTGGTAGACATGTGGATACGAGAATAAACACGAAAATTAAAATATAGATAGAACAAAAAACAAATATACTTGCATCTCAGCAGTACTTATAAAATGGAATTATGTAATTCCTGGTTTCACCACCTCACAACTTGTTGTGCAGTGTTGGAGCTCCTGGTGCTTTTCGTATTGCATTCTCCACCAGACTTAGTGCTTCCTTGTATAGTTATCAGAAGGGCTAGGCTCTCTTAAAGTCTCGGCTGACGAGTGGCTTGTGCCCGTAGCTTCAGGTTTCTCTAACCTCGGCCCCAGTCCTCGATGGGAGCCGCTCCAATAAGTCCATAGATCCTCCTACCCTCTGTGGCTGGACCATGGGCCCACAAGTCTTCCCAGTTTTGGAGTCCATCCTGGGTACATGGACTGTGGCTTAGAGATATCTCCAATTGGGCCCCCAGGCCCAGAAGAAGAATGGGTGACGGAGCCTGCAGCATAGGATAGTCATACAGCGAGCGATGTGGTTCCAAAATGCTTGGCAGAGAGCATCAAACTTTAAGTCAATGGCCTTCTTCCACTGCTGGCTCTTTGGGCTTAACTGACCCTATGTAAATTCCTGTACGGCGGCCATATTGGTTGCATAATGTGATGTGTGAGTTTGTTGGCCCAGAGCTGCTGAGTGAAGGCCGTAATGGCAATCCCCATATTACTCCGTCCATATACTCCAAAGCAGACGGACTGTGTAGTAGCTGAAAGTGGGGATAACCCCTGAGTAACTTGAAGCCATTTTAGCTAGATTTAGTCTACTTTGACAGTTGTTAGGTCTACTTTTTGATTAATTCTGTGTTTGGCCTTCTTACAGGGACACTATAGGCACCCAGATCACTTAATTTCATTGGAATGATCTGGGTACAGTGTCCCTGTTTCCTAAACCCTGCAGTGTAAAACATTGCAATTTCAGAGAGACTGCAATGATTACATTGCAGGGTTACGCCTGTTTCTAGTGGCTGTCTAGCAGACAGACACTAGAGGCGTCTCTTGCAGTTTTACAGAGTTTAACTCCATGAAACGACACTGGATGTCCTCTTGCTATGAAAGAGGACATCCAGCGTCTTCAAATCCCATACAGAAAAGCATTTTATCAATGCTTTCCTATGGGGATGGCCTAATTTGTCCATGGCCCTCGCCGCACATGAGCATCAGGAACCCCCGAGTGCCAAGGGACCTCAGCACTGGAAAGAGGTAAGTGTTAAATGTTTTTTTAACCCTTCCAACACCGGGACATGGGGGGAAGACAATCACTTTATGGAAAGGACTCTATAGCATTAGGAATACAGTTTTGTGTGGTGAGTTCCTTTAAAACTCGCAGTGTAACAGCAGTAAAACTTAATGTGTGTATTTATAATCTGAGGAAAGAGAAACACTCAGCCTTGGATATATTGCATCTTAGAAACATAAACATAAAAATAAAGGCTTTCATGTGTACCAGTTCTGTAAGTAGTTTTTACTCTGCCCTGGAGAGCACTAGCAATATATTACATTTCATTTCATCAAACTATTTGTGATGTTTTTATTTCAACTTAAAGAATATATTTATATTTCACATAGATACTTTATATGCTGAGGGAATAATTATATTCTTGTTGAGCTGACAAGGCACAGCATGGCATTCAATACATTTCACCTTCATGTCCTGAAACATTTTCCTTTACTTTTTCTAGTTAAACTGTTTGTTTACTATATTCAGCACCATAGCTCCAACATCTCCAACTCCATTAGGTTGGCTTAGAAATAATAAGAAAAATAATTTTTGGATATGGTAATTTTGGTCCCAAGCACATTCTTGTATTTGACCATTATAGGAAGCCAATTAATACAAGTTTGTACTACACAAATTAATGGTATACAAACCTGAAAAAGCGTTTAATGTATTATATTGCTGAGTGTAATATTTAATTAGTTTTTTTTTTACTTTTAATTCTTTTTTTTATTGAAAATATAAACAAGGATGAACTGGGATTACAGGTGCAGGAGCTTCACATATATTTCAAATTTTTGTCACATATATAATAAGAGAACAGTTCAATATAAAATCTGCAGGCCTTAGTGACATAACGCCTTGACGTGTATTTTTGCACAGGGCCCAATGCAAGGAGGTCCCATGTCACTCTGTTCCAGCATACAGTTACTTATAATTACATAGATTTGCAAAAGCTAAGGGGATATTTAACTTCCTCCTTTATTTTTCAAAATAAACAATTTTTTAAAAATCCAGTTCTAAAAGAAAATCTATATTTTTAAATTAAGTGTATGTAAAAAAAAATGGTGAAAAACATAGTCCTACCTTTAGTGTATGATAGAATCCTGCAGCCATATACATGGACCTTAGGTCAGATCGTGTTTGAAAACTGACAGTTAGTCTCTATGGTCTTACCTACTCCACCACACAGGGAAGACCATAGAGACTCTCGGTTTTCAAACACTTGTAGAATTTTCAGAGGACCTTGCACACAAATTTTTTTTGGGGAGTACTCCCACTAGGGTGCTTCAAAACAGGGAGAGGCCCAGCTCAGACATATCCAGTGGAACAAAAAAGTAGGTTTTGACACACCCAGTAGTTTTCTTTTAGCCGTTAGATTTTATAGTGGAGTACAAAAATTTAGACAACGTTTCGGCTACCCTGAGCCTTTGTCAAGACTTGACAAACTTGACAAATTGTCTAAATGTTTGTACTCCACAATAAAGTCTACTTTCTGAAGAAACTACTGGGTGTGCTCAAACCTACCTTTTTGTTCCACTGGGTTTTAAACTCTGTCTGACCCAAGGTGCATGTATATGGCGAGAGCTAGGTTGGAGTTATGCTGTGCCTAACTACACATGTTACCTGGGATCCTCTCTGACACTCCCGAAGGTGGATTATGTCCATGATATTGCCATGATCTATCCTTGACATGTAACGTTTGGAATCTTTGTACATACCAAAATTATGATTTTTTAGGATGTGTGAACTGAAGCCATAAGATGCTACCACTATCGTGTTTCATTTGCTGTCAATTGTTTAAATGGCTTTCTTGTAGTGACATACTTTGACCTATTTGTTGGACTATTTGTGATTATCTATTCAATACACGCAGATTTAAAACAAAATTCAACTCACATTCCATAAAGTGAAAATGATCAGTATTTCAATGTGAATTAAAAATGTTAAACCAATTTTGCCAAACTAGAAGCTAACAGATTTTTAAATTTTAGCTATATTCACCTTAAATTTGAAATTCAAATTGCCTTTCTGACTATTCGCTTTAATAAACAACCCTGTTAGTAGCAAATGTGCAAGAAGGCTCACAAGTACGGCATCCTAAATAAATTACCTTTATTTGCATACTTAATTAAAACAGAAACAAATCAATAGTGAGATACACTAAGTAAGGTAGTACATCAACATGATAAGACCAAACAGGCTACTTATCATTGTAATTAAAGCAAAAATGATATGAGAGCAATAAGATCAATGTTCAAATCTAATTCTTCAAGGCTTTTGAAACCTACAGTTGCCTTCATTAAAGGAACATTATAGCTTTGGGAACATAAACATGTATTCCTAACAATATAGTTATCCTCGCTGTTTAGATTCAAATAAAATGATTAAAAAAAGGATAAAAGTATTTAACTTACCTTTTTTTCCAGCGCGATGTCATCTGGCAGACGTCACTTCTTCTCATTTAATCCAAGACCCATTGGTGAGAAGCACATGCGCAGCAAATGTCACGCTCCTCCAATGAAATACCAACTATGATAAGCAGGAGGGGACTGAGGAGGGGACTGTCAGGGTACCTGTAGTCTCTACCCCTGAGACGGGTAGAGACTTAGACGTTTTTCCATCCAGACGGCATGATTCTCCCGTTCCTCGCGGTCCCCTCGCGCATGTAAACGCCGGCCGCGAGAGAACTATGCCTTTTTGTAACGTGACGCTCAATAGTCGACGTCATGACGCTATTCTAGCCTGACCTGTCAGTCAAATCCCGGACACGAATCAGGTCTCGGCGGAGGCGTGATTAGGCTCTAGAACCAGGGTATTTAAGGGAGCTCTCAGCATTTGCTCATTGCCCTGTCGTGGTTCTAGCCAGCCTAGTCACACAGTGCTCTTGTATTCTCCTGTCTTCTCTGTTATCCTTGACCCGGCTTGTCTCTCGCTTACCTGTCTTCTCGTTCCCTCGACCTCGGCTTGTCCCTGACCATTCTATATGTAGTATTACGTTAAGTCCGGCCATTCTAAGGTCCGGTATACGTATCTGCTACTCTTTGTACTCTGCGTGTTGGATCCCTGTCCCGATCCTGACAGGGACATGTGAGAACCAAGTCTCACAACGGAAGTACCTATAGTGGCTTTCAGGAAGACTACCACTGGAGGCGTGTTTAACCTGCACAACAAAAATGTTCCCTGTAATCAGGCGGGTTTACCCTCAGACATGCTGTTCACTCTCCCCTTCCCTTTTCCTTATCAGGGAAACATTACACTGCATATGATAGGTAAACTGTCTGTCATAGTTGAGAGGCTTCTGGGAAACACATCTCTGCCCTAAGTTTGAAGAGTCCAGGATATCACACCTACATGCGCACTCTCGATTACTATCACCTTCAGGTGTCTCTGCATATTTTGCAAAGATCTTGATGGTGACATACACACCTTTGGTAGGGTGGCCTAGGAGTGCAGCAGAAAAAAAGTTATATTTACCTGAAGGTATTCCTTTTAGGTACAGCCATCTTCTTTCTTTAGTCCTGCTTCTTCATCTGAGCCCACGTCAGTGCCATACTCTGGGATATGCATGAGAGAACAACACTGATTTCTATGGAGGATCCCAGAAAACCAGGAGCCTCCATAGATTGTGTCTACTGAAGCTTCACTTTTTAATTTAATTTTAATTTTAATTTAATTAAGTTTTGTCAACTTAGACATTTACCATAAGACAAACCAGGTTCTGCTTCTTTGTTTGTTACCCTTTGACACAAGTAGCTTCTGTGTGATGGTCATAACATAAATGTCATATATGTCTGATATATATATATATTTTTTTTTTAGAAAACTACATGGCAAAAAAAAAAGAACTGTGTGTGTATTTAAATCTGGTTTAAATAATATGCATTGTATTCATATTTGGTTAATTAATTGGGCCTCCCTTAAACCTTAAATATACGATTGATATCTCTATATAAACCAGTCTGTCTATTTCACAGTTCCTTCTTTTATTAAGCAGACCATAGTAATGTATGTAGTTGTTACATAAAAAGAGGATCTTTTATAATTATTTGCATTTTTTTTATTGTGCCATGTGAAAATCAAAAGCTAATTCAAATAGAAGCACGCTCTCAAAATTAAATGTGCGTAATTAAATCAATTATCCAGATAAATGACACCGTAATAGACAACCACATTTTCTTCCGATTTGAAAAAGAAGGTCAGTATCTCCAACCAACAGAAACAAGTAAGCCACATTGAGATAAAAAATAAATAGAGCAGGAGTGTTTAATAACAGTGTAATGCTTAATAAATTGAATTAGCATGGTTTGAAGCAAATACATCCCAAGTTTATTGTAAAAATCCTGTAATGGAACATAGTTAGTCTTTAGGGATATTGATAATAATGTTGCCAAAATGTAATTCTCTCTGTTAACAACATACTTCAATTAGGTGCTAAACAGAACTTCTTTTTAGAACCCATTTCACACACCTAATTGTATAATGCTAGGCTCAACAGTGACTGATCCTATTGCTAACACTATATTATGATATTCCTTCATTCAGTTTCTGTGGCTTAGTTCTAATTTGCACTGATTTTGCTAATTCTGGACCTTTTGTCTCTGGTGTCCAGACCTTAGGCCTCGATATAATATCGTTGGAAAGGTTTCCTAAATGACTTAATATTTTGTGATACACTTTTAAATTGATTCAATATTATGAACATTTACATTTTTTGATATATTGGGATATATTATTTTCATATTATATAGCTTTTGATATATATTTTTTTAATTTATTCAAAAATATGAAATCAAGGCCTTAGTTTGACTTTCATTGTATACTAGACTGTTAATATGTCTTTCTGTCACAAGATCACAAGATGTTCACACCACAGCGTTCCCCAGGTCAAACAGTCAAGGGAAAAAGAAAGTACATCCACTTTGATTTATATTGTTTTACATATCAGGACATAATAACAATCATCTGTTTGCACAGCGGTTCCAGGGTGCCGCGACGTGCACACAGGGGTGCTGCGGAATGTTTCCCTGGTGCTAGGATTATAGCACCGGGGAAACATTACTGCTAAACAGGGGCCCGGTCAAGTTCCTCGGTCCTTTAAAACCGCGACCGGACTGACTGTCAAATGTTAGACCATCTGTCTGACAGCTAAAGCTTGGCCGAAATTGCGTTATGCAACATGACAGTGATCACAAGCACACCAGCAAATTTACAACAGAATGGCTGAAAAAGAAAAGAATCAAGAGTAAAGAGTTGGTGAGGTGTACACTGACGTCATCGAAAGTGCTATCGAGATGGTGGATCCCTTCAAGAATCTAGATATACCTCTAGATCCTAATCTAAAGTTATTGCTGAACCATAAGCCCAACCACACTATCCAAATGTCAATCAGAAAAGACAACATTTCTGGGGACACATTTAAATACTCTGAGTTAGATACTGACCTTATTGCTTGTGTTGACTGGTTCATCCATGTTAAGATTGTTATTGGGTGTGCTATGATAATAATGATATTATGGTTGATTGTACTAAGTGTAAAGTTCAAAACTCTTACAGGTACAAAAATATACAAAAATGTTCATTCCATGCACGGGCCTACGTTATAAATTATGTAACTGCACAACATGTCTGGTAACTTCCGTAGTGCTTATTCATAAGCTAAATTAATTTTTTGCTATGAAATGCACTAAAGGGGGCTTATGTCAGGGTATTTATATCGGCAGACATTTTGTGCTATGATAGAAATTAAAATGTATATTGTCAGAGTCACTCTGAACAGAGCAGACTCCATTTTGTTATTTTAAAGTTAACAAAAGACACAAGATTTCTATCCCTTCTGTAAAACTAACCACTTTGCCAGAAGCTAAGGAATGCTTAGTATATACAAACCAAATTGATAAGAAATGAGAACGGGGGATGGACAGACTGTCTAAATGCTAATGGAATATAATTAATTCTAAACCCAGACATTTGTGACAGAGAAGATTAAATAATTTAATTTTACTTTCGATATTGTATAAGATCCCATTGTAATTAGAGGTCATACTTAGTTTACGAACTGTCATTTTAGAAATTATAGCAGAATTTGCCAGACACATAGTCTGAAGAAAGCCCAAAGAAACTCTTTGAACTGACAGTAAACTTAAATTATAAATAACCATAAAGATAAGGTAAATTACCTCAAAATAGCCACCAGGAAAAGTTAACTCTTTCCTGGATAGGAATGTTTAGCGGGACGAGACTGCCCTCTATAGACCAAATACTTAAATTGCTATCTGGAAGGTAACCACACCTCCAGTTTTCTATTGGTCTATCACCTAGTGAATTTTCCTTTTACAAAGTTAAGACAAAGGGAAGAGAGAGGTATGCAAAGGAAGCAAAGAAGCAAAGAGGTGAGCAGTCGGGGGACAATGCAGAGAAATCCATGACAGATATCCACTCCAGGGCACTCAGAATTTCTTACACACCAATCACACATCCATTCAGTTCCTGAGACTACCTACTAATCTGATGAAAATATCTACTCAACTGGTAATTATACTGGTTTCATTTAATTAATCTAAATTAATGAAACATTTTCTAATAGCATGATATATGACTGGATAAATCACAATCAGATTTCGATATTTAGAAATCTTAGTTACTAAAGAATATATAATTAAGCATTCTATTCTGCAGATGGAAAGGAATAATTATATATATTAATGTGACATATCACATGTTAGCATATCGTGATATTTATCCAGGTGTATTGATTTGCCCTAAAATAAGATAAAATATCTGTTTAGGCAAGTTAAGATTCTGCTTATAGAACATGGTAGATTACTCTTATTGGATGGATCCAGGAAATGACTAATGAGCTTGTATAAATGTTATTTTATTTAAAATCACATGAGAATAGGTCTTAATTACCTAGGAGGTCTAGCCAGCATTGAAAGGGTTATTCTAACTGTCAGCTAAAGTTTTATGGCTTTAAGCTGCAAGCTCTGTGTCTGTGTGTAAGTTTCACTTTCATTTCTCTGTGAAGTACTATCATAAATCATTGTCAACCATTGGAATGTGTATTGCCATTGTATTGCATACTATGTTATACTAAATATTCATTGATTATTATCACACATGTTACATATTATTATTATTTAAATTGTCACAATAAACTGTATCTATTTTTATAACAAATTGTGATTTTGTCTATATGGAATACATTTCACTTACACGATAACGATCTTTGGGATCTGAGAATTGAAATAGTGGGCAATTCTCAACTGTTTACTATTATTATCCCATAAATATCCCCACATGGTGTCACAGTAGTTGGGAACTAAAATCTAACAGTTCTTGTTAAACCCTTAATCTCAGCAAGAGAACATCCCCTTAATCTCAGCAAGAGAACATCCCCTTAATCTCAGCAAGAGAACATTTTAAACCTGAAGTTCAACCTTAGTACATCGCATCAAGTTTTGTTTTATTTTGTTGAAATGTAACAAAAAGAAAGAATTCCTTAAAATGCATTGTTCATCTTATGTAACATTGTGACCAAAAGGAGATCATAACATCTACATTTGTAAAATGCATACGTCCTAAATCTTTCTCCATATTTCTTGGGATCTATAAAATTGACTGTGACGAGACCAATCTCGCCACTGTGCATTGGAGGAGCCTGGTTGCCTACCTGTTACCTTTTGACTATGGACCGGCATTTAAATACTTTATTTTCCTATGCAGAAAGGTCTATTCATGTATTTCTGCCGAGGCGTTCGGTAGATTCTATCTACCGAACAAACAGTCTATTGGCCTCCCAGGAGCCGCGGTTAGTTGGCAGGCGCCATTAATTGGCCACCCAGAAGCCGGCGAGCGCCGCCAATTTACCGCCCAGATTAGGAGTAAGCCCAGATTAGGAGTGAGCCCTCTTTATCAGATTTAATGATAATAATCAAAATAATTAACTGGGAACGATTTTCGTTTTGGTCTAAGTATTCTTCTTTTTTTTTAATTCACTGCTTCAAGAAAAGTCTTTTTCTGTTTTTGCTATTTACAAAGGATTTTGCTGCTCTTTAACATGTATTGAGCCCATTGATAACAGAACGTAAGGTTACCTGTGACTTGTAGCAGCATTTGTCCATGACGTCATTCTGGATTGACATGGACAACCACTTGCCATTTTACCTGCTACATATTAAAGGAATTGTGATGCTGGTTGCTGTTAACCTGCGTCTTTAAATAGGTTTCATGCTATCAGTCAGAATGTGGATGCAGGACAACCTGGCAACAATGTCCACACACGTTCTGGGCACACAGGAATGATGCAGGATGCTATACTAGCCCCAGCTACTATATGAACAACTCTACCCTGGAGCACATCAATTGACTTAATTGACTATACCGGGTGGCCGCGGCTACGCATACTGAACACTGGATGGCAGCAGTCTGCAGTTCACACGTGGCCGGTTCATTCACGGATTTACTGAATGAACTAATTTAACCCAGATAGCTATGCCATGGAGCCTATTCCTGTAATAAAAGACTTTGGCTCCATGGTAATTGAACTGTATGTGTTTGGTCTGAGCACCATTCAGTAATAATGTGCGCTCAGACCTAAGCTATCTGGGGATATGTTACATGTCTGTATTTTATGTAATATATGTAACCTTGTGTATTTCATTGTATTTTACTGTCTTTTTACTGCCATGTGCTTAATGGAGTTTTGCCTCTGTCCTTGGAGATAATTGGATTACTTCCCAATTATCTCCAGGATAGAGAGGAGAGATTGTGATTTCATTGTGGGAGTGTTTATCTGTGTTGTATGTTTTGATTGGATGTTCCACAAAACCCTGTGGGTGGGACTTTGTCTGTAAAATGTGTATATAAGGCCAATAAAGACACAGCTCAGTCTGTTCCTGTTTGACACTCAACACGGAGCCTTGTCTCGTTCTGGGGGGGGGGAGGAGGGGGGGGAGATTTATTGTATGCTGTTCCAGTTCGACTGCTAGGAGTGTAAACCTTTCGTATGGTTTTTCCTATTTGGCTATTTACAGCATTCGTATGTTTGAGAGCATTCGTTTGCTTCTCCGGTTCGGTGGATTGGTGTCTACAGTAGCTGCCTGTATATCTGGAAGGGAATATCTCCTAAACGGCTTTTAACCCCTTTTATGCCTGGGGGTGCTGTTTCATTGACCAAACCTTGACATCACTGTTCCAGATTGTGTTGATTATACAGCACGTGTTTCGCACTGACTTTGTTGCATTTGAGTTTTATTTAAACTAATTGGCATACTGGTGACGTTAAATTCTCACATTATGCCAAGACATGTTTAAACAGGTTCACAGAAGCTTTTTCTGAATTGTGTGAAATGCAGTGTGATCCGTTCATGCAGACCTGTTAAGTGATAAAGTCACCATGATCATGTGCCAGAATAATATATGTTTATTCAGGTTAAACAAAAGCAATAACAACAAGAGAAACGCATACATGCTGTATCCCAAATATTCTGCTTGTTAAGCTATAGCCCCAGGCTTTTTTTGTGTGATTGGCGCAGCGAGTATTGTACGGGGTATACTAATGAGTAATACTCCAATCTGCTGAACCACCTTTAGAAATAATTTATTGGAATAAATCCAAAGACTGTGCCTTGCATCTAATTAAGGAGTAAGTCTTTTCAGTTAGATTAGGAGTAAGCCCTCTTTATCAGATTGAATGATAATAATCAAAATAATTAACTGGGAACGATTTTCGTTTTGGTCTAAGTATTCTTGTTTTTTTTTTTTTTTAATTCACTGCTTCAAGAAAAGTCTTTTTCTGTTTTTGCTAATTACAAAGGATTTTGCTGCTCTTTAACGTGTATTGAGCCCATTGATAACAGAACGTAAGGTTACCTGTGACTTGTAGCAGCATTTGTCCATGACGTCATTCTGGATTGACATGGACAACCACTTGCCCTTTTACCTGCTACATATTAAAGGAATTGTGATGCTGGTTGCTGTTAACCTGCGTCTTTAAATAGGTTTCATGCTATCAGTCAGAATGTGGATGCAGGACAACCTGGCAACAATGTCAACACACGTTCTGGGCACACAGGAATGATGCAGGACGCTATACTAGCCCCAGCTACTATATGAACAACTCTACCCTGGAGCACATCACCCTGTTGTGGTTCTTTAGTGGTCCAAAATGGCACGTTTTCAGTGATTTTTTTTCTAGTTTTTGATGTGCCTTACTCTTGAGTTTCCTGATCTTTAGTATCCCTGACCCGGCTTGTCTATTCTCTGGTGTCCCTCGACCTTGGTGTGTCTCTAGTTACTCTCTCACTATATACATTCGCGGTTGCAATAAGCCAATCCTTTGTAAGGACTGGTAATGCACATCTATATATTTTTTTACATCTGTGGATAGTGTGAGTTCAAGTGCTGTGTTCTGGGGAATACTGTACCGTATCACAATATTACTGATTGTTATACTGAGATCGTGAAACCTAAGCTTAACCATCACGCTGTGTTACCATCAACATTTACTATCAACATTTTTACAGCAATATTTAATAACTTCTAAGCCTCAGAAAATAATGAAAACTCAAGGCATCTTGACCACAACATATAGTGCCACCGTTTGGAGAATCCACAATTCAGTGAGGGCTTGTTTCTGTGCTTCTCAATTAAAGGCAGCTGTTAAACATGGTAAATACCAAAACTTGGTAGATGCTTATGGCTCAAATATACAGTAATTACAAGCATTAAACCTCTGCACATTTTTTGTGCCATTGATGTCAACCTCCACTTAGAGTTTATATATAGTTTTGCAAGCTCGATGTACATCAACAAAGTGCTGTGCAACTCCAGCTGGAAACAGCAACTTATATGTTAGGGATGATTGACTTGTCACTAATAAGGTTATTCACAAAAAGTGAGAATTCAAGGTGAATTTCAAATTTAAGGTCAAAATAGCCAAACTGGAAAGATGATCTAATTCAGCCAGGCTTTCCATTTAACTACTCTGGCCTGAAATTTAAAATTCACCCTCTTTGAATTCTCAATTTAGTAAATAACCCTGTAAATTATTACGACATTCATGGAAACAAGCCTTGACGTTCTCAAAGCTCTGATTTAGTCCACTCAAGTTGAACTGGGACAGATATTAGCATACTAGGTAGCTGCACTTCCTTCTGAGAGTATTGGAATCCTGCAGCTCACTTGAAGAATTTGTACTTGTTTTCGTGGGGACTGAGAACTGTCACAACTGTTAACTGAGCAGTTTGGACCCATGCTGGTACATTTTGTGCCTGTGAAAGGAAGGAGAGTCCAAAGGCTGTTATACTTTGAAAAGCAGTTTGAGTAAGACGTAGCAAGCCTCTTTCCCTGTCCACTAAGTAATCGAGGTGATAAAGGAAATGGGATTTTACACACCATGTTTCACTCGAACGTTGGCCATCTGAGTATAACACTACGAAGTATAAATGGCTCTTGAAAGCATGACATTGACCTGTCCTTATGTTATATCACGGTAATGTCAATTTTTTTATTAACAACCATGTGGGCCATTTCCTCCTGCATTCCTGAAGTGTTTGAATTCTTTTCATTTGCAACCTTTTAAAACTTAAAATGTGATCCTTACCCCAGAGAACACAGATTCGAGCATTTGCCATATATTTACATTTTATTTAAACCTCGTACTGCAGTCAGAACGATAACTGATGTTTTACATGCATGCAAGAATGTGTCACTGTTTTCTAGATGTTATAAATCCTGCCAGGAAGGCTTGAACATAAATAGGATTTCCACCTCTGTCTTCAATAACCTTTAGTTACTGACGTGTGTTTCACATCTGGTCTCTAAAGATATGTCACTTTGTAAGACATATCCAGCAAGCAATGGGAACTTGCTGCATTCAGTGAGCCCCTATCAAACGTACGTATTAACGTATACCTGTCAAGGATAGGGATAACAATAAAATTGTCCTTGAACGTTTATCAGGTTCGATTCATTCTTTTTTTTGGGGGGTGGGGGGGGAGGAGGGTAATAATCTCTCTTTTCCTTGTCCTCTACTTAATGGATAGCTAGAATAGAAAGTAAGGTAACAATAGTGAATAGGATATTACCTAAAATAAAAGGAAAATCTAAAGAAATTGATTCAAAACTCCCAATACAAACACAGATATGAATATAACAACACAATGTCACACTAAAAAATACACGTAGGGAACAATATTGTATTGTTGTATTTCTAATTTAAATATGTAATGAAAGTTCAGGTCCCTTTTCAGAGTCAGCAAAGAACAATTGATTTTTTTTAATTTTATTTATCTAAACTCACCACCCATGACAGCTCCATTTTATGCACACAGAAGTATTTAAATTATTGTTACTACATCACCTGTTAATTAATGAGGGTTAGATTACATAGGTTTTAATGAAAATTAAAGGCTTAAGAGGGGTTAACGTTTTAGTACGAAAGCTGTTTAGGATTATTCAGTTTGGTACTAGAGTTGGGTTAAATTTAGTATTGGGGTACATGAGGTGCTTCGTTGTTAAGATGAGTTAAACATAGGGATAAGACAAAGTGTTTCAGGTTTAGGCTTTGAGTCCTGGAGTTTGAAAGGTGATTTTAACCCTCCTATGCCCTCTGTAGTCCAGTTGTCCTCCCAAGATTGATATTAGAGTTGTTGGAATGGTTATACAGTGGGTATCACTTAGAGCTTCAACTGCATTTCCTGTTTTAGAGGTTACTACTAGTTGGCAGACGGAAAGTAATTCCTTCCACTTCCTGTCCTGTCTCACACACAGACACTGGGGGAGCAGGGAGAGCACTAGATTTACACATTCTAAAACTGTTCCAGCAGCTCTTATGTTAAGGTTGAATGGACTATAGACGTCACTGACCTTGTTCATCCTACATATAGTACAATCTTACCTTTAATCCAATCTGCTGCTGCTGGTTCTGTCCCTAATTTGCCTGCTTGGCCGACATCATCAGAAGTGGTGATCTGAGCCAATCACAATGCTTTCCCAGAGGAAAGCATTGGAATGGCTGATACTGTCAAGGAGGCAGATCAGAGGCAGAGCCAGCACAAGGCAAAAACAGGCCTGGCCAATCAGCATCTCTTCATAGAGATGAATTGAATCAATCAATGAGGTAAGTTCAGTCTTTCCATGCAGAGGGTGGAGGCATTGAATGACAGTGCTGCACACCGTGCAGCATGCCCCAGGAAGCACCTCTAGCAGCCATCTGAGGAGTGGCCAGTGAAGGTATCGCTAGGCTGTAATATAAACACTGCATTTTCTCTGAAAAGACATCGTTTTACAGCAAAAAGCCTGAAGGGAATGATTATACTCACCAGAACAAATACAATAAGCTGTAGTTGTTCTGGTGACTATAGTGTACCTTTAAGCTCTAAAAGGTACATTATAAGTGCTGAATAGAGATGACCCCTAATGGACAGATGCCTGTAGGCAGGTGACTACTCTGCCTAATGTGAAATTCAGCCCTGGCTTCAACATTATTAACAATAGCTTTGGGATAGCGTTTGAAATCTCTCCCGTATTCCACGTTTAGGGAATGTTGCTGACAATGATAAAAATTCTCAACAAAATTTTTATCTGGAACATAGGAGTAATATAAAAAAAAAAATAGCTATTCATAAAAGAGTTAATCTAGATTTTATAAACAAATATCATGTTGGCATTATAGGAATAGCATAAAATACCAGAAAATTGTTTCCATACTTTCTGTAATTTTCTTTTCCGATTAAGCCATGGCAGCATTACACAAGTCAATCCAGCCACGGCTCGATCAGGTAAATAGAAAATTGTTTCCAAACTTTCATTTTATTTCCTGATTAAGCCACGGCAGCATTGACTTACGATATGCTGCCATCGCTTAATCAGAAATACAAAATTAATAGCATTTTAACCATTTTACTGCAAGATGTTAGAAATATATGTCTCAATCCATCCTGGCCCCTGCTTTTCAAAATATCACACAACCCTCTGGCAGTCAAATGGGTTAACATCTTCATAGAATTTATCGTGGAAGAATAATAAAAGAAGAGGAGACAATAATGTATGACTGACAAGTTCTATCCATTAGGCTGTTACATTATGCTATATCTTCTTGTTGAGTTAAAAATGTATAATGGAGGCTGACGTTTCCATATTACTCTTCTTTATTACAAAAAAATGAACTCAGTGCTTCCACTCAGTCTCAAGGCTATGTGTTGTTACTGAAGCTTATATTTAATTCAACAAACATGATTAAATATGGCTTCCTTTCGAGGGATCCTCTTCATAATGCACACCTATTGATGGAGAACGTTATCCCAGCTACAAATGATCTTATAGAATAATTCTGCAAAATAAAAAGAAATATGTTTCACTCAAGGCTTTATACAAAATGAAAAAAAAATCTCAATACACATTATGTTCTGAAATACAAATGGTATTATGCATTTGTATGTCTTAAATGCTTTTTTTTCACTGAGATGAGAATCCAGGAATTCATTTTGTTGCCACCATATCTTGGAGTAGAAAGGGGATGGAAGTGACTTCACGGAACCCTTTGAAAATCTCCAGGGATTTACCAAAGTACATGAGCATGATCTGACCTGGAATTGTAGGAAGGGAAAAGCATAGGTAATGCTAAGCAATTGCCATTTTTTTGAGGAAGAAGGTGGAAGAATACACTGATTTATAGAACAAATATATTATAATATCTACCTTTTTTAATTAGATCTATTAAATGTTAAATTTTATTGTTTAGTTTATCTATCTTGTATAGCATTGTACAACTCTGTGGATTACATTGGCACCCTGTAAATAATAAAACATAATTAATCATTAATAATAATAAATAATAATAATATTCAATATAGAACAAATACACTGTTGCCCTGGGAAACCTACCAAAATAATAGAATCAAAAATTTTAAATAGTAAATAGTTATACTTAGTTAGAAAACTGACTTTTATCTAAGTTCAAAATCTATTTTTCTATATATTATAACAAAAAACATGAGCACTATGTTCATCATTAAATAATAGCCTTAAAATATATATCTTGTATATTTGTTTTAATTTCTGACTATAACACACACATAAAGTCTATAACACATACGAGGCCTGTTCAGAAAGTATCTAGTCGTCTGTAATATAAAAAAATAGAGACATTTAGCAAACAAAATGCAAGAAATATTGTACATAGGACACTGACGCCTCAGTCCTCTTCAAAGTAGGCACCTTGGGAACTCTAACAGTCCTTCCAGCGTCTCTGCCACTGTCAAAACACTCTGCAAAATCCTTTGTTTAAAAATCACCATCAGCTGCCTCGTCGTATTTACCTGAATCTCATCGACGGCCTGAAAGCTCTTCGCTTTCAAAGGTGAATTTAGTTTTTGGGAAAAGGAAGAAGTCGCAAGGCGCCAAATCTTTTAACAGATTCTTGACCATTGTTAAAGAGTTTGTGCCACACTTTTATTTGCTCTGTACTCATTGCATGTCCCCGAAAGCATTTTAAATAATCCGAATAGGTTCCGCAGAAAAATGTTCAAGCTTAATGCAAAATTTTATGCACATTCGTTTCTCTTCTCACTAAGTCATTTTGAAAGCGACAGCCTCAATCAGGGCTGCCATCAGAAATTTTAGGGGCCCCTGACAGAGCTCAAGATCTAGGCCCCCAGGGCCCAGCCCCGAGTCCGCTCACAGGTATGCAGTGTTTTTGTGTATAGTGAATTCAGAGTGTGTGTTTGTGTAGGGATGTACCGTGTGTATAGTAAATGCAGTGTGTGTTTTTTGTAGGGATGCAGTGTGTTTGTGTAGGCATGTAGTGTGTATAGAATAAATGCAGAGTGTGTGTTTGTGTAGTTAAGGTAATGTGTATAGTGAATGCAGTGTGTGTGTTTGTGTAGTGGATGTAGTGTGTGTATAGTGAATGCAGTGTGTGTGTTTGTCTAGTGGGGATTGTGTATAGTGAAAGCAGTGCATGTGTAGTGGATGTAGTGTGTGTATAGTGAATGCAGTGTATGTGTGTAGTGGAGATAGTGTGAATAATCACGTCTGCCATCAGAAAATTGTGGGGTCCCTGACACAGCTCTTTATTACACAGGGCCGCCCCCGAGTCCACCCACATGACTGCCCCCGAGTCCGCCCACAGGGGTGCAGTGTGTGTACTGATTGTGATGTGTGTATAGTGGATGTAGAATGTGTATAGTGGATGCAGAGTGCGTGTGCAAAGTGGATGCTGTGTGTGTAATGGGTGCAGTGTGTATAGTGGATGTAGATTGTACATTTTTGTAATAAATGAGGTGTGTATTAGATGAAGAGTGTGTGTTTGCGTAGTGGATGTAGTGTGTGTGTGTTTGTGTAGTGGATGTAGTGTTTGTGTGTATTAGATGCAGTGTGTATAGTGAATGCAGTGTGTTTGTACAGTGGATGTAGTGTGTATATAGTGAATGCAGAGTGTGTGTTTGTGTAGTGTGTGTATAGTGAATGCAGTGTAGTGTGTGTAAAATGGGAGAGGGGGGACTTTTTTATTTTTTTTTAAAAACATTTTATTTCTTAACATTTTGTTTTAGTCCCCCCTCCCTGCTTCTTTCCTGACCAGGGAGGGGGGAGATCACATTGCCTGGTGATCCGGTGGCTTGGACTCTGCAGAGGGGGTCCGCAGCACACTACTACTTCCCTTCCAAGCGGCTCCCCTGTCTAACTCTTGCGGCTTGCGTGCCATGTGGAGCGTTCCATGATAACCCGTGGCAACGCTCTGACAGCCGCGGGACTCGTGAGATTTAAACAGGGGAGCTGCTTGGAAGGGAAGTAAGAGTGTGCTGTTGGCCCCCTCTGCAACAAACAGGTAGCCGGGGGCCTGCAAGTACACATATATATATCGTAAATTGCTATATATATATGTGTACATAGAAAATGTGGGGCCCAAACTCCGTGAGCCCCCCTGGACTGCTGGGCCCTTAACAACCGTCATGGTTGTCATGCCCCGATGGCGGCCCTGGCCTCAATGGTGTCTGGTCCTTCCACTGACTAGTACAGTGAAGTTGTCATTGTTCATGCAAGCGCATTTCAGTCCACTCTCCTTGGCTGCCCGGTTACATTGATATTGCTCAAACCCTGATGTCGGCCCTGTGTATAGTGAATACAGTGTGTGTTTGTGCATAGTAAAGGCAGTGTGTGTTTGTGTAGTGGAGATAGTGTGTATAGTGAATGTAGTGTGTGTATAGTGAATGCAGTGTGTTTGTGTTTGCGTAGTGGATGTAGTGTGTATAGTGAATACAATGTGTGGTGTTTGCGTAGTGGATATAGTTTGTATAGTGGAAGTAGTGTGTGTTTAGAATGAATGCATAGTGTGTGTTTGTGTAGGGATGTAGTGTGTGTATAGTGACTGTAGTGGATGTAGTGTGTGTATAGTGAATGCAGTGTGTGTGTGTTTGTAGAATAGGGCACATGTAGAATTGGTGCAATATCACAGTCTTGTCCAGGTTAAATAGGTCAGCAAGTAAGAACAACAAAAAATGACATAACAAACTGAGAAGGAAAAGTGGAAAGAGACTAAAATTCAGACATGGGACAGGGAGAACATTTTTCCCTAATTCCTCACGTTCACAAAAAGCAACAAATTCTGAAATCTAGCGATGGGTACTCTAGAACACAGAATCATTGAGGTCAGGACTGGTGTAAGGATTTTTGGTTACACAGGCGAAGCTGCATTTAGCCGCTGCCCCCCAAAAAAATGCATCTTGACCTATGTGTCTCTTAACCCCCTTTTGAATTTCTTACCCTTTATGTGTTTCACATCCCCTCTTCTAAATGTTTTACCCTCTTTAATGTATTTTAACCACTTTTTCCCTTTGTGTGTCTCATACTCCTCCCCCCCCCCCTTTGTGTGTTTCTTCCTTCCTCCCAAATCTTTTATGTATCTCTTACATCCCCCCAGCCCCTCTGTTTGCCTCTTTGTCTTCCCACCCTTTTTGCATTTATAAATTTGTTTTGCGTTTATAAACTTGTTTTATGTATCTCTTACATCCCCCCAGCCCCTCTGTTTGCCTCTTTGTCTTCCAACCCTTTTTTGTTTTGCGTTTATAAACTTGTTTTATGTATCTCTTACATCTCTTACATCCCCCCCAGCCCCTCTGTTTGCCTCTTTGTCTTACCACCGCTTTTGCATTTATAAATTTGTTCAGTGTAAAAAGCGAGAAATCAAAAAAGTGTTAAACAAGAGACTGCATTCCTAAAACAAATTGAAGACTATTTCTCTAATTTTGCAATTCCGAGGCACTTTCCGACATTACTAGTGAGTAACCCTACATTTATCTTACTATTGGCATCATTCCTAGTCCTAGAAGAAGGCCAGTGGAACTAGCCTCATTTAAAAAGAAAAGAAAAGAAACTCCCGTACAGCGATATGACATTATTTATATTTCTCATTGCTTTAATCAGTAAAGCTGAAAATTATATCAGGAGTACGGTTCAAAAGAGCCTCTGCAAAAATAGATGTGCGTGACTTTTTCTGCAAAGTAAAGAATTATTTGCAACCGAACCTTCTATCATCGAGGCGATTATAATGTCAGGAAAGCAGCATTTCCAGCTAAGAAGAAATTGAAAAATAGATTAAATTTTATAGCAATATATATCTAGATCATTTGTATCACATAAGATTTACAATGTATGCAGTGGTGTGCATGATAAATAATAGATATTTAGAAACGGTATCTAAATACTAATGTGATATTAAAAAGCTGATATGAATTTGTTAGTGCATGGGTTTCATAAAATAAATCAAACAGAAGATATGCTGCATGGTGAATACCCCTTTCACCTTCTTTTATTGGTTTTAATTAATTCATTTTTTTAGAACATGTATAATCACCCAGGGGACATTATAAGGGCACTTAAGGTACCATAACCTCTGTAGCAGGGGAGGGCTGGCAGCCTTAGGCCTGGGGGGCAAATCCAGTCACGTGACCCATTGCACCAAGAGGAGAGAAAAAACACCTTTCCTATGTGATTTTTTTTGTTTATGTGAACATATTTGTGCAAAAAAAAAAAAGCAATTTTCCTGTCTAAGCTACAGACTGAGGGATAATGGTAGAAAGAACAGTTTAAAGATCATTTTAAGCAATCACATTATCTCTCTAGGATTGCCGCCAACAAGTAGCATGTCTAAATGGCAGAACATTTTTCCTAAATTATGATCAAATTATACATAATTTTTTCATTCGATTCATTTTTTTTTATAACATGTAGCAGGTGCTTGCTGTGAGTGTCTGAATCTGTTCTCTAATGATTACATGACTGATCCAAACACTGGGATACAAGAGTGCGGATTATTTTGTGTGTGGATTGCTAGAGGGGTGACGATCAGTCCACTGTCTGTACAGTTTGTTCTGAGTTTCTTCAAGATGTAAAGCTGGCATTGCAATAACATTTTCAAGTCACTCGGGCTGGCAAGAGACGGAGAAAAAATATTAACTGTGCCAGTGCTCAGGGTTATTTCTCAGCAAGTATATCATACACTTTATAAAAAATGTACCAAAATGTTTTCAAATTGAATCTCTTAAAGGAACACTATTGCGTTAGGAATACAAACGTATTATTACAGCTATAGTTTTTAATTACTTATTTAAGAGACGCCCACCCCCTTTGGGAAACATTGGAAGTCTAGTGAGCATATATGGCAAAACGCCCTGCTTGGCCAATCAAATGGTCTCTATGAGATCATTTGATTGAATAGCTGAGTTTAAAGAAACACTAAAGTGTTAGGAATACAAATAGGTATTTCTAACACTAAAGTGTCCCTCTGACACCTGCGGCACCCACCCTGGTCTTCCCCGGCTGTGACAGGGCTAGAAAACCCTTTTAGTCAGTTACCTTACTCCAGCACCGATATCCCTAGGTGCTGATGCTCAATCGCACTCCTCCTCTGTCAACGTCAGCTGATGGGGAGACCTAAAGAACTGCAAGCACCGAGTGCTTATTTGGCTTTCCCCATAGGAAAGTTTTCCTATGGGGTTTTTCAACACACTGGACATCCTCATGCAAAGCATGAGGACATCCAGCATTGTCCTCAGGAAGCGCCTCTAGTAGCTTTCTGGTACACAGCCACTAGGGGCAGCTTTACCATTGCAATGTAAACATTTAAGTTTCTGTAAAACTGCTTTTTTTTTTTTTTTTTTTTACATTTCAGGGCTAATGGGGACAGGGACACTGCACCCAGACCACTTCAATTAGATAAAGTGGTCTGCGTGCCTATAGTGTCCCTTTAATTCGGTTATTGGGGCAGAAGCACCTGTAGTTGCTGTCAGTGTGAAAGCCACTAGAGGCATGTTAACCATGCACTGTAAACATTGCCGTTCAATGTATTCCATAGCAGGGTTAAACAGACAAGGACATACCACCCAGATCACTTCATTGAGGTAAAGTGGTATGGGTGCCTACAGAGTCTATTTAGAATAAACAGTACATGTGAAACGATACTGCCATATTTTATTGTTTTTTTTTGCTTATAGATTTGTTGCTTGTTGATGTCTTAGAATATTTGTATAGACATGACGTAAAAAAGATAAATATAACAAAAGGTGGAGCGCTACATACAAATTGAAATCTGTCCAAACTCTTTAGTAGTTGTCAGTCCCTAAAAAAAAATCACTGAGTCGATGGTATAAGGACCTTATTCTGAAAGAGAGATTAAATACTCATGCAAAACTGCAAAACTATAAAAAAATATTTAAATTATTACTCTATATAAGGAACCACTCACATATAACTGAGCTTACAACCAAGCTCAGGTATATACGCTCATATATATGGTGCAATATAGTCTGGAATCCGTATTTGTATAAGAAATATAAATATTTATACTCACAAGTATGGAGCCACTCTTTAGGCTCTTTACCAACACGTTGTGTAGTTAAGGACTACACACCTATATAGCAGGAACCAATAGCCCAATATAGAAAATCCAAATATTTTATTAAGGTATTCTGAATCTAAAATTCTAATGGCCAATTAGAATATATAAAAACAAATATACTTCAAAAAATTTAAAAAAAAGAATTGTATAAAAAAGGGCATAAAGGTGGTAGTATTGACGTCCCCAGGACGCGTTTCGCCAAAATTCTATCGGCTTCCTCAGCTAGGTAAAAATCACAATACCTATATGATGTAAAAAAGAATTATATTCCAACTTCGAGAGCCAAATCTCTCACTCATTTTTTCTATTTCTCTCTCCCTCTTCCCTAAGAATGAAAACAATTGCTGTTTGTGAGTTTTAATATTGACCTACCGAATACAATATTTATTAGTATAGCAAACTAAGCTTGTAAAAGCTATTCACTACTTTTTCAAGCACTGTGGAAATTACTGATAGTGCTATATGAATAAATGCTAATAGTTAAGTTAACCTTAAAACATTTCTCCACCCTGAAAGAGAAAAATGACTCGAGTCTGAAATCTGAATATAGTTCTTTAATGTAACTAATGGCTATCCAGACATACAGGTCATACAGTTCAAAGACAAATACCTTCTAATGGTACACTTTTAATCTAAGGGTTTGCTAGTTCCATGGCATTTATTACATTGCAATTATAAATGCTCTGCTTTACAAAACCTGATTTCAACGTTTCGATATAACAGAACATTTTGTCTTGAACATTTAATGTAAGCCAAAGAATGATATGACCTTTAATGTAATGCACTATAAAAAACTGCTAATCTGCAAGTCAAAATACATTAGAACTTGAGAAAAAAATGAAAAATGTAATATACTTGATTAAGCTCTGGCAAAGTAGGTAATTCCAATAGTAGAAGTAACAGTTCATGATTTAAACTAAAAAAGGGCAAAACAGCCAATTCTGTATGATTTCTAATTAAATCTGCTCAACATATATGACTATCGGTTTTTACTCTTTGGAGAGCTGTAATTTTTGTTGAAGTGGTAACAGTAATTAACGGAATAAGATTAGTAATTAGGAGCGGCACACACAAATGGAATACTAGATTGTGTCCTTTAAATACTCATTTCATGTTTCATTTCTAGAATGTCATTAGAGTTAATTAGTTAGCAATAACGTATTAACTCCCTCTCACCTTTTGCTGCTGTGGGCAAGGCAGAGTTCCTTAAGGTTCTTGGGATTTTATCAAATGATTTACCCTCCAGTTGTACAGCGATAATGTTCCCTTTCATATTTGACAGTTCCCTGCTAATTGTTTAGCCAAAGTATTAATCTAATACCACCATAAAATGACGATTCTTATAACTCTGTAAAAGTCAGAACACTAATATATCCCAGGCATCCAATAATAAATCCCAGGTGGCAGAGTATCATGGAAGATGCAATCCTGAGGATAAAGGTGGCTGAATCTTTTCTAAACCTGACATATATTTACAGTTATTATTGGGAAGACTGGCAGAGCATCTGCATGTCTGCAATAGCTAAAGTGGTCTTGCCTTTTTTGTAGACCACTGACAAAGCCATTGACACTAACATTACAAAACATGGAGGCTCTTATTCCGCTTTTCCTTAGCAGAAAACCTTAAAGCAGGGGTTGTCAAGCTGGTCACTACCACTCACTAGTGGGCTAGTCAGGTTTTCGTGGTGGGCACAGGTCCAGACTAGCCATTGGGCAAACAGGGCAAATGCCCGGTAGGCCGTGATGGCCATGGGCCAATTCCAGAGGGGAGATCCTTTCACCTCCACTGCCGGCCCATGCAGAGCCAGCCTTGCTGTGAGCAGTCTCAGGCCAGTGCGGAGATTAAAGATTCTTGTCCCTGGCTCACTGGCACTTTGTTCCAGAAGAGGGATGGAAGGACCGAGGAAGCAGTGTGTTCCAGGCTGACTAATGTTAATTCTGTGCATATTGGGCATCTGTTGTCAGCATGTATAACAGGCTAGTAACAGACAACCAATGATGGCACAGCCTCCTCCCCAACCTTCACCGGTGCCGCCTAAGTCCACCTCTCAGCCTTGCCACCATCCACCACTTTGCAGCGGGAGGAGGTGGTGAAGCCCTACAGGAGGCTGCACTGCACTTGACCTGGGATTGCTAGTAAGTTTCTTGTTTATTTTTATACCATGCCAGGAAAAGTTACTACAATTAAAAACTGTATTTTAATAAAACCAATAATCCCTTAATCAGTAGCAGATACAGGAGGTTGGGGAGCACCAGGGCATACATTTTCCCTGAGAAGACAGGGGAAATTATGTCTGGTTGGCAGAGGGGGGATAACTCAGGGGTCACACCCATTGTGTCCCCAAATGCCTGCATCCAAGCTTTAAAAGTTCTCAAGCCACGACTCAGTAAGCCTGTTACGCATAAAGATTGATTTGTCAGACATGAAGAAAACTGCATGCCTAAATGTGTGTAGGCAGAGCCAGAATAGGGGCAAAGTGGGCCTGGTTCTGACAATTATGATAGGCCTAATTACATAATCTTATCGACCAAAAACGCTAAAACAGTCGTACCTCCCAAGCATCATGTATTTGATGGAGATGGTGTTGGAGGGAAACTCATTGGATGCAGCTATAAGAAAACACATACTCTATGCTACTCTCTCTCTAATTTATGCTGTTATCTTTCAAGTAAATCCATACCCCCTAACAGCACTGTCCAGTATAGCAGGACGTCAATGAGTGTGGTAAAAAGGTATGCCACTGACGCGATTACGTCACCAGAACCACCCAAAGTGGCAAATATGCTCAAAAATGGGGCATGCCTGCCCAAAGAAAAAAAAAAAAGAAAATACAAAATGAATAGGCCTATTCCATGGGCATGGGCCTGGAGCTGCAGTTTTATCAGCCCCTATGTTATTTGACCCTGTGTGTTATAGAGTGACGACATTTCGAAAATGCTATTCAGGAACACTTCCTTGTCTCTCCTGGACCCCTCTACGGAAGCGTAGTGTGGGTTTCAGTGACCATTCCAACCCATATTTCATATACCCCCATAATTTATGTACATCCACCTCATATTTCATGTATATTCCCCCATATTTCATATCCCGCTATATTTTATGTCCATTCCCCCATATTTCATATCCCCCCCCATATTTCATGTCCATTTCACCCCCCATTTAATTTCTATTCCCCCATTTTATGTCCACCTCACACCCCCCACTACTGACTCACTGAGAGGAAAGGGGGTGAAATCTTTATCATGGAATCACTAGTAGTACTAGTGAGTCCATGATAATGATTTCACCCCCCTCCCTCATTCCATGCACTTACCTGGTCCTGGGAGCTCCTCTCTCTTTCCTCCCATGCGGCCATCTGCAAACAGCGCTGGGAGGAAGTGACGTCATACCGTGTGACCTCACTTCCTCGCAGCGCTGGGAGGGGAGGGAGAGAGGGAGGGTTGCCGCTCACACATATCCACCGGTGGGAAGCATATGGGGGCCCGTGGCTCTGGCTTAGTACATTACATTGACCCGGAATGAAGGTGCCCGGGACCCGGGACAGACCCACAAAATGAAGGACTTCCTGGGCGATTCGGGACACGCGGGCACCCTAATTTGTTACTGCATATGTGTGAGTTTGTGAATCTGTGTATCTGTGGTTGTTTATGTCAAAATTGTATAATCTGTCAAAAGATCAAGTAGGGCCTCCTCCTCCTATGTTTGAGCTAAGGAATTATCGCAAACAATACTTAAATACTTCAGTTACTAAATTTCTATGAGCTTATAAAGATGATTACCAAAAGCAGGTGAAGATGGCTTTTGTTAAGTATTTTTCATATTTTTATTTAAAACCCATAAAATAAATATATACTCTATATATCTCACATTTTAATAGTGAAAATTGCCAGGACATAGATAAATAACATATCCTACAAAGTATATTTTTTTACCTACATGGATAAGGTGTAAAACAGATACCCTACATTTTTGCCTCTTTATATTACATAAAATATGCATTAAGATAGTGTTAATATAGTTCCTGAACTCCCAGATATTGTATAATTGCAATTATAATAAATGCTGTTTATTTGGTTGGTGTCCAACTCATCAGATTCCTTCAAACATTGGTTAAAGGGAAACTCCAGTGCCAGGAGTCCCCCCGACCTCCCAATCCCCCAATCCCCGGTTGCTGAAGGGGTGAAAACATAGGCGTGCACAGCCTATTGCATTAGGGTGTGCACCCTAAAGCACAAGCACACGCGGCGTATGTATATATATATATATATATATATATATATATATATATATATATATATACACATATACACACACACACACACACACAAAGCTGTGTGTGTGCTGTGTGAGGGTGCTGTTAGTGTGATGTGTGTGTGAGGGTGCTGGTAGTGTACGATGTGGGTGAGGGTGTTTGTGTGTGTGTGCTTGTGAGGGTGCTGTGAATGTACTGTGTGTCAGGGTGCTGTTTGTGTGTGTGTGTGCACTTGTGAGGGTGCTGTAAATGTACTGTGTGTGAGGGTGCTGTTTGTGTGTGAGGGTACTGGTAGTGTGCTGTGTGTGTGTGTTTGTTAGGGTCCTGTTTGTGTTTGTGAGGGTACTGTTAGTGTGCTGTGTGAGTGTGAGGGTGCTGTTTGTGTAATGTGTGTGAGGGTGCTGTGTGTTTGTGAGGGTGCTGTGTGTGTGGGTGCTGTATGTGTGTGTGGGTGCTGTATATGTGTTGGTGCTGTGTATGTGTGTTGGTGCTGTGTATGTGTGTGGGTGATGTGTATGTGTGTGGGTGATGTGTATGTGTGTGGGGTATGTGTGTGGGTGCTGTGTATGTCTGTGGGTGCTGTATGTGTGTATGTGCTGTGTATGTCTGTGGGTGCTGTATGTGTGTTGGTGCTGTGTATGTCTGTGGGTGCTGTGTATGTCTGTGGGTGCTGTGTATGTCTGTGTGTGCTGTGTATTTGTGTGGGTGATTGTGGGGGGTGGAGGTGGGGGTACATTACTTAATATCCCCCCTCCCTTCTTACTTTATGTAGAGAGGGGGGATCCTTCCTTGCTGCCTTCCCTGGTGGTCCAGTGGAGGTGGGGGCAGATCAGTTATCCCCCCTCCCTTCTTACCTTATGCCTGGGAGGAGGGATCCTGCTGCTGCCGCCATCCATCCCTGGTGGTCCGCGGCAACGCTCAGATCTCGCGAGAGGAACCCGGTGGAGCTGCTGGCAATAGCTCCGCCGGTCCTCTCCTGCCTCCCTCCCTGCCTGTGAGCCGGTGAGGGGAGGCTGAGAGCAGAGCCGGCGCTCGGATAGCGCCGGCTCTGCATGGACCGACAGGGGGGATCCTGAGATCTCCCCTGCCGGTCTCAATACATAGGCATGCCGCGGGGATTAGGGTGTGCCCAGGCACACCCGGCACACCCCGTGCGCACGCCTATGGGTGAAAACCCCTTCAGTAACTTACCAGAGGCCGCGACGATGTCCCACGTCACTGCTTCTCCCTCCGCCGCCGCTCCTCCCAGTGATTGCGTCGGCCGGTGGGGAAATGAGCGACGCTGGAGGTCCTCACACAGCGTGAGGATGTCCAGTGACGCTCTAGCATAGGTTTCCTGTGCTATGATCCAGGAAGTGCCCTCTAGTGGCTGTCTAGTAGACAGCCACTAGAGGTGGAGATAACCCTGCAAGGTAATTATTGCAGTTTATAAAAAACTGCAATAATTACAATTGCAGGGTTAAGATTAGTGGGAGTTGGCACCCAGACCACTCCAATGGGCAGAAGTGGTCTGGGTGCCTGGAGTGTCCCTTTAATTCATTTGGATGATTCAAAATATATTCCACATTCATTCAAAGACAGGATTTCAGGAACAAAACTATTTCCGCTAGTACTCATGAATTGTACACAATACATAGGGATGTGCATGTCTCATCTTGATGATAAGGAATGGTACCAGTCCCTCAAAAACCACCCGACTACGGCTTTCACAAGTGAACTAAGGGAACTATTGGTAGAAGCCTTGGTAAATAACATACGGTAATATCCAAGGGTGAATACCAATTCGTGTTAAAAAATAAACCAACCACTGCAACTATGTACGGTCTCCCAAACTTCACAAAAACCTAAAAATTCCCCCTGGTTGCCCAATCATTTCAGGAAATGGCTCATTCACAGAGAATTGTAGCATATGTGTGAATAGAATTTTGCGCCCCATTGTAGTAAAAACTCCCTCATTCATACAGAATACAATTGCAGCAATAGAAAAACTCAAACAGCTAACCTGTACACCCAATTCTCATTTAGCAAGTCTAGATGTAGTATCCTTATACTCCAACATTCCTCAAGAGTTGGGACTTCAAGCATGCAGGAAACTAATGACCACATCTGTACTAATGTTGATCTATGAACCTTTACCATCAAACTTCTGTCTTTTATTTTAAACCATAACTACTTTACCTTCAATGGGATAATTTTACCTACAAATACGGGGAATTACCATGGGCACTTGTTGTACCCCAACATGTGCCAACTTGTACTTGGCATGGTGGGAACAAAATCTAGTTTACCATCAATCAACTTTCCACACCAACATAAAAACCTGGTACCGCTATATAGATGATGTCATCTATCAAAACAGCATTGGATTGCAATTGACTTCAGTTTTTGGAGACAAATCCATTGAGTTTCTAGACTTAAAGATAACAATTAACTCGGACCAAAAACTCACGACAAAATTATACAGAAAACCCACAGCCACAAACAGTTTATTAAACTGGCAGAGCCACCACCCTGAAACACTCAAAATGGGGCATTCTTACAGACAATATTTAAGAGCCAGAAACGATTTTCTGAGAGAAGCCAATACCTTGAGATCGTTTTTTATACAAAAAGGGTACCCAAAAAAACTCCTGAAACATACCTTTAACTGGGCAAAAAATGGGAATACTCTGGACTCTCAAACATCTCCAACAGAGGAAAAACAAATCATTAGATGTATTTCTAGATTTGATTCAGGGTGTGAACCAGTATGGGGTATAATCAAAAAATACTGGCCCATCCTACAAAACAACAACACTACCAACCAAATCATTGCAGAAAGACCCTCCATGACAGCAAAAAGAGCCCCCAACTTAAATGACCTTCTGGTACATAGTTAACTTTCTAAACCTGCACAACAAGCAACTTGGCTAACACCCACAAAAGGCATATTTCGGTGCGAACATTACAAGGCTTGCACATTCATAACTCCAACTAAAATAATCAAATCCTTCGTAGCACATCAAACCTATGAATTAAAATCCTTCATAGATTGTATATCATCAAATGTGGTATATCTGGCAAACTGCATATGTGGAATTCAATACATTGTAAAAAAACACACAACTACGTTGACGAATTCTACAACACATACACACTATCAATGCTGGTATTGACACACCGATAATGAGATATGTCCACAATTTCCATAATGGCAATATCTCAAGTCTGTCTTTTCAAGCAACCGAAAAAGATATCACCACATGGGGGAGACATAAATCCTAAATTGATACAACAAAAGTCTAGATGGATCTTCACTTTTAAAACACTGAGTCCATTTAGACTCAATGAAGAATTTAACTATATGGCTTTTATTACCTAAACCAGCAGTTCCCAAAGCGGTTTCCAAGGGGTGCCATGGAAAAATATTGAAATAGCAAAACAAATGTTTGGGAACCACTGACCTAAACCAAGAAATGTTTGGATCAAAATTATCCTTCCTATTGAAATACATTAGTAAAATTTACATTACCCTTCCTATTTCTACATACTAAAAAATATGTAATAATTATGCCTTTATTTCTACAGATCTATTCATCAGCAGAACACATATTTAGTGGCACTTAGACTCGCTTTCCATGTCTAAGTTTTAAAATCCAGGACCATTTAAGGACAAATTAGTGTTTCAACTACTTACTGATCCTCATACTTTTCCTTATTAAATATGAATTTGAGTAACTTAGAGAATATAAGGATTTACATACTGTATTTCTCTAATGTGAACAGCAATGTGAACTCGTAATCCATATTAAAATGTATCTCACTTATAAATTTTGAACACCTTCAAAAAAGAGTTTTTTCCAACATCTCCCCTTATCAGAATTACTGATACTTCAATACATTATAAAAACCTTTTAAGTACATTTGATACGGTATCGCTTGATCTCCCCCTGGTGGGACAAAATGTAAGATCTTAGACATCCCGTTCTTTCATGGGAACTGCTTAGAGGATGTACCAAACTGGTGACCAGTGCATCTGCTCCAGGCGGAACGGGTGCACTGCCTCGATGCAGTTACCCCAAAAACTGACATGCCTTTGCAGACCACGGATCAAACTGTCACTATTGGGTCCATAAGGAGGATGTCCCCTTGGCACTCGGGAGCGTGTGCACGAGGACCTTCTTGAGTTCACAACAGCCTTTGGAGAACCGAGGGGGCAGCTGGTGGACAGAGTCATCGTGGTCAGTGGACAGGGGTGCAAGCTTTCCTTTGCTTTCATGTAAAAATCTGTCATGTCGAATTTATTACAGACTACACTTTGTTATTGAGTTTTGTGTCAGTTGACTTTAATTTTCAGTCACAGAGCCTGCATGGAGATGCACTGTAGTAGCTAGACACCAATTGGGGGTCGATATAATGGAACTTCTCTTTCACTGACGTCATGTATTTGACATTGTCAAAGCATTCACATAGCGATGTGGTGTCTATAGTATGATAACCATTGATATTAACTCTATGTTTATTATTTTGACTCTCTAAGGAATAAGTTGGAGGAACATGAGAAAAACCGCTAAGTGGACATATCCCACTAGCGGTTAATTAACCAATCAGCATTCAGATCGGTCCTTTTTAAACCGGAGGAAATGGAGCCCTCCCCCAGCACTCCTGATGATCCCGGGCAACGGTTGTCGGTTGAAACGCACGTCGGGTGCAGACTGAAGTGGCTTTTGGACCAGTAGGCTTTTTAGACTTTATTCCACCTTTAACTTAAAGGACCACTATAGTGCCAGGAAAACAAACTCATTTTCCTGGCACTATTTAGGTCCCCCCCACCCTCAGGGTCCCACTCTCGCTGGGCTGAAGGGGGAGGAAGGGGTTAATCACTTACCTTTCTCCAGCGCCGGTGTCACGAGCGTGGGCTATAGGCCCAGCCGAGACAGTGGGGAGAGTGTGGAAGTGACAGGGTTAATGACACCAGACCCCTGGTTACCTGTTGCTAGTCCCAGCAACCACTCAATTAACCCCTGCAATCCCTTCTACACTAACCCCCTAGTACACACTTTACTGCCACCACCAAGACTTTTAAACTCGGGCGTCTTAGGTTACCCCAAACACAGGAGAATTATAGAATCACAGTTCTACTTTTACTGATCAAACACATATAATTAACCCTTTTTAGTAACGTGTTTACCTGAGCTTTCCTTTGGAGAGTGAAGCTCATAGAGAACAGAGACACAAGCTGATTAAGTAAACATTTAATCTGACGAAAAAGATTCACAATGCTGAGTACAAAATACAGAAATAAATGGCATACAGATAACAAATTGCAAAACAGTACATAAAATAAAATAGGAGAAAACACAAGAAATTCCTTACATATATTTACCCCATATAGAATTCTTGTGGGAGTCTTAGATGGTATAGGTCTCCTAGAAGTTACTGACAAAAAAAAAAAATGAATAACTGAACTGGATAGTCCAGCAACCTCATTATATACATAAACTAGTTGTTTCTCAGTGGGCAGACCCCTGGGGGGGGGGGGGGGGGGGGGGGTCAGAAGGGGTTGGTCTGGCAGTCTATTGCCCACTCTATGCAATTCCTTGTGTCCAGCTCTGGTGATGGCTATCTAGATGTTTTATGGTCTAGGCCTGGTGTAAGATCAAAGACCACAATAAATGTCATCCCAAGGTTTACAAAAAAAACAACTCTTAACATATATCAACACACATCAAACACCAACTCATGCTTTTGGCTCGGCACTGGGGAAATCACCTCCCTCTTCCGACGTCAGCGCTGAATTTGCATGTGCAGCAAGAGTCGCGCACGCATTCAATCAGTCCATAGGAAAGCCTTTCTCAATGCTTTCCTATGGACGTCAGCGTCTTCTCACTGTGATTTTCACAGTGAGAAGCGTGGAAGCACCTCTAGTGGCTGTCAATGAGACAGCCACTAGAGGCTGGATTAACCCTAATGTAAACATAGCAGTTTCTCTGAAACTGCTATGTTTACAGCTGCAGGGTTAACCCTAGAAGAACCTGGCACCCAGACCACTTCATTGAGCTGAAGTGGTCTGGGTGCCTATAGTGGTCCTTTAACATCAGCTTTCAAGCCTCTGGACCATTAGGGATACACTCAATCTCCGATCCCTAGGATATCTTATTGATATACCGCTGTCAACTAGAGCTACTTTATTATTTATTTATTTACATTTAGGTGATAGTGGGGTATGCATATGTGGGGGCTATTTCTTAACCAACGATTTGCTGTTATATTGTGACAACTGGGGCTTACAACACGGAGGGAACAACGCAGGCTGCCAAATACATAGGGATATATAGTTTGCCAATATATTAGACTATAACAGGGACCAACCGGCTCTTGCACCCTCCTTGCTCGCCTTGAATTGATTTAACTATAAGCTTAGCAATCAAGATATCCCCTCTCCCCGACTAACCATCAGATTTTCTTTTCTGCTCTGATTTATACGTTATCACCAGATAATAATAGGTCTCACACAGACTAATTCAGATATATCTGGTGAATCATAGAGCATTTAATTACCAGAAACTGCAACTTCTGAGAAATTTTATTAACTGTTGCAACCTCTCCTAAATAGATTTTTTGTTTCTTTGTTATACTTTTCATGTTTGTGCCAATACTCCAACCATTGCTTTTAAAATCCCAGTTTTAGGGATTGACTCACTATTTAAATTTTATGAATTAAAGTTAATTTTTACCATTACATCCGTTTACTTCTTTTTGTTCTAAGGGCTTCAACCCCTTCCTCCTCTAGTGGTAATATGTCCCTAAACAGATACTATTATATATCTATTCATGATAGATAAGAAAACCATTCTTTCTTTCATCTATTTCCACTAAACTTTTAAAAAAAATGTTTTATTCTACTACAGCCTTCATTAGTTTTAATCTGCTGAAATATAACACATAATCTTCAGAGTAGAGATTGCAGTGTATAAGGTGTTGCTAGGCACAAAGCTAGGAAGCTATTTGAAGCACTGTAATAAAGAAAGTTACCTCCAAACATATTCCATGCATTGTAATGCTATAGGATGCATTCTCTACAAACAATGAGTATCCAACAGCTCGAGATGATTAGTGAACAACACAAGCATTGTGCAGAGAAACAGAAAAACAACGAAATAAAGACTGGCATTACCTGAGTAGTGTTGCTGTTGAATTAAACTGCGACTCTAACTAGTCACCACCCTAGTAGCCAGGCGTATAAGGGGTTCAGGGCCAACTGTTCTTTTTTCCCTCCTCCTAATACAAACCTGCAGATTCCAACCCAACAGGTGCTCACCTGGCTCTATATAAAACATTCTCCATAGTTCTACATTGTCTTGCTTCTTGGGAGAAACACCTAATAGCACACATAATCACCTACGGTAGGTGCATAAGACAAACATTGACACACTTGTACAGGGGTAACGAAAGTTTTAGCAGAACTGTGCTAAAGCAAGACTTTAAAGTCCCTTGCGTGCTGGTCCTGTTTTTTATTTTATTAATTTGTATGTATGTTGCAAGGTGTTGCTTGTGTTATGTATAGCTGCTGTAACTGTTTTGTAGGATTGTATTTGTGCGTAAGTGTATGGTGTGGTATAAAATGTATGTGCAGTTTGTGGCATTCTGGTATTTTTACTACTGCAATACACACTGCCAGGTCACACAATTATACATTACTACATAAACTGCCAGACTCACACACAATGCAACACAAGCACACACTCACACTGCTAGACACAAAGTGCAAGACGCACACACACTGTAACACACACTACTACAACCACACATTGATGCTGTTGTTATTTGTGTAGGGTGAGAAAATTTGGTTCAGTCTAACCATTTTTTCCAAAATATAAATCTTGGCCATATGGGGATTTGACCTGCCAGAGTTTTAATGCCAAAAACCTGATTCGGAAACAAATCACGACGCGCAAATAGGCCAATCAATGTACTACAAAATATATACATAATATAATATCATGTATATATTTATTAGTAAACAGTAGGAGCATTTCCCCACCACCTAATCAAGTGAGAAAACTTGACCAATTCAGGGAAAAAGAGGAAGAACAGTAAATAATAAATAAATAAAAATGAATCAATATTTACATACTCTATATTTATGACATATCTAACATAGAAATATAGATTTTTATATTTTTTTACTGCTTCTTTTTTTTTCTCTATTGCTCACTTCTCACTTGATCGGTAAATAAAACCAACATTAAGTGACTGTCCCCTAGCCGTCAATCTTATTTTTTCCCTATCAATTTTTTGGCACTAAGGATGGAATTTGGCCACTGGGCAGCTCATTTGGTTCGTGATTGGGGTTCATTTTGGCTCGGAGTTCAGAAATTCTACCAATTACTCTATCAGTCCAATTTCAGAAAATTGCAGTTCGAAACAAAAAAATAAATCTCCAAGTCTATTATTTTTAGTCACCCTACTTTTTGCTTACCATTTAGCAACAAGATGGTGGCTTCTCTTCGTTAGGGCAAGGGCAGGTGCTTTGGAGGACTTCTTTCCTTCCACACAGTTTCTTCTTCACAAGCACTTCACAAGCACTGTTCCTTCCAGCACTGCCTCGGGTGAATTGAGGGCTGCTCCTCTCCGCTCACTGCAATTGTGCACTAGCAGATATCTGAAGATGTCCTCTCTGCCCACTGCAATTGTGTACTAGCAGATATCTGAAGAAGTCCTCTGTCAGGTCTGCACAAGGGGAGATCCTCGAATCTCACCATCCTGTCTGTGTCAGGCAGCCTTGCATGCTATGCACTAATACATATACATAGAAACACACAAGCACCCATGCAGACACTCACATACAGTCAAACACTAGCATGCCTACAGAAACACTAAACCACAATAACACATATCCATAAAAACATACTAGCACACATACATATACACATTATAAACACAAATATACGCACACAGTTACACATACATAAATATATGACAGGTATATGCACAAAAACTAGCACAAGACAAACATGCATGTACGTATACACAAATCATCTATAGACATGCTCATATACAAACCATCTTAAAACAATATGATCATATGTAAATACAAACTAGCGCACAAAACTACACATTGGTGCATGCACCATCAATGCACACCAAGTCAGCTAAAGGACAGCCCATCTCATGCATGACCATGCACAGAGCATTGCCAAAGCACTCTCTTTATAGTCATAGTGTGTTAAAGTGCACTCTCTTTATAGTCCTAGGCTGTTGAATTGTCCTAGCGAACTTAGGATAGTTGTTGGTATGCGAACAGAAAGTATGAGAGTAACTCTGCTATACAACAAAAATAACTGCATTGAAGTCTCTGGGGGCTGGGCAGCCACTTGTTTACACACTACCTAAGATGTCAGTGGGAGAGCCCTGCAATTGTGACACTCAGTCAGTAGGAGTGGCCCTATATCATAGCTATCTCAACAAATACTGGTAATACTAGGTCCCCACACCAGTGGCATCAAATTCCCAAAGCCTCCTGGCCTAAAGTATATAATATAGTGCTGTACTATATGACATTATAATAGTAGCAAGAGATACACAGGCCTGGTCCTTAGTTGCAGCATCCCCAGTATCCCATACACAGTACTATAGGACTTCTCACAATCACATCTCCCACTAGGTTTTACCATGGCTTCAGGAGGCACTCTGACTGTCATTTTATAACAGGTCCAGAGGCAGATCTCTATTAAGGCAACCACTGCAGACCATGTTACAGCAGTCTTGCGAGCTCTTGGAGTGTTGGTGCGGGTTACCATGGCAGCTGGATGCTCGTGAGACCTCTATCACGTGGTCTGGAGCTCTGCACTAAGTGGAGTTGCGGACAGAAGAACTGCCCATCTGACCACCAAAGCATTACATTTTTTGGACCCAGGCAGCACAATGTCTTGGGCTGGCCCTACACAGGCTTATTTACTAAACAATTTTTGTGAATGATTTCAAAACAGGAAAACTGAGGTAAAAATAGCTGATCTTGGAAAATTCTGCCAATCAGCTAAAGTCACAGCTTTGCTACATCTGCCTCAGTTTTACCATTTAGAATTAAATACGGAAAAATTCAGAATTTAGTGAATAACTCTGTCATTACATATAACATGCACATGCATTATAAAGCCATACATGCATTTCCTTTTTATCTCCAGGGACTACAAGAAATGTAGCCTTTAACACATGGACCGATTTCCTCTATAATGCTGCAAATCATTAGTTCACGTGACATTTAGAGCTTGTATCACAGCTGACAGCTGATTGCTACTGACAGCTGAATCTCTCTTGTTATTGCTGGATTGGAAAGAACAAAGCACTCTGTATGATACACAAATCAGCTTCTGTCGTGTTAGTGTAATCAAGTTCACAAAAAACAAACATTACTTTATTCAAGTCATAGCATTGGACGCAACACAGCTCTATAGTCAGTAAACAGAGAAAGGCTAATTGTTAGGCCTGGGTCACGGAATAATAAATACGGCTTTATAAATGATAGGTATGAGAATTCAAAACTATAAAAGCTGTCTGAAAGCAGTAACCTGAGTCACAAAGGCTCCGCAGTCTGGTTTAATAAACAAGAAAAAAAAGGCTGCAGTGTCGCACACAGGGCGATATGATTGCTGTCATCGCAATAATTGCTGTCACAGCAATAATCCTGTACTTAAAGAAAAACTGCACTCAAAATAAAGCATGCTTCTCAACATGGTGAAAGGAAATGTATATATATATTCTTAATTTATATAGAAATTATTTTACCAGGAAGGATACATTGAGTTTTCAAGTATGTCCTGGGTCCACAAACAATGCATTGTTATGATAGGGTACAATATTCCAAAAAAAATAATACAATATATATATATATATATATATATATATATATATATATATATATATATATATATACATACATACACACATATATACATTTGACACATAACATGTAAGAAATATATTCAATCATGATTACAGGTGCATTGTGTATTGAGGTATATTGCCATAGATCTCTCAAAAGATTTTAGATTGAATGAACATTTGACTGTGTCCCTGAGGTTATTCCATAATTGCAGTGATCTGTAGGAAAATGAGGATCGAGCCACTTTATTTTTGTATTGCAATAGGCTAAAAAAAGTGCTGGTACTGGATCGGAGGTTATAAGAGGTGGGAACAGCCGGGGAGAGCATTCTACTCAGGTAGGGTGGGAGCTTCCCAGAAATGCTCTTAAACTCTTAAACACAAGGCTGGAAAGATGAAGAGTGCATCGGGATTCCAGCAACAGCCAGTTTCGCTCTTTTAGCATATCACACCATGTACCATGATGGCATGGTATATATATATATATGATATCTGATAGTTAAGTACAATAACTGATATTTAAGTACAATATAAAAATTGTACTTAAATATTATGTATTTATTCTATGATATTGTGTTTCAATATCATAGAATAATTAAATGATATTTAAGTACAACGTTTATTTGAAATAGACCTTTAAGGAACACTGTAGGCACCCAGACCACTTCAGCTCATTGAAATGGTATAGATGCACATTCCCAGGTCTCTTAACCTTGCAAAGGTAATTATTGCCGTTTTCAATAAACTGCAATAATTGTCTTTGTGGGTTAACTGCACCTCTTCCAGACAGCCACTAAAGCGACTTCCGGGTCGTTAGGTGACTTTTTGTCGCCTAAGTGACCCTAGATGGCCGCACACTATGCATGAGGACATCCAGCGTCACCCGAAACCCCATAGGAAAGTATTGTATAATTCAAAATCAAATTGTAAAATAAAGCATATACCCGACATGTATGTCCAATGATGGGGGAACAGGCAGATTCACAGATGTTCCATTCACTACTTCAAGTAAACCAAATCAGTGTCACACATGCTTAGATATAAATGTAGCAAACTCTGAATAGAGCCTCCTGGAACAACTGCTTTTAGGAAATGGTACTGTACCATATGGGGTTTATTTATTAAAGACTGAATTGTAGTGAATTGGAATCTTGACTGCATATTTTGGCAAAAATACCTGATTTGGAAAAATGAGTCCACTCATCTATGGTCACAGCTTAACTATGGCATCAATTTAATAAGGTTTCTAAATTATTCAGTACTTTTACAAGAATTTCCAAATGATTTATCCACAAAAAGTCCTACAGACTTTAATGGTGACTTTTGTAGATAAATCACTTGGAAACTTTTCTAACAATATTTACTCATTTGGAAGTCTTATTAAATTTTTTTTTAATTTTTTTAAAATTTTATTTATTTTTAGAAATGCATGTATTCATAACACCAAAGTGTTAAACTAACTATTTAGGACCCAGCCCTCCTTGCATGGCATGGGGAAGATGTTTTTACTCACCTTTTCTGTCAAACTTGATAATCTCAGTCAATCCAAGAGAGGCTATTGGGCATGCGCTGCTAAATGCTGCACCAATCAGCATCTTCTCATAGAGATGCACTGAATCAATGCATCTCCATGGAGAAGGTTCAACATGTGAGCACCTGCCACTAGAGGTGTCTCTAGGTAGCAATATAAACACTGCCTTTTCTATGAAAAGGCAGTGTTTACATTAAAAAGGCCGCAGAGTCTATACTCATGAAAACAACTACATTAAGCTGTAGTGGTTCTGGGTACTATAGTGTGCCTTTAAATCAAGGCCTATATTGGCTTAAATGTATAAATCTTGGTTTTCAATTCACCATAATTTGATCTTTAGTTTATAAACTCTTAAACACAAGGCTGGAAAGATGAAGAGTGCGTCAGGATTCCAGCAACAACCAGTTTTGACTCAAAGATGGCTAGCTGTAGTAATGCAAGTGTTATGGAAAACAACTGCAAAAGTTATTTTCTCAACATTGCTACAAAACATGCAGAGCTGTTGGAAGGCTATCTGTTGCTCTTTAAAGAACCACTAAAGGCACCCAGATCGCTTAATTTCAATACATTGTTCTGGGTGCAGTGGCCTTTTAGTTGTTGTTTTTTTTTTAAATTCTTTATTTTATTGGTGCATAGATAATGTTACAAGCAGATAGTCAATATGTTGGTGCATCGTTCACAGTAATTCACTTTGCGTTGTTTTTGTGATAACAATAGTGTTACAAGCTTATTTTTAGGTAAGGTACAGAATGTAGAACGTGTCCGACATATATATCACTTTGCACATTTTTTCCTTTTATAACGGGTAGGGGTGAATTGGGTTGTGTAGTCATGAGGTCTTTCGGATAAGGAGGGGTAGTGGGATATTTTCTGCTCCCTTTTTTGTTTTTTTGTTTTTTATAAATTCTTTATTGCTAAAATTTTCCATTTCATTTAATTTAATTTCGGTGTTGGGGAGGGAGGAGGTACAGAAGAGAAGAAGGGGGGTTTCAGTTTTTGGTAACGATTTCTTTTAATGGGCGTTTTGCAAACATTTTCAGTTCGTATGTAGTTGCCCAGTGTTCAGTTTGCCGTGCTTGTTGCGGATGTATTCTTGGTAAGTAGAGGTGGGGGGGGGGGGGTTACATGAGAGAGAGGGAGGGAGGGGTTCCGGGTACCTATCTATTTTCGTTCTGTTATGGTTCTGTGTTTGTGCTGACCGTCTGGTTCAAATTGTGTGAACCCGTGCCTTTTGGTGCTAGCGTGCCTGGTTGCCGGTTGAACCCTGGGTTGTTCCTAGATGGTGAGCTTCTTGTCTCTCAATGCGTGAAGAAGCCTCTTGGGTTCGGTCTGTGTTGTAGGCTGTTCTCGTGGGCGGGGTGCTGTGTTTTGTGACCAGGTGTTGGCGTGTGAGGTCACGGGGGGTTGGGAGGTGGTGGCTTTGTTGAGATGGTCGGGTAATGGTGGTGTAAAAAAAGGGGGGGGTGCTCTCTCTGTATGTGCCCTCCTTACGTGTGCCGAGTTTCGGCTGCTTGGCTAGGAGCAGGGGCCAGGGGTCCCCGGGGGTGCGTTCTGTCGCTTTTTGTTTTGGTGTATCGCATCAGGTTTTGGTTTCGGGCCGCAGAAGTGTGGTCTGCTACCGTGTTGGTTGTGGTGTTTGCGCCGTGGGGCTGCTCTTTATCGGGGTCCTGATGGTCTGATGCCCTGTTTCTAGGTAGGTGTTGGTTTGCTTCCATTCGGTCAGTGTCAACCCTCGGGGTGGTGTTGGTCTGTGGGTTAGGGTCAGGGGTCTGGTGTAGGGGTGATTTCTGTCTTGCCCCCTCCTCGTCCGGGTGCACCTCCTTCTCCGGTGTCCGGGGAGGGTAAGGGTGGTAGGGGATATGGGTGGTTTCCCCCCCCCCCAGCCGTCCGCCCACGCCCACCGGATCCCCAATGGGAGGGGTTGGGTTGTGGGGTAGGGTGTTGGTGGGCTGGTGGATTTTGTAGGGCTGGGGGGAGGGAGGTGTGTTGGGTGTGGGAGGTGTCCGTTGGTTGTTCTGATGTATGCGCCCTCTTTTCGTTGTGGTTCTTGTCAAGATGATGGTTCGAATGAGTTCGGCTTTCAGGTGGGGTGTTTAGTTCAGTGCGGTTGTGACCATTTTTGGGTAGTTCGTGTCTCAGAGGTCCCAGGTTCGGTGGAACGCGTTATATGAGTCGTGTATCTGTGCGGCTAGTTTGTCCAGGTCGCGTGTTTCTTTGATCTTGTTGATGATAGTCGAGATTGTGGGGGTTCGGTGGTCGGCCCATCGTCCCGCAATTGCCCTACGGGTTGCCAGAGTTATCCTGGCAGCTAGTTTGTTTTTGCTCCTGGTGAGGGAGTCTAGCGGTTTGTTGAGTAGCATCGTCCATGGATGCGCAGTGATGGGTTTGCCGAGAATCTGTTCTCTGAGGCCGCAGATTTCCGTCCAGAGTGGCTTAATTTTGGGGCAGTTCCACCAGCAGTGTAGATAGGAGCCTGTTTCGCCGCATAGTTTCCAGCATAGATTGTCGGGTTTTTGGCCCATTTTGTGGAGTCTGTGCGGTGTCAGGTACCAGCGGAATAGCGTTTTGTATGCTTGTTCTTTGTGAGTGACGCATACTGTCAGGGAGTTCGTTGCTTCCCAGATTTCCCAGTCGCTCGGTTCCTCCGGTGGTCCAAGGTCTCATTCCCATGCGGCGATGTAGGTAAGGTTGATTTGGGAGGTGTGTGTTGTCAGGGAGGTGTTGTCAGTGAGATTTGCCCTGGGTGTAGGGGTGCGTCGAAGCACCGTTTCTCGAATGGTGTCGGGGCTGAGGTCCCCGCTTGTTTTATCATTGGCTGTCTGGCCAGGTCCCTGAGTTGTATGTAACGAAAATAGTGTGCTGTTGTAAGTGTGTCGCCGCCCGGGAGGTCTTTGTAGGCGATGATTTCTCCCTGGTGGTATAGGTGGAGTAGTCTGGAGACGTCCCATTGGTCGAATGCGTGGAAGTGCTTTGCGACCATCCCTGGTGGGAAGAGTTTGTTGCGGTATATTGGTGTTACCGGGGAGATGAAGGAGGATAGCTCATATTTAGGGTTGAGTTTGTCCCAGAGAGCTAACGTGTGGGTGATTGCCGGGGAGGTGAGTGGGGCAAGCGGACGGTGGGCGGGGGGCACCCACATGTAGGATGATGGCTGGTCCCAGCCCATTACATCGTGCTCCAGGTCAACCCATCGTTTGGTGCTGGGGGTGCATGCCATTGCTGTATGTGGGCCAGTTGGGCCGCATTGTAGTATTGTTGGTTTTGGGGACGTACATGGTCGACCTGCGGATACGTGTTTTTTTGGCCCTCCATATAAATTTGTCAATGGTGGCCTGGAGATCCTTAAAGTCTTTTTTCTGTATGGGGATGGGTAGCGTTTGAAAGAGATATAGAAAACGCAGTAGCAAGTTCATTTTAATGGTTGTAACTCTGCCAAGCCAGGAGATCCCTAGGTTGTCCCATCGTTGGAGATCCAGGTGAGCTGTTGCCAGTAGCGGTTTGTAGTTTAGTTCGTAGGTATCTTCCAGTTTAGGGGACAGCCGGGTGCCCAGGTATGTGAGGTGGGTCGTGGTGATTTGGAAGGGGAACGAGTGTCGGAGGAGGTTGATTTGTTGTGCGTTCATTGCCATGGGTATGACGGACTTCGTCAGGTTAATTTTGTACCTGGAGAAGCTGGAGTATTCGGCTATCACGCTGAGGGTGGCGTGCAAGGATGGTATCGGGACCGCGAGGGTCAGGAGGTGGTCGTCCGCATACGCCGCTACCGTGTACGTGTCTTGTCTGATCTGGATGCCATGGATGTCGGGGTGGTTGCGTATGGCCTGTAGGAGTGGTTCTAATGAGATTGCAAAGATTAGAGGAGAAAGAGGACAGCCCTGCCTGGTCCCATTTGTGATGGTGAATGTTTGGGCTTCAATGTTGGGTAGGAGGAGTTTCCCTGTGGGGCGGTTGTAGATTGCCGTCAGGGCGTTCAGGAATCCGTTCGGAAATTTCAAGTGGGTTAGTATTTGGAACATATATGGCCAGAGAAGGCGATCGAACGCTTTCTCTGCGTCCAGCGAGAGCATTACCACCGGAATGTTCCGGTTCTGGGTGTACCAGATTGTGTTAAAGGCTCTGCTGTGTATGTCTGTGGGTGCTGTATGTGTCTGGGTGCTGTATGTGTGTAGGTGCTGTATGTGTGTAGGTGCTGTGTATGTGTGTGGGTGCTGTATGTGTCTGTGGGTGCTGTATGTGTGTTGGTGCTGTATGTGTGTGGGTGCTGTATGTGTGTAGGTGCTGTATGTCTGTAGGTGCTGTATGTCTGTGGGTGCTGTGTATGTCTGTGGGTGCTGTATATGTCTGTGGGTGCTGTATGTGTGTATGTGCTGTGTATGTCTGTGGGTGCTGTATGTGTGTGGGTGCTGTGTATGTCTGTGGGTGCTGTATGTGTGTAGGTGCTGTGTATGTGTAGGTGCTGTGTATGTGTGTGGGTGCTGTATGTGTGTGGGTGCTGTGTATGTCTGTGGGTGCTGTATGTGTGTTGGTGCTGTATGTGTGTGGGTGCTTTATGTGTGTGGGTGCTGTATGTGTGTGGGTGCTGTGTATGTGTGTGTGTGCTGTATGTGTGTGGGTTCTGTGTATGTCTGTGGGTGCTGTATGTGTGTTGGTGCTGTATGTGTGTGGGTGCTGTATGTGTGTGGGTGCTGTATGTGTGTGGGTGCTGTGTATGTGTGTGTGTGCTGTATGTGTGTTGGTGCTGTGTATGTGTGCGGGTGCTGTATGTGTGTAGGTGCTGTGTATGTCTGTGGGTGCTTTATGTGTGTATGTGCTGTGTATGTCTGTTGGTGCTGTGTATGTGTGTGGGGGCTGTATGTGTGTGGGTGCTGTATGTGTGTATGTGCTGTGTATGTGTGTATGTGCTGTGTATGTCTGTTGGTGCTGTGTATGTGTGTGGATGCTGTATGTGTGTGGGTGCTGTATGTGTGTTGGTGCTGTTTATGTGTGTGGGTGCTGTGTATGTGTGTGGGTGCTGTATGTGTGTGGGTGCTGTATGTGTGTAGGTGCTGTGTATGTCTGTGGGTGCTATATGTGTGTATGTGCTGTGTATGTCGGTTGGTGCTGTGTATGTGTTTGGGTGCTGTATGTGTGTGGGTGCTGTATGTGTGTAAGTGCTGTGTATGTCTTTTGGTGCTGTGTATGTGTGTGGGTGCTGTATGTGTGTGGGTGCTGTAGGTCTATGGGTGCTGTATGTGTGTGGTTGCTGTATGTGTGTAAGTGCTGTATGTCCGTAGGTGCTGTATGTCCGTAGGTGTGTATGTCCGTAGGTGCTGTATGTCTGTGGGTGCTGTATGTCTGTGGGTGCTGTATGTCTGTGGGTGCTGTATGTGTGTATGTGCTGTGTATGTCTGTGGGTGCTGTATGTGTGTGGGTGCTGTATGTCTGTGGGTGCTGTATGTGTGTTGGTGCTGTATGTGTGTGGGTGCTGTATGTGTGTAGGTGCTGTATGTCTGTAGGTGCTGTATGTGTCTGTGGGTGCTGTGTATGTCTGTGGGTGCTGTATGTGTGTATGTGCTGTGTATGTCTGTGGGTGCTGTATGTGTGTGGGTGCTGTGTATGTTTGTGGGTGCTGTATGTGTGTAGGTGCTGTGTATGTGTGTGGGTGCTGTATGTTTGTGGGTGCTGTGTATGTCTGTGGGTGCTGTATGTGTGTTGGTGCTGTATGTGTGTGGGTGCTGTATGTGTGTGTGTGCTGTGTATGTGTGTGTGTGCAGTATGTGTGTTGGTGCTGTGTATGTGTGCAGGTGCTGTATGTGTGTAGGTGCTGTGTATGTCTGTGGGTGCTTTATGTGTGTATGTGCTGTGTATGTCTGTTAGTGCTGTGTATGTGTGTGGGTGCTGTATGTGTGTGGGTGCTGGATGTGTGTATGTGCTGTGTATGTGTGTATGTGCTGTGTATGTCTGTTGGTGCTGTGTATGTGTGTGGATGCTGTATGTGTGTGGGTGCTGTATGTGTGTTGGTGCTGTGTATGTGTGTGGGTGCTGTGTATGTGTGTGGGTGCTGTATGTGTGTGGGTGCTGTATGTGTGTAGGTGCTGTGTATGTCTGTGGGTGCTGTATGTGTGTATGTGCTGTGTATGTCGGTTGGTGCTGTGTATGTGTTTGGGTGCTGTATGTGTGTGGGTGCTGTATGTGTGTATGTGCTGTGTATATCTTTTGGTGCTGTGTATGTGTGTGGGTGCTGTATGTGTGTGGGTGCTGTATGTCTGTGGGTGCTGTATGTGTGTGGTTGCTGTATGTGTGTAAGTGCTGTATGTCCGTAGGTGCTGGATGTCCGTAGGTGTGTATGTCCGTAGGTGCTGTATGTCTGTGGGTGCTGTATGTCTGTGGGTGCTGTATGTCTGTGGGTGCTGTATGTGTGTATGTGCTGTGTATGTCTGTGGGTGCTGTATGTGTGTGGGTGCTGTATGTCTGTGGGTGCTGTATGTGTGTAGGTGCTCTGTATGTCTGTGGGTGCTGTGTATGTGTGTGGGTGCTGTATGTGTGTGGGTGCTGTATATGTGTAGGTGCTGTGTATGTCTGTGGGTGCTGTATGTGTGTAGGTGCTGTGTATGTCTGTGGGTGCTGTATGTGTGTAGGTGCTGTGTATGTCTGTGGTTGCTGTATGTGTGTGGGTGCTGTATGTGTGTGGGTGCTGTATGTGTGTGGGTGCTGTGTATGTGTGTAGGTGCTGTATGTGTGTGGGTGCTGTATGTGTGTTGGTGCTGTATGTGTGTGTGTGCTGTATGTGTGTTGGTGCTGTATGTGTGTGTGGGGGTGCTGTATGTGTGTAGGTGCTGTATGTGTGTAGGTGCTGTGTATGTGTGTGGGTGCTGTATGTGTGTAAGTGCTGTGTATGTCTGTGGGTGCTGTATGTGTGTAGGTGCTGTGTATGTCTGTGGGTGCTGTATGTGTGTGGGTGCTCTATGTGTGTGGGTGCCGTGTATGTGTGTGGGTGCTGTGTATGTGTGTGTGTGCTGTATGTGTGTTGGTGCTGTATGTGTGTGGGTGCTGTGTGCTGTATGTGTGTGGGTGATTGTGGGGGGTGGAGGTGGGGCTATATTACTTAATATCCCTTCTTACTTTATGTAGGGAGGGGGGATTCTTGATCCTTGCTTCCTTCCCTGGTGGTCCAGTGGAGGTGGGGGCAGATCAGTTAATATCCCCGCCCGCCCCCGTTACCTTATGTAGGGAGGGGGGATCCTTCCTTGCTGCTTTCCCTGGTGGTCCAGTGGTGAGTGAACTCTAGCCTGCGGGGTTAGAGTTCACTCTCGCGAGATCTGAGCTTTGCCGCGGCAACGCTCAGATCTCGCGAGAGGAACCCGGCGGAGCTTCTGGCAATAGCTCCCCGGGTCCTCTCCTGCCTCCCTCCCTGCGGGTGGGTCGGTGGGGAGGGAGGCTGAGAGCAGAGCCGGCGCTCGGATAGCGCCGGCTCTGCATGAGCCGACAGGGGAGATCCTGAGATCTCCCCTGCCGGTCTCAATACATAGGCATGCCGCGGGGATTAGGGTGTGCCCAGGCACACCCGGCACACCCCGTGCGCACGCCTATGTTGGGGAGGGATGTGTTGAGGCGGTTGGCCAGTGCTTTTGTGAGGATTTTCAAATCCGTGTTCAGAAGTGAGATTGGCCGGTAGTGTCCTGGTTCTAGTTGTTCTTTCCCTGGTTTGGGCAGGAGGCAGATGTCGGCCGCGTGGCCTTTTAGTTTTAACCCTTCAATGTAAAACGTTTTGTAGAAACTGAAATGTTTCCATTGCAGTGTTAATCGCACCTCTAACAGCTGTCTTCCTGATAACCACTAGAAGTACTTCACTGTGAGAAATGTGTCGTACTCAGTTTTCAATCAAATGTTTCTCTTAGAGCAGTATTTGATTGGTGCAGCGAGGCGATTTGCCGTACATGCGCACTAGCCTCCCAAATCTTCCCTATGGGAAAGCATTGGATTGGCTGAGATGATCTCGGTCATGGAGGTAGGATTGTCATATAGAAACTTTTGTGGCGATGGAGAAAAGGTCAGTAAGAGAACCTTTTTACTTCACATTTGGGGTGGGAGGTGGTAATCTAAACAGCTAGCAGGTCAAAATATTGTTAGGAATACATAAATACATGAACGCTATAGTGTTCATTTAATAAACAAGCAAAGTGCCAGTCTGCTTGTACTAGGTTCACAGGGAATTTTATAAACTGCAGCTATAACACAGAAAACCATTTTCTTTATCAGTTAGCCAAGTTATTTATTCTAAACAAGATTAATTCATTTTAAAGGACTTTGAGAATTATCATACTCGTGGATTCTAGTGTTGTAGGCAATGAACTATCAACTTTCAAATACACTCAGATTCATATTTATATTTAATGACTGATAAAACAAAAAATAAAATAATAATGAAAAAAATATAATTTTTCTATAAGGAAGTTTTCCAGAAAGTTTTATGAGCTGGTCTCAAAACACAATTATAGAACTTCAAAAGAAATGCATCTCATAGTCTTTCCAGCTGATTCATTTATTATTGATAAGTTATTTTCCTCCAGTATTCTCATATTCTTGCAAGTATATATGCAGAAAGTATGCAGAAGTTTCACCTGGTTTCCCACATTACAAGATGCGGGATCTGTGCAAATAAACTTAAATAACAGCTGACTGATACATTCTGATATTGATCATATCTTCCAAAACTGTATTTTATTGACTTTTACAATACAATGTTTTTTTTTTTATTATCATAGATTAGATTTTGAACTTCATAGAAAAGTATTTTGACATTGCATGCACATAATTACATAAACAGTGTACTTTTAATAAAATCTTTTTGAATCTATGACACCAAAAAAAGAGAGGCTCACTCTCTCTTACAGCTCACTTAAAGAGTAATGAATGACTTACTGCAGTAAAACAGACAAGGTAAGCATACCACTGCAGTTTGACCTAAACTATAGGCAGTGCCATTAAATTTAGCCTTTAAAGGCATAATAAGGCATTTGATGCAAATTAACTCCACCTACCTTTATTTCATACACATACACTTGCATTCAATTCACAGTGAACCGTGTGCAGTGGGGAGTAGATGAGCACATGTCATGTGTAATAATGGATTTGAAACCTACATATCTGATACAGGCTATTTGACTCATGCAGAGTACTAAAAAAATACTTTTACTTTACTCTGCTGAATATACCAGCCCAGAAATAGAGTTCACTAGACTGAATTAAAATATATATATATATATATATATATATATATATATATATATATATATATATATATATATATATATATTTATGTTAAAAAAAGAGAGAAAATTGTCACAAAGTAGTGGAATGTTTTGTCTATTTCCCTCTAGATCCCAGTTTATATTTGTGTACAAAAAAAGCTGTTTGGATTTTTGCAGTGTGATCTGGGTGATAGAGAACCCCTGAATGGGACTGTCATTTTGATAATGAATAATATATTCTTTAAATCACATGATGATGTCTAGATGGTTTGCTTCATATACACATATATTTATTTACTAAACACAGAATTAAATAGGACAGAAAACTAAAACAAATAGTCCAAAATAGTCGATTTTGGGAAAACAAACTATAAATACAGTCCAAGAAGGGCTATTTTAGCCTGAATTGTGCAATTAGTTTTTCAACTCGCTATCATTTGCTGTTTAGTGAATAAACCGCTTAGATGAGACCCAAAAGTCGGTATGTGCGTATTTTTATATTAATTGTAAAAATACAGCAGTCTGATATAGATTTTCTGGACAGTTACCACAATTTGAATATCATCACTTTTCCAATTGGCTGAAAGCACCATAAGGCATCTTTGCGTTTGAATGGGTCATCTTCTACTTCCTGGTTTTCTTTTAAAAGTCGAATTTCTTGTTGTAGGCAAGCATCTATAACCCCAGCATTCCAGAATATATTCTGTACAAATGTAAGCTTTCCTCAGTGTGCCAGGGAATTCTATTTATAATAATGTACAACTAGTCCTTTAATTGTATCCATTGTATTGGCCTCTCACACTATTAAAAACAGACTAACCAATAGAAAGCTTTACTCTATAACAAGCAGGCAGGGATGGGGAGCAACTGCACTGCACTCAGCTCCAGAGAAGGATGTATTTCCTGTATTTGTCTGTTTGACTTTGGTTGGAAAAGGAGCTTTCAGTACTAAGGACTAATCTCAACATAACTATAACCCAACTTCCCTCCCCCCATCATCCACTGGGTCTCCAGCCTGTAATGCTGTGCTAAACCTGTAACAAGTGCAGCTAAATAATGGTGTGTGTATACCATCTAATACTATATAATCCCTGATATTTCAGCAATGGATGAACAAATATTTAAAACCAAAACAAAATGGTTTATGCCATTTCCTTACCATGTGCTGCCCATTCTGTGTTTCATGTAAGTGTCATGTTTAATATATATTCCCTTGGGATTAATATGCCTCCATGTTTTATAGGTACTAGAAGTGTCCCAGTACAATTAACAGTACCCATACTGTCACACAATATGTGTATAGGGAGATGAATACATATTATGGAAAGCAATACAACCAGACATATTTAAAGGGACTGTCAGTACACCATAATAACTTCGTAGAAATGAAGTTGTTATGGTGCCCAGAATGTTCCTTTAAGACAGGCAAATACATAAACCGAGGCATGGCATCAGGGAAATTGTCTAGAGGGGATGTTTTTTTTCTCCACATATTTCCCTCAGCAGCACAGAACTGACTTAATTCCATAAGAAGCAGATCAGTAGAACGTGTACAACTCTTCTCAGTGGGGGTCAAACGCTGCCTCTGGCGTAACTGTGAAACAAACTAGAAGCCCCCAGGCCTGCTTCCTAGCGCTGTCACTCAGCGTCCTTAGTAATGAGTCTGCTGTTTGTCTGGTAATTAGGGACTCCCCTACCACGAGCTTGCATGTCCTGTCACTATGACTGCAAACACTCTGTGTACTCTCTGTCATCACTAGAATCACTCACTAGCAGGGTGACAGGGACAGTTAGGAGACATTTCACGGCACCTACTAAATACTACTAAAATACATGTACAGGAGGAAGACTATTATGTTATAATGTTATAATAAACTGTGCAGGTAGAGAAAGTCGGTAGATTGTAAGACGTCCTGCTCCAAGTATATTTTTTTTAGGAATTTGGATATGACAGTGAATTGTGAATACAATGCTCACTGCTGTGTGTACAGATGTGCAGGTGAAATGTTAAAATAAACAAATGCAAAGAAATCTTGAATTATGTAAAACGTATAGTAAATACATTATATACTACACATTGCTTCATATAAAATTACTTTATTTTGTTCCTAATGTGAGATGCTCTCTCCTATCCCATTTAAATACTACATTATAGAGATTATGATTTAGAAAAAGAAAAAAAAAAAAGCCAAAACAATATTTTATAATATCCAATTGCTGGCTCTCTTTGAATGGAAGCAGGGTCACCCTTTCAAGGTACTGGGCAAGAAAAATCCCCTTCCCTTGTGCTGTCTCATAGGCTTGCATAGACGCACAATGATATACAATAACAGACACACATCAACATGTGTACATAGAAACACATTTCCCTGCCACTTCCATTTATAACAGCACCTGATGGGACCTGGTTCTGGTACAAAGGTAAGGAGGCACTGGCTGACCTAGGGGAAGATTTACCTGTCCAGAATAGGAGCATTGTCCTTTTAAAATTTATATATTTTTTCCAATAGAAAATGAAATCAATCTCAATATATATCACTGATTAAAACTGACACATAACCCTAATTGTGTGCCTGTTATAAAGAAAGGCAGTGCAATAAAATGCAATGAATCCTTTGTTCAACACTTTCACAGCAATTTAAAAAGAAAAAAGTTTGAAACACAAGCAATAGGGATTTCCCAGCAGGTGCTTGCTGCCCCAGGTGACAAACCTTGCTTGCATTTCCCTAAAGCAGACCCTTTAATCATCATTATCTGTTTCAGAGATTCTTATACTTATGTAGTTCTTCTTAGACAGTAGTGAAAGTTAATGCAACATTTTGTTGGTAGATTTTCCCTTTAAAGTCTAATTCATAAGTGTTTTTAAGGACTCTAGTTTAGAGTACAAACAAGGATTATCCAAAACTCCACTGATATCATCAGGTTTACTGTTTATTGTATTTGGGAGAAGAATAGATTAATCACATTGCTAGCCTTTGTTCTGCTGCGCTGTGGTCACATAAAAGTAAGGATCATCTCCATTCAAAGAGACTTTACTAGTAACCACTTGAATGGAGTTAGGATTTAAAAAAGACATAACACCTCCATTAAGGCCCCCTGTAACCACAACACATATAATGTTATGCCAGTCAACAATCAATGTGCTACATGCTTTGGGTAAAATCATAATTATGGCTGGAGTCAACCTTTTTTAATTGTACATGATTAATAAATTCAACCACATATGCATGAAACATTGTATGTATTGCTTACACTTATACAGCAAAATAAAATCGTTCACACATTAAAATGATTGCATTACCCCCTTTCTGTGAAACCAAATCCTTATCACATTATGGGAAAGTCCAGTTCTATTAACCCCCTCTAGATGCAATGGATGAGGAAGAGTATAAAGTAACCCTCCTATGTATTTGATATCATGGTATCATGGTTAATTATATTTAAAAGAACAATCAAAGCACCATTATCTCAACAGCAAGCTGTAGTGCTTATGGTGCCCCCCAACCCCCATGTAAGTAGTAAGAATGTTTGCTAATGGTTAGCTTACATGTGGTCTGCCAGTCACCTACTCCATTGGCAGCCATAAGCTCTTTGCATGGTACAAGCCTGGCAGTGCAGGGGTTTACCTCATGATTGAGAGTGATCAGCTGATGGTTTCAGCCAATGAATCCATACAGAGCAATGAGCTCTAAATCAGGTAAGTGGCTCCAGGGAAATTGTCAAACTGTTAGCAAACAGTCTGTATACCAGCACTGTGAAGGGCTCTAGGGAACTGCAGACAGACACCATAATCACTGCAACACGCTGTGTTGATTATGGTACTTGGAATGCTCTTTTACATTCTAACCCCATGGTGGATTAGGGGGAGGAGTCAGTTTTTTTTTTATTCTTTCATTTCTTTACTTTTCTTTTGACCCTTTGTCTGTATGATAGTGCTTATTCTAGGCAATGATATTGTGTGCTTCCTTTTCTAATTTCTCTGTATTTCCTTTTGACCACCAGTTGAATTGTTAACAAATATTAGAATTGAAAAAAACCAAAACATACTGACATATGTTGGCAGACACATTTTAAGATATAAAGACAGACATAAATGAAAGAAAAACATTTCTGATTGAATTACACATTTTTACATAGCTCATCATTTTATTTTATAATATATATTCTATAATGTGTAATGTACAGAATGAGATTATACAACTAGTAACATAACAAAATTATATTCCCCTAATAAATATAAAATATTATAAAAAAATAAATAAATACATGTATAAATATATAGTAACAAATTACACTCATTAGGATCATAAATAACCACAAAGTCTGATTCGTCCTATGACACATTGGCATCTTAATTGGCACATATTAATTGCATAAATGAAGGGCATAAGTACCACATACAAAACCCTTCCCTCTTCGGTCTATGGTTTTTACCTCCTCCGTCTCCAGTTCCATTGGGAATATTTTAGCCTGGTAATTATAAACTACAAGACTCACCATCAGCATTTACAAACAAATCATTAAACTCTGTAGCTGAGATACACTTTGATTCAGCTTGCTACACAGTGTTCTTACATATGCTCACAATGATTACTGTTAGTGCTTGATGTTTATCTATGTAACAAACCACATAGGTTAATAATTGCCTCTGTACTTCATTAAAGGTTATAGATTTTTTTTCTGTTTAAGTTTGGATTCTTTAGGAAAGTACCTTATATGATATGATCTAAAGAACGCTAAAGAACACATAAGCAATTCAGCTATACATACATCTATACAGACAGATGGTATACTGAAATGTAAAGTGGAGGTCAACTATTAGAAAATCCTAAAATGCACAGATTAAAAAGTTAAAACTGCCCAGGATTTTTAATATTCCATTTACTTTTATGGATGTGTGCTGTGTGTAAAATAAAATTAAATATAGAAATCAGCACCCTTTTTATCTTACAACGGGAACCTCCATTAACTCCTTGTTATTCATTGTAATGATAATAACAATATTTTATTATTATTATTTACTATGTTTGGACACAACCGACTTTGATAATGCTGTAAGTTTAAACTACACATTGTCAATGAGGTAGATGAGGGACAGACTTTGGGTGCCAGGGAGAGTGCCAGTTTTTGTCAAAATGCTTCCAACTGGCTTAACATAATATTGTGTTATGGAACCCATAGACTCTTTTCCTTACAAACACTACTCTAAGCTACAGTGGCTATGGTGTATAGTGTACTCCATCAAGGAGCTCACATCAAGGAGCTCACATACCTATGTATCAGTTTTTGGGCAAAGTCCCAGCTTGGGCGCGTTTGGAGAGTTCTCTTTAAAAATGTCATCTCCCAAACAAAGTTATCATAGCAGGGCATTCAATAGTAGTGTCATAACATAAATTATAATGGTGCATGTCATCACATCAGATCACCCCCATGCCCATATGGCCCTGGGAGTACAGTAATTAACTCTTTCATTGAATCCAGAGTATTACATTAATCTAGTTTTGTAAACTCCACACCGGATGTATTAACCCACAGACATGCTGTATTAACTCAACATCAATACCTCCACAATCAATATGGTTCATTAAAGTGGCACTGTCCCAAATTACATAACTGAAAGTGCTATCTTACTCTCAGTATTACAAGGAATTCATGGCTGGCTAACAATGAAATGGTGCCAACATTAGACCTGGGGCTTGTCAAGCCCCCACTTAGTACTCCTGCCTCTGTAAAAAAGATACCCCTGGTCTAATCCAATGAGAAAGCATTGGGGAACTATGGCACATGTGCAGAAATCATTGTGGCTCTAAAAAAATCAGAATCAAATTCTGCGTTCATTGATGCCGAAGACCTTTTAATTTTCTAAGGTATTCATGAGAAAATACCTCCAGTGTCATTCTGACAGCCACTGGAGTTATCTTTATGGCAAAATGTAAACATTGCTGTTTCCTAGAAATGGCAATATCCACATTGCTGGACTGCAGGGTCAGGTTCAATGCAGCAAAACGGCTTAATTAGGATAAAAGTGAAGATTTTTTATTTTCTATTTATATTTACGGAATCTCATGCTGCTTTATAAATAAGAAAATAATAATAATAATAATAATAATAATAATAATAATAATAATATTTCAGAGATAGAGACTATCCCACTAGTCTTGCTTTTCATATTTTGGCCCCTTTTGTATAACACCATCTGGCTGACCAGGCGGTGGTGCCAGGCTGTGTATGGCTGAGGATAATGAGAGCAGGTCCATGATGCCTGTTCTCCTGTTTCCATACATTGCTCTTATCCCCATGTTATAACATGCCTTCTCTTGGCAGTTTAAGATCAGCCACAGCTGCTGTTTATAATATCAGTTCAGCTAATTAGAAGCTGCATTGCTGGAGGTATTAATGCCACGGTGTTATTAATGCCATCATCACCAGTGGGCTCAGCTTGCCTGGGCTACCAGAGCTGTCACCGGTTACCAAGGAGAAGATGCCTCCTCCTTCCCTCGAGCACGCCGCCTAGCGTCGCCATGGCAACGCCTCTTCACGTGATGTGATGCCGGGCGCGCTCTGATTGGTCCGTTTCCACAGGCGCGGGCTGATTGAAAATACTGGAGTAATTGAGCTCAGCTGTCAGTGCAGGTCTATCTCCCCATACACAGCCAGAGCGGGGCTCCGGCTACAGCTGCAGCCAATCAGCGGTCCCCGAACCCCATCACAGAGCAAGGCTCCAGCCAATCAGCAGCCCAACAACCCCAACACAGAGCAGGTCTCCAGCCAATGAGCGGCCCCCGAACCCCAACACGGAGCAGCGCTACACCTGCTGCCCATCAATCAATCAACCAGCGGACCCCGCTACCCAGCATCCTCCTCGCTGCCCCATAAATCCCCAGCGCGGAGAGCTGGCAGTAGGTCGGTGAACAGGTCTGGGCAGTAGCAGTTACCGGTAGGTCCCCGCGGGGCTGTTTGTGTTTGAATGTGGTGGGCGCTCGGTGCGTGGCTGCTAACAGTCAGGGAATGGCGGGCATTCAGCGAGATGGCTACCATCTCCTGCCGGCAGTAAGGTGCTGTATCTACTACTCCTGTAGAGTGTCTCGCTGGGCGCACGCAGTGGTTATGGTGGCTCCCGCCTACCTATACCCAGGGCGCGGTGTGTATGCTGGGTACTGACTCTGTTACTGGCACCCCCAGGGTACTGTAACTGGCACCCCCCAGGGTACTGACTGTATGGACTTGTTTACTGGCACACCCTGGGCACCGTCTCTGGAGCTGTCACTGGGACAGGTGGTCCCAGGCAGTATTTATCATGTCACTGTGATTTCCAATGGGCGCTGCTGGAGACAGACTAGCTGCTTAAAGGATAGTCTTGATCAGTCTGTCTTATGATGTTGGCTAGCTCCATCCATAGACTCTACAGAAATGCCAACTACATGTTTTAAAGGTCCTCTTCTAATTACAATATATTCTATTGGAATAGTGAGAATGGCATGGGTAAGATAATGTTGGCTATAGCGAATTTCTGAAGTACCTCACCTAGTAATGGTAAACTTTAAGTCTGCATCCAAATGCACGTCTTTAATTTTTTTTCACTTTTAAATATTTGCAGTAGGTAAATACAAGGTATGTCTTACTGTTGCGTTAATCTGTCCGGTCTATCGAACTTTAATATTAGTTGCTTAAATGAACATGTCACTCTGAGACAACTGACTTATAGAAAAGATTTTAGTTTGAATGCGACAGCTGACTCGTATTGCTAGCCGAAAAATATTTTATACTTAACACCCACTCAAGGGGGCACTGATCTAACAACCAGTGTCTTATACTTGGGGATGCTGAGAACGTGTACTGGGTATGGGGTTGGTGTTTGCTTACTGGTTTAAAAATAACTGTCAATTGATGCATGTCACTCTAAGTGTAATACAAGTAGTTGTGACTGTCCTCTCTAACAGTTATCATGCATGTCACTCTTATATTTAGGCAAGGTGTTCTAGCATCTAGAACACTTTGTTGTCATGTATCTATAAACTTGGACTTGTTAGAGGCACACAATGTGGCTTTTGACTTTCTTTTTTTTTGACTATAGTGAGACTTGTCAAGGCAAAAACAAGTTCTGTTGCAAGTCCCCGAATAAAAGCAATCACCATGGGAACAAAGTTTCTGCGTGCAAAATGGCACCGTTAAATTTAGTATCTTGTATAGCTTGCCAGCTGCAATTCTAGAAAGCTGCAACTCTTTGGTTTGTGTAATGTTTAATGTTCTTTCCTTCCTAGTTGAAAGCTGTCTTGGTATTGAGAATGCGTCGCAGTATTGCATCCAATAGTCTCCTCAACATGAACTCCACTATTGGAATCTACAGTGCCTACCAAAATCCTTCTCTACCAAACGAAACGATCATCCAGACAAACATGTCGCCTCAAAGAACAGTGCTTGGTGTGATCAGTGGCAATGAACAGTACAGACGAACACTTGGCCAGGCATGTAGCTTGGCAGTAACATTGTTATAAAGTGTGTGTGCAGGATTAACTCTGATAGTTGCTGGTGGTAGAATTAGAGCTGCTGAGATCTCTTGCCCCTTCTACTGACTCCTACTATAATGAATGAGCCAAATATTTATGAACAAACTTTACTACAAATCTTTATGGAACTATAACTATGCCACCGTAACAATATATCATTCAGAGCTGCTTCAACATGGCATGTCTCCCTTAAATACTGCAACAGTGCATTGGATGCTGTCAGCCTACTGTGACTATGACAAATTGTAACACTTGATCATTAAGTGTTTTGGCTCTCCCTAGAACTCCCCCCCCCCCCCCCCCCCCCCACACACACACACACACACACACACACACACACACTTTAAAGGAAAACTGTTGCCTAAAATTCCTTTCAAAGGGGTTGTGTGTGTGTGTGTTTTTTTTTTTTTCCTCTCCTTAAGTATATATGGGGGAAATTAAACCCATCCCTAGTCTTACTGTATGACAGGGTCCTTCAATCATATAATGCACCTTTTAGTTGGCGAAAACTGTTCTTCTGAGCAGGTAGTGAAGCCTATATAAACCACTTTAGCACCCTGAATCACCAAAGGTTTGTTTATGGTTGAAGGATCATGCTGCCTAATATCAGGTGACTTTCCCACTAACGGTTCTGACAATTCTAACCTACTATATAACGAACTGCTTTATGCAAACATTAGTTTGTAGCTGTAATGATGATTTTGCTGATGACATGTCTTGAGCTGACTAGATTTCAATCACTAACATATTGTGTAAACTGACTTTATTAACTCCAATATTAAGTTTTCTAGTCTTGGCCTGTTAACAGATATTAATAATCCTATCTTAATTCAGGCTGCTGGAGTTAAGAATGAACTTCCTCTCCTGAGAAAGGTGTCCTGTTTACCTGTTGCCAAACCCAGTTTTACAATCTATGTTGATGAGCCAGTGGTTAAACAAGAGAAGTGTTCATTTGAAGTAGAGTTTCCAAGCTTTGAAGAAGCAGATGTCAACATTGTGAAACAAAGTTTCCACTTGCTTCTTGACATTAGTACGTGTGAGTACTATATTGCTACACTTTAAACATTTTTAAGGTGAAATATCATAACCCATGACTAAAAAAAACTTTCTTCCAGCTTCCCCAATGATGGTTGATGCATCTATGGACCATCACCCTGGGGATGGGTCTGAAATGGATCCTGATGCCATTGTTGTATCTGAATACATGGATGACATTCACAAGTACCTCCGTGAGGCTGAAGTAAGTATTGTTTCCTAAGAACGTTTTAGAAAGTCTTTCAGCCTGGCCAAACTACTAAATGGCATGCGATCTAAAGGCTAGCACAATCCCTAACTTCTCTAGTATGAATGGCACTTATCTACAACTAGTGTTTCAAATGAAGCGGTGGAATATCTATGGAGCAGCATAAAGTACCCTTAACTCTTGGTGTGCTGACTGACCTTGCATTCTGAGCCTAAAATGCACATGTGAGAAACTAAACCCCTGATCTGTTAAGCAATAGTCTTGGCACAACTTTAACTTGAGGTATCTGCCTGAGAATTCTGTCATGCTGGAGTACAATAACCTTCAGATAAGGGACATGAGCAAAGGGAGTAAAGACCTATGTCAGACTTGAGATGCTTCTAAAGTCTAAGCCTAGTAAGACTTATTCTGAAACCTAGTCTGTCCTATAACGGACAATGAAGTACAAAGGTCTCACTTCTATCTTGGCTAGACCATTGTCTCCTACTCTGGGCAGGAAATTGGGTTTTTTTTTTTTTGTGGTGGGGGAGGAACTATCTGTCTACATAGGTTTGTCAGAGATGGTTGTTCTGTATGGCCTTAGGCGCTGAAACAACCAGAAAGTTCAACATCCAAGTGACTGCATCTTGTTTCAGGATCTCCAGATATTGCCTGCCTGCTTGCACAGGAAAGTTCCTCATTTAATTTTTTTTTTTTTTTTTTTATCAACCCTAAAAAACTTGACCTGCAGATCCTTAAGCTTTACATCTGAACAGATCATAATGGCTATGTATCTGTCTTTATATTGTGCAACTCTAAATGGCTATACTTCAAAAAAAGGGGGTGACAATAGCTGAAATACTCAATACCATGCTTTAAATGCAGTGGCGTATTTTCTTAAATCTACTGGCCAAAAAGCAATCAAAGGGATACTATACTAATGGTTCTTAACTGTTTTTAATAGGTAAGACACAGGCCAAAGGCACTTTACATGAGAAAACAGCCTGATATAACTCCAGCAATGCGTACCATCTTGGTGGACTGGCTGGTGGAAGTCAGTGAGGAATACAAACTTCGTTGTGAAACACTCTATCTTGCTATCAACTACTTGGACAGATTTCTATCCTGCATGTCTGTACTGAGGGGCAAGCTACAGCTTGTTGGAACAGCTTCCATTCTCCTGGCATCGTAAGTATAAAGTCTGACTTGTCTACAAAGATCCACAGGATATGAAATCTCTTGCTACACTCACAAACTCTAGACTTCCTGCTATTTTCATTTATCTGAAAACTGTCAGTCTTGTGAAGGGCCTACTAACTGTACCTAGAACTGCTGGGTACAACAAATATTCCAGCATCTTTATCAGTTAAATGATGGACAAGTGCAAAAATAGCTGACTTGCACTTCTTACTATATAAAGTTTTAGTAAACATGGTTGAAGACACTTGGCATAAATTCAGTAAGGTGTCTGCCTGTGGCTTCTCAATTTAACCCCCTTGTCAAATATATAACCGCCAAGCAATAGCGCATAGCTGAAACTAAATGGGGCACTAATACACTTGTGTTTGGATTTTAATTTGTTTGGGTTTTTTCCCCAGAAAATATGAAGAGATTTACCCACCTGATTTAGATGAGTTTGTGTACATCACAGATGACACTTACACAAAGAAACAGCTGCTACGTACAGAACATCTGCTCCTGAAAGTACTGGCTTTTGATCTGACTGTACCTACAATCAACCAGTTCCTGCTCCAATATCTGAAAAGGCACTCAGTCTGTCCCAAAACTGAGCAACTTGCAATGGTAAATGTACACCATGGTAAATGTCAGAACTTGAAAGAAGTTAAAGATGACAAAGCAAATACTAAGATGTACTATCTTGTCTGTAGTACTTTGCAGAGCTGACTCTTCTTGAAGTGGAGCCGTTCTTGAAGTATCTCCCTTCGATGACGGCAGCAGCTGCTTATTGCCTTGCCAACTACACAATAAACAAGACTTTTTGGGTAAGATATTAACCAGTTCAAGCTACACAACTTACATTGACCTCCTGTATTTGTAAAGATTGGTACTGGCCAGTCACTGAGAATGGCAGTGAATAGAATGCTTAAGGAAACATTCTAAGCCATAATGCAAAATTCCCAGGGCTTGATTGGTTGTAGAGGACTCGGAGTAAGCGTCAAGTGTACCTTCAACATATGGGATACGGCTGTACAGTCTATGGGGGGAACATACAAAGAAAAAACAATAGTGTGATACAGTATATACAGTGCGCTTAAATGGATGCACTCATGAGATAGTGGAGATAAAAGAGCATTCAAGGTGCCTCCCCAAGAAACATGGGGGGATACTGGTATCCTTTGATAATGTCGAGCAGCCAATGGGACACAGGACTCCAGGTGAGTAGTAGAAAATATTCATAATTTTATTCTCTTTAAAAGGTGATACAACACCATAAAGATAAAATATAAAAGTGCAGCAATAGGTCCAACGCATTTCGTTCAACACAGGAACTTCATCAGGGACCTCACAGTAAAAGAAATCAACAGCAATATTGCAGAGTGTAAAAAAAATACACATCCTACTCACCCTAACAATCACTATAAATGGGGCTAATCCCAATGCCCCATTGGTCCCAAGTGTGGGGGTGTCCTCTGGGCAGCTCTCCATTGGTCCAGGGATGGTGTCATCCAGCTGATTCTATTTTCGGTGTCCAGAAAACAAGCGTTTTTTTTTTTTTTTCAAACGCCGGAAGAAAAAAAACACGCTCGTTTTCTGGACGCCGAAAATAGAATCCGCTGGATGACACCATCCCTGGACCAATGGAGAGCTGCCCAGAGGACACACCCACACTTAGGACCAATGGGATTAGCCCTATTTATAGTGATTATTGTTAGGGTGAGTAGGATGTGTATTTTTTTACACTCTGCAATATTGCTGTTTTCTTTTACTGTGCGGTCCCTGATGAAGTTCCTGTGTTGAACGAAACACGTTGGACCTATTGCTGCACTTTTATATTTTATCTTTATGGTGTTGTATCACCTTTTAAAGAGAATAAAATTATGAATATTTTCTACTACTCATCTGGAGTCCTGTGTCCCATTGGCTGCTCAACATTATCAAAGGATACCAGTATCCCCCCATATTTCTTGGGGAGGCACCTTGAATGCTCTTTTATCTCCACTATCTCGTGAGTGCATCCATTTAAGCGCACATTTTCACTGTATATACTGTATCACTCTATTCTTTGTATGTCCCCCCGCCCCCATACTGTACAGCCATATCCCATTTCTGCTTGTGGTTCTATACATATATACGATCGTTTTGGGTGGATAATGATCTTGGGAGGCTACAGACTAATTGGAGTTAAGTAATTTGATATTTAACACTTAACAACGTAGTTTTGTTTACCTTCAACATATGGCTTGCCTTTTGCCAATGGAATTCTTTACTCTTGCAAGAGTTAAAAGAACACCTATATAAAATGTCTTGTGAATATTTCTCTCCAATCATATTGGTCACTGAGAATCCAGTGGAAACTTGCTAAGCAAACTCTTTTCTCAACAGCCTCAAGATCTTGTTGCATTTACTGACTACACGCTAAGTGAAATTGTGCCCTGCATTAGTGACTTGCATAGGTTGTGTCTCCATGCTCCCCATCAAGTACCACAAGCAATTCGAGAGAAGTACAAAACGCCCAAGTGAGTATATGCTCTGAGACCCTGTTTTTTTTTATAATTACAATTTTAAATGCATATTCTAATTCCTGACTTCTCTTTCCAGGCACATGCAAGTCTCTCTTATTGAGCTTCCAGCAAACCTTCCTCTCAAATGAACACTCTTTTCTTCAGACTTGTGAAGCACTTACCTCATGATCAACAGTGTTGGTCTGACTTTTATGATGACACTGCAGGCCAAGTGTCTCTCGAACTTTTTTAAATTTTATGAACTTTTTATACTGGTACACTAACCTAGGACTTTGAACTCGTACAATTATTTGCACTACATGCCACCAATAGATGGACCTGCACTTTATCTTGACACTTGAAGACCTCAATGTGGTCCTACAAATGTTTGTTAAAACTGTGTTCTGGCAGGTGGTAGCACTGACAGGTTTGGGTGGTGGTCAAACCCATAGAGTAAGGCCAAACATGGCTCCCAACGCAGAGGACTAGAGTAGAATTGACTCGAAGACTGGCCTAGACATGCTTGTGCTGTCGCTGGTCAGGTGGTAACAAGGGGTAGTTTTCTATACTTATTGTAGAATGGGGAGGGCATAGGCTTAATACCAAACTGCACTATGGCATATCTGCCGATAGCCTTTGGTTTTAGTTTCTTAAGCTAGGTGAAACAAGGATTCTGCACCCAGTAAACCCTCTGGGTGTTAGGCAAGATTATCAAAGTCTTTGCCATATGATTCTTCTAGTACTCCATGACTGCAATATGACTAGTCATGTATAAAACAGCACAGTTGGTTGACCATTTTAAACTGGGTAAACGCTAACATTCACCAATCCTTGTGATGTCAAAGTATCTTAATAAACCATTAATTCATAAACTGCTTTTGTGTGGGTTTTTAACACCAAACTTATCCACTTAAGTGGATCTAAACGGCAAAAGGCTCAGAACAGCCTGCATCTCCTGCCAAAATATCTTACAAGCGTGTCAACACAAAATTATGCTCTGGTTATGGAATTGGGCTGTGTTAGACTTGAACATGTTGGATGAGATTTTGGAAGTCTAGAGGTCCATGCCTTACATAATACTAAAGTTGCCACAAGATCAGTGCCTAATAGGTCTTGTAGTGACATACATGAGCCTGTACTATTGGACTTCTGATTTCTTTGTGGCAGTATAACTGATACTTTCATACTTGAGGTGATATACAAAGTTCTGCTGCATGGAAATTATGGTTTCTTGTTGCACTGCTTCTACTCTTGAAGCAACCTGTAGAGTAAATGGTGTTTGTGCCAACCAGTACCCTACTACATACCCTGTTACAGCTCAAAACCCTTACTTTTATAGGGGGCATTGATAAGGGCAAACAGCAGGTTATTAATAACAAATATTAACTTCCTTTCCCCTTGGAATGATTCCTTATTACTGGATCATAGGAAATGCAGACTAATCCAACACTGATATTCAAGGACTCTATGGCATGCATATAGTTTGTAAGTCATTCTGAGCTGCATTACACTATACAATCTGTGTATTGCTAGGCTAAGGCATGGCTCCTCAACAGTTTATGCCTGTTGTAACATCCAACTAAATTGGGTCAGGCTTTTTAAGAATGCAAATTAACTTCAGTTGAAGTGCTTTGGGGTCACATTTAACAGTACTTTTGTTCTTGCACTTTAGTGCCATCAGCAGTGCACAAAGATTTAGTGTAACTAGAAGCTATGCCATTTAAATTGTCACATCCTAATTGCAGTAATCCCAGTGTCACCATATCACACTAGATTTCATTCAAAAGAAGGTTTAATTTAGGAGTCTGGTTAAGATTTTTTTTTTTTAATTCCCCATCCTCATTTTCTACGCATTCTAACTGTTTTTTGGTTTGTCCTAAACATTTGGAAATCAATGTGACACTTGATTCAGCTTTGTGTATATACAAGGCCTAGAAAGCAAATTGCCTTAAAGGGACACTATAGTCACCGGAACAACTTTAACTTAATGAAGCAGTTTTGGTGTATAGAACATGCCCCTGCAGCCTTACTGCTCACTCCTCTGCCATTTAGGAGTTAAATCCCTTTGTTTATGAACCCTAGTCACACCTCCCTTCCATAAACACGTCCTGTAAAGAGAGCCCTATTTAGGCTTTCTTTATTGCAAGTTCTGTTTAATTAAGATTTTCTTATCCCCTGCTATGTTAATAGCTTGCTAGACCCTGCAAGAGCCTCCTGTATGTGATTAAAGTTCAATTTAGAGATTGCGATACAATTATTTAAGGTACATTACATCTGTTTGAAAGTGAAACCAGTTTTTTTTTTTCATGCAGGCTCTGTCAATCAGCCAGGGGAGGTGTGGCTAGGGCTGCATAAACAGAAACAAAGTGATTTAACTCCTAAATGGCAGAGAATTGAGCAGTGAAATTGCAGGGGGAATGATCTATACACTAAAACTGATTTATTTAGCTAAAGTAATTTAGACAACTACAGTGTTCCTTTAAGTCACGCAACATAATGTATGAACTAAAGACCAAAGATGCCTTTGAAACCTTCCCCTTCCTGAGCTTATACTTTCTGTGGCTGTCTAATAACACTTCCCAATACAACTCAATTTGAAATTTCTGCAAGGCAAAATTGCCTGCCTCTTGAGTTCAGCTCCATTAAGCTAAACTAGGAAGAAAGCCAACTAGTTGTCTGACCGCTTGAGGGTGCAGCAAGGCTAATTTTGGAAAATGCCCATTTCTAGTGAAATTTTACTTTTTTGTAAAAGTGCTTTGTGTGTGGAGTGGTTAACTGTAACTCAGTACTGGGTTGGGCATGTCTGCTAATCTCTTACACAGAATTCTGTTAATACACCAGCATTTTTAGCTATTGGTTTCTGTAGCAATGGCACTCATTAGTTGAGGTGGATGCTCTAATTTCATTTTTTTTTTTTTTTTTTAAATAAAATGAAACTAACATTAAATACATGCTTACCCAATTGGGCTCTGATCGACATTCCTACTATGTACCCCAATTGTACCGCATGTGATAAGCCTGAGGACTGCTGTTGGGGGTGTCCAAAGCCTGTATGTAATGTTCCTATGCACTACAAAAATATAAAATACTTGCAACAACATGACAAATATCATACCAATGAAACAGTGTCCTTCACTCCATTATTGTTATGTAACAGATTCCATTCCCTGTACATAACATACCTAAAGCAAGAGTTAGATTTCATCGGAGTTTATTGTTTAACAATCTTTTCCTGCTATTTATTGTGATAATGTAACCTTGCATGTTCTATTTGCTTCTGTTCAGGTGCCTGGAGGAATACTGCCTTCTATTTTGTGCAAGTCACAAATGTTCTAATACTAAAAAGTACTTGTCAACAGTCAAGGCTTCTTGTATTCAACATGCAAACATTCCCTTTAGGTGCATTATACAGATAAGGGAAATATGTTTATAAATTTGTATGTTTAATCTCAAGTAGGACTCAGTAGCTTTAAGTTATTGTTGGGGGGGGGGGGGGGGGGGGGGGGGTTGTAGTCTGCAGGGTTTCTCTGATTCTGCCCTGATGAATTTAAAATTAATTGGCAGCAACTTTCCATTGATAAAGGGTGCAGTAGAAATAATGCTGGTTATGTGATCGTAACTACATAACATTGTTTCATTATCCAAGTGGTGGAACTGCATCGATCGCAGCTGGGACCGGGCTCTTTCCTGCAGACCCCTGCAATTGGGTGCCTGCTGCCATGTATTTTGCGGCTGCTTGTTCAGGGGTTCATCGGGTGGCCATGGATTTTCAGGGGGCCCTGTCAGCACTGCAACACTTTAACAGTGTGACCTGGCCCCCTGAGATGACGTCAGACGCTGGGTTGAAGTGACTGTCCCGTCACTCCTTACAGAGGAAGGAAGAGTGAGTCAGAGTGGGAACTCTTGACTCCCATCATTCTGAGCCACCAGGGGGAGGGGGCGCAACCCTGTAGTTTCTAGTTACGCCTCAGCAGTGATCTATCTTAAAATAGTGCACCGATAGAAAATTATAAATAAACCCCTGCTTAGAACTTGAGTGTTTCAAAAGAAATCAGTTGGCATACTGTCAATCAAAAACTGGTCCTCTTACTTCCTGTTTATCTCAGTGGAACTCAAGAAGCAGGAAATTGCTTAGAGCACTTGCCTTGCAAAAACTTCTCATTGAGCTGCATTGGAAAGTCTGTGATTGGACAGCCACAGAAAGAAGGGGAGGGCTTGCAAAGGTAGTAGACAGGAGGTCTGCAGCTTTTGCAAGCTGTTTTTAGATCTACACCCAATAGAAAAAAAAATGAATAATTAAATTGGGGAATATCTACTTAACAGTATATATTTTTTTCATTTTGGTATTTGGGCTGCTGAATGTCCCTTTAACATAGACAGAATTAGAGTAAAACAAAAGGACACCATCCACAAGGATATAAGCCTGTAGGATATAAAAAACACACGACTATATGGCCTAAATGTTAGTTGAAAGATGACAAACTATTCAGGAAATTGTAAGGTCTACTGAAATCCGCTTTTGAATTCCTCATAATTTTTTTTTTTATACATCCATTCAGACAGCCCTTGGCTAGTTCATGAAGTCAAGTGAGTTCAGTTTCAATTAATAAACCATTGGTTTAAAAAAAACAAAACAAACCCCCCCCCACCCCACAAATAATCAATGATTACTTTCAAATGGAACACAGTCAAATACATTTATCTATTCAGTATAGTAAATGCTATCTGGCAACTGTAAAAGGAACACTATAGTCTCCTAAATTACTTTAGCTAAATAAAGCAGTTTTAGTGTATAGATCATTCCCCTGCAATTTCACTGTTCAATTCACTGTCATTTAGGAGTTAAATCACTGTTTCTGTTTATGCAGCCTTAGCCACACCTCCCCTGGCTATGATTGACAGAGCCTGCATGAAAAAAAAAACTGGTTTCACTTTCAAACAGATGTAATTTACCTTAAAGGGACACTACAGGCACCCAGACCACTTCTGCCCATTGGAGGGGTCTGGGTGCCAACTCCCACTACTCCTAACCCTGCAACTGTAATTATTGCAGTTTTCTATAAAATGCAATAATTACCTTGCAGGGTTAACTCCACCTCTAGTGGCTGTCTTCTAGACAGCCACTAGAGGTCAGTTCCTGGATTATAGCACAGATTAACTGTGCTAGAGCGTCGCTGGACGTCCTCACGCTGTGTGAGGAACTCCAGCGTCGCTCATTTCACCATAGGAAAGCATTGAAAATCTTTTTCAATGCTTTACTATGGTGAGTGCTAATGCGCATGCGCGGCATTGCCGTGCATGCGCATTAGGTCTCCTCAGCTGGTGGGCGGGATCAGTCTCGCCCACCGGCCGACGGAGTTAGTAGGCGGAGCGGCGCGAAGGAGGAGACAGCGACGAGGGACATTGTCGCTGCCTCAGGTAAGTGACTGAAGGGGTTTTCACCCCTTCAGTAACCAGGGATTGGGGGGGTGGGAGGGAGAGGGAACCTGCACTGCCAGGAAAACGGATTGTTTTCCTGGCACTTGAGATTCCCTTTAAATAATTGTATCTCAATCTCTAAATTGAACTTTAATCACATACAGGAGGTTCTTGCAGGGTCGAGTAAGCTATTAACATAGCAGGGGATAAGAAAATCTTAATTAAACAGAACTTGCAATAAAGAAAGCCTAAATAGGGCTCTCTTTACAGGAAGTGTTTATGGAAGGCTGTGCAAGTCACATGCAGGGAGGTGTGACTAGGGTTCATAAACAAAGCAGAAGATTGAGCAGTGAGGCTGCAGGGGCATGTTCTATACACCAAAACTGCTTCATTAAGCTAAAGTTGTTCAGGTGACTATAGTGTCCCTTTAAAAAAGTGCAATTTTCAGATCTGTCTTTAATGCTGCCTCTAGGTCCTATACACTCTGCAGGCATTTAAAGGTGGTCTCCTTCAGTGCTAAAATTGCCTGCTGTAATGTGTATCTCTCCCCCTCCATCCTTCTCATTTACAGCAGGAATTAAGAGAAAGCACGTTGGACTGTAACTGCAGTGCCTCCGTGCTGCGTGGCACTTTCCCTCTGACACTATAGCTAAACTAGGATTAGAATGAATGCAAACAAAACAAGGGAAGTGATCAGAGATTTCATCAGCATCGTGTGTATCATTTAATGTTGCTGCTTGTGATATAGGGCTGCATTATAGGAAGGTCCTGTCTGTCTGCTCACCACCTATTGCCCTCAACTTCCCATGAACACCACAGAGAATAGGCAGACACAGCACCTTCCTGTAATGCTGCCAGGGGCAGATACACTGCATCTCCCACCGGACCACCAGGAATTAGAATTCCATCTCCCTGGTCTAAGGTAAGCCTCAGTGAGGGGGAATAAACTTAATTGTATTTTTTTTTTAATTAGAAGTTTTTTCTTGCTTTTTTTTTTTTTTATCCTGACCTATCCTGACCTGAATTTGCCCTGATGAGTTCAAAATTAATTGGCAGTAACTTTCCACTGACAATCCAACCCTATAGGCCCTAACCTTCCCTACTACAGCCTGAACATCTCTCCCACCCACACTTTTCCTTATATAGGGCTAATCCCTCTAGATCCTAGGTTGGTTCCCTGGGTAAACTAATCAGATGTCCCCAATCAGACGACAATCAGCTGGGCAAATCAATTTCGCCGCCATCTTCGTCCTCCGATCACCTGGTATGCTCTGACGCACTTCCGTGTGTTCCAAAGCTGTCTTCTGGTTTGTGTTCCATTAGCTCTATATAAGTGGGATGTGGTGGGGAACGGGTTTACAGGCTGCTTTGTAGCATTGATTTATTTTACTGCTTATATTTTGTCCCTGAGGAAGTTTTCTTTTTGTATAGAATGAAACGCATAGGACCTTTTGTTTTGAATATTTTTATTGTTGTCATAACACATATTTCTGCCCTGTTCGTATTATTTTTTTGTTCCTGTTGGCCCTTTGACTTTTTGCTAGTGCGTTGCGTCGTGTCTAAACCAGGGATGCCGTAGCGGTGTACTTATTGTATCTTGCTCCTCTGCTGGTAGCATTCGGTCTGTTGGCTTTCTATTTGTGCCTCCTCTGTGGGGCATATATCTGACATTTAATCTTGTCCTGCTTTGCTCTCGTACATGTAACTGTAAACTACCTGTGCATCTAAGTATCTGTTGCTTTGTGTCGCTTGGTGTTTCATGGTCGTGCGTGTCTATTTGTGTCTATTTGTGCACCGTATTTGTCCCTGTAATAGGTGTGGCTGTTAGGTATACTGAGCTGGGGTGCACCAGTGTGTGGTATAGAGTACCTCAATGGTTTGTGTGTACTAGGTGTTGAGTATCCCTTGGTTCTGGTGCGTTGTAGCCTGCTTGGAGGTCTGGTTTTCAGTGCGTGTGTGCCGGTTTTGTATCTCTGTCGCTAAGGCTTACTGTTTCAGCCGTGGTTGATATCATGGTGTGGCTCGTCTATTAGTGTGGTTAATTCGGTTCCCGTGTATTTTTTCCGTTTGGTTGTGTTGACGTTGTGTTCTGATGGGTGTTCGGTGTGTGGTGTCTGTTTTTTTGTTTTCTCTTTTTTTTTTCCTTTTTTTTTTTTACCATCCGTTTGGGTCTATGTCTGGTTTTGAGGGTCGCGGTTAGGTGTGTGCGTGTGTGTGGCGCATAGGACCTTTTGTATTTTTACCAAGTATATTTTATTTGTATTGGTTATGTGCTGCTACAATAAAGGCATTTTTTTTACATCTTGACTCCGTTAATCCACATCCTGTACTGGCTGATTCCTGAGGGATAAGGAGACGCTCCATTGCCATTGGGCACCCGTAAAACAATCTAATTTCAACTCTCTTGCAAGTGCAACCATTATATGTGCAGTTATAATTGTTATACAAAATACACAATTGTTTTTCTTCTTTTTTATGTCGATTTTTCAACCGGATCCCATATATATTTTATGTACATATTTTGAAGTGTTAATGGTACCTGGTTGGGATGTGACCTTGGGACGTTGAACTATATTGTAAAGTTAAGTTATTTTACTTAATTTTCTTCTCACTTATTATTTATATTGTTTTAGTTTCAACTTCACTTGTTGGTTACAAGGTGATACTCACTCTACACAGTTTTAATATTGTGAGTGGTTAGTATAGTTTTTATCACTTTTATATTTCTTTACGCTCTTTGTGTTCTGAAAACTATGATACTAAACTAATTACAACACCAACATTCACTCTACATAGACTATAACAAGTATCTTGGCATTTATATTGTGCCAACATATTCGCAGCACTTTTTAATTTTAATAAGGGGACTTTAACAGAAAATGAGACAAACTATTTTTGAAAACAAAGGAAAAACAAAAAATAAATGGTTGCGCTAATAATTAAAAAAATATATACTGAAAAGATAAAAACTAGTGATAATAAATATAAATGCAAAAAGTCCACATAAAAAAGTCCAACTAAAACAATGAAAAACATGATCAAATACCACTGGTATGGGAACAGCCAAGTCTTGATAGGGATAGATGACTTTTATATGGGGTTCTGGGTCACGTGTGGCTCAAATTCCAAGCGTGCATATTCTGAGTGAACAGAAAAAGGAATCCAATGGTACAGTATATTCCAAAGTTAAAGAACTATGCAAATCATAAATAGGTCCTACTCACATTTACCAGAGCTAAGGCCAGCTCTGGTATGAACAGCGTAGAGTGGTATTGTCCCCACATCTAGGATATGCGGTTAGGTGGAATTCTCTAGGTTCTTTCAGCATGGTGTTGTTGATGGAGCCCAAGGCCATATAAAACAAATAAAAAAGTAGAACATGCTCTCTGTGTGTCTAAAATCCATGAGTAATAAAATGAAGGTAATGTACTCACATTTAGTCGAGCAGACTCACTGCTCGATGTATGGGGCGCAGGTAGTATGAAAAAGACTATGGTACAGGAGTAGTATAAAAATAGACAATAGTCCTTACAATAGGCTTTATCAAGTAGAGTTAGAGTAGAGTTAGAAGGTAAGCCTTGCAAACAAGGGTTCATATAGGGATAAACAGACCATAATTTTGGCGCCAAAATTACATCATCATAGTGCAACATTACAAATCAACAAATCATAAATAAAACCAAATTTCTGTTGTGTGTGTATTAAGAATTAATGTAGGGGAGTAATACATAAACATTAAAATACAAAACAAAATGTAAAACATAAGAAAAAAGGTAAAAGAAAGGGGTCACGGGACTCATGCTGTGGTGTCAGGAAAAATAGGTTGATTAAGACCCTGTTTAAACAAGCTTACAATCTAGAGGAGGTGTGGCATAAAACACATTAGGCAGAGTGAGGGATAGGATCAAAATTGGAAGGTGAAATGATTGCACCACTAATTAAGTTGTGAAGACAGTGTTGTAAGAGGCTATAGGCTATTTGGAAGAGGTTTTTAGGGATTTCTTAAAGGATTAAAGAGTATGGGAGAATCTGATGGGAGAATTCAGACAGCTCCATAAGAATAGAGCAGCCTGTGAGAAGTTGTGGAAGCCAATGAAGCGATTGACAGAGGGGTGGTGTGTGAGAGGAGCGGCCGGAGAGAAAAATAAACCTGGTAGCAGTATTCATCGCGGACTACAGGGTGGCAGTGGGGTTTCTGGAGAGACCAATTGGAAGAAAATTATAGTAAACAGTGAAAGAAACAACAATAACATGAACTAGCTCCTTAGTAGCATATTGTGTTTGAAAGAGGAGGGTGGTCAATGTCTTTAAGGTGGAAATGGTATGATTTGGCAGCAGACTAGATATGAGTTTTGAAGATGAGGCCAGACTCAAAGACAGCAAACTTGAAAGAATGGGCTGATGTGTGTACCACTTGCAAAGTGACATCAGGGGATTACAATTATGAGGAGGGAAGGTAAGACATTCAGTTTTAGGAAGTTGGAGGAGATCCACTTGGTGACAGAAGAGAGACAACTGGTAAGTTTTAGGACAGTCAGTGAGGTAGCAGAATTCTAAAGAATTAATATGTTTGCCAAAAGAGGCAGTATGAAGAAAAAACAGAAAGGAACCAAGGACCGAGCCTAAGGGAACTCGAAACAAGACAGGATTGGAGAGGAAGTGTTACCAGAACAAGAGACATTGAAGGATCGTTGGGAGAGGTAGGACGAGAACCATGAAGGGGCCGTGTCATGAAAGCCAAGAGTGTGAAGAGTTTGGAGAAGAACATGATCAACGATGTCAAAGGCAGCAGAAAAGTTTTGAATAATTAGTATGGAGTAATGGCCTTTGGATTTAGCCATAATTAGATAATTAGTTAATTTAATTAGAGGAGTCTCAGAAGAATGTAAGGGTGGGAAACAGATGGAAGAGGGTCAAGAAGGGAGTTTGTTTAGAAAGTATATTGCAAGAGGTTACAGACTAGTCATTCCAGAAGCTTTTAGGGGAAAGGTAGCAGAGATATGGGACAGTAGTTAGAAGGGGAAGACGGGTAAAGATATGGCTTTTTTAGAATGGGTATGACAGTAGCATGTTTAACAGGAGCGGGAACAATGCCAGAAGAAAGAGAGCAGTTGCAGATATGCGTTATGGACGGCACAAGGTAAGGGGAGAGCGATCGGATAATGTGAGAGAGAATTTATTTATTTATTTATTATTGCTATTTATAGAATGGGATCAATAGGACAAGTGGTGGGGCGAGAGAAAAGAAGATGCACCGAATCCTCATGTTTAGTTACCAGGGAGAAAGTCTGAAGGGTAGAAGAGGGTAGAAATGAGAAGGGGATGACATGCAAAGAGATCTGCAGCTGTTTTAGTTATAACCCCCATAAATGCACATCTAAATACATGTATTATTTCATTGGGGGTATATCGACATAATTGTTAAACAAATAAAATTTAAATTAAAATTCCATTGGAGTGTTCCTTGGTTAATGGATCGTAATGGAATATACATACTAATCAAGTTTAAAATGGAAAACAGCTGAAAGAAACCATTTAGTCTATACCTGTCTGACAATATCCATCATAACCGAACCTCTAATATAATCCTGCCTATAGCTCAGGAGATTGAATTTAATTTATATTATATGTGTTTCAGCTTATGATTTATGCTGCAGTATTGTTTGTATTCATTTCTATTGCTTTCTGTTTGTTACGTTTTACCAGACTTAATAAGATTAGAAAGATTAATTTGATAAATCATTGCACTCAGAAGTTTTTGCACTAAATAATGTGCTTTGTATTTAATCAATACACATGACTCTTGTGTATGTTTCTCTTCTCTCTATAAAGAGTGATTAAAAGATCATTAATAGTGACATATGGGAAGGCAGAGCCTGGAGTTGTGGGAGGGGTTGCAACCAGCCTATATAAACCCACTACTTACCTCCATACCTTGCTGACAGCGCTTGGTTACTTCCGGTTCCGGTCCAGACGGCGGGAATCACTAAATCAAACTCCAGTCCAGCCAGGTTATTCATCCTCCACGCCAGCAGGATCTCCAAACATTAAACAGGCTGCACAGACCGTGGTAGCAGGTAGCCATCGTTCGCAGCGGGCACGCAGAGTTTCCACGGCACCACAGCTTCCAGAGCGGCAGGTCACACTTCCGGGTTCAACATAGCAGTAATCGTGAATACGGACATACGAACGAACTAAACACACGAATCGATGGCAAACACAAAACGAAATAGGGGGGAATACCAATTACAAGGTTCGTACATCCAGACGTAAGAACAACTAGGCGAACGGGAATTATGCACGAAACACATAACCGAATGACGCGGACGGTGGGAGCACATATAGACAGTCTTAAGTCACGAACGCCGTATTTCGGTACTAACCCACACGGATCTAACAAGTCTAACTAACTCACATGCAGTACGTTCATTATGGATAACTTAGGTGGCACTTATACTCAAAGCTGCTCTGAGGTAGAAACATCATATTATCATCATACATAGTCCAAACTGGTAAATGGCATATTGTTACATCTTACCCTCGTAGGTTACAGATTCATCAAGACCAACGTTGGTTATAACAATTCGACAGAGACATAGACCGCACCTTACATCTTGTCAATAATAGGAATTAAAAATAGAATCAAACACTTAGTTGCGGTACAGGTAATACAAATATATATATATATATATATATATATATATATATATTTTGGTTAGGGGAAGGGGTACGCCTATTTCGGGTGTTTTACTTTGATTATTTTCATCTTAGGCCAAGCAAACTAAGTATATACAAGTACAGCTGTAGCCTAAAGACCGACTCGTCAGGTACGTATTAGTCAAAGAATCATACCTACGACATGATATAGGCACTAGCACAATAGTTGGGCATAAAAAAAAAAAAAAAACGCACTAATTAGGACAATAATATTTCCAAGGTTTTCCTCATTACAAAGGTATTCACCTTTGGTCCAAACTCATAGATAGATTCAACCCAAAGTACAGAGAGGGCCTCACCAGGCACACCCAGATTACTTTTATACGCTTCGGTGGCCCAGACATACGTCAAACGCATAAATATAGCCCCTATCTGTCCAGCGGCGAGTAGCAGGGCCTCACCTGCCTCGTTAGCTACTACAACTTACTAATAAGTCGCATCAAACACTTTGTCATTCATATAGGATGCCTCACGCCTCCGACATAGGAGAAGACGTCTCCCCTCCCAGCACGCCAGCTAGACCACCCACCCCTATGATGGCCCCAACAACAGCCAAAAACCTAGAGAGCCCTTGTTCATTGAGGTCATGGACAATTCCTAAAATTGCTGCGGAACTCAGACGTAGGGGTGTAACATATCCGGCCACGGCCAGGAAAGCTGAGCTATATAGGATTATGATGACAACCTCAGAAATCCTTCAACCAGGAACCAGCTCACAGGACAATACGAACGAAACCTTAGCTGGGCTGCAAGTCACCATGACATCTATCCTGGTGTCCATTAGCAATATCAGCCAGAGAATGGACAGACTGGAAGCACCTGAACCAATTGTCGTGGCACCTGACATCAATCTCAAACCAGATATTGAACACATAGCAGCACAGGGTAATGTGGCAGGGGCACAAATCGCACAAAATCCTACCACTCACATCATCACACCAGCACACTTGGTACCTCCTAACATTAGGAAAGATATTTTAGAGGGAAAAGATGTCAACCTTATTTCCCTACTCATAGCATCTCAAGACGTGGTAGAGAATAAGACCTATAACTATGGGGATTTGTCAGCGGTGATGAAAGCTAGAGACCCCAGACTAAGTAAAAAATTAACCATACCAGAGTTCGTCCTAGCTTTTGGCATATATAGAGACGTAGTATGCACCAGTTTTCCCCATCGTAGAGAAGAACTGGATTTTTATTTGCACAAATTGGTGGATCTGGGACACAAGTACGGTGGCCATATGTTTTTTGATTATCACAAGTCTTTTTCGGCTAAAGCAGCAGCAGCTTTGGTACAATTCAATATAAGAACAGATTGGAGACACTTAGATACCGAACTTTTCTGCCGCCATTTTGCCGGCCTCATACCACCGTCTTGCGCAATCTGTTCATCCAATTCCCATGCCACCAATTTGTGCCCAAACGAACCAAGTCTTCCAACTACCAGCTACACAGCTCCTAGCACCAGTAGCACTGACATAAGGACATTTAAAGACAAACTAGGTAGGCCAATAGTTTTCTTGGGGAAGGCGCAGATATGTAATAATTTTAACGCAGGCGGTTGCAGCTTCAGCGCTTGCAGATTGTTACATGTCTGCACCAAATGCCACAGAGCCCATGCTAAGACGATGTGTCCTAACCGATTGTTCCCCAAGAAATGACTGACGGAAGTCAATGTCGATACGCTAGCCTTTTACCTTAGTTCGCATCCATCTAGGGACTTAGTACAATTTCTGATCTCGGGTTTCACGGAGAGGTTTCACACTGGGTTGGTAGCACTACCATCAGGAACTATTGAATGCAGGAACCTACAATCTGCCACTACTGATCCAGCAACAGTAGACATTCTGTTGCAAGCCGAAGTAGGGAATGGTTTCATGTTAGGGCCATTCACAAGGCCACCATTCACTTGTTGGAGAACCAGCCCAATAGGAGTGGCACGGAGGAAATATAACAATAAAGCACGGTTAATTATCGATTTGTCAGCCCCTCATTCCAGCACCACACCAAGCCTAAACTCGCTTATACCATCGGCCGAGTTTTCTTTACAGTACGCCACAGTCGATAATGCCATACAGGCCATACTGGAAGCAGGGGCGGCAGCTTGGCTTGGGAAAACCGATATTTCAAATGCCTTCAAGCTGCTACCTTTGCACCCCTCTCTATGGCATTTGCATGGAGTAAGGTTTAAAGGGCTATATTACTTTGCGAACCGCTACCAAAACTAGCCTTCCTGGGTATCGATTTAGATTCAACAGCCATGCAAGCTAGCCTGCCAGCAGACAAAGTTCAGAGAATCCGGGTAGAGGTTGGGTCATTCCTCGACAACAGTATGACGTCAAGGAAGAACCTTCAGTCACTACTGGGTTCTCTGAACTTCGCCATAAGAGTAATACCACAGGGACGAGCTTTCATCTCACGTCTACTCAGTTTGTTACCCGACTTACCCAACGATGACAGCAGGGTTACACTGGACATTCAGGCTAGGGCGGATCTGACCATGTGGTACCATTTCCTGTCAGACTGGAATGGGAGAAGCTTGTTCATACCACCGTTAACATTAAACTCCCCTGTGTTATGGACGGATGCTGCAGGTCACACAGGTTTCGCAGCCATCTTCGAAGACAGATGGTTGAGGGACGCTTGGCCTAGCGAAGCACTAGGGTTACCCGCTTTCACAAAAACTTCGGCGCTGTTTGAAATCTTCCCCATAGTGGCAGCAGCTAAAGTCTGGGGCCACTTATGGGGAGGGAAAGCTGTCAAGTGCTACACCGACAACATGGCTGCTTGCGAGATTCTGAACAAAGGCAGGTCTTCTTCACTAACCATCATGAGCCTGGTCAGGAGACTCACATGGTTGGCAGCCACACAAAATTTCTTCCTGACTTGCATACATGTGCCAGGTCATCATAATACAGCAGCTGACGCACTATCCCGTTCAAAATTGCAGGTTTTTAGACAGCTACACCCAACAGCAGAGGACTGGCCAAGCAAGGCGCCGCAGTTCAGAGACCTCATCCTGGACAAAAATTACTCATGGAGCACGGGAGAGCACTAGTACAGGCCTCACTTTCCCCAAACACCAGGCACACGTACAACCGAGCCTTAATGTTATTTAACCAATTTGTTTCAGAATACCTCATCACGAATCCTTACAGTTTAGATACCATGGTGGCATTCACCTCTTTTTGCCATCTCAACTTGAAACTAGCACACAACACCATAAAACTCTATTTAGCCGGAATACAGCATCATGTAAGCAACACATATCCCGGTATAAAAAACTTCCTGTCAGCACACCCCATAAAAAACATGCTAAAGGCATCCAACGTCTAGAAAACCCAAAACCTACTACACGGCTACCAATTGACGCTGAAAAATTTAGGGCATTGTCTGACATGTTAGATGCCAAACCCTTTGATAATCACACCAATAACACACTCAAAACAGCCATATACCTGGCATTTTGTGGGTTTATGCGTCCCAACGAACTCACCTTAAGTAACATCAATAATAAGGGAAATATGCTGTGTGTGTCACACCTAAACAAAATAGGTGATCGATACACATTGTCATTAAGACATTCAAAAACTAATCAAATGGGACCGCCCCTCGACATTCAATTTTACCCTACCGGCAATCATTGGTGCCCTGTGCAATTATTCGATATATACCGTATATACTCGAGTATAAGCCGACCCGAATATAAGCCGAGGCCCCTAATTTTATCCCAAAAAACTGGGAAAACTTATTGACTCGAGTATAAGACTAGGGTGGGAAATGCAGCAGCTACTGGTAAATTTCTAAATAAAATTAGATCCTAAAAAATATATATTAATTGAATATTTATTTACAGTGTGTGTATAATGAATGCAGTGTGTGCGTATGTGTGTGTGTATGAGTGCAGCGTGTGTGTATGAGTGCAGCGTGTGTGTATGAGTGCAGTGTGTGTGCATGAATGCAGTGTGTGTGTGTATGAATGCAGTGTGTGAATGCAGTGTGTGCAGGGCCGGTGCAAGGATATTTGCCGCCGTAGGCAAAAAACATTTTGCCGACCCCTCCCCCCCCATATGTCCTGACTTCCCCTCCTCCTCCCTCAGTGGTCCTTACCTCCCCACCCCCGTGTTCCTTCACCCCCCCCCCCAGTGGTCCTGACTCACCCCTCCCCTAGTGGTCCTTACCCTCCCCTCCCCTAGTGGTCCTTATCCCACCCCCTCCCTCTCATAGTGGTCCTTATCCCCCCCCATCCCTCCCATAGTGGTCCATATCCCCCCCCATCCCTCCCATAGTGGTCCATATACCCCCCCTCCCTCCCATAGTGGTCTTTATACCCCCCCTCCCTCCCATAGTGGTCCTTATCCCCCCCTCTCCCTCCCATAGTGGTCCTTATACCCCCCCTCCCTCCCATAGTGGTCCTTATCCCCCCCCTCCCTCCCATAGTGGTCCTTATCCCCCCCCTCCCTCCCATAGTGGTCCTTATACCCCCCTCCCTCCCATAGTGGTCCTTATCCCCCCCTCCCTCCAATAGTGGTCCTTATACCCCCCCTCCCTCCCATAGTGGTCCTTATCCCACCCCCTCCCTCCCATAGTGGTCCTTATACCCCCCCTCCCTCCCATAGTGGTCCTTATCCCCCCCTCCCTCCCATAGTGGTCCTTATCCCCCCTCCCTCCCATAGTGGTCCTTATACCCCCCCTCCCTCCCATAGTGGTCCTTATCCCACCCCCTCCCTCCCATAGTGGTCCTTATCCCCCCCCTCCCTCCCATAGTGGTCCTTATCCCCCCTCCCTCCCATAGTGGTCCTTATCCCCCCCCCTCCCATAGTGGTCCTTATCCCCCCCCCTCCCATAGTGGTCCTTATCCCCCCCCCTCCCATAGTGGTCCTTATCCCCCCCCCTCCCTCCCATAGTTGTCCTTATACCTCTTTTTTTTGTTATTATACATTTTTTATTATTATTTCTTATTTTTTTATTATATATTTTTTTTCGTCCCCCCTCCCTGCTTGATACATAGCAGGGAGGGGGGCTCCTTCCCTGGTGGTCCAGTGGCAGTTCAGTGAGGGGAGAGGGGGGCTGGCAGAGCTGTACTTACCTGTTCTGCAGCTCCTGTCAGCTCTCTCCTCCTCCGCGCGGTCTGTGCAGCTCTCTCTGTCAGCTCCCAGTGTAAGTCTCGCGAGAGCCGCGGCTCTCGCGAGACTTACACTGGGAGCTGACCGAGGTGCTGAACGGACCGGCAGAGGAGGAGAGAGCTGACAGGAGCTGCAGGACAGGTAAGTACAGCTCTGCCAGCCCCCCTCTCCCCCCAGTCTGTATTATGGCAATGCAAATTGCCATAATACAGACTCTGACTCGAGTATAAGCCGAGTTGGGGTTTTTCAGCCCAAAAAATGGGCTGAAAAACTCGGCTTATACTCGAGTATATACGGTACATGGCAGGTATGACTGATCAACCCAAACAAGCTCCTCTCCTCACAATACACAGTCAACCCCTGACTACATCAAAATTCATCAAATACGTGAGATTACTATTCACAAGAATTGGGTACGATCCCGCAGCATATACAGGCCACTCCTTTCGTATCGGAGCAGCAACATCAGCCTCCAGCCAAAACGTACCAGTTCATATTATTAAAAAGCTAGGCCGTTGGAAATCTTCGGCATACCATCGTTACATACCTCAACCTGAGAAAGAGTTGAGACAAGCTTTTAAACAATAGGACCCTTTGGTAATAATGTATATGTATACGTATTAAAGTGTGGAACTGATAATTCTCTTTTGCCCTCTTTATTTACAGGCCGACCCGTATGTCGGTTTCGGCACACCACAACCGACTTAGTATATTATACTAATGATTAGAGGTATAGGTTCACATAATACGGCCTTCTTCCCTGACCACAAATGGGAAGGCGGAGCCTGGAGTTGTGGGAGGGATTGCAACAGGCCTATATAAACCCACTACTTACCTCCATACCTTGCTGACAGCGCTTGGTTACTTCCGGTTGCCCCACCCACCACTCCACAAAGGAAATCAATTAACTGGTTGGCCCTCTTTATTTACAGGCCGACCCGTACGTCGGTTTCGGCACACCACAACCGACTTAGTATATTATACTAATGATTAGAGGTATAGGTTCACATAATACGGCCTTCTTCCCTGACCACAAATACATAGATATCAAATTAGGATCAAGTATATAGGCGTGACAAATTAACTTTCTTCTAAGTGTGCTTAGTGCGTATATAGTAGGTATACTGGATCAAAGATCAAAGGATATTAAGGCTTCAGAATCCCTCAAGTAGCAATCAGCTGGGCCAATCACGGTTTCATTACTCGTAAAATAATAATGTTATTAATAATAATAATAAAACTGTTTCCTGTCTGTTTATAGCAGGGGTAGAGAACCTTCGTCACTCCAGATGCTGTGGACTACATCTCCCACAATGCTCTGCAAAGCATCATGGGATGTGTAGTCCAAAACATCTGCAGTGCCGAAGGTTGCCTATCCCTGGCTTATAGGTTACTACCGACTCTATTTACCCTCTCTCTAGTTGTGAATAGATAAAGAAATCAGAATGTTTAATTGTATTGCCTCTTAGTTTATAGTTAATTAGCATAAAATCTTATCTTACTGACGCAAAACCTTGATACATCTGTTTAAAGTTAGTCCTCATCTCTGCATTGAAACCTCTTGTGATGTCATCCATGTGTTAATACATTCGCCATGCTGGTTTGTATTTGTATGTGCTTCTAATTACTGAGAAACAAAAGTAGTTAACTTGAACGTGTATTTTATTTTCCCTTCTTTACATTTTATGGGGAGCAATTACAGACAAACCTGACTAATGATACTTCCTTTAAGTTCTACCAAGGGTTCCAATATGTGAAATAAACTTCAACCACAGCGTGTTTTCCTCTCCTTTATCTATTTTTCTTTGACTCAAATGTAACATGAATAATTAAAATGGGATCTGAAAGAACTGTGAGAAGAGTTGGCTTTGAGGAATATTGTAACTCAGTAAGAGATTATCGCGAAATGTCAATTATAGAGTGAGAACAGCGGCAAGATACTGGGACACAGACAACATTTGCAAGAATCATTTATATGTCAGCTAGTACAGTGTGCAGCAGGTCTGACAGTGGGCACTTACTATTAACCCCTTAAGGACCAAACTTCTGCAATAAAAGGGAATCATGACATGTCACACATGTCATGTCTCCTTAAGGGGTTAATAAAGTCACTAGAACCACTACAGCTTAATGTTGGGGTGCTGGTGTCTATAGCATGTCCCTACAATCTTAACACTGTAAATGATACCGGAGAAACTGACGGAAGCCGAGCACAGAGAGATGGACACAGGTTTCTTCAGGAAGGAAGAGATTCTTTATTCGATTCACCGACCGGGACTCAGAGGGACTAATGTCACCAAAATACAACAAGATCTGAGCCCCGAACAACAGTGTAGGTCCCTTATATAGGCATGTAACTCCTCCCATAATAAGCTCCACCCACACATACTCTTACCCAATCAACCGAACAAGAACTAACTTCCTGTTTGACCACATGGCTTGCCCAGCACAATGGAGGAGGGGAATACTTTATCCTGTATCCTTGCACATGCTCCGTACACTACTGATTGTATCTTTGCCACGTGCAACCAACCGACCGATACATCAGTATATGTGCGCGCACATACCACGTGGCAATCTCGGCCTACTAAATTTATTTTTACCGAGATTCCACCACATAATTACTATTTGAAGAAAACTTAGTGTTTACATTGCTGCCTAGAAACACCTCTAGTGGCAGTCACTCAGGTGCTTCTTATCTCAGTGCTGCACATTGTGCAGTACTGGTGGTCAGCGTCTAAATGCTCTTCCTGGAGGTGCTGAACTTCCCCTGCATTCAATGCACCTCTATGGGGAGATGCTGATTGGTGCAGTGCAGTGTTTTGCTGCGAAAGTGCAACAACCTCCCAATGCTGGAGATCTAAAGATTAGCAAGATTGAATATCTCAACCATTGAGGAGGCACCAGGCAGGGCCACCCACAGCGTGGTGTGTAGGAAATGGTACGTTTTAAGCTTTTAATCTCCATGGAGAGGGGGTTCGGGTACCTGAACATTGATAACAGCACCATACAGTCAGGAATACGTGTCTGTATTCCTGACACTATAGTGTTCCTTTAACCCCTTAAGGACACATGACGTGTGTGGCATGTCATAATTCCCTTTTATTCCAGAAGTTTGGTCCTTAAGGGGTTAAAGCAACCAAGTTTCTACTATGTAACAGTGTAGGGCCAGACCCCCTTAAATTATTCCTTGCTGTTCCAGTTATGCCCACCCTATATTGCCACACACATTTACAGGGTTATCTACTAAAGGAAATGTTGTCAGGAATTCAAAGTAAATTCAAAAAGGATTCCAATTTAAGGCCTAAATAGCTGAATTGGATAAATCCATGGCTATTTTATTTTAAATTCAAAAGTTACCCCAAATCCATCAGTAACATTAATCCCACAACAGAACAAACAGCAGGCATCGTGACTGAGGAGAACAAAATGGCTGCTCCCACTACCCTTAACCCTGCAACTGTAATTATTAATTAATTATTAATAATTATTAATAATTACCTTGCAGGGTTAACTCCTCCTCTAGTGGCTGTCTACTAGATTATAGCACCTCCAGCATCGCTAAAATCCCCATAGTAAAGCATTGAAATAATTTTCAATGCTTTCCTATAGGGAGGTCTAATGCGCGTGCTCGGCATTGCCGCGCATGTGCATTAGGTCTCCCCCGCCGGTGGGCGGAATCAGTCTCCCTGACCGGCTGTCGTGTTGATGGGGAGGAGCGCGGGCGGACCAAGAAGCAGCACCGAGGGACTCCGGCGCTGCCTCAGGTAAGTCACTGAAGGGGTTTTGACCCCTTCAGCAACCAAGGATGGGAAGGAAAGGGGACCTGCTGTGCCAGGAAAACAGATTGTTTTCCTGAGACTGGAGAGTCCCTTTTACAAGAATCCAGCGCAACCAAAGCTACCGCCGCTGATTTCCACGCCCCATCCTGATGTCACATGGGACTCACGTGGCCATTTTTCCGTCTCAGAGGACATGCATGCAATCTGAGCTGGAGAAGGATTGGAGAGGGAGCGGATAGTGATTTTCTCTTTTCTGGTGCTCTGCGTGCAAGGGAGAAGATGGTCACAACTGTCATCATCGCAATATGCAGACTGACGACACATGCAAAATATGCACACAATTGATATTTGGTAACCTGGAAAAGAGTTCTGGGCTGCCTAAGTCATGTTTGCTGAGGGTGTAACTAGTCCCTTACATACAATTAAAAATAACACGGTATGTGCAGTTTTTCAAGCACATCATGGTGGTTGCAGTAACCCTTTAATTACACACAGGAAGAAGTTGTATGCTTTAGCAGACTATTAACAGAGCAGGAGATAACAAATGAAAGTTACAGTGCCCAATAAAAAAAAAAAAAATATATATATATACATAGAATCACTGCTTAGTAGAATACCCCAAATGAAAGTTTGCGTGCATTTAAATATTCCTTTTTTTTTAATGGAGGCATATCTAAAAACAGCTTGCAAAACCTGCAGATCTCTTCTCGTCACCCTTTGGAAGCCCTCCTCTTCTAACCACGCCCAGACTTTCTGTGGCTATCCAATCACAGACTGCTCAATGAGAAGTCATTGCAAAGTAGGTGTTCTCGGTAATTGCTATCACTTGAGTTTAGCTCCACTGAGATAATCAACCAGGAAGTGCCAGGACTGGTTGTCTGCTTGAAAGCCAGGGGGTGTAAAAAGGTTAATTTATAAAAGTGTCTATTTCGATTGAAATCTGCACTTTTTGTAACATGAAAAAAAGAGGACGCTCTTTTTACACATAAAGTTTTTAAGTGTTTTTGGCGTCTGGAGTGACCCTTTAAACACACAACATGCGAAGCTAACAAAAACGTTAACTCTTTTTCAGAAAATGCTTAGGGAGGCTGTGTGCACCATGGTCAGGAGAGGTGTGACTAGGGCTGCATAAACAAAGTACTTTAACTCCTCATCCTACATGGCAGATGTAGACACCAAAACAGCTTCATTTAAAAGCTAAAGTTATTTTGGCGCTTAGAGTGTCAATTTAACCAGGCTCTTCCCATATAATTTGACTCTCAAGAAGTTAAACAAGAGGAGCAGGAAGGAGTAAGCAGGCTGTATGAGCAGTAAAATGTTCCCTCTATCTATCTCCTTCTTGCCCATGTATCTAAGCAGAGTGGCCAATCTGCTCACCGAAGAATGAGACATGTACAAGGACCCTCCAAAACATTGTACTGCCAAAAGAATAATGCCATTAAAAGCCTAGGGGGCCTGGGTTCTTATTTAACTGAGCAATAGTGCCAAAAAATCTGAAACCAAAGCAGGAGGAACAAATACTTTGTGGTTAAACTGAACAGCAAAATGGCAGGCTGACATAACTGGTGTTATGTGAGGTTGGGAGAGGAGATCAAATAACAACAGTAATAGAAGATATATTTAGCATTATATAATATATTATATTGTAGGATTAGCCTAAATTAAAGGTATTCTATAGTGTTAGGAATGTAAAGGGTTAAAAAAAGAAAGCATTAGTCACTTACCAGATTCCAGTGCGGATGTCCTTCAGCGCTGGGTAGGCGCTCCACCTCCTCTAAAGTGTCATTCGACAGGGGAGCTAATACGCATGCGAGGCGAGCGCGGTTAGCTCATTAGGTCCTCCCCATAGGAAACCATTGTCTCAATATTTTTCTGTGGGGATTTCACCGATACTGGATGTCCTCATGCAAAGCATGAGGAAGTCCAGAGTTATTTAGGCGTCCTGAAGTCCATTAGGATCTAGGAAATGCCTCTAGTGGCTGTCTGAGTGGTAGCCACTAGAGGCAGTCTTAGTGCTGCAAGGTAATTATTGGAGTTTCTCTAAAACTACAATGTTCAGTTAAGGGGAACAGGGACACTGCACCCTGACGACTTAAATGAGCTGAAGTGGTCTGGGTGACTATATGTCCCTTTCAAATTATCCAACACTTTTTATTTTTGATTGCCTCATAAATATGTGCTTTTTTCCATTAATATTATGTCATATTTACAAAATACCATCATAAAAATGTCTGTTAAGAAAACGACCATACATAAAGCAAGTAAAATGGTATATTAGATATTAATAAAAGTAATGCACAGGAGAAAAAGTTACGGTATTAAAAATAAATTACTTTGGAAAATGTATTATAAATTTAAATAAGTTTGCATACTCTACAGGCACTCAAAGTGTTAGAAAAAGTCACGGTACAGATTGGTATTAGTGCATACCCGGTGTGTATATGGTAACTGCGTCTGTTTATTGTTGCGAAACAAGACTAAATTATCACTTTCCTCCCGCCCACGGGCTTGTACTGATCCTGCACACACAGGTTGCATGTAAAACATCCGTATCTTTATCTCTTAATGTCTACTTAGCATTTCACAGTTCAAAGACATTCTCACCCCGAAAATAAATAAATAACTATAAAAATAACAAAACCTAAGCTGTCAGTGTCTGCACTAAAATGAGAAGGCTAAGATGAAAGGCATCGCTTACATGAATACTTCATAAACCTTGTGAGAAGTTATGTTAGAGTCAGACATAGTTTATTCATCAGTTTCTTAAGTTTTAGACCTATGTGTCGGCAAGGAAATTTCTCAAGAACTCTTCTGAAAACAGATGGCAAATCTGCTGCATTATGTACTGCAATGGCGTTGGTTGTCACCAATACTTGGCATTGGCAATGTGTTCCTCTCCTTTGTGGCCATGCTGGCTGTCTCATACTAACAAATAGTCCAGATGGGAGTTCTGTCATTGGTTAATCCCCATCCAACGTACACTGAACAGACTCAGATTGAGATCTGGGGAATTTGGAGTCCAAGGCAACACCTTGAACACTTTGCCATGTTTCTCAAACCATTCCTGAACAATTTTTGCAGAGTGGGAGGGTACATTGGAGGGTACATTATCCAGCTGAAAGAGATGTCAACATGGAACAACATTACCATAAATGGATGTAGGTGGTCTGCAAAAATAACTAGGTAGATGGTATGTGTCAAAGTAACATCCACAGGAAATCCAAGACCCAAGGTTTGCCTTCAGAACATTGTCCAGAGCATAACACTCTCTCTGCTGGCCTGTCTTCTTCCTACAGTGCATCCTGCTGCCATCTCCATCCCCAGGTAAACGAAACACATGCACCCGGCCACCCACCTGATCTAAAAGAAAACATGATTTATCAAACCACGCAACATTCTTTCTTTGTCCCATGGTCCGGGTCTGATGCTCACGTCCCCATTGAAGGTGCTTTCGGCAGTGGAAAGGGGTCATCATGGGCACTCTGGCTGGTCTGTGGATAAGCAGCCCCATACAAAGCAAACTGTGATGTGTTCTGACACCTTTCTATCATGGCCAGTATTACATTTTTAAATTTGAGCTACAGTAGCTCTTCTTTGTGATCAGACCAGACGGGCTAGCATTTACTCCCCACATGCATCATTTAGCCTTGGGTGCCCATGACCCCGATGCAGTTGTTACCACTTTTGGTTGTTACTAACCACTGCATACTGGGAACACCTCACAAGACTTGCCCATGTGGAGATGCTCTGATCTAGTTGTACAGCTATCACTATTTGACCCTTGTCAAAGTCACTCAGATCTTTCTGCTTACCCATTTTTCCTGCTTCCAACACATTAAATTCAAGAATTGACTGTTTACTTACTGCCTAATAAATCCCACCCCTTGACAGGTGCCATTGTATCATTCACTTCACCTGTCAGTGGTTTTAATGGTGTGGCTCTTCATTGTATACTCAGGGACCACTCCGCTATGGTCTGGGGATACAAAAGGCATTTCTTGCTTGTACTGTGTTTTAATGAAAGCAACACGGATTAAAACAATATAGACCTCAAATCCCTGGGTTAAGAGTACGTGGAGTTTGGTGTCCAACATATTACGCATTCCCAATGGCTAGATACTGTTTGATTAAGGAAAAAGGCTAATGCAGAGACTCTTCCTCTAGCTCAGATGCAATTCCTTTAGCTTTGTCGTTACCAGACATAACTATAACAAACACTCTAATAGTTCTGGTAGCCTGTCATGTAGAGACCGACTCTGTGGTGTCATTCCACCATCATGCTACCTTGTGCTCCTGACCTTGGGTCGTCTTATTCTGTTGTTGCTCTTCTGGAATTATGACCTTGGCTACATATGATTGCCTCACCAGCTTGCAAGTATATTTCATCCAGGTATTTACTTTAAGCCTAACCACCCATAAGAACCTATATTACACTCTGGCCCATCAAACACTGGGCCACATTTAAGAAAAAAAGCCCCCCACAGCTCCTCAACCACCACTAATTGTGTCAGGTAGGTCAGGAAGCACCAGCATCTCATGGGTAGACCTTGTTTCAGCAGATTGCATTTGCTGGGTACGGCTCAGGGTAAGGTAGTGGAGGAGCCCGTTTGAGATGTGACCTTCCTCCATGACAGTCAGGCCCCACCCCCTTGGCAACTTTAATTTTAAATGCTGTTTTAAATGATTTACGCATAAATGCAATAAATATTGTTTTAAGTACAGCTGGCAGTCTGTGTGACCACTTTCATCCTTTTAATGACAAACAGGAAGATTCAGAAAGTAAGATCATATAGAGGAGAAAAACCTCAAATATGTATTTAATTTCTGCATTCATTATATGATTGGCTTGATTTTTATTGGCTACATTTTGATACAATATGACTTCCTTTTCTGTCGGTATACTCTAAATACACCCTATTCTACTGGGGCATCGATCTCAGCAGATCAAGCCTGGTCACATTGATTACGTTTGAGTATATGTATATGTACCAAAGATGTCTAGACAGCTCGATTACATGAGTCTTCTAGCTGCTTATTCCTTGTATTGTGCATAATGCTGCAACATAATCACAGGATTTTGGGTCTTAGTGATCTAGCCTTAGGATGGTAAAACACTAGAATGTGCATTGGGATTTATGATTCTTGACTAGCAGAAAGCAGTACTTTTTTAATGGAGATTAGTCTTTGTTCAGCTGTAGATGTATCACTTATGATTTGGTGGTAGACATTCCTTCTCTTCTCTTTCAGTTGATTTTACCAGAACTCCTCTTATTACCACTATAATCTACACCAAGACTTAAATTAGTGCGAGTCTCCATTTCCATCTATTCCAGAGGTCCTTTATGCTGTATGTGAGGGTACTGTTTGTGAGGATGCTGTGTGTGTGTGTGTGAGGAGTGTAGTGTGCAAGGGTGCGGTTTGTGTGAGGGGGCTATGTGTGTTAGGGGTGGTGTGTGTGTGAGAATATGTTTGGAGGTATTGTGTGTGTGTGGGGAAGATAGATTAATGTAAATATATATTTTTTATTTTAATTAAAAAAGGGGATTCAGAGTGTATATAGGTATCTAGTATACCTACGTGTTTGTGTAGATGATCCAGAGTTGTGTAAGGGATCTAGTGTGTGTCTGGAATGTAATATGTGTAGGGGTACAGTGTGTATGACGGGTACAGTTTGGGGGGGGGGTGCAGTGTGTGGGTTGCAATGTGTGTGGGTTGCAGTGTGTGAGGTTGTGTGTGTTTGTGTGGGGGCTGTATGTGAGAGGTGCTGTGTTTGTGTGAGGGGTGCTGTGTGTGTTTGAGGGTGCAGTGCGTGAGGCTGCTGTGTGTGTAGGGGGTGCTGTGTATGTGTGTATATGTGAAGGGTGCTGTGTGTGAGGGTGGTGTGTGTATGTGAGGGTGGTGTGTGCGTGAGAGAAGGTGCTTAGTGTTTGAGAGAGGGTGCTGTGTGTGTGTGTGTGTGTGTGTGGGGGCAGTGGCATACATACCGTGGTCGCAGCTGTGACCGGGCCCCTCACTCAAGGGGGCCCGGCTGCAGGGGTCCACAGGGCGGCCGGGTCCCCTTTAGTGAGGGGCCCGGTTACAGCTGCGACCGCGGTATGTACGCCACTGCCCCCCCCCCACACACACACACAGCACCCTCTCTCAAACACTAAGCACCCTCTCTCACGCACACACACCACCCTCACATAGACACAGCACCCTCACACACAGCACCCTTCACATATCCACACACACACAGCACCCCCTACACACACACAGCAGTCTCACGCACTATGGTGCTTTAACAGCGTGACCGGCTTCCCTGGGATGACATCACAGCTGGGAGGATGTGACTGCCCGTCACTTCTCCCAGCTATCAGAGAGTCTGCACATGAGGAAGAGGAGGGAGTCAGAGTTGGAACTCTGACTCCCACCAGCCTGAGCCACCACTGGACCCCAGGGAAAGTCACCCTCCTGCATCTAAAATATAGGAAACAGGAGATTGACTTAAACATTTTGTATATGTCTGTTTTTGTTTGTATGTATGTGTGTATGTGTTTGTGTGTCTGTGTGTGTATTTATGTGTCTGTGTGTCTGTCTGTATGTGTATATGTATGTGTGTATGTGTGTGTATGTATGTGTCTTTCTGTGTGTGTCTGTCTGTGTGTATGTGTCTGTATGTATGTGTCTGTGTGTGTATGTGTGTGTCTCTGTATGTGTGCCTTTCTGTTTGTATGTATGTGTGTCTGTCTGTCTATATGTGTCTTTGTGTGTATGTGTGTCTTGTGTATGTGTCTGTGTGTCTGTCTGTATGTATGTATGTGTCTCTATATATGTATCTGTATGTATGTGTCTGTGTGTATGTATATGTATCTGTCTGTATGTATGTGTGTATGTGTGTGTCTGTATGTATGTGTGTCTGGGGGGGGGCATGAATCAGTTTCACACCAGGGCCCCATGGATTGTGTATACGCCACTGTGTGAGGTTGCTGTTTGTGGAGGGGGAGGGAGGTGTTGGGGGGAAGGGTGCTGTGTGTGTGGAGGTGCAGTGTGTGGGGGTGCTGTGTATGAGAGTGCTGTGTGTGTACGTGAGGGGTGCAGTGTGTGAGGATGGTGTGTTTGTATGGAAGGGGTGCAGTCAGGGCTGGTGAAATGATTTTTGGCTACACAGATAATTATTGCATTTTGCCACCCCCCACCCGTCCCCCCAAAAATGTATCTTTACCTGTCTGCCTCATAACCCCTCTTTTGAATTTCTTATTCCCTTTAGTGTTACATATCCCCTCTTGAATATTTTATCCCTGTGTGTGTTACACCCCCTTTAGTATATTGTATCCCCCTTTAGTGTCTTACACCCCCCTCCCTGTGTCTCTTACTTGCCCACCAGCCCCTTTCTGTGTCACTGTGCTTTAGGGTGGGGCAGGCCCGGACTGGCCATCGGGCATACCGGGCAAATGCCCGGTGGGCCGCGATGTCCGTTGGGCCGAGGCCGGCAGGGGAGATCACAGGATCTCCCCTGCCAGCCCCTGCAGGGCCAGCGCTATCCGAGCGCCGGCCCCGCTGTGTGTCTCCATGGGCCGGTGGGAGATCAAAGATCTCACCATCCCAGAGACACTGTTACTTGCGGCCGCCGGCTGTGGATTGTGAGGGAGGCAGCAGAGAGGACCGGCGGAGCTCTAGCCAGCAGCTCCGCCGGGTCCTCTCGCGAGGTCTGAGCGTTGCCGCGGTTACCGCGGCAACGCTCAGATCTCGCGAGAGTGAACTCTAGCCGGCAGGTTAGAGTTCACTCTCACCACTGGACCACCAGGGAAGGAAGCATGATCCCCCTCCCAGGTAAAACAGCTCCCCCCTCCCAGGCTAAAGGTAAGAAGGGAGGGGGGGATATAACTTACTTTATTAATTATTAATAATTATTAATAAAAAAATATTTAAATTAAAAAAATCACACTAACAGCCCCCTCACACACACATCACACACACATCATCCCTCACACACACATCACCCCCAGACACACACAGCACCCAAACACACACAGCACCCCCAGACACACACAGCACCCCCAGACACACACAGCACCCAAACACACACAGCACCCCCAGACACACACAGCACCCCCAGATACACACAGCACCCCCAGACACACACAGCACCCCCAGACACACACAGCACCCCCAGAAACACAGCACCCCTAGACACACAGCACCCCCAGACACACACAGCACCCAAACACACACAGCACCCCCAGACACACACAGCACCCCCAGACACACACAGCACCCCCAGGCACACACAGCACCCCCAGACACACAGCACCCCCAGACACACACAGCACCCCCAGACACACAGCACCCCCAGACACACAACACCCCCAGACACACACAGCACCCCCAGACACACACAACACCCAAACACACACAGCACCCCCAGACACACACAGCACCCCCAGACACACACAGCACCCAAACACACACAGCACCCCCAGACACACACAGCACCCCCGGACACACACAGCACCCCCAGACACACAGCACCCCCAGACACACACAGCATCCCCAGACACACACAGCACCCCCAGACACACAGCACCCCCAGACACACAGCACCCCCAGACACACACAGCAACCCCAGACACACACAGCACCCAAACACACACAGCACCCCCAGACACACACAGCACCCCCAGACACACACAGCACCCCCAGACACACAGCACCCCCAGACACACACCGCACCCCCAGACACACACAGCACCCCCAGACACACACAGCACCCCCAGACAAACAGCACCCCCAGACACACAGCACCCCCAGACACACACAGCACCCCCAGACACACACAGCACCCAAACACACACAGCACCCCCAGACACACACAGCACCCCCAGACACACACAGCACCCAAACACACACAGCACCCCCAGACACACACAGCACCCCCAGACACACACAGCACCCCAGGCACACACAGCACCCCCAGACACACAGCACCCCCAGACACACACAGCACCCCCAGACACACACAGCACCCCCAGACACACAGCACCCCCAGACACACAGCAACCCCAGACACACACAGCACCCCCAGACACACACAACACCCAAACACACACAGCACCCCCAGACACACACAGCACCCCCAGACACACACAGCACCCAAACACACACAGCACCCCCAGACACACACAGCACCCCCGGACACACACAGCACCCCCAGACACACAGCACCCCCAGACACACACAGCATCCCCAGACACACACAGCACCCCCAGACACACAGCACCCCCAGACACACAGCACCCCCAGACACACACAGCACCCAAACACACACAGCACCCCCAGACACACACAGCACCCCCAGACACACACAGCACCCAAACACACACAGCACCCCCAGACACACACAGCACCCCAGACACACACAGCACCCCCAGGCACACACAGCACCCCCAGGCACACACAGCACCCCAAGACACACACAGCACCCCCAGACACACACAGCCACCCAGACACACACAGCGCACCCTCAGACACACAGCGCACTCTCAGACACACAGCGCACCCTCAGACACACAGCGCACCCTCAGACACACAGCGCACCCTCAGACACACAGCGTACCCTCAGACACACAGCGTACCCTCAGACACACAGCGCACCCTCAGACACACAGCGCACCCTCAGACACACAGCGCACCCTCAGACACACAGCGCCCTCAGACACACACAGCACCCTCAGACACACACAGCGCCCTCAGACACACAGCGCCCTCAGACACACACAGCACCCTCAGATAGACCCCACCCTCGCTCACACACACACACACACATATATATATATATATATATATATATATATATATACATACTGTATATATATAATAACCCTCAGTGAGTTAACAGACAAAGAAAATTAGAAACCTAGAATGTGACGGCAGATAAAAACACCCTCACACACAGCACCCCTCTTACATACACACACACTGCGCCCCTCACACATACAATACGTCCAAATCTATATATATATATATATATATATATATATATATACACACACACACACTACAGCACCCCTCACACTGCACCACTACACACATTACGCTCCAGATACACGCTAGATCCCTTACCCTATATGCACTCTTAATCCTCTATACACACACACACACACACAATCTCCTATACACACTCTGGGTCCTTTACACACTAGATCTTCTACACAACCTCTCTACAACCCCTACACACACTACGTCACCTATACACACACACTACAGCCTGTATGCACACACTCGCTACATCCCCTATAACACTATTCCCCCTATACACACACTCTCTACAGCCCCTAGCCACACATATTACACCACAAACACAAATGAAATTGACCTATTTACACAATACCACACCACACTCTACATACACGTAATCCCACAAGCAGGCTCCAAACACATGCACCATACACTTTCCTGGCCCTTTTGTCCTCTGGTATCCCACTTGTGGAGGCACCAGAGACAATTTAAAAGCAAACACAGCGCAAGCATGTTATTAAATTTGCTTGTGCTGCGCAGAACAAATACAGGGACTTTTTCTAATGCCAGAGCTCTTTAGCAGGGCTCTGCGCATTGAACCAACTTGCTCACTTTGAGAGGGGGCGTGCTTGTCATTAGTGATGACAAAACACACCCTCTCTGGCCTCGCCCCCTTCTTAGGGGGCCGCTCTGATTGAAAAATGCCCGGGCCTAATTTTTTTCCCAGTCCGGCCCTGGGGTGGGGGATAGGGGCAGAATTGTGTGGGATAGCAACTTTATTAAGTGTTCTTGCATAGCAAGACCACTTAATGTTATATCACATATATATTATTATTATTATTATTATTATACTCCTCCCACAGTTTTTACACTACATAGACAGAAATATACCAAAACGTGTGGTACTTTTTTAATTATTAATAATTATTAATAAAAAAATATTTAAATTAAAAAAATCACACTAACAGCCCCCTCACACACACATCACACACACATCATCCCTCACACACACATCACCCCCAGACACACACAGCACCCAAACACACACAGCACCCCCAGACACACACAGCACCCCCAGACACACACAGCACCCAAACACACACAGCACCCCCAGACACACAGCACCCCCAGATACACACAGCACCCCCAGACACACACAGCACCCCCAGACACACACAGCACCCCCAGACACACAGCACCCCCAGACACACACGGCACCCCCAGACACACACAGCACCCAAACACACACAGCACCCCCAGACACACACAGCACCCCCAGACACACACAGCACCCAAAACACACACAGCACCCCCAGACACACACAGCACCCCCAGACACACACAGCACCCCCAGGCACACACAGCACCCCCAGACACACAGCACCCCCAGACACACACAGCACCCCCAGACACACAGCACCCCCAGACACACAACACCCCCAGACACACACAGCACCCCCAGACACACACAACACCCAAACACACACAGCACCCCCAGACACACACAGCACCCCCGGACACACACAGCACCCCCAGACACACAGCACCCCCAGACACACACAGCACCCCCAGACACACAGCACCCCCAGACACACAGCACCCCCAGACACACAGCACCCCCAGACACACACAGCAACCCCAGACACACACAGCACCCAAACACACACAGCACCCCCAGACACACACAGCACCCCCAGACACACACAGCACCCCAGACACACAGCACCCCCAGACACACACCGCACCCCCAGACACACACAGCACCCCCAGACACACACAGCACCCCCAGACAAACAGCACCCCCAGACACACAGCACCCCCAGACACACACAGCACCCCCAGACACACACAGCACCCAAACACACACAGCACCCCCAGACACACACAGCACCCCCAGACACACACAGCACCCAAACACACACAGCACCCCCAGACACACACAGCACCCCCAGACACACACAGCACCCCCAGGCACACACAGCACCCCCAGACACACAGCACCCCCAGACACACACAGCACCCCCAGACACACACAGCACCCCCAGACACACAGCACCCCCAGACACACAGCAACCCCAGACACACACAGCACCCCCAGACACACACAACACCCAAACACACACAGCACCCCCAGACACACACAGCACCCCCAGACACACACAGCACCCCCAGACACACACAGCACCCCCAGACACACACAGCACCCCCAGACACACAGCACCCCCAGACACACAGCACCCCCAGACACACACAGCACCCAAACACACACAGCACCCCCAGACACACACAGCACCCCCAGACACACACAGCACCCAAACACACACAGCACCCCCAGACACACACAGCACCCCAGACACACACAGCACCCCCAGGCACACACAGCACCCCCAGGCACACACAGCACCCCAAGACACACACAGCACCCCCAGACACACACAGCCACCCAGACACACACAGCGCACCCTCAAACACACAGCGCACTCTCAGACACACAGCGCACCCTCAGACACACAGCGCACCCTCAGACACACAGCGTACCCTCAGACACACAGCTTACCCTCAGACACACAGCGCACCCTCAGACACACAGCGCACCCTCAGACACACAGCGCACCCTCAGACACACAGCGCCCTCAGACACACACAGCACCCTCAGACACACACAGCGCCCTCAGACACACAGCGCCCTCAGACACACACAGCACCCTCAGATAGACCCCACCCTCGCTCACACACACACACACACACACACACACACACATATATATATATATATATATATATATACACATACTGTATATATATAATAACCCTCAGTGAGTTAACAGACAAAGAAAATTGGAAACCTAGAATGTGACGGCAGATAAAAACACCCTCACACACAGCACCCCTCTTACATACACACACACTGCGCCCCTCACACATACAATACGTCCAAATCTATATATATATATATATATATATACACACACACACACTACAGCACCCCTCACACTGCACCACTACACACATTACGCTCCAGATACACGCTAGATCCCTTACCCTATATGCACTCTTAATCCTCTATACACACACACACACACAATCTCCTATACACACTCTGGGTCCTTTACACACTAGATCTTCTACACAACCTCTCTACAACCCCTACACACACTACGTCACCTATACACACACACTACAGCCTGTATGCACACACTCGCTACATCCCCTATAACACTATGCCCCCTATACACACACTCTCTACAGCCCCTAGCCACACATATTACACCACAAACACAAATGAAATTGACCTATTTACACAATACCACACCACACTCTACACACACGTAATCCCACAAGCAGGCTCCAAACACATGCACCATACACTTTCCTGGCCCTTTTGTCCTCTGGTATCCCACTTGTGGAGGCACCAGAGACAATTTAAAAGCAAACACAGCGCAAGCATGTTATTAAATTTGCTTGTGCTGCGCAGAACAAATACAGGGACTTTTTCTAATGCCAGAGCTCTTTAGCAGGGCTCTGCGCATTGAACCAACTTGCTCACTTTGAGAGGGGGCGTGCTTGTCATTAGTGATGACAAAACACACCCTCTCTGGCCCCGCCCCCTTCTTAGGGGGCCGCTCTGATTGAAAAATGCCCGGGCCTAATTTTTTTCACAGTCCGGCCCTGGGGTGGGGGATAGGGGCAGAATTGTGTGGGATAGCAACTTTATTAAGTGTTCTTGCATAGCAAGACCACTTAATGTTATATCACATATATATTATTATTATTATTATTATTATACTCCTCCCACAGTTTTTACACTACATAGACAGAAATATACCAAAACGTGCGGATTGTTCCCGATCGGATTGCTATTACTTTGTGGAACGTTTCGCCAAATGGTTCACGGAATATCGTCGTTCTTGTGGCGAAATTTGTCCCATAGGAATGAATGTCAAAATGTTCAAAACTAGAGTGGGAGCTGGCAAAAGCTGAAAAATCAGGACATGATTTCTAAACTGCCACCACTCCTTCATTTTCAAGCCCACCTACACAAATCTTAACGTTCAGCTACCCCTGCTGCCACTAGAAATGTCTATGTCTAAGCCATAGTCCTGATAGTTTTCACAATATGACCATTTGTTTGCAACTCACGCCGTCCATTGACATTCATTGAAACTTCACTCTAGCCAGCTCAAACTTGAAGGGCAATTTCTGAACTGCGACTGTGCCTTTATTTTTAATACCTCAGAGACATACTATGTATCAAAATGTAGGTATGGGTCTTGTGATTCTCACAATATAAAGCTCTTCGCTGTAGGATGACCGTTTGAAGATGGCAACCGCCAAAATACTCTGACCTGTGCCACGCTGGAGCAGCAAGTGATGTCATAGACAGGGCCTTTTGTACACCTGCTAATGTTTTCATAAATGTATGTTTTAATGTAACTGTGTAGCACGTTGGGCAACAACGTTGCAATTAAATGTGCTATATAAATAAATAATAACAGTTATTCCGCCCACTCCAGTTGTAGACTACTGGTGGAGGCAAGAACACTTCACACAATTTCCCCAGAAATTGTAGCTTTTCTAGTTATTATTATTATTATTATATATATGGCGCCAACAAATTCTGTAGCAGATTCTGTAGCAGTCTCCAGGATTCATACTTGGGGGGTGGGGGCACATAAGGGGCAGGGGCAAAAGTAGGGGGGCAGTTGTAAAATGTGTGTATATATATACATATATATATATATATATATATATATATATACATACATACATACACACACATACATACACTGGGCTTGACAATGGTGACTAGACATTTTGCCCTGCCGCCGTGGGGAGCATGAAGGCAGCGCGGTAGGGAGCAGTAACCTTCCTGCAGTTTCTCTCTGCTCCCTTGCGCACTGTTTAGTGACATGATGTCACTCCGACCCCAGCATCACTACAGAGAGCAGGGGAGCAGAGAGAAATTGCAGGAAGATTGAGAGGAGATACACAGACTGACCCATACACACACACACAAACACACACACACACACACACAGATTGCCCCCCACACTGACTGACCCATACACACACACACACACACACACACACACATACAGACTGCTCCCCCACACACACAGACTGACCCATACATACACAGATTGACAACCCCACACAGAGACTGACCCATACATACACAGAGTGACCCCCACACAGACTGACCCATACACACACACACACACACACACACACACACACAGACTGCTCCCCCACACACACAGACTGACCCATACACACACACACACATGCACAGATTAACCCATACACACACAGATTGACTCATACACACACAGATTGACCCATGCACACACAGACTGCCCCCCCCACACAGACTGACCCCCTACACACAGACTAACCCTCCTACACACAGACTGACCCATACACACACACACATTTTAATCAATACACACACAGACTGACCCATACACACACACACGGATTAATCATTACACACACAGACTGACCCCCCCACACACAAACTGACCCATACACACACACACACAGACTGACCCACCCCACAGTGACTGACCCACACAAACTGACCCCCACACACAGAATGAGTCCCCCACCTCCATAAACATACTGATCCCCACACACACAGACTGACCCCCCCCCCCCCGCCTCCACACACACACACACAGCCAGAGCTCCTCTGGTCCTCTCCTGTCTTCCTACCTCATCAGCTGGAGGCTAGCTTTTACTGCCTGAGGGCCCATGAAGACACACAGCAGGGCCGGCGCTCGGATAGCGCTGGTTTTGCATGGTCCGGCTAAGGAGATCCTGTGATCTCCCCTGCCGGCCTCAACCCATGGCCATCGCGGCCCACCGGGCTTTTGCCTGGCGTGCCCGATGATCAGTCTGGGCCTGTGTTTGACATTTTTTCCTTTTTAATACTGCATTTAGTCCGGCCATTCTAAGGCCGGGTAATACATTTATATCAGTCCACTTCGAACCTAGACTGTGCATGTTGGGGTTGAACTTTGTGACTGGAACAAATTAGAAGCAGTAAATACATCTATATTTTATATTTATGTATTATATATTTAATAAAAATTATTATATAAATACAGATTTATGTTCTTATATTAATTACTACTCACTTAATCTGTGAACCAAACGGCTGGAAAATATCAGTATACTGCAAAATATATATTGCTCTACACGAATAGGCCCTTTTTATGCCTTTTTTGGTTTATCTGAATAGTTTTTCCCAAAACAAGCATATGGATGAAATTTGTCTGAACCGAAGTGCCACACTTGAAACCAGACTTAATCAAAACAACATTTTACAGCTGTAACTAATAATTATTTTCATAATTGATTAATCGGCTGATTATTTTTTTTAAGATTCTACTCAGTGTCCATTAACCATAAACAGTTAAAGGAACAGTATAGCGTTAGGATTACAAATCTTTATTCCTAGTGCCCCTCTCCCTAGTTCTATACAGGCTCCCCGTGTGCCATAAAAATCAAGGAAATCAAAGTTTTACATATCAATTTTAAGTGCTGAGTCTCTCTTGGTATTGCTCACCTCTCTACCTCCTTCAATATCATCCAGGAGGCATGGCTTACTCCACAATGGACCAATCCAATGCTCCTCATAGAAGAGTGTTGGGGACCTGATAAGCATGCACGGCAAGGAAGGACAAGTGTCAAGGGACTGAAAGCGATGAAGCAGTTACAGTGAGGACCTCCAGCGTCATGTAAAATCATATAGGAAAGCATGGGGGAAATACTAAAGCGAGTATGGTCATTGCCATGCATGGGCATTAGGCCTTCCTCCCTAGCTGTCAATCGGCAGGGGAGGAGTGTAGGCAGAGCCTGAACCAGTGATGATGGACATCGGTGCTGGACTCAGGTAAGAAGAGCTATAGTGCCAGGAATACAACTTTGTTTTCCTGGCTCTATAGTTTTCCTTTAATAAAGTTCCCAATGTAGAAATTAACATCAGAAATAAGGTATCTTTAAAAACCTTAAACAACAAAAAAAATTGTCCGTTTTTGTATTGAGGACTTTAGAGTAGATATTGTATATCTGGAGAAAAAAAATAAAGATTTCTTATTTTAAAAAAAGATATCCCAGGGAGAGGTGAAGTTATTTGATAACATAGTGACAGTGACAAATCCTTCTCCTGCCAGTATTGACTGAACGTAAGATTAATGAAGTTATTTGGCACAAAGATGTCGTAACAAGTTATTCTGGGATATGATTGTAAATGTATAAAAGTAAAGGTTGAGATGCACTGATTTATTCAGAATGTAGAAGTTAAGATGATCATTGTCATATTGGATATGCAACATTACTGACATGGAAGGGTCATACTGTGTAAGATATAAGAGGGACTAGCAAACTACCTAGATGAATCACTAATTGGAAATTTAAATTCCATATATAACTTAATTCCTGCCATTCATATTATGCCACCCCAACTCACCGAATTAGCATATTTTCAAGGGTTAGTAAAGCGATGTAAAATAAATATATCAAATAATCCCCCTAAGTCAGTCAGAAAACGATTCATCATTTGGGTGAATTTGCACACATTGCCATAAATTAATGTCTAAAAGAGATAAATTAAGGTAACAGCATCTCTGGAGATTAAATTTACTACCATTTTCTCCACATATTTGACTTGATTTCACATTGCAGTTATTAGAGCTAACAAATATATATTTACCAGTTCAGCTTTTTCAAGTAGTGATCTTTCATCTGATTTTAGAATGAATATATTTTTTTTTTAATTCTATTCAAATTTTTGCATATCATTGGCACCATGGAAATGTAAGATTACATATACCATATATATGATATTGATAATGTGTTAGAGGAGGTGTGGCCTGGACTCCGACCGGCATAACCTGTGAGCTCTGCTCCTCCAAGTCTTAATTCCGCACCAAACTCTATATTGCCTTACTCGCGAGAGCCCAAATGAGGAGAACCAAGCGTACTGATCCACCCCAGACCCTCAGGAGCACAAATCCCAGCTCTCAAACGGGACCTATGGACAGGTTCCTTCAGATCCCAGCTGGGACCTACCACGCCAATTCCAACATGGCATCATCCGCGCCGGCCTCTCCAGTGGGACCCGACCATGCTACATTAGATAGCATCTGCATGGAGTTGAGGTCCCTGGCTGCATCTATGGCAATTAAAACAGACCTCCAGGCACTTACCTCCACGATCAATGACACCACACATAAGTTTTTTTTTGCTTCTTCACCTTGGTGCCTAATGGCACAGACAGGGCACCAGCTATGGGACACTGGGACACACCTAAAGGACATGGTCTGACCCATCAAGACCCAATTTACAATCATGCCGCCCCTATCCTTTGGAGATCCATGTTCAATGTTGGGAGGGGGACGGGTCGGAGGTGGAAGGTTGGCATAGCACGGGGATTGGTCTGGGGGACCCACACTCCATACACCACCATCCCCCCCCCTTCCCTCTTATAACCACCGTGCACACATATAATCGCTGCTGTTCCTCTGCGGACCTCACTCCTGGGCGCCTCACAAGTGTCCTCACACTTAACTGTAGGGGACTTAATGCCCCGGAACGTAGAACACATGTGATGCACAAACTCAGAACACGAGGTACGTCAATAGTTTTCTTGCAAGAGACTCACTTCCTCTGGAGTATGTCTCCAAGGCTACAAAATAGATTTTATCCCGCTAATTATTTCAGTAACAATCTGACTACTAAGAAAGCAGGAGTTGCCATATTCCTAGCCGACAGTTGGACCACTGTGGAGACCTGGAGGGCAGGTACCTGTTTGTCAAGGGAAAGGTAGCGGATAAGCTGCTCACATTAGCTGTTATATATGCCCCTAACCACGGCCAGTCGAATTTCCTATGCAGGACACTGTCCAAACTGAAGAGATTCGCTGAGGGTTCCCTGATCGTGGGGGGAGACTACAACACTTCTCTGGAACCGCGGAGGGATTCTTCCACCGGACACAGCTGCATTACCTAAAGACGCATTCGAGCAATTTGCAATGCGCTGAGAGACCTGCGATTGGTGGACTGTTGGAGAGCTTGCCATCCAACGGATAGGGACTACACTCACTATTCGGCGGTACATGACCGGAACGCGTGAATAGATTACTTATTGATGCAACAGGAACATCTCACATGGTTGCTCTTGGCGACGATAGCTGCCTCCACCTGGTCGGACCACAACCCAGTATTAACTACAGTTGAATCTCCCTTATCGGAGTTGATGGAATGGACCTGGTCGCTAAACGAGTCCCTCCTGCTGGATCTAACTGTCACAGAACAAGTGGCAGGAGAGCTAAGCCTGTACTTAGAAAAGAATGAAAGCCGATGGCATGTCCCCTCTCACGAAGCTGCTTTACTTTTTTCAAGCAGTGCCATTGTCTTTACCCATATTGCTCTTCTCAACCCTGAAAACTGCTCTGATATGTCTGGAGAGGGTAAAGATTGCGTCTTCGATAGACTATATCTACCTAGGCAGTGGGGCCTGGCCCTTCAGATCTTTAAAAATACCATCACGCAGCAACTCTGCATTGGTTTGTTGACTGGCATGCCACACGCTCTCATCCTCAATGGCCAGCCTTGGGCTGGGGAGGAATGGAAATGTCTCTGCATGCAGCTGTGTGGCTGGGGAAGCCCGAAACCCTGGACAGGACCACAGATACTTCGCCAGTTGCAAACACCCTCAGGACTTGGAGATCCGTCGGCGGAGCGCAACACATCTCCCCAGTCCCGAGTCCCCTAATACTGCTACAATATAACAGTTCACTAGTGGGAGGCTTGCCACCTAACGCTTGGGCATACAACACCTTCCCGCAGAGTTGGCCTTATTGCATCTCACCCTGTTGACAATTCAGATGTACAAGAGGTCCATTGTTCGACACCTTCTCAACGTGGCTAAGTCATTGATCCCGGTTTATTGGAAACAAAATGTGATCCCCAACAAGGAACAGTGGCTGGAACAAGTGGAAGATATTTAGGAGGTGGAAGCCGTCAAGGTGGGGGCGGGAGGCAACGGGGGCGCCACCGTGGCTGGAGGGCAGGACAATGGAGGGCTGGGGGTGGGGGACGCAGATGGGTATCTCCGCTCCAGATCCCACTATGGACTTACCTGCAACACACATTTTCACAATCTCCTTAGGACCCTCTCCTATCCATCTCCCCTACACCCACCCTCATATCTCTTGCTCTCTTTACCTGGACTTCTTTTCCCCTATTTTTCCTGGACCCTTCCAGGGCAGGGATACTAAAGTATCATGGAACCAGAGATAGGCATATGTGCCTCTGAAAGAAATGTGAGATTTAACCCAATGGTTTGTGAACCTTCTCTGATATCAGTACCCATGTGCACCAACTCCCACTGGTTGGGTAGATAATGAGGCAGTAGGGATTGATCCCACTGCGTAAGTGTCAAGGAGGGTTGACCTTAGTGGGGTAGAAGGAGGTGACCCCGAACGCATGATGTGGAGCCTACACCAGACGCATCAGTGAACAGGGGAAATTTTAACCATCACCTCAAGAGTAGTACGGTTCACTTTGTGCATATGCTGATGTACCGGTATGTTTTTTTTTTTTACAACTGCTGATATTCAATTGCAATCTCTTATTGTGCATCCAGGGGAATTTGCGCTCCCCTTGTTTCCTTACATTTCCTTATTCTAAGAAACTCAAATTAAAATACAATAAAAAAAAAAGATATTCTAAAAAACTCAAATTAAAATACAATAAAAAAAAAAGATAATGTTTTAGATTGCAAGCTCATGGACAATATCCTCAATTTGTAAAATATCTGTCTTTATACATTTGGTTTGCATTGTAATTGTCAGTTTTTATGTACATAAGCTCTACAGCATTGCAAAATATGTTGCTGTTTAACAATTAAAGGGACACTTAAAGAACCCAGACAGCTATATCTTAATGTAATGGCTTTAGTGCATAGCTGCTTCCACCTCCTCTCACAAGTTAAAACATTACTGTTTTTGAAAAACAGCAATGCTTACATTTTGTAAGGCCACACCTTGAATATGTTGTACAATTTTGGACACCTGTTCTAAAGCAGAATATTGTGGCAGTAGAAAAAGTGCAGAGGTGGGCTACAAAATTGATATAAGCAATATATAATTTTAGTTATGAAGAAAGCTTAACAAATTTACATTTCTTTAGTTTGGAAAATCAGCACCTCAGAGGGGATATGATAACATTATAAAAATATTTTCATGGCCAATACAAACCATTGTCTGGAAACCTATTCATAAACATGACTATACGTAGGACACAAAGTCATTTAGACTGGAAGAAAGGAGATTTTTACAGTAAGAGCAATAAGGATGTGGAATTCTCTGCCTGAAGAGGGGATTTTATCAGAGTCTATACAGATGTTTAAACAGCAATTGGATAAATACTTGCAAATACATAATATACAGGGATATAATTTTTAATTAGTGGGGTAATAGCTTCTTGAACCAAGGGGATATCCGACTGCCATTCTGGGGTCAAGAAGGATTTTTTTCCTAGTTTGTTGTAAAATTGGAAGTGCTTCAGGGTGGGTTTTTTGCCTTCTTTTGGATTAACAGCAAAAACATATGTGAGAAAGGCTGAACTTCATGGACACACAGCTCTTTTCAGCTATGTAACTATGTAACTATGTAATTTGTAAGGGAACAAGCCTCTTGTGGCTACCAGACAGATAGAGGCATTTCCTTATTTAAGACCTTTTAAAGTCTTTGAGTTCACTATCATCATGCCCCAACTGTAATCTATGTTTTTACTTATCTGTAAATGTAGTCTAATCTATACAGAACCTCTTCTTAAAATATTATGAACCAAAATGATAAGAATCGTATGTGACTTCCCTTTTTTTTCTTTTTAAATTCTTTATTTTAGTAGTGCAGTATAGTTACAAGGAAAACAATTGATATTCACGCAATGCTGAGCAAGGTATGCATAGATCATATATATCATACAATAAGCACTATCATTTTTTTGTTTGTTGTTCAACCGGATTACCAGATATACAGGGAAACCATGTTGCTGGTTAGTCAAAGTGTTATTTGAATAAACAGGTAGATTACAGTAGCCCTATAGTGAGCGTTGCTATTTTGTCAATGCGAGTTGCGTCATTATGTGATCGGTGGGCTTGGTGGTCATTGACCTGTGCAGGTGTGCGGGGTCATGCTTGTGTACAGGAGGGGTTCCAGTCGCATCATATGATGGGTCCGTGCTGGTGAGACGGGGTAGTGGTGATGCCAGACAGAGCAAATAATCGGCTTGTGCCCTCGGAGCGGGTACACTCCAGGTTGAAACTCTCCATGGTGTGTGCAAGTGCAGTGTGTATCCTATTCCTGTCAGGCATTTAGGTTAGAGGGTTCATCACAGGTAACAAGAGTGTTAATGAAAACAAAGGAAACAAAATATAACTAAACGAATGATTAGAACCAGTCTTGGATAACTTTAACTTGGTCCCAGTTGTATCACTGGAAAGAAGACCGCCATTGTCAAGGTTCGTGGCGGTGTGCCGGCCCTTGTCTTGCCTCCTCATGGAACCGGTGGTGGTGCTTCTCTGCT